>NC_143054.1:163000000-164250000 GCF_052426305.1 Pelodiscus sinensis | reverse complement strand
GCATTTATCTCCACCCAACCCCAAGAGATCATGACTGTATTGTATGACCTCCTTCTCCTCCTCCTCCTCCCCCCCCCCCCCCCCCACCTCATCAGGTTCAGAAGCACAGTGAGAGTGACTTGCTCAGAGTCAAACGAGTGTTTGGCAGAATGTGGAACCGAGCCCAGCTTCCCAGAGCTTTACCCACCGGGCTCTCCCCCCACCACCTTGTCACTGCCTGCCTAAGAGAGCATTCTAAAGCTGGAAGATGAATAGACAATCTCTGTTACTTTCTATGGAGAAGAGGTGAGATCTTCAAGGCCAGAACAGCCGAGCACCCAGCCACAGCTGGAGCTGGGGCACTCTGTCACCATGCATCTGGGAGTATCCCTAAGAAGATAGAAATGTTGAGCTGACTGGAATGGCTGCTTCCATTAGGAGCCTAAATAGCTGAATGGGGAGGGGGATCACATGTTTAGACTCTTGCTTGTGGATTGGCTAGACCCCTACGACTCAGATAGTTGTCTCAGATGACTCATCAGGTTCAGAACACTCACCAGAGCCCTTGAGAGAAGATCAGCACAAACTCCCTGCTGATATCTGGCCACCTAGCCCCCATTTGTGTGAATATTGACTCATTGCAGACTATCTAAAGGGTGACCACTCAGGGAAGGAACTCTGGCTTGCAACCACAAATGGGCTGAAGGGTTGCTGTTCCTCCCACTTTCTCCACCCATCTATTTTGTGTGGAGTTAGACATGCTGGATACAGCTCCAGAGATGAGACAGGCAGGGCAGCATCTCTCTTCACCTGGTGTGAAGACCACACGGCTTTAGGTGTGATGTAAGCATCTGGGCACGTGCCTGAGGCAGCAGAATGCATTAATGGAGGCAGAAACATAGATGCCTAATCAACTTTTACAGCAAACATTTATGCACCAAGTGAGTTTAGACATGTACAGGGTTAGGTGGCAGCAAGCAGGAGGTTTGTGAGTCACAGTGGTGCCTAAATATGGCACTTAGCTGCCTTTGACCTGGTCTACACTACAGAGTTGGGGTGCCCTAAAGACAGCTCACATTGGCCTAACTCTTGTCAGTGTCTGCACTACAATAGTGCTGCCACTGCTATAAATCACCCACTGTGCTGACTTAACCCGCCGCCTCTCCCCCCGAGAGAGACATAGCACTTAGTTGGCTGTAGTTAGGGCGATGCAGTGTCTGTCTGATAGAGAGTGTATTACTTACATCACCTGCCTGCTCTCAGCCCTTCACAGCCCCTCCCTTGTCTTGGGGCTGAGAAGACTGAGCTGTCAGCTGGGCTCACAGCTCTTCTACCCTCCCCACCCAGAGCTGACAGTCCAAGCTGTCAGCCCACCCCAGGGCTGACAGCTGGATTCTCTCCCCTTGCCTCCACCCCTGGCCCAGGATTGACATCCCAAGCTGTGAGCCTACAGGACTCAGTTTCATGGCAGTGAGCCTACCAACAGTGAAAATGATATTCTTGTCAGTTTCAGGGCTGCTATTATTTCACATTTTGCTCCTGTTGTCAGCCCTGGGGTGAGGAGACCCCGTTGTGAGCTCCATGGAGCTGTCAGTGCCCCACACTCTGGCTGTCAGTGCCCCATAATGCCCGACTTCAGTTGGTGCAAGTTCTGGTGATGGAGTAAGTGTGGATACCAACAGTCAATATAATTACGGTGGTGGCTGTAATCAATCTAGTTTAAGTCAATCTGGTTTCATAGTATAGATATGCCCTAAGTACCTTTGTGGATCTGGGTCTCTCTGCTGAATTTGTACATAGCATTGTGGTGTCTTTAACCCTGGTTTGGCTTCTTAGTGCTATTGCAATAGAAATAGCAATAATCATAACAAGGCAGGGCTTTATGATACAGTTGATTTTTGTGAGTTGATTTGTATACCTTCTCCAAGGAAAATTAGAAGACTTTCCACACACATTAGTCTCAACAAGGTAAAGAACTTATTAGCTATAATCTCAGCTAAGCTAAGTCTGGTGTTAGGAGAGACTGAAACTACTTCTGCACCATAACCTAGGGATTTGATTCCCTTCTTGCATAGTCATATTCCTGCTAGTTCTCCTCTAATAGTGTAGCCAGAGTGAGATGGGAAGCTGCTGCAGCAACACGGGCTAGCTGCCCTGAATACAGACCTGCTTGAATCCCATGGATGTGTATTTGGGTGGCTAGCCCATGCTCTCACTTCCAGCTGCTCATTCTATGGCAGCCACATGGCTATTTTTAAACTGCTAGTTTGAAGAGAGCCAGCCCCAAATATGAGATACACAAGCTGGGAGTCATACCCCAGCTTGTAGTGCAGTCGCAGCCTTAGGGGACCTGAAGTCCTTTGAAACCTTTTGGTAGCTACTACTTTTCCTGTTCTTTCTTTTCAAGAACTTGGCAGTGCTATTGCCATACATTGCCTTGTTATTCTGCAAGTTCCACCACCTGTTTGCTAGAAAGAGATTTTCTCACCATTTACTTGTATTAGCCATTTCAGCAGAAGGGACAAGGAATACGTGGGCCAAGGAAACCAAACTGAACTGTCACTACTAGGAGTCATCCTTTCATGTCACAGTTGAGGGACATGGACACCCAGTCTGATTCAAAGTGCACTAAAATCTATGAAAAGTTGATGATTGATTTCAATAGGCTTTGGATCAGGCTCAGTGGGTGGGGTACTTTTGTCCTCTGATGTTCATGCCATGTGCATTCTGTGGATTAGCAGAGGATAATACCATGATTATGGTGAAACGAGTACTCTGACAGACAGTGGGACTTCAGTCTCCAAAGCTGTCCAACCAGCATGTTTTGCAAGCACTAATTTCATGCGCACCCCAAAGGGAATGCAAAATGCTGCACTGGTTCAGGCACACCGATAACAACACTGCTGCGAGTCAGATTCACACACAAACAGGTCATTACAGCAAAAGCTGTTAACCAAGCAAACTTCCGATCCAAATTCTGCTCTCGTTTACCCCTCCCCACAGATCCTGGAATGTTGATAGACTACTGACTAACATGGCTTCTTCAGTGGATTTACACCACTGCAACAAAAGAATCTATCCCTCCTGAAGTTCATCCAAATTCTTTCACTCACACAGTGGGGGGTTATTTTTAAATGAGCAGCAGCACAACAAAAACCTCATATTGCTCCATCCAGATGGCTACTCTGTTGCCTATAGTCTGGCTGACTGCACAGGAGGGCCAATCTGCCTGTGTTTCTGTCTCTTTTGCCTCCACCTTGTGTTTGCAAGAGCATTGCCCGAGCAGAATCCTCACTCGGCCCCATGTGCTCTTCTTTAGAAAAGAGAGAATGCTGTGAAAAGGAGTCTTGAATCTGTTTTGACAGTCCTGAGCAGGGTCCTTTCCTCCAGCAGGATCTGCCATTGGCTGGGCTCTTCAATGCTAGGGAGAAGAGCCCCCGCCTCTCCTGCCTGTTCTTTGCAAGTTGTCAGGCTACCTGCTGCTCCATTTGCAACACAGCTCTGCTTTTTTGGCTCAGAGATCTGACCCAGTTAGAAGGGCAAAGCAGGGAGGGCGGGAAGATTCAGAAGCAGGCCCAGGATGTGGTTTGATCATTTTATCTGCATTGTCTGGGTGCCATCGGAATACATTAACTCCTTCATTTATCACGGTGCTATCATTAGAAATCTCAATTATTTCTGAATGCCACCCTGACAAAATGTTTAATTAGCTACTTCACCGCGTTAATCACTTCTCAGAAACAAGGAAGAACTAAAGGTACTGGTGTAGGGCCCCATTATATTTTATAGAAATGTATGCGGGATGAAGGAAACTGTAATAAATGTCCCCACTATTACACGGAGATAAAGGTCAAACATTAGTGCAGCATTCGTGTACCTTGAGCCATTCATGAGAAGCACAGACCTGCCCGCTAACCCCTTTTCATACAAGGGATGATTTGAAACATCCCAAAAAACAACTCGCAGAACCAGCTCGCTTTCCACTTTCACGGTTCAGAGTGATGTTGCTCATGCACCGCAGGGGATAGACTATTAGGAGCCTTTTATAGCAAGCTTCTCCAAGACTTTTCATTATCAGTAACTGCAGGGTCCATTTTGCTTTGCTTTATGGAATTAATCTTACGCTGGACAGACAGTGTTGGGCGTCAAAAGGGCCTGACTCATGACTCAATAGAAGTCCATGCCAGTGTAAAAGTGACATGCATGCTGCCCCGCTGATGACCTTTGAACTTGGAGCACTGTCCCCAGGGCTGCTGCAGCGTCCACGGACCAGTTAGTGTTCAGCCTCTGTATTAAGAAAGCCAATAGGCATTAGAAATATGATACATTGGATCTGTCTGTCCATCTATTTATTATACTGCAGGGGACTGCAGACAGGGGAGTTGAAGAGGGAGAGCAAAGCGACCCCACCGCCGAAGAGGCTTCCCGGTGAGAGTACAAGCTGTGGTGTGAGTGTGTGTGTGTGCCTGACTGTTTGAATTTTACAGTTTGAAGTGTGAATTGAGTCTGATTCCAGGGAGTGCTAGCAGTTTCAGTTTCAGCTTCTGTGGCAGTTGGGACTGAGAGCCTGCCATTGTTCCCTTGATTGCCTCTGATTAGCCTAAGGCTCAGCCTTCCCCTGTGTGACTCAGAAGGGGGCAGGCCTGACCTAGGCAAGCAGGCTTTAAAAAGCCAGAGCAGTGCGACCAGGGGAGCGAAGCGGACAGGGGACTGCAGACAGGGGAGTTGAAGAGGGATTTGTGCAGAGGGAGTGACTGATGGTGATGAAGACCCGTAGCACTTGTGCCAGTACTTCTCCTGTCTCCTCCACCTGTGCCTGTATCCAGACAGAGAACCTGAGCATGGATGCCTCTACCCAGGTCCTGGTGTGGTCTTGCTGTATTTGTGGCTTGCAATTCCCACTGAGTGATCTCCAGGCTGGGGGAGACAACCGTTGTGAAAGGTGCCTGCTGGTGGAATCTCTCAGGCAGCAGGTGGGAGAGCTACAGGAGGAGGTGGCCAGGCTGAGGAGCATTCGAAGCCATGAGTAATTCCTGGACAGTATTCCTGTGGAGTCCACGGAGGTCACTGTCCTAGGATGTGGGACTGTTGACCAGCCACTTATGGAGGAGGCAGTGGTGCAGGGTGAGCACTGGCAGCTGGTTACTTCCGGCAGCAGGCAGTGTTCCACCCGTGCTCCTAACCCTCCCACTGTGTTGTTACATAACCGTTACACTTTACTTTCAGCAGGAGACAAGGAGTCACCCCCCACAGTGGAGGAGACCAGGCCTTGCACCACCAAGGTTGAGCAGTCTCCTGCCACCACTGCGAGGAGGAAACGTAGAGTAGTGGTGGTTGGAGACTCTCTTCTGAGGGGAACGGAGGCACCCATCTGTCGCCCTGACAGCTCATCTCGAGAGGTATGCTGTCTGCCAGGGGCCCGTATCCGAGATGTTACGGAGGCATTGTCAAGGATTATCCGGCCCTCTGACTACTACCCCATGCTACTCATCCACGTGGGCACAAATGATACTGCCAGGTGTGACACTGAGCGGATCAAGTGTGACTACAGGGCTTTGGGAGTACGGGTGAAGGAGTTTGGAGCACAGGTGGTATTCTCTTCTATCCTTCCTGTCAAAGGTACGGGCCCGGGCAGAGAGAGGTGCATCCTGGAGGTGAATGCCTGGCTGCGACGATGGTGTCGCCAGGAGGGATTCAGCTTCCTTGATCACGGGGTGCTCTTCCAGGAAGGACTGCTTGGCGGAGATAGAGTTCACCTTTCCAGGAGCGGGAAGGCCTTGTTTGGACACAGACTGGCTAACCTTGTGAGGAGGGCTTTAAACTAGGTTTGTCGGGGGCAGGTGAGCAAAGCCCACAGGTAAGTGCTGAATGTGCGGGACTGGGAGATGGGTTGGAAATGGGGGGGGACTACGGCCTATAATGGCAAGGAGAAAGGAGGGTCAGGGCACAACAGGGAGGCAAGATCAAATCAGTATCTTAGATGCCTATATACAAATGCGAGAAGTATGGGTAATAAGCAGGAAGAACTGGAATTGCTAACCAATAAATACAACTATGATATCATTGGTATTACAGAAACCTGGTGGGATGGGACGCATGATTGGAATATTGGTATGGAAGGGTACGGCTTGCTCAGGAAGGACAGACAGGGAAAAAAGGGAGGAGGGGTTGCCTTGTATATTAAAAATGTACACACTTGGACTAAAGTGGAGATGAACGTAGGAGATAGCTGTGTAGAGAGTCTCTGGGTTAAGCTAAAAGGGGTAAAAAACGAGGGTGATATCATGCTAGGAGTCTACTACAGGCCACCTAGCCAGGTGGAAGAGGTGGATGAGGCCTTTTTTAAACAATTAAAAAAACTATCCAAAGCCCAAGATTTGGTGGTGATGGGGGACTTCAACTATCCAGGCATATGTTGGGAAACTAACACAGCGAGGCACAGGCTATCCAATAAGTTTCTGGACTGCATTGGAGACAACTTTCTGTTTCAGAAGGTTGAAAAAGCTACCAGAGGAGAAGCTGTTCTGGATTTGGTTTTAACAAATAGGGAGGAACTAGTTGAGAACTTGAAAGTGGAAGACAGTATAGGGGACAGTGATCACGAAATAATAGAGTTCATGATCTTAAGGAAAGGTAGAAGGGAGACCAGCACAATTGAGGTAATGGATTTCAGGAAGGCAGATTTTGATAAGCTCAGAGAACTTGTAGGTAAGGTCCCATGGGAAGCAAGTCTGAAGGGAAAAACAACTGAGGAGAGTTGGAAGTATTTCAAAGGGACGTTGTTAAGGGCCCAAAAGCAAACAATTCCGCTGTGTAGGAAAGATAGAAAATATGGCAAAAGACCAGCTTGGCTTAACAAGGAGATCTTGCATGATCTCAAAATAAAAAAGGAGTCCTATAAAAAATGGAAACTAGGACAACTAACAAAGGATGAATATAGGCAAGCAACACGGGAATGCAGGGGCAAGATTAGAAAGGCAAAGGCACAAAATGAGATCAAACTAGCTACAGGCATAAAGGGAAACAAGAAGACCTTTTATAAATACATTAAAAGCAAGAGGAAGACCAAGGACAGGGTAGGCCCACTGCTTAGCGAGGAGGGAGAAGCAGTAACAGGGAACTTGGAAATGGCGGAGATGCTCAATGACTTCTTTGTTTCGGTCTTCACCGAGAAGTCTGGAGGTGTGCCTAACGTAGTGAATACAAGCAGAGAGAGGGTAAGTTTAGAAGATAGGATACACAAAGAACAAGTTAAAAATCACTTAGGAAAGTTAGATGTCAGCAAGTCACCAGGTCCTGATGAAATGCATCCCAGGATACTCAAGGAGCTGATAGAGGAGGTATCTGAGCCTTTAGCTATGATCTTTGAAAAATCATGGCAGACAGGGGAGATTCCAGAAGACTGGAAAAGGGCAAATATTGTGCCCATCTATAAAAAGGGGAATAAGAACAACCCAGGAAATTATAGACCGGTCAGTTTAACGTCTGTCCCAGGGAAGATAATGGAGCAGGTAATTAAGGAAATCGTATGCAAACACTTGGAAAGTAATAAAGTGATAGGGAATAGCCAGCATGGGTTTGTGAAGAACAAGTCATGCCAAACTAATCTGATAGCTTTCTTTGATAAGATAACGAGCCTTGTGGATAAGGGAGAAGCGGTGGATGTCATATACCTAGACTTTAGTAAGGCATTTGATACGGTCTCGCATGATATTCTTATTGATAAACTAGGCAAATATAACTTAGATAGGGCCACGATAAGGTGGGTGCATAATTGGCTGGATAACCGTAGTCAGAGAGTGGTTGTTAACGGTTCTAAATCCTGCTGGAAAGGGATAACAAGTGGAGTTCCTCAAGGGTCTGTTTTGGGACCCGTACTATTCAATATCTTCATCAATGATGTAGATATTGGGATAGAGAGTACTCTTATTAAGTTTGCAGATGATACCAAACTGGGTGGGGTTGCGACTTCTTTGGAGGATAGGGACATAATTCAAAATGACCTTAGCAAGTTAGAGAAATGGTCAGAGATAAACAGGATGAGGTTTAATAAAGAGAAATGCAAAGTGCTCCACTTAGGAAGGAACAATCAGTTCCATACATACAAGATGGGAAGCGACTGTCTAGGAAGGAGCATGGCAGAAAGGGATCTAGGGGTCATAGTGGACCACAAGTTGAATATGAGTCAACAGTGTGATGCTGTTGCAAAAAAAGCAAATATGATTCTAGGTTGTATCAACAGGTGTGTTGTAAGCAAAACTCGTGAAGTCATTCTGCCGCTCTATTCTGCACTAGTTAGGCCTCAGCTGGAGTACTGTGTCCAGTTCTGGGCGCCACATTTCAAGAAAGATGTGGAGAAATTGGAAAGGGTACAGAGAAGAGCGACAAGAATGATTAAAGGTCTAGAGAACATGACCTATGAAGCCAGGCTTCATGAACTGGGCTTGTTTAGTTTGGAAAAAAGAAGATTAAGGGGGGACATGATAGCGGTTTTCAAATATCTAAAAGGGTGTCACAAGGAGGAAGGCGAAAATTTGTTCCTCTTGGTTTCTGAGGACAGGACAAGGAGTAATGGGCTTAAAGTGCAGCAGGGGAGGTTTAGACTGGACATTAGGAAAAAATTCCTAACTGTCAGGGTGGTCAAATATTGGAATAAATTGCCAAGGGAGGTGGTGGAATCTCCCTCTCTGGAGATATTTAAGAACAGGTTAGATAGACATCTGTCAGGGATGGTGTAGACGGAGCTTGATCCTGCCTTGAGGGCGGGGAGCTGGACTCGATGACCTCTCGAGGTCCCTTCTAGTCCTATTATTCTATGATTCTATGATCCCTGCCGTGTAACACACAGGTATAGTTTCTGCAATGTAGACACCTCTCCTCTAATTAATGGAGCAAGACTGTCAAATTCACTTTGCCTTGACCAGCAAAGAGCTGTTCGATGGTAACTGATATCAACCAGCAGAGATCTGCGGTGCGTTCAAGCTTGCAATCTAGAGATTACATTCAGGTACTTAGATGACCCTTGTGGCTGTACCACCTCATCGTTAATAATGAGTTAGTCTTCACAAAACTCCTAAGAAGTTGGGAATCCTTTGCATCACTAGCTATGGCAATGGAAAGTATCATCCCCAATTTACAGGTGACCAAATGAGACAAAGAGGACATTAAATAGCTTGCTCAAGGTCTTACAGGAAGCTTATTGATAAACCAGGAATTGAACTCATGGAGGATTGTCGTAGCCACTAGAACACCCTTCCTATCTTCAGGAAAGAAATTGACTTTCCTTGAAGTCACACCCACCCAACTGCTGGTCACCACCCTGATCAAAAACTATTGCTTTAGCAGGGCAAATCACTAAATAATGGATGGTAAAGAACAATTGTGAATTGACTGGACAGGAAGATGGATTAGATCAGTGGTTCCCAAACTTTTTGGCATCACGCCCCTTTTTGATTTTTGAGAAATCCTCACATGCCGCCCCCCTCAAAGCAGCAAAACTTGTTCACCAAAAAAAAAAAAAAAGGAACTGACCGGGGCCAAAAAAAACAAAAATAGCAGCAAAACTTGGAGGGGGAGAATTGGGAAGGGGCTGGGTTACCTCGAGCCCCTCCCCCCAGGAATTTCTTCATGCCCCCCCAGGGGGGGCATGCTCCCCAGTTTGGGAACTCATGGATTAGACGGAGACTAAGGTGGAAGGAAAGAAAGAAGATGGGTGAAACTGTAAGAGAACGGTATTCCTGAATGATGTGAGAAATAGATGCACAGATTAAAGTGGCAAAAGAAGACTGGCTTGAACAACAGAGCATCACTATAAAGAACTCTTTTGTGGCAAATGTGGGACTGATGGACAGGAGGAGTGATGGACAGCACCCGATCAACAAGGGGTTAAACTCTGGTAGCTAGCAAGGTTGTTGGCAGGGGGCCAGAAGAACCAATGGAGATCCAGTGCTGAAATCTGAATTGTATTTAGATACCTTGCCGGCTTCCCTAAGGGCTGGAAGCAGATGCAGTAATCAGAATTACCATGCCTATAAGAAATATTGGACATGGGAGTGAACTGAGCCTTGAAGTATGGATCAGCATGGATTGTGAGTAGAAGGGAAATGTGTATTTAGTCACGATCAGGGTATTTTTCTTTATTTTGGTTGTTTGGTTAAACTTCTCTATGCTTTCCCTCCCCCACTCACCATTTAACTTACAGCCCGAAGAACTAGGATTCTTTGTGTTTTTTATCTGTTCTTTTCTAAAGGTACGTCTAGACTACATGCCTCTGGCGACAGAGGCATGTAGATTAGGGTACCGAACATAGTAAAATGAAGCGGCGATTTAAATAATCGCCGCTTCATTTAAATTTACATGGCTGCCGCGCTGAGCTGACAAACAGCTGATCAGGAGGCATACCTGGGTGGTCGACAAATACCTTTGATGTCGGCAGGGGAGCGTCCAGACTATCGCGCTGAGCCGACAAACAGCTGATCAGCTGTTTGTCGGCTCAGCGTGGCAGCCATGTAAATTTAAATGAAGCGGCGATTATTTAAATCACCGCTTCATTTTACTATGTCCGGTACCCTAATCTACATGCCTCTGTCGCCAGAGGCATGTAGTCTAGACGTACCCTTAGTCACTCTGTAACACCTAGCAACCAAGTATACTTTATCAAGTATATATTTTTGTTTTGTTAATAAAATCATCTTTTTAAGGCAATGATTTGATTCTTCTGTCATGGAAGGTAACAGGAGGTCTGTGTGTGTTTGACTAGTCTTGGAGGTCAGCTATCAGAGATGCCGCTTATTTTCCTGTGCTTTTTACTTCTTTTTTCAATCTCTCTTGGGGCAAAAGAGCTGGGGGTACCCCTGGAAAAGAAATTCAAGTTTCCTTCCTGGTTTTTGTCAGGGTTAAATCATTTGAGGGTGGCAGCTACCCCCTAAAGTTGGTAAATCTGTAACTCTGGGGAGTTTATGTAAGAAGAGTCATTAGAGGCAATGTATTTAAGGTCCCTTGCAAGTCCCCATCTTCTACACTCAGGGTGCGTCTAGACTGGCAAGATTTTGCGCAAAAGCGGTTGCTTTTGGGCAAAAACTTGCCACTGTCTACACTGGCTGCTTGATTTTGCACAAGAGCACTGACGTTCTACTGTTCAAAATCAGTGCTTCATGTGCAAATGCTTTGACGCTCCCATTCAGGGGCAGGGGGGGAGCCAGGTGACCAGAGGGGGGAGGAGGAGAGCACATCACTCAGGCCATGTGAACTGCACGGGCTGTGTAGCATTAGGCAGTATGCAGCACGTGCAACCATGTGGCCACAGCAGGTAGCTCCAGGGCACGCCTGTGACCATGCTGCTCACACACATCCGGCGGGACCGGGGGGAAGGGTGGATGCTGGCTGGAACTGGCCAGGGCCCCAGAGGCTCAGGCCAGAGCCCGCACCTCCGCAAGGGTGCAGCACGCAGAACGGCACACTGTCCCATGCCTGGCTGTGAGGCACAGCCAGCTGCTCCTGGGAAAACTGCAGCATCACAGCCCATGAGCGTGGTCCCCACTGAGCCCCTCGCCTGGTCCCAGTGCCTTGGCTGGCCCCCCTGAGGGAAGTCCCCACTGCGGCCACAAATGTCCCTGGGCTACTTATGTGAGGGCTAGTGGAAGGCAGAGGGGGGAAGTGCTCAGGCCGGCCCTAGGGCCACCTGAGTTTTGCTGCAACGATGGTACATTCCCCAGTCACTCTCCTGGTTCTGTCCAGGAGATATCCCACATGATGGGGATCTGAGAGCCCAGACCACGACTGCCAGATGTGCTCACAGCCTCCACCAGCGGGGAGTTCCACAGGTTAACACAACACAAGTGCCCTCCCACCCTCCAAGGGGCCAGGACACAGACTGGTGGTTCCAATACATGGAGGAGGACCCTCCTCCAAGCATGCAAACATACAACACGGGAGGGGGGGTAACCAAGTGGGCCCAAGCCACACTACTGTGGGGTCACCTGGGCTCAGAGGTGGAGGGCGTGAGGTGTGGGGACAGTGGCCCGGCTGCCTGACTGAACCATCCTTTCTTCTGTTCCCTGCAGTGGGACCAAGCACAAGCCGGGGACCCTCTAGGCCTGCAGCAGCAGCACCAGCAGCAGCTCCACCCCCAGCCAGCCAACCACCATGGCGGCGGCTCCGCCACCAGGACCAGCACCTTCAGTGCCACGTGAAGGCCATCGAGCGCGTCGAGGCAGCCATCAAATGGCGCGTGGAGGCGGACGTGCAGTGGCACCAGGAGGCCTGGGGCTCCTTCCAGGCCTAGCGCATCCACATGGCGGATTCAATCACTACCCTCACTGCACACATCAGCCATGCCATCCATTATGGCATGGCCTTGCCCCATGCACCCGCCATCTCTCCCCTAGCACTGCCCCTGCCCCCTCCTGCAATGGCCCCTCCTGCTCACCTCCCCGGGCAGCCTGCCCCGACATGGCCTGCCCCCTATGTGCAGGTCCGCCCACTCAGGAGCGGTCGCAGGGTCCACCAGTTATGTCGTGGGGAGTTTCACAGCATAGGAAGAAATCAGTGGAAAGGCAGAGAGCTGGAGTAGGTGCAAGTGTCCATTTTATTACATAGCACAGAACTCACTAGAACAAGCCCAGGCTAGCTGGGATGACCCCAGTGACCTACTCAGTTACCATAACAACAAGATCTATATCTACAACCCAATATACAACATATTCCTCCCCCCTTAATAAAAACGTCCCTTTAAGAAAACAAAAACTAACTATGAAATGAGGGTAGAACGCCTCAAGTTCCCAGCTAACCCTGGGGATTATTTTGCCCCATCTGTGAGTTAATCTCAACTAAAGATCCAGCCGTTGAGGAGGCCTCCTTTCTCTAGGTGGATTACGGCGGACATCCAGCGTTCTCGCACCCAAAGATGTTATGGGTGCAGGTCTGACACTGGGCTGGAAACTTGAAGTGTAAACAGGTGAGGCTGTTGGATCAGCCTGCTCAGGGAGGGGGTTATTGTTTGCCGCTGGTGGTGATGGAGGAGGAGAGTCAGGAGCAGGTGATTCTTGACACGGTAGCTCACCAGCAGTGGGAAGGACGGGCAACTCAACTGGAGATGTGCCTTGGGGGCAGGAATAACCTGTCAATAACTGATCTACATGCCGCCGCCAGATTAGATCTTTCACAGTCTGGACAGTATAGGAAACAGGTCCTGTTTGAGCAATAATAGTGGCAGGGACCCATTTAGCTCCAGGAACATAGTTCCGAGCCAAAACTGTCTGTCCAGGACTAAAGGTTCCGTCTTTTGCTCTGGATGCACGCCTGATGACTTGACCTTCCTGCTGATGTTGCACAATGTGTCGTGGTTCTGAAGGTTTCAGCAAATCAAAGCACGTGCGTAGCTGACGTCCCATCATTAGAAAAGCTGGGGATACTTTGGTTGTAGCATGAGGAGTGTTTCTGTAGGATAGTAAGAAGGTGTCCAGACTCTTTTGTACGAGTGAATGTTCTCTAACCAATTTCAAAGCTTGTTTCATTGTCTGGACAAACCTTTCAGCCAATCCATTTGTGGCCGGGTGATACGGTGCTGAAGTGATGTGATGGATCCCGTTTGCTTTCATAAAATTTCCAAACTCCTGAGAGAGAAACTGTGGACCGTTGTCACTCACAAGTTGTTCAGGAATACCCAAATGACAGAAGATTCCCCATAATTTTTGGATAGTACTCTCAGCAGTAGTGGAAGGCATTATACAGACTTCTGGCCATTTGGAATGAGCATCTACCACCACCCAAAACATGCTACCTTCAAATGGGCCAGCAAAATCAACATGAATACATTGCCATGGTTTTTCAGGCCAGTCCCATGGGTGCAGAGGTGCCAATTGAGGTGCATTCCTCACACCCTGGCAAGAAATACAAGCTCTTGCCTTCTCTTCAATGTCACTGTCCAAACCAGGCCACCAAAAATAGCTTCGTGCAATTTCTTTCATGCGCACCATTCCACAGTGACCTGAATGCAGTTGCTCTAACATCTGTTGTCTCAGTATTTTTGGAATAATGACACGCATTCCCCACAACAAGCACCCCGAATGGGTTGATAACTCCGTTCTCCTGGACATGTAAGGGACAAGGTCAGATGAGACCTGAGAGTTCCGTAGAGATGTTCCACACATCACTAGTTCCATTACTTGGGAGAGTACTGGGTCAACACGAGTTGCTCTCTTAACTTGTGCAGCAGTGATGGGCCTGTTCTCTACCTGCTCAAAGTAAAAGATTTCCTTCTGGCCACTATCTTGATGTTTGACTGGCAAAGGCAGCCTAGAGAGACCATCTGCATTGCCATGTAGAGTGGCTTTCCAATATCTGATCTCATAAGTGTGTCCTGAAAGCCACAATGCCCATTGTTGCATACGACTAGCAGCCATTGGTGGAATACCTGAGTGTGGACCAAAAATTGCCATCAGAGGTCGATGGTCAGTGAGAAGTGTAAACTTCCATCCAAACAGGTACTGGTGAAATTTCCGAATTCCAAAAATGATTCCCAATGCTTCATGTTCAATTTGCGCATAGTTAGTTTCAGCTGTGCTTAAGGTGCGTGAAGCAAAAGCAATAGGTTTCTCCTCTCTTGAGGGCATAACATGTGACAAAACAGCGTTGCCAACTGTAAAGGTAAGGATGGATCAAAATGCTTCAGGACCTCTGCATTTAGCAATGCACATTTAGCCTTGTTAAATGCAACATCACAGGCATCAGTCCACTTCCAGACCTTGTTCTGGCCAAGGAGCTCGTGAAGTGGTTTTAATAGTGTGGCTGTGAAATAAACCTTCCATAATAGTTCAATAGTCCTATAAATGAGCAAAGTTGACTAACATTTTGAGGGGGTGGAGCGTCCACAATAGCCTTAACTTTTGAAGGGGACTTATGAAGACCAGTAGCATCAATGATGTGTCCCAAATATTCAACAGAGGGCTGAAAGAATGCACACTTATCTTTACGGACTCGTAGGCCATACTCTTCCAGTCTTTGTAGGGTAGCCTCTAAGTTCTTAAGGTGATCCTCCTCGTTCCCACCCGTGACCAGGATGTCGTCAAGATAGCACTGAACTCCTGGCAAGCCACACAAGATCTGGTCCATAGCTCTCTGGAACAAGGCTGGGGCAGAAGTTATTCTGAAGAGTAAGCAACAGTAACAATAAAGCCCTTTATGAGTCACAATAGTCAACAGCTCTTGGGATTCCTCATCAACTTGCATCTGTAAATATGCTTGACTCAGATCAATCTTGCTGAACTTTTGTCCCCCAGCCAGGCCCGCAAAGATGTCATCGATGCGAGGAAGGGGGTATTGCTCTGCACATAAAACAGGGTTAACAGTGACTTTAAAATCCCCACAAATCCGAATAGAACCACCTTTCTTCAATATTGGAACTATTGGAGTTGCCCATGGATTATGGGTAACTGGTATTAGGACTCCATTTTTGACTAGGCGCTCCAGGTCTGCTTCATCTTTTGGCCTGATAGCATATGGCACAGTTCTGGCCTTCAGATATTTTGGTTGGCTACCAGGTTTAATGTTCAGTTTCACGGTGATTCCCCTCATACTTCCCAGATCCTCTCCAAAAACAGCAGCATGTCTCTAATATCTCAGTCAGACCTGTTTCTTCTTTAGTCATCCAGTGCACTTCTGCCCAGCCCAGTGGGATCTTCCTAAGCCATGATCTCCCCATTAAGGCTGGGTAATGGCCTTTCACCACAAACAGTGGTAATTCTGCAGTCCGTCCATTTAGTTCCACCTTAACATCAGTAGTGCCCAATAGGGGTACTGCTTCTCCTGTATATGTCTTCAGAATGATCTTTGTTGCCTTAAGTGGAAGATGTTTCAACTTTCCCTTATACACCGAGTCTGAGACCAATGAAACTGCTGCACCAGTGTCCACTTCCATGCGTACCAGTTTGCCATCCAACAGTGGGGTTACCCAGTATTCATGGGAGCCCCCTTTCAAAGACAAAACATAGCAGGGCACTTCTTCTTCAGACAAGGTATCACTTTGATCATCAGGCATCTGCTCGATGGTATGCAGATTTTCCTTTCTGTTCCGCCAGACCAGAGGCCTCTTTTTCTTTTGTTTACAGGCACGCTCAATGTGTCCTTTTTTTCCACATTGTCGATCCACTAGGTTCTTACACCAGCATTCTGATGCATGGTGACCTGTCTTACCACAGCGGTAACATTCCTGGCTCCCCACTGTTTTGTGAGGAGGTTCTTGGGACATTTTATGCACCCCAGGGCGTGCACTAAGGTATTGTGCCTCCTGTGTGGCCAGTTCCATGGAGACCGCAATATCAATGGCCTTCTGTAGGGTGAGCTGAGCTTCTGTTAACAGACGCCTCCGTATAGCTTCACTGTGCAGGCCACACACTAACCTGTCACGTATGGCATCATTTAACATCGCCTTAAATTCACAGTGTTCAGCAAGCTTTTTCAAATTGGCTACAAACTGTACAATTGTTTCACTTTCTTTTTGGTCTCTGCTATGGAACCTGTACCTTTCTGCAATTACCAGTGGTTTTGGAGCATAATGTGACCCCAGGATTTCCACAATGTCACTGTAAGATTTGGTCTCTGGCTTAACAGGGAGCAGCAAACTGCGTAGCAGAGAATAGGTCTTAGCCCCTACAACACTTAAAAATATTGGCACCTTCTTCTCTTCTTTAATGTCATTTGCAATAACAAAAAGTTCAAAATGCTCAGTATATACCTGCCATTGTTCTAAAGTCTCCTCAAAAGGTCCCAGTGGCCCTGTAAGTGTAGCCATGGCTGCTGCACTCCCCCCCTTTCTTTTTTCTTTTCCAGTCTCTGGGCTCCTTGATCTTAGTTTCAGTTTGCACAGTGAAGCAGTCAGTTCTCACCCCCACCTTCTAGAACAGCCAAAAAGAGTTTGTTTCCTTACATTGACTTCTACTTCTTTTGTGGCTGGAGGCAGAACAGGTATCCCATCCTCGTCGCCACTTGTTATGTCGTGGGGAGTTTCACAGCATAGGAAGAAATCAGTGGAAAGGCAGAGAGCAGGAGTAGGTGCAAGTGTCCATTTTATTGCATAGCACAGAACTCACTAGAACAAGCCCAGACTAGCTGGGCTGACCCCAGTGACCTACTCAGTTACCATAACAACAAGATCTATATCTACAACCCAATATACAACACCACCCCTCCCAGGAGTAGCGCCTCCCCCTCCCACTTCAAGGTCTCCCCTCTCCCCATTGTAAATAAAACAAAGACAAGTTTTTGTGTTCAAGAAAAACTGTGTTTGGTGTTTATTGGGAGGTAATGGGAGGGGGAGAGGGAAGAGGAGGGGGAAGGGGACAAGATGGGAGGGAGGTGTAAAGGGAGACCGAGGCGATCATACTATGGGGCCTGGGAGAACATCTCCGTCGGGGCCTGGGAGAACATCTCCGTCGGGGCCTCCCGGATGCGCACCCCATCCTAGTGCGCCTGGCAGCTGTGCAGTGCTGTTCATAGGCCTGGCCCTCGGCTGCCATCCATGTGGGGAGGAAGGCCTCCCCCCTCCGCTCCACAAGATTGTGGCCCACGCAGCACGCAGCCACTACCTCCGTTGCATTCCGCTCACCCATCTCTAGACGGGAGAGCAAACACCGGAAGCGGGCTTTCAAGCAGCTGAAAGCGCACTCCACTTGATTGCAGGCCTGGTTGAGGTGGTCGTTGAACCAGGCCCGGTTCTGGTCTGGCTACCCCGTGTAGGGCCGCATTAGCCAGGGCAGCAGGGGGTAGGCCACCTCCCCGATGACGCAGATGGGCATAGGCACATCCCTGACAGTAAACTCCCACCGGGGGAAGTAGATGCCCGCCTCCAGCCTGCGAAACAGGCCGGAGTTCTGGAGGATGCTGGAGTTGTGTGCCCTGCCAGACCTGCCCATATAAACATGCAGGAAGCAGCCACAGTGGTCCACGAGGGCTTGGAGTACGATCGAGCAGTACCCCTTCCTGTTCATAAAATGGGCCGCTCGATGCTCCGGGTCCCGGACGGGGATGTGGGTTGCATCCAGGGCTCCCCCGCAGTTGGGGAACCCAAGGGCAGTGAAGCCAGTCACTGTAGCATCCACCTCGCGCAGGCGGATGACTCTTGGGAGCAGGACATCATTGATGGCATGGACGACCTGCAGAAGGGTGCAGAGAAACACAGGGGAACACATCACATAACGCAGGGTGAGTGTGCGCTCCCTTGGGCCGCCCTCCCCCCCCCCGATGCCCTCTGTGCTCACGCACACACAGACACACCAGGGCCCCCTCGCCCCATGCCCCCCACCAGCAGGCCTGTGCAAGGGAGGGACAGCCCAAACCCCTGGGTGACCCAGCCTGGAGTCTTGGCTCCCCCTGGGCATGGAGTGCAGCACCCTCCCCCCCACCCCACTCCCCACTTCTCCTGGGACTTACCTCTATCACGATGACACCGACGGTGGATCTGCCCACCCCGAACTGGTGTGCCACCGATCGGTAGCTGTCCGGGGCGGCCAGTTTCCAGACTGCAATGGCGACCCTCTTGTCGATGGGGATGGGTGCCCGCAGCCGGGTGATGGTTCTCTGGAGTGCAGAGGCGAGCCAGGCACACAGCTCCAGAAACATCCACTTTCACACGTGAAAGTTCCAGAGCCATTGCTGTTCATCCCATTGCCCCAGGACCAGCCGGTCCCACGAGTCCGTACTGGTGTCCAGTCTCCACAGTGGCCTCTCCACCCTGGGGTGGGGATGCCACAGGGACGCCATGGCCTCCCTGGTGAGAGAGTCCAAAGCAATCTGCACATCCAGGTCCTGGAACAGGAGGGCAGCAGCCTGGAGCACCAGCTACAGGCACTCCAAAATGGCCGGCAGGGGCCAGAGCAGGCATATGGCCACCCCTGGCTCTATTGCAGAAAAAACAAGGGAGATGAAAAAAAAACAGGCAAAGGCACTAAAAGGCAAAAGGCAGTGGTGACCAAAAAGGCAGAGGGCTACCACCAAAATGGCTATGGCTGTCAGTCCCTGCAAGAGGTCCCAAAGCACGCAGCAGGAGGGAAACGGCTGTCCGGGGAGATCCCTTTAAGCACGTATCTCAAAGGAGCTCCAGCCCCCGCCCACGGAAAGGGCTGGTGCCCTTTTGCCCTCTTCAAAATGGTTCCAGGCTTCTGCTTTTGCACAAAAGTGTCCCACCAATGTAGACGCGCTTTTGTGCAAAAGAGCATCGTTATAACGATAACTCCAGGACCAATCTAGACATGCTTTTGCGGAAATACTTTTAACGGAAAAACTTTTCCGTTAAAAGTATTTCCGGAAAATCATGCCAGTCTAGATGCAGCCTCAGAGTGCCAGAGTGGGGAACAGCCCTGACAAAGGAGCTACAAACCATCAAGACTCATTCAGGTGGTTTCTCTGTCAGGAAAAATATTTTACCCAGTCCTGCAGGTTGCTGTTGCTGAAGACTTCATGATATGAGCAAAACAAATTCTAAGATGGACATGAAAGAGGAAGATGTGATCTAGGTGAGAAGCTCAACTTATCTGTTTTTAGACCCATGCTAGCAAAACTCTGCTGTCCAGCATCTTGAACTGAACTGTACCTGAGAGAAAGGAGGTGACAGGGCGTTCGCTCCCACGCTGTCCCAGAAAGGGCTAATGTGGCTTAGAAGGGTTATATAACCTGAGGAGAATTAGGCTTGATAAGCAACCACTGATTGAGGATGGAGCCCAACCGGTATAACGGCTGGTATAAGGTCAGGAAGGGAGGGTGAAAAAGGGGTTGCTGTGTGGAAGTCTAAAGTTACTCTGTGGTTGTTCAAGAGGGGACCCAGAGCAAACAAAAGACAGAAAGGGGCATCAGATCAGGCAGAGCTATTCCCCACACAGGAGGTGTCCCAGCAGTGAGCAGAGAACTTGGTACAGCAAGAACCTTCTGGCTGAAGAACAAACTGGGTTCAGACCCAAGGGAGAGGCTGAAGCAAAGAAGTTAGGTTTAAAGATAGCTCATGAAAAGAGAGTGGCAATGATATTCCTACACAGATCTGAGGAGGCATTGCAGTGCATTGCGCATTTCAAATAGTCGGGTAGCATGACTACAAGGGACACTAAACATCACAGGGGTATATCCAGGGCTGTCCTGAGTCATACACAGAATACGCACCACTGACAGGATGGGACAGCAAGACATTGGAAGCACCTGCTCTGGCAGCCAGCCCCAGCCCCCAGCAACCTCCACCTACTGTGGGCTGCACCCAGCCCCCACTCATGCACTCTACCTCACTGGGGCTCAGAGCAGGGCCTTGTCTCCGGGAGGAGGGGGACCCAAATAGGGCCGAGGGTAAACCCAAGACTAGGGGCAGGCACAGGGCTGGGAGTGGAGCCCTAGGCGGCAGGCAGGACCGTAGGCTTGGGGCCAGTAGCAGAGCCCCAAGTGGCAGCTGGGATCCTGGACATGGGGCCAGTGGCAGCTGGGAACACATAAACTGTGGGGATGCTGCAGCATGTTGCCTGCTTCTAGATTACGTATGAATTTCCAGTTCACCTTTAGGTTGAAAAGTCCTTTGCCCCATGGTTGGGAACCCTGAAGTGCACAGTTGCAACATTCACACTATAGGAACTCTTGTATATTTACAAGTTTATTTTTATTAACACATTAAGCACACTCACAAATACCCCAATTTCATAAGATAAATAGGGAATGTACATCCATATTTCCATTCCATACATTCATCCCTTTCCTTCTAGAGCAACTCTTTGCGCAAAAAGCATCAACAGAAAATATGCTAATGAGTCCATCATTAGCATACTCTCTGCTGAAAAAACCTTGTAGTGTAGACAAAGCCGATACAGGCAAGCAAGCAGGTTAGCCTAATAGGCTACAAGCATCCCTTAGGTCCCGTGCCTATGCCTCCCTGCCCTCCTCCAGGCCCCACATCCCTGAGTACAGTCCCCTCCTCAGTACTCCCCCCAGAGTAGGGCCCTGCATACATCTATGCTGGAATATAAACTCTGTGGCTGGTCCAGGTCAGCTGACTCAAGTTTACAGGGCTAAACATTGTTTTGTAAAGAGGACTGGAGCCCGGGCACTATGATTCCCTACACACACACACGATCACAGAGCTCAAACTCCATCCCAAGCCTGCCTCAGAATGAGCCCTGCAAGCATGGACTAGCTGCCCTAGGCCGGTGTGTGTGTTTAATTGCAGTGGAGATGTACTTTTAGAGATACAATGTAAACATGAGCATGGGGCTGCTGTTCTAGCAACACTTAGCCACATTTATGGAAGCAAAGAAATCGCTGTGAAATGTAATTGCTGCAATCTCTTCTGTGCCCTGCTACATGCACATGAGATGTGGCTGCTACGGAAACAAGTAAGGCTTTAAGCAGCATCTGCTTTTGAATTAAATGCTGCAGCCAACTGGTGCACATTGGTGAGACCTTGCTTAGGACGAAATAAAGAGGAATCACCCAAATCTACAGTGTAACCCAATGAAGATGATGAGGTCATGAAGATGATCGGACAAAGAAAACTTGAGTTTGCAGGAGAGGCGGGTCAGATGAGCAGAGGGCGATTGCTGAAGCAAGTTTTACAAGGTCTGGGGGAAGGGGTATGCATAGTTAGTGTGGTTTCACCACTTGAATGCTTGGATGGGATGGGATATGGCACATTTCTCAAGGCTACGTGAAGGTTACAAAATGCAGAGGGAGACTCCTGGCCAATGTCTCCTATGTGCTGAGTTTACTATTCATTGTGGTGTGGTTTTTACATGGGGCTTTGAACTATGAGAATAACAGTAATTGTAATATGTCATTTCTCCCTCTAATTTCTTTCATTAAAGTTCTGCTGTAGCTAGCTATAGAGTGGAGCCACTGAAGGCTTTCGATTTCTGAAACAGATGTATTTAATGCAGGGGGATGTTCTGGCTCACAAACTCCAATTATTTTTAATATAGGGCCTGCACATAAAACATACAGTCTCCCTTGTTTTCTGCAAACTCATCAATAAACATTAATGTACGGGGATATAAAAGTAATTCATTAGTTTGTTGACACACAATTGCTTATCTGTGTGTGTGATGCCATCCAGCCTGTTACCAATGCTTTTTTAATGGTGCAGTGTCATTAAGCAGTAATGTTAGTACTTCTATTAATATCATATTTGGGTTGGTTTAATAACTATGTCACTATGACTGCAGTGTCTTCTGCAAGACTCAGGAAGGGGAATAATCTATCTTTCAGCAAAACAACAGCACATCATCTGTAACAGATCAGCACACTGCTGAATCACAAGGGTCTGACATCCCCAGGCCTACCAACTTTGAATGAAGTACTTGAGGAAACTGAAAGAAACTGTCCTACCCCTAAATCTGTTGGCTGGTTCATCTCTCAAAACATGTGAATACTACTCCCAGTCAGCAGAGGGTCACCACTACATCTGGGTGAACAACTGTTTTTTGATGGGACAGGGTATCATTGGCAGTTCTGGAAAACCAAAAAAGAGAGAGAGTTCAGGTGAACTAAAACATTTTGTTTGACCCAAAGTGAAATTTTTGCTCTTATTAAAAATTCCCAAAGCAAAATGAAATGAAGGGCTAAATTCATGAAACACCATCATGGGATTCATACCTCTCTCCACCTTATAACTTCTAATCAGATGGTTCGGGCATACATCTAGAGTAGGAGAGATGCGGGTTTGAATCACTGCCCTCCTGCAGGGACTTCAAATTCTGGTTTCCACAGCCCAGGAAGTACCCTAAACACCAGGCTACTGACTATTCTGGAGGATTCAGGGGAGACTTATGGGGTGGATGGGAGCAGGCATGCAATGGAGGGAAACTCTGAGGGGGGATCACAGGGAGGGAAAGAGGGGATGCAGGAAGGAGAGGCTATGGGAGATGGTGGGAGCAAGAACAGCCTGGCTGGGGAAGGGAGAGACACAGGGTAGGGGTTGTTCAGAAAGAGACAGGGGAGATACAATGGCAGCTCTTCCATGGGGCAGGAGGTAAGGTGGGGGAGGGGGCAGCACTTGGGGACACCAGCTCTTATGACCCTGACAAAATTTCAAAACAGAGTGTCCCACATGCCCCCTGCCCCTGTGAGTGGCCCTCCCTCTGCCCCAGTCACTCCTGGGGGAGGGGCTGCCCCACCCACCAGACAGAGGGGAATTATTTCTCTGAATATTTTTTAGTATTGTAGATATCTGCAAACTCTGATCCATTATGACATGTATTGTGTGTGTGCAGATGTGATGCCAAATAACACATGACCTCTTACAATTAATTACCATAATAAATATGCAAATAAACTTACCAATCCACCAAAGTTTGTGAATGGGTTTGCCAGTCCACAATATAAAAAAGGTTGGGAACCACTGGTCTAGCTCAAATACAAGTTGTCGAGCTATATGCAAAAACCACTGGCTGAAATTTTCTGCCCTACATTATGCAGGATGATTGTAAGGATCCTTTCTGGCCATAAAAGTTACCAATCTATGAATTCAGGGAGGATAAAAAGCCTGCTGGTAGCCACCAGAAATCAGTGAGAAGAAGCAAGCTAGCCTAACCACCCCCACAACTCTTCTGGGGGAAAAAAGCTGCCCCACCATCCCAATCCCAAAAGATTTAGGACTCTTTTCCTTTCATCTTCCAATTAGGAAGTGTAGTTATGGAAACCTGGTTGGTGGGAGGTGGAGGGGCATATGTAGGCCTTTTAAGAGAGAGGAATTGCTGGGGGAGTTAAGTTGGTGGGGAATCCGTCCAACATTTCAGACAAACATCCAATTTTTCAGACTCTTATGTATGTTCTCTATCACTGGAGGTTCATCTGATCCATGGCCAGGGAGAAGCATTCATCCCCAGTTACAAAACCAGATGCTGAGAGAATTATTCATCATTTTTCCAACAACGTTTCATAGGAAAAGTCAACTGGAGATCCTTCTTGTTCATTTGCATTTGGGCAGGATTCAGGAAAACATGACTCTTCCGTGCATTATCCAAAGAAGGCACTGTTGTGACCTCAAATAGCATTCTAACCACAAACTTATCCGAGGAATAAAATTCTGTCCTTTCTGTTTCACTCCTTTTGCTTTTTAATCCTTTGCAGCAGCAATCCCTGAGTAATTAATAGTTCTCCGTGGAGGAATTTATAATAGGGACACTTGCAAGGTATCTAGCAATTACTATCAGGGACATGAAGTCATTAACAGAGAAACCCATCCCACACTAACTTGTGTGAGCCAAAATTATCCTGGGGTAATTATAATGAAGTTAGTGGATGGACCAGAAAAGGATTTGGCTCTGTGTGTGTGTGAGAGAGAGAGAAAGAGAGAGTATGTGTGTGTGAGAGAGAGATTCCATGAAGATATGCAATTTATTATTTGCATTAATCACCAAAGCAAGAGACTTGGTAGTTCTCTTTACTTCAGCTGCTGTTGCATCTGTATGATTGGCATATCACAGCATTTATTTACTTTACTGATAGAAACTAATTGGCTATAATTGCTGAAGCATCTTAACTAATTCTAAAGACAGGAATTGATTTGGGGATTAAATGGAATATGATAATTGCATAATTGAACAAAGTAGCTGGAGTCCTCACCCAGCTAAGTGGATTTCATGATTGTAGTTGATTGCATCAGCATATAAATCAGTTTAATTTGCATGGCTGATGTTGGCTTTTTTCCCCCTTCTCCGTGGAATTGGTAACAAATGTGTCTTAGCAAGTCTAATGTCACAAAAAGGACAGTAGGACCAGAGAGCCCCTTAACCTAAACAAACCTGGATTTGTTTGTTCCATTACTGAAATGCATAGTTAGTTGATTACTCAATAGTCTCCATTTGCAGGAAGTAGAATTCCTATGTGCCCAGGGCAGAGGCTTAAACTGGGCACCCCGCAGATTTCCTCTAGCCCATTTGTAGCAGCAATTGTAAGGAAAGCCTCACTTCCTAGCCTTGGGCTGGAACATGCTCTGTCGCTCTGTGGGGATGGGCGTGTGTAATCTGGTCACCAGAAGGAGCTGTGAGGGGGTGGAGCATGAAGTGAGTAGGAATGGCATCCCTAGCCTCTATTTGTGAGAGGCTGGAAATGGGTGACAGAAGAGTGGTCCCTTGATGATTCCCTGTTCAGTTCACTCCCTCTGGGGCATCTGGTGTTGGCCACTGTGGGCAGACAGGATACTGGGCTAGATGGACTTTTTGTCTTACCCAGTATGGCCCTTCTTATGAAGTTTTTGTCCATGTTAAAAGTCCACTGAAGAGCTGTCAAGGCGTCACTACTGAAGTTCAACTGACGAGCAAGAGGTGAAAGGCTCCATATCCTTTTTGCTGGAAAGCTGACTGAGAAAACATGCTGGCTTTTCTCACTAACACAGCACTCCCACTGTAGGTGATCTTGAGCCAAAACCTTGTAGCTAAACAGCCCCAAACTTAGAAGATATTCAAAATCCAAATTCAAGTCAAGATCCAAATTTTGCAAATGCCACAAACTTCAACCATAAAGATGAATATCCCTGATTATGGAGATTTTAGAAATCTGAATCTCAGCTCGGTTATGGCTTTATATTATGGCTACACTTATAAATAGTTGATTAAGAACTAATAAATTATTAATAGACATTTTAATAAATAATCTCTATAGATTCCAACAGTTCAATAAGTTTCTTATTATGATAGCTTGTACCCATCTATAACAGATGCTTCTCATGTCTATTTAATGCTTACACCGGCAATTAAATTGTTCCTTAACCCTTTGTAAGCTAATACATGTATCCTTAATTTAAGGAGTCACCCACATTTTCTGCCTTGTGCCCATCAGTGAAGTGAGAGGATACTTAGAGGAAGACAGAAGTCTATTCTGGGCTTGTCGCACCTCATTCCTCCAAAGTCTCCAAAGTCCAGCAGCATCAAAAAATGTAAATACACACAAAGTGCCACTGAGATACCACTTCTGGTTAGGAGCTCAGTCTGTATCATTTTCTGTTCCCATTACAATTATCCCAAGTCTTAGGCTGAGAGGAGCACTTAATCTGAAGAGATTAGGCTTCTCGATTCTCTGACAGTTTGTTTTCTTCACAAAGACAGTAGTGGGAGCAGAAAATGACACAGGCCCTAATCTGTTCCTGTGACAACGTTAAGGGATATAGTGAGAACTGACAGTTTCAGAAACGGGTTGTTTTTGTCCTTGTTTACCTGTGGACTTGTTTTCCTATTTGGGGACCCTGCCAACAGAAGGAAATCCCCAAGTGATCCACTGGAGCTATGTCATTATTATTTATTGAGGACCAACAGTGTGCTTGGGGCTGTACATACAAGAAGTTACAGTCCCTGACCTCTGACTTAAGGCCATCTGTTCCACATATAGTGCAGGTTCTATGTTCCTTCAGTCACAGGAGGAGTCTGGAGGTATTTGTGCTAAGAAGAACATAGATCATGGAAATGGAAGAAGATAGTGCTACTCAAATTTACACCAAGGTAACCAAAATGAGAGCTTGGCTGTGTGCATGTACAGTGAGTAGAGAAACTGCACAAGGGAGCCCACCTTACAGTAGATATTATCAGAAAAGATAATGAAACAATGTTACAATAAATGAACTTGAAACATCCTGCGTGTTCTATGGAAATAGGGCCTTTTGTAAGAAGCAAGAGCAAGCCACATAAGGTTCTACTTTGAATCCATCTTATCCTGAAGAGCTGTAAGAGGCTAAGGATCCCACCCTTCTATGTGCAATCAGTGGGTTGCCTGGCAGAGACATTAAAATTATATGCATGTTGTAGCCCTTGTTTTGAGGAGCTGACAGATTCTTCAGGATAAGGTCACTTAAATGATTGATGGAATATGTATATATAAAGTATCTGGCATTTTTAAAGTAAATTAGGTGTGGGACTTATCCGTCCTCAGCAGTGACCTTTTCATTTCTGGTGTTTTTTCACAATTTTTGCACAATTCCATGAGCCAAGTACTGTGATTTGTCCAGGGGGAGTATGTAGAGGTACTGTAAAACTCATTATTACAGGCTGGCTGGACCAGGTAAGCCTGGATCAGTCTTGCCTGTGACCTACCAACTAGCCCTGAGCTGATGTGACATGGCAATTAATGGTAATTAGTGACTGCAGCTGGAGCAGTCAGGAAGAACTTAAATAGAGAAGGGAATCAGCCTAGAAGTATTGTGGCTCTAGGAGGACTTCCTGGGGAGCTGGTCAGGCTCCTGTGAGTGGAAGCCCTGTGCTAGGGTTTAAAGATGCATGAAATCAGGTAGGAGGACCCACAAGGAGCAACATAATTTTCTGTGAGGGGAATCCTGAGCTAGGACCTACAAGAAGCAGGAAGATCCCTAGAGGAAGCTGTCAAAGTCCCTGGTGGAGGAATGCAATAAGGGAAAGTCTGCTAAGACAAGAAGCAACCAAGAACTCTGCAGATGCAAATTAGGCTCCTGGGGATGCCCTGTGGTAGAGTCAGTCAAAGCACTCTAAGGCTATGTCTACACTGGTGGGTTCTTGTGCAAGAATGACCATTCTTCCACAGAGCATCCACACTGCCCGCCTGATCTTGCACAAGAAGATTTACAGTAAAGCATGATAAGAGAGGACTTCTTGCGCAAGAGCTATGCTCTTTTCTAACAAGTGTAAGCTCTCTTGTGCAAGAGCTCTTGCACAAGAGGGCAGTGTGGACGCGCAGCAGGGGTTTCTTGCACAAGAAATCCCTATGAATAAAATGGCCATCTGTCAGCCGACGGTCAGGGCAGTGTGTGTGTGTATGCTTCCGAGAAAAGGTTTAACGTCCGTGTCTTTACTGCTAGGACCGGGGTTCCGTCGCAGAGGGTGGCCAGCAGGCCAACAGACGCCCCGTTATATAGTAAGAGCTTATTACACCTTAGATTTTAACTGCTAGAACACAAAGTTCCTTCGCAGCGGGCAGCCTGGGAAAGGCTGGAAAGGTGCCCCAATGGATCTTGTCACCTGGGAGTGACACAGATCCAAACGCCCAAGCTCTCCCTATGTCTGTCCCTTTATGACCGGCTGAAGTTCTTTTAAATTGTGCTTGGTTCTGTTACAGCAACTGAAGGAGTCAGGTTAAAACTTAAACAGTTACAGGTTTATTAAAAGACTTATAAAAGCATATGGTTACAATGGCTATTGCTCTATTTCTTAAATGCTAACAAATACAGATTTTAAAAATGGTTACAAAGAAAATAAAGATAGAAAATAGAAATAATGGTACCAAGTGACAGCTTAATCTTTAAAGAGCTCTAAGTCTATGTATATATATACTTAAACAAAGGACCACATCCAGGTACAATTTTTACCCCTTTCTGTGCCTCTCGTGTCAGGCCAGGGCCGGTCCCTCAATTCCTAGGAAAGACGAATACGAGGTGGGCGTCCCCTTGGAACCTCGGGAGATCAAACACCTAACCCGACCAGCAGATAGATGGTAGATTGACACTCAGAGAAAATGCGCTGCTGGACCTATCTTTATACCCCTGGGGGCCCGTATCCTCTTTCTTATCTAAGATGCCAAATTCTACTGGTCCGTTTTGTGGCGCCAGTTCTTACAAGCAAGTTTCAAGTTAATTTACACTTGCAAGAGAGATAACTAAATTGTGAATACTAGACATTTTTTTTACTGGGCGAGAGATTCCTCCCCCCGCGGATGGATGTGTGTTCGTATCAATATGGGTTTCAGTCAAGGGCACTCCTTGGCAGCCTCTTGGTCAGCAATTGGCGTATCTCTGTTTACAGCCATTCACGGTCACACAGCCTGGGCCTTCTGCTCTGTGTGCCCTGTATGCTCCAGGCAAGCAAAAATGGATGTTACAAGGGGGTTCCTGTCTGGCTACACCATCAGAGCTTTCTTGCACAAGAGAACATCCGCACTGCCATGGATGCTCTTGTGCTAAAGCACATGGCCATGTGGACATGTTCTTGCGCAAGAGTTGTTGCACAAGAACTCTTGCGCAAGATATTCTTGAGCAAGAACCCGCTAGTGTGGACATAGCCCATGGGTATGTCTACACAGCAGTGTTAGTTCAGAATAACTGGTGTTATTCTGAAATAACATAGTGCACGTCTACACTACAAGCCTTTATTTCAAAATAATGTCATGCTGGAGGACTTCTTACTCTGACTCCTGTAACCCTCATTTCATGAGGAGTAAGGAAAGTCGAAGGAAAAGTGCTCTTCCTTTGACTTCCTGTTGTGTAGACAGTGTCAAAAGCCGAATTAAGCTATTTTGACTTCAGCTACACAATTGATGTAGCTGAAGTTGTGTAGCTTAATTCAACGTTTGCCCTGCTTTGTAGACGTACCCTAAGAGAGCCTGAGTAGGGGTGCAGAGATTCTACCTCAAAAGTGAGGGAAGATGCCAGAGGTCTGGGAATCAAAGGAAAAGCTGTGTTAAGTGAAGACTGCAGAGAAGCAGCAGAAGGGGCATGAGCAGTAGAAATAGGACAAACTTTAAAAACAACAAATAGTCTGGTAGCACTTTAAAGACTAACAAAATATGTAGATGGTATCATGAGCTTTCATGGGCACAGCCCACTTCTTCTGATGACCAGTGTGTTGGATGTCCAGAACCTCAAAAACAGATGGTGTCATTTTTGACAGAGTAGTATTTCCCCTTTCCTTTTGACCACTTGATTCTTCCTAAATTACAACCATTGATTTTAGCATTCCAGGCATGTGAATCATCCCACCAGGTTTCAAGTAATACCAACTAAATCAGATTTATGCTTATAAACGAGAAATTCAATTTCTCTTGTTTATTACCGAGGCTCCTAGCATTAGTGTACAGGGAATTCAAGAATTTTTTTAATTTCATGTTCTTTTGTTCCTTGGCATCTCAATTGTGTGCTAAATGGGCATGTATTTCTTCCTTCTTTTTGCCCACTTCTTTTATTAGTTTAATGCCCTTCTCACTCCTTGAGCCAGCCTGCCAAAAGAATTGTTCCCCTCCTACTGCAGAAGAAACTATCCAAACTATATAGCCCTCTCTCCTTAGAAAAAGTGGACTACGGTTCTACAAAACCAATAGCTTCTATTCTACACCACTTACCTAGCCAGCAGTTCACTTCCAGAATCTTCTGCCTTCCCCTGATTGCAGGACAGGAGCAGAAAAGCACTTGGACTTCCTTTTTCTTCTGAGGTTTCTCAAAGTTGTCTTTCATTTGTGTGGTATTATGTCAAGCAGTATCATTTGTCCTGATAGGCACCATCACCAGTAGCTCTCTGATCAGTAGCTTCATAAGCCTATCCAGTTTTTGAATGACATCTTGCACCTTGTCTCCAGGAAGGACACTAACTACCCTGTTTTCCACCTGTCCCTTGCAGAATATTATTTTCTTCTTGGTATAGAAACCCCAACAAGGATTGTCTGACTCCCTGCACTGTCAGTGAACTCTGCATGGGCATACTCAATTGTCTTGCAGGTTGGGTTGAGCAGCTATCCACAGATATCATATACAGCTCCCGCGTTCCATTTCACCAGCTGGTTCTTCAGAAATATGTTCTGCAGTTTCCACATTGAACATAACAATTGAATATGTCTAGCTGCATATACTTCCTTCTCGTTCTCTTGTTTCTTTGAACCCTTAGTGAACCAAACATACTTGATTGCTCATGAGCAGTAACAGCACAATGCTAACAGAGCACAAACTATGCTCCAAAGGTCCATCTAGAATAGCATTCTGCCTTCAGCGCTAGGCAAATACGTATTGTGATACTGGAAGGAAAAAGGTCTCAGTCGTGCCCCTAGCTAAATACATCTGCTGTGTGGATATGATGAGAAGGAAACAAATGCTGACTGACCCCTTAACATTTATGCCTGGCGCATGAGATTCAATTATCCTTAACCTATAATTAAGATGGCCCTACACTTACCCAAAGCAAGTCTCCAATTGCAAGCTTGCTTGTTTTTCTTGTGAACTATTTAGATTGTTTCTGGTTTTGTATTGCCATGATGTTTTGCATCGCCTTTTATGTCAATCACACTTACAGTAGAAAACTCCCTAATAGACTCTGTGGAGCATCCAGATCCTCTCCCTTTGGGGCTTATAGAAATCACTACAGGAGGAGGGGATTTCAGGTGGCTTGGGTAAGGGAGGTTGTTGTCATAAATGTAACTGGAGACATTAAAGAAGCAGCAGGAGTGGTCTAAAAGCCTATGAAGGGACCAGAGCCAGTTAGGATGTGCTCTTGGCAGCTTGAACCAGGATTCATTGTTTTGCATCACCAGGTATGTGTTCACTTTACAGTGCCAGGTAACTGCCTCTTTTATAGTCACCTGAAATCCCAGCTCTGGTAGTTGCGGCAATCCTAGCAAAGAGACCAAATCTCAGGTTACAGTGACAGTTACTTGCACAGTTACGGTGACAGGCAGCCACAACTGCCCTTCAAACACAGGAAATGTTGCTGTTCATTTCAAACTGATAGTCTAGTGCTAAATGGAAACAGGCAGCACAGCTCAAAGGAAAATGGCTTCAACCATCTGATTTCCTAAAGCTAATAAAATAATGCTTTTATCTAAAAAGATCCTTTGCAAGAAAATTCTGTGCAAGTCCCCAATGGGTCTGAAATCTGCTGCAGCAGAGAACCAGACATTTATTCTCTCTACCAAGGTCAGAAGTAGTCATGAGGTATGGAAGGCTGGCCATCAATGCCACACCACTGGGCAATGGCCTGTATCATGTAGCAATAAGCTGTGGCAGGCTTATTTTCACAGCAGTTTATAAATATTCACTCACAGAAGAGGTAAAGAAATAGTATCATTCCTATTCAGGTAACAGAAGGATCATTAGATGATCATGGAAATCTTGCCAGCATACTCCACGGAAAAGATAGAAAAAAAAAATCTTGCATTTGGAACACTGATGTTACTCAAAAATTATCTTGGAAAAGAGGTAAATAGTAAGATGGCAAAATTTGCAGATACAAAATTACTCATAATAACTAAGTCCAAAGCTGACTGCAAAGAGTGACAAAGGAATCTCACAAAACTAGATGATTGAGCATCACAAAGGCAGAGAGAATAAAGTGTTGATAAATGCAAAGTAATGCACATATAATTCTAACTATAAATATAAAAATGATGGGGTCTAAAATAGTTGTTACCACTGAAGAAAGAGACCTTGCAATCATTGTAGATAGTTCCCTAAAAACATCTGCTCAAAGTGCAGTGGCAATCTAAAAAGCTAACAGAATATTGTGAATCATTAGGAAAGGAACAGATAAGACAGACTATCATATTGCCTCTATACAGCCATGGCATGTTCACATCTTAAATACTGCATGAATATCTAGTTGCCCCATCTAAAAAAAAGATATATTGGATTTGGAAAAGGTAAAGAAAGGGTAACAGAAATGATTAGGGGTAAGGAACAGTTTCCATATGAGGAGAGATTAAAAAGACTGAGATTTTTCAGCTTGGAAAAGAAATGATTAAATGGTGGGGGATATGTTAGAAGTCTAGAAAATCATGAATAGTGTGGAATACATACACTGTTACTCCTGTGTTATGTACTCCTTCACTAAGGGTATGTTTACACTACAGAGTTTTGTCAGAAAAATGGCCATTTTTCTGTCAAAACTTGAGGAAAGTCCACACTGCAATTGTGTTCTTCTGCAAGAACAGAGGGGGTTTTTTCTGGCATTCGTAATCCTCATTCTATGAGGAAGAAGCCTTTTTGCAAAAGAGCTATTTCACAAAAAGGCGTGTGTGGATGAGGAAGAGGGAGTTCTTTTGGAAGAAGAGGAAAGAGGAAAAAGCACAGGTGTCCTGGTGGCCATTCAGTCCATACCAATCACAGCTTACATGCTAGAGAGCATCCATTCAGTCTGGAGACTCTCTTTCGAAAAAGCAGATGGCTTTTTTGATGCACTTTTGCAGTGTGGATGCTCTCTTTTGGAAGAAGTTTTTTAGCAGATATCTTCCGAAAAAAGCTTCTTCCTAAAGAAGCCCACCATCTAGACCTAGCCTAAGAAGCTCAATCAATTAAATGTATAGGCGACAGATGTAAACCACACAAAAGAAATTATTTTTTTCATGATCAACATGTGGAACTCTTTGCTAGGTGATAGTAGAAAGGCCCAAATTATAACAGGGTTCCAATAAGAACAAAATAAATTCAAGAAGGATAGGTCTATCAATGGCTACTAGCCAGAATGGGCAGGGATGGTGTCCTTAGCTTCTATTTAGCCAGAAGCTGGGAATGGGTGACAGGATGGATCATTTAATGATTGCTTCTTCTGAGTATGCCTTCTGAAGCACCTGGCATTGACCACGGTCAGAAGCTAGAATACTGGGCTGGATAGACCATTGGTCTGACCCAGTATGGCTGTTTTGATGTTCTTATATAGAGCCCAAATATATCTGCCTCCTGTTGTAACCCACTATACCCCTCCCCCCTCCCAGAGCTGAGATACAGCCTAGGAGTCCCGCCAGTCAGTCTCTCTCTCCCTTTCTCTCTCTCTCCCTGCAGTTAGTAACAAAGTAAGAATATATATTAAAACTTTAAGCCTAACCAGTGTCCCTTAAGTGACTTGCCATAAGATGTCAGAACATGTTAGTATTAGAGCTGAGTGGATCTAAGATTTATTTAATTTGTTCTTGTATATAGGAATTAGATACAGGGCTCCTGTCAGCTAATTGCTATGTTATCTGCCGAAAAACCTGGAGTTTTTAAGTGCCTTAGTAGCTCCTAGAAAGAGGTGATGTGGGGGGAGGAGGCAGAAAGGGTCAGGTCCACCCCTCCCCCCACCAATTTGCTGCTTAGTTTGTACTGAGCATGCTCGGTAACACAGCTGAAGCTGCTATCCTCAGTTTGCTCCCTCCCCTGCCATGTTCTCCCTCCCTCTCCTCTCCCACCCCCATCATGATATGAACAGGCTGCCCCCCTACCAAAGTCTGCAATGGCCCCCCTGGCTATGCGGGGCAGGGAGGTTGGTGGCAGTGCAGTCCTCAGCTTAGCAGATCCAGTAGATAAATATTAGTATATGTTTGCAATGAAAGAGATGAATAATCAGACTGCCTCAAAACTGCTAAGCCCAGGAGAGACAGATCTTGATCATGTCACTGGCATTTTGTTTGTCGTAGTTCTGAGACTGCCACACCACAGCTCTGTTCCTGCCAATAACTCTCAAGCTGCCTAATACCACCTTTACAAATCCTTTTGTCTGAAGACTTGCCCTGCATATTTATCACCATTTAGTGCAGCAAGGCATTCTTCTTTTATAGGACCTTGGGTTTTAAAGGAAATGTCACATGTAATTTGAGGTGTTTAAAGAGCATTCTGGCTAGAGAAGCCACGGTATCATCCTGTTGTTTCCAAAGCATTTTTGTGATATGTCCATCCTTCTTATTGATTCCTTCAGCTCAGCTCATGAGTGATGAGTTTGTATCCCTAAGGAAAGACTAGATACTTCATTGGCGTCTAAGCCAACACTGGATGAAAACCTGTCACAGGAACACTCAGGAAAGAAATTATAGACATGCAGCTTGGAGGGAAATGTCAGTCCAGCAGCTCCCAACAAATACTTTGATCTTTTATGGCACCATTTGTCCAAGGATCTCAGCTCATTTTACAAACGTTAACTAAGTTTCACAACACTCTTGTGTGGCTCAAAAAATGAGGCACAGAGATTAGATGATAAACCAGACAGTGAGCTAGGACTTCTTGAACCCAGGTTTCCAGATGTCCAGTTGATGGTGCTAAACCAGTGGCTCTCAACCTGCAATCCACTTATGGCCCAGTCAGCACACAGCTGTGACCAATGCTAAGTAAGCTGAGAATCAATGCAAATGCTAAGCAATGTTGGAGTGATATGAGAAGCATCCCTTTCCAAGAGGTAGAAAGGAGAAATCCTTCGGAAGCCTGTTCCAATATGTAACTTATAGTTCAAAAGTTTTCCCTGATATCTAACCTAAATCTCATTTGCTGCAGTTTTAATCTGTTACTACTTGTCCTAGGCTATCCATGGCCATTGAAGAATCTATAACCCTGTCCTGGTAACCTATTTGAAGACGATTATGATGTCCCCTTCACATGCACACACCCTCAATCATCTGTTCTCAAAACTATACCTGCCTAGGTTTTTTACCTTTCCTTGTCAGTCAGGTGTGTTCAACCTTTTATCATTTCTGTTGCTCTCCTCTGGATTCACTCTAATTTGTCCACCTAGCTCTCTTCAGTTGTGACACCAGAACTCAATGCAATTTTCTTCTTTCCTAAGAACTGGAGAGGCCTCAGTTGACCCCAATATGTCTTACAAATGACACTCTTATTACTACACCCCAGCATATTAGCCTTTTCACAAATGCATTATATTGTTGACTCATTCAGTTTGTGACCCACTATAATCCCCAGATTCTTTTCTGCAATACCAGGGGGTACATCTACACTGCATGGCTATTTCGGGACACCAGAGGTAACCCAAAATAGCTACCCCGCATCTTAACAAGCCACCTGTTATTTCAAAATATTTTTCAAGATAACAAGTGTGCTTTTTTGGCATCCAGGTAATCCTCGTTCCATGAGGGTTAAGGAATGTCTCGAAATAACATGTTATTTTGAAATTTGGCACTGTGTAGATGCATCAAATTTCAAAATAGCCTATTTCAAAAGTCAATCTAAATAAGATACGCAATTTACATAGTGCAAATTGCATATCTTATTTCAAGTTTAGGGTGCTTTATAGACTCACCCCTAATGTCTAGGTGATTATTCTCCACTTTGTCCTTATACTTAGATTTTTTTCTTTTCTAAGTGTAGTACTCTGCGTTTGTCTCTATTTAATTTCACCTTGTTGATTTCAGACAAATCCTCCAATTTTTGTCAAGGTCGTTTTGAATTCTAACCCTGTCTTCAAGACCTAACAACACTGCCCATCATGGTGTCAGCTGCAAATTTTATAAGCATACTTTGCATTCAATTATCCAAGACATTAATGAAAATATTGAATAGTAATGGACCGGGACTGATGTCACCCCCTACTACTTATGTCCCCTTATTTTGACAGCAAACCATTGATAACCATTTTATGAATCCTTTCAAGAGTTCAGATTTTTCTGAAGCACTTGGCACAGTGTTACATGCTGTATTTTTTGTATAATTTGGTGAATCTGACATTTTGTTTCATAAAATTTCTGAAGAAATCAATCTGACACTAATGAGAGAACTCACACATGCTCCCTGAGCCTTCATCTGATGATGGGAGAGACATCTAATTCACATGCTTCCCCTAGTCTTTGCATTACAAGGCTAAATAGTAATATCCTACATTTAGATAGCACTGCTTCACCCAAGAGAATTTGAGTTGCTTCATAAACTAGCTACATACACAGCAGCAGTTGTGAAATGCAGCCACTTTTGTGATGGAGACTAGCAGTCAGCAAATAATCATGTGGGAGTGTGAAGACAAGGATCTCAGGGCTAATCCATGGCTTCACAAAAAGTTCCACATGGAGCAGGAGTGTGCAATTCAATGTCTCATCCAAAGTTGTACACGCCATATATTGCATGCTGGTTCTTTTAAATCCCCGGAAGGATGAAGAGACGAAGGACTGGTATTTGAAAATGTGGCTATTCCAACTGCATAAATGGCAGCAGAAGGCCAAGTTAAAACCCTTTTGGTCACTGATGATACAGCTAACACGTGTAGGGTAGCCAGGGCCTTACTGTTTGATAACTGATCTAAGGTGTTGGGTCTAATGTTAAACTGTATACTTAAATTAGGTTATCTGAGTCTTGAGTGCAGTGAAAGCACATAGTCTCATCTACACTGCAGTCCATATACTCCATGGTTGTACATCTGCATAGCTCTATTGACTTCACTGGACTTGTGTGAAAGGAGAGCCTGACCCAGCATTTTTTTTTTTACCATGTTCTAAATGGATCCCTTGATTCTGTTGCTTTTGCAGTGCAAATGAAGTTTTAGAGGGGTTTGTTGTAAATGGACACCTTTCAGATTGGATCTGGACTTGCCCACCCTCTCCTTTTCAGAGGCCCACAGGACACTAGAAGAGAGCCACTCATCAAGTAATGCCAATCTTAGCATTGCCATTCACAAGTGCTCAAAAATCATAATTCGGGCTCCTAAAATCATGAGACAGTTAAAAATAACAAATGTTGGGGATGTCATTTTTTGGGTTGGCTGTTTTCCCTTCTGGCTTCTGTGGCTTGTGGTGCATTTGTGTCACATGTCTCTGCACCATGAGGTCTAGAATTTTTTTTAACATGGAGGTTTTACAACAACAAATAAACCCACACAAGTTATCATGAGACATCACACAAACTGGCAACTTTGAGTTTTGTAGTCTAGCACCAGCCGCAGGAGACATCCAGTTCCTGACAGGTTGTCGCTCACTAATTAGGCCATGTGAGGTTGAGTTTCATCATGATTTTTTAAATAATAACTGAAGCTCAAAAATAGAAACAAAAGAAGAAGGGATATAAGCCATTACAATACACAGAATATGAGTTAGCATGGAGACTTGCATTCCCCATACGGCAATTCCAGTGGGTAGCTAGGATAGAGGCTCATTAGGTTCTGCTATAGCCTGTTACTGCAAAACTGGTGTTATTTTGAGGGTTAGACACCTTCATCTGTAGCATTTGATCTCTGGCTTCCAAAAGGACCGGTTCAACTGGACCACTGATCTGAACCAATTTGATGACTCCTTTGCTTTTAGACAGGTGTATTAGATGCACCATACTACAGAATCTTGCTAATAAGCACTTTGTTACTAAGATACTAATCATTCTCACCAAAATGTGGCAGTATTTCCTTGTAGCCCAGGGAAGATGTAATAGCAGATTCATCATTTTAGGGGTTCAGCTTACCATTACACTTACAAAATATACTGCAGTAGATTCATAGGTACATTATGAAATATTGTTATTAGGCAATTTAAATGAAAGTTCCTTTGTCAAATCAGGTGAAAAAGGTTCTTTTTGTGAGGTATTATCTTCGTGGGGGGGTTCCCCACATTCGTATTTGTTTTATTAATTAACAAAATGGAGCCATCTGCATTAGTATTCCCAGTCATCAAAAATAAAGCGGGAGTTAAAGCACTGTGCACCACAGCACCAAGTGTTTTGGACGAACACTGAGGCTCCTCCCCTCATAGAATAGGAAGAGGTTCAAGTCATAGACATCCTGCCAGACTCACCGACGTTTGGGAAATCACCATTAAATTCCTATACGTTTGCCCTATCTTTGTTATCTCACTATCAGGGCTGATTAGCCCGCTCTCCCTTACACTGGGGAAATCAGGAGTAATTCCCTTGAATGTGGGAGGAGAGGGGCCTTACAGTTGCATGGGGGTCAGCTGATGCCTGTGGAGCCAGAGTAAAGTGGATACAAAGTAGCTTGTTTTTTCAGAGAATTCTTTGGCACAGGCCAGAGCCCTCCCAGCAGGTGAAGAGTCAAATCTGCACATTCTGCTCTCTCCATGTACCCACGAACTTCTGGAAGGTGGTGCCTGTTGAGGCCTGGCTGGAACTTCCTGTTTCCATCTCCTAGAAAGCTAATACAGGCCATGAAGCAATCTCAATGTAAGTTAGAGCTTAAAATGACTCCGGAAAAGGAAGCTGCCTCCTATTATTTCTTGCACTGATCTAGCCCTTTGCGTTTCTGTGGTTTTCTCCATATTAGTCTACATGCTCCCCCTCTTAGATTCATTCAGTGGATGGGAGGAAATAAGGTTTCCAGGGGTCTGGTTTTGAAACAGACAGACTGGTATTTGAGCTTTCTGTCTGGGAAACAAATTGAGAAAATACTGGACATATAAATGTCCGGTATTTTCTAATTAAGTAAGTTTTATTATTATCATGAGTATCAGTATGTAGTTGCGTGAGTGTGTCTACCAGCCAGGCAGTAAGCAACTACATAGCAGAGGGGAGGGGAGCAGGGTGGGAATCCCCAGGGCCAGACTCGCCTGTGCGCCCCACTGGGCCTGTGCATGGGATGGGCAGCGCCCCGGGATCTGCATGCGCCCGGGCCAGCTGTGCACCCCACTTGCTGGTTCCCCTCCCACCCCCCGCTATGTCCCTGAACCCCTCCCAGCCAGCCCGTTCCCCCCCTGGCCAGCCCCATTCCCCCCAACCCTCTCCCACCCAGCCCTGCTGCCTGCCAGCCGCTTCCTTCCCTCAATCTCCCTGGTCAGCCCCGCTCCCCCCAACCCTCTCCCAGCTAGCCCTGCTTCCCGACGGCCGGTTCTTTCCCCTGATCTCCCCCGGCCAGCCACGTTCCCCCAGACTCCCTCCTGGCCAGCCCTGCTTCCTGACGGCCGTTCCCCCTCCCCGCCCCCAATCTCCCCTGGCCCAGCCTTGACCCCCAGGCACCAGGTCCTCTCTCACATCTCAGAGTCACCAACACTAGGCAGCTTGCCTGTTTCCAATGCACTTAGTAAGTGGCCCGTTTCCTACGGGTCAGTAGGAGTTTAGTACTTTTTTAACAATGCTTGTGCCTGGCTATTACTCTTTGCCATGGGTGGCAGGTATAAGAGGCAAGGGGAGGCGGTGCCTTCGCTGGATCTTAGTGCTCAACCTGTCCGCTCTTCCTATCTCTATGCTGACCATTTCTGAAGGCTCCCACAGTAGGCTGTTGCTGCTTGTAGACTGGTGGCTCTCCCTCTGCCCCCCCCCCCCCCCCCATCCCAAGTGGATCTATTATTTTAAAGTGAAAAGCCTTCCAGCTTGCCAGCCCTATTAGCATAACAGTGAACCTGTGAAAAGAGCCATTAAGTTATAATGAAACCATTTAACAGGCATATGCCAACCTGAATTTACTGACAAAAACAGTTTTGCATTACTATGTCTACAGAGCCTTAGTTTAAAATTTTCTTTAATTATTTCATTAGTTGGTTGCTGAAGATTATAAAATCACATCTCTAAAAAATCCTTACATAGATATATAGATGCACAGTCTCAGTATTCAGCTTTAGCCTTAACTGCTTGGATCTTCAAACATGTAGGATTTTTAAATAAATTGTTCAAAAGTCCACCCTTCTCTAAAATAAACATTTTAATTTTAATGACCAGAGTATAAAAACTCAATTCCAAAATCTTCCTGCCCTTCCTATCTATCTATCTAATCTATCTCCATTCCTCTTTCACCCCCTGTTGAAGAGAGCCCTTAAAGGGACAAAATTCCTTTTCTTCCAGATAGCTGGACAAATGGGTTTCCTTTTTATTTCTGACTATTTGAGTTACTAGTTTTAAGAAAACTACCCCTTCCCCACCTCTAATATCATTAACTCACTGGCATTCACCTTCCTTTCCCCCCCCCCCCCCCCCGCATCCCCCTTCTGTTCTGAAATGTGATTTGTCCTTTTCATATGTGTTCATTTTTTTTAATTGTATCCTTTGCTATATATGGCTGTGACTATTTTCTTCCACTATTTGATCTGAGGAAGTGGGTCTGGCCCACGAAAGCTCATCGTCTAATAAACCATCTTGTTAGTCTTTAAAGTGCTACATAGTCCTGTATTTTGTTTCAGCTACACCAGACTAACACGGCTACATTTCTATCATTAAAGAAAATGGAGCATTTTTTCCATTGCATGCCAGATTGGGAAAGCTGGACATGCAGAAAGTACCTAATTAAAAGCCTTAAATTTGAGAATAAAAAATGTCAGCCACAGGCAAGTCATAATGCAGCCCTTCTCTGTTTTACATTTTCTTCATCAGTATTTCTAAGACAATTTTATATTTTAAATATACTCTGAAGCCTTCATAAAGCAATCATTCCAGGTTACTACATATTTAAACTCACTGAAAGACATTTTAAATTAGTCAGTCAGAGGGGGTTCAGTGTGTTCATAATAAAGTTCATTGCTTTTAGAAAAAGGGAGCACTAATTTATTTTGTGTGATTTTTCATAAGACATGTTAATGAAATGTCACTATATGTTTATGTTAAAAATGTGTTTCCAAAGATTTTAGGCATAACAAAGGATTTTATTCATGGAGGGTTTTCTTAAAACTAGTAACTCAAATAGTCAGAAATAAAAAGGAAAGCCATTTGTCAAGCTATCTGGAAGAAAAGGAATTTTGTCCCTTTAAGGGCATGTACCTTCCCCACCTCTAATATCATTAACTCACTGGCATTCACCTTCCTTTCCTCCCCCCTCCCCCCCCCGCATCCCCCTTCTGTTCTGAAATGTGATTTGTCCTTTTCATATGTGTTCATTTTTTTTAATTGTATCCTTTGCTATATATGGCTGTGACTATTTTCTTCCACTATTTGATCTGAGGAAGTGGGTCTGGCCCACGAAAGCTCATCACCTAATAAACCATCTTGTTAGTCTTTAAAGTGCTACATAGTCCTGTATTTTGTTCCATTTTCTTTAGAAAGACATTTTAGAAAAGTGTGGGAGGGGGGGAGAGGTTCCCAAATGTCATTTGCTACATTTGGGTTTAGAGATTTGGCTGGAATGGGAGAGCAGAGAGAAGAAAGAGACAAGAGGAAGGGGTCTGGACAGAGCAGGGATGGAGTATGGGCAGAGACATAGCCTGGGAAGCTTACCTCCCTAAATAGCAGCTTCACCCATAACCCTTGCTCTCTAGTCCAGTGGTTAGGATACTCAACATGGATTGTAGGAGATGCAGGTTCATATCCTCCAGGGTATGTCTACACTACAGAGAAGATCGAAGCAACCACTGTTGAACTTCCAGGCTAATGAAGACCTGCTAATTTGAACTGAGAGGGGCACTTGGGGCAATGCCGGTAGTCCTGCTTCTACAAGGAGTAAGAGAAGTCAAAGGGAGAGTGTTCTCTCTCAACTTCCTGCAGTGTGCACAGCACCAAAAGCCGAGTTAAGGTACTTTGGCTTCAGCTACGCAATTAATGTAGCTGAAGTTACATATGTTAATTTGGCATTATTCTGTAGTGTAGTTATACCCCCAATGGCCTGTTCTCCAGGGGCTTGTACAGGGATTTCCTGCCTCCTAGGTGACTGTCCTTTTTGGTGGGCCATCCTTGTCCAAACCCCCTCTCTTTCTCAAGTGGCTGTTGTTCTCTTGGGACCAGGAGAAGGATTGCTCACAGGTGACTCTTCTCAGGAGGTGGGAGCCCCCAGTTCATGTCCCCTCAAAAGAGCAAGGGAATGCCCTGGGGTCTGCCACAACCTGGGCCTGTATCCTGATCCTGGAGGACAAGAGCAGTGTGGGGAGCTGACTGCCCACCAGCAATTCCTCTTTAATTAAAGGAGCTAGAGAGGCTGCAAATGGCCTTTTGATTAGCTACAAGGGTTCTACTGTCATACTCCAGAGGCCCTCCTGCATGGCAGAGCAGGAATTTGATCCAGGGGCACTCACACCCCAGCTGAGCACCCTAACCCCCATATCACAGAGGGCTTTGGAAGTGTACTGTGCCCTGGTTAACATGGAACACTTGCTGGCAATAGCTCACACTGCCACTCATTTCCCCACAGCAGAAAAGGGATTTCATCTCCTTGCCTCAGGGGCAGAGAACCAAACCACCAGAACACAGCAGGAATCACAAGTGTTGAGTTGCCAAATTTTAATTTCATGTTTACTGACCATGTCCAGCCATGAACAAGAGAGGCTGAAGGCAGGGGTGCTATGTCAGATTTTGTTGTGGGGGGGGGCAATCTGTGTATGCCGTGATGGGGGGGGAGGGGGAGAGAGTGAGAGCAATGGGGGGAGGACAGAGGCTTCAGCAATGGTACTGAGCATGCTCATTACAAGCCAAGCACCAAATGGGGAAGGGAGTGTTCCCTCTAACATTTTCTGTCCTTGGGTGCATTTAATTTTCTTTTGGGTGGGTTGAAATTTCTTATTTGCAACATCAATATTGAGGTAGTGCATTGAGGTCCACCACCAATACAAACAAAACACAAACACATATATATCAGTCCATATGTGTGGAAGAAAATATATTAAAACAAGGGACAGGTAACAAGAAGCAATGCTTATTATATTTAATATGAAATCAAATAAAAAAGAAAATTAACACTACCCTTGGAGTACATGTATCATCATCCTTTCTAACAACTCAAGCTAGTAAACACACCAAAATGCATATTATCCACACATAATTCATCTTTAAGATGCTAAACCAGGCCTGGGCAAAATATGGCCTGGGGGCCGGATCCGGACTCCCTGCTTGCCCCATGCTGTCACCCCTCCCCCCCCATACTGCTCAGAAAGGCTGCCGCAGCCGTTTCTCTTTCTCAGCTGTGAGCCTGAGGGAGAGGAGAGTGGTGCTTCATGCACACCCCCAGCACAATTTCATTGGCTGATTTTTGGCCAATGGAAGTTGCCTGTTTGAAAAACAGGCTGCCTGAAAAACCTGCTTGGCTCCTGGCCAGGAGTCACCCAGGTAAGTCTCTCAGGCAGAGTCTGCCTCTGGCACTCCAGCCCCTCCCTTCCCCTGGCCCTTGCCCCCACCCTTCTTCCCCCTGCCTCACATAAACCAAAAACCTCTGTCCGTTCCTGAACCCATACCCCCTCCCAGACCCTGAACCCCAGTCTCCTGCCCCAGGTCACAACCCAAACCCCTGCATCCCAATCCCCTGCCCCAGGTCACAACTGCCTCCTTCACTCAAACTCCCTCCCAGACCCCACACCACCTTCCACACTCCAGTCCCTTACCCCAAGCTCCCTTCTGCATCCAACCTGCATCCCAAACCCCACACCTCCTTGATTAATATCATAGAAGAATGTGGCCCTTGACCACTTTCCAAAATCTTGAAGTGGGCCCCCTATCAAAAATTATTGTCCACCCCTGTGCTAAACCAATCTATGAGTGAACTACAATTAGTATTTGCAAGGAGAGCATGACTGATACAATATTTACTGACACTGGAAAGGCAAGTAAAAGGCATTCCCTAAGGCTTATACAGTTTCTCTGGGGAATGTTTAGAATCTGTGCTGTAAAAACAGATAAATGTTCTCCTGGTTTGAAACTTTCACCTTGTGTGTGTCACCTCTCAAAGACTCAGAGGGTTAGCTGTATTAATCTGTAACTGAAACATGTTTTTAATGAATGGTCCTGCAGCACCTTAGAGACTAACAAAACTCAAAGAGTAGAAGCCCCAGAAGAAATTAACACATGGCTTCAGGGTTTGTAGACAGATGCATGTTTCAAGGAGCTTGCAAATAAGGTTTCATCCTACAAAACAACTTGCATCACACCTAGTACTTGCTACTTCTGACTCATGAGAGCGAGAACTCTACCACATATCAAAGAACCAGCTTTAATGCAATACAACATACCGGCTGTGTCTAGACTGGCCAGTTTTTCCGCAAAATCAGCCGCTTTTCCGGAAAAACTTGCCAGCTGTCTACACTGGCCACTTGAATTTCCGCAAAAGCACTGACTTCCTACTGTAAGAAATCAGTGCTTTTTGTGGAAATACTATGCTGCTCCCGTTCGGGCAAAAGGGTCAGTGTAGACAGCTGACATTTGTTTTCCGCAAAACCAGGGCCTACCCGCAGCTACACCCCTGCTCTTTCAGACATTTTAATCTGTCTAAAAATAAAGGTCAGTTTTTTAGCAGTAATAAAGAGATACTATGAGCCTGGCAGTCAAAAACACACAAAAATGAAGGTGAGACAAAAAGATAGTGCTAAGAATCTTATTTTAAAAATCTTTGAAGTATTGAATGGAGAACATTCATCAAAAAGTATGGGTGAAGAAATCTCTCAATTATCTGATCACTTGCCCTGTTGCGGGGATACGATGACGACTGCAAAAGTTGAACTGGTGCGCTCTGCAATGACAATGGAACCACAACATATTGGTAATTTTGTCAAAGTAAGGGAAGAAACCTACCCTGAAGACATTGCATTATGGCCAAAATCTGTTTAGTTGGATATGATAGAATATTTCTTAGTAAATAAACTGAAAAAAAAATAGGTAAGATGAAAAATGTGATAAAAAAAGAATATGAGGTTGGAGGATGAAAGCAATTTAGAGATCTTCATGAGTCCCATTTTCTGATGATGAACAAAAATGGGACCACAGAAATGAGAAATTGGTTGATTTTTTTTTTTTTTTTTTTTTTGAAACTATCACGGCAGTCTATTGTTATGTTTGCAAATTATTCCCCGACCATAGTAAAATAAAAGAAACATTTGTCAAGGGGCACTTGAATTGGAGAAATGTTTCAAGAGACATTGCTGATCATGAAACTTCCAAAGCTCATGTTAATGCTATGTGTAAGTTTGTTGAAAGATGTAAATTATCCAGAAGAATTGATTCTGCGTTATTGACTCAGTTGGAGAAGGAGTGTTCTTGTTGGAGGAGAGTGCTGACATGTATTGTTGCCACAGTGAAACTTCTGTCTTTCTTGGTACTACTTATAAGAGGACATGATGAGTCATCAGTGTTAAATTTAAAAGGTCATTTTTTAACCTTCCTTGAATATCTTAGTGAATTTGACAATTTTCTCAATGAACATTTGAAAAATTGTCAGTATTGTGGCTCAAACCTGCAATGAATTCACTACTATAATGACAGAGCAGCTCAAAAACCAATTCACTGATGAAGTAAAGGATGCCAAGTACTATTCCATAATAGTCAATTCAACACCAGATGTGGGTCATGTAGACCAATTAATATTATTTTTAAGATATATGAGTGGCAATGGTGAAGTTGTAGAGTGATTTTTGGTTTGTCCTACTAAAATCCCATACTCCTGAATAGCTAGAGACAACGATTTTGGAAATCTTTGCAAATTTAGGTTTGGACGTCAAAAATTGTTGTGGGAAGAGCTTTGATAACACTGCAAATATGGCAGGAAAATATACAGGTCTACAGGCAAGACTGAATAATGCAAATCCCTCTCTTTATTCATATCAGGTTCCAGCCATTCCTTAAATTCAATCTGCAACACTCCAGCTGCATCTTGTGAGGGAGCTATACATTTTTTTTTATTTCATTCAAAACATGTATGCTTTTTTTCGGTTTCCACACATCAGTAGAGTATGCTGCAATCACGCTTGGAGCAAGCAAATGGAAAACATTTGACAATCAAAAGAATTTGTGACACCAAGGTGGTCTATTCATGCAGATGCTATTTTGGCATTGAAAATGAACTATGATGTTATAAAGAGAACCTTATTAGACCTAGCCACATCACATTCTGAAAAACTACATGTGAAAACTGAAGCAAAATCCTCAGCAGAAAAGTTTAAATAGTATGATATTGCTGTTTTTATTATTTTGTGAAACCATTTACTTCAAAGAATTAATGCCAGCAGCAAATCACAGTAAAAAGTTGATATGAATTTATTGAATGCTGCACAACTTTTGGCCTCAGTCACAAATTTTGTCATGGAAGTTCAACATGACTATAGGTCCATGGAAGCAGAGGCACTAACACTAACAGAAAATATAGGTTCCTCTGATATATCTGATGAGAAACGTAAAAAAACCAGGAAATTACTTTGATGAAACTAGAGACAATAAAATCAGTTTAAAAGGGAAAGAGAATATCATCATTGAGACTGTCAATGTTATTTGTGACACAATAATAGTACAATTGCAGAGTAAAGGTGAATCTCTAAAGAAAACTGTTGATTTATTTTGCATGTTTTTTGACAGAACCATGGATGAAGATACTAAAAGCCACTACAGTCAGATATTAAGTGAATTCTACTGAGAGAATATAAACACAAATCTTTCTGAAGATGAAGTGAAACATTTCATTCATTTTATCAAAAATGATGAGGTTTATGCTTCAAGATCACCAGTTGATTTGTATAGACTTGTACATGATGGTTTGCAGGCAACCTTTCCAAATGTAGAAATCATTCTGAAAATATTTTTAATAATACCTGTGACAAATGCTTCTGATGAACCTTCTTTTTCTGTATCGAAGCGAGTTAAAAATTATTTGCTAAATATGATGAGTCAAAAACATTTGACAAGTTTGGCAATATTGACAATTGAAAGTGCCTCTAAAAATATTACTTACAATGATTTGATGATTTTGTAAAGAAAAGGTGTAAAAACCTTTTACATTAATAATTTTTTAATTGAATACAGTACTTCAGAGAATGTTAACTTTTATTTTTCCATTCATGCATCATCTACACATTTTATTTTTACACATTTTTCATGTTTTTAAATACGAGCTTCCATCTAAACCAGAAGTTGTCAAACTGTGCTCTGAGAACTCCATTCAGGTGGACTGGGGAAAGATTTTTTTTTTTATATAAAGTACTCTTATCCAAAGCACTTTACAATACTTAGCTAATGGTAAAAACAATATTTGGAAATATCATTAAGTGGTCCACCGAGACCCTCAGCAATTTTCAAGTGGTCTGTGGAAAAAAAGTTAAACTACAAAAACAATCAAGGTACCTCACTTTATTTTCATTTACTTCTTATTACTTATAATATAGGAGGAGGAAGAGGAAAAAAGAATGAAACATGGGAGGGGCAGGAAGAGTGAATGTTCTTTTTTCTTGGTTCCGGGGGGGAGGGGGGACCACCAAAAATGAAGCTGAGCACAGGGCCCCACAAACTCTAAATCCGCCACTGGAAGACAGTGTCATAATGTACAGGTACAAGGGGAGTGAACTGAGGTTGCTAGTCAGGAAATGCCAATGTTAAGGTTATCTTTTCAGTGTTTGACTTTGTGATTTCAATAATGCTCTTTTAAGAAAGGTTGGTTTTTTTGGGGGGGGGCAGGGGTTGGTAATGTAACTATATATTAATGTAGACAGTAAAACTGTCTTTACCTGGGACTTCTAAAGACAGCTTAAATGGTAATTGTATTTTGTCTCTGTAGATAAATCAGTTCATAGATTTAAAGTCCCCGAGGGACAATAATGATAATTGAACTAGAATTCCTGCATAACAAAAGACATAGAATTTCATTCAGATGAAGTCAACTATGTGTAACTGTGACAAGCCACTCGCGCATCATGTGGAGCACTGCCGTGCTGATTGCTGCTAAGTGAGCATTGATCCCTGTGTGATTTAAAATTTTGATCACCTGATTTGGATCAGATAAGCTACCGTGAAGCCACAAGGTCCCTGCCATATAAAGGCAGCACAAAGCAGGCCACTGGGCATCAGACAATCTGGATTCTATTCCCAGCCCCCACTCATTGCATAACCGTGAGAGTTCCAGAGCTAGAATCCAGATTCCCTGACTCCTGATGTGTAACCACTAGGAAGTGCTCTCGCCAAATGGGAAAGCCCTCTGTTCTCTCCCCGCACAATGTGTTTCTCCTATGCTGATTGCAGCTCTCATGTGTTCATTGTCCTATCTGAATAATGCAAAAAGACTTCCCCCTTTCCTGCTCACCAACTCCTATTATGGTCAGGGAGAAATCAAGGCGAATGCACAGAGTTATAGAATGCAACTGCAATCCATGGCATCTCTTTGGATTGTTTCTCTAATTTTCTGGTGGAGAAATCAGAAGACTTGACTTGAGAGGGAGGATGCCAGGGAAGCAGAGCGGTGAGGTAAAAAGACATGCAAATGAAGATTTTAGAATGAAGTGTCTGCTTCAGTTACATATTAAATATGCACACACCTCTCCACCAGACTGCAAAGAATGGGCAATGAATTCAGACTAGCATTAAGGGAGGAAACTTAATGCGAAGTCCTGAGGAAACTTAGCTATAATAATAAGACAGCTGTGTTTTGTTAAATAGCAAGTGGAAGCTAAAACTACATCTTGCTTCATCTACAGGTTGGACCTCCCTAGTCCAGCACTGTGGGCAGATACAGGGAGATGATCTGCACCGTGAGCCATGCCTTGTCTCAGTTCTTGGACATGCAGTGCTTTCCTGTGTGCATGGAAAGCCAGCTCCCTGCAATGTCCCCCCACAGCCTGCTTTTACCCTGGCAGGTCTCCAAGACAAGCCAGATTCTAAGGGAAAGAAGTGGGGGTTCATCTGTCCTGTGAGGTGTCTCCAGAGGGAACAACGGACAGCCCCCAGAGATGCCTGCTAGTTGTCCACATAACTGGTCAGATTTCCATCCTCTCTTTTAGGGACCTATGGCTCTCATTTCGGCAAACTGGGGCCATGTGTGTCTCAGCTGGTCGGTCCCTCTCCTTGCTGCCGATTAGACTCATCACTTTTCCTGTAATAGGTGTGAGTTCCCTCTGGCTGAAGTGAAATACAAAACGTGCCCCCAAAATCCCAGCCCATAGCTAATGAAAGCACCTTGGGCTAACAGCTGCTGCGGAGGGAAAGGAGAGCCAGTTCTCTTGCTTAGCTGCTGGCTCTCCTGATCTTTGCTGTGCCCACAGGCCATTTGTTTTCTTAACCTCTGGAAAGCTGGCAGGCACTATGGGACAAAATGAAAAATGATGCTCACCCCTACTCTCTCATCATCATCATTTGCAAGGAGACTGGACTCGCTTCAGTGCTTAGCTGTCGAGGTTCTTCAGCTTCCTGCCAGTTCCTAACAGCGACTCCACTGCAGGTAGCTGGAAAAGGATGCCCCCTATCTAAACAGCCTGCTTCTGAGAAAGGTGGGGGGAGGAGGGTTGTGAGCAGTACAAGCCAACTATAGAGGAGGAATATCTTTGTTTGTTACTGTTCATGGAACCTGCCTCTCTGTTAACCTCCAGGGCATTTGCAAAAATGAAGGACAAGACATGGGGGCTAAATATCAGCTAGACTTTTGTTACCTGTTGCTGACAAAACAACTTACCTGACAAATTAATGCCCAAAAACCTCCTCCAATATGCTCCCCACCCCCCGAATCAGCCTGAACAAATGAGCCACGCAGGTCAACAAACACAGGCACTGACAGATTAAGTAGGAAACAAGTTTCAGAGACCCCCCACTTCCCTCTGGGCAACATTCTCATGAGATACAGTGCAGAATCTGGCCTCAGATATTTGTTTCAAGTCTTTCACCTAGGGAGGGGATGAAGAAAAAGTCACAAATATTACAGATTCATCTATAATTCACCTTAGAAGGTGCCTTCACTCCAGAGCTTTGGTACAGCTGTTCTAAAGAGCACCTGCTGTGCAAAGGCAGATGTTAGCTCTGCCAAGAAAGGTCCGCTTGGTCTCTTTGTAGTCTCCTGCAGGTAGGAATGCACTGCCACACAAGCAAGTGAATGAGGCAGGAGGAAACAATGTAAAATAGGGACCTACCAAGAGACAGTACAGCCCAAATACCAGGGGAGGAAAGGTGGAAATCATTCAGTTTCAATCAGTGATGGTTTGATTATATGGGATAATCATCTCACTTTGGAATCACAACTCAGCTGTCACTTTCTCCTGTGGTTTTTGCCAGAAAGTGTTCCCCTTTTCCCTGACTGGCAGGATCATTGCATATTGGGCCAGCTGTTCAACGATGTGCGAGATATTCTGGCTATCAAGCTTCTTCATGCCATGGGTATAGGAAAAACTAGAGACCCTCCCACAACCCAGCTGTCCTTTCCTCTTCCAGTCCTACATTTCCCTGCAGGGCAGATGGGGAAAGTATAGTGGGAAGTTATTAAACATTCAAGGCTTTTTTTTATGCAATCAATGCAACTTGTTACTTCACCTACCAGACAGCATCTGGGGTTTTTATTTGTTCCCCTGTAGAAACAACAGGACTGTCTTCATTAGGACTGAAAAGACTGACTTTCAATAGACCAAGGACCAAACCATATTCTTCTGCCTAGATATTCTTCTGCCGGATTAGGCTTCTAATCCGAACTAGCTGTACTCCGTGCCACGTGTAGCCGCGCGGCACAGGGTCCGACCTAGCCGGCATTTAAAAATGGCGCCGGCCGGCTTCATGCAAATGAAGCTCGGGAAATTCAAATCCCGGGCTTCATTTGCAACTGCGGATGACAACATGTCTACGCTAGTTCGAACTAGCGGGGTAGCGTAGACATACCCTGAGAGAGTTCTCTGCAGCTACAGAGAGGGACAAGCATGTCTCTCTCTCTCTCCAAGACACCATTCTTCATTTTCTGTAAGTAGGGTAAAGTTTAAGTAGTTTTGTTAGGTTTTATTGTTTTAAGGATTGGGTATGGGATCTGAGATCTGGCACTGCTTAAAAGATGTTTTGGCTTTTCTTTGTAACTAAGTTCTAGGCCCATGGAGTTTCTCCATGAGTATATTTTGTTACCTCCCTATCTAGTCATTATGTTTGCAACAGGAATATTGTTGTAATAATAAAAGTTCTTTCTTTTCTTTTTATTAACCTGGCAGTGGTTAATTGTGTGCCTTGATTTTTATCTTAGGGGTGAGATTTCCCAAATGATCTTCCCCCTGATTTCTTTATCAACATTTGGGTGGTGGCAGCGGAAGTTTTATTCCCAAGATCTAGGTTTTTAAGATTTTGGGGGAAGTTTTATACCAAAGCCTGGTAGATAAGGCTTTGGGGTACACTTGCTGGCCCCCACTTCTGCATTTATCATGCCAGAGTGGGGAAGAAGCCATGACAAGGCCATTAGTGATTTTCTCACAATCTTTAGATTTCCAGACTTACATTCTTAGCGCATTGGCAAGCATCACAGTCCCAGTAAAAGGCCTTAAGATTCAGGCTTCATTGGGTCTCTAACTTCTTAGTATATGCACAACATGCCTCTGGTGGCACATGACCAGAATTCATCCCTGAATTTGGTCCACTGGTTGGATCATTAGCTTGCCCATTCCATCCCAGATACTGATGAGAAGCATGACATGAACACTGACCCAGGTGCCCCCTCCAGTCTAGCCCTTCCCACTGGGTCTCTGAAAGAAGCAAGTTCTGCCTGACCAATCAACTGAACAATATGCTTCAGGCTCCAACAACCCAAGGGGTTCCATATTTGTGCCTGTCACGGTGCAGCCACTTCACCAGAGATCTTCCACCTGGTAGTCCCAGGAATTATCCCATTGAATTATCCCTACTGATAGGAGGGCCCCCGTCCAATAGCCTCTCCCAAAGCAACCCAAGGGTTGAGGTCCAATGCTCACCCCCCTTTCCCGGCTGCTCAGTCCAATGTTCCTCCCTGAGTCCAAGTCTATAGTTTGCCCTCTGGGGTCAGAACAACCCAGTTCACTAGTCATGGCGTAACCCGAAGTGAGTAGTCTGTTAAAGAGTTAGTCAGTAAGCGCAAAGTATGTGTTCCTACCCCTCAGCATGGGGGTCTAGGCCCACCCACACAACTGGACCCCAGCCGGGAGCCCATTAGTGGCTTGCTCATGCCATAGAATCAGTGGGAATTCCTGACCACAACACGCTGACTCCGGTGGCTTGCTCACACCCCTGAGTCAGCAGGGAATCCAATCCGCACCACGCAGACCATTACCAAAGGCTCACTCACTCTGGTTGCTGTTGCGGCTCCAGGGCTGCTTCCTGCTTCTTGGCTCACTGGTAGGCCTCTGTTTCACCACATCCCTCTGTGTTTTGGGTGCTGCTCCTTTTCCTTAAACCCAGCAAGGTCTCAAGAGCTGTCCCGTCCTCAGTTTGTGTGGTAGTGTCCTGGCCTCTGGGTAAGCACTGGGGCTTGCATGGAGCTGGTTCAGCACGTCCACGTCCACGTCCACGTCCACGTCCACGTCCTCTCCCTCCAGCCCCCAGCTCCAACTGAGCTGAGCTGCTCTCTCATATATTAGAGCAGCCTGAGCATGCCTAGTAAGCTAAAGGGGGTGTGGCCTCTTTCACCCTCAGGGATGAGTTAACCCCTTCCTGACCAGTGCGGGGTGGGTATGCCTCATCACAATGCCATGAACATGGACCTGAGCAGTGTTCCCTGTAAACTGTGTGTTTGGGCAGCCACCCAGGATTGATTCCAATGCTGCCCATCAGATGAGCAGAGCACCCACAGCTAGGTTTTGTTTCTACTGATGGTGCACATTCACACATGCCTCAGTGCACATAAAATTTTATTCCACACATGGATAGAAAAATCCACACATGGATGGAAAAGATTAGAGGGAGCACAAGCTGGGACATGATACCCATTGTAAGTAACTAAGTGAAACTGCAGAAATCAAGTGGCTCTGTAACATAAAGTCAAATACATCTGTACTTGAAGGCTGAAGGAAATTTGGACAGGATTGCCTTTTGGAGGTCACTCTTTGTCCAGGTGTCACGGTATGCATTAGTGATAACAAGAATTATTGGTGTGGTACAGCTGGTCCGCTGGCCAGCTAAGAATATAATAGCTGCCCTGTGGAGTTCACAGGCTAAAGACCCAAGTGGCTCTAGTACAGTACAATGTCACTAATTCCCTTCCAGCCTGTGCACCTTGTAGTCAGTTGCCGAAGGTGTGTGTGTAGTGCGTGGAAGCGTAGTTCTGCACATAAAGAAGATTCAAATCTGTATTCTGCTCAAGTATACACAGACATGCCTGCACTCAAGGCCACTCCATTGCCACTGAAAGAGAAAAGCAAAATCTCCCCAGCTCCCTTTTTTATTTGAAGCCAGCAGAAGGGAATAAATGGACAGCAGACGCAAGCCAGGGATAACATGCAGGGAGGAGGGACAGGGGGATATTTGATGAGCACGTCAGATTTTTCTGCTACTTCATCATTTTTCCCAGAGGGAAGGTTTTCATGTGACTTGAAAACAGAAAGCGTCACCCTCATGGGTTTGCTCCTGCCCTCCTATCTCTGAGCTTCCCTCACACTTAAATCAGAGAGCCCCGGACATCTCTGTATTATGTGGCTGTAGGTGATCCCACAAAAGCCCTTCCCCTTCTCCCATCCCTTCTTCATTGGCCCATGTCGCTGCGACAGCAAGGAGGGCAGGGCTTTTTTTAGAGATCATCAATGCCACGCTCTGTGCTTTGGTAGGAAGAGTGATCACTTGGGTGGCTGCCAATGTCTTTCTTCCCCAGTGTGGGGCTGAATGTGCTGCCTCAATATTATTCCCCTCCAGCCAGATGGTTAAGGGATCTGGGACTAGATGCTACACACGGTGGCATAGCCCTGAGTCACTAACTCTCTCCTTTCAATATCCCCAGCCTCTCTATGGCCCCACCATTCATTTCCATCTTCACCTATAGAGGGTGCTAATGTGCCATGTATGTCTGATATTTAAGCATCTGTTGCCAGGACCCCTAGGATGCTTAGGCATTGTCTGGGAAAGAACATGTTTGCTTTAAATAGATGCTCAGATAATGGGGAAATGTTTTGTTCTGCTTTAAGAGAGAGAGAGAGAGAAGAAAAGTAATTAGCTGGAATTTGGCCAGGTGAAAAGCTTTAACTCACACTAATCTCAGAATGTTCACAAAAAAAGAAGCCACTCTAAATCCCCATCTCTACCACTGGCCTTTTCACCCCAGCAAAGCAGGGCAAGCAGAGTTAGAATATGTATTGATTTGCCCTATGATTAAGTACTCCAGTGGTAAAGAACACAGAAACAGAATGGAGTTGCTTTTTTAATTGACTGTAAGTAACAGCGGCATTTGTCGGGGAAAGGGGAAAAGCAGGAGGCAAAGTAACACATTTTGAGAAGTCTATGGAAAGGTTTGTTAAGCAGATATGTGAGGTATGAAGAGAAGGCTGCAAGGAGGGGCTACTTTAGATTAAAAACAACTCTGCAAAACAGGAACTGCAGTGTCTCTGCACAACAATGAATGAATTAAAGCCAGTGGAATGGATCCCTTTGCAAATCCAATAAAAGCCATTTGTTTCCTTCCCAGAATACAGATTTTCTTTTATATGCACCACATTCAAGGCAGTCCATTGTTTGCCAAGCCCTGGAATAACAAAGATTTACATTTATATCACACCTTTTCTTTGAAGCGAGGACGGTACTCTGCAGACAAAGGGCCTGATTGCAAGTACCTTCTCTCTGGGACCTGGACACAAATATTTGCAGGAGCAGATGGCATCTTTTCTTCACCTAACTACGTGACTGCGCATAGGACCTGATCTAAAGCACGCTGAAGTGAATGGAAAGACTGCTTTTGATTTCACTGGGTTTTGGATGAGGGCTGCACAACTCAGTAGTTACTGCTAGCATTAAAGACTTTGTCAGCTACACCCCAACTATCTGCCCACATTTTTGCAAATGCAAAGTGGGAGGCCAACTTGAGACCTCTTTGAAAAAATCAGGCTTTCTTCATGCAGAGATTGCTTCACTTGGCACTGATATCCGAGCAATCTTAACGGAAAATGTAAAATCTTCCACATGTGTCTGCCTAGATTCCAGAACAAGTCATCCTGTGGTACCTTAGAAACTAACACAAATATATAGGATCATGAGCTTTTGTTGGGCAAAATCCACTTCATCTGATGAGTTGGAGTGGAAATAACAGAATCCAAGATATATATAACAGCAAAAGCAGTTACCTATCAATCATAGGCCCTGTGTTAAGCTAATTAAGTGGGTTGGATGTTTCCCATTCATAGCTTTTGATGTGAAAATGTGAATGTCAAAGACAAGGGAAATTGGCTTTGTAGTATGTTAACCAGTTTATATTTTTATTCAAGCCTAGGGTGACAGTGTCAAATTTGTAAATGAATTCCAATTCAGCAGTCTCTCTCTGTAACTGGGTAGTAAAATTCCATTGTAGAAAAATAAGTATCTACACAAGTGTGTTATTCTTCTCCAGAAATGAGATTATCACGCAAACACTACTACACCTCCCAGAGTTGCGAGGGCATCATCATTCCTCAAATGCATCCAGTCCTTACATAGCAAATGTGCGTCTCTTTGCAAGGAGACAGGCTGCTGGCTGTCCACATAACACAATGTCCATGCCAAGGCAAACACTAGTGCTTTTGTGAGATCCAGGAGCCACGTACACTAAATCAGTCCAAAAATCAGATAATACGGTCAAAAGAGAAAACATAAAAATTGACAAAGGTGGGATGAGGGCTGCTGAAACAGAATCATGATTAATATAAATTTACTTAATTTTTTGTAAAAAAAAACCTTAAAAAGCGAGTGGTCCTGTAGCTCTTTAGAGACTAACAAAAATATATATAGTATCATAAGCTTTTGTGGGCACAACTCACTTCTTCAGATGAGTGGAGCAAGAGACACAGAAGCCCCAAAATTTAAAGCAGAAAAAGAGGGGAGAGGAGAAGAGTGAAAAAACTGTCAATTATAGTGTCCGTGTTAAATGAGGCTAATAAAGTGGGCTGTAAGTGTCCGATACTTAGTTTTTTTATGTCATTTGGGTGTTGAATGTAATGGCCCGCCCAGTTCAAGTCTTTGTTTAATCTCTGGTTGAAGGTGTCAAGTTTGCATATGAAGGCCAGTCCACAGTCTCTCTCTCTCTCTGTAGCTGGTTCCTGAAATTACTTTGCAAAAGAATGACTAATTTTAAATCCATTAAAGAGTGTCCAGGCAGGTTAAAATGTTGTCCAACAGGTTTCTATGTGTTACCATTTCAAATATCTGATTTGTGTCTATTAATCCTTTGTCGTAGCGACTGTCCAGTTGGCCAATATTCATGGCTGAAGGGTATTGCTGGCACTTGATGGCTTGATGGCATAGATCACATTAGAGGATGTACAGTTGTATGAGCCTCTGATGTGGTGGCTTATGTGGTTAGGTCCTGTGATGGCGTCGCTTGTATAGACGCATGGACAGAGTTGGCAACAGAGTTTATTGCAGCTCATGATACTATATATATACAGGCAGTCCCCGGGTTACATGGATCTGACTTACATTGGATCCCTACTTACAAATGGGGTGAGGCAACCCTGCACTAGCTGCTTCCCCCCAGCAGACCAGGGAGACGCAGAGCGGCTTTTCTCAGCAGACACCTCAGCTTGAGAATAAAGGACTGAGGGAAGTGAGATGTGGGAGAATAAAACTGAGCTCTGGAGAAATGTTTGGCTAGAATTTCCCCTACAATATGTACCAGTTCCGACTTACATACAAATTCAACTTAAGAACAAACCTATAGTCCCTATCTTGTACGTAACCCGGGGACTGCCTGTGTGTGTATATATATATATATATATATATATATATATATTTGTTAGTCTCTAAGGTGCTACATGGTAATTTTTTGAGAAAGGGGAGGAGCCTTAGTTTCAGATTTTGGCCTTGAGTTCCCAAAAACCTCTGAGCAGCCCTGGTGGTTTGTGTGATTGTCTATAGACAGTCATGACCCTAGAAGTGTGATTGCATCAGAGTAACATATGAATGGGTGAGGAGTGGTGTTGTGTGTAAGCATGCAGGGCATTCATGAATCTGCAAGTGTAGATATGTCTATGGCTGGTTCTTTGTGTGTGCACACTGCTATGTGATGGTGTATAGAGTGTGCAGTTTGGTGTATGTGTGGTTGTGTATGCATTTGTGTGTGTGGATGTAGATGGCTTGCGCGCACACAATAATTTGGACAGTGAATTGAAATTCTAAATAAGAAGAACAGCTGAACTTCAGCCGTAGTACCCACACTACATATGCATTCAATTAATTTCATTAGACAAGGAATCTCCTCCAGGCTAAAAGGCTTCAAAGTGGCTAAGGAGATAAATCGTCCTTCCAATTCAGACTCATGGCCAGCCACTGCTTGGGAGCCTACTTAGATTATTATTAATTTCCCCCTCCAGTAGCAGTGGACTGTTTCAGTAAATAGATTCAAGAAGAGGGGACATTACCAGAATACAAACTTCAAGCTTTCCCTTGATTGCTTTCAAACTTGAATTTTACAACCCCTTTGAAATTCCCCCCACCCCAGATTTTCAGAATCTTCGTGAAATTACTGGAGACTTGTATTAAAGGAATGTCACACATAACACCACCTTATCATTTCCTCCACTAGACAGATTAGTGTGGGGGAGGGGGGGCTGGAGAACAGTGATTTTTGCTGACTTTACAAATGGACAGAGACAAATGACCTTGAAAGGGCAAAAGTTAGCATTCTAAGATGACACCAAATGGCTCAATAAAGTACAAATTGATCTGAAAGTAGGAGAACAGCTTAGATGTGGAATGATAATCCATATCTGTGGGAAGGTACTGTTCCATTTTTCGAGAGACAAAAAAAATCATCTGTGTTGTTGCATAGACTGTTTCCAACCATATTTCTCCTACAGAGGTTTCAGGAGAAGAGGGAAAATCAAGTCAGAGATCTCCTCAAAGCATAATTAATCACCTTTCCCCTTCCCCTTTTTATCATGAAACAGTTAATGGAAATCCTCTAGGTGGATGAGATCCTCACCCTAGTTGGACCCATTTACAACAGGCGATCCAGCTGGCATTGCATACAGTGACCCTCACAACTTGCATCTGACCAAGAAAGAATTCCCCCAGTACAGGCTCAATTTCTTAGACTCAGAAGGTTCACATAATTTGGATGAGCTTCAGGAAATCATTTATACATTGGGATGCCAGCACTTAAACCCAAGCTTTCTGGGCAATCTTTCCTAGGCAGAGCTTGTTTGGCATTTTCTCAGGCAAAGACAACATTAGCTTTCCTGTGGTTTCAATCACATACATTGAATAGGTTTGGCAACAACAAAACATGTAAGTCATGAAATGAGGCCTGTTTATTAAACATGCAACAGTTTGATATCACAGTATTTTGCCCATATACATAACATTGTGATTCCAAGAGTCTCTCAATGGGCTTTGCAAAGACAAATCTTCACAACACCAAGCTGGTATATGGTATCACACCCATTGCACATGTGAGGAAAATGAGGCAGGGAGGCAGATAATCAAGTAGCCAAAGGTCACGTCACAAGTCTGTACCGCATTATTGTTGTTTTGTGTTATTATAGGAGCTATCAGAGGCCCCACTCAGGACTGGAGTGTCACTGTGTTAGGCTCTGTCCTCACACATTGTCAGAAATCGTCTCTGCCCAAAAGACCTTGCAATTTAAACAGACAAGGGGAGGAAGGGTAGTATATAAACAAAGGGATCAGGATAATGACCAGACACATGTAATTAGTTGTAACTTTCCCCCCTTTTGCTCCAGGCATGTGAAGGGCTGAGAAGAGGAAACTGGCACAAAATGTGTACCCCGCTCCATGCTGTCGTCCCTCACTGGAACCTTCCCCCCACCCACCCCCGATGGAATGATATCTTCCCCTCCCCAGTCTATGCAACTACTCTGTGGGGAGCTGACATCTCAGTGTGCCTTCTCTGCATGTTCCTCTGCACCTCACCCACTTTTTGACAAAAGCACGTGTCTGTCCCATTTGCTCTTGCCAACTAATCAGGTCAGCAGGAGCAAATAGAAGGAATGCCTCCTTTCGAAAACAAGTCAGGACGGCAGGGGCAAGGCTTAAAAAGGAGACTATCCCAGCCAAAACAGGATACATGGTCACTCTAACTATGGGGTTATTGACTTCAGTGAAAAGCACTAATTCATTCATGTGCTGTTCAAAGAGCAGGATAGAAGGGCCCAGAGAAGCAGTGGAGTGAGTGAGACGGCATGCATAAAACAGAAGGGAATATGGTAATCAGCTTCCCTGATCTCCTATCAGCATGTACTCTGGGTGACCTTTGTCACACACAGAGTGTACAAGAATCTGCGCCTCATGAATTATCAAAGATTAGCCTCCCTGTTCCCACTTTGCTTCTTCTTTCCCCATCTAGCTCCCTGGAGGAAACCAACAGCTGAGAGGCCTTTACTCAACCCAGGAGTATTCCCTGTCAGCTCACTCTCAGCATCAAACTGCATGAATTATTGAAAGCTGGGGCTGCTGCACTCAGAACACACAGACTGCTGTTCTAGTTGTGCATCCTTCCCAGGCCTCATCTCTCTCACACACACACGCACACGAACACACACACACATGCATACACTATAACAATAAGCTACCAAGCATTAATAGCACTATTAGTAATATGTAATGGAATTGTCAAACCTGCCCAATGCTAACATAATAGGTAATTCTTCTTCATTAACAGAAACTGCCAGAGGAGCAGCTACCAGCATCCACATGTTTAATTTTCCAAGCAAAGAAATACAGAACTTTCCCCAAGCTACTTAGAAAGGATGTGACCCTATGGCTGCTATCTCTCAGAGGCAATAAGCAAGTGTCACAGGTAAGGAGACAGGCGCTCTGGTATTGATCAAAACAGAACTAACTGCAGGTCCCAAAAGGAGCTATTATTGAGATTGAAAAAAAAAAAGTTTCACTTTTTTTTTTTCATATTCCTTGTACTATCTTCACTTCTTGGCTCCAGCCAGGACTGTGGTCTTCAGAGCTCAGATCCCACAGTCCCCTCCTTACAGCCAGAGTTCTCGTGTTTTTCTAGTCACAGAGATTTATTACTATTCCTGTGCAAGTTGCAATAGCAACTAGAAGATCCAGTCAGGGATTAGAGCCCTATTCCACTAGTGGTACTGTTACCATCTTAGTCAGCACACCAGGGAGTGAACTTAAAAGATAAAAGCATCGGCTGCTACAACTTTCACAAAAGCTCTGTAGCTAGGGGCTGTAACAGGCTCATCTCAACTACACAAAAGAGAAAAAACCTATGACACACACTCACCAGTAGGTTACTGTGACGGGGCGGGCCGCCTCCACCCCGCGGACCTGGACCCTCCCTGCACTGAGCCCGCGGTCGCCCTAACACTCTTTGGGACGGCCCGAGGCAGAGGGGCGAGATGCGGCGTATGCTCTGCCGCCACCGCTCAGCTGAGCGGCGGCGCAACAGGTTCACGTTCGGCGGGGAGCCGGAGGGCGGCGTCCGTGTGCGTGGTGTCTGACGTCACGACGCCAGGACGCTGGGGCGGGCATTTTAAAACCCGCTGGGGCCGGAGCAAGAGTGGGGGAGAAGCAGGGACGTGGGAGGAGAGGAGTAGAAGGAGAGGTGCACAGGAGTGGAAAGGACAAAGACAAGGGGGTAGGAAGTAGCCCAGGGCAGGACAGGGCGTCCGGCGTGCTGGTGAGTTTCAGGCATTTCCCCCACCAACAGGACAGGACCGTCTGAGCCTGTCTTTAGGGCCCTGGGCTGGGGTCCGGGAGAGAGGGTGGGCCCGGACCCCCCTAACCTCCCCCCCGTCGGGGAGGAAATTGAGGACAATTGGCGGACACCAGTGACTAAGAGAGAGACCGAGAGGGAGACGGAGAGAGGGGAGGGGTACCCCCCTCCGTTACAGTTACATACAGAGTGGGAGAGAAGTAACAATAATAATGGGATGTTTTATGTACACTAACATGTGGACACCTATCTGATGCCCCCTCAAGATTCCACCTCAAGACACACTTCTGCTGGCATTGTTGTGTAGCATCACAGGGTATCTAGCATCACCCTGTGTCCATGGGAGAAAGTGGTGTCATAGGGAAAAGTGCGGAGAAGTTTATGAGAGATCTGGACAAGCAGGCAGTGAAGGCTGGTAATGCTGGGAGCAAGTGATCACACATCAAGATAACAGAGCAGATGGCCTCCTAGGCTAAACCTTCTGTCATGGGGAAGGCTGCCCCTCCCCACTAGAGCCTTTACAATCACTGACCGTATTGACATGGGTGGTGCTCAGATGCCGTATTCTGTTAGCTTTTCAGATTGCTACTGCAGATTGAGCAGATGTTTTGTGAGAACTAACCACAAATGACTCCAAGTTCTCTTTCTTGGGTGGCAACAGCTAATTTAGTCCCCATCACTTTATACATATAGGTGGGATAAATGCATTACTTTGCGTTTATCAATACTGAATTTCATCTGCCATTTTGTTTCCCACTCACCCAGTTTTGTGAGATCCTTTTGATGCTCTTTGTAGTCTGCTGTGGACTTAGCTATCTTGGGCAGTTTAGCATCATCTGCAAATTTTGCCACCTCACTGATTATCCTTTTCTCTAGATTGTTTATGAATATGTTGACTAGGATTGGTCCCAGCATAGACTTTTGGGGGACACCACTAATTACCTCTCTCTATTCTGAATACTGAGCATGTATTCCTATCCTTTGTTTCCTGTCTTTTAACCAGTTACCAGTTCATCAGAGGACCTTCCCTCTTATCCCATGACAACTTACTTTACTTAAGAGCCTTTGGTGAGAGATCTTGTAACAGGCATTCTGTAAATCTATGTACACTATATCCACTGGATTCCCTTCTCCACGTGTCTGTTGTCTCCCTTAAAGAATTCTAGAAGATTGGGGAGGCATGACTTTCCCTTATAAAAACCAAGTTGACTTTCCCCCCAATAAATTATGTTCATCTTTGTGTCTGGGTATTCTGTTTTTTACTATATTTTCAACCAGTTTGCCTGGTACCTAAGTTAGAGTAACTGGCCTGTAATGGTAGGGTCAGCTCTGCACCCTAAACATTATCTCTTTCCCTCTTTCACCTTCTTTCTCTCCCATGCCCTGACACACCCTCTATTTTGTAGATTGAAAGAACTAATATAATCACTTAGCACATACATTGTACTGTTTTGTAGGGAGTGCTGACCTTATTGTTCCATTCCCCCTTACCTTTGAGAACTCCCTGGATTTCCCCTGTACTGGGTCTGTACCAGCACATGTGAGGTGGGAGACAGAAGAGAAGATTATGCTCTGCTTTGCAATACTTTTTTTTTAAATCAGAAAATCAAATGGCCATCAGAATGCTGGATAAATGAGCAGGGAAGAGAAGCTAAGCACAAGGAAGTGAGTGATTGTACTGTATAGCAGGACATCCCTGCTCAGTAGAGCTGACTGAATATTTTCCATCTGGAAGCATGCATACATCTGACTAAACGGCTGTTACCCACGAAAGCTTATGCCCAAATAAATCTGTTAATCTTCAAGGTGCCCCAGGATTTCTCGTTGTTGTTACTACATATGTACTAATTAGTGTTGGTACTTCTAGAACCAGGCCTGCCTCACAAGCATCGCTACAACTGGCCCCACAGCAGGCACTGCTACCTAAATGCACCGATCACACTGCACAGATTAGGCAGAGCAAACAGAACAGCACAAGGGAGGAGGGTGGAAGCCCAGGGACAGGAGAAGAGTGAAGAAATGACAAGATGCTTTTGAAGAAAGAACTGCCTGAAGGTGCCAGAGTGGAGGGTGAGCTTTTTGCGGGTGGCAAGAACTCTCAGTCAAGTCATCAAGATTTCTGGAAGTGATCCATATTACATATGCCCTGTGTGATGTAGTGTTGGTACCTTGCTGGTTGCTAGACTTGGGCTGTGGGTGACCCCCACTCGCTGCTATCTGTACCACGGCCCATCAAAGTAGCTGATGGGTCAGGTAGGTAACCTGTTCTACCGGTTACCTCCCAGGGGGTATGTCTACACCAGCTCCCTAGTTTGAACTGTTCCATGAGGTGTAACAGTTAATTCAAACTAAGAACTTAGTTCGAATTAACGTTTAACTGCTGTGTGTAGCCGCGGGCAGTTAGTTCGGACTAGGGGAATTTTAAAATAGCGCCCGGACGGGAAGATGCAAATAAAGCCCAGGATATTTAAATCCCGGGCTTCATTTGCAACTTCGATTGCCTACATTAGCCTCCCTAGTTCGAACTAGGGGGCTAGTGTATACATATCCCAGGAGAGGAACAAAGGGAGGAAGGTGGAGTGCAGCCCCTGACTGGGGGGCAGGGCTGGAAGTTGGGCAGTTTCTGTCTGGTATCATGGAGGAAGCAGCCTAAGCAAGGGGCTGGGATTTAGAGGCCCAGTCTCCCCAATCTCAAGGGGGGCTGAGGCATCCTAAAGCCTGCCCTGTAATCAGATTATATCTAGGCTGTGCTGTATTCTGGAGAAGCAATAAACTCCCTCTATTCTACTGGCTGGTGGAGTCTGTTCATGCCATTACGGGGGTGCAGGAGTTGGGGGAACCCCGATGCGTCATCACACCCTGTAATAAATATATATCATTATTCATCAGCCTTACTGATGGATGGATGCACCCCAATGCAAAACTATGACTAATCTACCTGCCAAACCTTGTAACAAAAGCCTGGGAAATGGGAAGAGAGAAAGACCTTGCACCCCATCCTCTGCACTTAGCACCTAAATGTCCAAGCCAGAGTCCCATTCAAACCAGCCTAGGGCAGTGAATTCCAGCATCAAGAACTCTCCAGTGTGACAAAGCCCTGACATTATGTCCCAGATGCCTAAATCAAGATGCTATTCTCTTAACTGGCCTTTACTGCCATGGTAGTATATGGAGAGAGCGCTCAGATAGCCAGACCCCAAATAATGTTAGGGATTTGCTGAATTGCACTAGGACACCTATAGTAAGTCAATGCAGTTGTTGAAAAATGCTGCTGCAATATTCTTCTTGCTGCAAATACCTCCTACCAGGCAGCCATGTGTTATGCCAGTGGAGTTACATCAGAGATAAATTTTGCCCAAAGTGCCTCTCAATATATTTTGCATTGACTATGTCTCTCAGTACTACTCAGGCTGACGTTAGCATTGTTGTTTTTGAAAACTCCTTGGCTAAAAAGACATGCTTGTGTGACAGAATTCAAAGCTTTTAGCAATAAATTCTATTCAGTCAACTTTTTATATTTGGATTAAAAACATGAAAAGAAAAACTTTCATGTAGTTGAAAAATAGGATTACAGTTTTCAAAATAAAAAAACAATTAAAATTTCAGTGTTCCCGCTTTCCTTTTCTTCCTCCCTCCCTTTTTTCCACTGAATAAGGAGTGGGACAAAAAGTTTAACAAGTGGAAAAAAGGGAGAGGGAGTAAAAAGGGAGGGAAGAGTCAATAAAACAGAATATCAGAACTGAGAAGTGTTTTCAATTTTTCAAAACCCAAATTAGACAAAATATTCCAAAGAAAGAAAGATTTTATTTTATTTCATCATTTTTCATTAAAAATATCATGAAACATTTGGAATGAAACATTTTAATTTTTTCCCAAAATATTTCATGAGAATGAAACTGGTTTTTTGGGTTTGTTTTTTGTTTTTTTACCAACTTGATCTTCTCAACAAGTTCTAAATCCAGAGGCTAGAGTATGGCTCATCCAGCTGAATTTTCGTACCAGAAAAATTAAGGTATGACAGTACCAGTATACTGTCTCCAGTTTACCCCTTTTGCAAAGCCAGCATTTTCCCCAGAAATACATCATAGGATTATATCTGTGTTACTGGGGCATTTGATATTATATTAAATAGACAGCCATCCTATTAGCCCCATTAGAGTCCCTCATCAAAGCTAATGCATTATCTTTGATCATGCTTCTAATACAGCAGCTCCCAACCGCCAGTACACGGACCGGTGCTGGTACGTGAACTGCTGACTTCCAGGCTGCGGCAGCTGCTAGGGATTTTACCTGGTAGCTGCGCTGGAGCTGAGGCAGTGGCAGGAGGAAGCAAAGCAGGAAGTACCCCCCTTCCTTCTCCTCACTCCCACCCAGGTAAGATAGCGGCCCGGCTGGGGCTCTGCGCTACCTCCCCCCAACCCACCTCTATCGCAGAGGGATATATGGTCACAAGCATGGAGGTGACTGAGGAATGTAAGTCATTGAGAGTCAGTAGGTTGGAGGCTCTCAAGTGACTTGCCAAAGGACACAAAGGAACTTTATGGCAAGACAAGGAATTCAGCTCCGTGGAAATCTGTCTGTTGACGGGAAGGAGAGTTGGATGCTCTTGGGGAGGGAGGGGGCGCAAAGGAGGAGGAAGTGCATGTGCCACTAACAGCAATAGTGGCCCCAGTCCCTAAAGAGGGCAGCCTCTCTCTGGGGAGTGCAGGGGTGGGGTGGGGGCAAAGGGGTTTTGGGTGAGGGAATGGTGGGGTCACAGGGCAAGAGGGTGCTGGCATGGGCGGTTGGGGTCAGAGGTTAAAGGGTCAAAGGACACGGGGCATAAGGGTGGGGGGTCAAAGGGTGTTAGGCACTGGGGAGCAAGGGGCTGTGTTGGGGCTAAGCGGACCGGTAACATTTTGTGTGTATTTGCATATTCATTATTTGCATAATGAATATACAAATATGCAAATAAAATGTTACCAGTCTGCCAAAAGTTTGTGAATGGATTTGACAGTCCACAGTATAAAAAAGGTTGGGAACCACTGTTCTAGTATACAGTTCTCCTCTGTACGTGTTAATGTCCTCATTATTCATCATATTTTGCAACTTTCATCTCCCAAATGATAGAGAGAAAACAGTGGGGTAGGAGGAAATTCACAAGCTTTGGCATCAAACTTTGATTTACTGAATTGAAAAAAAAAGTGCAGCAACGATTTGCAAAGATGTTGAGTCCAAATGAAAACTGATTGCTAATGATCAGTTGCTTTCTGAAATGCTAATGGAAAAGTGAAGCCATCTCAGTTGCCTCCTCCATTAAGTGGAGAATCAAACAGATATTCAAGAGTTACAAGGCTGAATAAGAGAAACCGATTCACTTATGAATAGGAGGATTTGCTGATTCTAGCAGCACCGCCCAACCTATAGCAGTGCAAGAGACACACTGGATCTTGCAGTCAGGCATAGAACTGGAAAGTGCTCGCCACTTGATTTAACAGAGATGGACAATGCAGGAGAAGTTTGGATTTCGCAAGATCTCTGTCCCAATTCAGGATTCATTCTAGCCACATCGCTGGAGTTCTGAGTCAATGAAGTGGGAGCAGAGGTAAGAAAAATGACACCAGTTTGGGTCCATCTTTAATTTAAAAGGGAAACTACCAAGATCAGATTAAACAATCTTAGGTGCAGATCCTGCAAGGTGTCGGCCATTTTCTGACAAAACTCTGTAGTGTAGACATACCCTTAGCCTTTGTAGCTGGGATCAATGTCAGCAACAGTAGGGGAGATGTCCAAGGAACACCTAAATGCTGCAGGGAGTGGCATTGGGGAATCAGTAGGAGTCCCACATCCCTGAGCACTGACACAATGCTCTGACATGGTGCCACTATCCAGCTGAATGGTACCATCTCTGAGGTGAGATGTGTGCTCTCAACCTCCACCCAACGTGTCAGCAAACTAGGTAATTCCAAGGCCAAACCTATTCTCAACCATAGATTGGATGCATTTTCACTTCCTGTCTCAAACTGTTGCATGGTTTTGTTGCACACAGTTACTCAGCTGCTGCGTCCCATCGCATGTCAGCAGTGGCAGAAGTGATCCCTTTGAAGGAGTGATTGGATGAAGATTGATGTTGTCATGGCCATAAGGGATGGGCAGCAGCCTGGGAACTAAGAGGTTAACTGACAGGTAGCAGTTAGCCAATAGAAATGCAGATAGGGATTTCAAACTTGGACAAAGGAATTTTTGGGTTTTTCCTTCCTTTGTCTCTGAGCAGTTTCTCTCCAGCTACTGAGGGGGATAGACAAAATGTCTCTCGCCAAGAAAAGACTCTTCACTATCTGTAAGTAGGGTAAAGTTTAGATGAGTTCATTAGGTTTTATTGTTTTACTAGCCAATTAGCCTGTCATAAGACGGGATTTTCAGGTCTTCTCTCCTGAGATCTTTCGCTCCGTCTCTCTCTTTCTCCTCCGACTGCCTCCCCCGACCCCACTCAGCTCTCCTTCGCCTCCTGCCTCTTTCTCCATCTCTTTCTTTCTCTTCTCCTCCTCCTGCCTCTCTCTCCCTTCCGTCTCTCCCTGCCCCCCTTCCCTTTCCCTCCCGCTGTGGCACTCGGCTGAGTGCTGCCTGCTCAGCCAGGCTGCTACGAGGGGGGCGGGGCGGTGATGTACATGGCCAGGGGGCAGGGCCGTGTACATCACCGCCCTGCCCCCTTCCCCTCCCGCTGTAGGAGAGCCCAAATGGCCCCTTGCGCTGCTGGCTCCCCCAGCGGCCCAATGGAGGGGTGCAGCACTCAGCTGAGCGCCACAGTGGGAGGAGAAGGGGGGGTAATGGATGAAGGGCCCCCACTTCTGCATTCATCATGCCAGAATGGGGATTTAGCCATGAAAGATGTATAGGGGCAAGGTCATTTATACAATGGAAACATCCCTACTGAAACAATGAGTAATAAAACATACATAGGAACAGAGCTGCCTGTCACACATGGTCATGTGCCCTGCCTTTTGGGTTTCATTTGATTGGATTAGGCAGACAGCAGCACGACTGTCTGGTGAGGAACACAGATCTGTCAGAATGATGGCAGATCACTGGGGCATAATGCAAGTAGCAACTACACATGTTTGTTTTTATTTCCATCATTGGCTATTATGGGAAACATTGAAATGTGTCCCCTACTCTTTATGTAGCCTAAGGCACTAGATGCACCTTATACAACAGCCTGCATAATGGGCAAACCCCAATCATCTGAGACAGTCCCTACACCCTAGATGTCAGTCACAAAGAAGCAGATGTTAGGATGCCACCAAAAGCTTCCAGCACATGCCTGTTGGCAGGATTTACAGCTTAGAGCTAGTGTGCGCCTCCATCTGGCTGACAGCTCAGCACTGCTTTACATGAAGGCTCCCCAAATATGGGTTTCACACGAATATTGTCCTCACCCGCATCAGAGCTGTCCTGACCCGTGTCAGAGCTGTCCTGACACACCTGTGGCCAAGAGCCACCTTGTGACAGTTTATCAGATTATCCCACTGCAAAAGCACAACTATTTACCATTTACAGATGGTGAGAGCTCACCGTGTAAGGCCCACTAGCCTTTAGCAGCTGCAGATCCCAAAGGGTTATACTGTATAAAGAAGTGTAGGCATTAGTACCACAGCTTGCTGATTTCATGGGTGCTGACAGCCTCTGTGAACTCCTGGGCAAGGTGTGGAGGCCCCATCTCTGTACTCCTGGAAGGGGAGGGGCCTTGGGCTGACAGGGCAGGGCCGGGGACAGCCAGCCTTGAGAGTAATGCCAGCCCCACGGCAGCCTTCAGCGCTGCCCAGAGCACGGTGTGCCCTCTCCAGCCCATAGCACTGCCCAGAGCACCGTGCTCAAGCAGAAATTTAAAGGGCCTGAGGCTTCCACCACCACCACTGCCACCATAGCAACGGCAGCAGCCAAGAGCTCCAGGCCCCTTTGAATCGCTGGACTCCAGGGCTGCTACCCTTTTTGCCTCCATCCTTTCTTTCAGCAGGCGTGGCTGATGGTTGGCTAACAGAGGGAGAGGCCATAGGTGCCCTGCCCAGATGACAGCAAGCCTAATTAATCAGAGCCTATACAGTACGTGAAGATCCCGAGACAAAACACTAAATCAGTGCGAAGTCCTGAGGACAGGCTCAGCACGGCAGTAGCTGACAACACGGTCTGTGTTGTTCCTCCTCTGTGGTTCAACAAAGGACTGTCAATCTAGCATATTTTCCCCATACCAGATTCACTGATAAGCACATGGATAGAAGGGGTTTCTCCATGTAAACTGGGCTGTTTTGGCTTGTGGCGCTGAGGGGATTTGTGTCAGTGAGGCTCCAGAGTACAGTAATCCTTAATAAATGTGTTTTAAATAATACATGTGCACTGAAAGAACATGCTACGGCTGCCTTATTAAATTGAGATCTAAATCTAAATGCATATTCGAGGAAGGCATCATTTATTAAGCTGTTGCCAACACCTTCCAGTCTCCAAGGAAGCCCACAGCACAAACATTGCTCTCCTGCTTTGCTTAATCACTCGGAGAGCACAGGGATCCACATATCCGCATGCTTAATCATCTGTTCACGTAATGCTTGGTGTGGGTGCTAGTGGTAGTTCCAATGAGAGTCCACCTTCGTACAGGCTGCACTACATGGGAAATGGGGAGTGCTTGCCATGAAAGAATGACAATTATAAAGCACGAGAGATGATCAGCAACCAACAATAAGGTCTCTATTTGCCTTTACAGAAATCCAGTGCGGGTACAGTATGATTGTCAATATGTATTTGTTGGACTTACTGTCTGTTTTCTTAGGGCAGAGTGGGGAACCTCAGGCCCAGGGGCAATTACCTGGATGCAGCCCCCAGGGCTCAGGGCTCCTCCCCCCCCCCAAGCATTAGGGAGCCCGTGCTGGCATTCCAGGCCCCCCTGCCACCCCACTGTGGGGATGAAGCACACAGAATCTATTAGCCTGGGCCTCCTGATGTGCAAGGGGAATGGGGGAGTGTCCTTCTTCTCAGTCAGGATCCATTAGTGAGGACTGATTCTGTGGGTCAGTGGCCCCTGACCCAAAAAACGTTCCCCACCCCTGGCTTAGGGTCTTATAGGACCCAATCCATCAAGGTATCTGTGGTCCTGATTTAGCAAAGTACTTCAGCACACATTGATCTTCAAGAAGCTGTGCAGTCCCACAGAAGTCAGTGGGACTACTCTCCTCCTTTAAGTCAGTGGGGCTGATAGCCTCTCCAGGACCCTGAGCAAAGTGGGGGGAGAGGGGCTGCTTCATACCCCCGGAAGGGGAAGGGACATCAGCAGACAGGTGAGGCTGGAGCTAGGTAGCACTCAGCACTGCCCGGAGCATGCCACACCTCTCACCCCAGCCCTTAGTGCTATCTGGAGTGTGCCACGTGGAGCTCTGGCAGTGACTTAAACAGGCCAGGCTTCCAGCCACTGCTGCTGCTGCAGTCGTGAAGGGATGGCCAGAGGCTTTGGGCCCTTTTGTATTGCCAGGCCCTGGGGTAGTTCCCCCTTTTTCTCCCTTCTCCCATGACGGGGGAGGGGGGGGCTGCTTAAAGTTAAGCACCTACTTAAGTGTGATGCTAGATCAGGGCCTATGTTTGGAACTCTAATTGGAAACATACCTTCTAGCTTGCCTGCATGGAAGATTTTTTCACTTTTTGCAGTATAATTACTGCACTATAATTACCAGTATACTTATACGAGAATAATTGCCTGCATGGACACTCTTATTCTGGAATAAGTGTGGCTTTTTCAGTTTAACTTAGCTCACTTCCACAGTGACATAAAATAACTCAGTAAAGGGAATAATTACGCCAGACCACGTGGAGGGCTGACCTGGTATAACTTTAGCTATTTAAATTCACATCCTACCTTATGCCAGTTTAACTCCCCATGTAGACAAGCCCTCAAAAACAAAAACTTGGTGAATACAAAGAGTGACTCTCCAAAACAGGCTGTAGGTTCCCTCCTGGGGCCCGAGCTTTGCCAAAAGTTATCAGAAGGATATGTTTCTAAATGATTTATTCACTTTGCACCTTGGTGGGAGTGCCACATCATTCATCACGCAGGAAGACATGAGATGCCCTGGGTGCTGCTCTGATAATAGAACCTGTGACAAATGCCTCCAGGCGTCTGCCAGTCCTACCCTGCTCCTCGGAGGAAAGCTGCTCTGGTTCAGCTGCAACAAATGGCTCATGCACACATAGGGTCCAGAGCTGTCACAGGGAACAATTTCCTCTACAGGGCTGATCGGATTGCTCCATTCCCCCAGAGCAATATAGCTATTGATTTTAATGAGTGTATCATATGTAACAAGTGAAGCACCGTGTGGTTAGTTTCGTTTAGTGATCCGAGGGTGATGGCTCCAGTCAAGCATAGAACAGGTTCCTTGCCAGTTTCTCCCACACAGTTCTGATGCTGCAGATTCCTCTCCAGGATACCCATATGGTTCTATTGGTGCACCTCAGGGTATGTCTCCACTACCCCCCTAGTTCGAACTAGGGGGGGTAATGTAGTCATACGGAGTTGCAAATGAAGCCCGAGATTTGAATTTCCCGGGCTTCATTTGCATAAAGCCAGCCAGCGCCATTTTAAAATGCCGGCTAGGTCAGACCCCGTGCCGCGCGGCTACACGCGGCACGGACTAGCTAGTTCGGATTAGGCTTCCTATCCGAACTAGCTGTACGCCCGAGCACTCTGGTGCTTCTCTTGGACGTGTTGCTGCAAGTCTGGCTGCACTTGCTGCAGTCTGCCATCCAGGAGGTCCATCGGGGGCTGTCAGTATCCAGGAGGCCCTGTGGAAGAGTTTCGACCCTGAGGAGCACTAAAAGCTTCCCTGGTGGGGGCTTGTGCCTCATTCCTCCCTCACGTCCTTCCACTTACCCCTCCCTACCCCCTCTTCCTGATGTCAAATAAAATACACGTATTTTCAAAAATATAAACTCTGTTTATTTAACAAAACTGGGAGGGTGGTATGAAACTCTGGTGAGACTGGGGAAAGGAGGTGAGAGAGGGGAAGAGAGAAGGTGGGAGAGGGGAGAGAGAAAACTGGGAGGAGGGAGATGGAAGGGGGAAGCAAGGGGAAGAAGGGAGAGGAGAAGGGCTCAGGGGTGAGGGTCTCGCCAAGCCAACTGTTTCCCAGCATGGCGGGTATGGGGGCATCGGCATCCCCCGGGGAGTGGGGAGGATGGGGTGGAGGATGAGGAGGGAGAGGGGGGAGGGGAAGAGAAGGAGTGGGAGGAGGAGTGGGAGCTGGGGAGGCAGCAGGTGCTGGAGCGGCATGAGGCAGCACACTCTACACCAGGGTCTGCAGATGGACACAGATGGCACAACCCAAGGCAATCAGCTCTCGCCGGAACTCCCGTTGGTCCTGCACCCACTGCTCCATGGTGCAGTACAGGGCTCGCAAGGCCCCCAGGTGCTGGTCTCGTTACCCCTGCAGTGTTGCAGTGGACCTGCTGAGCCCTCGGGTGTGGGAGGATGTCCCGGGCGGGGTAGTGCACCCTGCATGAGCAGCTGGTGCGGCTGTGGAGAAAGAAGAGAAGTGGTCAGTTCTCCCTGGGGATACAGTGGGTGAATCCCAGCCCCCTTTTGCGAGGTGAGGATGACCATGCCCTGCACTGTCAGAGCCGCTGTGCTTGCACAGATGCCATGGTCAGATTGTCCAGCTATCCCTGGGAGTGGGAGCTGCACATAGACCGCACCCATGCCCCTGTGCTGTGTATTAGTGCGGCCAAGGTGGGGGGGGAGGGGGAGATGTCCCCTGCCTCTGTGTAGAGGGGGCTTGTGAAGGGAGGGCGTCCTGCTGTGTCCCACCCCAGGGTCAGGAGCATGTCAGGTCTCTTCAAACACGCGTGTGGCTATTAGGCCATGGCTCCTGTGTGGCATGCAGCTGTAGCCACCTGCCCAGGGGTGGCATGGCATGTGCTTGCATGTGCACAGGTTGCTGTGTGATCTGTGGTAAGCAAGGCCCACGCGCGTGGTCCCTGGTCTTCCACGGCCCCCTTTCCCCCCGTACCCCGAGGAAAGGGACAGTGATGGAACTTACATGGTGTGGCCTCCTTGGATGACCCTGGTGAGTCCGCTGCTGGGCCAGCTGGCGTGGCACTCTCTGTGGTGGCTCCTCTTCTGTGCCCTGGTCAGGGCCCTCCGGACCTGAATTGCTGCCCCCCCCCCCCCCAGGGTGGCACAGACCGTCCCGCCCCCCCATGATGCAGTCCAGGGTGTCGAAGTAGGGGCAGGTGTCTGCCCCTGCTGAGGATCTGCCCTGAGTTGCCCTGGCATATGCGTGCCACAGCTCCTTGATCTTCATGATCACCTTGTGTGCACATGTGACCATGGTGCCAGCTATGCGTCCGTAGATGGCGGCGTTCCTCCATCTAGTGCGGAGATCATGGACATTGGAAGCCTCCCCCCAAACCTCAATGAAGTCCATGATCTCTGCACTAGTCCAGGAGGGCGCCCGCCATCTCCAGCCCCTGGCTGGCTCCTGGGAACTGGGACTGGGTGGGGGACAACTGGCTGGCATTGGCTGCCCAGCTCATTCTCTGGCCACTGGGTGAGGGGTAGTGACTGCTGGCAGGCCTGGCTCTGGCATACAGTGTGGCCAGAGTCTACCCCTTTAAGGGCTCCAGGACTGGGGAGAGGAGAAGAGTTTTCCTGGTTTGACCCAGAGTGGCCACCAGGGGAAACTGGGAAGGGCTGGAGGCCCCCTATTTTGGAATAAGCGTCTACACGGTGGTTATTTTGAATTAGCTATTTCAAATTTGGCGTTATTCCTCGTAGAAATAAGCGCCCCGCTATTTTGATTTTATTTCGAAATAGTGGTTTGCCTGTATAGACGCTAGGAAAGTTCATTCGAAATAACTTGACTCATTTTTCTTAGAGGTGAAAGGACTGTGCAAAGAAAGCCCACCGTTTGTGGGTAGTTTCCAATTCTTCTCTAAACACTGTGATCAGTGGGCGAATAGAGCAGCAACAGATGTCCTGGGGATAGTTACAATGTGTTTTACAAATACCATCTCACCACCAAATACAATATTTGCAACAAAAAATTCCCTTCTGCTCATGGCTTGACCCACGCAACTATTATTATTAGAGCTTAGGACACTTTCTATCTAAGGAGCTCAAAGCACATGATGAAATGGATTCAGCTTCATAAAATCCCTGCAACATGCTATCCCCACTGTATTCCCCAAATGAGACACAATGGTCACACAGATGTGGGCTAGAACCTCTGAGCCCTGAGCGGCAGACCTGTGTTCTAATTATTAGATGGCACTGCCCTTTACAGAGTCTCATTACTTTGACACAGATCTCATTTAACCCTACTCATCCATAGCAGATTTGATTATATTTAATATTAGGTGAAATAAGCTCATGTCCAAAACAAAAACAAATTTTAAAAAAGACAGAAAAAAAGAGAAATTCTTGATATGGCCTAATTTGAGGGTTAACACCAAAGAAGGCTCTGTTAGATTGGAAATGTTCTTCACTCCACAAAGATCAATGAATGTAATTATTTGGACTTAAATCTCATGAGTTCTGAAGAGACTCTAAGATTACTTGGAGAATAAATGCTATTTTATGTGATGTCAAAGCAGACTCGAATAACAACCCTCAGCAAGGGCCTATTGATAAGAGAGAAGCCTTTCAGTATTAGTACTGCACTTCTGACTTCTTAAAGGGATACCCCCACAACAAATCACATTTAAAAATTTATCATCTCCTCCCCTGGATTATTAATAAAGCATGTTAGATACTTAGACATGACTCTTTTTTAGCCCACATCTCTGTGAGCTACACTTTTCTTTAAATCTTTACTTTTTCCTTGGCAATACAGCTGGTTTAGATGTTGTACTTCAGACCAGGTCTACAAGAGGGGAGAAAGTTGACCAAAAATACCAAGAATATTGTAGCTGGAGTCAACATATCTTAGGTCAAATTTCCACAGCATCCCCACTGCAGGAGGTTGATGGGAGAAACCCTCCCATCAACTTCCCTTACTCCTTGCAACTCAGTGGAGTGCCAGAGTCAATAGTGGCACCATCTGTGGTTGATTTAGCACAGGGGTCGGCAACCTATGGCTCACGAGCCAAATACAGCTCACTACAGATGCAGATATGGCTCTTTTGAAGCTCAAGCCTTGCTCCCTCAGCAGCAGAGAGCCTGCACTGGCACTACAACCTTGCAGCCCCCTGAAAGATTCGAGTGCCAGCACCAGCTTCCTGACGGGGGAGAGATGGGAAGCCCTAAGGCAGTCAGAAATGGAGTGCAGAAATGGCTGCGTGCTGCTGCCACTCCCCCAGCCAAGGGAACAGCACTTCCTAGAGGCAGTGCAGAGTGGTAGGGGGCTCCTCAGGAGTGAGGCCAGATTGCACTGGCTGCTTGGCCTCGCCCCCGGGGACTATGGAATAGTTGAGTAACCAATAAGAATTCATGATTTTAATCGACTATTGAATTAACTGATATTTAACATCCTTAATCCAGAACCTTGTGCTGGAGTAAATGAGGGCCTTTTCCACTGAAATCAGTGGAGTAGCTCTGGTGGAAAATTGGCATAAGTGAGAAGAGAACTGCCCTGTAACAGTTTGTTTTACTTCTTGGATCTGCTGCTGCATTCAGGTTGGCAGTACTTCAGGAGAAAGCTAGAGACAAAACACTCAGAGCAGAGCTGTAAAACCTGCATTTGAGAGCCAAAATTACTTCTTTATTAGTATTATTTAGTTGAATCATAGTAGCACCTAGAAATCCCAGTGAAATAGCATTGTGCAAGCACAGGGTAAGAGAGAGATTCTACCCCAAAAAGGTTCTTTCTACTCAGGAGACACAAGTTGATAGGTATCCGAAACAGACAAGGAAAAGGTTAATGTAGACCCAAAAAACTGATCATGCTACTTGGATTCACCACGCAAGTGGATCAAGCTTAATTTAAGATTAAATCCAGCTGGGGAAGGAGCTGGAAGATGGCTAGGAAGATAAGAAGTACAGATTAGGAGGGGACTTCATCCTGCAGTCTTCCACCAGCTTAAAAGATAATTCATTGAAAAGAAACATGAGCTATTATGTAGTTGGGGAAAACATGAAGCTACTGTACTGAATGAAAGGTTTGATGTCCGGGAATATGGTCCTGAAGTAAAGATAATATATGCAATATAATGTTTACATATCAGCTTGAGGGTTATTTTGGAATTATGTAACACTAGATAGGAACAGGGATTGGTCCAGTAGTGCAGAAACATGCAGTAGTGATTCCAATGCAAAAATCAAGCAAACTATTCACAAAAGTGGGTGCCTATAGATCAATTGCCCTTTCCGTCTATCTGGGTAAAATTATGGAGAGAATGGTGAGTGATGCTCACCTGTTTTGGAAAACAATGGCATTGGAGATACAGTTCAGTGTGGATATAGGAGAGGAAGATGTATCATCAATCATACTGTTCAACTGGAAAGTGAAAAATAAGAAAGTATTACAAACAAAGATTATGTAATAGCTGTCTTTCCAGATCTTGAAAACACATCTGACATGCTATGGCAAAGTAGATATAAGAGGGATAAGGAGAAGAATGGATGGATGAATTAGAAAATTTTTGAATAAAAGGATCATGCTGTCAGAGTTGAAAAAGTTGTATTGAATATATAGTATTAAATATGGTACATAGCAGGAAATTGTCAGCCTGACTTTATTTAATGTTACCATAAATGATCTTCCAAAACAAATAAGTGTGCAGAGTGATGTCACCTTATTTGTAGATGATTGTGCTCTATGGGTTGGTGAATATTGAGGTGGCAGAACAGAGAATCAGCAAAGTATTACAAAATACACACAGTGGAAAAATACAGGAGGTATCAAGTTCTCCATTGCTAAAACTAAAAGCTTGATCTTTACAAAAAGGAAAGCTAACATAAGAATATAAATGGTGTAACTGTGTGGCAGACAAATACAGTTAGTTAAAAGGTTTAAATTCCTAGGGATAATCTTTGATACTAAATTACTTTGGAAAGATCATAAAGATTATGTTAAAAGATAAATGTAAAGGAAGGATCAACTTGCTTTAAACTATTCCTAGGACTAATTGTGAGGCAGATAAGAAAACACAGCTTATGATATACGGAGCCTTAATCAGGCCGGTAATCAACTATGACTGCCAAGCTTTTGGGTCAGGATCAAAGTGAGAACTTAAAACATTAGATTTAATACAATCGGCACTACGAGTTGTGTGAGGATGCATTTATTACAACACCCACATATGTATATTACAGATAGCTGCTATTGAAATGCCAGGTACACTACAGATGAAACTACTAGACCTTACTGTCTGGACCAAAGTTATTGGCAATTGCAATGATGAAAGCACCAGACAAATATATAAGGAAATCCAATAGGCACAAATTGTTAGACCTCAACTTGCCACTTGAGTGGAAGAAGGCATTGGAAAACAGGGAAGAGCTAAACAACATTAAAATCGATAGGAAAATTTGCTCTGGAGAGAAAGCCACATGTCCAAATGTGGGGTTTGATTTATTTTATAAACTTAATGGTAAAAATGGAGACAGTAGGTATAAAAAAAACATACCAATATAGAGATGGAAAGTTGAGTTGTTTTTGACAAAAATATGCAGATGGCTCCGAAAAGATAGGACAAATTGGGACACCATATAATATGCCAAAAATAGGAATTACTACATCTAAAAGAATGTCCAGTTCTGTAGCTGGTAGCAATAATGCTAGAATTCAGCTGGATTTAGGATGGAAGCTCAGGAGCAGTCATAATTTCTTCAGATTCATGATCAAACTTATAGCACTTAAAAGAGTGTTTTAGTATTTGGAAGCAATTTAATCAATGAAATTATATTTCCAATAACAGAGTTAATACACATGGGCGTACATGTAGCATTTACCTGGGTCAGAGCGCATATCAGGATTGATAACAAAGAAAGAAATGGATAGATAGAGCAGATTAAAAACACTGTAAGAAATGGAAGGACTGACACAAATACCCTTGAATAAATAGGAACTCAAAAGTCCAGGTACAGAAAATAAATGGGGGGAAAAAAGGAAGCAGATTTTTTTAATTGTGTCCTGGAGTTGAGGATAATGACACACTTCGTGGCTCAGATGGGAAACATGAAATGATTTTGTTTATAGTACTAATTGGCCTTTTTTTTTTTTTAATCTTGTTTTAATTTAAAAAAACCCACAAAGACGGACTATGTGTACTCAGTACTGCAGAAAAAATAATTGATCACCTTCCTAGGTATGCTAGTTTCACAAAGTAAGGAAAATGCTTTGAGAATTTTAAACATCTTAAGGTGATAAATGCTATATTGTGTTATTTAGTACAAATATCAGGGAACTGTGGTAGCATTAAAAAGATCTTGTTACATGACCTAAAAGACACAGGACAGAATGAGAGAATATAAACCACTAGGAAGTTAGGAATTATAATTGGTGATTGCTAACTGGCCAGTCAAGTCTGCAACATCATAAGAGGAAGAAAAAAGGAGATTGCAAGGAGCAAGGGGAGGAATGCTGCAGTCCCATTTAGGACTAGAGAATGTAAGTAATTCTGGTCCAACCTGCAGCTCCCATCTTCTGCATCGTCATCCTTTCCCACCTCATGACTTCCATTCTACCAGTGATGCCAGCCATGAGGTCCCATTCTTCTTTCACTTTGGTTTATGTTTCTTTTTTCCGTGCTGTCCCATTGGGGTCCATCCACCCTCTCCACAGTGAAAGGCCCCCCTAAAAACTCACTCCTTCTGCATGCCCACAAGAATGGAAGTGAAAGTAAATAGATAATCCTGAGTTAGTCCGTTAGTCCTTTCTCAGGGCTTCCCACTGCGCTCTTTCCACTAACTCGACTGCACTTGTTCTGAACTGAGTCTTGTGAACTAGCCTCTAACTTTAGCTGAACAAATTGAAGGCCGAGAGGCGATGTGACTGCTTTAAGTACATTGTGGAGCAGGGAAAAGAGCTATTTAGCTAAAGGAAATTGTGACCACAAGAACAATTGAAAACAATTTGTCTGGAAATTAGAAGGTTTCTAGCAATTGGAGGAGTGAGGTTCTAGAACAGCCATCCAGTCAGAGAAACAGAGGCAAGAAACCTAACTAGTTTTTAGACACAGCTTGATGTATTTATGATGCTGTTGCCTGTGATAACTGGGGGCAGGACTTAATGATCCAGGAGATCCCTTCCAGTCCTACATCCTGTGTCCTTCCCCCTATAATGTGAAACCAAATCATTCTTTGCCCCAGGTTTGTTCATGGTGTCGCTCCCCTTTCTGAGCACAGAGCATCAAGGACCAAGTGGCCAACCATTTGCCTGTCATGGCAAATAGAGCTTACCAGATCACCTATAAGGGAACAGCTGACTGCCATGACACTCTGGAGACTCTGTAGTGCCTCTGGTCCACAGTGTATGAAATAGATAACAAGGCTCTTCAGCAGGACACTAGGTTATAGTGAGCTGTCTATGCTACTGTGCTTTGTTCCATCGTGCCATGGAGCCCTGTGTACATATTCAGCTATACGTCTCCTGCAGGCTTTCAATGCTCAGTAATGTGTGTTAACCAGGTGATCTCCTGAACCAAACACACCTGAATTTTAGAGTCACTTGGCTACACTAACTTGGTGCCTTAGTGCAACTAGTTGTACCATCCTGCCAGTATCCCTTCTATGTTCCAGACCAGAACTTAGGAACAGCCATGCAGAGACAGCCCCTGAAATGTACATCCTTGGCTTTACAGATGCTGTGATGGTCAAGAGACCTCAAGCCAAGCTGAATCCATGAGACTATGGGTTCCTAATCCGGAAGCAGGGGTCATGACCCTGATGGGAGGGTCATGAACAGGCTTCAGGAGGTCACAAGCACTTTTCTTTAGGTCTAGAACGGAAGGGAAGCCCCCCACACAAAAATGCAACTTACACTGACACTCGACTTCTTGCTGGAATAGCCTACGCCAGTTGCCTGGATGAAAGGGCTTTTTCACTGGTATAACTGTGTCCACGCTGGGCCTTTTGCCAGCATGGCTAGGTCAGCATGGGGGTCTGATTATCTCACATACCTAACCAACAAAGCTAAGCAGGCAAAACTTTCCAAGCCTCAGTAAGCGAAGGAGTCCTCCAGCAAAGAAAGGAAGACTTTCCTTGCCACTTGCCTTTCCCAGCATTCCAAAGAAGGTAAAGGAGGAGAAAAAAAAACTTTAAAGAAGAAATAAGCAAAACTTGCCGCACCTGTATGCTGCTACCATCCATTCCGTGCAGCTCTTCTGCTAGCCAGGCATAGAGGATGTATCCCTGTAGCTTACATTTCTATGGGATTCATGGTTGCTGTAGGCAGCAAAATAACCTTGAGGCAGCCAGGAAGATGGGAGTTACTCTGCCATGGGCTGTATCAGCATAAGGAGGGTACACAGGTAGCTTAAAGCTACCTTAGCATAAGGGGAAGTGCTGGACATTTGTCTGCTGTGCCTCTTGGAGAGGTAGAGCAAAGTATTACCCAGTGGTTTTAAAGCTCTAACTCCTTCATAGCTCATCTTCAACTAGTGTTCCCTGTAAGTGAGCACTTGGGCAGCTGCGCAGAAGAGGTTCTAGTTCTATCCATCTGGTTAGCAGAGCACTTACAGCTGTCAGCATATGTTTTTACTGGTGGTGCACATATTGGCATATCTTAGTGCACACAACAAAATTTATTATGCACACCAATGGAAAAATTAGAGGGGACATTGTCTTCAGCCTTGCTATTTCTCAGCTTCTTTACTAGTAAAACAGGACAAATAATCCTGTTTTTCTACATGGGGGTGTTGCAAGAGTTAACTTCTTTCTGGTAACAGTACTTTGGGATCTGTGGGTGAGAGGCGGTGGATGAGGGCAGCACATTCTGATGATAACAGTAATTTCAGCTCCCTGATGCAATGTCTCTGTTAGTGCTACTGCTGATAGTCCTGTTGGTTGCAGGTGGCTGTTATTTCTCCATTTATGCTTAAAGCTTTTTCCCTTTCAGGTGCATTTTGCTCGTAGCGTTACAACACTGCTTTGAAACATTCCTGTTGTCCTGTCATCTCAGGCGCACTAGTGCAATCTTTGAACACTGTCAGCTGGAATCATCCAATCGCTAGTCTCATCAGCAGAGATGATGCTGAGCTTCCTATACAGCCTCCACAGCTTTCTCTTTCTGCTGGCTTCCTGCCAAGCCCATGTGTAGAACGGATGCCCTCATTACAGACAGAAACAACCCTTCCCTATTGATGTGCAGGGGTCAAAAATTTCACAAATGATAGCACACAGGAGGAATGGCCAAATAGGCTTGATGCTCCAGCAGCAAAGAAAATAACATCTAAACTGGGGGTTGGCAACCTTTTCAAACCAATGAGCCAAACTACATCAAAATTCAGGACAAATAGTCAACAAAGAGCCGTATAAGAATGTCCATTTGCATGAGTGAAAATATACAACTTAATATTATTGATAATTGACACAGTCATAGAATCATAGAACACTAGACCTGGAAGGGACTTCAAGAGGTCATCGAGTCCAGGCTCCTGCCCTCATGGCAGGTCCAAATACTGTCTAGACCATCCCTATCAGGTGTCTATCCAACCTGCTCTGAAATATCTCCAGTGATGTAGGTTCCACAACCTTGCTAGGCAATTTATTCTAGTGTTTAACAACCCTGACAGATAGGAAGGTTTTCCTAATGTCCAACCTAAACCTCCCTTGCTGTAGTTTAAGTCCATTGCTTCTTGTCCTATCCTCAGAGGCCAAGGAGAACAATTTTTTCTCACTCCTCCTTCTGACACCCTTTCAGATATTGAAAACTGCTATTGTATCCTCTCTCAGTCTTCTCTTTTCTAAACTAAACAAACCCAATTCTTTCAGCCTTCTCTCATAGGTCATGTTCTCTAGACCTTCAATCGTTCTTGTTGCTCTTCTCTGTACCTTCTCCAATTTCTCCACATCTTTCTTGAAATGTGGTGCCCAGAACTGGATACAGGACTCCAATTCAGGCCTAATCAGCACAGAGTAGAGTGGAAGAATGACTCCTCTTGTCTTGCACGACACTCCTGTTAATGCATCCCAGAATCATGTTTGCTTTTTTTGCAATAGCATCACCCTGTTGACTCATATTTAGCTTATGGTCCACTATGACCCCTAGGTCCCTTTCTGCAGTACTCCTTCCTGGACAGTCTCTTCCCATTCTGTATATGTGAAACTGATTGTTCCTTCCTAAGTGGAGTACTTTGTATTTGTCCTTATTAAACTTCATCCTATTTACCTCAGACCATTTCTCCAGTTCGTCCAGATCATTTTGAATTTTGATCCTGTCCTCCAAAGCAGTTGCAACCCCTCCCAGCTTGGTATAATCTGCAAACTTAATGGCTGCGTCTAGACTGGCAAGTTTTTCCGCAAAAGCAGATGCTTTTGCGGAAAAACTTGCCAGCTGTCTAGACTGGCCACTTGAATTTGCGGAAGAACACTAACAATCTAAGGTAAGATTGTCAGTGTTCTTGCACAAATACTATGATGCTCCCGCTCAGGGATAAGCCCTCTTGTGCAAATGCTTTTGCCAAGAGGGCCAGTGTAGACAACTGAAAACCGTTTTGCGCAAAAAAGCCCCGATGGCGAAAATGGCGATCAGGGCTTTTTTGCGCAAAACCGCGTCTAGATTGGCACAGATGTTTTTCCGCAAAAAGTGCTTTTGCACAAAAGCATCTGTGCCAATCTAGATGCTCTTTTCCGCAAATGCTTTTAACGGAAAAACTTTTCCGTTAAAAGCAATTGCGGGAAATCATGCCAGTCTAGACGCAGCCAATAAGTGTACTCTCTATGCCATCATCTAAATTTTTGATGAAGATATTAAACAGAACTGGTCCCAAAACCAACCCCTGCGGAACCCCACTTGTTACTCCCTACCAGCATGATTGTGAACCATTAATAACTACTATCTGAGAACGGTTATCTATCCAGTTAATAATATGGTTCATCACAATGAAACATTGTACTCAGAGACTTTATTTAATGGGACTTCTGCTACTGCATCTTTTCTTTGAAGTTTACTTCATAACTGGTCAAATTCAGCTTCATGTAGGCACTCAGGCTGTCTTCTGTCAATCTTATGGTAGGCGGATGGAGATGTGAGGATACAAGGGGCTCAAGTGTATGATGAACTCAGGTCACAGGGGGGGGTTTTGGGGGGGGGTTGCAGGACTGTTATGGCACAGGGCTGGGGAGGCTGATGCCTTATCCCAGGGGTAGATACAGTGTAAAAAGCCGAGGGAAAGAAGTTGTTGAGCAAAAAAAAAAAAAAAAAAAAAGCTGCCCCTTTAAGAGCCATGTGTGTCCCAAGTAGGCTTCTGTTGGCTGCATCATCAGATCTTGCTGCGCCAAGCGGCGCTCTACCCAAACAAGGAAAAAAAGGTCAGCGCAGGGGACTGTGAGAACAGTCACGGGTGCGGGAGCAGTAATTTTTCCTTTGAAGAGCCGCACGCGACTCGCAAGACATGGCTTGGCCAACCCTGCCTTATCCATTTGGCCATTGGAGGACCCTCCCTATCTCTAGCAGCTGCCTGATCCTCCCTATCTTCCGCTGATGCCCACTCCAGCCCTAGGCTTGCAGGTGGTGGCTGCCCAGCTTCCCCCAGGGCCAGCGGCTTGCTCTGGGGATGCACTGTGGCCTAGCTCCAGCACACGGCAAGGGCAGACCACATGGTGGCTGAGCACAGCACCAAAGCAAGCTGCTCACCCTGCCCCTGCCAGCTCCATCCTTGGGGAAGCTGGTGGTAGCTACTCAGCTGTTCCCAGGGAAGGTAGTTTGCTCTGGGGCTGCACTATGGCCTGGTTCCAGGCCCAGCACACAGCCAGGGCAGGGCAGGCCATGCAGTGGCTACCCAGCTACTCCCACCTGGTGGCAGCTCCAGCGCTGGGGATGCTGTTAATGCCTGAACTGCACCTGTCCCTTGGGTGCCATTGGGTCACTGGTACTCTCCCTGCCTCCCTACCTTCAGCTGATGCCTTTTTCTCCCTAGCTTCAGCTGATACCAGCTCCAGCCCTGGGGAAGCTGATGGTGGCTGCCTGGCTGCTCCTGGGCCCCTCTCACTGTACTGGCTGGGAGCACGCATGGATCACCTCCAGCGCATCCTCAGCCGGTACTTTAAATGAGCAGAGTGCCCCAGCCAGCTCTTGCTGCAGTGACCATCTTGGCATGAGTAATTATGGGTGCCTTTTAAATTTTGGATTAATTTCTCATTTTAATTTAAAAAGGTGCATGTATTATTTTGGGACTACTTGGTTCCATACTGAGCCATATTTGGCCCAAGAGCCATAGGTTGCTGACCCCGATCTAAACAGACATCACTTCAGCATGAGCCTGTGTGACAAGCCAGCGTGTAATTGTTATGTCTGCCTGTTGTATTAACTTCCCCTCATATGCTGCAGCATCTGCCAATGCACCTAATGAGTCAAACATGTCGAGCTGCTTACAGAAGCCCTTGGGAGAAAGGAAAACAATGGGTCAATGGGGCATTTGTCTGTTTTGGGTGGGTTGGGGAACAAACGTAGGTTCTAGAAATAGAACCAAAAACCAGAAAAGGACTCTCCTGTTGTGTGCAGCTGGCAATGTATATGGAGCTGATTTTCAGCACAATGTTAGGAAGCGCTTCCCACTGGAAGTTCTCTGAGATGGAACAGCCAGCACACCACCTCATCATGCCCTTGGGGCCAGATTCTGAGCTCGGTTACCCCAGTGTCAGGCCATAGCAACACCCCCAATTTCACTGCCAGAATTAAGGGCAGAATCAGGCCAGGTGACTGTAGCAAAATCATTGATGTCCGAGCACTTTAAAAAAAATAAGAACGGCCATACTGTGTCAGATCAAAAGTCCATCTAGCCCAGTATCCTGTCTGCCGACAGTGGCCAATGCCCGATGTCCCAGAGGGAGTGAACAGAAAGGGAATCTTCAAGTGATCCCTCTCCCATCACCCATTCCCAACCTCTGACAGAAGCTAGGGACACCATTCCTACCCATCCTGGCTAATAGCCATTGATGGACCCAACCTCCATGAATGTACCTAGTTCTTTCTTGAACCCAGTTAAATGAAAGGCTGACAGCTGGTACATGGCAAAATGCATCTGCTGTGTGAGAGGACTCTGCTTCCTAGAGAGCATGGAAGTGCTGTGTGAAGGGAGGCCAAAGGCTCTCCCTCGCCCCACTCCAGACATCCAGCCCTGTTTCTTCATGTTTTTTCCCCCAAACAAGTAAATTGAGTTTTTTGGCAAATAATGACAGAGGAGCTCTGGGGAATAGATGTCAGAAGCATCTGTGCATGTGTGTGTGTGTGTGTGTGTGTCAACCTCTCCTTTCTATTATTCCACCTCTCCATCTTCTATTTCAATCTGTCTGCATTACAGACAGATATTGCTTTCTATTCTATGGAGACCATTACATTTGTAATTGGAAACCTCACAAAATGTTTCTTCCCTTGTTTTCCCTCCTCTCCCTCCCACTATAGCCAATAATAGAAACATTGGTGTCAGGCTCAAACTGCAGAAAAGGAATTACACCCATGGATTCCCCTCCCTCCCTTTCTGCTTCCAAGTAAATTCAAGGGTCAATTAAATGTCTTGAATAAATACTGGGTAATGAAGACTGTGGCATATGCAGTGATGTAAGTGGACGGAGCCATCCTTTGGGTTTCAGTGTACTACATCTTTTACACATAGAGGAGTCCCCTTTCCTCTCTATAAGAGCCTTATTGAAAAACCTGGGAGGTGAGCAGAAGCAAGTCCATCCACTTATAAAGGGCCCTCCCCCAGCCTTGTCGGAGGTTCCCAGGTTCCAAATGAGTCCAGGAAACAACAAAAGAAAAACAGGCTTGGGATGCAGGTCAGAGGTTCATAATGAGGGAACCAGAGGGAGACACCAAGCAGAGAACCCCAGAGAGCACCCACTGCTCCTCAAACTGGTCCATGGAACCAGTGGACACCACCCAGAAGAACACAGCCTGGATATGTGAGATCAGGGAGGTGTAGCAATAGGCCCTTCAGTCAGAGAGCACCCCCTCATCCATCCCCCTCCTGCTGATGGTGTAGATAGCTGCCTTGGCCAGGGCCGAGAGGAGGCTGATCAGAAAGTCCCAAGACTTCATCGCACCATAGAGTGGATGTTCATAAATAAAATGGAGCAGGGAAAATGTGCAATCAGAGCCTCTGCAGGAGCTAGAATAGAGGCTGCAACTTGGCACACTTGAGGTAGGCATATGCCAGGTTCTCTCTCGCATTGCAGAAGGGGCAGGCATCAGGAATAGGAGTGAACCACACCTGTGCTCACAGCTCTATGGAGGAGCTGCCAACTGATGTATCTGGCAGGTTCTGGGACCAGGGTGGAATAGAGTCCTCTCTATGAGGGGAAGCTTACCCTTTTTTTTTTTTCTCTCAGATGTAGAGAAAAAACAAGTCCATTCGTCCCCTGATGTGCTGAGACCACTGCCTATCATGCTGACCAATATTGTCTCACTGTTTCCTTGTACCCCGGCCCAATCTGCATTCTCCTGTTGTCTAAATGTACGGTACTCAAGATTGTAAGATCTTTGGAGCGGGAATCAATCTTCATTCTGTGTTTGAACAGTGGCCCTAGTTTGAACTAGTGCTACCACACTACAAATAATAAATAGTAATTATAATGGAGATTTTAGATTCCTTCTTTCTTTGTTCACTGTTTTCATTAAGCTGACCTAAAAAGTCATCAAGGATAGGGGAAAATAAGAGAAAATAAGGTCTTGTTCCTTTGTGTTTGAGCAAATGGAAAAATCTGGTGACTTGGGTGGGATTGAAAAAGTAGAAAGAGGTCAGAGAAAGTGCTGAAGTGGGGATGAAGAGCTCTCCTGGTTAAAAAGAGGGAGAGGCAGAATGGAAATACCAAAAAGAATAGAGAAGTTGAAGCTTGCGCAGTATTTTTATGCAAATGCTGCTAAGAATGGAGGCATGAGATCTCTTTGTTGAGCACTGGTGGAAAAAGTAATAGTTGAAGTGCAGAAAGATGTATGTTACCATATGGGGAAAATGGCATATAAGAATTTTACAGAAGCATTTTAAAAGTATCATGTAACAAAGATGAATTTTTTATCTGAAAAATAGGAGAGTTTTGTCCAAGAAATCAAATGGAAACTGATCATCTCTTTGGATTTCTGTTAAATCTTAGAAAGTTCTCAGCTCCCTCCCATTTTAGCAGTTCCCCACAAGAAACCCTTTGAAAGTCTGGGAGAAATCTTGAGTTGAGAATTATGAACACTGGTCATCAAAACAGACCCTAAACAAGAGCAATAGCTGTATTTTTTCATGGTTTATTCACAGCAGCCTGAACTAGGCTAGGGGCTTTGTAGACACTCGGGAAGGCTGCTTCTAGGAGTTCACACTCTAAGGACAAGCAGGCAAGTGGACAGAGGTTAGAGGAAGAGGAAAAATTGACAATTTGGGTCTGAATCTTATTTATCCTATCATCAGTGTTCATCCTTCTGTAAGGGGAAAGTGCTTACCCTAAGGCCTCTTTATTCTTAAAGGAGGAGTGGGGGAAAAGGGTATTAGGATATGTGTCCTCTTCAAGCTGGTGTATGAGTCCCAGTGAAAGGAGACAGACTCCAATGAGCTAATGTACTAAAATTAAAACATAGCTGCAGCAGAAGAACAGGGCTAGTTGCATTGAGTACATATCCAGGCAAGACCCTATTCTAGTTTCCAAGGTAGCTAGCCCAGCACCTCTCTGTGTGCTGCAGCACAAAGCTTTGTTTTGAGGGTCCTAGATTGCTCAGAACTAGCACAAATACACCTCCTTGCATAGGTGACTAGTGGTAGTACTCAGGAGGTGCACTAGCCAATGGTACCCCACCAGAATTTTAATTGCTCCCTGGGGAACCTCTTCATGTCCTCTCCTTGTTTCCCTGGGCATCCCTCCCTACACTCTCTCCCCCTAAAAGTACAAAGCAACTATACCTCCCTGAACTAGGAAGCACATCCACCATTCAAAGCTAGCCAAACCCTCAGTATAAGTGAATCAGGCCTTTTATATATGTGGCAGGGTGTTTACCCTATACTTACCCTGAAAGGGTTATGCAGGAGGTGACTAATTAAGCTGATAGGCCACAACTGAAAAGAATCAGGTGGCTAAGCAATCCTTTGACTGAGGGAGGGAGCCCAGCTGGGGAGGAACCAGCTAGGCTGAGTTGATATAAAGACAGGAAATTAGTAGCTGAGTGGGGCTACTAAGAAAGACTAAAGCTTTTTTGGGGGGGGAGGAGAGAAGAGAGGCCTAAAATACTTCTTGGGGAAAGAGAGGGAGACTGGAAAACCTAGAGAGCAGGGAGTACTAGATGACAAAGAAAGGGCTCAGGGAAAAGCAGTAAGGTCCAGAAGGGAACAGGTTGCTGACTGAAGGGTCCCAGAGTAGAGGGTGTGGGCTCATGTTCCCTTGCCAGCTGCTGTGGATGTGGTACCATAGAGCAAGGAGTGGGAATATTGCCCAAGACTGTTGAAGAAAATCTGTGTTATTCCTGTAGGGGGGAACACTTGAGCTATGTCTACACTGCAGGCTTCTTGTGCAAGACCTTTTGTGCAAGAACTTTGCACAAAACAGTTCTTGTGCAAGAGTGTGTCCACACTGCCATGTGCTTTTGCACAAAAGATGTGTTTTGTGCAAATGTGTCCATGGTGGTGTAGATGCTCTCTTGCACAAGAAAGTTCCGATGGCCATTTTAGCCATAGGCGTTTCTTGCACAAGAAATCCCTATTGCCCGTCCACACTGCCTTCTTGTGCAAGAGCTCTTGCTCAAGAGGGCTTATTCTTCGGGGGAGAGGAATAACCTTTGGGCAAGAAACCTTCTTTTCTGATGCTTTACTGTAAATTTACTTGCACAAGAATGCACGTGCAGCGTAGACACGCTGCAAGTTTTTGTGTAAGGACAGCCATTCTTGTGCAAAAAGCCTGCAGTGTAGTTGTAGCTATACAGTAATCTGCAGGGCTGGCCTTAAGATTTACTATTAACCTGGTATCCTTTTGCCTGATGGCTGCTGGGGGGCAATAATTTTTTTAGAGCTGTGATTTTACAATCTTCAGCAACACACTAATGAAATAGGAGTAAAGCAATTTTTAGATTAAGGTTCTGTAAACTAACACAATACATTCAGAAACTGATGGTATGTACCTGGAGTTGGCATATGCCTGTAAAAAGCTTCATTACTACTTGAATGGCTCTTTCATATAGTCAGTGTTCTGCTAGTAGGCCTGGCAGGCTTTTTCACTCTTAAGTTAACTACTGTAGATGTTCTCCAAAGGAAGCAGAACAGGGCTAGGAAGAGGCAGGTGGGTGGACATTAGGACCCATTTGTGCCTCAAATTTTTGGGTGCCCCACACCACTTTGTAGTCTCTGTATGGTTAAGGCTGGCTCTGGTGATATGATTGAAGGGCTATGCCAGGAGGAGGAGCAAGCATGAGGCTGTAGATCCAGAGAGAGAGGATAGAGATGGCCTGCAACTGCAGGACTGGGTGTTGGCCTTGCAGAGCTAATCCCCAGAGTGGCCAGGAGGCAATGCCATCCTAGCAGTGAGTAGAGCATCCTTTCCTGATGTACAAATCAATTCGGTTCCATGTAAGCAGGACAGCAGAAGTGGGCTTTTAAGAGGAACTGAATTGTTTCATGTGAGGTGAAGAATGTTCTCTTGCTCATGAAGACCTGACTTATATTTGTTCTTTGTTTGTTTCCTTAGTCAGTCACCTGAAAGAGGAAAGTGCATGTGCATGGGAAAACACAGACTTCTGTCCTCACACCCAGGATGATATATGCACTGATGGTACAAAATCCTCTTTTGAGATTCCCATCCCGCCCCACACCTGAATGGATCATGTCTAATGGGAGGGGAGGGGGATAGAAGTTCAACTTCCATATCCCTGTTGCCAATTGGTCTCTTTGTGAGGCCTGCCAACATGGCTACCAATTAGTTCAACTGGGCAAATTAGCAGCAGAAGTTATGCCCATGGCAAGCAGGAGTCAGGTTAGTTTTTACATACTTATGTCCCTTACCTACTCCAGAATAAGTGACAGAAGTTGTTGTTTTTATTTAAAAAATCCAGTCCAGAGCTGGATTTGTCCAGGGATCTCTTTAATTTATTCTTTTCATCTCTTTGTATTTATGTATTTCTTTCCCCACTGCAAGCAATACTAAATGTGAATTTGGAAAGTTTAAAACATGTTTAATGTCCCAGAGCAGCAGATGCAGGCTTAAAAATCAAAAGATTTTCTTTAATCGTTGTTTTGCTGTGAAGGATAACACCATTCCCTTTCCCTCCCCCTCCACCAACCCATTAACTGGACCAAGTCAGAATTTAAGCTTTGTTTGACAGTGCACTCCACCTGTGAAATAATACTTGGGGTACCTTAGTGCCTGTTCACACTATATGGGCATGATCTTAGTCCCCCAAAATCTTATCACACACTTGGACCTTTACTGTATCATTAGAATCAAGAATGTTGCAGCCATGCTGCCAATTCACACTGCCCAATCTCCCGCCCCTAAAACATCACAGCTGTATCTAATGGTTCCATAGCATGTGTAAAGCATGGTTTATAACTACTATCACCCGGTGGTCCCTTGACTCAATCTCCCAACAAAGGGTAAGTGCATATAACTGGGCCTTCCATAACTCAGCTTTTACCAGCACTTACTGCATATGGTTAACAGACACACTTTGACTGGTAACAGAAGAAGGGATTGATTTTTTTTCAATTTGGTTTCACCATGTAGCAATTTGTTATTTTTAAGTGTTCATCTATTATTCATTATTCATCATTCTTTAAGCACTTGCAATTTGTTCGGGTATGAGACTAAATTATAATCATGATTTCAAAAAGCTAACTGTTGCCAACTCCCATGGTTTATCATGAGCCTTCCTGGATTCAGTGTTTTTTATTAACGAATCAGCTCCTGGAATCATGTGAATACAACAGATGTTCAGCTTTCATTTAAAAAAAGCTATATTTCTACCCCGTGTGTTTGCAAGAGGGGAAACTTCTTGAAAAGATGACCTTTAAAGTCCCAGAAAAAACAAAAGAACCTGAAATGTTGCATGATTTTTCAAGTCACTCTTGTGATTTTTGCACCAGGAAGCCCATAGTGCAAGGATCCAACATAGAGGGTGAAACTGAAATACATTGGCTTAATCCATGTTCTCCTGCTTCCTCTGGTGGCTGATCTGAAATGCTCTAATAACCTGATACCTACAGCTGAAGTTACCCCTTTAGCTCAGGGCATTTGGATGTGAGGGGAGCCTGAGAGCTCAGATTTGAATCCAATGGTGTCTGTGTGTGGAGTCAAAGGTGGTTGCTGGGGGAACAATTGTTCAAGGTTTAATGCAATGGGTCTGCCCAGTAAAGAACATTTTTGCCTGTTCATTCACAGTTTTTGCATCGTGCATTTGGTATTGTTTTGCCAAAATAGAAGGTTCTCTCTCAGAGCTTTCTTTTAAATGTAATGGGTAAAAAGAGGGAATTTTTGAGGTCATGCATTGTGAGCATACAGAAACAAGGAGTCTTGAGAGAGGATTTGAAAGCATTGCCTGATGCACTCCCAAACCCCTACCAGAAGAGGCAGCTTGGAGTTAAGTGTGATGGTGGGAGTGAAAGGTGATAAAGCGGTGTGTGCAAGTTGCTTAGTGCATTACTCCTGGGAATCACCAATTGTTTTGAAAAGTTTTGCAGTTCACAAGTACCAGGAGGTAGGACAGAAATCCAAGTGCCTTCATAAAACAGGGAAACAATCAGGCACGGCCATTAGCTCTTCTGCCCTAGCCTTGTACTATATGCAAGATAGATACCCGTGATTATTTACTGCTTTAAAATGAACTTGGGATATTGATTTATTTTTCCCCTTTTAAACATGCACACCATTGGAACGGCAGTCAGCTCCCCTAATGGAGTGTGTCAGGAAATTACATCCATCTCTCAGCTGCAACAAGCCACCACCTTCTGTATGTGTCTCATTGGGTGCAGGGACGGATTAAGGGGGGGACTAGCCGGGCAGCTGCCCAGGGCCCCAACCTATGGGGGGCGCCTGATGGCAGCTGTAAGGGGTGCTGAGCGTGCGGCACCCCTTAGAGCTGCCATCAGGCTCCGGGGGCCACATGGCGCCCCTTAGAGCTGCAATCAGGTGCCACGCACCCTATTGCAGCTGTAAGGTACGCAGCGAGCCAGGGGGCAGGGCCGCACATGAGCCGTGCGCCCGAGGCAGAGCCGCGCATGCATCACATGCCTGCTGCCCAGGGCGCAGGAATGGCTCGAGCCGGCCATGATTGGGTGGCACACCGCTTAGCCAGGAACACAATGGGGAATAACAATGCTAACCCCACCTTTGTAAAATGCTTGGATATCTGTTAGCGCGAGGGGAATAACTGCAAAAACTGAATATTGTCCTTTTTATTTTTAAGTGGCTGCGGTGCGTTGGACATTTAGAGCTCAATTCTCTGGTCCGCTAAGAACACTTTGTGCCATTCTAGCATACAACATGGCTTCATTTTAACCAGAGGGGGACAATGGAGCATTCCCCTTGCATGCAGAAACTCTACTGGGATGAAGCAGATGGAGATGGCTTAGCCACCTCCTGTATCTACCACCCCCATACCTCCAGGCTGTGTCTAGACTGGCAAGTTTTTCCGGAAAATCAGCTGCTTTTCCGGAAAAACTTGCCAGCTGTCTACACTGGCCGCTTGGATTTCCGGAAAAGCACTGATGATCTCATGTAAGATCGTAAGTGCTTTTCCAGAAATACTATGCTGCTCCCATTCGGGCAAAAGTTTTTTTCCAAAAGACTTTTGCGCAAAAGGGCCAGTGTAGACAGCACACTACTGTTTTCCGCAAAAAAGCCCCAATCGCGAAAATGGCGATTGGGGCTTTTTTGCGGAAAAGCACGTCTAGATTGGCCACGGACGCTTTTCCGCAAAAAGTGCTTTTGCGGAAAAGCATCCTGCCAATCTAGACGTGCTTTTCCGAAAATCATGCCAGTGTAGACATAGCCCCAGTGTTTAAACCTGTTGGGAGAGGGTGCTTAGGGGTAGGCCAGTGGCAGAAAGGAGATACGGTAGAGTGGAATTCTGCTACACCTAACCTTTATTGGGATACCGTTGTTCCTCACCAAGGCAGGCAGGATCTGGATCAGGGAGCTGCAACTTGCTCCTTGTGGCCCCTGTTGTCTGCTGTGTCTGAACTCTGCTTGGATACAGTTGAGAACTGTGACCTAAATCTTTAACAAAGTTATGCCTTTCCATATGTACATAGAAAAGGTATCTTTACATTGCACAGGTCATGTGACAAACCACAGCTGCCAAAGAGAATCCAAAAGAGCAGATGCAGGAAATTGAACGCCCGATTGAGCAAAGCACATAGTTCCCTTTGTTACCTGCAAGGGTGCTTCATTGACCTCAGTGGGCTTACTCGTGTGCATACGTTAAGCACAAATTCAAGTGTTTTGGTGAATAGGAATGGGATTACTCAGTTACTTAACATTAAATCCGTGCTTAAGTGCTTTGCTGAACCCAGAGACTAAGGATTGCAGGCAGGCATTAGTATCCTGGGTGCAACAGTTCTGAATGGCACTGGAAAGAGAAAACTAGAGTTTGATTTTTGAGGGGCTGAAAACCACAGCTGAAATCAGTAGAGATTGCAGATGCCCCAGAAACTGCACTGAGATATGTGAACTCCTAGGAAAGAGAACTCCCTGGAAGGCTGGCTATGCGGGATCTAGGATTTAATTCAGTTCTCATTAAAATTTACTGAAGATGGCCTTGGCTATAAATAACAGTGTGCCATCCATGGCTTCTCTCCTGGTCTTTGTCAGATAGCCCTTGATAAGCAGTTGTAAGCAATTCAACAAAAGGCTCCTATTTGTCATATCGCTGAATCCCAAACAGCAGCTTAAAAATGTGATACATCTTTATTCTGGCCAGCATCTCTCAGATCAGCTATGGGACAGATTCACTGAAACCTGTCCAGGGAGATGCAAATTACAAAATTACACTGCCACCCTATTGCGAACAATGGAGATGGGTGGGGAAGGGTTCACCTATGAGTCAGAGCAGGCACAAATGACCATGGAAGATTTCATCTAACTATACAAAAGAATAAATAATTCTTCTCACCCCTTTCCTTTGGGTGGGGGGCACGTTGATCTCACTAGGAGCCAGGCGTATATATCCAAGGACAGAATTTGGCCAAAAAGCAACCATCTTGCAGGTCTGCTGATGTTGAGCCAAATCCAGCTTATCTTGAATAGCTTCACTGCAGATGGGCCCGCCTGAAGTATTTTCTCCTCATACCAACAGTCTCAGTAAGGGCATTGAAATTGCAGCACTACTAGCATCAGGAAGGCTGTGTCTAGAAGGCTTAGCCAGTGTCACTGTCCAGAAAACTGCTTCTACTGGGGACGCGGTTATACTGGCAAAACTGAGTGCCACAGTAACTGCTTCTGATGGGGCCTTTTAGCCAGCCCCGCTATGTCAGTAAAAGCCATATTCTACCACTCCCCTAAGTAACATAGTAATACCAGCACTAGCCTTCCAGCATAACAGCCCAAGGCGAGCTAGATTTGGTCCCTCATTTATAATCAAGGAAGTACTGCTCAGGACTGCTAAAGAATAAGGATGTTAAGTATAAGGTAACTGACTACAGGCAGTCCCCGAGTTACGCAGATCCAACTTATGTCGGATCCGCAGTTACAAACGGGGCTTTTCTCACCCCGGAGGACTGGAGCGGTGGGATGCCCAGATGTGCTGCAGTCCCGCCGCCCCCGTCCTCCAGGGCGAGAAAAGCTGCTCCACTTCTCCCTGGTCTGCTGGGGGGGGGCCCCCCTAGCAGACCAGGGAGATGCGGAGCAAAGCCGCGGAGCACGCCCGCAGTGGGACAGCCCGGGCGCGCTCCAAGGCTTTGCTCCCCGTCTCCCTGCAGACCAGGGAGACGCAGAGCAAAGCAAAGCCGCGGAGCACGCCCGCAACGGGACAGCCCGGGCGCGCCTGGGCTGTCCCGCTGCGGGCGTGCTCCAAGGTTTTGCTCCCCGTCTCCCTGCAGACCAGGGAGACGCAGAGCAAAGCCGTGGAGGATGCGGGCGGTCCCGCCACCCACATCTCCCTGGTGTTCTGGGGGGGGGGTGCAGCTAGTGCCCCCCCTCTCCCTCCCCAGCAGACCAGGCTTTTCTTGCCTACGCCTGGGGTAGAGCAGCTGGGGCGCTGCCGGGTTGGTCCCACAGCGCCGCTCCTCGGCGCTACTGTACCAACCCAGCAGCACCCCAGCTGCTCTGCCCCAGGCGTCCTGATTCAGCCACTGCTGGTCAGTTTCAGCAGTGGCTGAATCAGGACGCCTGGGGCAGAGCAGCTGGGGTACTGCTGGGTTGCTCCAGTAGCGCTGAGGAGCGGCGCTACTGGAGCAACCCAGCAGCACTCCAACTGCTCTGCCCCAGGCGTCCCCAAGTCAGCCGCTGCTGAAACTGACTAGGGGCTGACTACAGGAAGCCCGAGGCAGAGTTGCTTCCTGGAATCAGCCGCTGATCAGTTTCAGCAGCAGCTGACTTGGGGACGCCTGGGTTTCTTAAGTTGAATCCGTATGTAAGTCAGAACTGGCGTCCAGATTCAGCCGCTGTTTAAACGGATCAGTTTCAGCAGTGGCTGACGCCAGTTCCGACTTAAATACAGATTCAACTTAAGAACAAACCTATAGTCCCTATCTTGTACATAACCCGGGGACTGCCTGTAATCAAATAGTCGATGCATTTTTGCATCGACTATTTGATTAATCAATAAGGATTCTTCACCTTTGAAGTGTAGCAACAGCCCTAGGGCATTAGGAAATGTGGCATCGGGCTCCTCCTGCAGCAGCAGCACCACTTGGAGCCTGGGATCAGCTGGGGACTCAGCTGACCCTGGGCTCTGTGTGGAGCTGGTGCTTTGAAATGCCATGGGGAGCCCAGATAGAGGCAGCAAGTGTAGAGGGAGCAGCTAGTCGACTTGTCCTTCATATCCCTACTAAAGAATGGAGGCTTTCCCAGGTATGCCAAGGAACATGTCCCTCTACATCAGAGACATTTGCACTGGTGTAACCACACTTACTCAGTGGATTAAGTTGCCTGGGCCTTAGCCTGGATTGATATTGGTGCGGTATATTTTCCTCAAGTGTCTGAACAACTGAATCTGTGAGCATCTCTCATATAGTCAGGCCTCAGAATGTCTTGTCTCTAAGGCTGCTTTTGTAGAGATAGAGCTACTATGCTAGCAGTTCCTGTTATGACTAGTGGGGCTCTCAAGTTAATTCATAAAGACATTTGTCCAGGGGTGGCACCATTTTTTGTAAATGAAAAAAGGCGTTCAGATTCCCAAAGCTTCAGTAGGCTGAGCTGCTAGAAAAATCTCATAACTTCTTGTAGTTCAAAAACTTGCGACTTTTTTGTTCTGTGTTTGTACTGCACATAATACAGTGAGGTCCAGGTCCATGATTGGGGCCCCTAAGAGCTGGGTCAAGGTGCTGCTATTATTATTATTGTATTATATTGCATTAATAATAATAATAATACAATTTCCTTTTGATTCCATTAGAATCAAACTAAAAACTTTTTTTTAAGTTTTTAGGTGGTGGCCTGCTCTCTCTCTCTTCTGGAGCAGAAAGGAAAAAGGGAGCAAAAGGATTTTAAAAACACAAAGAACATATTGGGATGCATTAGGAGGAGCATTGCCAGCAGATCAAGAAAAGTGATTATTTTCCTTTATTCAGCACTAGTGAGGCCACATCTGGACTACTGCATCCAATTCTGGCCCCACTCTCTCCCCCCCCTCCCCCCCCATTACAGAAAGGATATGGATGCAATGGAGAAAATCCAGCAGAGGGCAACAAAAATATTAGGGGGCTGGAACACGTGAAGTATGAGGAGAAGCTGAGGGATTTGAACTTGTTTAGTCTGCAGAAGAGAAGATTCAGTGGGGGATTTGATAGCAGCCTTGAAATACCTGATGGAAGGTTCCAAAGAGGATGGAGAGAGGCTGTTCTCAGTGGTGACAGATGGAAGAATGAGGAGCAGTGGTCTCAAGTTGCAGTGGGGGAGGTCTAGGTTAGATATTAGGAAAAACTATTTTACTAGGAGAGGGGTGAAGCACTGGAATGGGTTACCTAGGGAGGTGGTAGAATCTCCATCTCTGGAGGTTTAAGTCCTGGCTTCACAAAGCCCTGGTTAGGATGATTTATTTGGAATTGGTTCTGCTTTTAGCAGGGGCCTAAACTCAATGACCTCCTGATGTCTCTTCCAACCCTATCATTTTATGATTCTACGAACACCATTTTTATTCTGTTTGTTTAATCGCAGGGATAATTCCACATAGAAAACTTCCAACAAAACCAAAAAGCTTTTTTTATTCTGTTTTCCACAGAGAGAAGATGCCCTTTTTGTGACCAGCCCTAGAATAACCCTTCTCAGTACAGCAGCAAGCCCTATAGAAACATAAATTGGATAGACAGAGCTTAAAACCAATTGATCCCAGTGAAATTGATGTGAGTCCGTCAACAGGCTTTGAATCCATCCCCAAATAAATAAACCTACCAGTCTCGTGTTCAAACAGGAATGCTATTCCCCTATTCCTAATCCATGCCATTGGAGTGAACGTCCTGGTGGGGAAAATGGCAGCTCTGTAAACACTCTTCCTAGCCGTGGAATGAGTGGAGGGGATTTCTAGGAAGTATTTGGGAAGTTTGGCTTTCAGGATAGCTGCTTTAGTAAACAGTTATGTCAGTAAATGATGGCTGCAGCTCCCTAGCACAGCCTATATTAGTATCCACTGCATGTGATGGACAAGAGCCTAACATTTCCTCCACAAAGCTATTTGTATATACTGTTGGAACGGGGTTTTTTGCTCTGGCAGAGACCCAGAATTGCACTGTCTATTTACATTTTTTAAACAAAAATGGCTAATGCATTTCAATAATAATAATAAAAAATCATCATCGCCATTATAGTAATGGTGCTGTGCTAATTGCTTGCATTTGTGCTCCTATATAGTACTTCCCTCTCTGACTTATTGCCATTTGTATGCAAATAAGCTCTAATTAGCTTGTTTGCCAGACTTTTAACACCCAACTATTTAGGGTCTGATTCTGCTCACTTGACACACACACAGTTGTATCTTACTCCACAGAAGTCAACAAGCCCACACACACTGTAGGGTACTACTCAGCTTGGCAGGATCTGGCCCATAAAGCATTTAGCCTGCAATGGAAGACAACACGTGTACAACAGCTCAAAAAATACATTATAAACTGTGCACTGTGCCCCAACTCATCTCCCCAGAATGCCAGCTCTCTAGTGCTCTCAGGCCAGGTCTACTACACTACTGGAGAAATTTGACAAAAATTTGAGAGAATAGTGTAGCTGGAGTCAACGTACCTTGAGTCGAATTTCTACAGCATCCCCATTGTGGGAGATCGACCACAGAAACTCTCCTGTTGACTTCCCTTACTCGTCACAACCCCATAAAGTACCCAGGTAAACAGAGGTGGCATCAGCAATCGATTTAGCGGATCTCTACTAGACCCACTAAATCGAACCCTTGGAGAGTGATCTTCAGAGCATCAATCTCTGGGTAAGTGTACACCTGGCCTCAGTTGCCATGTGAGGCTGTTAGAAATCTGAAGTGGAATTCTTTGGTACTTAATTAGCTTAACTTAAGGGTTAATTTAATTTGAGTTTCTGTAGTACGGTCCAGATTCCCCAGTAAAGAGATGTCCACATAGCACTGACCCCACTCCCACAGTTCTGTCACAACCTGCCCTGGGAACAATGGAAAAGTTAGGATGATTTTTCCATGAGCTACAATCTTTTCTTTGGTATCATGAGTTTTCGTGGGCAAAACCCACTTCTGAAAAAGTGGGTTGTACCCATAAAAGCTCGTGATACCATCTGTGTGTTTTGTTAGTCTTTAAGGTGCTACTAGACTATTCATTGTTTTTAAAGTTTTTCCTGTTACAGACTAAGTCGGCTACCTCTCTGAATCTTTTCTTTTGATTGTTCTAAAGTACTGCTCAGTAGCCTGAAGGGAGCGACCTGTCCTCAGGACACTCTGTGGGTTACAAAAGTAGTCCCCAACATGGGTTAAAAGACCTTCTTTCCTTTCCCTTTTTTGCACTTTTCAATTTAGCCCTTCACTTAGCGTAGACCGAGAGAAACCTAGACTGGTCAGTTTCACTTTCAAACCAGTGTTGCTTTCTTGTTTCCCTGCAGCCATTCACAATCTACCCCCACCCCATTCTGCTCAATCTAAAGTGATCTATCATCCCTTCTCAAGCAAATATTTCTATTTGTCTTAGGTTTTATACAAAGCCTGCTCTCCCTCCCTTTGCTTTTATTTATTTACCAAACTATAGAACAAACATTGCAATCTTCACTATCTGGCAATGCACCCGCTGCGGTTCTAGGGCGTGTTTTCAGCAGATTGCTACACCTGGTGCCTTACGTGCTGAGCCTCCTCTACTTGATTGTGTCCTTTTAAAATTAACTTGAGGGTAGTTATCCCTAGTATTATATTGCTATGCAGACAGGAATGAGCTGTGACTCCTTTTTCACAGGCGTGCCAGCCTGGGGCAAAATTAAATGAAGATCTCCAAAATCTGTATTCCCAGCATGGAGTTCACCACTCTACATCTATCTGTCAGTTTCCATCATAAGCCAGGGCCCTCGCTGGCCCCAACATTTATAAATTAGCTTCCCTTTTTGGTGTTTAAATGAAAAGCGACATCTAATTTGTGAGTGAAAGCGTTTGTCATTTCTTAGGGGGATCCAGACATGCAGAACGCAATTAACGTCTCCAAAGAACGTTGTACTGAGGTTCAGCAGCAGCTGACAAGGAAAATTAAATGAAAACAAATAAAATCAGTTGTTCTAATACCGTAACTCAAGTGGCAAGTGTAATCTTCTCTTTTTATCTGAGGTCTGAATTGCTTTCCTACTACAGCTTTCATTATGAAAATGTGGCACTTCTCAGCCCCAGAATATTAAGGCAACACATGCCCACAGGGTATTGGATCGTTTTAGCAAGGAACAAACAACGCAGAATGCAACATTTATGGTGGTTTCTTTTCCAAGCTAACACCTGTTTTGCAGCAAATGAACAACTGTAATGATAAGCATTGCCACTCACATGCCAATGCAATGCATCCCAGCCCAGCTAGCTTCTCCTCTTTCCAGCTAGAAAAGGAATCTTTCTGACGGCTCTGGTTTTGAGGATCCACAAAACCCCAGAGTGCAAGTGGCTTTCAGGGCCTGGTTTGCAGGGTAGCCGAGCTAGTCTGTAACAGGAAAAGCTTTTAAAAACAACGAATAGTCTAGTAGCACCTTTAAGACTAACAAACATGTAGATGGTATCATGAGCTTTCGTAGGCACAACCCATTTCATCAGATGTATGGCTAGCTCACAGCATGGTCCTGGATTCTGCATGGGGATGTGGGGAGCCTCTTAGGCAGAGCTAACAGAGTGAAAAGATTCCCTGCTGGGCCACTTAGGCTACGTCTAGATTGCGACGTTTTTGCGGAAAAAGCTATGCAAAATGTGCTCCACATTTTGTGTAGCTTTTTTTTTTTTTCCTTTTTTTTTTTGGGAGAGGCTTTTCCTCCATTTGGCCCCATCTAGACAGGGCCAAATGGCAGAAAAGCCTCCTCTTTCAGCGGAGCCCTTATGCCTCGTGAAAAGAGGTATACAGGGCTGCCTGAAAGAGCGTGATTGCTCTTCCATTAAAAAAAGGGGAAGAGCAAACACTTTCCTTGGACACAGCGGGGTTTTTGCAGGATGCCACAAAAAAACCCTAGTCTAGACGTAGCCTTGGAGTAGAGGCCTGATCACCTCATGTGGGGAGGAGTCAAGAGAAAAAAAGACCAGTCTATGTTTCCTCCTGACCACTAGGAGGTACTCAGATACCATGGTGCTGGAGTACAGAACAGAGACAAGGAGAAGGAAGGAATATAGAGAATGAAGACTGGTGGGGGAAAGAAGAATCCTAGAAATAAGAATGAAAAGGTTTTGTTAATTACACTTAATCCTCTTCATCTGTACTTCTCAAAGCATTTAGCAGATGAAGGAAAGTCTTTTTAGTCCCCATTTTACAGCTGAGGACACTGACACATAACATTTAAGTGATTTGCCGAAGGTCACACAGTAAGTCAGTGGCAGAGCCAAGAAACTAACGTGGTGCATGTAACTCCCAGCTTTGTGCCTATTAGTCCCGCTTTAGAAGAAAGTTGGCTAGTTTTTTGCCATATTCTCTGTGTTGGCGCTGTCTAATTTTTATACTACTACTTGAGACTGACTGAACGAGATCACTGCATGAGAAAAATTAATTCATTGAAGGCTCAACCAAGTTCTAAATCTGGTCTTAATCTCAACCCCTTTTCTAGCAGGCAAGCATGTGAAATGATCACTGGACTTCTATGTGAAAATTTAAGAATCTTGATATATAACTTAGTTATTCTGAGACTGTATCATGCATTTGGAGGTAGTGACATGTTTTTATGTCTGATGCTTAAATACAATGGGGACTGTGCAGAACAGTGAAAGCAGTAGCTCCCCAGATATAGACATCTTAGGGACAGAGCTAGGGACTTTCCTCCCCCAGCCTTACCTTCACCCACCACCCATGGGTGGGTGGGGGGGGAGGGACTCTGTGAGATCAGGGGAAGTCAGAGGTGCAGTTAGCTTGGTAACTTGTAACGGCATTGACAGCACAAAAACACCACTCTCCCTGGGCATCCCTTTTTGGCAGGCTCTGCAGAGAAGTTAAGCACTGAATGTGCCTTTGACTTATCTTCCCTCTAGGTTATGACTGAACCACAGTGCCTAGCATGTTGGCTAAGACAACAGACATCACTTAAGTGCAGGCTAATCTGGAATTTCAAATGCTGTGGAACTCAATTGTTTGCAGTGAGCTTTCTCTGCTCAGAGGAAATACATTACCCATGGTCGTAGGGGAATAGCCAGGGGTGGGCCTGAGTGAGTCACGGCCCACCCACTTTGCACCCAGGCCCCCACTCTGGCATGATAAATGCAGAAGTGGGAGCCCACAAAAAAACCCAAAACCTTATTTACCAGGCTTTGGTATAAAACTTCCCCCCCAAAATCTTAACAACCTAGATTTTGGGGATAAAATCCTGCTGCCACCACCCAAGTAATGGTAAGAAAACCAGGGGAGAGATCACTTGGGAAATCTCACCCTAAAGTACAAACCAGGACACAAAAATTAACCTCTACCAGGTTAATAAAAGAAAAGAGAAAGAACTTTTACTATCACCACAATATTCCTGTTGCAAGCATCATGACTAGATGGAAAAGGCACCAATGGTGGGGGAATCCTGCCATGGACCAGGAGCTTAGTTACAAAAGAGAGCAAAAAGCATTTTTAAATGCACAGACATCAGATCCCTTTTCCCAAACCATGAAACAATAAAACCTAATGGATTTATCTAACTTTACCCTACTTACAGAAGAGTGAAGAGTCTATTCTTGGAGGGAGACATTCTGTCTGTCCCCTGCAGTAGACGGAAAGAAACTGCTCAGGACAAAAGAGGGAAAAACCCAAAAATTCCTTTGTCGCAGTTTGAAATTCCTACCTACCCTCCTATTGGTTGAATCTACCTTTCCTAGATAAGGTTAACTCCTTAGTTCCCAGGCTGCTGGCTAACCCTCATGATCATGACAGCCTTTGACTTATCTTCCCTCTAGGTTATGACTGAACCACAGTGCCTAGCATGTTGGTTAAGACAACAGACATCACTTAAGTGCAGGCTCATCTGGAATTTCAAATGCTGTGGAACTCAGATGTTTGCAGTGAGCTTACTCTGTTCAGGGGAAATACATTACTTATGGACCCAGGGGCATGGCCAGGGGTGGGCCTGAGTGAGTCATGGCCCACCCACTTTGCACCCATGCCCACCCCTCTCCAGCCCACCTGGCAAGCAAGCCAGGGAAAGGGACCAATGCACTGCATTTTGTCCTACTTTGCCCCAGCCCTCCACCCATGGAGAGGGACTGGGCCTTTCTCCACCGTTACCCAGTTGGGAAGTGGCGCCAAGGAGAGGGCCAGGGCTTACCCCTAACCCTTCTGTCCCACTCCCCATCTCCCCTCCCCCATTCTTGCTCACCCTCCCAAAGTCGGAGCCCAAAGTCAGAGTGGTCCCTTCTGGATAAGCCACTGCATGGATCACATGGCTTGTGTGTGGTTCTCCCCTCCCCACCTTATCTGCCCCCTACACAGAGAATATGGACTGGTTACAGAAGCTGGCTGTGTAGCCCAGCTTGTAGAGCCATTCATGCTTTTAGCTATGGAAATTCCCCAGCTCAAGCCCCACCACTGGCCAAGACAGTACCCATCCCGTTTAACTGATGCTGTCTTGTGATCCCTCCGCTGGAGGTGAACAGAGGATTTCAATTGTCAGAGCTCCCTCTCCAGCACCTTTCAGTAGCATTACATTCATTTATGAAAACAAAGCTAGAAGGGGACTGTCATATGAGCTGTAGAGTTCAGTATGAACCAGTGATATCTAGCACAGAGCAAGAGTAAATCTGTGTGCACCTTGTTTGGAAACCAAGTGGAGACCTTAAACAGACTGGAAGAGAGCTGAGAGGCTATCAGCACGCACACACACACACACACACGGTCTGAAACTGACAAGATCAAAAAGAAATATAGAAGCCAGTGAATTTGGAACCGACTCTGAAAATAGGTGAAATAACTTCTCTGCCTCTTGGTCATTTTTTATTTCCTTGAGGAATCCCACTGTGGTCAGAGAGAATCAGGGAAACAGCAATATATTTTGTTGAGAGTTTTCAAGGATGCTTTCTCCACAGCATTGTTGGAATGAAATCAAGACACCACCACTCTCTCCTCCCCAATCTCATTTTCACACTCTCTAAAGATGCACTTCAAGGCTGGCGTTCTCTCGCTCATTCATTCTCTCTCTATATAATATAAAAATACTAACAAGCTAACATAGTGGAATCTAATTTTGCTGGATGAAAAATTATTGGTGTCAACCATGTGCTTCCCCTTCCCAGCTTTCTCATTAAGTTTGGGAACTTGAATCTCCTGTTAGCAACTCTTTTATGTAACTTCTGAAAGTAGCATGGACATTCACAGAACTTATGTTTAAAAATCACAGGGTGAAATGGTAAAATGGGAGAATTCATGTGAAAAATGGCAGAGATTTCTCACTAAAGACTTTAAAGTGAGTTTGAACAAAATAAAAACTCTTCTTACCACAGTGAAAAGTTCATTTTTAAGAAGTTGATAACTTTTTCCTTTTCTTCTCCCTAACATGATACATAAAAAATCACAGAACATCTTAAATGTGAAATGTTTTATTCTGTTACTGTTTTACAGACAAACAGGCTTCCACTCAGCTCACATTCCAGCTTTGTCTTTCTTGTTTATCAGGGAGCACTGTTTCTCTGCTATGCTATACAATGCACATAGACATGAAGTGGCTGAATAATGTTACTGCAAGGAAATATCATTTTAAACCACTGTTTCTTAAGCTTTTTAAGACTGAGGAACACCAAACCATTTTTTTTATGAGGAACACCAGGGATTTTTTGTTGAGGGGTAAAAAAAAAAAGGTTGGGGGGAAAGTAATTGAGCAAAAAAAAAGTCACCTGCCCCTTTAAGGGTGGCCATTTTTAACTCTATTCTCTACAGCACATCTCCAGAACACAGTTTAAGAAACACTGTTTTAAATGCTTATGCTTCTTCTTTTCTATGTTGTGTGTGTGCAAACTGTGCTGGTAGAAGCTAGCCAGACTGATAGCCCTGATAATTGAAAACATCTCTGTATCCAGAGGACAGGTACAGTATGAACAATGTAAGCTAACCTACACAGTGAGGACACGTCTACAGAGCAGGGCTAATGCTGAAATAAGCTACACTGCTTGAGCTATGTCAATTGCATAGCTGAAGTCGAAATAGCTTATTTCAGCTTTTGGCACTGACTACACAGCATGAAGTCCAAGAAAGAGCACTCTTTCTTCGACTTCCCTTAACTCCTTGTAAAATGAGGGTTTCAGTGTTTCACAAAAGCCTCTGCCTGAGCTATTATTTGACTTTACACATGGATTTTCTGGAATACACTAAACCAGTGGTCCCCTACGCGGTGCCCGCGGGCGCCATGGCACCCGCCGGGGCATTTGTGTGCACCCGCCGACAACCTGGTCCGGCCCTGCCCCTGCACGCGGCGTACTGGAGGTGCCGGCCCCAGGCACGCGACACGCACCGGCGCCTGGTGCACGGCACTCGGGCGGCCCCAGCCCTGGGGCACATGCGGGCGCACGGTGCCGGTGCTGGCCCAGGTGCGCGGCTCGGGCGGCGGCGCCGGTCCCGGGCCCACGGCACAAGACGCTCAGGCAGCCCCGGCCCCGGCAAACATGCCGGCACTTGGTGCAAGGGCATCCCCGCCCCTGGCATGCGCCAGGATGCGCGGCCCCGCCCCCGGGCGCCCGGCGCTTGAGTGGCCCCGCCCCCAGGTGCCCGGAAGCCTCTAAAGGTTGGGGACCACTGCACTAAACTGTAAGGTTCTGCCAACACATGCCTTAGAGACTGACAAAAACCTCCTGCTGACTGCATTGCTGCGGGAAGCCGGCAGTTGTCTTCTAAGTCATTCTTTACTGATGATTTGTAAATGATTCTCTGACGCTTTGTAATTGTTTCAGTTGCATTGCCTTTTAAACTCTGCAACTCCTTGTAATCTTTGTTAAATCTTGCAACTTTGTAACTCTCCGCAACTTTGCTTTATACATGCAGAAAATTACTGTAAGCTTGGTGATTGTGGAGCCTTCATCATCATCAACAACAACCATGGGCTCAACGCCCGTTGGTGTCCGCTGCCTCCCTCACTATTTCCTTCTATCTTTCCCCGTCCAGTGCAGAGTGGCTTAGTTTCTGTGGACTAGCTCTGCACCAATCTACTATATCATCTCCGCATTCTCTGTGGGGCCTGCCTCTCCTATTCGAACCATCCATTATGCCAAATACCAGAGTCTGAACTTTTCGCTCGTCATTCATTCTGCAGATATGCCTGAATAGCTGTAACTTCCGTTGTATAACCTTCTTCAGTAGGTTCTCTTTCGGCCATATCTTCCTATATAATTCCTCGTTGGTGACCTTCTGCATCCATCCTATTCTCAGGATCTTTCTATAACAACTCCTCTCGAACCACCCATGTCTCACATCTATACAACATGCTGCTAAATACACACATTTTCGAGACGCTCAGCTTCATTCCTATAATAATTGCTTTATTTTTCCAGATCTTATCCATCACCTTCAAACTCACTCTTGCTTTCAATATTCTAGTCACTATTGTAGATCATACGCCAACTTTGTAACTCTCAGTCACTTTGCTTAGAACTTGCTCTAAACTGCATTCTCCCCGAGATATGAATGTGGATGTGAGCGGAAACTATTGTGGCTGCGTCTAGACTGGCAAGTTTTTCCACAAAAGCAACTGCTTTTGCGGAAAAACTTGCCAGCTGTCTACACTGGCCGCTTTGAATTTGCGCAAGAACACTGACGATCTAATGTAAGATTGTCAGGGTTCTTCTGCAAATACAATGACTCTCCCATTCAGGAAAAAGCCCTCTTGCGCAAATGCTTTTGCACAAGAGGGCCAGTGTAGAAAGCTGAGAACCGTTTTGCGCAAAAAAGCAACGCCCTGATGGTGAAAATGGCGATCGGGGCTTTCTTAAGCAAAACCGCGTCTAGATTGGCCCGGACGCTTTTACGCAAAAAGTGCTTTTGCACAAAAGCATCCGTGCCAATCTAGACGCTCTTTTCTACAAATGCTTTTAACGGAAAAATTTTTCCGTTAAAAGCATTTGCGGAAAATCATGCCAGTCTAGACGCAGCCTTGTGGGTTTGGGATTAGAAATTACAAAGCTGAGCACGTGGAGCCAGATGATGAGTCATCAGACCAGGTAATGAGACTGCTGCTCTGCTGGATCAAGGGAAGTCTGGGCATGTTCCCTGGTGAGAATGTAGATGAGTCACAGGAGTTGTACAGAGGCAATAAAAGAAGAGAGCACATGGCAGAGGCAATAAAAGAAGAGAGCACATCTCTTTCTGACAAACTCCTCTTTCTGCAGCCTGTTTCTTTCCTGACCAGCTCCCCAGTCATGATCAGCAGATAGACCCTCCAGAACCAACATGCCTTAGCTCCTTCTGCAACCTGTGTGTGTGAGAGAGAGAGAGAGTGTTCCCCTTTAGTTTAAATCTTTAGCGGCAGCTCTATCCTCTTTAGTTCAACCTTGTAGTGCATATAGTGGAGTGTTAATTCCTTAATCAATAAATCCATGCTAGTGTAACACTGGGTGGTCTCCAGTGGGAATTTTTTGGGTAAAATACAGGAGTCAGAGTAAGAAGTCCTCCAGCTCAACATTATGTCGAAATAATGGCTTGCTGTGTGGATATGGACTATGTTATTTTGGAATAACACTGCTGTGTAGACATAGCCCGAGTCCTTATAGTGTGTCTCAATGCTGTTCTCATGGGAGATGGCCATTCAGTCTCCATTCACCCCTTGGCTACTTTACTGAGGCCATCTACAAGGGAGCCAATTAGTTCTAATAATGGCAGTGATGCTTCAGTGATGTGGACATTTGTACATGAAAAAAAAGATGGCTGCTGTCAGATCAGTAACACACAAAATCATTCATGTGGCAGTGAAATCCTGCCAGCTAGTTAGAAGCATTCTGGTGTCCAGAGACAAGCATTGAAATTCCTGCTATCTAATCAATTGCAATAAGTATTTCTAATGCACCTATCACTGGGCTATATTGCCTTGATCCAGCAATGCTTTTAAGCAGCGGTCGACAAATTATGGAAAACCCTATTACTTGCCAGACAAAAAAGGGACTCGCCACCCTCCTCCACAAAAAGTGTTTTTTAATGGCATAAATTCCTAATAAGAATAAGAACAGTAATTACTAATAAGTTACTAATAAATATCACTCGTTATTAATAAATCTCTTATAAACCTCTATCTTTTCTCTCTGCTGCCATGTCTCCTCCCCTTGTTCCATCAGCTCCCCTGGTGCCTGCTGCCCCCCAACCCCTCACCCTCCTCTGATGTCCTCACTCCTGCCCTTCTCACTGCCCTCAGCCCTCCTGAGACCTGCCCCCCTCCACCAGCCCTTCTCTCCCCCCGTGCCCACTCCTCCAGTAGCCCCACTCTGATCATGTGAGCTACCCGTTCTCATCCCCTCTCCTAAAACCTCCGTCTACACACCTGCCCTGCCTCTCTCCTCTGGTGCTGGTCCCTCCCCTGCAGGTGTCTGCCCTTCTGCTTCACCCCCAGAATCCCTTGGCACCTGCACCCTCCTGGTGCCTCCCCCTTCCCTCACTGCCCCTGTCCCCTTTGCCCTTTTTTTCCCTGATACCCTCACCCTCACCACCCTCATGCCCCTGTGCCCTCACACATGCCTTGCCCCATCCCTGCCTTCCTCATGCCCACCCCTTCTTTCAAGCCTTCTCCCAGCACCTCCCCCTCCTCCTCTAACCTCCAGTGCCCTTACCCTGTCCTCTCCCAGCATCACCCTGTCCCCCCTCCCACTGACACCTCCCCTCCTGCCCTTTTCCTCATTGTCTGCACTTTACCCTCTGGCATTTGTCTCTCCTGCACCCGTCCCTTGGTGCCTTCCCCTTTCTTCTTCTCCTGACCTCCTCTCCTCTCCTCCCCTCCCCTCCCCACAGCCCAGCCCAGCCCCTTTCCCTCCCCCAGGGCCAGCTCTAGGTTTTTTGCTGCCCCAAGCAAAGCATTTTTGGCCACCACCCCTTTTTTGGTTGTCTTTTACACGTTTGCATTTTGCAATGGGTTTTTTGTTTTTGTTTTAGCCCTATAAATAGCAAATAGAATTTTCATTCTTTTTTTTCCAAAAAGACAAAGGTGCTTCAAGTGAACTCCCCCTTTCACTTGCTGCTGGGTCACAGCAGCCTTTTCCCTGCCCTGTCCAGCCCCTCCCTGTAGACAAGCACCCCTCACTCCCAACCCACAGGGGAAGCAGGGTGCAGGGACAGCACAGAGCCAGAGAGGTGCAGGGATCGAGGGGAGCAGGGTGTGGTGGAGGCACAAGGAATGGGGCACAGGGAATGGGAGGGACAGAGGGATTGGGGTCTAGGGGCAGTGCAGGGAATGAGCAGCACAGAACTGGGGGAGGCAGGGATTGGGGGGAGCAGGGTGCAGGGGAGGCACAGAGAATAGGACGTGGGGAATGGCAGGGGCAGAGGGATCGGGGTCTAGAGGCAGTGCAGGGAACAGGCAGCACAGAGCTGGGAGGGACAGGGATCGGGGGGAGCAGGGTGCGCGGGGCAAGGGCAGTGCAGAGTCGGAGGGTTGCAGGGAAAAGGGAGAGCAGGGGTCCAGGGTGCAGGGTCGGCGTGGGGAACGGACGGCATGGAGACAAAGGGGGGCTGGGACCGTGGCAGGATTGGAGCCGGCAGGGCCAGAGCCGAGCTGCCGCAGCCCTTTAAAATCAGCGGGGCCAGGTCACGCCAGCGTCCTGGCGTCCCACCCCGTCTCCTCGCACCGGAGCTGCATGCAGGCAGCCTGGTGGGAAGAATCGCCACACTTCCCCTTCCCAGCGGCACTCTGCTCCTCCGCTGGCCGCCCGTAGTGCAGGCTTCTGCCAGCCAGTCACAATGGCCCACTGGGCCAGTCCGCCCCTGCACTTGCCAGCTGGTAAAATCTACTCACCACGGGCGAGTGTATTTGTCGAGCCCTGCTCTTAAGCATATGCTTAATTCAAAGCATGTGCATAATTTCTTTGAAGAAAAAAAGACTGCTCATTGCTCAAAGTACGCATGTGCTTAACAGCTCTGCTGGATCATACCTTAGGAGTGCTCAGCATTAACATTAGCACTGCGGTATCTATAATGCAACTGATATCCCACTTCCTGACAACTCCTCACCAGGCATCCCATGTAGTAGACATATTGTCAATCACTAGAAATATAAGCATAGGCCTGCATTCCTCTGGCTGCTGTAAATGATATTTGCATCAATATTTGGCACCGGGATATTATGACAACAGACAAATACATTGGATTCTAATCACCCTGCCTTCCTCAGTCACTTTGAATCCCTAAAAACCCTTCCATTGATGCATCAGCATGTAGAGGGGAAGGGGGAAAAAAAAGCTGTGTTTTCTTTTATTATTTCCAATGAGAAACTCTCCATTATTTTCTCCTCTTGTATGTTTTCTCTTTTTAGTCTCTTCCCCACTTCGATAGTTTATAATAGCAGCTCAAGGTTCAAAGACTTCCCAATATGTATTAGAGATTCAAGTCTCTTCAGGGGCATGACAGACTAGTGATACAACTTGATGGCTTTGGGGAGAATGACGCAATAATCTAATCATAACACCCACAGCAGCAACACAAGACATTCCCTTGCAGGGTTCTGAAGACACACACTTAGGGCTTGTCTACACTTGGTCTACACTAGAGAGTTACCGTAAAATCGTGAGTATAATGCGCACCTATGTATAGTGCACACCCGACCTTTTCAATGTCAGAATCACAGAAAAAACTGAACTCCTATATATAATGCACACCTATATATCTACACTCCTGCCAACAGGTCTGTCAGCACCAAGCCCAGCCTTGCCCACTTCCCGGAGCCATCCCTGGGCTGCCCGTGCACCACACCAAGCTTGTGACTGCCGCAGGGGGCTCCCGCCCCCCCGGACAGCTGCCCGTGCACCGTACTGGGCACACGCCTGCCACGGGGGACCCCTTGGCGCAGCTACCTCCTCCAAGAGCCTCTCTAAGCGGAGACTCTGCCAGACCCACAGCCTGGACCCGGCCATCATTGGTAGCTGCAGCCGAGAGTAGGGGGACGGCCCAGCCAGGACACCCCAGGCCAGGGAAGTTGGTGGCCCCTCCGCAGAGTGCCTCACCATCTTCTCCTCCCATGCCCTGCTGCGCCCAGGGGGCAGCGTGCTCTGCGGCTCACTCTCCACTCCCAGCCTGTCGCTCTCCACTCCCAGCCCCCCTGAAGGAGCCAGGGCGCTGCAGCCTGGCAGCTCCGCTGGCTCCTCTCTTTGTCCAGGAGCCAAAATAAAATTTTTAAAAATAACTGCTACGTATAAAGTGCACCCCAACTTTGACCAGGAAAAAAATTGGAAAAAAGTGCACATTATACACGAGATTTTACGGTATTTCAAAATAACTGCCTCATTTCAAAATAATAAGCCAAGCATCCACACTACTAAGCCCGTTATTTCAAAATAATGGGCTGGTTGTTTCGAAATCTGTACTCCTGCTTTCCTCGGGGAATAACGGTTATTTTTAAATTGTTACTTCAGAAGTTATTATTTTGAATTTAGTTATTTTGAAATAATTTCCTAGTGTAGACATGCCCTTGCAGTGCTGCGCTGGTTGCAGCCACACCACTGAAGTACTTAGTAAAGATGCTACCTCTGCCAAAGTGGGAGCTTCTCCTTTTAGGGTAGGTACTCTTCCGCAAGAGGCGGTAGTTATGTGGACAAAGAGAAGGTCTTCCAGGAGTCAACTTGGTCTTGCTATGTTGGATTAGGAGTGTGGATTTTCCATGCCCTGTGCAATGTCTTTATACTAACATAAGTTCCTAGTATAGACCAAGCTGAAATTCTTCATTAACAGTTATAACAGCCCCAAAACCTTGATGGAATTAGAAATTTATTGTTGGACTTACTGGTTCCAACTCAGTTACCTTAGGGGAGGGAGTGGCACCTAGCCGCTGCTCTTGAAGTGTCCTTTCTTCTGACGGGTGCTCTGGCAATGAAAGGGTCTCAAGGTGCCAGCTTCCATCTCTTAGTTAATGAGAACCACCTGCAGAGCTGGCAGCAAGTTTCCATTGGCAAAGCAGCCGGTGTGGAATGGAAAACCAGAGCCATCACCTGGGCACTTGGAATAAAATATATTCCCCTCAGCACTAGAGCCCAGTAAACAGCTCATCAAAGGCAATCTTTGCCACCATTATTTTTCCTAGGGTTTGTGGCTGAAATCGCTATCTGCGGCAGTGAAATGGGATAAGACAAGGTAGTACAGGTATGGTGCTGACAGCTGCTATATAAATTTCCCAACCGTGCAAAATGTACCATATTCCTGACCTAGGCTGTCCTGATCTAGACTGTCCAGCTTTGGCTATGCTCACACTTCGGTCAGCACCCTTCAAACCCAAGCTTCAGCAGGAGACTGTCTTAGAATCATAGAATCATAGAATAATAGGACTGGAAGGGACCTCGAGAGGTCATCGAGTCCAGCCCCCTGCCCTCAAGGCAGGATCAAGCTCCGTCTACACCATCCCTGACAGATGTCTAACTAACCTGTTCTTAAATATCTCCAGAGAGGGAGATTCCACCACCTCCCTTGGCAATTTATTCCAATATTTGACCACCCTGACAGTTAGGAATTTTTTCCTAATGTCCAATCTAAACCTCCCCTGCTGCACTTTAAGCCCATTACTCCTTGTCCTGTCCTCAGAAACCAAGAGGAACAAATTTTCGCCTTCCTCCTTGTGACACCCTTTTAGATATTTGAAAACCGCTATCATGTCCCCCCTTAATCTTCTTTTTTCCAAACTAAACAAGCCCAGTTCATGAAGCCTGGCTTCATAGGTCATGTTCTCTAAACCTTTAATCATTCTTGTCGCTCTTCTCTGTACCCTTTCCAATTTCTCCACATCTTTCTTGAAATGTGGCGCCCAGAACTGGACACAGTACTCCAGCTGAGGCCTAACTAGTGCAGAGTAGAGCGGCAGAATGACTTCACGAGTTTTGCTTACAACACACCTGTTGATACAACCTAGAATCATATTTGCTTTTTTTGCAACAGCATCACACTGTTGGCTCATATTCAACTTGTGGTCCACTATGACCCCTAGATCCCTTTCCACCATGCTCCTTCTTAGACAGTCGCTTCCCATCTTGTATGTATGGAACTGATTGTTCCTTCCTAAGTGGAGCACTTTGCATTTCTCTTTATTAAACCTCATCCTGTTTACCTCTGACCATTTCTCTAACTTGCTAAGGTCATTTTGAATTACGTCCCTATCCTCCAAAGAAGTTGCAACCCCACCCAGTTTGGTATCATCTGCAAACTTAATAAGCGTACTCTCTATCCCAATATCTACATCATTGATGAAGATATTGAACAGTACGGGTCCCAAAACAGACCCTTGAGGAACTCCACTTGTTATCCCTTTCCAGCAGGATTTAGAACCATTAACAACAACTCTCTGACTACGGTTATCCAGCCAATTATGCACCCACCTTATCGTGGCCCTATCTAAGTTATATTTGCCTAGTTTATCAATAAGAATATCATGCGAGACCGTATCAAATGCCTTACTAAAGTCTAGGTATATGACATCCACCGCTTCTCCCTTATCCACAAGGCTCGTTATCTTATCAAAGAAAGCTATCAGATTAGTTTTGCATGACTTGTTCTTCACAAACCCATGCTGGCTATTCCCTATCACTTTATTACCTTCCAAGTGTTTGCATATGATTTCCTTAATTACCTGCTCCATTATCTTCCCTGGGACAGACGTTAAACTGACCGGTCTGTAGTTTCCTGGGTTGTTCTTATTCCCCTTTTTATAGATGGGCACAATATTTGCCCTTTTCCAGTCTTCTGGAATCTCCCCTGTCTGCCATGATTTTTCAAAGATCATAGCTAAAGGCTCAGATACCTCCTCTATCAGCTCCTTGAGTATCCTGGGATGCATTTCATCAGGACCTGGTGACTTGCTGACATCTAACTTTCCTACGTGATTTTTAACTTGTTCTTTGTGTATCCTATCTTCTAAACTTACCCTCTCTCTGCTTGTATTCACTACGTTAGGCACACCTCCAGACTTCTCGGTGAAGACCGAAACAAAGAAGTCATTGAGCATCTCCGCCATTTCCAAGTTCCCTGTTACTGCTTCTCCCTCCTCACTAAGCAGTGGGCCTACCCTGTCCTTGGTCTTCCTCTTGCTTTTAATGTATTTATAAAAGGTCTTCTTGTTTCCCTTTATGCCTGTAGCTAGTTTGATCTCATTTTGTGCCTTTGCCTTTCTAATCTTGCCCCTGCATTCCCGTGTTGCTTGCCTATATTCCTCCTTTGTTAGTTGTCCTAGTTTCCATTTTTTATATGACTCCTTTTTTATTTTGAGATCGTGCAAGATCTCCTTGTTAAGCCAAGCTGGTCTTTTGCCATATTTTCTATCTTTCCTACACAGCGGAATTGTTTGCTTTTGGGCCCTTAACAACGTCCCTTTGAAATACTTCCAACTCTCCTCAGTTGTTTTTCCCTTCAGTCTTGCTTCCCATGGGACCTTACCTACAAGTTCTCTGAGCTTATCAAAATCTGCCTTCCTGAAATCCATTACCTCAATTGTGCTGGTCTCCCTTCTACCTTTCCTTAAGATCATGAACTCTATTATTTCGTGATCACTGTCCCCTATACTGTCTTCCACTTTCAAGTTCTCAACTAGTTCCTCCCTATTTGTTAAAACCAAATCCAGAACAGCTTCTCCTCTGGTAGCTTTTTCAACCTTCTGAAACAGAAAGTTGTCTCCAATGCAGTCCAGAAACTTATTGGATAGCCTGTGCCTCGCTGTGTTAGTTTCCCAACATATGTCTGGATAGTTGAAGTCCCCCATCACCACCAAATCTTGGGCTTTGGATAGTTTTGTTAATTGTTTAAAAAAGGCCTCATCCACCTCTTCCACCTGGCTAGGTGGCCTGTAGTAGACTCCTAGCATGATATCACCCTCGTTTTTTACCCCTTTTAGCTTAACCCAGAGACTCTCTACACAGCTATCTCCTACATTCATCTCCACTTCAGTCCAAGTGTGTACATTTTTAATATACAAGGCAACCCCTCCTCCCTTTTTTCCCTGTCTGTCCTTCCTGAGCAAGCCGTACCCTTCCATACCAACATTCCAATCATGCGTCCCATCCCACCAGGTTTCTGTAATACCAATGATATCATAGTTGTATTTATTGGTTAGCAATTCCAGTTCTTCCTGCTTATTACCCATACTTCTCGCATTTGTATATAGGCATCTAAGATACTGATTTGATCTTGCCTCCCTGTTGTGCCCTGACCCTCCTTTCTCCTTCCCATTATAGGCCGTAGTCCCCCCCATTTCCAACCCATCTCCCAGTCCCGCACATGCAGCACTTACCTGTGGGCTTTGTTCACCTGCCCCCAACAAACCTAGTTTAAAGCCCTCCTCACAAGGTTAGCCAGTCTGTGTCCAAACAAGGCCTTCCCGCTCCTGGAAAGGTGAACTCCATCTCCGCCAAGCAGTCCTTCCTGGAAGAGCACCCCGTGATCAAGGAAGCCGAATCCCTCCTGGCGACACCATCGTCTCAGCCAGGCATTCACCTCCAGGATGCACCTCTCTCTGCCTGGGCCCCTACCTTTGACAGGAAGGATAGAAGAGAATACCACCTGCGCTCCAAACTCCTTCACCCGTACTCCCAAAGCCCTGTAGTCACACTTGATCTGCTCAGTGTCACACCTGGCAGTATCATTTGTGCCCACGTGGATGAGTAGCATGGGGTAGTAGTCAGAGGGCCGGATAATCCTCGACAATGCCTCCGTAACATCTCGGATACGGGCCCCTGGCAGACAGCATACCTCTCGAGATGAGCTGTCAGGGCGACAGATGGGTGCCTCCGTTCCCCTCAGAAGAGAGTCTCCAACCACCACTACCCTACGCTTCCTCCTCGCAGTGGTGGCAGGAGACTGCTCAACCTTGGACTACCTCTTATGGGCTACCTCAAGAGCATGCTGGGAGGAAAATTGGTAGTAAAGGCTTTACCATGCTAGTATTCACCTTTGGCTTCATGCTAGTTCTCTGACTTCATCTGTTACTGTCACGCACCTCTTTGATATTGATAAACCTTAACCACTGATTTATCCCCATGTCTTTGGATTACTGCTATGTAAAATATTCCCTGACTTCATCAGAGTAGACGATAACCTGTTTTAGGGTAATTCTGAGCAGGTAGAGTTCACACCTTAATTCACAGAACACATCCACACTTGCCCTCTTTCTGGGGTTTGGCCTTATTGGTAACTAAACATAATTCATAACCTAAACTTCCTTCTCAAGCATTGCAGTTTTAGAATTTCCCTACAGCCTTCCATTGTCTTTGTCTCTCATGCCTTCTGCCTCTAACAGAAGGGGAATTTAGCCCTTCTAAATATCTGAGTAAAGCTAAATGGACACATCTCATCTAACCTCTGCACGATTCAGGAAAAATACCTCCCCATCCAGATGAGTGGCCCTAGAACATTGTTGTTTTTGTGTCTAGGCTGCAAACTTGCCATGAAGCACAAACAATACCCAGATAATGAAGAGTTCATGAATCCAGACTGATGGTGGATCCATGTTTATGGGCCAACTGCCAAGACCCGAAATAAATATCCCTATGACTTGAATCTGAGCATCCTCACCTCCCATTCATTTCAGGCATCAGCAGCACCTGGTGTGCTCAGGCCCTTAGTAAGCATTCTTCACACCAGGAATTTTGTACGAGTGGAATCCTCATGGGGAATTTGTCTTGGAAACACATGCTGCATCTACACAGGAGACATGCAGCTCACCAGTCCTGTAAAATTAAAATGAATGGCAAGGTACTGAAGGGAGAGGCAAAGAAATTACGCTGCAATGAGCTGTAGTTTCAGCACTGAAGGCGCTAAAGAGCCCCTGCTGATCTGTTTCATAAAGCTCATTTTTTAAAGACACTTGAAGCCAGTGCAAGAAAGTTGCTGAGACCCGAGGAGCAATTTTGTTCTAAACATTTAAAACAGGGGGATCTTTTTTTAGTCAGAGTTTTAATTTCTTCTCCAGTTTCTTTTGACTCTCCTGCTTTGTTGGAGATTGGGGTTTGTTGAAGGGAAGTGACTTTGTCAAACTTTTCCACTGAAAAAGTCAGTCAAAAGCTAGACAGACACAACTGTATTCTCTCAACTGTGTGAAATGACACTGTATGAGTCGGAGAGGTGGCAGCTGAATGGTCAGAACAGGGGGCTAGACGCCAGGCTTCCTGGATTCTGCCACTGCTGTGCTATGTACACTTACACAAATATTTTAGGCCAAAATTTTCAACCTTGGCTGCTGAAAGGTAGGTCCCTACATCCATACTTAGGCACTTAAGCCAGTAGTCTGGTTTGCAGATGCTATGTACCTATGGTTAGTGGGAGTTGTAAATATTCAACCCCGCTGAAAATCAGGTAACTTTTTTTCAGATGCCTAAACAAAAAAAGGGAGATACTGTATTTCAATGGAGCCAAAAGGGGTACATGCGCTAGTCTGGTTCTTAATAGTGCCTAAGAAAGTCCTGAAAGTTTGGGGGGTGAGTTGTTTGCTTTATTTTTTTGCTTTATTTTCAGTTATTAATCTGTTATAAAAGATTGACAAAATAATTATAGGTGAGTTGTTTTACAGAAAGTGTTCAAAGACTTACAAGTACATAGCTTTCTTTTTTACTTCAGATCCTAGGGGACAATCCTATAGTTCCTAAAGAATTAGTGAAATGACATTAAAAGAATCAAGAGACTGAAAACTGACCATCACAGGGGAAGATGGGCCATTTTAAGTGTGACCATCTGTCTTGTTAACATCCACAGGACTCGCTCACTAATGATTATTTAAGAGAAAGGATGTTTTAGTTAAAGGTCCAACATCGCTCTCCCCTTTAATGATATTCCTGTTGTTTCCAAAGTTAAAAAAATAATACCTGAAGCAAAAGCAGGGTTTTTTAATTGTTTTAAAAAACAACTATATTAATGGCCTGCCTTATCCACCATAAAAAAAAAAAGACAAACCCGTCTTTTGAAGGAGTCTTTCCCTGGTCAACTCTAATAGGTACCCAGCTTTGCAAATTTTGACTAATGGAGACATATATTCTCTGCCCACACAAAGCATGATGATATTCCTACTGAATGGCAAAATTTTGACAGCAAAAAAATAAGCAGAACCAGGCCTCAGTAGAGGAACATCCCTAAGGCATTTAAGAGGATACTAATGGAGCTGTTTACAAATTAAGATACTTCCTTGAGATGCATTTGGAGAGAAAATGGAGTGGAAGGAGAACTCTCAGACCTTGACTTTACAGCTAAAAGGGTATGCTTTTATTTAACCTCAGGCAAACAACGCACATGTGAGCTATCCTGAGGTAAAAACAAGGCACTTCCGTTTATCATGAGGCAAACTTTTTGCCAGGGTCAGCCCTAAACCCCTATGGTGGGAGGGAGAGAGGGGGAGGAGAAAGGTTGAATTCACAGTAAAACTGAAGTACCGTATTTTACCCAAGATAGCTCATGTACATTTGTTTCCAGGAGATAAAACACACAACTTCAGTGGAGACATTAGGTCCATAGAAATGCAGCCAAGTTGTCTGGCAAACTGTAACCTTTCCTTCCCACACCCTCAGGACCAGACAACAGAGGGCAGGCCCTAGTGCCATAAAGGCCGGGATCCTTACACTTCTCTTTGATGGAAATGTGAGTGCCAGCTCTGAAGGTTGCAAAAGGAAGATAACCATTCTCAGAGTGTAGTTATTAATGGTTCACAATCATGCTGGAAGGGCATAACAAGTGGGGTTCCACAGAGGTCTGTTTTGGAACCGGTTCTGTTCAATCTCTTCATCAATGATTTAGATGATGGCATAGAGAGTACCCTTATTAAGTTTGCAGATGATACCAAGCTGGGAGGGGTTGCAAATATTTTGAAGGACAGGGTCAAAATTCAAAATGATCTAGACACATTGGAGAAATGGTCTGAGGTAAATAGGATGAAGTTTAGTAAGGACAAATGCAAAGTACTCCACTTAGGAAGGAACAATCAGTTTCACACATACAGAATGGGAAGTGATTGTCTAGGAAGGAGTACTGCTAAAAGGTCATATTGGACCACAAGTTTAACATAGTCAACAGTGAGACACTGTTGCAAAAAAAGCAAACATGATTCTGGGATGCATTAACAGGAGTGTTGTGAGCAAGACACGAGAAGTCATTCTTCCACTCTACTCTGAGCTTGATTAGGCCTCAATTGGAGTCTTGGAGTTCTGGGCACTACATTTCAGGAAAGATGTGGAGAAATTGAAGAAGGTCCAGAGAAGAGCAACAAGAATGATTAAAGGTCTAGAAAGAAGCAGAGTTGATTGTCCCCAAGTCCTGCTCCATCTGGAATTCCAACTGTCTTCTAGTTTCACTATCTAGCGTATCCAACTGAGAATTCTTTTTATTCATTACAGCAAAACCAAACTCCTTAGGCCCAGCTCAAGGGTTACAGCAGTGACTGCATTATGTCCTCATGAGTCCAGCACCAGGCTCAAATCCTGCCAGGTGTTCAGTCTTTGATGAATAAGATCTATATCAGGTCATTTTGTCAGCTCTGGCCTCCTCTGGGGACTGCATCACAGACAAATTTGAAAACCAGGATTTCAGTGTCTGCCTCACCTGGGTCATGAACCTGCCCAGACACATGCCCGGTGGGATGTGATCTGCAGAGCAGACCAGGAACAAAGTTAGTAATTACACCAGAGGAAAGGTAGGCATTCAAAACTCACCTGAGATGCAATTTCCATTAATCTCTCTGAACTGAAGTCATCACCATTTGATCTACACAAACCAGTAAAGTAAAAGGGAACAGCCAGAGCAACCCCCGGGATGGAAAAATATCCAACTGGAAACCTCCTGAGTTCCCCAAACCAGTCAGTGCTCCACCAAAAGCCCTTTTCTAAAAAGGGTCCCATGTAAAGAAGGCACACCTCGACCCAATGGCATTGATCAAATTCCTATAAATGAAGTGGGACAGTACCATGATGGTCATAAACCATAGACCTTCTATACAGCATCTTTCATTCAAGGGTTTCAAAATACCTCAAAATGTCAGGATTTTCTGACATTTAAAAAATGTTTTGGGGAAAAAATTAAAAATTTGTCAATTTTTTTCCACTAGAAAAAGAAATTGCTTCCCAGCCCAGTCTATTTCATTTTCCAAAGAGTGAAAAAGGCAGCAGGGTTTAGTGTGAAGCTGGTAATAGGGGGAAATAGAGGAGTCAAAAGCAAGGTGGGAAGGAGAATGGGCTTTTCCCAACAGTGATGAAAACAAGAGGAAGCAGAGAACTATAGGAAAGAATAGGTCGTTCCAGGTTGGAGATGTTGAGCTGAAGGGGGCAGTCAGTCATAAGATGTCAGGAAGAGAGCTGGGGATATAAGGGAGGTCAAAGGTGGAATGGTAGATTTGAGAATCACTTTGCACGGAGGAAGGAGCAAAGGAAGAAAAAGTTGAATGAGAAATGGAGAGGCTGGGAACACAAAGGACAGCAACAAAAGAGAAAGACCGTTTGGGACATCAAATCCTCGCCCTCACCCGGCAGGTTCTTGCTCCAGCTCGCGGGCCTCTTGCTTATTTCACTAACACTGCAGCTCTGTAAAAACAATTAATCAGCAGCCTTGGCATGCAAGTGACTCAAAGCCAGGCTGTTCCCTCAAATTATATTACAGATTTTGTGAGCAGAGGCTGGTTGTGATCTGGTGAATTTGTGTCTCCTCCAAAAAGGAGAGAACGGAGACAAATGAAAACAAAGTGCTTCCATCAAGGGGTCCTATCATGTGTCTTACCACATAAGACCATCAACACTCAAAGGGCTGTCTTTCCATCAGAGTCACCCCAGCTCCACCAACAGCAGCAAAGGGAACATAGCACCAAGCAGACCCCAGAGGACATTCCATCAGCGTGAATAATAATAAGGTAGTTTTCTTTGTTGGGTGTTTCCATAGCAACACATGGACGTGATTCTATTCTCCAGTTTAAACCCCCATTGCAAATGACAGAGTTTTGGTTTTTTAAACAAATTTCTGCACTGAAATTTGCCTCTTGTCTGTAGGCTTGCTTAATCCACCTGTGTGCAGCCAGCACCACCATGTGGCTAAAGGGAAAAACTTCACCCCCAGTTCCAAAAATTTAAAACTCAAGTGCCTCTTAATATCAAGTTTTAGGATCCCAGTAAAGAGCTGGAGAAGACTTTGGGGAGCACTGAATCCACACTCCTTCATGGCAGGATTCTCATCAGATATTAAATGAGTTAATTTCTAGCAGACTGAATAGTTGAGGCCACCACATATTCTAAAAGGCAGCAGAATCTTGCATTGCAAGGATCCCAGCCACAGATCTGATGCCAGCATTAGGCACCTGCCTCTTGGATGCAGACCTTGAGTTGCGGGTCAAGGTCCCCATCCTGTTACTGTCTTTTGGCTGCTTATTACATTTTTGGCTGGCCGCAATTCAAATAAAAAAACTCCTATTGACATCAAAGCAGGGGTGCGGAAATACTGGCCTGCAAGCCATTATACCTGACAGGCTCACACTGCTATATTTACCTGCTCCTCCCAGGTATGGGCGATCACAGCTCCCACTAACTGTGAATCGCCATTCCCAGCCATTGGGAGCTACAGAAAGCTGTGTCCCAATCCCTGTGGCTTCCTGCTGCAACCATTGGCTGGGAACGGTGATCCATGGCCAACGGGAGCTGCAATTGCCAGTGCCTGCAGAGGTACTGGTAAATATAGAGGTGGTGGCCCCTGGCGAGCCGCCATTGTTTTATTGCCCTCCCTGCTTCAAAGGGAGCACAATGGGGCCCATTGTTTCCATTCTCCTCTTAAGTGAAAGGGTATTAGGTTTAACCTGATGGTAGACTGTCATAAATAGTCCAGCATTCAGGGCTAAGGTTATGATGCAGAGGGTCCTTAGCTACTGGAGTAGAAGGGAGTTAAATCAGGATGTGTGTGTTAGCTTCGGTGCCACTGCCCAAACTGGAGCCTTAATCTGGTCTGTTGATTATTTACTTCTTCCCAGGACTGGGTGAGGAGATCGGGGAGGCTGGCCCATGAATTGTTGAGTCAGTACAGGGCTACAGTCCTAGGCTAAGGCATGCGCTAAAGGAAAGCTTAGCATGATTTATTTGCTTTGTATCTGAGTGATGTTCTCCCCCTTGTGGCTGGTCCACAGAGCAGATATGGGACCTATTATTAGAGTTGGCTAAACAAGATCTTATTGTGGCCACATGACCTCTCTGCTTTACTCCACATTCTACTTTTAACTATCTGGTGAGGTCACCCAATCTGAACTCTTCTGTCCCTCCGTTCCTGGGGACCAGCCTCCCCTCCAGTCACTGCAATTGAAGCAGTACCTGCCCCTCAATGAGAAAGGAACATGCTCAATTCTCCCTCTCAACCAGCAACACTAGCCAGCTAACGTGCAAGACAGGTGGAAGCCATGCCTGACTAATGCTCCTTTGTGCTAATACAGGAACACATAATAATGCTTCTGCAGCATTGAATTGCTTTTGCTGCATAAACAGCAGAGTCCCAGTACAACATCTTGGGCTCACGGAGGCTAATTCTTCTGGCAGTAATGTAAATAGAGTGGACACACTGGGGTAACATTCCCAATCCTCATCCCCCTTCTTCGGTGGCATTTCTAATGCCTACACCGCATAGGTAATTTACTCAGCTCTCAAACAGGTAAGTTCCACCAACTAGGGAGGGGGATTCTCTCTGTGGTACAGCACTAGTATTCCAGCTTGCCCCTACAACCGAATAAAACTAAAAACATTTCAAGCCACCTTTGACACCCCTGTAACACACACAGAGTTATATATTTCACTTTCAAAATGTATAACTAAAATACCCTTTATCAGCCCTAAGACACCTGTCTTAGCTTCAGCAGGGCACCTCTGATCATACGGGCCTCTCCTACCACTTCCTGTCTTGTCACCCATAATCTTGGCAATATTCTTCCGAGTGGTTAAATCTCAATCTCTAACACATCAGGCACATCTATGGCAACAAGGCTGGTGTGGAAGTTAAAGCTCAAGCTTCAGAAGGACTCTAAGCCTCATGCAAAAGCTTCAGTACAGGTATTTGCAGAGAAAGTGCCTCAGGCAAACCCCAGCTGACATTGGTATCCAGATGGGTGGAGAGAGAGAGCTTTATGAGAGAAAAGATTTGAGAACTCAGCGTATACATAAAGGGACCCTATTTGAACTGCCCTTCCTTCACTTCTAATCAAAACTCTGACAAACATACTACAGAGCAGGCTCGCTAAGTCAACAGCAAACTTCACTATTGACTCAGACAGCAGGGCAGATCCCTGAAGAGACTGGTGCTTTGTCAATATTCTGCACTTTGACTAGCCATCCACCCTCTCTCTCACAGCCAGACACCAAGGAGAGGAAGAACAGCCAGCCAGTGAAACTGTAGAGTTCTGAAAAGGTTAGCTCAGCACAGCCCCTGCTCAGGAATCAGCAAAAACAAACAGCGGGAGAGCTTCTTTTCACGATCAAGTTGTTAATGCGCCAACTCGAACTCTCGCCATAATCTCACTATACCTGTGTGGCTGCGTCTAGACTGGCAAGTTTTTCCGCAAAAGCAGCTGCTTTTGCGGAAAAGCTTGCCAGCTGTCTACACTGGCCGCTTGAATTTCCGCAAGAACACTGACAATCTCATGTAAGATTGTCAGTGTTCTTGCGGAAATGCTATGCTGCTCCCGTTTGAGCAAAAGCCCTCTTGCGCAAATGCTTTGGCGCAAGAGGGCCAGTGCAGACAACGCGGCATTGTTTTGCACAAAAAAGCCCCGATCGCGAAAATGGCAATTGGGGCTTTCTTGCGCAAAACTGCATCTAGATTGGCATGGACGCTTTTCCGCAAAAAGTGCTTTTGCGGAAAAGCATCCGTGCCAATCTAGATGCTCTTTTTCGCAAATGCTTTTAACGGAAAAACTTTTCCGTTAAAAGCATTTGCGGAAAATCATGCCAGTCTAGATGTAGCCGTGTGAGTCTATGGACTCCTCAGATGCAGCACCAGCTGCTAAGAGCCCCAGCATGCATTAAAGCATAGTAAAATCTTGTTTGATTCCTTAAAAGAGTGCATTGTCCATATTAGGATTTGCCAAGTGAGGCTTGAAATGTCACTATTTTGTGCATGATAAATGTCTTTGTAAATCTATGGAATGTTCTAGGGGAATTACTTGCCCAGAATTTAAAGCTTCCATCTGTAAAAAAGAACCACCAAGCAGACAAATGTCAGATGCGACACTTAGCATAAATGGGGTGGGGGAGGTAAAGATTTTACTCTGCCATCATTTCAAAATGTACAAGCTACGCTGGTGCAATTTCTAATCTCTGCATAAACAACCCTTAAAAAAAAAAAAAAAGAGAGAGAGAGAATCAATAGCACATCTTTCTCTGACACTGAAGAATCAATACAGGGTGAATTTCCACTGAACAGAAATATACATTTGAAGCATGTAGGCTTGGCTTGTTACTAAGTGTGCATTATGGGGAAAATGTTGTGGAAGGGAAGCAAAATTAAAATTAAAAAGAGAACTCCTACTTGGGCAATCTAAAAAAAGCACTTAAAGCTGAGAGTTAAGAGATTCTTCTAATGTTCCAGAGAGTGGCAGATACACTATTATTTCATCCTTAGCCAGTTAAATATTCTGAAAACACTCAGTGGCCAGGGCTCTTCTTCCCCATTCCACCCAGCAATAATAGTTTTCTTCAGAGGGTCTCAAAGTGCTATGTGGATATTCAGTAAGCCTCATGCCACCACTGGAAGGTAGCTATTACTCTTCTTTTTTTACAAGTGGGGAAACAGAATCAGTGAGGTTGCATCTTACCAAGGATTACTCAACTCCCTGATGAAGCTGAGACTAGAGCACAGATTTCCCATTTCTCAAGTCCTCTATTTAACCAACCTTGCTTTAAATATTTGGATAGTTCTTAAACTACTAGACAATACCTTTAAGATTGAGACATCAGTTTTGAACACTGATGTCCATGAAACCCTATGGTCTCTGAGTCTTATTAGACAGGGAAGAGTTTTATTTGCTTTGTTTCTATTTCTGTACAATGAATGAAATGCAATCAAGAAAAAGAATTAGGGTCATGACTGTTAAATGAACAAACAAAAACACTGTGCCCATAACTTGTTCTTTCAGAAGATTAACGTGCAATTGTAAGGACAAATCTGAGTCTCAGTAAACCTCCCTTGAACCTCCCAATGGGTTACAGGTATAGAGCTGGTATAAACTAGTGTTCTCACTTGACTCATGATCATTCCAGCTTCTATTAAGAGAGACACTCAATGAATTAGATTAAAGGCTCTGAGCTGTACATCAGCTGTGGATTCACGTAATTATTTCCATCAGTCAGCACGCATTTAAAAAAAAAAGACAGACACCAAATCAGAAGCTATTTCAATTTAAGTTGCTCAGTATAGCAGTTCTGAACAAAGCAACTCGGGTTGAAGTTGACACGTACAATTCAACAAAAGAAAAGAAAAAGTGTATTACTAGGGCCAGCTCTAGGTAAAGCTAATTGCTCTTGGCTTCAGTTTCAGAAGCTGTCAGGGTGCAGCCTTGACCTCCCTGGCTCAGTGAGTATACACAGCCACTGTCAACAAGATACCAGCTTCCTTTCTTCCCTCACCTCCCTCCCAGAAATCTAGCGACGCGGCCATATTTGTGGGATTGGTCTCATTTTGAGTTCTACCACAACCTTGGGGCTGGGGATGCAGAGCAGAGCACTGTGGGAAGAGGAGCCACAGGCAGAATGAAGACAGGTGAGTTGATGTACACTGCAGACTGAACCTCATATGGCAATTTCACAGACTGTCCCCCAAAACCCAGGTCAAGCCCTGTTTGTTATAGTCCCTGTGGTACCTAGGGCCCCATTGGCTCATTTCAAATCACTGTCATACATTAGCAGGATTGGAAAGAAAAAAGCCCTCTTCCCTTTCACATCTTCTTCATCTTCTTCTTGCAGCGTTGGTTGAAGACAGGAGAGGATCCCATCAGACTATCAGGGGAATGAGAACCATAGCTGCTCTCCGAGCCATTGGGACTCTGCGGCATCCCTGCTTCACTCATGCCTGACATGGGCTCCTCAAAGACATCGCTGCCCAGGACCCCATGCCCAGCAACATTGCCCTCCTCGTTTTCCTGTGGTTCCATTTTCACCTGAGCCAAGTTCCAGAGAGGAGAGGCATTCACCTCGGCAGCACCTGGAGAGAGAGAATACTCATCAGTCACCAAGAATGCATGGGAACAGATGCATTGGTACAAAGGAGAAAGAGCCAAAGCAAGCAAACCCCCAAGGCTGGGCTCACAAGGTTGGAGATGGAACAGATGTAAGACAAAGCATATAAAAGCAAGTCTTACTTTGATCCCCTTCCACTTAGGGTAGAGGTTGGCTAAGCCTCCACTGCCTCTCACCTGTTTATACTGCAGCCCTCTGTGAAATTTCCAAGGCAGTGTGTCAGTTTTAGAAGGGCCAGGCACCCGCCAAGAGCTTAGCAGCAGCTGGAGCCAAGAGCAGCAGCATCTAGAGCCAAGAGCACCAAGATCTAGCCAAGATGCCAAACCGCTGCATGGAGTCATGACTTGGAGGACACAGCAGTATCACCAGCGGGTGGTGCCCTTATAGCCTCAGCTGGCCCTATAGCACCAGTAGTGCTAACTCCAAGTGGTTTGAGAGGACATGAGAAATAAGGCACTTCTTTCTTCAGTGATGCCCTGAAGGCCACTCAGGCTGTAAAGACAACATCCCATTGAGATACTGCTGTACCCTCCCCAAGTCCTAGCCCCAAGTCCTAGCCCCATGCAGGAACTGGGCATCTTGGTTAGACGCCTGATGCTTGTGGTAGTAGCTAATGTTGCCGTGTTCTTCCTTCCCTGTGAAGGTGCTTCTTTCCCAGATAGCACCTTCAGTCTCAGAACCTTGGGACATCAGACCTCCACAAATGACCAAAGGACGTCCTACCCTCTAGCACTTGACACCCACAGAAACCACCCCTTCCCCTCCACAGAACATGGAGCAGAGACCTTATGATGGAGGAACACTGAGGTAGCTGTGTATAGTTTGTATTAATTTAAAAAAATCTGATAATTCTAGGTAGGTGCCAACGGGGCTAGTCTGTATAGAAAAAAACCAACAAACTAGCCCGTGGGCCCTATGTCATGTTTTTGAGGAGGAAGAAGGGCAGTTGTTAAGGACCCCAGGAGGTCATAAGGAATTTTAAATAACTGATAAAAAAATTGTTAAAACCTTCATTATTATTGGCCATGCTCATTGGCATAGGTGAACACTGTATGGTCTTCTTAAAGTTACCTTCTTCTTTCCAACCCTTCCCTCCTATTGTCTGTTATACTCATTTCTTGCATCTTCTCTTCAGTTACACTGAGTTCAGGTTAGGAAACTGTGACTTCTTAAGTATTCACATAGCACCTAAAACAATGGGGCCCAGAGTTTAATTTGGACTTTTGGGTGCTACCACAATGCACCAAAAAAAAAAAATCCCCCCGCCCCCCAAAAAAATCACGATTTTTTTAGGAGGACTATGAAAGCTGGGTTAAGGCCCACTAAACTTTTGCCCATCTTTCATTTTTATGCTATCTCTTCTAGTTGCGTCCAGAAAAGAATTATCCCTGATTTGACCAGAAACAAAAAAGCATCAAGTTACAATCAAGTCTCTTCTCAGAAGATTGGTTAGGAGATATGAAGCCTTTTATTTCTTGGTCACTTGGTTCAAACTCTATTCAGGTCAATAAGTGATTAAGTCGTCATAATCCGATATCTTTTCAGTGGCCCATATAAAAGGAATTAGTTCAGTACATAATGGCTAAATTTTCCACATCACAAAGGCCAACACTATTACGAAGACAGGCTTTTTTATTCAGATTGATGTGCAACTTTATGGCCTTTTGTGTAAAATTATATCCAAGTTTTTGTTTTCAACACAGTGATGGGTGGATTTTGTTTTGGTTTTGTCCCTAAGAGGTATAATTATAGATTTTGTTATTTCTGCAAATTTATTTTGAAAGAAGACAAAAAAACCCACTAATGCATCTGATACTAATTGGGCCCCTTGTTGAGTCTTAGCATAACAACCAAGGACTGAATGTAGACTGAAACCTTCTCTGGCTCTTCAAATTTGATCCCTAGAGGTCACATGAAAATAACAAAATGCAGATGCAAACTAAGACGCCAGCTTGGAAGATTTCCAAACCTAGTTTGCAAACTCAAGAACCTTACCTGAAGTTTGAATAAGCATCTGAGTGCTGAGCCAAACATTTTACATTTCCCCTATTACTAGCAGTTATAGAAAGAAAATCCTTCCATTAACATCTCAGTGGTGTATAGGTCTAGGAGCTAGACAACCCTGAAGAACTAGTGTCCAGAACCCTCACTGAAAATCCCCATTGTGTTCATTACAAGTGAAGCGAACCTCTTCTCCACCATGAGGGTATATCATCAACATGCTATCCGTCCTAAAGGTATAAGGCAGCGATGGGGAACCTCAGACTCAGGGGCCAGATGCAGCCCTAGGGGCCAGATGCAGCCCCAGGCTTGCCTAGATCCAGCCCCCAAGGCTCAAGCCCCACCCCCAGCACTGGGGAGCCAGTGCTGGCACTCCAGCTCCCTCCGCTGCCCCACCACGTGGCTGGAGCACACAAAATCTACGAGGCTGGGTCCCACTAGGCTCTGCTTTGCGAGGGCAACATGGGGAGCATCTTTCTCCTTCTCAGTTGGAAGCCACATAAGTGAGGGTTTGGGGGTTTTTTGCTTCTCACTTGTGTGCGGCCCCGACTGATGTTTCTGTAGGTCAGTGGCCCCCGACCCAAAAAAAGGTTCCTCACCCCTGGTTTAAGACTATAGCCCCAGTCTAAGCAACAATCAGAGGGTTTCCTTCTTTCACCAATTTCTCTTCACCCTCAAAGGCTTATTCCCTTTAGCTCCCTTTGTCATTGAGTGTTGTCACCAGCAAATAAAACAACTTACCATTTGCACAGGACATTTCATCTTCAAAGCACGTAACAAATTAACATATTAATCCTCACTACCCTCTCATGGCATGACAAGGAAATAGCGTCCCAATGTTTGTCTCTGTTCCCCCTGCTGCACAGAGATGAAGGGATTTGCCCATGCCCACAGCAACGGACATACTCAGAGGCAGGATTAGAACTCAGGAGCTCCCAGAACCTAGTTTTGTCCACTAGCCACTGGAGACTGCTGCCTCACTAATGGACACCTTCTCATTTTGAAGATGCCCATATCCTAATCCCAATAGCTTCCTCTCCCTCCATCTGATGTGATGCACTCAACACTGCCCATCTCCACAGTGAGAATCCTTTAGAGGGATGTGGTTTCCAGCACACAGAGGCCCTTTTGCAGTGAACAGGGATTTTCAGAGAGGAACAGAACACTTGTATTCATAATTAGAAAACATCAATCTGATATCAGAGGAGCACAAGGCATTTAATATACAGCTAGCATGTTAACCTCTGGGTCTCAAGTGGTAGATGCTAATACCAAGCTTTTTCAGATGAATCATTCATAATCCCTCATGGCCCAGGAGTTCACCATTCCCTCCCCCTCAAAATAAGAGCACTTCACACTTCAGGAACATTGCAGAAAACAATAAAAGCTCCCAGCAAAACATCTGAGGGATTTGTATTTTTTAAAACCCAACAGCATTTAAAACACTAGTAGACTTTTATGTCTAGTCTCTCCTTGGTACACACATAACTTGGATTAAGGTTAATAGAAGAGACCCCATCATTTTTAACTGCATTTCTGAGTGAAACACTTATTTCTGCAGGGAATGGCTCAGTTCCCGTGGCTGTATATATGAATCACAACACAAATTCTTTGAGTAAGGGAGTTATTTGGAATTTTCCAGAGAACTCATAGCTGGGGCATGGTGCTGGATTGCTAGCCAGAGACTGAACTTGTATGGAGATACAGAAGAGGTACAAACACAGGCAGTAGTGGTACAAGACTCTCTCACACCACCAACCACTGTGCCTCAATTCTGATCTTGAGCAATGACTTCAAGGAACAAGAAGGGAGTTCTTTTTTCATGGCTGAACAGTCCTCACTGTCATTGCTGAAGCTACTAGTTGTAGAGGGGGTTTGCGATGTGGACACACATCCACAAGAATGGGACAGAGCTGCCAACCATTTCACAAATGATGAAATGGACAGTCAGAAGATGATGACAATCAATTGACTGAGGCCAAATTCAATCCTGGAGGTAAGCTCTGAGTCCCATTAACAATTTTTTACTCAACCAGTTCCCCATTTCCTCATTATCTGGTTCTTGCCCTTATTCCCATAACAAAGAACGTGGACGACAGGTTTTCAATTACATGAAGTTCTGGCCTCCAGTCACGGGCCAGTTTGATGAGTGTATTGAGCAGTGTAAAATGTCACAAGAAACTAACAAAGTAGTAGCTTTCCCAGCAGTCAACTGGCAGAACAAACTGGACAAGCCCAAACAAATCCAGCAACAAACATCCTCAGACAAGCAACAAGCCCCGCGTTTCAAGAGAGACCGTTTCTGTGCTGTTTGTTTCAGGAAGCGGTGATCTTCTGGAACCTACTCAGAACCAGAAAATCAACTGGATTCTTTTTGTAATTGTTTATTCATTAGGAATAAGAATAAAAAGCAGTGGGTTACGGTTTTTGCTTCATATGTAAAAGGAAAGTCTGTTGGCTCTCCTCTTATAAACATTTCACAAGTGTTCAGAAGTATTTTCCCTTTGTTACACTGGCCTGGAAGAAGGTTACCTTTATTCAAACATATACTACCATAATACTGAGCTAGTAGCAGCAAACACTTGAGTAATATTATTGTAAGTTTCAGTGCTTGAACCATTACTGTAAGATATAAAACACCATAAGGGCTTACACCCTTTCAGTGACTGCAGCCATTGCTGTAAACTATTTTCTACTGTATTCTTTTGATGCTGGCACAATGGCTGCTATTATTAGAGTAACATTAGTGTAAACTCTGCATCTTGCAGTATTACTGCAGAATACTCCCATCCGTTTGTAGCCAATCCATCCCCAGCACTTCATTAACTGCATTTCATTTTCCTCCATTTTGTATCTTGTGTTTGTGCAAGATTATAACCCAACCTTATTGCAGCTAGTTAATTTCAAATAGAACCCTCCTCCCACATGACCAAAGCCAACCCGCATCAGCTGTGGCATTGCTAATGAGGCCATTTGGAAAAGCTGAGGGAGTGTTTACAACAGCAGGCTGCCCCTTACCTGAAGCCTGTGGGGATGCCTCTACTTCCAGATTGGCAGAAAAACGCTCACTCTGAGCTCCAAGGACACCCACAGGCAAAGACTGGTCGCCAGATGCCAGATCTCCCTCCAGCTCTTCGCTTATGGGGAAGGTGATATCGCTGACTGGCTCCTCCTTGATCTTCACGGGTTTGGTGTCTTCTGCTGCCTTTTCGGGGTTGACAATCTTCTCATATTCTTCTGAGAGCTGTTTGCTAACCTGCCAGTGATCATTGGAGACAACAAGGCTGGATTTTTCAGACAAAGCAGAACAGGCAACTGTGTTGCGGAGTTCCTTCTCCTCAACAGATTACTGGCCTCTAATGAAATAAAATGGGCACTCCACTGCAGATAAATTATATAAATTAGGGCTGTTAAAAAATAGTGTAATAGGGTAACTGTGTTACCTTCCTTCTCTCCTTCATTGGGCTGACTCATTCTTCTGGACAGACACACAATTTCCTTAGAGGCAGGGCAAACTGCTACCACAGTTCTCTTAGCTTCTTGCCAGCCCACCCATGATGGTTACTATCTTCTGGTTGTTTTATCTTAAACCCTCCCTGATTCCCCTCCCTCCCCAAATAAGCGCTCTAGTTGAAAATTAACTCACTGAGCCAGACAGTTCTCTATACAGTAATTCCTCATTTAACACTATAGATATGTTTCAGAAAATGATCATGTTAAGTGAAAACGTGTTATGAGGAGTCAATTGTCCCATTGAAAATAATGGAAAAGGTGGGGGTTGCGTTTCAAGCGGTGGTGTCTGTTGAGACCGGGACATAAGGTTGGGGGGAAAAGGGGACTGGGTTACAGCAGGGAGGGGAGGTGTTTAGCTCTGGGTAAGGGAAGGGGAGGAGAGGGGATGGGGATGGGTTGGGAGTTATGGCCCTGTGATGGGTCTGCCAGGACCCGCACTGCGCCCGGCGAGGGGAAGGGTCTCTGGGGAACGGTGCAGCGAGCGACAAACCCTCCGCCACTTTACAGGGAGGCAGGGGAAGCCCCGCACAGCTGCCAGCAATGGGCCAGTGGGGGAAATCGTGTTATTCCAGGGACAGTTATGTAATTCAAAAAAATTCCCTAAAAAAAACCCGTGCTATCGCAAAAACATGTTAAACAGGCCTGTGTTAAATGAGGAATTACTGTACAGCAACAAAAGATTGCACTAAGAGTGCATTAAGCAGCATTTTTGACATCTTAAACCTCACCTGCAGCATGTAGCTGTGATAATCCTTAATGCGATGCTGCCAGAACTTCTGCAGGGAGAGCACACTGCCAATGCCCACTTCATGGAACACCTGTTCCATCACATCCGGGAAAGGCGTCTGCCCAAGTCGAGCTTCTCGGTCCACAGCAAAGCGCAGCAACTTGGTAAACTTCAAGCAGTACTCATGAGCAATGTCTGTCAAGGTCTCCAGGACACTCTCATTGGCACATTCGAACCCCGCATGCGCCAAGATGGTGGCCATGGACTGGTAGAGAAGCTGCCGGCAGGAGGTCCAACTCAGCTCAGTTACTGGTTCCCCTTTCCCTCTAAAAGAAGAGAGGACAACATGAACAGGCCTTCACCCACCTCAGGAAAATAGGAAACAGGGAAAAAAGATTGACTGTTAAAGGGTTTGTACCATTATCATCAGAAGTGAGTGGAAAAGGAAAAGCAGATGGGTCCTTCATGGCATCTCTGTTGTGTATGGAGGAGACCTAGAAGGTTTCTGGCTGCTTCCCTCCGCCCTCCCCCTTACAAACATCAGGAATGTCAAATCTCATCTTTCTTTATTATATTGGAAAACTCTTTGGGTGACTCAAATGCAGACTGAGCTTTCTCATCCCTTAATTAAACCAAGAACTTCTCTCCCAGAGGTCTGATTTAAACAGGTGTTTAATACACACAAAAGGAGTTTTAACAACCTACATGCAAATCTCTTCCCCCTCAGTTAATCAGATTTTACTTCTTTGTTAGCTCTCGAATGTCACAGACCTATTAGTTCTCTAGTCATCCACAAAGGCTTCCAAAGCAGACAAGATGTATGTTTGTAATGTGAAAAACAAGCATACCCAATTTTTCCAGGCCACCTCTAAGCAATGCACTAGGTGATACAGCCAGAGGTGGCAGGCTTGCAGAAATTTTGGTGGTGCAGGCTCTGGGCATTCTGTGCACCACCTTCCCATTCAAATTCCCTCCCCTGTCTCAGGCTTCAGGAGGGAATTTGGGTGGAGGAGGGGAGTCCAGGCTCTGGGAAGGATTTTGGGTACTGGATGCAGGCTCTGGAATAGGACAGGGGATTGCAGTGCAGGAGGGGGTTCAAGTTCTGGGAGAGAGTCTGGGTGCAGGAGTGAGCTGTCAAGGTCTGAGAGGGATGTGGGTGTGGGAAGGTCTGAGGTGCAGGCTCAGGGACGGAGTGTGGGAGCTGGGTGCAAGCTCTGGGCTGGGGCAGGGAGTGGGGGTGTAGGAGGGAGTAGGAGTGATGGAGGGGGTGGAGGTACAGGCTCTGGGAGGGAGTTTGGGGGCAAGAGGGGGTACAGGGGAAGGGGAATCTGGCTCAGGGAAGGAGTGGGGTATGCAAGAAGGGACAGAGGGTGGGGGGATGCAACACTTACCTGGGGCTCCCAAGCAGAGGGATTCTTCCTGGCTGCAAGGATACTCAGGTGGGGGCAGTGCACAGAGACACCCCACCCCCCAATGGGACCGGAGGAATGTGCCAGCAGTGGCACAGAGGTAGTGGCAAGAAGCCGCTCAAGCCCTGCTACACTGCTGGAAGTGGCAGAGAGGGGCCCTGGGCTATTTTAAATCACCTGCGAGCAGCAAGCAGAGCTGGGGAACACACAGAGGGGAACAGGCTGGGGAACACACGGGGGGAAGAGGAGGGTAGCACACAGCAGTGGCAAGCAGGGCCAGGAAAGAGACCCAGCCCTAAACTTTGGTTGAGCAGGGTCCCTGGACCAGGAATACTCCTGGTACCCAGGCATCACAGGCCCATAAAACTCACCACCTACTATGGCTATAAAAGAAGCAGGAAGAGAGAGACAATACAATTTGCAATGTACAACAAAGCATGCTGGAAGATCCAGAGAAAGGCTCTGTCTTACAGCAGGGATTGACAGCCTGGGCATTGTGACCACCCAGGGTCCTAGGTATAGCAAGATGGGAAGCAAAGAGTATGGGGTGGTCTCAGTATGGGAGGGGCTAAGAACCACTGGCTTATAACACACTATTCTCACAATGAGTAGGTGATAATTGTTTTTAACTGAAGCAGGTTAGCATTTGACAGTTTCACAGGGGGGAAAGAAAGCTTTGAGGAATTTGAAAGACAAAAGAGCATGGGACTGGTCCATCAGACTTCAGAATTCATAGCTTCTGCTCACCTGGCATGGTTTTTGTTTGCTTTTTAATACTTCACTCAGCTCCAATGTTTAAACTAAACCAGACAATTTCATTCTCAGTTTCTTTTTCTGATCTCCTTACACGCCCACTTTCTAAATTTGACACTTCCTTTACTGGAAAAACTTAAACAATGAATAGTCTAGTAGCACTTTAAAGACTAACAAAACATGTAGCTGGTATCATGAGCTTTCGTGGGCACAAGAAGTGGGTTGTGCCCACGAAAGCTCCTGGTCCCATCTACATATTTTGTTAGTCTTTAAGGTGCTACTAGACCAGTGGTCCCCAACCTTTTTGTGGCCAATAGCACATTCATGTTTTCAGAAGTGTGTGGCGGGCACTAGCAATTTTTCAAGGGGCGCCGGGCAGGGCTGCCGGGCTGGGCATGCACCATGCTCCCAGGGCCCAAGAATGGCTCGGGACGGCCCTGGTCATTAGACGAGCGCACATAAATGCCCCAGAGGGTTCCATGGCACCCACGGGCACCGCGTTGGGGACCACAGTACTAGACTATTTGTTGTTTTTTAAGTTTTTCCTGTTACACACTAACTCGTCTACCCCTCTGAAACTTCCTTTACAGTCACACTACCCAGTGTTTCCTATAACTCACCACTGGTTGATACTTTACAACTACCGTCTGATAACCGCCTAGCGGGCTATGTAAGAGGTTGGCCTCACTGCAATGCCTAGCGCTTAGGTATCTACACCACAGAACATGCATCACAACTGGCATCTTCTAGTCTCAGAAAAAATGCATGGACCACAAGCTTCAGCTCCCCCGATCCTTAAAGAGGGCCCTGCCAAAAAGGACTGAGTCATAATAGCAAAGAGTATGTGTAGGTCAGGAAGTGAGAGGGAAGCTTGCACAATTGCTACCAGTACTAAAACCCTTCTGGGATACTTAGCGGGCTCCATTTGCCAGACTCTCAATATCTTTTGCTAGTATGAAATGCATTTACATTTTTAAAAAGATAAAGAAAAAAATTAACAATGTAAGTCTCAGATCAGAGTATTACCTGGGGGAATAAGAAAAGCTGTGTAGACCTCAGTTCATTAATTCCCCCTACTTATTACACTCTGAAGTGACTCTTCTCAATTGTTATTTATGTCTCCTGTCTTCGAATGGAGAAAGCAGGTGCTCTACTACGCCAATTGAAAAATAATCTAGTTTTTCTATAAGCCCAAGCATCAGCCATACTGCTCTATCCCCTTTTTGTATTGCTGTCCTCTTAAATAACTCCCAGAGAGCTCTATACTTCTTACAACATCAGCACAAGAGGGGACAGGGGCCTAGTTCTCCACTTTCTTCCATTGTGGAAAAAAACAGTGGTAGAGCCAGGGACTGGTCTTTTTTTTTCTTTCTGTTTTTTAAGGTGAGTAGATGGGCATGATTAAGTGTAGCTAGTAGCTGTCAAATGAGGCACTTTGCAAGCTTCAACTTATACACTCGAGACATAATTCAGTTAGCCAATTTAGGATATATCCCCACCTACAGCTACTGTTTAACAATGCATGGCAACATTCAGCAGCAAAGAAGAACACTATATCTATTTGAAATTTCAGGAAAAGAATCTAATTACCCAATTAGAATGTGGCCAAGACACTGAGGTCAAAGGAATATAGTCAATGTAAAATCTAATCCATTTAGAGAGCAAAAGAAGGACAGTTTCCAGGTACTGTCCCTCTCTTTGTGTCTCCATCTCAATTTATATGTAGTTTCATAAATACGGTTTCCTGGTTGTTTTTTGTTTTGAAAGGTTTGAAGGAACAACAGGAGGTGATGAATGAATTAGTTATACAGGGCAAATAGCGAAACTTCCTATAGCCAAAGTGCTGTCAAACACCCAGTATAAACAGACTGGAGGGCGTAGGGGGAGAAAAAATTCCCCCACTCACCTCCTTTGAGTTATAGTCACATTTGCCAGTGTTTGTATCAACAGGAAAACATTTTCAGGCAGAAGGGTGAATTTTAAGTTGAATGTGTCCCTGTAGCAACAAACATTTGCAAAAAAGGCCATTAGATTTTTTTTTTCATTTTTTAAATGATCATAACTAGTAAGAACCTTGGCTTTACATCTCATTCAAAGTTTGGCATCTCCAGAAACACAGCACTCCTAAACACTTACCACTACAGACTTTAACAGCAGAATGTCACTTCCTACAGCTTCTAATGCTTTCCATGAAGCATCCAGCTATCAACCAAATCTGAGCCTGCTTTTCACCTAATCAGTGTCCCAGACATGCTTGTGTGTAATTTGGAGGCTTAGAATGTGAATAGCTCTGCAGAAAAGGATCTAAACTATTTTCAGTATCACAAGTACCAGAGTCGTTAACTCGAGTCCCACAACCTGAACTCGAGTTCGACTTAAGCCGCCTAGGTGACTCGACTTGAGACTCGACTCAGGTTCATTGTTTGTGACTTGAGACTTGCTAATTTTGTTAAATTGACTTGGTGGAAAAATTGTCAGAAAATGCTGATATTGATGGCTTGTACAAAAGTGACTTGACATTTTTTAAATTAAGACTTGAGACTCGACTTGGGACTTGACTCGAAAGTGACTTTAGGGACTCGAGACTCGACTTGAGACTTGAACTGTAGTGACTTGAGACTCGACTTAGACTTGACAATGACAACTTGAAGACAACACTGACAATTACTATGAGCTACTGGCACACAATAATAGATCCTCACTTGCATCACAAGTCTAAATAAAGATCTACAAACACTTCTACATTTTTATGGGAGACAATATGAAGGAAAAAACATCTACCCAAGAATATATAAACTGAAATGTTGGTTTCTCCCCACTCCCATCAATGGGCCTGTAATGTACAGAATATCAGTTCAGAGCCAACTGACAGATCTGATCAATCAAAATTAGCCTTCAGAGTTAATGAGGTTGCCAATCTTATAAAATGGCACTGTTTTACCCACAAAAGCTTATGCCCTATTAGACTCTAAGGTTCCAAAGGACTCCTTGTTGTTTTTGCAGGTATAGACTAACATGGCTACCCCTCTGAGACATTTTCTGTAGCAGTCTCTTAACATGACTGCATGCCCCCATATGAAGCAATCAAAAAGTGTTCTTGTGTCCAAGCTCCTTTCTAGGAAGGCCATTTCCTTTAAAGGAAGGAAAATCTTGCGGGCCATTGCCTGGTTAACTAACATGTTAAACAGAAGGAAATTGGACCAATTCAATGTGGGAAATAAGAACTGAGGTTCACTCAAGTAAAATAATGAAAAGCAGCCATAATCTGTTGATGGTGAGCAGTGAACTAGCAGCAGATCTCGGAAAAGAAAAGATTGCTTTCTCATGAACACTTCAATTGTATTACATTGCTGAGCGGATTTCTACTAAATGAGGTACAAAAATTCCCATTACATGCAGAAGGGCAAAGGATGATACTGGAAAAACAAGGCTAAATTAAAGCATCTGGAGTGATGGTTCTTAGCCAGGGGAACACACATACCCTTGGGGGTACTCAGAGTAGGGCTGTTAACAAAATATTATCGGTTACATCACTATTCGATGTTCCCTGGGGGAACTCCCAGAGATCCCCTTGCCACCCTGTGCTGCTGCTTCTTATATAAAAGCAGAATTGGGGGTGGCAGATGGGAGCCAGTCTGTGAAGAGAGCAGTTTTAAAAACCGGCTCCCCACGCAGACTGGCTCCTACCTGACGTTGCCTCTGATACAGAGGCAGCAGCAACTGGTGGCAGCAGCCCCTGTCCATGTGGGGGGCCCAAGCTTCCTGTGGACAGCAGCTGCCCCAGCACCCCATGGAGCAGCCTCTGTCCCCGGTGAGCCTGAGTCTGCCAGGAATAGAGGTTGCTACGCAGCAGCAGCCCCTGTCTGCACAGAGGCTGTGCCAGCATCACAGCTTAAAAGCCAGCTCCCCACACTAGTGCCTCTGATCGGCTCCTGCTTGTTCCCCTCCCAGCACTGGTGCCTCTGATAAAGAGGCAGCAGCGCAGGGGGGCAAGTGGCTCACGTGAGCCAAAACACACAGGCAGCTGGCTTCCCACGTGTATTGGCTCCCGTTTGCCCCCCTCACCCTATCAGAGGTAGCAACATGGGGGGAGGGAGGGAAGTTGGGACAGGCGGCTCCATGGATCCGGTGTTCATGGGGAGCCAGCTTAAAAGCTGGCTCCTGCTCCTCCCCCTCCCTGTTTCAGAGGCAGCAAGGGCTGGGGCAGAGTAGGCATAATTAGTACGATTAACCGATAAACACAGGCTTCTTGGTTAATCGTGTACTCGATTGCATGTTGACATCCCTAACTCAGAGGTCTTCCTGGGGCATATCAACTCATCTAGACATTTGCCTCATTTTACAACAGGCTACATAAAAAGCACTAGCATGATCAGTACAAACTAAAAATGTCATACAGACAATGACTTGTTTATATTGTTTTATACACTATATGCTGAATGACATGTTTATACTGCTCTGTATACTATAAACTGAAATGTGAATACAATATTTATATTCCAATTTATTTATTTTATAATAATACGGTTAAAAATGGGACTATATGATATTTTCAGTACTAGCATGCTGTGACACTTTTGTATTTTTGTGTCTGATTTTATAAGCAAGTAATTTTAAGAGAGGTGAAACTTGGAGGTACAGAAAATCAGTCAGGCTCCTGAAAAGGGTATGGTGTCTGGAAAGATTGAGAGTCACTGTGCTGAAGAACACAATGATTACAGTAAGGAAAGCTTTGCTGGGGAAGAGATCTCTTTTCCCTTTCTGAATACACCTCTTTTTAAGTGTCACTCCACTGTCTTGCAGCTGCACACACCTGGCTGTCTAGGGATAGCCTGCAGCTGGCATAATTAGTGCTCGTATCACCCGTAAAAACTGGCTACTTCCCAGCTGGATTATACCTGGAAACTGGCAGGGATTTGGGGATAAAATGCAGTACAATCCAGAGAAAGATTCTGCCTCCCCCAATTTATCCTGAACCTCAGCACATTCTCCCCATGCAAGTTGCCAACCCACTGAAAAAAAAGTCAATTCCTAACCATTGATGGGTACTTTCTATCTGTTGCTACTCCTCAATTCTCCTGAGCAGTGGGAAGCCTGAACCAGAAGTACACTTCCATAGCAGTCAGGGAGGCAACAGAGTCAGAGAAAATAGCAATGGAGGCCAGCTAAGAAACCAGCCAGACAATTGAGAAGAAAGCATCTGAGATGCTTTGGGGGGGGAGTAGGGCAGGGGGAGGAAAGAGAGAGAGTAAATTCTGTCTCTCTTGAAGTTGGTTCCATAGCAGTTGGAGGCAGAGAGATAACTAGCAGTCATGTTATTACAGAAGTGTCCAGCTCAGACAGTAATTACTGTGCATTAAACTTTCAATGCTGAGAACTTAGCCCTCTCTTTTCAGTTCCTACACCAATGAAAATCTGCTAGGCTTTCTTTCTGTAAGTATACATGCACTTCTTTTCCCCTGGAATGAGAGTTATTACAGTGGATAAAAGAACTAGAATAGTTCAGTCATCCAATTAGTCTGATACTATGTCTCTGGCAGGGAAACACAATGGATGTTTCAGAAGAAATCATAAAAGCCAACTATATCACAAGGAGGAAATTCTTCCCTATATCTGTTTATTATCTTACTTACGCATTGAAGAACAAGGGCTGGAAACCCTTGTACTTTTATTCTAACTAGTATAACTGCTGCTGCTATTCTTATGCACATAAAATGTCCACACAACACAGCGATTTTATCTGTTCTATACTAAAACAGAATAAAAGCATACAATACATAGACCTACAACTTCCTGTCTTATGACAGTTAAAACTGTGAGGCACATAATTAAACCATGTTTTGCATTAAATTCCAAATTTACCACAGCTAATTAAAAACTCCCTCTTTATAACTGACAAAACCCATCACTCCCAAGTTGCACTGCACCAATTTTTCACAATTCTGTCCTTAAGCTTTCTTAGGTGGCTAAATATTATTTTGTTTCCCTAGAACATTCTCTGTTACTGTAGAAGACAAGGAGAGGGTTGAGATTCTGTTTTTATCAATAACTATATTAATTACTCTTTCCCGCTAACATGAAAGGGATTTCTAACATTTGTTTAAACCAAAGTGAAATCTGATTAAAAAAACCAATTCAAACCTTTACAATGAAAAGCTTTTTCTTCTTGGGTTGAGCTAACAAGTTTAGAGGGAATGAGTAATTAATATAGTTACTGAATTAGCTATGAACTGCACACAAAGTTAAACAAGAGCCAAGTAAGTCTCTCATGGTTTCTCATTTTAGGTAAGTAAGGAGCTCTGAGAAAGGAAGGCAGTGTGTCAAATGAATTAATTGCATCTAGTGGTTAAATTACATGACACAGAGTAATGATCTAGGCTCTGTGACATAGCTTGGAGCATGAATTTTTGAGGGACCTCGAACAAGCTACTTCATCCATATGCCTCTCTTCCCCACTTATAAGAAAAGGGATAATGTCCCTTTTGCAAGAGCACTGCAAGACCTGATTCACTGATATTTAAAAACTACCGTGAGGTCAAAATATATAAGGCACCATACTGACGTACACATTACTATTTACTACAATTTAAACTTGGTGATATAAATAAGTAACTATTTTCTAGTGCAGTTGGCTTTCCCAATTTTATCTTTATATAGACAATCTTTTCTTCTTTACAAGCGGATTTTTAAGTGATTATTGAAACAATGCCTTACCATGGCGTTAGAGTGCCACTGCATTACTATAACTGGGATTTCCCAAATCACTGGCATTTAAAAACTTGTTTTGTGTTGAACAAAAGATTTTTTTTTATTTTCAAATAAAAAGCCAAGCAAAATATTTGGTTTCAAACAAATCAAAATACAGTGAAAGCTTTGTTACCTGGCACTCATGGGGAATAGGGGTAGCTGATTAACTGAATATGTCTGGTAACAAAACTTAGTGCTCTGCCCCCCTCACTGCAGTAGGCTGATGAGGAAGGAGATGTCTGCCAACTGTTAGAAGGCCTGCAAGGGCTGGCTGGACAGGCGGGAGTCAGGTGCATGTACCTGAAGATGAGGTGGCATTGTGGCTAGGGGCAATACCAGTTAAAGTGTTCTGGTTAACAGAATGCCAAGTAACAAAGCTTTAACTGTAATTTGTTTTGATTTAGACTATTTTAAATATTTGACTTCATTTAATCTGAAACAATTACAACTGACAAAATATTGTCCTGAAGGTGTCAAAATAAAACATTTTGATTTTTCATTTTTGTGTATTTAACTGGGTTTTAAGCGAAACAGTTTGGCAAAATGGATACAAATTGGCAAAACATTTTTTTGTTGCCAAATTGGCATTTCTCACTTTAAAATTTTTTGGCTGAAACATGATGCACAGCTCACCTTTTAAGTGAGTCAAAGTAAAATTCTTAGCCATCTGTGATTATTCAAGATCCTACAGCAGAAATAGGAAGGATGGTTAACCCGTAGGGTCACATTCTGTTGTCATAAATTCCCCGTTTCAGCTGAATTTATTTTTTCTCCTTCAACATGTATGTAGTGGCTCTCTTATTCTACTTAAAAGCATATTGCATTATAATGGTGGGAGCGTGAGCTCGGAAAACAAAACAATACAGTCTGTAAAGCACGTTGGCATCCTGTAAATTAAAAGAACTTTCTCTTGTTAATTTAGTGCTGGCAAAATACCGATTGCTGTTAGAAGACTCCAGAGACTGGACCCATATTATTTACCCAAACAGGTGGAGCAGAGGTAGAAGCAATGCAAGTTTCCTACAAACTATCCCTCTAGCCTTCTGTTGGAAAAGCGAGTTTTAGGGAGAAGGGAATTCAGTGTCCATACCCATACAATTCTTGACCTTTCTGTTGAGATTATCAAGAACAATCTCACCCCACTGAATAGCCCAATGCTCACCTGTAGGCTTATAGACTTTCAGTCATTATGAACCCAAACTGGATTTGAATTAGCAACTGGATTTAAAATAGGGAATGTAAAGATGAAAGACCATCTCCAATGACAATCATAATTTGAACTTCTTCAGCTCCTTCCACCAGATGTCAAAACTATTTACAAACACTAAGCCTCAACAAACACTGAGATACAAATCAAAATTGCTAACCATATTGTACAGACAGGAAATGAATACACAGGCAAGAGTAGAAGTCAGGATTTCTGATTCTAATCTCCTTCTCTAATCACCCTATCTTAGACTCCCTCCTTGTGTAATGATCCTCTAAGGCAGCCATTCCCCAAAAGGGATGCATCTGACTGACTCTGTACATATAAAGATGCCTGACTTTGTTGTAGCAGAGACTTAAACAAAAGTGACACCAACACACCTATAAAAGTCGCTCTCTGGGTCACTGTGCCTTAGCTGAAATGGCATCTTGGGGGTTTTGCTATCCAGTGGAAGTAGGTCATCAGGGAGGGGTGGGGAGGCAGGACAGGATGGTAGAGGCTCACTCTCGTCCATCTTTATGCCTTCCACTTGCTGCTGGTTCTGGGCCTGAGCCAATGCAATGAGGCCACGGAGCCGTCTGTTGTGCTGGATAAGCTGAATGGTGTGAATGGTGAGACTACATGGCTCTGATGGGACGTCCAGCATGGTCGGTGGCCTGGGCTTGTTTGCAGAAGGCTGATGTAATGGAGGATCTTGGACTTCCACAGTGCGAAACTCACGCTGTAGCAAATCAAAGGAGCTACGGTTGGCTTGACTGGCTGAAACGGGAATCTCACCCCAATATCGCATCATGCTGACACAAATAAGATAAAGTAGCTAAAGTAACATAGGAGGGCTTTTGAGAAGACGGTGGGCTTTTGATAGATGAAAACAGGAGTTATGACACTCTGAGCACCTTCACAGTTAACAACACCAAATAATTCTCATTCAAGGGCATGCTGAGAAGTATGATCTTCAAAACACTGGCAAGTTGTTCTTAAGTGATGCTGTTTTCCCTAGAGAAAAAGAAAGCCAGAAGGTCATTTCACATTTATAAAATAAACGTTACTTCTCCCTAATCCAGAAAAAAAAAAGAATTCACAGGAAAAGAACAGGCAACAAAATCAGCCTTGTATGGGGAAAATTCCAGCAGTTTGAAGTCGAAGGGGTCCCAAATCCACTGTGTGTTTGGAATTACTCCTGAGAGGGTTCAGTGATCAGTCTTCTGAGCACTGCAGGAGGATCTTCCTCTGGTGAATGACAGCAGCAAGAACTCACAACAGATACGAGTTCTTACCGTGCGTTCCTTCACTCCCACACTCACTCCCCGGAATTGGATGTAGAACACCCGCAGGAGCTGGAATCCACCCTGGGTGCGGGGCACAAAGCAGCATCCCCAGCAGCGCCTGGCACTCGGGGCTCTCGGGCAGGTTGTCGGGGGGGGGGGGGGGGGAAGCAATAGCGCCAAAACAGACACCGCTGCAAGGGGTGGGGGGGAGCAGCTGCCTCTGACCAACCCCTCTCCCCGCACTCGGGCAGCGCCGGTGGGGCAGGCTGAGCCCTGCGACGGGCACAGGGGTAGGGGATCCCGGCCCGCAGCCCCCGCTGCGGATACCTCGCAACCGGCTAATTCCGATCGCCCCGGCGCCGGTGACCTCTGACCCGGATGCAATAATTGTTCCTATAGCGGAAATGGTCCCCTGGAGTCCCGTGCGGTCTAGCTGGTGGACTGTTCGCCGTGTCCCCCTTCGGTTCCGGGTCAGGGAGATGCGGCCGGAACCCCAGCTGCCGAGCAGCAGGTTTCCCGGGGAGTCGATTTTCGGACGGACCCGGGAGGCAGGCAGCGGCCGAGGCCAGGGAGATGGAGTCGGCGGCTGAGGGACCCGACCTCGAGGGCTTCAAGAGGCCGGCGCTGCCGCCAGCGGCCCCGCTCCGGGGCAAGGAGGCGGGCGCCGCTCCCCGGGACCCCGAGGGGGAAGCAGCGGGTGGGGAGCCGCCGGCGGAGAGCTCGGCCCCGCCCCGGGAGCAGCGCCCGGCCCCGGGTCCCTTCCCCGCCGCGGACCCGCCGCCCCGCTACCAGGAGCCGCCGTGGGGCAGCTGCCCGCCGGACGATGCCGGCTACAGCCTGGAGACCCTGAAGGGCGGCGTCATCGTGGACACCCCGCGCCTGGAGGGCGGGAGCTGGTTCCTGGTGGGGCGGCTGCCGGGCTGCGCCCTGGCCCTGGAGCACCCGTCCGTGTCGCGGCACCACGCCGTGCTGCAGTACCGCGGCCAGGGCCAGCCCGGCTTCTACGTCTACGACCTGGACAGCACCCACGGCACCTTCCTCAACAAGACCCGGCTCCCGCCACGCACCTACTGCCGGGTGCGCGTCGGGCACGCGCTGCGCTTCGGGGGCAGCTCCCGCCTCTTTGTCCTGCAGGTGGGTGCGGACCGGGGGAGGGGGGGGAGGACAGTTTGTACAGTGGGTGAGGGGTTAAGAAGCATTGGCCAAAATTGCAAACCTCGTATAGAGTGGAAACCACTGTAAAGCCGGGGGTATAGCGGTGAGGGAGCCTGGGGGTCTGCCCTGCCTGCAGATGGGGGAGCATGTCTCGAAGTGGGGAAATGTGACTGTAAACATGGTGCTGCACTTGCGGTGATGTGCAGAGTACAGATTGTAAACCTTTTATGTGATGGGAAGCACTTCAAACCAGGGGTGCAGAACATTCAGCTGGGGACTGCCTGTCTCTGAGCCCGAATGGTGGACTGTATACCCCCAAAACTGTTTGGGAGCAGGACCTGAAAATACCGCTGAATGTGGGGCTGCACTTGAATTGATGTGTAGAAAACAGACTCTGCATGCTGACCTTGCATAGGTATAAACAGCTGTGTAGGCAGTGCTTAGGAAGTAAAGTGCCCTCTGTGCCTGAATGTCTGTATGTTACTTTCAGGGCTCTGCTCACTCAAGCCATGCCTTTCAAGTTTGTGCTGCTACTATTAGCTATTGCCACCCTTGTAGCTACATGCCATCTGACAAACATAGGTGTCGCCTGCCTGTCACTGCAGCATGTAATTATTCATGTGGTCCTTGTGTTCTAGGTACTGTCCTAAGTGTACAGAGCCTGACTCTCTTCGCAGTTACAGCTTGTCAAATCCAGTTGTCCAGAAATCATAAGTGAAGCCATTCGCATACATGAACTTTGCAAAATTATTTGAGTATTAGTTTTCTGGCTTTTGACTTTTAAGGTGCACTTGGGTCTCATTTTCAGGCTTTGCTTTGTGACCTGAAGACAAGAAATGCACCTTGTAAAAGCTATGATAAAGTTGCAAAAATTGACCTGCTTTCAAACTGACAGTATTCTTTTGAGGAAGTGTCCTTATTCCATGTTACTTTGCTTACTTATTCAGCAACTTAAGAAAATTAGTTAATGACTTATGGGGAAGGGGAAGGAATTTCACCACCTCTAACTATGATCTGTAATTGGCTTTGTTGATATTTACTTTCTGAAGTAGGATGTACATGTTACTGCTACAAAACAGTGCTTCCAACTAGATTAGAGGTTCACAATGTGCAGGCCTTATAGGGGGTCTACGGCTTGAGATTAGTCCCCTCTCCTCTTTCATGCAGCAGGGAGCCTGTGCTGCTGCTCCAGCCTCACTGCTTCTCCAGCCTTCTCCTCCAGACCCGGCTCGTGGAGAGAGACCGATCAAGTGGCTCCAGCGGCTGTGAGGGGGCGAAGAGAGAGATGTAGCGCATGGAGCCGCTCGCTCTATCTCTCTCTGCGAGCCGGGTATGGCTAGGTATTCCGACCTGGGTATCCCTCGACTAATCGCTTCCCTCTCCCCTTGCTGCCTCTACTAGAGGCAGCAAATTGGGGGAAACAGGAGCCAGTGCTGTAGTGGAGACCAGGCGTGAGCTGTGAATTAGCTGATTCCCACCCCGCGCCAGTCCCAGATGCTTCACCTCTGCTTTTTAAAGCACGGGGCCAGTGGGTGACTGATTGAGTTGGGCCAGGGGAGGACATGCTGGCCCAGTGCTCCCCACACTACTTTCACCTTTGAAGTGTAGCAACAGCCCTGAAGCTGCTGATGCAAATTGCATCAACTTTTCAATTAGTCAATTAATTGAAATTTTACATCCCTATTGAGAACCACTGAACTAGATGGAAAATGCTGTTGGTTTAGTATTTGTTTTTTCCAAAGTGACAAGGAATCTATATGATCTCATAGTGTAGATTGCATGACGAGTACCACTCTTATTTTTATTATATTTAGTTTTTGCAGCAAGAGTTGCAGTGAAAGAGTTGGATGTATATCTTGGAAAGTTGCATTTTTGCAGAAACATTTGCATATGCTGCTTTGGCAAATGCAAAGTTTATGAAAGTAGTCCAAATTAAAGCATTAAATTTAAGAGAAAACATCATTTTTTGTTGGGGTTGTTCTGTGTGTGTAAAATGAAAAAGCAATCACTATCGTTTTGAATTCTAGTTTAGCAATACAGTTTCAGATTTATACAAGCTAAAGTACTAATGCTTAACAGTCCAGGAAAAATTGTATTAGAAGTAGTGATTACACAGGCTCTTTTGAGGCCCTTAGAGCACTTCCTAAACATTAATTATGCTTATTTAACCACACTCTTGTGAATTACAAGTTATATAGGGGTCATCTGGCTACCATTAAAATGCGCCCACATCTGGGATTGAGTGTTGCATCTGTAATGCTAGTCTTCTCTAGACAGGAAGTAAAAACTACTGTGTCTGGGAGCAAGGGATTTAGGGATGTGGAATACCATAGGTAAAGTGAACTTTTTATAAGAAAACTATAAAGAGATTGACAGTACCATATAATAATTTGCTTTTATGTTACAAAATGGTATCTATTCCAGATACACTCTAAAGGTATTGTCTGTGTCTTGTGCTGCAGGGACCTGAGGAGGATCAGGAGTCTGAATCTGAACTAACTGTGACTGAGTTGAAGGCGCTGCGAAAGCAACAGCAGGCAAAGTTAGAGAAGACAATGTTAGGCGAGGACTCGGATGAAGATGAAAAAGAAGAAAAGGAAGAGAAACGGAACGAGAGCACTCAGAGTAACGATATGAGTTGCTCATGGGGAATGGGTAAGAGATATGAATGAAGTTGCTAAAATAATAACTAGTGTTGTCTCTGAAAAAACTGGATCGATGAAAAAGTATTGCTATCCATCTGTGTGGTGTATTATGAAACAGGTTTTTTTAAAGACATGCTTACTTTTGATATGAAAATGATTTAAGTTGGTGTGTGGAAGTGACAGGGAGATTTACACCAAAAAAAACCCAAACGCCCACAACATTAAGGGCTTGACTCAAAAAAAAACCCTAAGAATTGAAGTTTACACTTTGCCCTTTGCTACTACTATGCTGTGGATATTATTGCAACAAATGTAGTGTGATGATTTGAAACCCCTACACGGAGGACTTAGCTCTAATTGAGTTTTGTGCCTGTGTGTTTGACAGTAGGGTTGGGTTTTCTAATTATGTTTTTTAATTCTCGAGAAAACCAAACCTTTCAAGTCAGCATATAAAAGTTGACAAAGTGGACCATAATTTTAAATAGCTGAAGTTCCAATATTTATATCATTTAAATGATTAAACTACTATTATATACTTGATCTTGCTTGCAAAAGGCTGGTAAATTTGTGAGACTAGTGTATCAAAAAATGTAAAAGTTTAAGCCAAACTTGTTATATGGTTTTTTTTTCTGAATTATGGCTCATATCTTACATGCTAATGAAGGCTGAATTTTACTTCATCTCTTCTCAACCTCCTTCCCTTACTCATCTGCACTTCTGTATGTGCTTTCCTCCAGGGGAAGATGCAGAGGAAGATGAGGTTGAAGAAAATCCTATTGCCATCGAGTTTCAAGAGGAGCAAGAAGCCTTTTATTTGAAGGACCCTAGGAAGGCACTGCAGGGTTTCTTTGACAGGGAAGGTATGTGTATTGTGTCTGTCCTTTGTCAGCTGAGTGTCTCCCCATAGTGATGTACGCAGTGATGCCGTACTTGTCACATACTGCTTTGTATTTGGGATGTAAGAACTGAAGTTTTCTGTTCTAGGGTACAGTACCCATATGAGGAGAGATCATTAATACTGGCTCTTTTCATCTTGGAAAAGAGATGACTAAGGGGGGAGGGTATGATAGAGGTCTATAAAATCATGATTGGTATGGAGAAAGTGAATAAGAAAGCGTTCTGAGGAGGAGTAAATAACACAAGAACTAGGGGTCACCTGATGAAATTAATAGCAGATTTAAAATAACAAAAAAAAGAAAGTACTTCTTCACACACTGCACAATAAACCTGTGGAACTCTTTGCCAGGGGATGTTGTGAAGGTCAAGACTATAATAAGGTTCCTGCAGGAATTAGGTAACTTCATGGGGGATAGGTCTGTCAGTGGCTATTAGCCAGGATGGACAGGGATAGTGTCCCTAGCTTATGTTTGCTGGAAGCTAAGGATGAGTGACAGGTGATGTATCACTTGATGATCGCCAGTTCTGTTCAATTCTTCTGAAGCACCTGGCATTGGACACTGTTGGAGTACAAGCTACTGGGCTAGATGGACCTTTACTCAGACCCAGTATGGCCATTCTTATAGAAACTCTTGTCTCTGCACCCATGGCCTTCAGAGTTCAAACTTTGTTCCTAGCTGTCAGACTGGGAATTGTGTAAGAACCTTGCATCACTCTTGAGCGACACCCCTTCCATAACCAACTCTCAGAAATAATACTTGATCCACAGACATCACAGTTCAGCCCCGTCTGGTAAGGGGATGGTTGTTGTGATATAAAGTTTTATGAAAAAGTATTATACAGAAGCAGAAGGCAGTGACAAGTTGGCATACATTTAAAATCATTGCTAATAAAGTTTGCAGATGATTTCAAATATTGGCAGAGTGTTAAAGAATGACTGATCTGGATTTTACTGTAAGATCAGCTCACCTTTACAGCATATCTTTTAATACAAATAAATGCAAGGTCACAAAAGATGAACCAAGAATACAGGTCACTCTTAGGATGGTAAGGGACTGTTTTGGAAAGCCATGACTCGGAAAAGAACTTAATGTCACAGAAAATAACCAGATGCCTAGGATGATGTGGTGGCTTGGAGCAAATCCTATCTATTGATGTATAAGCACAGGACTATCCAGCAGAAAAGGGGTTATTTTCCTTCTTTTGCTTATCTTTGCTATCTTCCCCTACTACAAGTAGTGGTTGCTGAGTATTACAACTTGGGCAGATACATGAACTTTTTTCTTTATTTCTTGTGCAGGAGAAGAACTAGAGTATGAATACGATGACCATGGACACAATACCTGGCTCTGCAAGGTTAAGTATGTATACTATAATTTCAGAAGGTCAATGCATAGGCTTTCCTTTCCATTTCATGAGCAGAAGCAGAGATTCATTTTTTTGATTACTACATCTGCAACTAGACTAAAATGAGATTAGGTTAAAACATTGGAATTAGAAGGATGATGGTTGGATCATTACCTAGTTTAGTATTTCCTCCAGTCTTTCTTGCTTTGCTATTTTCCATTCTTCAGGGATATCAAGTTGAGACCTCTTTTTCAGTTGTCCCTACTTTGAGAAAACAACAATTTGAAATATTATGTGAGGCAGAATTTAGCTTAAGAGTAGCTCACAAACATGTGGAGATAAAAATTGATGCTTTATACTATTTGAAATTTGATTCTAGCCTTTTAGATGGCATAAAACATTGGTTTCTAGCTTCAAAGGTTCTTCAGAAAGGTCACTAACATCATATTGGGGTTGTGGAGGGGAAAGCAAGTTAGTAATCAGAACTGCATGACATTTAGGTCTGATATCTTATGACCAGATGGAATAGCTTGTCATGGCTTATACCATTTTGTGAATCTCTGCTCCAATATGTTATAATGTACCAATTCTAGAAATTAACAGCATTTGCAAGATACAAGTGCTTAAAACTACTTCGGGGTCTAAATTACTTCCTTTAGCTTGTCAGTGCCGTTTTGCTATAGTCTGGGATTAGATGTAGGAAGTCCCATTCCTCAGGCTAGGCCTGTTCCTCAGGCTGTATGTTTTGTGGAAACTAATTGCTTTGATTGGTCTTGTAAAAAAATGAAATATGCAAATATTTACTGAAAAGGAGTATGGGGTGGGATGGAAAAGAGTGATGAATAGATTAGCCTAGTAATGTCTCACAGCTGGTCTACAACTTTGAATTGAACAGATTGCCTGTGGATGATGCATCAGGGAAACAGTTGGTGGCAGAGGCTATTCATTCAGGGAAGAAAAAGGAAGCAATGATTCAGTGCGCATTGGAAGCATGCCGGATACTGGATGCTAGAGGTGTGCTGCGGCAAGAAGCAGGTTGGTAACCCATCAGTTTTTTTGGTAGCTATTGAAAAGATGTTCTCTAGTGAGGCCTGCTAGTTGCCAAGAAAGTTTAAGCCTGCTGCATATGCCTCGGACTAATTTAAACAAGCTTGCATTCTCCGCTGTATGTGCTTGGTCAACTATGTGGTACTAACTAGACTAGGTAGGCTAGATAGTGACGTAGATGACTAGCTTCCAACTGTTCTCATTTTCAAGAGCTTTAATTCTTTTTGCTTCTTCGTGTTTCTCCCTCACCTTCTCAGTATCCCGGAAGAGAAAAGCAAAGAACTGGGAAGAGGAGGACTTTTATGACAGTGAAGATGACACCTTCCTTGATCGAACTGGATCTGTTGAAAAGAAACGACTGAACAGAATGAAAAAAGCTGGGAAAATAGAAGAGAAGCCGGAGACTTTTGACTCGCTGGTAAGAACAACCTCAGGTTAACAGCCAGATAGGACATTGACTTTAGACTATAATCAGTCTTGCATACACTGTTGCTGAGAAGAAAGAGCTAACTGATTATAAATTGCTCTGTATTAGACAGTGCTCGGATACCATCTCAGGCCTTTAAATATCAATTGATCAGCCTAGAGTGGAATGAGGAGGGCTCAGTGTCCATAGAACAAGAGACTTGAAGGCTAGGAGGGTTGAAGCTTGGTATTGTCATATGCATAGGAGTCTTTTGACTCCAGCACAGGTTGGAAGCACCACAAAGCTGCTACCAGCACATGAGGAGGCTGTGCGCACTTCATTGGTGGTCCCACTCTGACTGAATGAACAGGTGTGTACATTACAGAAACTGCCGTCACTTTTGGTATAACTTAACTTCTACTAGCAGCCTCAGCAAAAAGGAGGAGGATTGGGCATGGAGAACAAGCCCTTTCATTATAGAACTGCTCCTGCTTACAATTGAGGAATACTGCAGAAATTTACACTAATGTTGTCTCTACTGTTCCAGCTCTGTGGATAGAGGACTTCAGTCCTCAGGCCAGTCAGTCATCTGTCATGAGCCCTAAATGCACACATATAAAGTAGGGGAGGCAAGAGGAATTTGCAATTTCGTTGATCAGAGCAATGAAAATACCTCCATCTAATCAGTTGCCAGAATATAGTGCACAACTCTATTCTAGGGAACTGTACTGTATTTTGTTGGCTAGTACAGTTTTCCTTCCATTTGATAGGGCATAGAGATGAGTGAATTGAGTATAAGAACAGAGACACAGCCAAGCAGTTTCAGGCCACCATAAAATAATTTCCAAGTGTCAAAAGTGCACATAGTCGTCCAAAACAAGATAAACTGATCCCTACTTTAAAGAGCATACAAACTGGATTGAATCTGATTTTAAAAGTTAGTCATACTCAGGCAAGGAATTTGAGAAGGAAGAACCAGCGTTAATATAACATGGTCACTCAGGCATGTGCACATCTTGATGCTTCAGGAGGAAAATGGTACGGTTGGCATGTGAAAGTAATGAGAAATTGTTTAGGAGAAGACTCAGTCCTTTAAACCAGTAACTTTCTGGCCAGAGAGCAGCAGTGTGAAAACAGGATAATGTGATAGAATATTGGTTTTAAAAAACTTCCTTTAAAAACTAAAATGTTTTTTAATTGTGTGGCTCTTTCTAGGTTGCAAAGTTAAACGCAGCTGAAAAAGAACTTTCTGAGATAACAGAGAAGCTGAAGGCTTCAGGGAAAGGTAATGTGTCAAGAGATTGAAGCACTTACTTTAATGAGCAGCAGGTAGGTGCATTCTCAAGGACGTTTGGTGGCATTGCTTTTGGGCCCACTTACAAAGACTCTAATAATACAGCAAAGAAATGCAAACTTCCCTCCCCCTCCTTTTATTTGAAAAGGGGATTTAAATATAAAAATCTTTAGTGAACAGGCTTTAAATTATATGCTGAATATAAAAAATATCAAATTAACTGTGTTTCTGTAAACAAAACAAATATTGGGCACATAAAAGGCCCACCATAAAATGTTGAAACAAAATATACTTGTAAGCTGTGTGTTGTGTGTCCAGATGATATCTGGGGGAAATGTACAGTCAAAAGCCTAAATACATTTTCTATCAGGAATAGTTTACATAAACAAAGGTTGGGGCTTCCTTCCCTGTGTGAGCAAGATTTTCTCTGAGAATTGCAGTGTCTTCTAAGTGTTAATGTATTTCAGCTTATTGTAGTTTTATGTCTGCAAGATATGATCAGGTATTTCATATTGGTAAACCAACCCCATACCAGTGCTAGTTTGGATCAACAATTTTGTTTCTGGTCATGTGTTCAGAACTATTGATTGGAAAATCTTTCTGAATTTAAAAGCATTTGTACTGACTCTCAGTGGAGCCTGTCTGTGGCCATCTTTCTCACATGATGTCAGCAGTAGATAGCAGATGCTTAACTAGAGGGTAAAAATTAATGCCTCATATTGATTGAGAGATGGATCCCAAGCTTTCAGAGGTTGTATAGCATTTGTTTCTCAGATACCTGCTAAATCATAATGCAGTTGATAGTGAAAGAGGAAGAACAAGATACTAATTAGTGACATATTGTTAATTTCAGGGTGTCATGACTCACCAATATGAATCTTTTTTTATCATGGAAAACTGAGCATGCCAGCATTTATTACTAGACCTGACAGACTGAAGTAAAATACTGGGGTTACTTTGGTGCCCAAGTTTAACAGTGGTTTCCTGATACTGGACTAATATAGACTATAACTAATATTAGCTCACCTATTTTAATTCTTGTATTGGCTGCTTGTTTTTTTTCTATGCAGTTTAAATTGGTAGCTTAAATTAAAAATAGATGCATTAATCGTAGGTGATTTTTATCACTGTATTGGTAGTCAGTACTACCACCACAGCACATAAGTTTGTGAAACCTTGTTAAGCTTTGGCTTTTTCTATGTGATTACATGCCTGGCCACTCAGAGCAGCAGTCTAGAAGGATGGATGAGTGAGTGACAGGCTGAATTACTGCACCTCTTACCTAGCACTTGCCAAGATTAAGTGGTTGTCAGAAAGACATCAATAGAGGTTTACAGATTGCTTTCTAAACTCATTTTGAACTAAACCATTGATGGGGAAGCTTGATAATTCTCCCCTGTCTTGGTGCAACTGAATGAAAATCAAATGCACAGAGATTTTCAATTTTATTTTTGTTAACAATAATGCTCTTCTTAATGGACAAGCTGATAGTGAAGTAAATGGCCATAAAGCTTTTGCCCCTGTAACATAAAATACAATATCCATGATTAATCCTCCTTTTGCAATGTCTAATTTTAGTCTCCCCAGCAGTTTTCTGTGATATTGCAGGTATGATAGCTTAAGTACAAGATTGTGAACTGTACTCCATATCCTGAGCTTGGAAAATCTGGTCCCTCAGGAAGCAGTGAGGGTAGAGTTTCCTTTTTTCATGCTGAAGTAATAGATCCTGATGTGGATCTCCTCCCCAAAGGACAGACTGGTTTGTCCAAAGCTGTATTTACCTGGGACAAGGCCACTCTCTGTAATTGCCACTCCTTGCTGAAACTGGCACATTGCCTGTCCTCTAGGTTCATGTGGTGGCAGTGGTTTAGGCAGAGGCAAATAGTCCATCCTACGCTGGGGCAGGGTTGTATGTATCCACTTTCTGGGCCAGCCCACTGTGCCCATTTTGAGCCATGGCTATTCATATCCATAGCCACGGATGCAGATACCAGCAGATATCTGCCGATTTGCAGGCCCCAACTGGTTCACACTCAATGTAAAGATATGAATTATATATGTGAAAAATAGACTTCTATGAGCTCTTTTGGCTGGATGACTTGCAATGTATTTTTTTAATGCTGATATATCATAATCCTAAGAAAAATTAGGATACAGAACATACCAAGTAATAATAATTCCTAGCATCCTATTACTAAGTGATCTCTGAGTACTTACTGTTACACAAAAGCTGTAGCAGCATGTATTTGTTACATTTGAAATTATATTTTGTTCTATAACAGAATTACCCAGTTTATGAACTCAGGCTTTTTATAAATGTTACATAACTAGAAAAAATATTTTTGAATACTTAATAGTTTCATGCAATCACTTTCAAAAATATTCTTATCACAAACATTTAAACAAAGACCCAAAAAATCAGCTTTAGTTACTTTGTCAATTCTGGCTTAGAATTAATGCTTAGATAATTAGGGTTGGAAGTTAAAATACTTAGGGCTAAGATTTTAAAAACTTGCAAATAATTGCATACAGACACGCTTACATATCTATATACATACTTCATCAGTTATAAAGATTTAAGTTTGCCTGAATTTTAGCATGGCATAGAATATAAAAATAAGGGAGAAGTTCTTACCTGGAAACAAAGGGCTCAAAATCTGACAACATGGAATTAGTGTTCTTTATTGTCTGTCTTTGACACAACTGAAACGGAGTATGCAAATTCTGTAGTGCTGTCAAAATCCAAGAAAAGAACTTTTCTGACCCTTGCTAGTCAGGGTTAGAACAACCTGAGGCTCTAAAACTAAATGAAACAAAATTTGAGATGCAAAGAAACCCCAACTTTTTTTCTACAAGTATGTGAGGAATCAGCAATGTCTGCAAAGAGACTGACTCTCATCTTGAGGAGGAAAAAAGTATTTTTGTTGTCCAAATATAAATCAGCCTCCCCAGTTAAAAAATAGTGCTAAAATAACAGTACAGGCAGTCCCCGGGTTACATGGATCCGACTTACATTGGATACCTACTTACCGCACTAGCTGCTTCCCCCTAGCAGACCAAGGAGACGCGAAGCTAGGGTCCCCCTGCCTCCCCCCCCCCCAGCAGACCAGGGAGACGCAGAGCGGCTTTTGTCAGCAGACACCTCAGCTTGAGAATAAAGGACTGAGGGAAGTGAGGTGTGGGAGAATAAAACTGAGCTCTGGAGAAATGTTTGGCTAGAGTTTCCCCTACAATATGTACCAGTTCCGACTTACATACAAATTCAACTTAAGAACAAACCTACAGTCCCTATCTTGTACGTAACCCGGGGACTGCCTGTATGTAAGATTGTCTGAAAGGAGTCACAGATGAAGTAATTTTTATGACAGGAGAAAATACTTACAGACTTCAAGGGGATGATTACTTGAGTTAATGTTGAGAAATGGATTTACACAGACTAATAATATGTTTTAAATCAAATTAATCCTCGAGGAAACTCCATTGAATTGTTCTCCAAGGACAAATTAGGCCCATTATTCAACTGAATAGTGAGGTTTTTCACAGTGTGGGGCATCTTGGCTAATTATCTGTCCTGGGTACTTATATATGGTGCCAATCTCACACTTTGCAATTTTTAAAGGTTAAATGAGGTGGGTATGAGACTCACTTTCTTTTCCTCTCCCCCCTCCTCCCCTTTCTACCACATGAATTTTGAAACCATCTTATCTAGCCCAGTCCCAGCCGGCTTCTCAGGATTCCTTGGATGAGTTCATGACTGAAATAAAATCAGGATGCTCCTTAGACAGCGTAATGAGGAAGAAGCTACATTTGCGGACCTTTGAGCTGAGGAAAGAACAGCAGAGACTGAAAGGGTTAATAAAGATTGTTAAACCTGCAGAACTGCCCGAGCTGAAGCCCCAGTGAGTCTACATCAATAATCATTGTATATTGTGCCGATGAAATTGTGTTGTACATTCTGGCAGTGTTCCACTTGCCAGGACAAGAAGCAAAATATACAAAAGGTACCACCACCTCCTGTCCTACACCTGATATGTTACTTTGGTGTGTCAGTGTGCCAGTTGTATCATTACTATGTCAGAGGAATGCTGCAGAGACACATAGCAACAGGGGAGTTAAAACAGTAAGATCAATACCTGCTTAGTGTATGAACACACACAGTGTTGTTTCTCAGTAACCTTCCTGTAGAAAGATCACATGGGCTTGAGTCCTTATTTCATAGCATCATCTTAGTTCTGACAATGTTTCTGTTCTTAAATAGAAGAGATTAAAGTTTGGGTAATTACTGGAGATGTTGCATGTGCTAATCGCTTTTCTTTGTATCTGATTTTGTTAGGACTGGGAGTCATGGTCTGGAAACAGAGAGCAAGCCTAAAAAGCTAACATTGCCTCTCTTTGGTGCAATGAAAGGAGGGAGAAAATTCAAACTGAAAACTGGAAGTCTTGGGGTAAGTTTTAAGGTATTTTTTGCTTTCGTTTCCTTACGTAATTAGCTTTCTCTTCACTTGCTTTTCCATTCTTTTTGCTCTTTTAACAAAGTGCAAATGCACTATTGGTTTAACTCCCAATATGACTGCATCAAAAAACTGTCACTTGCACTTTTGAGGACAATTACTTTATCTCTTTTCCCTCTTCATTTTCATCTGCACTGGTACCTTTCCTAGTTCTTCCTATGACTCTAACATACATGCTTTGTCCTATCTCCCCTGTCTGTGACCATTCTGTATAAACCTGTCTATGTATCTTTAGGGTTTTTTATAAGACCCAGTACCTAAGCAATGTGACATTAGTTTGCTTTTATGCCACAGAAGTTGCCTCATAGGCGTCCAGATATTCCTGAAAGCTTGTTAAAAATGAAAGATGATGGGCCTGAAGTGGAGGAAGAAGAGGAGGAAGAGGATGATCAGGACATCAAAGCACCAAATATCGGGACACAAAAAACAGAGATGAAAATGGCAGAAGGAGAAGTAGATCAAGAGACTTGTCTTCCTGTCAGATCTCCCAGCAAGGAGCTCACCCATGGTAAACAGTGACTTCTTTTTTCTCTTTTCCCTGCATTAGCTTATGTGAATATAAACTACTGGATTTTTCAGAGTTGCACAAAGCTCAAGGTTTGCTTCAGAGATGTTCATGTAACACTTTGCAGAGTTTCTTTTCACAGTTTTGTGCCCAGGAATTCAGCATTTGGGACATAAGCGGATCCAAAAAAACAATTGAGTTTCCCCTAGCTTTGAATTAAAGCCCTGCGCAATAGAAAATTTTCTATAGTTTGGGGTGTTTTTTTTTTTTTTTTTTTTTTTTTTTTAAGACAAGGAAAAAACCTTTGGGGCTCATGATAGGCCATATTGATAAACCAACATGTGCAGCATGTGAGTGTCTTGCAGTAACAAACTAGTATCACAGCATTGTTGGAAGGGAATGTAATTAAAATTGAAACTGAGAAGGAAAAATATTTTAAAAATCATAAAGGCAGGCTCTTGACTCTCTCTCTGTAATTTCTATCCAAATTCAAATTATTTTGCATTTGCTGACTCTGTGCACGTGAAAAGTCAGCCATGACATTGCAGTTCAGTTATTTTGTTCCCTCATGTCTGCAATTCTGCCTCCTTGCCTTAATGTATGGTATCATGTTCAGTGTGGCCAAGTTATTAGAACTATATGTTTTTAACCTGGCTTTATAGGTTAACTCAACTCTCTTCCCAATGTTGTATTGAAATAGTCTTTCTATATTTAATCTCTTTTGGGTGTTTAGAGAGCATTGTCTTTTTATTTGAATGTCATTGCTGAAATGAATGAAGCTAAGTTTACTCTAGTGTACTGTGTTTTGGACATATTACTGCTCTACTTCTTAGGATGCTTGATAGAAGTATTATGTTGACTTTGGCTGTTTTTCACAGGAATTGGTTTTCAGTCTCAGCCCATCAGCAGGGAGTTAAAGACAGCAGAGAATGAATGTCCAGTGGACCTATCACAAGAGAAGTCTCCAGGTAAGCAATGCAGAAGTTTTACAGTAAATTATGGACTTAAAATTTATCTAAAGGAGTTGTTGTCCATGCAAATTTGCAAAAGAGAACAGCATTGTTTAGTGTCTGAAAGCAGGAAACTAGTAATTCAGGAGGATGTAAAGGCTGTTTTCTGTTCTGCCACAGCCTAAATGTGTGACTTTTGGGCAAATCACTTTACCTTTGTGTTTCAATTCTCCCTGCCCTTCCACATCTATAAGGCACTTTCTCTTCCTCAGGTGAAAGACACTGTATTTATCCAAAATCATTTTAATGCAGTAGAATAACAGTAGGATCTTGCGAGTAAGAACCAAGTGTAAAAACTGATGCACTCTTTTTCCCTCTCCTTGGTTTGTCTTACGAGTTGGTCATATTATAGAAGGGAAATGCGTGTGAAGACTTGTTCCAAAACACATCTCAAATTCTATAAAGGCAGTAGCATGCACCCTGTGAACAGCTCAAAAATCACTGTGCATTTTTCAAAAATCTGTCTGACCCTGAAGATCAAGGTCTGACTTGCCATGCAAAACATTTAGGAGAGAGCTGTCTGAGTTCTTGTTTCTCCTCTACCACCTGACAGTCCATTGCATCCTAAGGTTCCTCAGGGAGACCATCCTCTTATTGTCTCATAAGGCTGAAAATCGATGTCACATTAGACTGAGATATTTAATAACTTGAGTTAAATGACAGGAGAATCAAGGGTATTCATCCGATGTGCTCCCTCACTGTTCTCTTCCACTAACTGATATTCCTGTACCCATTGAAATAGCATTTTTGTATGTCGGGTCTATGCATTTCCTAAAGTTGCCTTCATTCTTCACGTCCTAATGTACAAACACTTGATGGCCAAAGTCCAAGACACTTCCATACTCCAACTTCAATATTGTATTCTCTTGTAATCTGCAGAGGGAAGATTTCTTGACTACTAGAATTTATCATTATAGTAACTATGGTTGAAGAGACCTATTAAATTATGAAATCCTATCCACTTACAAGTGTGGGTATCTGGAGGATCAAGTACATTAAACTATAATTTTCACTTAAAATTTAATCTCTATAAATTAATAACAGTGAAATGTTAGTCAATTAATAAAAGAACTGAATTTTGATACACATTTAATGCATCATTCCTTTGATTCCTGTTTTTAGGTGGGCCTTTTGTAAACTTTTTTTCTGACAGAGATGCTGATTCATGGTGTAAGAGCAATACAGTGTGCTATAAAACAGCTCTTATTTCTTCCCAGCACCTGACAGAGTGTGCAAGACTTTTGAAGAGAACCCCAAGAAAAAGACAAAAGTAAATGGCCCCAGCAGGGTAAGTAATGATACCTGAAGCGCTTTCATGCATAGGAAGACAGTCCCTGTTCCAAAGAGTCTACAGTCTAATTTTAAAAAAATCCCTATTAGTGATATTGACTGGTGACTTAGTTGGAAAACAGCTTTGTGACAGTGATGTGCCTCTAGTGCATTACTGTTGCATGAATCAGAGAGAGCTATTGCAAGTCACCATACCTGCTAAGAAGCTATGAGCTAGCATTTCAGGAATGGTAAAGATTTGTAGAAGCTACATTGAAACTAGACAACCTTTCAGTCCGTTCATCAAAGCTTCCTTTCCAACTGTATTGATAACACTTTGTGCTGGGTCATAGTGATGTGATCTTTCATTCACTTGCAAGTGTTCTAACTTGTCATAGAGGTTAGCATGCTCCAAGTCCTAGCTCTGTAACTACAGAGCTTCCTTGTGGATTAGCCTGAGACATTGCACACACTGGCGTATGCAGCAGAGGTCTTTAAGTTTGGAAAACTGCTACAGTTAGACAAAAACCTGGGGAACCACCTTTGTAGTCCATGTAGCTTGCCTTTAATATACTTTCTTCCTTTTGGGAGTTGTAGAAAGGAGCCATTGTTATTCTTGTGGAATTTATTGTAACCGGGAGGAAAAGCGTAAGTAGTTTTCAGCACATTTACAAGGAGAGTAGAGTTGTTTCTAGGATAAAAATCTGTATGTAAAGGACAGAAACTCTCCATGTTTTTGAACATAAAAACAACCACTTACTGGCTAGGTTTAAAAAAACCTTTTCCTGAAGGCATGTTAGTTAGGTTATCTGACACTTTGCAGGAGGCTAGATCTCCCAGAAGTCTTTAATCCAGGTTAATTTTAGAGAATTCAGCTGATCCAAGGAACTGAAAAACTGCTTTGACCATGTACTGGTTAGCAAATGAACCTATAGACTTCAAGGCCAGAAGGGACCATCCTGATCAACTCCAGTTTGACTTCCTGCACATTGAAGGCCATAGACTTTCACCCAATCACTTCTATAATAGTCCCATAACTTCTTGCTGAGTTACTAAAGTCTTCAAATCATGATTTAAAGACTTAAGTGTAGGGTTGTTGTTTTTTTAATTTTGAACTCTTCTCAGTATTTCATTAAAGAGCTGTTAGATTTTGACTCTGTAATTGTGGAAGTAAAAGATGAAAGCAGTTGAGAGATTAGAGCTTTGGCTCAAATTTTTCAAATCTGAGTGCCTAATCTTAATTTGGTATCTTCATTTTTAGTTCTAGACGAAAATAGCCTGATTTTTGAGGAACACTTAGCAGTCTCAAACTACACTGATGTTAATGGGAGCTGAAAATCTGTATCACATTTGAAAACCAGCTCACTCTTATTTAACAGCCTAACTTCAGGCATTCAAGTTTGAAGTGCTGGCTTTAATATATGGTTTTTTTTCAGTGTGAATTGTGTTCCTGCATCCATTAGGCACGCTTGAAAATCTCACCTTAATCTTTTTTTTCCCCCTTAAACACGGAAATTCATTGTAAAATTGACACGTGTAACATTAAGCTTACAAATGTACACCCTCAAGAGTGAGCAGATACAAAAAATAACATTTTTACTATAGCCTTAATTTGACACGTTTTGTTTTGTTTTGTATTATCTGCAGTGTTAAGTGCAATGAATAGTTCTGTCCTTATTAGTTCACTCAGCTTCTAGTGACTTCATTGGGGATGTCATCGCTGTATCAAAGGAAGGAGTTGTAACACCCCCCATGCTTTGTGAAATTGACTTATGGACACAAATATGCATAACTTGAAGATGCTTTGACCAGAACACCTTCTCTAACCTATCACTCTTAATGTCTCAGTCTGCTGGATCTGTATATCTTATTTTGGTGCATGAATCATTCTTGTATGTAATGTTAGAAAGGTGGAGTATGGAATACGTTATAGTTTTACTTGCGCAAATGAAAGCCATCAAGGGTGTTGCCATCAATGTCTGGGTGATCACTTGTAAACAGCCCCTTTTGTCCTTTAAGCCTTAGCAGTGGTTGGTCTTAGGAAGTCAAGTGACCTCCCTAGCTGGTAGGAGGTGACCAGGTAATTTTCCATAGAAGGGGAGAATATAAAACAGAATTCCCACCTGAAAGGGAAGCTATTTAAGATGCAACGTTTTTCAATTCTTTATCTTTTCTTGGAATGATACTCCCAAGAGAATGACCCAGGGAAAAATATTTTCCCTGGTTTAGAGGCCTATTAGCTGAAATAAGAACAATGTTAGGGTGAGTTTGTAATAAGCTTGAGTGTATTAGCAATGCATTTTTTGTTATTTTAAAGTTGTAAGCTACTTTGCTCTCTCTGTTTTCACTTGCAACCACTTAAATCCTACTGCTCATACTTCATAAAATTATTTTTATTTACTATCAAACCCAGTATAAATGATTATTACCTGGGGGAGCAATCCGTGTGTACATCCTCCTTTCATTCTTAAAGGAAGTTTACCTAAATAATTTTTTTGGGATTCTCATTCAATTGGAGGAGTGGTTTTCCTGGAAGCTGGGCCCAAAACTTCATTTTCCTCTGGCCTGAACAGTTTGTGTCAATATTGCTCCTGTGAGGGGAGGAGGTGATCTCAGCTCTGTGCCTTGGCTGGGGGAGACCAGGAGATCCGACCCAGCAGGACTGGGTGGTAACATGCCCCAGAGAGCAAGCAGACAAGTGTCAGTGGCCTTGTCAGCACTCCTGGAAGCACCCCCAAGGGGTCTTCTGTGACCGCACCCCATCACAGGAATGGTGTCCTTCAATTTGTGCTCTAAGACCTTCTTTGTTAATCTGTCACTGCACTCCTGTTGTGTCTCCTCATTGACTTTTCACAATAGGGAAACTGCTCCCATCTCTCTGTAGCTTTTTTTAAAATTCTACACACATCTTTGTGCTTAAAACTAACTCTCTGGAACTTCATGGTAGGAATGCTGAAAATATCTGCTCAATTTTTATTTTTTGCAGCTCCAGGAAGCATTTTCCTCTTCTCGGTACCCAGAAGATGACCCAGACTACTGCGTGTGGATGCCTCCTGCAGGTACCAAACAATTTCCTCTAATTTCTTACTCCTATAAGTCAGGAATCCATTTGCAAAATCTTCCTGAGAACTCTGAAGTGTGACCCCACAAAAAAGTAATTGGTATGGATATTTTACACATACCTGCTCTTTAGGATGGTCTGTAACACAACCATGTACTTTTCACACTGTCATATATGCTACTGTTAGTTCCTGCTGTTCTACCTCATCTTCATTATACCCAGCTAACAAAAAGATAGAAAGGTAAACTAATTTTTGTAATGTATCTAAGAGAGCTGGTTATGGCAGGAGTCTCTTAGCAAGAGACTATGAGCATCAATGCAGACTTTCTTTTTGGGGCCTCCTTTTGCATTGTGATGATGGTGGTTTTATTATTTGAAAAGGAGATCAAAGCCTATGAGGTTTTGGGCATCCTCAACTTTTGCTTAACTCATTGGGACATTCAGCAACTTTTAGATAGGCTCTCTTGTACTTCTTTGTATTCTTTGGGCAAAACTTTGAAACACAAAGCTTTATACAACTCATAGCACATGTTTTGGAGCGACAAACCCTGCTAACTTATTGCAGCCAAGATATGGAATTACTTTAATAGGGGCACAAATCCAATTTGTGTGGAGAGTGAGAGGTAAAGATTATCGTTTTCTAATTAACCTTCAAATCATTTTTATTTAACCTTCTGTGGTTATTTTTAATGATGCAGTGAGTTTTCAATTATACTTTCTTACTGAGAGCCTGGATTATTCATATAGCCTTTCATATTAAGTGCCTAGATTAGATTCCATATGGTTTCATGATAGTCTTAACTCAAAATTACTAATAATTAGGGGTTTAAAACGGTGAGCCTCACAGGGAGGGAGGAGATGGGGAAGGAACTTCACTGAGGAGTGCTCTAACCTAGAGCTAGACAAACAAAAGGACTGCTCTCCACTAGTACTAGTAAAAATTAATCAACCTGAGCAAAATTTCTGGCTCAGCTGACCAGAAGAGTCTGAACTGGGTGTGCTTGGCCAGCTTCCTTTTTGAGAGAGCTCTCTTTTCCTGTCTCCATCTGCTAATGGGAGGATTTGTCTCCTGTCTGAGCTGACAGAAAGGGGATGCTGGGGGACACAAATAAACAGGAAAGATATTAGTAGTCTTGTAAAGTAACACAATTGTCAGGAATTACATATCGAACGGAGACTAGTATTGGATGGGTTGGTATACTTTTACTATCAAACATGCTCTGTGTAGACAGTTGTGTTCTTAGCTCTGAGTTGATCTTGGAAGAGCAAATATATTTTTGTCTCTCTTATCAATCAGGTCAAAGCGGTGATGGCAAGACACATCTGAATGAAAAATATGGCTATTGAGCTTCGCAGGTCCCAGGCAGTGGCTCTGAGGTCTAAGGGACTGTGCTACTTTGAACAACTTTCTGCAGAGTTGGGTGAGGGATGAAAGAACTGGCTTCTCAGATGCTGTTCCAGACTGACTGGCATCAGCACCAATTTGGCAGTTATCTCAAGTATTGCATCTGTTCTTTGTTTTTAAAATATTTCTAAGGTTTCCTGAGCCTTTCCCACAATTTAGTCCACCTCTTCCTTCTGCAGTTGGCCTAGTTGTTGTATTTGCTGAGAGAACGTAAAGGCTTTATGTTTACAAGCTTGATGAATTGAGACCAAGCTGGTTTTATAAAATAAAATGAGAACTCTAGTGTTTTTTGCCTTCAAATGGTAATTAATTGTCAGAGCAAACGTGACTCATAGTTCAGGTTTTATTAAAAACATTTTATTTTGAAGTAAATCTATTTTAACAAAAAAAAAAAAGCCTTTGCAACCTTTAGAACTGAAACACTTCAGCACTCAACAGTGTAAGAAACCAGAGAATGAAATTGACTGGAAACACTGAGAAAAATACAATGATTAGGGGCATGGAAAAACTCTTATATGAAGACAAGTTGAAAACATTTGGATTGCCTACCTTTCAAAAGAGACAAATTTGAGGGGACATGAATGCTCTTTAAACAAAGGGAGATCTATTCTCCCTCTGTCATAGACAAGAACATCAGCATATTTTGAGGAATTTGAAAAATGATGTATTCAAAATAGATAGCAGATAATAATTCTCTGTGCATAATTAGACAGTGTAACTCCATGCCACAGAATGTTTTTGGAGCCAAGAGCTCAGTGAGAACCAAAGAGGGATTGGACCTCTCTATATATAACAAGAATATCCAGAATTATAAAAACTAGGGCTGAAGAAAGCATTGAAAGGGATATACTTAGCTTCTTAAATTAATTCCAAATTAGGCAATAGGCAGTTTCTTGAATCTTCCTTGAAAGCCTTGGTGCTGGCCACTGTCCAGAGACAAGATGATTACATTGATTATAAATCTGAGCCAGTCTAACAATTCCTATGAAAAGTAGCTCTATAAACTGCTACAGTGATTTTTGTAATATAGATAAGGACATTTTTCTTTTAACAATAAGAGTTTTATCCAAACCATGTATCTTCACCGCCCTCTTTCATCAGTTATGTTTTTAGGATGGCCATAATAGTTCAGGCTTTTCTGTCTTTTCAGCACTGTGTATTTGGGCAGGTGCCTTTCATACTCCCCTATTTGAACCACCACTTAGTTGCAAGTATTTTCCCTGGTAACCAAAGTCCACTCACTTTAGTGTCCCCTTACCAGTTCTTTCAAAAATCATAATTAAGGAGAAGATACCTGCAGATGGAGCTAGCGAAGCATAGACCATGCTGTACCACAGGTCTCTTCCCACTATAAGCTGTATTATGTCTAAGTCCTTTCCTTTGGATCTCTAAAGGGTGCCCTTCCTGATAATCTTTCTTTCCTCCTCCTGCCCCATAAAAATGCTGAATAGGCCCCCACACTTAAGCCAGTGGCTTTAAAATAAAAACCCCGGTATAGAAGAGTTATTTCATATCCACCCATTCAGCCACTCGGCTGTTGAGTCAGGTTTTTGCTTGGTCTCACTACTTGTGTCATCCTGAGGCCAGGATACAGTACTTCCTCTAGCATTCAAGAACCAATTGTCTAAAGCTGTTGTTTCCTATGCAGTACACAGGATTACGTCTTTGCAACATGTTTACCTCATTATCATAATTACTTTCCCTTGCTACAGAACTTCCACTTACGTATTCACCTGATAAATGCATTTAGTTGTATAGGGCCTATCCAAAGCCTTCCAAACCCAGTATCTGACCAGCTGGCTTCAAGATATTTTGGTTTGGAGCTCTGTGCATGAAGCAATTTATCTGATAATTTACATAGCAACACATTGTGCTGTTTCAGGTCAAACAATTATAAATTTAAAAGCATATAAATACTATAGGTTTTTACAAGCTTTTACATTCTAATTAAAAAGTGTGACATTTAATGTTGGATGCGCTCAGCATAGCAATGAGAGAATTTAAGTGCAATGAAATGTCAAAAGCTCTCTCTTTCTGGAACCTCCGGTGTGTGTGTGCCGCTATATGTATATTCATTAATATGTTGTACTGTTTCCGGGTTCTGATGACCTGTTAAACGTAGGTTCAGTCTCATGTTTTTACTAGACATACTCAATAAAAATACAGCCTAATCATAGTTGAATGGACTAGTTTTTCACTGGGAGGCTGGCTTCAAACCTAGTCTTTGATCACAAGTGAAAATGTTTGTTTTCTCCAAACTAGCAGACAATTTGACCCACTCTCGTATGCAACTGCTGCAGCATTTCTAGACTAAACTAGCGTAACTTCAGGTCACAACTGATCTGTACTGGCAGAACTGTATGGAGGGAGCGGTGAAATCCCAGTTCAGGAGAAGCCTGCATAGTACTTATCTGCACTCATCTGGCTAACCTCTCACTTTCATAGGTACCAAGCCCACTCGTAAGAGATAGGTGTAACTGACACATCTCGACCCTTTACTGTACACGGTGTGTCATCAATTTTGTTGCGTAAATATAGTTCAGATGGGTTCTGGAGAGAGAACATTGCCTATGTAAACTCTTTATTACATTTTCATATAGAGGAAAGATAGTCTTGCCTTTACCCTTCAGTATATATGAGTGGGTTCCCTCTAGGCATTCTAACTGAAAATAGCTTTGATTTCCTTTGACTCTGTATCCCATGCTTCCCTGCCAATTCTAGTCTACTCAGAGCAATGCTAGTTGCTTCCTTTCGCTGATCTGCCCTGTCACGCCAACCCTCTCTGGTCTCCATATCCAGTTGAAGCTTTTCATCCTCCCCTCTTAAGGCACAGCACAATTTTACCTTACCTTTATCTTTGTATCTACTTCCTTTTACAGCACTCCTTAGATCTCCGGCTCCCTCTTTGTATAGCCTTTTTGCATCACCCCTTCTCTTTTAACAGAACTGCACTTTCACTCAAATTATCCTCAGAGAACGCTTTCGGTGGTCCGTCCAAGATGCCTACACTGCTTTGTGATCATAACCAATCAGCTGTTCTATAGGGTCTGTCTGCTTTAGGGCCTAGTCCTGGAACTAATTCTGCGTGGGCAGAGCCTTGCAGCTGCCTGGAGTCAGTGGAAGGATAGGAGTCTCAGCGTAACTCTTTATGGTAGGGGCCAGGCCTCCTTTGTACAGAACTGTGCATACTGCTCTATAAACAAAATGGTCATCGTGTCAAGTGAAACAATACCAGACACTATGGTGATTTACTAGTGAAATATTTCCCTTTTAGAATAGTCATACATCTGTTCTGATTTGGAAGCAGCCGCGTATTGTCCTTGGAAATTTCCTCAGAAAGTAGTTGGCAGTGCTGTAAGTCCATGATAGGGAGTGAGTGATGTTTCTCTGATGTCAGAACAAAACGGTACTGTAAATCTTCAAGTCGTGTAACTTGCTTATCAACCTTTTTATCCCCTTACCATAAATAACCCTCCCAACAGTCTTCAAGAAATTTCAACCCAGGCAGGTTCCCCACAGCAAGCCAATAACACTCTAGCAGCCCTCACAGGCTATTGTATATAATTATGCTGGGGTTTGTGTTGAAATGCTGATTTATTTTCCAGGGTTGAAAGCACAGCTGTTAAGTACCACAGACCATTTTGTTCTTGCTTCTAAAGCAGCTCTCTTAGCTTCAGGTGCGTCTTACCACAAAGCGGATACAACCGTTTTCTTTCGGAAAGTTAGCAGCTCTGCCTGCAAACTCTGTTCTGGCTTCTGTTTTTTGAGAAGTAGCCATACAAGGAAGTGGACTGTGACGTGTTGATAAGCTTCAATATCTCTTCTGTGTCTCAAATCATTCAGGTAAGTGGTATGTGAGCCAGTGGCTTAAGATCAGGCCTGGGTATTAGTAAGGGTTTTCTTAGTAATGACAATCTGGGTATTCTGAACTTAACTCCCATTCTCTCTGGGTATGTCTACACTACAAAGTTAGTTCGAACTAACTTTCATAGGCGCTACATTAGCGCTCCGTTAGTTCGAATTTAATTCGAACTAAGGGAGCGCTTAGTTCGAACTAGATAATCCTCATTCCACGAGGATTAAGCCTAGTTCGAACTTACTAGTTCAAATTAAGGGCTGTGCAGACCCTTAATTCGAACTAGTGGGAGGCTAGCCCTCCCCAGGTTTCCCTGGTGGCCACTCTGGCCAGCACCAGGGAAACTCTATGCCCCCCTCCCGGCCCCGGACCTCTTAAAGGGGCACGGGCTGGCTACGGTGCCCGTACCAGGTGCAAGCCTGCCAGCACCCAGCCAGCAGACCCTACACCTGGCACGGCTTGAGCCACCCACCCGATGCCCCCCAGCCCTCCCCCTCTTCCCGGGAGCAGGCTGGCGGCTCCCGGGAGCTTGCCCGGGACCGCAAGAGGCGGGCACCCACCTGGGCTAGTGCGGACATTGTGGACCTTGTCCACGATCTCCGCACTAGGCACAGGAACTTGGCCGGCTAGGGCAGGAGAGCTGCCAGCCTGGCCACCCAGGAGCAGGAGTGCATGAAAAGCAACCCCCGACCCTGAGCCCTGAGCTTACAATGGCCGTCCTGGGTCAGACCAAAGGTCCATCTAGCCCAGTAGCCTGTCTGCCGACAGCGGCCAACACTAGGGACCCTGGAGAGGATGGACTGAAGACAGTGACCAAGCCATTTGTCTCGTGCCATCCCTCTCCAGCCTTCCACAAACCTTGGGCAGGGACACCACTCCTACCCCCTGGCTAATACCACTCCATGGACCCAACCTCCATGACTTGATCTCACTTCCCTTTAAACTCTGTTCCAGTTCTAGCCTTCACAGCCTCCTGCAGCAAGGAGTTCCACAGGTTGACTCTGTGCTTTGTGAAGAACAACTTTCTGTTACTAGTTTGAAGCCTGTTACCCATTCCTTTCCTTTGGTGTCCTCTAGTCCTTCTTTATGGGAACTAATGAAGAACTTTTCTGTATGCACCCTCTCCACCCCACTCATGCTTTTAGAGACCTCTATCCTGTCCCCCCTCCGTCTCCTCTTTTCTAAGCTGAGAAGTCCCAGTCTCTTTAGCCTCTCTTCATATGGGGCCTGTTCCCAACCCCTCATCATTTTAGTTGCCCTCCCCTCTCCCAGCCTCTCTCTTCCCCTCTCCCACCTCCTTTTCCCAGTCTCCCCCAGTTTTGTTCAATAAAGACAGATTCCATTTTTGAACACAATTGTCCTTTATTTTGTACATCAAGAAAAGGGGCTAGGGAAGGGTAAGTGGAAGGAGGTGAGGGAGGAATGGGGTACACACCCCCGATGGGGAGGACTGGGTTGGCTCTGCGGGCTTTTGGGGTGGAACCTCTCCTGCAGCCCCCCGATTGCCCCCTCTCCCCAGATGGCAGCCTGCGGCAAGTGCAGCCGGTCTGATGGCCGAGTGCTGTGATGTGCCCAGTGTGGGTAGTCCGGGCACTCCAAGCCAGGACTGCTTTGCAAGCGGGGCACCCCTGAGAACCGTCTGTCCGGGGTGGGGGTAGGGACCTTTTAAGCACAGCCCGCGGCTAGCCTGAGACAGCAGCTCCACGCTCTAAGTCCTCCTCTGTTGCCCTGCTGGCACTGCTTCCGGCCATCCTTAAGCCCGGTTCAGGATCCACTTAATGTGGACATGCTAGTTCGAATTAGCAAAACGCTAATTCGAACTAGTTTTTTAGTCTAGATCCGTTAGTTTGGATTAGCTTAGTTCGAATTAACTAATTCGAACTAAGTTAGTTCGAATTAATGTTGTAGTGTAGACGTACCCTCTGTGACTTGAGGCACAGAAGGCAAGATCAGCATGCAAGGATTATAGATGCCCAGTTAATGGAATTTTGCCATTGACAATTTCCCCACCCCCACATCAAAGTTTCAACCATTTAACTTCTTGCAGTGATGCTAAGAGAGTTCGTATCTCCATTTTAATTAGGGGTGGGGAACCTAAGGCCCAGAGGCCAGATGCAGCCCCCAGCTTGCTTGGATCCGTCCTCTGAGGCTCTCTTCCACACTCGCAGCACTGGGGAGCCTGCCCTGGTGCTCCCATCCCCACTGCCATCCCACCAGGGGGCTGGAGCACTAGGCTGAGTACCCCTAGGCTCTGGTGTGCAAAGGGAACATGGGGAGTGTCTTTCTCCTTCTCAGTCTGGTGCCACGTCAGTAAGGGTTTGTGGGTTTTTTTCTCCCTTGTGTGCAGCCCCCAACTGATTTTTGTGGGGGCCCCCAACCCAAAAAAGGTTCCCTACCTCTGATTTGAATGAGTGGATCTCTTGCTGCCTCTTTCACCATTGTTCTAAAATGGAGATAATTAACTTCTCTCAGAGATGTTGTTAGGCTAGACGATGTCTGCACTACAGTTTGTCACTCAGGGAGAGAAGGGAATAAATCACCACTCACCCTGAATGACATCCGCTACATGGATATAAGCACCAGCGAGCACAATGCTAAATTGGCAGGAGAGCTTCACCCACCAACATAGCTGCTTCCACTAGTAGAGGCTATTGCAATCCTCTGCAAGAATCAGCTGGAGGTGTAAGTCAGCTGACCTATTTTCCCAGAAAAGAGACAAAGGATGGAGGTGGAGCAGGGGGTCATAGCTGAGACTGGGCTGCTGAGAAGTTGGTCAGTCTCTTGGTTTGGGACTTGGGACTGGGGGGGAGGCAGAGCTCTGGTCTCTAGCTTCCTCACCCACCCACCCAAGATGGACTTTGCTGTAACTTCCTGCTTTCTGGGCTAACAAGATTGGTGACTAAAAAAACACTTTGTTTTACAATGCTGGCTGAGAGTCACTGCTGCCTATGAAGTTGGGGTGCATGGCTCTTTGAGGCACATATAAGGCTTCTCAGATGTCGTCTTCAGATGGGCTCCCTGCGGGAAATTCACAACATGACCTGGGTGCTGAACGCTCTGAGGTCAGATCCAGTAGGTGCTGAAATTGAGGAGGCTTCTTACCCTGGTGAGTGTACCCTGAGGGGAGACACTTGAGTCCTCTCTGACTTCATTCGGAGCCATTCCAGGGCACCAAGACTGTGACTGTGGCACCAGTAGAAGCTTATTGTGGTTTAATTAAATGATCTGCTCTCTGGACTAATTAAAAGGTTCTCTTCTGTCAATAAAAGAGGGTTAGAAATTAACAGTAGATGAAGTAGACAGTACTGTTGCCCACTGAACTCCCTTTTCATGAGCTTCTGGCTTTATTCTTCTTAGATCCTGTCACCTTTTGCACAGAAACCTAGTGCATTTCTGAATTCCCTTCCGCCTGAAGTAATGTCTCTTCTTTTATAGCTTTGGTTCTTCCCCTTGTGAGGGGGTGGGAAGTTCTTATTTCAGAATCTTTTAAATAACCCGAATAAATGTGCACTCCAACACATACACCTTTTCTAAGCAAGCAGATATTTTCCTGGAGAATAATTCATAGGATAACCTTTTGCCCGTAAAACCTGAAGGTTTTATTTTGATTGAAAATACTTCTCACATTGACAGAAAGAAAGGCTGTGCTTCAGAATGGTTTTGGAAATGTCAAGTGGGCGACTGCACAGCATGAATTATAAAAGCCAGTGAAAGGCAGAGAAACAAAGTGTGAACAATTATTACACTGAAATAGCTGGTAATTCATTGTGTACATAAGTCCCTCTGACTAGCTGTGAAATGATCTTTAGCTTAATTTAATTGCGCAGTCAATAGCTTTCTATGCAATCGGTCGAAATCTGATCGGGGCAACCTCATTTGGTCAACTAGGTATTCCAGCTGTAAATGTGGCTTGCAGCCATATCTCCTCAAATTTTGAGCTTGGGTTGGTGCTTTGCCATAGTTATACCTTGAGTAGATTATGCCATGTTCAGGGTAGTGATCACCAATCAGTAGATAGGATCTACTAGTAGATCTTGGAACTTCTGACAGATGATCCTGACAGGTTCTGGCACTTCATCTGCCCCTCTCAGCACTGCCATGCTGCTCCTGCCCTCTGCCTTGGAGGTGCCACCACCCCGGGAGCCTTCTGCTTGCTGGGCAGTGCATGGAAAGAAGAGGAGGAGAGTGCTGTCAGGGTGTCCCTTCCCTCATCCTGTACCCCATCTTCACAGAGCAGAGAGAGGCAGGGATGGAGAGTTTGCTGGCTGCTTTTTGAAGTGGTGCAGTGCCAGGGCAGGGGTGAGCGTGCCTTAGCTCCCTGCACCACCACCCAGAAGCCAGTTGTGATAAGCGGTGTCTAGCTGGAGCTTGCATTCCAAATGCCAGCCCCACTCCTGCACCTTAAACCCCTACCCTAGCCCTGAGTCCCCCTGCACCTAAACTCCCTCCCAGACCTCAACTCCCTGCCCCAGGAGCAATCAGGTTGGAACAGAAGGCAGGAGCTGATCTTCATCCTACTGTTGTGGCCAAACACCAGACAGATGGTGAGTTTGCACTTGACATATGCGGGGGGGGGGGGGGGGAGCAGAATTGCAATACAGTGGATCCATCCACCTCCAAGCTATCTGCTACCCCAACACATAGTGCCAGTAAACCAAGGCAAAAAAAAATTCTATATGCTGAGAAACAGCTTTCTTTTGAGACACAAGATTCAATATCAAAGTGAGACAGTACCTAAATTAATCGGTAGCCCTGTCTGTGAGCCAGGACCTAGGAGATTCCACACTAGAAGGTTGCAAGGGGAACACCAACTATCGTCAGCTCATGCTCCCTTTGGCATCCATTGCAGCAGGATTGGGCTCTTTGTGAGCCTTATCTGAGGGCCCTAATCTGCCCCAGTTCTATCCCTTCTGTGTTACTGTGCTGTGACCTAATACAAATTTCTGAATGGTGGTGCAATAAGCCCTCTGTTCCAGAGATGATGGTGCCTGACAAGGGAACCAGGAAGGAAATTCGCTACCACTCCAGAATAAAAGAAGCTAGTTGTTTGCTGACAAAGCAATTCCTCACCAAGCAGCCACCTGTGGCAGTTTTCTGGTGGCCTCAGCCAGGAGGATGAGGCTCAGCATTGACAAACCTGCAGAGAGGTACATATATACACCAGCAACACCATCACAGGACCTAACCAGATCAGCCATACTGTCACTGGTACATTCTCCTGCACATCTACCAACGTAATATATGCCATCATGTGCCAACAATGCCCCACTGCTATATACATCGGCCAAACAGGACAGTCCCTACGTAAAAGAATCAATGGACACAAATCTGATATTAGGAATGGCAACATACAAAAACCTGTAGGGGAACACTTCAATCTTCCTGGACACACAATTGCAGATCTAAAAGTAGCCATCCTGCAGCCAAAAAACTTCAGGACCAGACTTCAAAGAGAAACTGCTGAGCTACAGTTCATCTTTAAGTTTGACACAATCAACTCTGGATTAAACAAAGACTGTGAATGGCTCGCTAACTACAAAAGCAGCTTCTGCTCTCTTGGAATTCACACCTCCAGATCAGCTGCTAGAAGTGGGCCTCATCCTCCTTGATTGGATCCACCTTGTCATCTCCAGCCTGATCCTGGCCTGCATATTTATTCCTGCCTCTGTAAATTTCCACTACATGCATCTGACGAAGTGGGTCTTTGCCCACGAAAGCTTATGTTCCTACTCTTCAGTTAGTCTATAAGGTGCCACAGGACTCCTCGTCGCTTCTGCAGAGAGGCTAACTTCAGAGCATGAATTTCTAGAGAGAAGGGGGATTTATTCTCTAGCCAAACACTTGGCCTTAAGAGAGCACCTGTACTTGTGGATCTTTTAGCCCCTGAGGGTACGTCTAGACTACATGCCTCTGTCGCCAGAGGCATGTAGATTAGGCTACCAGGCATAGGAAAATGAAGCGGCGATTTAAATAATCGCCGCTTCATTTAAGTTTATATGGCTGCCGCGCTGAGCCGACAAACAGCTGATCAGCTGTTTGTCGGCTCAGCGCTGTAGTCTGGACGCCGGGTGTCGACATCAAAGGCATTTGTCGACCACCCAGGTATGCCTCCTGGGATGAAGTATACCTGGGTGATCGACAAATGCCTTTGATGTCGACACCCACACGTCCAGACTACCGCACTGAGCCGACAAACAGCTGATCAGCTGTTTGTTGGCTCAGCGCGGCAGCCATGTAAATTTAAATAAAGTGGCGATTATTTAAATCGCCGCTTCATTTTCCTATGCCTGGTAGCTTAATCTACATGCCTCTGATGACAGAGGCATGTAGTCTAGACGTACCCTGAGTTCTGCCCCCTTGGAAGAGACTAGGAGAGGCAGTCCTCACCTTCTTAAACCCGTTCTCTATGCTGTTGCGATTCCATTGTGTAAATCAGCAGCAGCATTTGTGCCATGACATGTTGGAACCTGCCATGACATTTACATTATGTGCGATCCCCTCCTTTTCTTCATCTAGTCACCACCTCCCACCCCCGCAGCGGCGCCTGCGAGGGTGCTGTGAAATGTGCACAATGACACATTCATTCCCCAGGCAGTGGCACATAACATTAATGGGATGAAGTTTGTTAAGGGATTTGCACCAGAGACTGACTGCTCCATTAACGCCCACCGGAATCTGAGGGGGAGCTTCATGGCTGAGTGACTGCTTGCTGCTGAACTACCCGGGTAACACACCAGAGGTCCTGGGTGACCTCACCTTTCCATCTCCCCTGTCTGCTTTTGCTGTTTATACATAACCCATTAAACTGTGTCCTTTGAATTCACAAAACTGAACTGGGTGCACCTGGGAAACATGACACATCTTCCCATTGTGCATCATGTTTGCCTTTAACAACCAATGGGGGAGGCATTTTTGAAGACACATATTTGGCTGGAGTTAGTCCTTTTCTCCCATGGTAACAAATCCCCTTGGCTTAGGCTTGTTAACTTTACTGACACGGGGTTGAAGAAGCAAAGAGGAAGGGAATGTAATGGAGAGTCTGAGAAGAAGAGGGAGGGTCCAGATTCACCCTTGCTGTAATTTCCCTTAAGTTTTGTTCCAGATAAACTTATATACACAGTCAGCAGCTGTGTCACTGAACCATAATCAAAGAGAAACTCTCTGGCTGTGTCTACACTGGCCAGTCTTGTGCAAGAACATATGCAAATGAGGCATGGCAATAAATTTCACTGCACTTCATTTGCATACTTAGTGAGCCACCATTTTGTGCAAGAAGGATCAGTCTACACTACTTGCACAAAAACCCCCTCTTGTGCAAGAGCCGTTCTGCCTGAAAATAAGCGTAGGCTGCTCCTTCTTGCGCAAAAGCCCCTTGTGCAAAAATGGCGGCACATTAAGTATGCAAATGAGGCATGGCAATATTCATCACTGCCTCATTTGCATATGTTATTGCGCAAGACTGGTCAGTGTAGACATAGCCTAAGTATGGATATCAGTGCCTTGCATGGTGTCCAGTCAGTAAGGAATAAGAAAGCCCACACCCCAGAAATCTCTACATGACTAGGACTTGCCCTAGAGTTGATATATGTGTGCTAGAATTCACTGTTAATATTATTCCTAGCTGCTTTTCTTGACATAATAAATGGGGAGTGTTTTAAATGAAAGACTTAGTAAATCAAAATCTTCAATGTATTTAAACCTCTGCTTTGGTATTTTCAAGACTACTAGGAAAGCAAAGGCATACACAGGAAATAAGGAACAGATGCACAAGTGCATCTTGGGATATATAAATTAACATGCAAGTGAGTGGCTGTGTATGTAGCAGTAAGAGGTGGTAAGACCACACATGTGCCATTGACAAGGGACTGTAATTTTACATGCAGAATACCACAGCAGAGCCAACACTGTTCAGGCATTTGCCCCCTTGCCCTCCAAGTCTGAACCCAGGTGCATTGGCTACAAGTACTTAGCACTTTGCAGACTTTAGATAATCAGTTACCACACTGGCCTGCCATGCCTGAGCAAACTTTACTGAGGGACTCACTAAGACAGAGAGGTTCAGTGTGACTTGCCCAAAGCAGCTCAGGGAGTGAGTATCAGAGCTGTAGGAGTTCCAGGCTCCCAGTCCTGTTCTTGGCACACGAGACTCTTCTTTTCCTTCAGGACGAAACCCTGCTTTCCCTTGGCAAAGACCAAGTACATGAGACATACCCAGTGGCTAGGAATGGCACATCAGTGCAGTCATTCCATTGCAGCCATTCCAGCCCATGGACCATAGTGTGGCCTGCATCTTCTTTACCCTCATCCTCACGTACCTTAAGAAGCCGGTTTGGGCCACTGGCACCACATAGGCAGCAGGGGTGCAACTGTCTCCCCAATGCTCTAGCATATGGGTGGCACTTGTACTACCAGAAGGCAGCAGTGCAGCATGCATAGATAAGGAGTGCGTCCTGCAGAGCTTTTCTCAGAGCCCATGCAAGGAGGCACCAGGTTTGGACCTTGGTGAATGCTAGAACCCAACTCAACAAGGTCTGTTCAGCTTAATTTCTTCTCCCTGCACGAGGGTGGGATAGGTTCTGCAGCACACTATGGGTATGTCTAGACTACATGGCTCCATTGATGGAGCCATATAGATGAGTTTACTAGACATAGGAAAATAAAGCGGCAATTTAAATAATCACCACTTCATTTACATCAAAATAGCCGCTGCGCTGTGCTGATCAGCTGTTGGGCGGCACAGGGGGGCAGTCCGGACATGCCGCGGTCGACAAGGGAAGCCTTTGTCGACCGCTCCGGTGTACCTCGTGAAATGCCTTCCCTTGTCGACCGCGGCGCGTCCAGACTGCCCGGCTGTGCCGCCAAACAGCTGATCAGCACAGCACGGTGGCCATTTTGATGTAAATGAAGCAGTGATTATTTAAATCGCCACTTCATTTTCCTATGTCTAGTAAACTCATCTACATAGCTCTGTTGACGGAGCCATGTAGTCTAGACATACCGTATGTGCCCTACACTACGCCCAGGAGGAGGGCAGTGGCTGACCTGCCAGCAAGGCATCTAAGGGACTGCCCTACTCGGAAAAAGCAGAGACTAAAGTGTCATTGAAATGAATGCACCTCCATAACAACAGTTGTGACTGGAGCACAACACTAACAGCCTCACACTGCCATCTGCCTGTGTACCACTGCCCTGTGCCAAATGGAATTAGATTAGCCCAGGGTACATGGACCAGATCACTGATTCCCCCCGGGGAAAAGCATGTGGAAAGAGAAACAGGAAGAGGTGAATCAAATTCCCTGTGGTTCCCCATCAGAGGATTTCCCCAATTAAGGTTTGCCATCACCTGAGACAGGCAGAGCATCACCCCTAAGCCGTATTGACCCCCCCAAATTGTAGCCTGTTCCATAGCTAAGTATTGCACACTGGCAGGGGCTGGGGGTATCCTAAGTAAGATCATGAATGAGTCAGGTGAAGGGATTGAGGGAGACCAAGGGCTAGGGGTCTCTGAGTTACTGACAGGAATCTGTCACCCTCCCCTTGCCTCACATAGCTGATTTCTCCAGCACTTATTGTAGGGAAGGTGACGTGTGAGACGTGTATGCATGTGGAGTGGGGGGTGGGGAGCTCTGAAAGGCAGATATTCCACTGGGGCCTAAACATGCAATAGAAATCCCAGAAGGGAAAGGAGAAGGGTCTGCAAAAGCAAAGGAAGAAGGCTAGAGATAAAGCAGCCGCAGTGAGTCCCTTTTGGTTGTGAGGGGGTTTCTTTTGGTGAAAGAGCCATAGCAGCTTCTAATGATCTCCAGCTGAAGGAATGAAAAGCGTGCCCTGGGATTCATTAGTCTGAGTAAAGGCCTCCAGTCCTTTTGTGGGGAGCTGGGTTATTGGAGGGATCAATTAAAAACCCAGAGAGGGGAGGGGGAATTATTTTAACATCTGGTCTGTGAAATACTAGAACCTTGTCTGAAATAGTGAGGGGCTGGTCTGACAGTGCAGCGTGCCCTTCTATGCAGTGTATTCAGCAGGCATTTCTTTGCCTTTGGAGGGGTATGCGGGGGTGCCCTGGAGGATATGGGGAGAGGGGGTAACATTGGTGTCAGCAGCAGGATTTGAGAGGGCATGAAGCAAACACCCAAGTCAGTCGGCTCTTCTATCAGGGAATGCAAAACTAAAGACAAGTTTCCTATCCTAGCTCACTGTTGGTGCCACTCCATGAGCTGGGGAGGAGGGGAGGGGGAATGTGTCCCCTGCTGGGTAAATCTTGTCCAGTTTTTCTCCGTATAGCCACACCCCTCCACCTACACCCCATCCATCCCTCGTAGAACTGAAACCTGATGCTTTGGGCCTGTCAGTCATTAGACAGACAGATGCCGCCTGGCCTGTGTAGAGGCAGGAGCGGATATAGGGCAGGGCGAACGGGACGGCCGCCCCAGGCCCCGCGCTTCAAAATGCCCCACGCATGCGCATGGTGTCACTGCGCATGTGCCGTGGCAAAGGGGGGGGGGGCCCCCACGAAATTATGCTGCCCGGGGCCCCGCAAAATGGTCATCTGCCCCTGTGTAGAGGAACGGGGAGGCAGAGATGTAATGGGAAATGAGCCTCAGCGATTTGCTCCGAGGTAGCCTTTGGGCGATACACAGAGCCCATTTCAGGAAGCCACAGAACTGCAGGTCTTTATTTCATGGGAATGGATTGGAGAGCGACTTGCTCTGTGATTCTGGGTAAGTTCTTACCTCTCCAAAGGTGGTAGGAGTCTCCTCCAGGGCCGGATTAAGACTTTTAGAGGCCCTAAGCACTGAAAAGATTATGGTGCCCCCCATATGTAATTCAAAATAAAAACAATACTATACTGTAAAATAAAATTGTATTTTTCGAAATGACACAAAACTGACATGTCTTCTGAAATTAAAATAGCATCTTTCTAGATTTTCTGATTGCAAAATTCTGGATACGTTCATCGAAGCTGACTTGACGAAGCACGTCCGGTTCCATACACAATAGGGAAAGTGAATCGAGTCTGTCCTGACACATTGTTGTTCTCTGAGGGTTTTATATTCTTTTCAGCTGAGAAAAAGAGTGTTCTGCGGAGTTCTGACTTTTCCCACAATGACAACTTTGATGCTTTTTTTGCAATATCAAATTTTTTCAAACAAAATCTCATTTTTTTTTGGTGCCCCTACTTTGCTGGTGCCCTAAGCACGTGCTTAGTCTGCTCATTGGATAATCCAGTCCTGGTCTCCTCCCTCCCCCGTACTCTCAAACCTCAGGCAACGGGTGGGAGTTTGGAACAACCTACCTTTGTGGGAAAAGCTTCACTATGAATGTCAGTGGAATTGCAATCAGCTATAGGAGCACACACAAGCTTGCTCTCTCTCATATGGATCCCCCTCCTCTGCCTCACATCAAGCTCTTCTTCACCTTGCTTCCAGGTCCTGGATGTATTGGCTTTTCTTCTCCTTGGACTCTCCCTCTCCATGCAGCTGCATGCTGAAATTCACTCTCTCCAGGCCCTTGACATCAGTGGGGACAGAGAACCTAACAAAGACATGCTGGGAAGTCACTTAGCTGCTGTGCCTCCCTGGCCAAGTGCTTTGCCCGGTAGAGTTAAAAAGAGAGACTTTGGGGGCTTGTGCATGCTAGATATCAACAAACTATTTGGAAAGTAAATAGCAACTTTTGCTTCCCTCCCTCCCCCCCATTTACAAGCACAGACCAATACTTATCCAGCAGAGATGTTACTGTTTCCATTCTGAGACAGCCATTTTGTGTCATGCCCTGAAGCATCTTGGGAAGAAGAAAAACACCACACTAGTGGCCTCTATAATATCGTGACCAACATTCACAAAGCTAGAATATTTAACCTGCTCCTCTTTGGAAGCTGAGCCCCACAGGTTAGTCTTGTGTCAGACACCATGTTTCCCCCGCATGAGGGGAATATTCAAGGGAATATTTAGCAAAGGAGAGCAATCTTTATATTAAACATAGGCTGGAACCAAAACCCAACATTGCTGGGGTTGGATCCAGCTTGGAGCCAAATCCACATGCCAATTTCCATCATCATGAAGTATGTGACCATTCAGATTTGCAATCCCAAACTTTTAGGACTGTACAAGTCTTGTTCCATTAGCAATGTAAGATGTTTGTATCTGGATTAGCAATTGGGATTGAGGGTTCTTGTCTATAGCTACGTTATATAGAGACTTTCATCCAAAGGGAACTCCAGATGGATCCCCTTCCCCACCCTTCTCCATGATGCTGAAGCATTTCAATCATGAGATGAAGAAGGCAATAGTAATTGTAGGGGGAATTTAAGGCAAGCAGACTTTACCTCTCCCAACTGGAATTTCCCAAGAACAGGGTAGCACCCCCTTCTTATTATGCAGTAGTCAATGTTCTGGCGCGGTCAGGGCTTTGAACTCACCTCTCCTTCAAAAGAGAGCACCCCCAGCAGCATAGCGCCTCCCACTAGCATGCTGGGATGTGGATCTAATATGGGAGTCAGAGAGAAGAGCACCACCTACTGTGAAGTGTCAACAAGCTTCTTGTCAGTGTCTGATGACAGGCAGACCCATGTCTCAGTGTTTAGGGTCGGGGCAATGTACAGTGAGAGAGCTGACAGCCATCGAACCAAACTGAAACCCTGTATTAGGGACGTTAAATATCGGTTAATTGAATAGTTGAGTAATCTCATGAATTCTTATCGGTTACTGGACTATTCTATAGTCCCTGGGGGCGGGGCCAGCAGCCAGCACACTCGGCCTCACTCCCAAGGAGCCCCCTGCCACTCTGTGCTGCTGCCTCTGCCTCGGGGTGCCAGGCAGGAGCTGGTCTGTGAGGGGAGCCAGTTTAAAAACCAGATCCCCTTGCAGATTGGCTGACTGTTGCCCTGTGCTGCTGCCTCTGATAAAGAGGCAGCAGCGTGGGGTGGCAGCAGCCCCTGTCTCAGGGGGAGGGTGGTCTGAGCTCCTGAGCCTGGCACAAGCCAGAACTGAGCTTGCCCGCCTGGCTCCTAATACACTTTAAATGCAAAGCCGCAGCAGGGATAGGTCCCGGACCTGTCGCAAGCCAGGACTGAGCCACTAGGCTGCTGGCCAGCCTGCTAAAAAATTTACTGGTGGATGTGGGGAGAGAAATGCAAGTAGTCTATAGCATTAACCTATAACCTTTGGCTAATAGGTTAATGAACTACACTATTACATCCCTACACTCTATATCATGGAAATCATTTCAGTCAGGGTTGGGGTGTTCCAGTCAGGGTTGGCAGTAGCCTAGGGCTTGATCTGGACAGAAGTCCCTGATCTGCCCCAAACCTCTGTGTGACCATGGGCAACTTACATTATCTCAGCACCATAAGAGTATTTAGGTTCCTAATTTCAATGGAAGTTAAGAGCCTAAGTACTTTTGTGGCTCTGGAACATGGCCTCTGTTCTTCAGTTCTCATCTGTAAAATGGGAATTACAGCACTTCCATGGGTGGCAGGAAAATAAATGCCTAAAAGATTGCGAGGCACTTGTAAGTGTCACAGTTCAGGACAACAGTACCCCTATTCTCCCTCCATGGTCCAGCAAGGACACCCACCCTCAGGCTCTCAGCTCCATAGCTGTCACCTCTCTTGGGCAGAGACACACATCTTGCTCCCTTCTGGCTGGAGTATCTTCAAGCTGAATGGCTCCCAGGCTACACTGTGAGTTCCGCCACAAATCAGACTGCCTCGGGAGGCCTGCTGTACTTTCTTCTCAGAGGCTGTAAACAACATAACTGCCCCTAGGTCTAAAGTACCACACAGCCCTGTTGAGCAAGTACATTTATTCATAAGTATGATAGAGGAAACGTATAACAGAAACAAAAGAGCCTACACATATGCTAATAAGCTCACCCTAACTCTAACAAGGGCTCTGGCCAGTGAGCATTCCTTCAAACCCCACGGAAGGGGGTTTTGTGAGCTCACAAGTTCATAACAGCTATTAGCTCAGAACAAGCATCTCCATGAATGTGAGACTCATTCATTTATGCAGTTTGAGTTTCTGGTCTGGTCCTCATGCAACAATAGGATTCTTCTGCAGGGGCAGTTCCATTTTTTAATACTTTTTTTAAATTAAACTTTATAGCATTAAGTTTAATTCAGTAAGGTTTGTCTCAGTAAGTATCATTCCCAAATAGTGCTTCTCTTCACTCTTTGGATCCCTTATAAAATAGTGTGGCTGGAAATTTCTGTGCCTCTCAACGCAAAACCCAGCTTCATAAGTGTAGGATCAGCCCAGATACTGCTAACTCTTGCTCTCTGAGGCTATGCCTACATTGGTGGTTTATTGTGCAAGAACATCTTGTGCAAGGGTTCTTGTGCAAGAACACATCCACACTGCCATGTGCGAGATGTGCTTTTGCGCAAGAGCATCTATGGCAGTGTGGACACTCTCTTGTGCAAGAAAGCTCTGATGGCCATTTAGCCATAGGGCTTTCTTGCGCAAGAAACCCCTGCCACGTGTCCACACTGCCCTCTTGCGCAAGAGCTACTGTGCCCTCTCTTACCACACCGTACTGTAAATCTTCTTGCACAAGAGTGGGTGGGCAGTGTGGACGCTCTGCGGAAGAACGGCCGTTCTTGTGCAATAACCCGCCAGTGTAGACATAGTCTAGATATATCCACAGGCTATTTTTTTTTTCTGAAAAAACTGCCCTTTTTAAAAAAAAAAAATTATCTGCATCCACTCTGCAATCGTGTTCTTTCAAAATTAAAATCAAAAGAATGCAGGGGTTTGTGAACCTCAAATTATGAGAAAAAATGCCTTTTTCGATAGAGCTCTTTCTAAAAAAAGGCATGTGTGGATGCAGAACAGGGACATTTTTCAAAAGAAGAGGCAGTCAAAAAAAAGCACAGGTGCCCTGGTGGACATTCTGTGAATAGCAATCAGGGCTTTTTTTCAAGAGAGCATGCATGCAGTCTGGATGCTCTCGAAAAGGCAGATTGCTTTTTCGATCCATTTTTGAGATGCGGACGCTCTCTTTTGAAAGAAGCTTTTTCTGAAAAAGTGAAGAGAGGGGGAAATCAGAGAAGCCAGGAGTTATCAGAAGCCTGCTCCAGAGTTTAGGAACTTCAAAGGAGAATATTTTTGTACTAATAATGCCAAGATGGTGAAGCAGGACTGAAGGGCTAAAAAGGGCATATTTGAGTAGAGAGGGCAGGAGGGCTGTAAAAAGATGTCAGGATCCTAATTTTCCTTTTTTCTGGATACATCTGTGGGGTTGCTCCAGATTTCCACTGTGTCAGTGAGAGGGGAATCAGGCCCCAGGGTCATGAGAGAGATGAAATTAGTTCTGCCATGGAAGATTTTTAAAAACAAGGAGGGCAGTTTTGATCTGGACCTTGACACAAACAGAAGGGGGAGCCAGTGGAGTGGTTTGAGGCCAGTTTGCTGTCCCAAGATGGACAGCACTCACACAGTGTCCCCCTAGTTACAAAACTTCAGAAAAGTAGCTTGCAATAATCTGTTGTCTGGTGCAGTGTTTGAAACCTGATCTTTTTAAATTCCAGTACAGCTCTAGATTTCAGTAGTTGTTAGTATCTGTATGTTAAAAAATACCAGGGCCTTATTGAAAGCACATTTGCAGAGCTTTAAGAGCAATTAAATGCACATGCATCTCTTGCATGGGAGCTTACTCTCAGTGAGTATGGTTTTAATAATCAAGTGGTATTTAGTTTACATGCTGTAAGTGCAATATTAAGTCTAAATGAAAACCTGATTGGAGATGCCTATTTTTAAAGTGTGGTGGCTTTGCTGCTAGAGGCAGGGTTCATGGGCAAGATGTGATAACTGCTTCAAAGGTGCTCAGATTGGTAAAAGTGGGAGGCTCATCCAAGTGTAACTAACTTGCATAAATACAAGGGCACAGTGGTGCCCAGGAAGTGTCTCATCCAAGTCACAGGAATTGAGCTTTTGATCTTAAGTGGTGTGGGCTAATAAAAGTGTTGAAATAACTGAGACCAGCCACTAGAGGGAGACATGATCACATGCACTATGGTTGATGCTTCTAGGCCAAGAGTGGACAATAATTTTTGAAGAGAGGGCACTTCACAAATTTCTGAACTAGCCCCGGGCCACCCTCAGGTGGACGGGGCAGGGCCAGGATGCTTCCCATGCTTCCCCACCCACAAACCTTGATTGACCTGGGGGTGGGAGAGCACGTAAAGTCTTTGCTCCCTGCCCCCTATCGCCTAGAGAGAACTGCCAGCTGTTTTGAACAACTGGAGGTTCCCTCTAGATGCTGCAGGCCCCTGGTGGCGGGAGGAGACTTCACATTTCCCCTACCCTGGGGCCAATCAGGGCCTGGAGGCAGGGGGAATGCACAAAGTCTCTCATCTCCTGTCCCCAACCTACAAGGGACATGCGGCACCTAGAGTGAGCCACCAGTTTTTCTGAAAAAACTGGAGGTTACCTCTGGTGCCACACGCTGGCGGGGAGAGGAGACTTTGCATGCTCCCCTGTCCTGAGGTCTTGATTGTCCTGGGGATGGGGGAGCGATAGGGCAGCCGTGGGTTGGATCAACTAGCTTGGCGGGCCAAATCTGGCCCACATAGACTCTCTTGTCCACCCTTGTTCTAAATCGACCATGTCTACTACTTATCAGTGCTGGTCACAGTGACTTTACCCAATAGCCTGACAAAAGGTCCATCCGTTTTCCCTCATTCCCTAATTTTTTATTTTGGGGAAGTTGTTGTGTGTCCTGGCTCTGGGCTAGAGAGAAAGCAGAGGGACACAATTTCCATTCTGGCTGGACTCAGGCAGTCCTGGAAATCTCACTAGACAGCCCTTCTCAGGAGATGTCCAGCCCCATTTATGCAGACCAAAGAAGTTCTGAAGTGGTTGTGAGTGTAAACTCCATGGGAGTTGCTGGTGCTTGGCACCTTTCAGTTGGGGTGCAGGCATCTGTTCTTTGGGTGCTTCTCCAAAACAAGACTCTGAAAGCTCTAAGCTTCATCTGTTATGAAAAACAAACACTTCCCTGATCCCTGGGTTACAGTGTGTGTAATCCTAGCCCTTTAAAATTCCTCCAGTGCTAGAAGAAGGAGCTCAGAGTTACTCAGTAGACTTCACCCCGCAGATAGGAAATCCTCTGTAGGACAGGAGGAATTTTAAAGAGCTCCCAGAAGTAGTGTGAGCTAGTGCCAAAGTAATACAAATAATAAACACAACAGGACTCACTGTCTCCATGTCTAGGTGAGTGGGATTTAGGAAGATGATGCCTCCTAATGCTCCAATTCTAGGATGCTGTCAGTCAGGGGTGCTGGCTTGCCTGGATCCAGCCCTGTGGTGCAGTGGGGGCGCTGTCTGCTCTGTATCTCGGGGTCCCCCTGCATTGTGATGTGTGATTTCCACTGACTCACCCACATGTGGTGATGTCGTGTCAGTACCTTGCTGGTTGCTATGCTTGAGTTGTGAATGATCCCTACTGGCCTCTGCCTGTGAGCACTGCCCAGCAGGGGGGCTGCCTAAGTCATGTACACAAAGACCCAACCGGTCAGGCGAGTTGGGGCAGCGAGGGAAACTAGGGAAGTGAGTGTTCAGGGGAAGTGTCAGTCTGGGGCTGGAACCATGAGGGAGACAGACTGAGGTTGCTGGGGCTGAGGGCTAGGGGTGATGGACCCCTAACCCAAGGTGTCTGAAACACCCTGGCCCCAAATCCTGTAAACACCCCACATCTATGCTGTATCCTGGAGGAACAATAAGATCCTGCTATTCTACTGCTGGCGGAATCTATTCTTGCTGCTACGGGGGTGCAGGATTGGGGGAACTCCAACTGTGTCGTCACAGGCCCCCAAAGCTCAGGGTTCCCCCCAGCATTGGGGAGTCTGCGCTGGCACTCCAGTCCCCACCCCCACCCCGACTATCCCACTGCGGGGCTGAATCGCACGAAAATCTACTTGCCTGGGGGTCAGTGGCCCCCAACCCAAAAACGATTCCCCATCCCTGCTTTAAATTAAGGCTGGTTATATTTCTAAAAGCTACTCTAACTCAACCAGAAGTGATGGGCTTGATCCAGAAATTATTGGGTGAACTTCTCTGGCCTGTGCAGTGCAGGTCTGCTTAGATTAACATAATGGTCCCTTCTGGTCTTAAAATCCATGCCACTGCAGCTAATTTCTTCTTCATCTATTGAGCTGAGGAAAGTTGCCATGGGAAGAAGCAGTCAGGGGCTGAGATTAAATGGTATCATCTTCTCAATAATAAAAGCCAAGCAGGTTGTCCTGTGTTGAGTTTTTCTGTGTAAGAGCCATGCCTGGATAATGTCAGTGTTTACCTCAGGGACAGCAGAGCTGTCAGGACACACTCCATGTGGCCACACATGGAAACACAGACAGGATTCCTTTGCTCAGAAGGATGAAGGAAGGAAGGAAGGGAGGGGGTAACAATCACAGTTTGTTAGGAACCTTAACAAATCACAAAGTCGCACAGCCAGCTAATGCAACTGTTCCTATTTTTACTGAGCAATTTACATCCCTGGCTCCCTTCCTTACTTCATCCATTATTAATCTTCTACAAATATCTCCCAGTTCTGCTGAGGTAGTAAATCAGAGGCTCTTTGAAGATGTAAGGCTGCAGTACAGCAACAAATACCCTTTTTTAAATAAACGTTTTAGGGATGAAATCTCCCTTTGATGTGCAGCATGCAACCCTCATCCTACACACACTCCCCACTGTTATTAATGCATTACTTTCTGCTAACACACTGGCGCTGTGTTAATGCACACTGTAGAGTTCTAAGCATGACAGAAATATGTAATTCACACACACACACACAAGACCCCTATGTTTAAAGAGCACTATTAAGGTTGCAAAGTCAAGCACTGAAAAAAAAATGGCAGCAACCTTCTAATACTATACTGGGCTAATGGTCAGCCGTGACACTTGCTGACCTGGCATCACGTCATGCAGTAGGCAGGCTTTCCCCTTGAGGAGTCACATCCATCTACTGACCTGGACTGATCCTGATGAACTGACAGGCTCTCAGCAGGAAGTAGGAGAACAGTGAGCTTATTGTCTGAGCTGCAAGTTGATGCCCACTCTGTCTGCAGGGCAGCCTGAAGCTGGGAGTATGAGGTTAAGGGAAGCCAACATCACTGCTTCTCATTAATACCCCCAGGTATTCTGCAGTTCTTTGGCCACAGAATTGGACTCCTGAATCCAAAATTTTGTTTTATAATGTTTCTAGCACTTATGGTCATGGGAGCAGGGGGGAGCCCCACCTTGAAGATCTGTCTTGCGTGTAATTGGTACATTGTTATCTACCTGAGTCAGCAGAGACTCTAACAATAACTCTAAGAGCAGCAAACATTTTCCTTCTCAAAATGCGTGTTAGTTCTGAAACCTAAAGACGACTATCCAGGTGTCAGCTTTGTACAACTGTTTTGGTGTTGGACTTTTTGTCAGAAACATGCAGCTGAGATACCAGTGCCACAGTCCTAACTAGCCTATTACACCTCTGCTGGTACCAAAAGGCCTAACTTCCCTTTGCTCAACTGCCCAAACCTCTCTCCAACAGCATTTTCAAGGCAGATGCTTATTGTCAACACAGAAATCTTTGGCATATCAAAGAATGAAAATGTGGCAACAGCTGGGGGTTGCATGGGGAGCCCCTTGACACCAGGCCAGACTGGCTGGGGAGGCTTCCTGCCAGTTACTTACCCAAGGCATAAAGAGGTGAATCTTAACTGAGTAGCAGGCCCAAGCCTGCCACTTGTGTAATCTCCCAATCCCATTTGCCCAATGTTGTAATAGGAGGCCTGGTCACCCCCCTAAAGGAGTTAGGGAGTTCACATCGTACTTTGGGGCAGTCCTCCTGGCTTTTAGCAGTTGATTTGGTTCTCAGAATCAGCTTGCACTGGACTGGACAGGTTAAGTTAGACTATCAGTGGCATATTGAATCTTTTTTTCTTCATATTCCCCTGACAAAAAAAAGCAAAGCAAAGCAAAGGAAGGGCCGAAGAAATCATCTGACGCAAATTAATTTCCTGTGAATACTGCTAAGTGAGTCTGACCAAATCCTGACATCTGACACAGCTCGAGTCCTGGTGAGACAACTTGATAAGGGGATCCGGCGAGCTCTCCAGGCCTCAGTGTGAGCTGGAAGCAAACCATGCCGAGCTGTTGTTGATTCATCTCAGGGAAGTGGAGGAAGGGACTGGTGTTTAAACAGATGTAGGTTGTATATCACAGGCAGAAGGGCTGAGTAGAATGCTGAGTCCCTCATATGTTACAGATTTTTTTTTCCACTATGGTTTTAGCCATTTCAAAAGAGCTTTTACTCCAGCTGCTTCTCAGCAGAACTCTCTGAGCCATTGAAGGCTGCATTGATTGAGGTTTGTGGAGGAGACACTCTCTGCTGAGGAGTGGACTACGCATTTTTTGTCAGGCAGTGATCAGCGAGGGATATTCTACTGTGAGTGAAGGATTTTCCATGCTGAGTTACACAAGGAAGGATTTGTAAGAGGAATCAACCTGGGCTCCCTCTTTGCTTCCTTCAAATGGGTGCAAATCATGACGGTGCAAAAATGTCTCTGGTTGTGCCTACAAATCAGGTCCCAGTAGACAGATGGCTTCTTCTATCGAGTCCATGTGTTGAGGGTGAGGGGGTTCAGTTAGGAGGCTACAGGAGAAATGGAGGCACGGAGAAGTTGTGACTGCTCCCAAGTTACAGACCTGTGAATAGAAATCCACAGCCCCAATGCTCCCACCACTCTCTCCTTTTTCCATTTAGATGCTTAATCATTTAGTTTCAGTTTTCTGCCTGCCTCAGATTTCACTGAAGCCTACAGCATGGAGGGCTGACTCCAATGTGATTGACACTAGTTATGGGGGAAGAGAGCCCGTGCTGTCCTATTTTCATACAGCAGGTTAGGACTCAGGAACTAACCTTCTAGTCCCATATATGAAGAAAGACTGAAAGAAATTCATGGGTACCCTGCTAGAGCTGGGCAACCATCACCAGGTCCCATTGGACCCATTCAGGTGAGCATCCAGAAGGCTGAGGGCCTAATTCTTCTGACTTAAATTAGATTTAGACTGACTGATGCCACTGGTATCATTTGAGTTACTCCTGATCTACATCAGGGTCAGTGAGAGGAAAATCAAGCCCTGAATTCTCATGTGAACTTCAGTTAAGACTCTTAGCCGTGAAAACTGGTTTTCTTATAAGATTTCTCATAGTAAGCCAAGTTAGAAATGCAGTGATAAGTCCTTCGCAGGACATTTGCATGAATGTTAGCCCTAGTGGTTACAGTGCAAACCTGGGGTGGAGTTGGAGACAGAAGTTTTGTTCCCAGTGCTGCCATTGCAGCACTCTGAGCCTCAGTTTCCCCATGTGTAAAAAACTGATAATACTTATGTCTCCCAGAGGGCATGGAGAGTTGTGAGGCTTAGTGTGTGTATGTTGGTGCAGTGATTTAAGATCCTGACATGGTAGGAGCTCCAGAAGGGCAAAAGTTTTAAAGAAATATATTTTTAAACTGAAGTATTTCCACTCTCACTTCCAGCCAAAATTAGACAGTGCGGAGGAATCACAGAGACATGAGCCCAAGCCAAATACCTGCATTTGCAACTTGAACAGGTCTCTATAATAAGCCACAGCTGACCCTCCAAAACCTGGAGAAAGTTCAGCTTCAGCTCTCAAATTTGAGCCTCTGCTCTATCCCTCCGAAGAAACCATACATTTTTTAAAATAATAATAAATGTGGGGTTCTTTTATTTGCCTTTGGGTGTCTGAGCCTTTAGTCCATGAGGTCTAGAACTGTGCGTTATTTCTTAAAGAAAGCTGATAGTCTCACAGAATGACATGACTCCAGAAGCCAGGGCTTGTGTGAGACATAAAAGAAAAAGCCCAAGTGTTGACATCAGTGGGAATGTTTGTGTTTAGTAGCCCAGTTCAGAGATATGGGGCCAGATCTCCAAATGGTGCAAATCAGTGTAGTTCAGCTGAAACAGCAATTTACACCAGCTGGGGATCTGATCCACAAAGTTACTGAACCTTTCAGAATGTCGGTTAAAAAAAAACCCCAACAACCCCAATTTGGGTGGCTCTAGGTGGTCAGTATTTTTTCCCCAAACAGATGAACAGCAATACTTCTGCATAGGAGTAAACACCAACCTGGTGCTAGCTCTGTTGAGTAGCATAGACTTTGGTGAGAGGTAATAGCCACCCTCTGATCTTGACTTGCTTCAATGGACTATCCCAGCACCTGTCAAAAGACATTTCCCTGCTTACATTTTGCTCCCCCAGTTTCTCACAAATGCACAGAGATGTTTGCACTTGGGTGGTTTGATGTCATGTTGCAACATTGCAATGCCAAAAAATCACAAAGCAGATGTCAAGGCATATGTCAGATGTTGTGTTGTCACTGAAGATGTTTCGGTAGCTTTTCAGTGCTGTGCCTGCACTACGAAGGTCTATCAAAAATAGAAGGGCTGGCCTGGGAATGCCTTATCAAATCTGAAGCAGATGGACTAACAGATAAAGTCAGGACAAAATGTGAGGATGGCTTTACCTGTTAGGCAGGATGGAGCATGAAGACAGATTTGGGTCAAGAACAAAGACAGAAACATGGGGAAGCTGAGGGGAAGAAGGGGAAAGCTGTAGACGTTTTTCCTTGCTTCCTTCAAAGCTCTAAGATCTTCACAGGGTTTCATCCTTCTCTTTTCACATTTGGAACTTCAAGAGGCTTCCAGATGGGCTATGAAGGAAGGTCCAAATCCATGTCACAGCTCTGAGTTAATATCACCATTGGGAGTCTTAAGGAAGCGGCATGTACAAATTTGGCTTTAAAACTCAAATTGCTGTCAGAAATCTGATCTGATAAAACTGAGTCTAAGTTCTGATGGGAAAGTAGGTCACACACCATATGGCATTGCTCCATCCTATTGACACAGCCTCGGTACACTGACAAGGAGATGCTTTTATTTCTGTGAGTTTCTTAAATGCTGAGGGCCTGAGTCTCCATTGCAGTGCTCCAGTTTTATCTTGGCATAAATCCAATGATTCCAGATGAGTTACTTACATTGGTGTAAATCTGGAGTAAGGCAGTTGAATAAGGCATTCATTTTTAATGGCAAGAATAATTAAGGGGGTAACTTCAAATCAAGATGAATTTTTTTTCCTGCTGTGCTCTAGGAATTATTTTGTGAAAGTTCTATGACCTCTGTTATATAGGAGATCAAACCAGATAATCACAAAGGTCTGACCTAGGAATCTATGAATATATTAATAAACTCACATTACAACTATTGTAGGTCTTGGCTTATAAATTATTTTCCCAGACATAAACTTACTTCCTGGATTCTCAAACTTTGTTTATATCTAACCCCGTTAGATTTAGATTGTGAAGTCCCAGGAGACAGACATTTTCTTCCAGTCTTCTCTTAAGTATCATGAATATTTATGATGCTTATATAAATACTATCACCCCTGATTACATTGTAACAAAGTGGTGATAACCTGGGAGTTCACAACTGTTGCAACATTGCACATCCCTCACTTGCAATTTCACCGCAAACAATGGAGCTAAAACTCAGACCTGGCAGCTCTGAGTCAAGCAGAAAGAGGATCACACTTACCTGCTTGCAAGCTAGGGCCTAAGACACACCATAGAGTCATTTTGATTGTTCTCCTACAGGGCTCTAGAGGGTCACATATCTCTGTGGATCTTGGTTAACAAGCTTATGACACTCAGGCAGGAATCTGCAGACTGTTTAATTTCCTCATAGAGCTTGTGATGAGGATGGGTCTCTCCAGGTGCATAACTTTTATTGATTACCTCAGGGTGCTCTTGGACAGCTCAGCCACAGTGCAGATGCTTTGTGTTCTGACCCCAACATGGAAGTCAATTCTTGCTACCCACTTTATAGAGGAGAGGAGGAACTCTGGAGCTCTGCTAGTTGTTTGCGGAGGATCCCTTTTAATTTAGTTTAATAAACTCTCGCAGTGCTTTCAAACACAGCTTGTTTTAATTCACAGCACTCTCTTGAGTGCACCATGAAAGGAGAGCTCCATGTGGGCTGGATTATAGGGTGGCACAGATTCCTGCATGTGTTTCAGAGGTGGATGTAAAAGAAGGATAACAAGAAAGGTTTCTACAGGCATGTTAACAAGAAGAAGGTGATCAGAGAGGGTGTGTGGCTCCTAATGGATGAAGGAGGTAACCTAGTGACAGATGATGTGGGGAAAGCTGAAGTACTCAATGCTTTCTTTGCCTCTGTATTCACGGACAAGGTCGGCTCCTGGACTTCTGCGCCAAGTGACGCAAGATGGGATGAAGATGGTCAGCCCGTGGTGGGTAAAGAACAGGTTAGGAACTATTTAGAAAAGCTATACGTACATAAATCCATGGGTCCGGACTTAGTGCATCCGAGGGTACTGAGGGAGCTGGCAAATGTCATTGTGGAGCCTTTGGCTATTATCTTTGAAAAGTCGTGGAGATCGGGAGAAATCCCGGATGACTGGAAAAAGGCAAATGTAGTGCCCATCTTCAAAAAAGGGAAGAAGGATGATCCAGGGAACTATAGGCCGGTCAGTCTTACCTCGGTTCCTGGAAAAATCATGGAAGGGATCCTTAAGGAATCCATATTGAGGCTCTTGGATGAGAGGAAAGTGATTAGGAATAGTCAGCATGGATTCATAAAGGGCAAGTCGTGCCTGACCAATCTGATTAGCTTCTATGATGAGGTAACTGGCTCGGTGGACATGGGGAAGTCAGTGGATGTTATATACCTTGACTTTAGCAAGGCTTTTGATACGGTCTCCCACAATATTCTTGCCAGCAAGTTAAGGGATTGTGGATTAGATAAATAGACGGTAAGATGGATAGAAAGATGGCTAGAAGGCCAGGCCCAGCGGGTAGTGATCAATGGCTTGATGTCAGGATGGCAGCTGGTTTCTAGCGGAGTGCCCCAAGGTTCAGTTCTAGGACCGGTTTTGTTCAATATCTTTATTAATGATCTGGATGAGGGGATGGATTGCACCCTCAGCAAGTTTGCGGATGACACTAAGCTGGGGGGAGAGGTAGATACGCTTAAGGGCAGAGATAGGGTACAGAATGACTTAGACAAATTGGAGGATTGGGCCACAAGAAATCTGATGAGGTTCAACAAGGACAAGTGTAGAGTCCTGCACTTGGGACAGAAGAATTCCAAGCATAGTTACAAGCTGGGGACCAACCGGTTAAGTAGTAGTTCTGCAGAAAAGGACCTGGGGGTTACATTGGATAAGAAGCTAGATATGAGTCAACAGTGTGCCCTTGTAGCCAAGAAGACTAATGGCATATTAGGTTGCATTAAGAGGAGCATTGCCAGCAGATCCAGAAATGTCATCATTCCCCTTTATTCGGCTTTGGTGAGGCCGCATCTGGAGTATTGTGTCCAGTTCTGGGTCCCCCACTACAGAAAGGATGTGGACGCATTGGAGAGGGTCCAGCGGAGGGCAACCAAAATGATTAGGGGGCTGGAGCATGTGACTTATGAGGAGAGGCTGAGGGACTTGGGTCTGTTTAGTCTGCAGAAGCGAAGAGTGAGGGGGGATTTGATAGCAGCCTTCAACTTCCTGAAGGGAGGTTCCAAAGAGGATGGAGGGAGGCTGTTCTCAGTAGTGACAGATGGCAGAACAAGGAGCAATGGTCTCAAGTTGTGGTGGGAGAGGTCCAGGTTGGATATTAGGAAAAACTATTTCACTAGGAGGGTGGTGAAGCACTGGAATGGGTTACCTAGGGAAGTAGTGGAGTCTCCATCCCTAGAGGTGTTTAAGTTTCGGCTTGACAAAGCCCTGGCCGGGTTGATTTAGTTGGAATTGGTCCTGCCTAGAGCAGGGGGCTGGACTTGATGACCTTCTGAGGTCTCTTCCAGTTCTATGATTCTATGAGTTGGGGGGAAGGATAGCTCAGTGGTTTGTGCATTGGCCTGCTGAACCTGGGGTTGTGAGTTCAATCCTGGGGTGTGTGTGTAGGGATCTGGGGCAAATCTGTCAGGGATAATACTTGGTCCTGCTGTGAGGGCAGGGGACTGGACTCAATGACCTCTCATGGTCCTTTCCAGCTCTATGAGATGGTGGTATATCTCCATATATTATGATATATAGATGCACAGCAAGCGTCTGGAATAAGGGCCTACTTTTCTTATAAGTGGGTGTGCCAGGTTTTTAGATGCTCAGCTTGAGACACCTTAAAAGACATGGGGTTTTACAAGGCAGGTGAAAATCACACCTCCATTGTATCAGATCATGTTCCTTAAGAAGAGTTGAGGCACCCAAAATCACTTGAGTCACTTGAAAATATAGGCCAATGGGTGAGAATCAGACACACCAATGTCAAATGGATGTGAAAACACCCCTGTGCTGGTTTACTAGCCTTTTACATCTACTCTTCACTGACTTTGCCTGAGTGTAAATGAGTGCCCTACATACAAAGCAGTGATGAAGAAGACCCAGAGTAACACTGCTGAAATAAATAGTTACACAAGGTTTACTCCCATTAGTAAGCCAGAGCTAAATTCTGCTTTCAGTTACACAATGAATTTCAACAGAGTTAGATGTATGGCTTTGCAGTCAAGATCAAAATCGACCCTTTAGTCTTTCACCCCTACTTTTGTTTCGCAGATGTCCAGAAAAGCCTCTCATAGTTGCTCTAGTGTTTTAAGAAAAGAGACATTGATGATGTGAGGATAGGAAGGCAAAAAAACATTCAATTAAATTAAAAAGCAGCAAGGTTCCAAAGAATTCGCAGCTGTCCCTCATCTCCACCCCCATTCATTGTCAGCTGTAAATATTTATCTGGCAGGCTCTAATGAAAGACATGGACCAAAATCATCATAATTTCAACATGGCTTCCCTCCAGGGCTCTGAATTCAGAGGACTGCATTTTTCACCAGGGCCATGTTAGCCAATGGTGTCATGGGGTCATATGCAGTGGAGTGAACTCTTTGAAGAGAGCTACATCATAACATCACAAATGTTTTTTGTTTGACATAAAATAAAAACCCCAGTGTGGGGATGCAAGGGAGTTCTGCCACCCTGCAGTTAACAAGCTGGAGCTGGTTTGGAATTAGAAGTAGTGAAAGAAGAATTGTGAAGTCAGATGGGGCTAGTTAAGGGCTTTTATAAATCTTTCCCAGAAGCAGCAGCCTCCTCGTACTGATTGTACATTTCTATAGTTCATCCCAAAGTGCTTTACAAACTCTGCAAAGAGGGGAATTGCTTTGCTCACCACTGGCAGGCAGCCACTTCGGGGGTAGCATTTTTGCTAGCTTGTCTGTAGTGTATAGCAATGCTGTGCAGCAATTTGGGACAAGTGAAAAATACCAGTGGCCAGCAATTAGGCATCTCAATTTAGAGATATCTCACTTGTACCTCTTGGCTAAGTCTACATTGGTGGGGAGTTCTTGCGCAAGAACACTAACGTTCTAATGTATGAAATCAGGGCTTCTTGCGCAAGAACTATGATGCTCCCACTCAGGAATAAGCCCTCTTGTGCAACTGTTCTTGAGCAAGAGGCCAGTGTAGACAGGCAACATGAATTTCTTGCGCAAGAAAGCCCTATGGTTAAAATGGCCATCGGAGCTTTCTTGCGCAAGAGGGCATCTACACTGGCACACATGCTTTTGCGCAAAAGCACATCTCTTGCACAAAGGCACATGCCAGTGTAGACGCTCTCTTGCACAAATACTTTAACGCAAGAACTCTTGTGTTAAAGAGTATTTGTGCAAGATCATGCCAATGTAAACGTAGCCCTTGTTTTTCAGAAAGTTCTGCTCCCCCACCTCCTGCAAATCAGGCTGGTATTGTGTCGCAGTTGGGCACCTGAAATCATGAATCAGTGGACAGTGCAGATCACTGTCTCCAACTGAAAGTGCAAAGGAGATTTTAGGGAAAATAGAATGTCATGACTGAGTTAGAATTTGAGTGGCCTAAGAGCGGTTTTAATAGCCTTGATCTTTAGAGCCCAGAAAATCCACAGATATCTGTTTTATATCCACAGGTATCCATATATGTGGCTGCAGATATCTGTGGCTCATTTTTATGGATACAGATGTGGATACGAATACACATTGGCTACATCTAGACTGGCATGATTTTCCGTAAATGCTTTTAACGGAAAAGTTTTTCCGTTAAAAGCATTTGCGGAAAAGAGTGTCTAGATTGGCACAGACGCTTTTCCACAAATGCACTTTTTGCGGAAAAGCGTCTGTGCCAATCTAGATGCGGTTTTCAGCAAAAAAGCCCTGATCGCCATTTTTGCGATCGGGGCTTTTTTGCGCAAAACAATACCACATTGTCTACACTGACCTTCTTGCGCAAAAGCATTTGTGCAAGGGGCTTTTGCCTGAATGGGAGCAGCATAGCATTTCCGCAAGAACACTGACAATCTTACATGAGATCGTCAGTGTTCTTGCGGAAATTCAAGCGGCCAGTGTAGACAGCTGGCAAGCTTTTCCACAAAAGCAGCTGCTTTTGCGGAAAAACTTGCCAGTCTAGACACGGCCATTTTGTATCCACACAGGGCTCTGTTGATTGTGTGTGGGACCATTAGCTCCAAAAGTGGATAGGCCATTTTTTTTCTTCTTCTCATCTCATGTGTCTAGTAGAAGGCTGGTTCTGTGGCTAGGGCACTGGTGTGATGTTAGACTTGTTTCCCTGTGCCTTAGTTCCCCCTCTGCCCAACAGTGCTAAAAAGGGTGCCCTGCTTCACAGTGGGTTGTGAGTACATTATAGATCATGAGGTAGGCTGTGGCTAAGTAGATAAGAGAAAATGAAGGATGGCAGAGAACCACTGGCCTGTAATGGAAATGCAGAAGACAATTGTGAGGTCGAGAAAATTAGGTGGTGTACCACAATCGTTCCTTTTGTGCCTGCATTTTCTTACAGGCCTGGATGCTCTAGGCAGCCATTTGTGCTTTTTGCTTGTTATTATTCTTTTGTTATTCTCAAAAAGTTGGCTGTTTGCTCAAGATAGTACAGTGTAGGAATGCACTGTTGACTTTCAACAAGTTCTGGGACAGGTCCCAAGGCCATGCACCTGGTATGGGAGTGCAGGAGAGCTTGGGAAGATCACATAGCTATTTTTGCTGAATATTTCCCACCTGATAATGCTAATTACTTGGCCTGGGAAACATGCAAAGTATCAACAAGCTAATTACTGGGTGTGGGAAAATATGCAATGTATCAACCATCTTGTTAGGTTCTCAGAACAACAGGGGTGATTACTGTAAATCTAACAGTATATAAGTGCTGGGGATATTCCTAACATTTGAACCTTGGCGTAGACCAAAGCCACAGAAGGTGCTATGTACTGGCCACTGGGGTCCGTCCGCTGTCCTTCAGGGGGTACTCGGCAGCAGAAGGGACGTTGACGTTGAATCTTATTTTGAGGTTTGCTTAGGCTTAATAAGAATTATATTTTATTCTAAGATTTGCTTCATTGTATTTTATTCTAATATTAAGCATTGTATTTTACCCTAATATTTGCTTAGTAAAATCTTTAGGCCTTCACCCAATTTGTGTGCTTATTGCCTCCCAATCCCTTAATGGAAGAACCATTGCCTCTTGGCAATACATGGCCCAAAGAGGGAAATACCCTGTCTGAATGTGATGGGGGGTCAGTGGTGTATATGCAGTGAGGCCCTTGGCAAGACCATTCTTTAAAACTCCATCACCATGCTGAAAGGGTGCCTGAGACAATGTCCTGCCTTTTGATAGAGTAGCCCCTTCTCTGAAGACTGCTAAACCCTTGGGCTTCAAAAATATATCTGAAGCACATTTTTGCCTTTTAGAATTGGACCATTGCAAATATTTTTTTTAAATGTCCTCCACTTTCTCTCTCTCTCTCCACCTTCACCTCCACTTCCAATGGCCCTAGCTGAGCCTGTGCTGTACATAAGAACATAAGAACGGCCGTACTGGGTCAGACCAAAGGTCATTCTAGCCCAGTATCCTGTCTGCCGACAGTGGCCAGCACCAGGTGCCCCAGAGAGGGTGGACCGAAGACAATGATCAAGCGATTTGTCTCCTGCCATCTCTCTCCAGCCTCTGACAGACAGAGGCCAAGGACACCATTTTATCCCCTGGCTAATAGCCTTTTATGGACCTAACCTCCATGAAATTATCTAGCTTCTCTTTAAACTCTATTATAGTCCTAGCCTTCACAGCCTCCTCTGGCAAGGAGTTCCACAGGTTGACTACACGCTGTGTGAAGAAGAACTTTCTTTTATTAGTTTTAAACCTGCTACCCATTAATTTCATTTGGTGTCCTCTAGTTCTTCTATTTAGGGAACTAATGAATAACTTTTCTTTATCGGCCCTCTCCACACCACTCATGATTTTATATTCCTCTAACATATCCGCCCCTCACTCTCCCCTTTTCTAAACTGTACTTCCAGTATGCCTAGGATCTTTTTCTGGAATAAAGTCTAAACATTTCCCAGCAAGTGCACTTAATGCAGCTCGGTTTGCCAAGCAACACTGCCTCCTTCTTTGGGTGTGGTTAGGAGAAAGCGTTTCTGTTTAAATGGGAAAACACACAAACAGCTTCCCATGTCCTTCCCCGCCTGCCTCTGCAAATACAGCTCCACCCTTCTACTGCCCCCACAGGGCGCAGGATTTATCATTGGTGATGGGAGTACTATTGCGATGGGAGCCCCTTGTTAAATTGTTAATCCTTGTTAAATGTTTGGCAACATCTCACAGCACTGGGGTGTTTAGATTCAGCCCGTGGATGGGACTGTTTTCATCCATAGCTCTACTTTGCACAGACTAGTCCCATTTTGTTCTGCCTTAACCACCGCTCTTTTTCACCTTTGCCTGTGCCTCTTGCCCCATTCAAGTCCCCTCCCCCTTTGTCTGTCTTTCTCCACCCTTAAAAGTGCTCATTAAAACAGAGAGAGGGAATCTGTATCCTGTTCTGTGTTGCTGTGCCAGCCTACAGGAGCCATAGAAAGACAGCAAGGTGCAGGTGAGGAAATTCCCCAGAGCAGACATTATGTGGGACTACCAGGGAGGAGACTGTGCGATCCCCACCCTCAGCTTGGACATAGGGACTGGGATAGGGGTGGGAGGAGAAATGTCAAATGGAGCGGGGGCAGGGCCACAGCATACCAGACTTTGGCCACTGTGGCTCGTGCTGCAAGCCATAGGCTATGCTGGGAAGTTGGCAGTATATTAGATCAGCCCCTCAGAGTGACATAAATGACCCCAAGGTTTGTTTCAGCCCCCACAGTCGCTCAGAATGAGGAGGGCACAGAGGTGGCCTAAAATCACTGTGGCCCCCTTTCTCTGGGAATGCACATCCTGGAAGAGTAGTGCAGCATCTCAGCCAGAGTGTCGGTTTGGTGACATGCAGTATGTCGATGTTAGTAATGTTGGGTGATAAGAAACAGAGCTGAAAAGTGGCCAGGACCTGGGAGGATGGGGTACAGCAATCAGTTCAGTTTGTTGTTCCTTTAGGTCTCATCCAAAGCCCATTCAGTACAAGGGGAGCCTTTCCATGGGTTTGGATTTGGCTCCATATGTACAGAGTTCAGTTAACCAGACCCTTGCTATTTGCCTGGCAAAGAGGCAGCAGGCTGCATTAATTTTGTTCCTTTAGTTCCTGTGTCATAAGCCAATCTGTTTTAGAGCTTCCTTTTGTAAATCTTTTGAGCAATGCAGTACTCTGGTCTCTAATTAATCTGTCTGCAGTATGGCCTACTCTTGCAATTTTATCACTGGTCTTCTGAAATTTGGTGTATGTCTTAAAGCCCCAGCCCCTAGAACCAGGTAATTATATGAACATATCAGCATGCACTTTTCAAAAGGCAAGTTTCTTGCTCATGAGGTTTCAAGACAAATCTTGAAAATGAGCCCCACGTGCTCCCTGAAGGTAAAAGAAAAAGAACCCCAAAACATTTTGGTTTTTAAATCGCATGACTTTTAAGCCAATTTAATGATTTTGAGGGCCCAAGTCATGATTTTTGAAATATGAGGTTAACAATACTGCATCTGTTACCTGTTCAAATTGACACAATTGTTCCCTTCATTACCTGTGTCTGTAGCATTATGGTCAATGGTCAGTCAGTCCAATAAAGGATATTACCTCATCCACCTTGTCTAATATCCTGGGATTAACACGGCTACAACAGAACTGTATGAAGTGGTTTCAACTAGCAGCTAGCATCTCGTAATGAGTGTGCCTTTCCAAACTGACGTACTGGTCTGGATCAATGGACTCTTGACATTTGCTGATGTACATTGTGGGGTGACCTGCATATCTCCAGTGCCACTGGGACAGCTACATGCAGTATGGCTGGGAGATTTTCCTCTCCCCATCTTCTCTTCACAACAATTTACCCTCAAGAGCATTTGGAAGTATTCCGCCACCATGCCCTCTGGATTATGATTACTCCTGCCACCACAGAATAAAAGGGGGCACCCAAAGGAATGCAAGGAAAAGACTGATGTTTTTGCCCGATGCCAGTCACATGACATGAACTAGAGTTGCAACAGGTGATTCCCCTGTCACATGGCAAGTGTCAGCATGCACTGACCCTAGCAGCTATCAAGACAGCAAACCGCCTTCTGAGACAGGGCAGGCCTACAACCAACTGAGTGCTCAATCAACCCAGCAGGAATGGCTCCTCGTTGGATTAAAACCGCTCCTGACTCCCTCCGATGTACTTCTAATCATCTGTTTAGTAACAGGCTCAGTGTCTTGCCGGCCAAAGCACGAGGTATTTGGCTACATTATCATCCTCCTGTCTTTCAGTGCAGACCGTTACCACAGCAATCTTGCAGGCCAGACAGACTGTGGTGGGGCTGAGGGTTATTATTCCACTGCAATATTGAAAGTGCGGCCACTCTGCCAGCCGCTAGCCAGAGCTTTGTTATCCCACGATCTCTTCACCTTTCTTTCAGCCCAGTGGGTGAGATGCCAACTCAGAATGTCGCTGCTGGCTGCCTCTCAGTTTAGGGGGAGGCTAACGGGCTGCCTGGCCTCTGCTCTAGCGTTTGTAACCCAGACGTGGAGCAGAATGCTCTCTCAGTAATGCTCTCTGATTTACTGAGCCAACAGTTTTAACTTTAATAAAACCTCAGCAGAGAACAACCCCTTGTATCTCTACCTCTGTTGGGGCTTGGTATTATGTGAGCCCACATGGGTTTCTGGGCTCTGTGTTCAGGCCCGGCCAAAGAGTTTGCCATACAGCCGCACGGCTCCCAGAGTGGCCAGGAGTCAGGGCGGGGCCGGGAGCTGAGCAGCGCAGGGCACTGAGATAATGGAATGGTGGGGTAGACGCTCGCATTGTTATTTCAAAATAATGCTAGTTATCTTGAAATAAGGGAGCAGTGTGGACGCACCCTAACTGCGTCTAACGCACCCTAACACCCTTTGTTGCTTGGGGCCATCACTATTTTAGATCCGGGGCACTCTTCATTTTGCATGTCACTGTCAATCAAGTTTTTAGTTCGTGAGACCAGCAGTAATTCAGCCCTAGATATAATTTTTTATCTCACTCCTCCAAGTGTGCTGAGGGGGGTGGAGAAAGCAAATCCAGTTTTTCCCCAGTGGTTTCTTCCCTGCCCCCAGCTGTCTGTTTCTGCCACATACACCGGCTCAGCTAGTCCACGTTTATAACACGAAAGGACAATCTGAGCTACAGCCTGTGTGTTTTCATCTTTGTGCTTTTGGCTCAATCCCAATCCAGATTACTAGCCAGACACGGGGAGCGGGGGCGGGGGGGAGATGAGGAATGACTTTTTGTGATCAAGAAACCTTTGATTTTGAGGTGGAAGAAATATTGCCCACTCTATTGCATTCTGTGAGCTATCAACGAAAGGAAATCTGTCACTCCCTTCTACAAAATCTCATCAACAAGCTTCCAGGCCCATGGACTGGCTGTAGAAGTCAAGAGATTGTCCCACCTCGGGATAAAGTAGCCATGGCTGGAGAGGAAGGTTTATTGTAACAATCTCTTTAAAGCCAGATGCCACAGTGGAGCCATCCCACATAGACAGACGCAGTAGAGCCAAGCAACACACAAGATAAAGAATGAAATCCTGAAGCCATCATCAGGCTTACTTAGGCCAGCGTTGCACCCAAAGGGCTGGTGTAAATTGGCATAACTCCATTGAAGTCCAGCAAGCCCCTTCAGTAAGGCTGTGACTGAAAGGATCAAATCCAACAGGGCTTAGGTCAAGAGAGCCAATCCTACTCTTATTTACATAGGTGCAGCAGCTGGGGCCTCAGGCCAAGGACTGACTTCACCAGGAATTGCACACACACACACCCCATCCAGAGGACAGAATTGGGGACCAGGGGTCAAATTTATCTCGTGTGGCTTTGTAAAGCCAATGAGATTACAGCAAGAATTAATTTTGTCCTGAATTTACCTTCAGTAAGATCTGAAGTGCTACCAGATTATTGCAAGAAAAAATAAAGGAGCTTAGTTTTGCCAGGCAAGTGTTAGAAATCTGTTGTCTTTCAGGCCCATGCAAGGAGATAGCAGTTACTAGTACAGCAAAGGACCACCTATGTGAGATGACCTGAACTTGATTTTCCACCCACCACAAGTTCTCCGTGTAATCTTGGGCACCTCTTTTGTCTTCTCTTCTCCATGTGTTATATAGAAATATGGTCATCGCTTGCCATGTGCTCCGAGATCTTTGCAGGGCCAGCGTTCCCAGTGAGTAAGTGTGAAGTATGACTCTTATGATGTGATTATTAATATACTAAACACCACTACCCTGAGCCAACAATATATGGACAAAAGCACAAAGAGGTAGGAGTCCCATCGCCAGCAAATTTGTCATTTAATATAACTCCAACTGGGGATACTGCCAGTTATCTGGAAGTAATTTGGATGGTTACTCATCCTGAAAGAGCTAAAGCTTCCTGGACAGAACAGATACTTTATCCACCCAATTCCATTGCTGCCGCAGTCATAAATTCCATGTGAGCCACTGGAGGAAATTCAGTACACCAAAAAGCTTGGATATCTCCATTTTGGCCAGTCATGCCCACTGTGTGGCCAGTACTGAATCACTTCTTGTAAATGCCTTTTACATGGCAGGAAACATTTGAGTTCTTCAGCTGTCTGTGGGCTATTTGGGATGCTCTGACGGTTTGTCTAATTAGAGAGTTTGTGTGGGACAAGACAGAGGTCTCAAGCTGCAGAGCATGAGTTTGCAGCCCAGAAACACAGTCTGTCTGGACCCTACTGCCACACATGAAGAGTTCCCTAGTGAGCACTGACCTGTTTCCCTGTGAAACAGAGATCAAAGAGTGCTCCCAAAGGGTGAGCAATTGAAATCCAAGTCTTGGGTCAAGGTACCTTCCCTAGCTGCTCCTGAAGAGACAAAGTCATGAAAAGATGGAAGGTAGTGTGGCATAGCAGTTAGAACGGGGAGAGGGGCGGGGTCTCACCAACAGAGCACCTGGATTCTTTTGCTGACCCTGCTGCTAATTTGTTGTGTAACCTTGAGCCCGTCATTTAAATGCTATGTGCTTTCACTGGCCACATGTAGAACAGACACACTAATATTCCCCCACCTTTGCAAAGTACTTTGAGGGCTTCACTGCTAAGTGCCAAGTTTTATTCTTACCCTGCTAGCTGGGACTGTACATAAGTAATCAATGCTGCATACGGATAGAGCCCTGCAAATCCGTGGATATATACTTTATACCCATGAGTATCCACATCGCCAGATGTGTATATCCGGGGCTCATTTTTGCAGGTACAGCTGTGATGCAGATACAAATTTGATATCTAGAACTCTGCATATTTGCGGATATCCATGGGTATCCACATCCGTGGATATGGATGCGGATATCTGCATCTCATTTTGCAGCTAGGGATGCAGATATGGATACACATTTTGTATCTGTACAGGGCTCTACAAATGGAAGGTGCGCTGATTTGGGCTGTGCAGAGAGGTTCACAGACTGAGCACACTTAGATCCAGATACTCAAAGGTATTTAAGTTCCTAACTGCCATTGAAATTCAATGCCTTTTAGGATCTGGGCCTTACTGTCTGAATCGTCACCCTCTACTGTAGGCAGTGTCCTTCGGGCTCATTTTTCCAGTTTAGTGGAGTTTTCAATGAAGATGAATCTGAGCTGAAACCCTGGAATTTGGGAGAGAGGTTGGTGGAATTTTTCAAATGGCCCCTTGACATGTTGGGCAGAGTGTTAAACCCTGAGCACCCCAAATTCCAACTCCAGATGTCTTAATTTGTGTCCCTCCCTAGGTTTTAGTGGACTCACCTGGTTTTGAGTTTGGTTCTGATTATGATTCCAGATTTGTGAACTTTTCATTTCAAGGAGGAATAGCTGAGTCCCTATGGTATGGTTTTACCACAAGATAAAGCTTACCCTCCCCCTCTCCTCCCACTGAGCTTAGGTTTGAGTTTCTGGGGCATTTGAACATGTAATTCAAGGGCTTCAATGTCATGTGAACAAAAGGAAAAGTGTTTACACAGGCTTTCTGCTGACTAAACCACCAGCTCCATAGGAACATCCATATGGCAGAGATCTTGCAGGCTTTAGGGGCAGGGGAGCCTTTTTTGATCACATCACCATTAGGAGGAGACAGAGAAATCCATCACAACTTGACCAGCCATCCACCACTGACTCAACCAACAGGCAGCTGAAGGAGACAGTTCATCTTTTCCCAAAGCAGTTCAAGCTTTGGCATATTCACTGTCTGAGAACAGCCCACATGAAAATAGAAAACAGACCTTTTGCTGTACGATGGCATCTGGCTGCATATGCATAAGGATGCTTAAATTATCGGTCTTTGAATGGCTGCACCATCCAATCCATGGTCAGCTGTGTTCGGAGCACAGTGTAATAGAGAGGAAGGGTGGTGGTAGTGAGATTAATGTGGAAAAGACTGTAGTCCTGCTTTTGCTTCAGGCTTTCTTTGTGGTGACAGACCACTTGCTTCACATCTCTTTGGCTTCCAAGTCTGTAAAATGGAGATCAAATTGTTTTTGCTGCCTCCCAGGGTTGTTTGGAGGCTTTGTTTACTAAGACTTGGCAGACCTTGGATGGAAAGTGCTGAAGTGGGGCAAAATTTGGTTCTTAAAACACAGCGACTGATGTCTGGCTGGGATCTTTGAACATCCCACTTTCCATATACTAAATGAGCCTCACCGCTTGCCTGTGGAAGTTGAATGCACTCAGCGCCTTGCAGGATCATCCCTATTAAGGACACTTTGAATTGCCAGTGCAGCTCATGGCGCACCAGCATAACGCGCTCCCTGTGGCCCAGATGAGCCCATTTAATTGGAAGTAACGATGCTACAATGTTAAACAAAGCTGCAAGGCTGGAGTAGCAGAGTCACGTACAGAAGCTTTTACTAACCAGGAAGATCAGCTTTTAGTGTGAGAGTCGAAGCCGCCTCATCTTTGGCAGGATGGCTTTCCTCATCCTTGGGGGGGAAATTGGTGTAACACCCTCTCCATAAGCAGAGGATACATGCACTAGGCCAGGCCTCTAGTTCTTTCACTTAATGGGAGCAACCTCTTCCCAGTTCTGGGCTCAGGGGCATGTAGAGCCTGATTTTCAGGAGCTGCTGAGCACTCTCTCTCCCCTTTATTACAGCTAGAATTGTGGCTGCTCAGCACCCAAGAAAATCAGGCCCAGCCACTTGGGGAAGGTTTGGGGAGATTTGTGAGGAAATGATCTGCCCTGGGAGTAGGAAACATCCATCAGCTGAGCAAACAGCCCAGCCTGCCTCTGGGGCACAAGCCAGGTGGTCCCCTGCATAAGCCAGTAGACTGGGATTCTGGAGGTGTTAGTTCAATTGCTGCCTTTGCCTATGGTCTTAAGTAAGTTACTTAATCTACTGGGTGTTTCAGCCTTTGTGTAAGGTGAGGCTGATGCCTCATAGGGATATTGTGAGGCTCAGATCTCCTCATGATGGTGACAACTGTGTAAATATCACTAGAAGTTCTGTGAACTAATATGAACTGAATATACTCGCAAGGAACACTTATTGGGGAACTCTGCATTCGAAGTGGCCTCCTGGATTGGACCTAGCCTGAACCACTGCATCACAATGGTTGCTGCAATCTTCTTCTTCCTTGTGTTAATCCCGTCAAGTGGGATCCCTTCTAGGGGTATGTCTGGACTGCATGGCTCCGTTGACGGAGCCATGCAAACTAGTTTACCTGGCATAGGCAAAGAAGCGGGGATTTAAATAATCCCCGCTTCATTAAAATAAACATGGCCGCTGCACTGTGCCGACGATCAGTTGATCCGGCAGAGCGCAGCAGTCTAGACGCGGATCGGTCAGCTGGGGAAGCCTTTGCCAACCGATCCATTTCACGAGGCATAAGGGATCGGTCAACAAAGGCTTCCCAGCCGACAGAACAAAGTACTCTGTTCAAGGCCCTCATTTGTGACACACCACCACTTCTTCCTGGAACGGTCTCTCAGCCTGTTTCCTTCTCTCTTGATCTATCGTACTCTCTTCCCCACCTAGGTGTCTGGACTGCGCTTTACCTGTCCAAACCATCTGAGCCTGCAATTCCTCATTCTTTCATCTATGCCACCCTGTCCCTAACACATGCATTCCTCATGTGATCCTGCTTGCCTACATCACTCATCCATCTTAATCATCATATTTCTGTAGAACAGTCATTTGCTCATGTTTCTTCTTTGTTGCTCGACACTTGGTGCCATGCAGTAAAACCAGAAGAACTACCATTTTAGCGGCTGGTATTTTCCTGTCACACTCTAAACCACTTATCTTTGCCTCATTTGAACTAGGCATTTATTATCCTAGCTCCAATTTTATCCTCCATTTTCCTATTTTCCCAGCTTCTGGAACCCAGATTCTGAAAAATGTGTGTTATCCTTCTAGTCTCAAGGATAATTCTTCAGCGTTCAGCTTATTGAAATTATGTACCATGAATGTTTTGTCCTTTGCTTATTTTGAGTCATGTCTCTACTCTATTACTAACTCCCTAAGGCCTTCTCATCCTTACTCTGTAGTTCTTGCCACCTTATTTTTGGTGTTACACTCTTTGATTTTTGCTGTAGCTTCATAGACACACATAAGATGAATGGTCTATGTTGACTAAATAACACTCGCTTCTGCAGTCTCCTTGAAGTTTTATATCTTTTGTTTTCTACCAGGAAACAAGAATGTCATCCAGCTTCTAGTCCTTCCACTCTTGTACGTAATCAGACATTCATCTCTTATTGTAAAGAATGCATTGGATCCATATACATATTCCCTTATTCTTAGATTTTTAAGGGACAAAAATGCTCCTCCATCCAGTTGTGATGGCTGTAAACTTTTTTTCAGCTTCTGTTTGTATTGGACTTTTCTCAGCGGTCTCAGGTAATTGTACTATTGAATTACCATTGGCCTGGCTCCTCTGTGTGTTCCCTCTCTTGTTTAATGGCTGCTTTGAAACAGATGTGCGTGGAGATGTTTGAATAATATTACGCAGGCCACAAATGACAGGGCTTTTTGCTAAATGTTTTATAATGATCTAGTTAATGCTGTATTTATCATCATAGATAGCTGCATGTGGTGCCACAATGGGTTTTATGTAGATGGGCAGGATGCAAAGCTCATGGAAATTGGTGCGTATTTTTTTATTTACTTAAATAGGTTTTAGAGCAAGCCCTGAGCCCTCATTTCTGCCCTTGGAAACATTCAGGCTACATCTACACTGCCAGTTTTTGCAGCAGAAAATATTCTAATGAGGAGCTAATTTGCATGAGTCACAATCTCATTTGCATATTTTCTGCCAATCCGTTTTTGCGCTAGGGTTTTTTTTGCAAAAACAATCAGTGTGGATGTTTCCTTCTTGCACAAAAACCCCTTTTTGCACAAGATCAGTATACCTCCTTTTTTGAGGCATAAGGATCTTCTAGCTCTGTCACTGTCACACACTCTTTGTGGGATCTTGGACAAATCTTTAACCTCTGTGCCTCAGTGATCCCATCAGTAAAATGGGAACAACATTGACTTGCTTTCCAAGATGCTGTAAGGCTCAGTGAATTAAGGTCTCTGAAGCCCTTCATTGTTCTTGAGTGCTATGAAAGTGCCAGGTATTATTAATACTGTAGCAATAAGCCAAAGCTGGATTTCTGATCTGACTGGTTACAACTTGCCTCAAATAAGTATCAGACCCAAGAACAGAGGGACTTTAAAAACTCCCCAGAGCTGCACCCTTTGCAGTCAGTGCACCAAGGACCGTTTTATAACTGAGGTAAAATTGTCTTTTCTGCCACAAGGACAAAACTCCTGTTCTGTACACCCAGAGGGAGGTGGGGGAGAGAACCATGTACAGCAGACAGATGGCCACACAGTCAGCTCAGTTAATACCTAAGTAAATTAGGTAAATCACAGGCTTAACAGGCACTCTCCCTAAGGTAGGAGTGGAGCTGAGGCCACGAATGAAAATTAACAGCCTCTCAGAGGAAGCAGAGGCGAATGTGGCTGGGAGAGTGCAGTACTGGGGAGTTACATTGAAAAGGGTGTTGCACGCAGATTGTGTTGTTATTGCACTTTCTAGCATGAGTACAAAATGTTTAGGACATGCTAATGATACCAGGAGAAACAGCCACACTTTGATTGGCTAGTAATTGTTTTAATTATTTTCCACCAGAGCTGCCATGAATATAACATAATTGGCCTGATTATTTGTCAGCACTGAAAGCGAGGAAGAAAACAATGCCCATAAAGAGCAGTGGGTTTATTTCTGGAGATTAGTTTAACGCTAGACAAGGGCAAAGCATCTCTCTCTTCAGAAGGAGGACCAATAACCGGCTCTGCAGGCTGAAAAAAGGCACTTTGGATTCAAAGCAAATGTAAATGCTCGGGGCTCTGCTCTATTATAGGTAGAGTGGTAGCACTGCAAAATGCTAAGGCTGCCAATGCTTCTCACCATAAGCACCTGTTTTCATGTGCTTATGACTTTGCCAGACCTTCACCATTTGGGCTGCAATATTCCCTGCCAAGGGCCTGCCTGAGGCAGAATTGGCTCAGCCATTTAAACAAAACAAACAAACCAGGGGTAAGGGCTCTCTGACACAGGGCCCAGGGAAGGAGACTGGGGTGAGAGCATGCAGGAGAGAACTAAGGCCAGTTGAGGTGCTCTAGTGAGGAGACTGGGACTGGCTAGGAGACGGGGAAAAGGAGCTGCTGGGAAGGAGGGGCAACTGGAGTGAGCAGAAGAGGTTACTCTTAGGGAGGATGAAGGACAGAAGGGGCTATGACCATTAAAGAACACGTCCTCAGGGCCTTGACTGGACCTCAAGATTCCTGAGTTTCACTATTCCTTTGCTGTTAGCAAATCCCCTTGAAATCTATCAGCAACGTGTGTGTCCCATCCCCCTCTCGCCCTCACACAGAGGACAGGGACAGGAGCTAGGGATGCTGCAGAACCCCCATGTTTTGCACAGGACTCCAACTGCCAGCCCCACATCTGTGGGTTCCATTGGCAAACCCAGTCCAGGGTTCCACACCTGTCCCAGCTGTGGCCCAGACTCAACTGTCTCAATCCTGTCCACATGCCCAATGCCCAGAGTCACTGCCCTGATCTCATCCCCAGCTCTGGGATGGGGAGAGGCACAGATAGGTAAAGGGGGTACAAAGCCCCCTCTGAAAACTCACTGATAGAGGATGACATCCTACTAGTGCCATCTCCTACGCTGTTAGTTGACAGTGGTTGTGGTGTGTAGCATAGGAATTATAGCAAAATTCCCAGAGGGCCACTCTGGAGAAAGCAATGTCCTTCTATTGCAGGCGACGAATGTTTTGCCACTGGAAGTGGTTACTCATTGCATATGATGCTTTTTAAACACATCCCTCAGTGCATTTCTCGGCTCAGCACGCAGCACCCAGAGCAATTTCAGTTCTTCCACTCGTTTGACCTCAGAGCTAGTGGGCTGTGAATGTATTGTACAAGGACAGCAATGGATACCAAGCTGGCCAACCCGCTAACAGACAGAGCTATTATTATAGTGGGCCCTAACGTGCTGCAGCCACAAAAAGGAAAACAGATTGTTTGGCTCCTTTTATGTCCGGAGATATCTACATATCCTGTCCCGGGCTAACTGAAAACATGTGGTCAAGCACTGTCAGCTACACCACTTACTAGCTCCTGAAATCTCAACATCTTTTCTTTCCTTACCTCAATGCTTGTTCTTTGAATCAGTCCATTAAAATCTAAGATGTCTGTGGTTTAAATGCATTTGTTCGCTTCACAAATGTTCATTTTTCTTTTCGAGGAGCCATTGGCCTTTGAAGCTTCTCTCTCTCTCTTAGTGAGTCCACTTGCCCATTGAGGCAGTGAGTTATCAAGGGAAACCTGCGTTTGCTTGTCCCAAATCCCACACAATAGATTGTGTTTACTTGCTGCAATATGCCCACACATAAAGGATGATGACTTCTGACATTTTGCAGCAAAGATCCAAGGGCAGAGGCATTCACGGGGTTTTGATTTGCTAAGGCTTTTACAAAAGAGAGGTCTGATGCTACTCCCATTTATGTGCGCAGGAATTTGGCCCCTGGACACAGGGAAAGTAGGATCAGACCATTTGTTAGCAGACCGTTACTTCTTATGAGACAGAATTCAAACTAGTTTTGCCAAATGAAGAAGTGCAGTTGGTGATGGAGCATCTTTGGTTTTAATTACAGTTGTCCGGTTAAGGCCCAGATCATGTGTCTGTTAATGTAAATGTCAGAAACGCCCACAGACTTGAAAAGTGCAGAATGAGGCTCTCAAAAAATCCATGACTTTTCAGTCAATATGGTTTGAGACTTTATTGGTGTGACAAGCTGTGCAAGGGGTGCCAAAAGTCTGCCAAATTAGCAGTGCAAGTTACTGAACTTCTATAGGATCCCATTCCAGAAATGTTGCCTTCTCCCGTTCCTACAAATAGACCTAATACATGTATGCATAGCCTATAATATGCATACACCTCCCTCTACAACTACGCCATTCGCAAATACACATCTTCCATGTACCCTACATACACATCACCTCCCTCCCTTCCTGCACCTATGATCCAACTGTGATGGATCCACCTCAACACCCATCAGCTCCCTCCCCACTCTACAATGCCTGCCTCCAGGCTAAAGAACTATGTTTCCCATCTCCACTGCACTTCCCCTTCCCCAGACTTCTAAGGGAAAATGTCATAGTGCCTGTATATATAAATCCATGGTACACCCACATGCTGAATACTGTGAACAGATGGAGTCACCCCATCTCAAAAAGCTATATTGGAATTGGAAAATGTTCAGAAAAAGGCGACAAAAATGATTAGGGGTATGGAACAGCTTCTATCTAAGTCAAAATTAATAAGACTGGGACTTTTCAGCTTGGAAAAGAGATGATTAAGGGGGAATATGCGAGAGGTCTATGAAATAATCATGGATATGGAGAAAGTAATTAAGAAAAAGTTATTTACTCCACAAAACGTTAGAACTAGGGGTCACCCAATGAAATGAATAGGCAGCAGGCTTAAAACAAACAAAAGGAACTACTTCTTCACACAACGCACATTCAACTTATCAAACTCTTTGCCAGAGGATGTTGTTGAAGGCCAAAACTTTAACAAGGTTAAAAAAAGAATGAGATGAAACTAATGGAGGATAGGTCCCTCAATGGCTATTAGCCAGGATGGGCAGGGGTTATGTCTCTAGCCTCAGTTTTGCCACACTCAGGGCACGGGTGACAGGGGAGGAATCACTTGATGATTGCCTCTTCTGTTTTTCCTCTAGAGCATGTTGCATTGCCCACTGTCAGAAGACAGGATACTGGGCTAGAGGGACCTTTGGTCTGACCCAGAATGGTAATTCTTATGTTCTTAAAGCTCCTGCCCAGGAAATGACCATGTGTAGGGGACAGGAGTCACGTGCCAGTACAGTGTTGGCAAGAAGCCCCAGACTTGTGGACAGGACCATGTATGGAAAAGGCTGTGAAGTCCAGCAGCTTCAGCTGAGTGCAAATCTGTGGGAAGCTTATGGGGGAGCAGCAGCAGCTGGGCGGGGAGCCAGTGCAGAGGAGACTCAATGAGTGACATTAACTGAGCCTAGCCTGGAAATCTGCATGCTCCTATTGGCTGGAATAAAAATTAGCCTGGAGAAGGCACCCCAAGCATCAGGCCTAAACAGCCCTGACTCAACTGGGCTTCCCCAGAGACCTGAACAGGAACTGCTGTTGCACACTTTGCACTGTTCCTGTTTAAGCCTCTGTATCTAAGACAGCTGCAACCTTTTCCTTTCCTGCCAGCTCTAGTAAGATGCCCTTTCACCAGCCATGTGTCTGAGTGATTACTGGGACCCACCACGCCTAGCCCCTTCAAGGCCTAGCTACTGAAGCACCTATAGCTCTTGCTCCCAAGACAAGGTATACTGGGCATGTGGCTGGCATGTTAGGAGTTTGGAGTAGTGAGTGACCCCAATAATTATAAGCCCATTGCTCAAGGTCACATACACAACAGCCCTAAACCCACTCCCCAACTGAAAACTTGCAGCACACAAGGCAAGTGTAGCCAATGCCTAAACGCCAGCAAGCAGGCCAGAGGTGACAGACCTCTAGGATGGCATGATTGCGTTTCAATTAGTTGTATGGGGCCTGCTGTTGCTTTCACTGCCCCAGGCTACAGACTGCAGTAAATCCCTGGCTTTGAAGCTTTACTCCTGTTTTAGATGTGAAGATGCCTATGGGTGGGTTCTGAGCAAGAGCACTGGGCTGGAACATGAGCTGGCATTTAGATCAGGTTTTCAAACACCCCACGTTTCCTCAGGTGTCGATGAGGACAAAGACATTCCTACAGCACGTGCGACTCACACCACTTATACTGAAGCCCAGCAGCAAGTGGTCTGGGGACATGGCTCAGTGTATTTAGGAAGGACTTTGGGCAGTCAGATGGATAGTAAATAGGTTTCCGTAGAGATAGATGAAATTCAAAAGGCGTGGTGATTTGGAAAAGCATCCAAAAGCTCAGCTGTTTACCTCAAGCTCTGCCCTGGAAATGCGGCCAGATAAAGTTAATATGATTTCTGGTCAGATCCATACAACAGCCCAGTTTTACAATGCCCTGGGCCTCATTTGCCTCTTGTGTCACAGATGTTCATGGTAAAAAGTCTCAGGGGGTAGCCGTGTTAGTCTGTAACTTTAAAAACAATAAGTGGTCCTGTGGAATCTTGGAGTCTAACAAATATATGGTATCATGAGCTTTCATGGGCAAAACCCACTTCATCAGATGAGCACATCAGAAGTGGATTTTGCCAAAAAAAGCTCATGATACCATATATATCTGTATTTGTTAGTTTCTAAGGTGCCACAGGACCACTAATTGTTTTTAGATATCGAGTCACCCCACCAAGATCAGTGAGACACTGGCTCCCCTGTCCCCAGCTGCCTCCCCAAGGATGGGGAAGCAGCAGAAGGTGTGTTTCTGGGCCACAGCATCAGTTGTTTCCCAGGCAAAAGCTCAGCAGTCTGCTTTTTGCTCTAAGGGGAAACACCTGCATGTCTCCAGCCAGATACACCAGTAGCAGGGGCGAGGGCTAGGAAAAGAAGTTACAGGCGCTGCCCTGCTACTCGACCACAAGCAACCCTTCTTCCCCCTCAGCTGTGTGCGACAGAGGAAGGGCTCACTCTGAAGCTGTGTGAACTCAGGAATCAGGGGGAGCCAACAAGAAGCTATGCTGAGCCAGTTAGAGCTAGAAAGTGCTTTGTTCACACATCAAGCTCCTACCCCCATTTCAGCATGACATGAACCCTGGGTACAAGGTACTGTACTTGGGAATCCACAGGACTGAAAGAAGCTGTATACATGCAAGCTATTTATTTGATTATTGTAACTGTATTTGATTGATACCATGTCAAGAATCACCATATTGGATGTTTGTCTTTAAGACAAGCTTGAGAACATTACCCCAAAACACCCTTCAGGCTCAGAAACCAAAAGCAGATAACCCCCGCCCCATGAATATATTCAGTTTTTAAGTCAATCTCCTGATTAGTTGGCTGGGCGGAGTGTGACTCATAATTGCGGAATATTTGGAGAAGGCAGCACTACCTCAGCAATTATATCCTTCTCCAACCCCTCCGTAAGCATACCCAGGCCTTAAATACCAAAGAGCCGAGCTCAACAACAGGAGGGAACATATGAGCTGTTCAAGTTTAACTTTATTCTTCTATTGATTGAAAAAGAAAAGCGAGAGAAACGTTACAAAAGTACTAAAGAAAGGCAACGATACTGACAGGAACTCTCTGTTCTCCATTCCCACTTTGGGGACTATCGTAAGGGACGGTAGCCCACGGCCCCTCCTATAAAACATATCACCTTGCTGGGTGATCAATGAGGCGCCCTTCAGGGTCTGACTCCAGCAGCACCAACCGATGTCGTAAGAGATGGGGGCACCCAAACCTTGCCCAGCCGAGCGCCATGCTGGCAGCTGGAGGCCCACACCTAATATGCAGAAGAGGGAGCCAAGTGATAGCTGCCCTCATCTTTCCTAAGGAGGTGCAGCCCGAGGTGATGACAGTTCTCACCACGCAGTGCTCCAGCTTGATCCGGCAGCAGGTATAGAAGATCACATGCAGCATTAGAAGAGGATATAAGCAGAATCCCCCCTCCTGGAGGAAGGACGATCAACTAGGAGCGAGATCTGTTTTGAAATGAGCACGCCTTGCCAGTCGCCACTGGGGCTTTCGTTCCCCACAGAAGCACCCAGAGAATAAACCCAGCCAATGCCCTTTATTTAATGCTGGTGAAAGGGGCTTTATCTGCAGCCCTGAAATCCTCTAGTCACAGCAAGGGCAGCATCGGGACACTGCTGTGGTTTGACAACAAGAGCTCCTTCCAACAGACCCCACATGTCATGCCTGGGTTGAAGGCATTGGCTCTGCTGGTGTGCCCAGACTCAAGGGATCTCATCATTCATCACAGCACCATTGGCGAGGCACTGACAGATTGAGGGTTCAGCAGGCTTTCCAGAGAGCATGTTGGACTTTGCTGAACATGGCTGGTGTCACCAAACTCAACTTTCTCTTGGGCCAGTAACAGGGAGGTACCTGATGTCAAACTCCACAACACGTCTAGGGCAGGCACAGCCCCAGTGGAGAGAGGCCCCAAGAACACCCCGTCCTGCTCAGTTTTTCTCTCTAGCCCTGCAGCATAAGGCCAGAAAGCAGAGGTCTAACTGAGACCAGACCTTCCCTTTCCCATCGCAAGGCCCATCAGAAGACATGGGGATTCCCTTCACGCTGGCAATCTCTGCCTGCCCATTTTAACCATCTTTGGGTTAAACCAATCCCCCAACAGCAGAATGATCAGAGTAGACAGCTACAGACTCTACATTCACACCCCAGACCCCCAATTCCCAGGGCCCCTCAGCTGCAGCAGGGCTTAAAACGAGCATCATTTCAACAACCTTGCAGGCAGGCCCCATTCGCTTTGTAGGGTGTCCTAGGCAACCTCTGTCTCCAGCCCTGAAAACACTTCAGTTTGGGGGAAGCAACTGGCTCTACAGCAAACCATGAGAAAGCAGAGCACCTGGAGAGAAGTCGACTCAGTTCTGGTTGGCATGCATTAGCAACCTGCCCAGTCTCCTCTGCTAGCCCTGCAGGACTAAATACACCTGACATGTCCATGTATCTGGCACCATCTTCATGGCTCCACAGTAGCTTAGGAAGCAGACTTGCTCATTTCATCACGAATGAAGTGAAACTGGGCACTGGTGCAAAGCCACCTGCTTCTCCACTCCCACAGAGATTGCTATTGCAAAGATGTCCCCTGTCCCCACCCTGAATCCCATCCCATCCCATCCCTGCCAGAAGGGTGGGTGGGTACAACAGTTCCTGAGGTTTCGAAGAAACTCCTTCAGTAGGCACATGATGGTTCTTCAACTGGAGCTATTGGACTGAGGGGCTTCAAGGTGCTGAGGGAACGGAAGGCAAAGGTTGATGGGTCGTATACTAAGTGAGATGGTGGGCGGCTCCCATTGACATTCTGTAGGGGAAAAAGAAAAGGCAAAAGGAATGTGTCAGTGCTCACGCAAACAGAGAACAGGTGAAAGCAGGTACATATCCCACTGCCCTCTCCTGGATACAATCACATCTGCTGCAATGCGTGTCAGAGGCCCACACCAACAGCTAAGAACAACAGCACAAACAGTAAAGTTATTCCCTCTTTTCCCCAAAAAACTGTGTCGCTAGACTGAAGGCAACTGGATACCTGTGTAATTAGGGCCTCTGGCCCCAGCTAGTAGTTCAATAATGCAGCAGTGAGAAACAGGGCAAAGGATGTACAGGATGCAATCAGAGTCAGGGGTATTGAAAAGTCAAGCAACTCCAAGGCATCACAGCTAGGGCCAAATGAACTTAATTTGATGAGTAGTGAGTGGCTGGGAACTTGCAGGAGCTACATTTTATCATCACAAAATAAGCAGCTTTTGGTATTTCAGTCCTAATCTATTAGAGATGGCCCAGAACCAAAACCCTGGAACACTAGGGATCTGGATCCATGCTCTGGACCCTTGACCCATCTCTATCTTCTCCCTCCCAAATCGCTCATTTAGTTTCTCTCATCTCTTTGATGTTGGTCTTTGATGTCTCTCTAGCACATCTCCTCGCTCCCTAAACTCTCCCTCTAATCTATTCTACTCCACATACCTCTAATATCTCTCTACTCTTTTTCTTCTCTAATCCACCACACCTCTTGCTTTCTGCTGTCTACCTCTCTGGATGATCCCATCACCTACCATTTATCTCCTCGGCTACGTCTACACTGGCCCCTTTTCCGGAAGGGGCATGTAAATTTCACGAGTCGTCGTAGGGAAATCCGCGGGGGATTTAAATATCCCCCGCGGCATTTAAATAAAAATGTCCGCCGCTTTTTTCCGGCTTTTAAAAAAGCCGGAAAAGAGCGTCTAGACTGGCCCCGATCCTCCGGAAAAAGTGCCCTTTTCCGGAGGCTCTTATTCTTACTTTGAAGTATAAGAGTGTGAGCCTGGCTGCCGAGGGAGCAGGACGCTCTCTGGGGCTAGGGCAGGGCTAGAGAGTCAGGCTGGGCCAGGACGCTTGGACAGCCAACCGGCCAGCCTGCTAGGCCTGCGGCAAGGGTGTGAGCCTGGCTGCCGAGGGAGCAGGACGCTCTCTGGAGCTAGGGCAGGGCTAGAGAGTCAGGCTGGGCCAGGGTGCTCGGACAGCCAACCGGCCAGCCTGCTAGGCCTGCGGACAGGCCTGCTGGAGAGACACCAAACCCCCGGAAGGGGGGCTCAGAGCGAGTGACTTGGGCACTGCCGGAGGGCAGTGTGGCGAAGAGAGCAACGCGACCAGAAGATTCCAGAGGGGAAACGCCACGTGAGCGGAGGCCTGTGCGGGCGGAATGGACTGATTCCGGGGACAGACGACGGACCCCCGCTACGGTGGTGAGTGACCCCCTTTGAAGTAAGAATAAGAGCCTCCGGAAAAGGGCACTTTTTCCGGAGGATCGGGGCCAGTCTAGACGCTCTTTTCCGGCTTTTTTAAAAGCCGGAAAAAAGCGGCGGACATTTTTATTTAAATGCCGCGGGGGATATTTAAATCCCCCGCGGATTTCCCTACGACGACTCGTGAAATTTACATGCCCTATCCGGAAAAGGGGCCAGTGTAGACGTAGCCCTCTAGTTTATCTAATCCATATTTTTCTCTCTCTCTCTCACACACACACACACCCACACCCACACCCATCACTACTACTGAAGTTGCTTCCTACCCAGAACCACCTCACTCTTTCCCTGGGGAGGTTTGACTCACTGGGATTACAGTTTGCACACAAACTTCTTGTATTCACATTCTCCCTCACTCCAGGACTTATCCCATCTCAGTTCACTATAGGCAGGTTCCTCTGTATGCCCCTGATTTTCAGAAGCTCTGAGCATCTGCAGCACCCACAGAAAATCAGCTGGTGCGATGGATGCTCAGCACGTCTAATAATCATGCTCTGTCTAGATTTTAAACCTGGCATGGAGCCATCCAGGCAACCAGCCCTTCTAGGCTAAAGTGAGCCACCCCCTCGCCCCTGCCCCCAAGACTTGTGTCACTGTGCAGGCTTCCCCCAAGGGAGCTCTTCCACATGGATGAACCAGGTGTAATAAACAGGAAATAAAATAACCCACAAAGTTATAAAGACAGCCCAGGATGGAAAGTGGGTGGGTGGCGACCAATGGAGCCAATCTTATCTGCAGAACTAAGAGAGTCTGTCCCACGCAGCCGACAGTGCAGTCCCAAAATAAACCACACTGCCTTCAAAGAATAGCTAGTGCCTGGCTGGTGTACACTTGGTGCCCTACGGATTGATCGCACATCAGGGCTTCACAGCGTGGTTTGTACCATGGCCCCACAGACTGCCCCCCCTGCTCCACCCCGCCAGCCTGGCAGGTGCAGGAGTAAGGCCCTGCCGTGATACTGTCTGGCACCACAGGATGGAAACCTACTCCCTGGCATGTTCAGAAGTCTCCGAGGGATAGCCATGTTAGCCTGTAACTGAAAAAACTGAAAAACCAACAAATGGTCCTGCAACACCTTAGAGACTAACAAAACATGTAGATGGTATCAGGAGCTTTTGTGGGCACAACCCACTTCTTCAAATGAATGGAGCAAGGTGAGAAGTGGGTTGTGCTCACAAAAGCTCAGGCTACCATCTCCATTTTTGTTAACTCCCCAGTATAGACATGCCCTAAGAGACTATTTCAAAACAACAAGGTTTGTTATTTATGCTACCAATATATAGTAATAATAACTACCAAGCCTGTTATTCAAAATAAAGAGCTTGTTATTTCGAAATAACAACTCCTGCTTGTGAAGAGGAATAATAACCTGGTAGTGTAGATATAGCCTAAGGTGCTGCAGGACCAGTTGTTGTTTTTTAAGTTTCTCCCTGGGAGACACTTTGCAATGCTGGATGGGACCTGTGGCTCAGCCAACTCCACCACTGGCCAGGGGTGGGGCTGGGTTAGAGATGGAGAATCACCCATCTTAGGGAGGCACAGTCTCTCCTTTGCATCTCACTGTTGTTTTCTATAACAGCTACATAAACTACCCTGAAAGATCTCAAATCCCCACCCCCTACTCTCTGTTCCACACTCCTGCAGCTCTGCTCCTACTCCCACGCAGTCCCGGCTTGGCCCCCCACTCCCAGCAATGCTCCCCTGCTCAGCTCTCCACTTCCACTCTTCCTCTGGCCTTCAGCCTTCCCCATCCCACCCTACCCTCAACGCTGCCCTGCACACGCCTCCTACCTGCTACCCTCTTCTCCACTCTCCCAGCTAGCGGCTCCTCTCCTGGCACCAGTGTAGCAGAGTGCCCCGTTCCTGCTGCCCCACTCCCTTTACAGCCAGGCGTCTTCTGCAGTAATATAATGCCTAGAAATCCTGCCCTCACACTGCGTGCCCACAAGTCCCACTCATCCCAGCAGGTGCCTTAATCCCCCCGAACCTGGGCGATAGCACAGCACAGAGTGAGCTGCAAACGGCTCCAACCCACCCTGTTTCCAGCCAATCTGGTGTTCAGCCCTGTCCTTGCAAATGACAAAGGTCTTTGGCCTCTGAGGGGGTGGTAGCAACAAATCCACCCATACAGCGTGACATCTTCTCCAGCTTGGCTAGAAGTGGGCATCCAACAGCACCACCAGGAGATGGCAGAGCATGCAGGCGGGAATCCTGTGTAGCCCCACAGACTGTTTACGCCTGGGTCTGGGATAATGTCATTTGTGGTTTGCATTCCTGGCCAGAAACCTCTTGGTCCTCTTCCACTAGTCCCATACTGCTCCCATTGACATCACTGGGCATCGGCTCTGGGCGTCAAGGAGAGCAGTGTCTGGCTGGGAGGGAGGGCAGCTGTGGGCTATACCTAAGGCCACCACACTCTACATTTGGCCCACAGACTGGGTGCACCAGGAGCTGGCTCCAACCTCCCATCTGTCTCTTTTCTGCATCCCCTAACAAGGGCTTGCCCTGAATGCAAGTGTTACTTGCCCAGCCATGGTGGACGCCCTTTTGTTGAGGGATCAGCAAGTTTAGAAACAATTAGCAGCTCTGTTGTCCCCTCTGACACCTCAAGGTCATCTCATGTCTAAGATGTGGTCGCCATGCAGGGATGGAAGACCTCAACCCATCTTCCCCTGCCCTGATGAATTTTAATTTGGGATCAGCAGGGGGACGCACCTTTTCCCTGCAGGCTTTCCTGCCAGCTGTGCTAGTGGATAGGGTCATTTCACCTTAGAGATGGGAAAAAAGTCTGCCATATCATCCAGCCCCTGCAGCATTTGCCCCCATGTAGCAATGGGAGCAGAGACTGGAGGCAAGTGTGTGTTTGTCCATGTTTCTAGGTTCTGTTCTAAGCTTTGCCACTAAGCTGCCATGTGCCCAAGAGAGAGGATTTATTATAAAAGGAAATCCACACCAAAGCACGTGTGCACCCTGCCTTGCATGCACAGCTGCTCCCTGATCCCCAAATCGAGGTGGTCCATCAGCATAGAAGATGCCAAGGTTATGCCTGGCATCAGTTCTGCTCAAAGCTCAAACCTGCAGATAACACCCTACTATCTCCCCTGACACGGTGGCTGGCCCAATGAGAAACAAGAGAGGCAGATTTAAGAGCCTCTTCTCAATAGACTCCTGCTGTGAGTTTTATATGGTGAGTGCTCCGGCAGGGCTTGGAGCTGGAGGGTAACATAGCAACCCCTATTCAGAGCTAAGGGGGCAGAATAAATCAGCAGACTTTTCCCTCTCCTGACCAGAGAAGCTGCCCATCAGTGCTAAGAGGGGAAGGGAACAAAGACCTGGCAGTGCCCTCCAATTTGAAATGCCAGATGGGATTGGGGGAAGTGTCTGAAAGGAGCTGATTTCTGATGGGTAGCAGAAGAGGCAGCAAGAGAAAGAACCAGGGAGAGAGGGGCCCAGAGGACCTACAAAAAGCCATCCACAAAACTTAGCATGCCTTGGGTAGCTCTGTCAGTACCACTGGGGTCCACGTCTGCATGAAGCAGCCTTCATACTGCCCTAATAGGGTGAATCTACACAGCCCCCTGACCTCGAAATAAACAACGCAATTTGTGCTATGCAAATTTCATAGCTTATTTCGAGGTAATTTTGAAATAGCTTATTTCAAAATTTGGTGCTAATTTCAAAATAAGGCGCTATTCCAAAACGACCCTTAACCCCTGTGCCATGAAGTTTACGGGGATGTCAGAATAGCGAGCCCATTATATAACAGGCTTTCTCTTAAGATGCAGCAGTATCCCGAAATAGCTCCACAGTGTACACGTAGCCTTAGGAACCCAATGTGAGGAGCACAGCACAGAACAAGAATAGTGGCGGAGACGAGAAAGCTGGAAAAGATATGGGGGGAAAAGAGGAGTTCCTGGGAGGCTTCTGATTCTAACTGATCCATTTCTGCCTTGACTTCTACCCAGCCTGTCCAGCATATCCAGCTGCTGTTTGGGGCAGGAGCTGTTTACCATATCTATCACATATGACATAATCAAACAATAATAAATAATATTACATTTGTGTCACTCTGTAATGGGACAGCTGCCCCACTCTTGCTGGAAGGGGTTAAAGGAAGCTGCCAGGAGCTTGTGCAGAACCCCAGCCAATGAAGAAAGTGCTCTTAGACGGAGCCAATCAAAAGGTGGCTTGCTGGGGCAGCACTGGTTATAAGGAGCTGCTCAGCAAAGCACAGGGCAGTTGAGTCCTGACTAGGCGGGGTGCAGGACTGGTTCCCAGAAAAGCACCTTAGAGAGAGCAGTACCGGGCAGGCTCAGTGGAGCTGGATTCAGAGCCTCCAGCCTGGTATCCAGGTCTCTTGATACAGGGGCCAGGAGGGTGAGAGTCACTGGGAAGTGGCCCAGGGAACAGGAGGCAGTTAAGAGGGGAGGTAAGGAGGACAGGATAATGCTGACACCAGAGGGTTCCTAGGCTTTCTAATTCGAACTACCTACTCTGTGCTGCATGTAGCCGCGGGCACGGAGTCCGCACTAACGGGGATTTAAAAATGGCGGCGCCTGGCAAGATGCAAATGAAGCCCGGGATATTTAAATCCCGGGCTTCATTTGCAACTTCGAATGCCTACATTAACCACCCTAGTTCGAACTAGGGTGGTAGTGTAGACATACCCGAAGTGAATATTGTATCCAACTGAAACCACAGGGGAGACTAAGTCATAGAATCCCAGGATTGAAGGGGACCTCAACAGGTCATTTAGTCCCCTGCATTTATGGATGGACCAAGTATTATCTGTACCATCCCTGACAGGTGTTTGTCTAACCTGCTCTTAAATCTCTCCAATGCTGGAGATTCCACACCCTCCCTAGGCATTTTATTCCAATGCTGAACCACCCTGACAGGAAGTTTTTCCTAAAGCCCAACATAAACCACCCTGGCTGCAATTTAAGCCCATTGTTTCTTGTCCTATCATGAGAAGTTAATGAGAACTATTTTTCCCCTCTTCCTATGTAACAGACTTTTATGTATTTGAAAACTTATCACATCTCCTCTTGGTCTTCTTTTCCCCCAGACTAAACAAACCCAGTTTTTTCAATCCTTCCTCACGGGCCACATTTTCTAGAAGTTTAATCACTTTTGTTGCTCTCCTCTGGACTTTTTCCAGTTTGGAGAGCCTTATGTGCAGGGCATGACAAATGGCGGCGAAAGCCACTCGCCAGCCCCGCACTGTGCATGCGCAAGAGCCGCATTGCGCATGCACACGCCGCTGGTAAATGGGGCGCGTGGCTGAAATCTACACGCCACAGGCAAGCAGATTTTATAGTTTCTCGAGCCCTGCTTATGTGGATACAAAAATTGTATCTACATCTGCAAAAATGAGTCACGGTCTCACGGATATCCAATTGACATCCAAGGATACCTGCAGATATCCATGGAATTGCAGGGCTCCACCAGTTTATCTTCCCTGAAATGTGGCTCCCAGAACTGGACACAATACTCCAGTGGAGTAGAGAGGAAGAATTACTTTTTGTCTTGCTTTCTTTGCAACAGTGTTACACTACTGACTCCTATTAAACTTGTACTCCACTATGACCCCCAGCTCCCTTTCTGCAGTACTCCTTCCTGGGCAGCCATTTCCCATTTGGTGTGCATGGAATTACTGTAACTGAAATGTATTTAGGTTCCCCGTATCCTTACAGGAACTGCCATTGTATCTTTTAAAACGTCATATGCTCAAACCCAAAAGGATGGCCCCTCCTGCCATGCAGCTCCCCTTAGCACCATGAACTCTGTAGTGGATCAGAGGGAAGAGCACCACTGCCTGAATTGCTATCACCTGCACTTCCTGCAGAGCTGGTGTTTTCGTGTTTTCTTTGGCACTCAGCTTCCCATGCTCCTACTGGCCAGGCTGGGGGGGTGGGGGGGGGAGTCGCAGCATGTGGGCATCTCTCTCTTCTCCCCCCTGGCAGTCCTCCTCTCTGGGAGGCAATCAGCAGGGCTTAACATCACCCTCAGTAGTAGAGAGTTTCCCTGTGCTTTTTAAGACTGAGGAACACCAATCATTTTTTGTTGAGCAAAAAAAAAAAAAAAGGTGGTGGTGGGGAAGAATCAGGGGGGAAAGCTATTGAGAAGGAAAAAAGGGTCAAGGGAAGTTACTAAGAAAAAAAGTCACGTGCCTCCTTAAGGGCAGCCATTTTGAATTCTGTTGTTCTCCGCGGCACATGTCCAACTGCCTCGCAGCACACCAATGGACACAGTTTAAGAAACACTGACCTAGTGCCTTGAGCTCCCTGGGAGATCTTTCCTACAGCCCTGCCCCTCCCTCTGGCATCTAGCTGTGCACTGTGACAAAGGTGAGGCGAGATGGCTTTTGCTGATGAAGGAGACCCAAGTCATTCCTGTACTGGCAGGTCTTTGCAGAGCTCGCCATGCACCTGCTGCTGTGCAACCCCATCCTGATTCTTGGGGCGGTTCCTTAGCAGGCAAACCTTCAGCCTTTGCTGCTCCCGGGCAATGCCACCATTGCAGTGGCATTCCGGGCAGTGGAGAGACTCACAAAGGCTGCAGCCTAATATGGATGCACCTTGCAGAAATCATTAACCAGGGGCCTTAATGGGATAAGCAGTTTATTTACGCAGCTGGAGTGCAGGTTGAGATGCACCAAGGCTGGCTGCTGACAGAAAGGCACGTACTGATTTGGACCCACTCCTGTTCTGATACACCCTTTTGCACACAGGCAGCCAGACAAGCCCACCTGCTTGCACATGCTCACTTGTATACTCATCTGCACACTCGCATGTGCACACTCGTTCCCACATATTCATGTGCATAGGTACACTTGCATGCGCACACTCCCCATGATTGCTCACCTTGCCCCCAGATATTGGGATATGCATGCACTCACAGGGCTCATCTTCCCTGCAGCGTTGCCCTAACTCGAGTCCCAGCCACACACAAAAGCCTTCACTTGAGCGGGGTGAGGCTTCTAACTCAACTCTCCTGGTCTGGCAGTCAATGGTCCTTCTTATCATTTCGATCCCTGTGCAGAATAAATTTTATGTGCACCGAGGCACACGTGTATGCGCACCACCAGGAGAAACACAAACCTAACTGCTGATAAGCTGGGCAGTAGCTGAATCTCTCCTGAGTGGCTGCACAAGCACACAGCTTACAGGGCACACTAGCTATCAGCTGGTATCAGGTACCTCATGTACGATGGCACCTTATGCAGCACTTCAGTCACTCTGTCACTACTTCTCCCTACAAGGAGGCTAGCCCAAGAGGAGTAACTTGCATGTAGGCAACTCAAGTTCACTCTGCAGTAAAGACATTCAGAATGTTGACAAAGCAGGCGCCAGCATGAATGGCAGCTTCCATACCTATCCCTGCACTAACCCAACTCTAGCCACCTCACTCAAAATAGCAGTGAGGATGCTGCAGCATGGACTTCAGCACGGGAAGTGCAAGTGAGTAGGTAACCGGGGGGGACTGGGCTTAAGCAACTGGTACCAAAGCCCATGCTGCACAGGCATCACAGCTGTTTTAGGCTATGTCTACACAGCAGCAATAACATAGTCCACATCCACACAGCAAGCCATTATTTCGACATAATGTCAAAATAACGTTGAGCTGGAGGACTGCGTACTCTGACTCCTGTAACCCTCATTGTATGAGGAGTAAGGGGAGTGGGGAGAAGAGTGCTCTCTCTCAAAATAACTGCTGTGTAGACAGCGCCAAAAGTCGAAATAAGGTCAAGTTGCGTAGCTTATTTCAAGTTTAGTCCTGCTGTGTAGACGTGCCTTTAGTGAGCTGTAGTGCAGCTAGCAAGAGCTGTTCATTCATACCCCTGTGTGCAATGTAGCTGTACCCTGAGCCTCAATCGCATTACTCCCTAATCTGCATGTGCACATACACACACACGCCCTTGTGTGTGTGTGTGTGTGTGTGTGTGTGTGTGTGTGTGTGTGTGTGTGTGTGTGTGTGTGTGTGTGTGTGTGTGTGTGTACTGGACACACTTGCTCCTTCAGACGGCTGTCCTCCCATATGTACATTCTTGCAAATCTCTACCACAACAACAGATTGTTACCAGCATTGTATAAATGCAATAAATAAGAAACCCAGCTTGAAACACATTAACTAAACATCAGTTAGAGAAAGTCTTGAAGATGAGTGGATCTGGGGCCCCCAAAGGCAGACAGTGTCACTACGCAGATTCAAAATTAAGGAAGAAATTCAGAATTCCAGAGCCCATCAGATTAGCTCCTCTGTGAAAGCAGAGGAGTTTGCAGCTGCCCTGCAAACTGGCTTCTTGCCTGAACTGTACCTTAGGGAGGAAGAAAAAACCATGGGAAAAGTGAAATGGGAAAGAGGTGGTGTGTTTGTGCTCAGGATTGCAGAGCTTAGTTGCCCAGGAAAACTCAAGGAAAGAGAAGGATGAAGCCAATGCCATAGCACACTGCTTCAGGATGCTGTGCTGGAGATGCAATCTTTTGGAGCTGATGGAAAACCAGAGTCCTGACTACCTAATAACTTCCCAGTCTTTGTCCTAATACTGAGGCACTTCACCCTGGTTTCCTGGCCAAATGAAAATGTGGGTTAACTTCCACACTCTGCCAGCCTACATTTCCTTTGCAGTTTCAACTGGACACAGGAGTCCTCGTTTCTTCTTGATCTACATGGTTGCACAGTGTTGCCGTGGTCTATTAAATAACTGCTGAATTCATTGTACACCAGAGGTTGTTGCCTCTTGGTCGTGGGTGAAATGTGTAGGTCCATTTGTAAAGTCCTTTGGGATACAAAGCAGCATATAAATGCTCATATGAGAGACACACACCCCACATGTGTGGGAAGGAATAAGTCCACAGCGGGACCCTGCAAAGGAAGACCATGACTGTGCTCCATCCTCATAAATGGGCAGGACCAAAGGTGCATAGGAGGATGTTCCCTAGCCACAGCTTGCAAAGAAGCCTGCAGAAAAACTGAGGAGAGTTAATCCTGCCTGAATCCATATGGCTGCACTGGCCGGCACAGTGTTTATGCCAGTTCCTTTTCTCCTCCCTGTCACTCCTGCAAGGCTGTCACAAAACACTGGTGACCTTTCAACTTTGATGTGTAAATTCATAAACTGCAGGTGAGGAATTAGGGGTCTAGTCTTGGCTTTGTCATGGACTCGGTGTGTGGGACTAAGCAAGTAACAGCACTGCTCTCATGCCTCAGTTTCCCATTTGTAAAATACAGGGCTAATCCCTACTCCACAGGTATGGTGAGGATTAGTCAACTAAGGTCTATGTGCTGATCCACAGAAAAGTAGTTTCCTATCATTTACTCACTTGCTTCAGGCACTTTGCAAAAATATAGAGCCTCAGGCAGGGTAAATTGCTATAGCCCCATTAAATTCATTGGAGCACTGATGGTTTGCACCGAGTATCAGGATTGGACAAAGAATATTTCCCTTTACAAAGACAAAACTACATCCTCCAACATCTTTTCCCTGCACCCCTACACATTAGCTTAGTCTGGGAAAGTATCCAAAATACTTCCCATGAAACTGTGGCTATATGTAAACACAGGTCCCTCTGTTGGAACTAGGGATGAAATCCCAGATCCAAACACTCGCTTGCTTGAGGGAGTTCAGATCCAGAGCTGAAATCTGCAGCTGTGTCCTGTCCCTAATGTTTACAGATAGCTTGCTGACTTTTCCCTTTCCTCACACCCTTCTGTAAAGTCATGGAACTGTCTGGGTCTTTGCCTGCCTCCGCTAAGAGCTGCCCTGCACCCACTTCATGCTGTACAGGGCCAGCTCAGTTTGCGAAGGTCACGTAAACACAACTGTGTCCTTGTAGAAGGGAAAAAAAAACCCTGCCAAGTGCTTGCAAATGTCTTTGCGGGGTTGTTAGCTGGCAACTAGCAGTGCTACAAAGGTGCAACCAGACAACACGTGAACTTCTTTGGAAAGATCTTCAAAGAGGCCCAATGGATGCTTCATGCTCAGTTACCCATAAACCTGGGCAAGCAGGAAAGGTGCCAGATCTGGGTTCTTGCTGATGCCATCCTACAAGATAAATCTTTTCCTCCCTTCTTTTTGGCACATTATAATGCCTTTGAGAGATCTGATTCTGGGCCCTGATTTAGCCGGCATAATAATCCGAGGTCCAGAGGGCATGGGATGAAATTAAAATGGCAATGCATGTAGCAGGGCATGCTTCTGAAGGCAATATGGCTAACCTGTGCAGCTCCCTCCCACGGAGAACAAACTAAGAGCTGCATTCTGGACACTGTTCCTAGGCACTGGCCAAAGCAGGGTCACAGCTCATCTGCTCTAATCCATTCTGAAGCAGAGGGGGACAGTGTCCCAGGGGTACTAACTAACAAGCTGCAGCTCCCATTGGGCAGGGACTACAATTATGCCTGGTCCCTGTGCAGAGGGCACAAGGCGGAATCTCCTAGCACACCCATGCACGGACAAGAAACAGCCTGGTCCTTATTCTCTCAATTACAACTCCACCCCCTTCCCTGCACACTTGTCAGTACTCTGCTTAAGTGACAATGCCATCTTGTCGCCTTTCTATGAGAAGGACTTCACACACCTCCTCCCATCCCCCACACAACCACACTGCCAGGGCCTGACACACTCACTTTTAGTTCCATTCTGAGGTTGACCCTGGAACTTGCAGAGCAAGGAGATCGATTGTCTTGCACGTGGCGTGTGCTTGTGTGTGACCTCTATTCTCTGCTCCGTGTTAGCCCAGGGCAGTGCAATTCCATGGAGCCAAGCCGTGTGGCACAGAGAAGATTATCCTTTGAATTTATAGAGTATCAAAATTAACAGTGCAATGTGAGTATTAATCATCCTGGTATAACCAGGCCACTGGCACGGTGCGCTTGCTTCTGGACAAACTTCCTTGGTTGTGGATGCCAAGTGTGGTAACTGGGCATAGGATGACACGAGGTGTAGACGGACGGAGGAGGATTCCGCTGTGGACTGTGAGCGCGAATGGGAGACAGGTTCTCACAAGCTTTGCAAGCAACTGAGAGCCTGGAAACAACTGCAGCAGCACTGGGTGCAGTGATCAAGGAAAATGCCCATCATCTCCAATTTTATCTCCAGCTGGCGAACAGATGCGTACTGGTGGAGGAGCACTAGCCATGGTCAATGGTCCCTCTAATTTTTTCCATCCATATGTGGAATAAATTTTAGTATGTGCACCACCAATAGAAACATGCTGTGAGCATGTGTGCTAATCAACTGGAAGGCATTTGAATCTCTCGTGGGTGGCCTCCCAAGCTTACAGGGATCACTGGTCATGGGGCTACCCACATCTCCCTCTCCTTCCATCTTGTTGTACAACCTCATGGATCACTTTCATTCCCAGAATCCAACTAGTGACCTCACAGGCCCTGTTCCTAGTGCTCTGACTCCATGTCCCCTTCTCAGTTCCTCTGCAACCTACAGGTCTCTCCCACCACTCTATTTGTCATCCCGTAGGCCCATTTCATCCTCTCCCCCACCCCAACAGTCACAGCCCTAGCCTTTTTACTCCTTTGCTGCAGCTCTCCACATGGACGGCACTTTCTGACTCATCTTCGCAAGCCTTCCACGTAGCACCACAAAAGCCTACATCGCGGATGGAGTCTCAGGTGATGTGTGACCAGCCTCAGAAGGTGCACAGTTTCAGTTTACAGGAGCAACCAAATATCCAGATACTTCTCTGAATTATCCCAAATATTTAGGCTTGCCATTCCAGTCTAAGTCACAGGGTGAACGACTTGACACAGCCAAGTCAACAACATAGCTAGGAATAGTCCTTATTCCCCAGTCTTTGACCCCTGGACTCCCTTTGGTATAATACAGTACTAGGCGCATTTCAGAGCTCCAAATTACTCCACAACACTTAACCTGGCAAGCACTTCCATGATTCAGTGACTGCATAGACCCAGAATTTATAAAGAGTGGATTGCAATAAAATAAAACCATGTCTGGGTATTTTGCATGGTACCCAACTCAAGTTGAACTTCCACCATAAAGGAAATGCTGGACAAAACTGTCAGGAATTCTCCATCTCAAGAAATAGGGCTCTCATGGGATGGGTACACACACATCCCTTCAGCAAGCAGCTCACTCCTTCAAAGCTGGTCAATGGCCTGATGGAGAGAAATTGTGCGTGCTGGCAATGATCCTCTGACTGCAGTGGAGTTATGCTGATTTCCCCCCTCTGAGGGTCTGTTCCAGTGCATTCAGCAGAGGAAATAAGAACAGCCATACTGGGTCAGACCATTAGTCTGATACATCCAGCCACGTATCTTGTCTTCTGAAAATGACCTATGCCAGATGCCTCATAGGGAATGAACAGAATAGGACAATTTATCACAACACGCATCCCCTGTCACCTAGTCCCAGCTTTTGGCAGTCAGAGATTTCGGGACACCCAGACCATAAGGTTGCATCCCTGATTATCCTGGCTAATAGCTACTGATGGGCCTATCCAGCATGAACTTACCAATTTCATTTGGAAGACAGTTATATTTTTGGCCTTTTCAACATCCCTTGGCAACAAGCTCCACAGGTTGACTGTGCATTGTGTGAAGAACTTTCCTTGGTTTGTTTTCAACCTGCTGCCTATAATTTCATTGAGTGACCCCCTACTTCTGGTGTTATACAAAGGGGTGAATAACTCTTCCGTATTCACTCCCTCCATGCCATTCATAACTTTATAGACCTCTCTCCTATAACTGCTTAGTTGGCCTATGCTGATTTCTACCAGTTGAAGCTCAGGCCCTGGATAAGCAGATCACAAAAATTCCCATCCGCATGGGGCTATTTGCTCAGCGATGCAGCCAAGGACTGAATTGACTGTGACTCCCTATCTCTTCCAGAGGTGTGGGCTGAGGCACACCAGCAAGGCACGATGTGGGGTGGAAAGTACCACAGACGTTCCTGCTCTGCAGTTAGACAAGCTTTCAGCCTCCAAGGCCTACCATTGAGTTCTCTTTAAAAATACAGAAAAGGCCCAGCCTACTTTACTGCTAGCAGTGGAACCTCCCACACACACACTGATCACTCCACTGTTTGGTAGGTCCATATGCCTATAGTGCCCTCACAGAGCCACTTGACTCTCGTAGGAACACTCAGGGTACGTCTACACTTGCTCCCTAGCTCGAACTAGGGATGCAAATGTAGGCGACCGAAGAGTAACGTTAGTTCAAACCAAGGGGTTTGGTTCGAACTAACGTGTCCCGGTGCACACTTTCACTTTCCAAACAGCTGTTGAGTGGAGTAATGCGCCGGCAAGATCATGCTAATGAAGCGCGGGATATTTAAATCCCCGCTTCATTAGCAATTTCAGTCGCCTACATTTGCATCCTTAGTTTGAACTAGGGAGCAAGTGTAGACGTACCCTCAGAGGGGACTGTGCACTGCATAGCACTGGAGCCATTCTGGACACTCTCTCTCTTTCACTCTAAGGACCCATGGGAGTTTGACCACAGTCTTCATGAAAGAGCATCAGAAACTGACTCTAGAAGCAGATTCAACACCGTACTGAAAATCTCAAGGAGAATGTGGGGAACTTTAGTATTCACTTCCCACTCCTTTTTCCGAAAGCCACTGGAGCGCCTTCCAGTACACGACAGTGCTGTCAGTCCCAGCTCCCCAGAAGGGAAGGAAAGGGTGTCCCACTACCTGGGATGAACAATGATGCTCCCCCAGCGGAATCAGTGCTCCCACACCCACTCTAAGTGATGAGGAAGGAAAGCTTGGGGATTAAAGCACAGGACTGAGTTCTCCTCATTGAAGTCACCTGGGTTCTCTGCCTGTCTCTGTCAAAGCCTCGCTGTGTGACCTTGGGCAAGTCACATCGCCTGTTTGTGCCTCAGTTTGCCTCCCTGTGAAATGAGGGCCATCGCGTGTACCTGTTTGTGAGGCTAGTTTACAAGGTGCTGATAGAGATGTAAAATTCCATTGCCCTTGAGCTCCCTAGGTAGACACATTCTCTGCACCTCACTGCAGAGCCGAGCCAAAGAGATGTGCATCTGCCACCTGGCATACTTCTCATTTGCAAACAGCACAGGCCTCTGCCAAAGGGGGGAAGGCCAGCACACATCCTTCTGACTCCAAACTAAAAGGTTCCCTTGTTATAAGGGAAGAGGCCACAGTGCATTTCTGCAGCAGCCGTTTAGACGCAGATGCCAAAGATAAGAGGCAGCGAAGTCATTCCAAGGACCTGGCCCCTGTCCAAGCAGGGGACTTTCTCAGGAACTGAGACTGAAACAAGAACACAGGGGAGTTTATGTTCTGATTTTTAATCCCTACTTTATTTTCATATTGCAGAAAAACATCTCCCTGATCAAACAAGTTATCAGATTGGCCCCAGGTCCACACTCTCTCTTGCCTGCCCAAGCAAGATCTCTTTAGACCCCTGGGCACTTAGAGATTGTGTCCTCTACATGCCTGTTGCTGCTGAGATAAGCACAGCTCTGCCAGGGTATATGCGAGTGAAGAACAAGGGCAGGGCTGGATGAAGGGTAGGAATGGCAGGGTTATAGCACAAGGGGATCCCCAGGAGGAAGGGACAATCTTCATGCTTTCTGTAAAAGGCAAAGGTGAAAGTAAGTCCGTGTGCCCCAGTGCACCACACCGGTAAGAGACTGGCCAGCTGGGGGTGGCCTTGGCACTACACACTGGGCTCCAACCCCAGTGCTCCAGTGGCGGGGCAGCATGGTGGCCACATTCCCAGCCCTGACTTCCTCCCACGCTCCCAACCCCCTGCTCTTACTTTCCCCACCCTCCCACCCCATCCTGATTCCTACACCCCTCCTACATCCCCACGTCCTGACCTGAGTCCCTCACAATACTGAGCCCTGAGCTCCCATAAACCTTCACAACCCCCAACCCATCACACTCCATCCCATACTTACATTTCCTACAGGTACTGTATTGCAACCCCCCCTGAGGAGGGGGGTGGTTCTCAGGGCAGGGAATGAGAGGGTTGCAAAAGGACAGTACCTGTAAGAAATTTAAGTTACTTTCACCCCTGAAAAATCAATTGAAAAGAAATATAAACACTTGCTCCCTGCGAAGGAATGAGTCCACCTGAAACACACAGCGCTCGCAGTCTCAGCCAGGAGGCAGCTTACCTACCCAAGGTGAGGTGCAAGGGGAGGGACTGTACCTCTTCTCATGATGAGCAGTTCCTAGGTGGCTTCCATTCCTCCTGCAACCTAACATGGAAGCCACTTGCCACCATCTTACCTATTTAGCTAAAGTATATCAGTTTCAACAGGCAAGCTCAAGTGGTCCCCAGCCTCCATTGCCACAGCTAGCTGTATAACCCAGGCACGTACATGGGCTGCAGCACATCCCTCTTCCTATACACCCTTTTCAGGGAGACAAAAAGAGGATTTGACCCAGCAGCTCCCATAACACATTGAAGGAGTCCCCCATTGTCTTCAAGAGGGAGCCTCATACACCATCTCACCCCAGTACTTGTTAAGTTACAGTGGAAAAGCTTCATCTGATGGGAGCCCTCATCACTGTAGCTTGTGACCCAATGATTAGGGCATTCACCTGGGCAGCAGGTGAGCCCTCGTCAGCTCTCTTCTCAGGAGGCAAGGGGGAAATTGAAGCATCTGGTATCAGCCACTGTTGGAAGATGGGCGACTGGGCCAGCAGAAGCATTGGTCTGACCCAGTCTGGCTATTTGCATCATCTCAAAGGCAAAGGACAGAAGAAGGCAACTGTCCTACCAACTGTCTGCCACTCCCATCAGCTGGTGGGCTGAGGTTTAGGGATGCTTTGAGCAGGGCCATAACAAGGATGGGGAAGCAAGGTGCTCACCCCAGGCGCATCATAGTGAGGTGTGCAAAGATGCTACAAGTAAAAATAATAAGCTGCAAAACTAAAGAGTGCGACGCTAACCTAAGAAGACGAGGCGCATAATTAATATTTTTCCCTGGGCCCAAAAATATCAAGTCACGGCACTGGCTAGGGATGTTAGGAATGAGTCAACTACTTGACTGCCCGATAAGCATAAGCTTTGAAAGGCAGCAAGGGGGGTGGGAGATGGTGCTGGGGAGAACCGGCTTAAAAGCTGGATCCCCGAGCCCTGTCTTTGCGGTACCACCTGCTTCCCCCCCACCCACTGCCTTTATGAGAGGCAGCTGGGGGGATGGGGAGCTGGGCCCCCCTGCAGACAGGGGCTGCTGCCACCAAACAGCCCCAGTTTGCGATGGCTTGGACTGGCTCTTACTACATTTAAAATTCAGAGCTAATTTGAAGCAAGGGTAGCTCAGTCCCAGCTCTAGCCAGCTCCAGGAACTATCCCCATTGTGGCTCTGCAGAGCGGCCCTTATGGACTAATCATGTAGTCAATACACAATCAGCCGGATGACTGCAATTTAACATCCTTAGCGCTGGCCTGGAGCATGGCTCTGTGTCCCTGACTAACTTGACCAATAGCCCTTGATGGAGCCATTCTCCATGCAACTGCTCACTTTTTTATTGAAGCCATTTACAGGTTGGCCTTCACGATGTCGCCTAGCAGAGCATGTCATATACTCACTGTGCCTTGCAGGAAGACGTACCACCTTTGATTTGGTGTAAACGTGCTGCCTATTCAGGTCACCCTGACTCTTGCGTTATGTGAAGGGGTGAATAACACGTCCTCATTCACTTCTCCACACGGTTTATAGAGATCTATCATATCCTGCCTCTAAAATGGCTTTCCCATACTGAAATGGGAGCCGGGCTCTCCCTTCCCTACAGTCACAAGTGAGGCTCCCTCACCACTTGGCTAAAGGTTACATGGTCGCCTGCAGCCTCTTTCCCCCCTCACCTCAGTTTTTTAGTGGGGCATTCAAAGTTACCTCACAAGAAATTATGTTGGCCCCTGCCATGGATTGCAAGCAAAGGGCGGTATCTGGGAGGGGTAGACACTGGTTCAGTTTCCTTCTCCCTGCCTGAGGAGAAGAGATTTGAATAGCATTCGCTCAAGTGTGAATCCCAGTCAGGAACAGGCTAAGGTGGGTTGTGCCTTGTAGTGGCTTGAGGCTGTGCCATTGTTATCAAGTAGAAATTAGGGAAGGTCTAATTGCTGAATCCCTGTGTAGTCCAACAGTCTGGGTGTCCAGTTGTGTGGGTTCAACCCATTCCTCAACTTCCTGAGAAGGGACCTGAGCAGCTGTCTCTGAAGTGAACGTCCAGCTGCTGAACTAAGAAGTGGCTTCCTGGGGATGGCCTGGTGTTTGCTGCCTCATCCTGTTCTGCTAGAGTTGTTCCATTTTCATTCCATATTCATGGGGTGGTTTGCAAGACTTGCAAGCAGCCTTGTGGAGCCTCACAGTTAGGGCGTGTGCTTAGCATGTGTAAGCTTGGGATTCAAATCCCCCTTTACACTTGCTGAGAAGGGATTTTAATTTTCATCTCTTACCTCTCAAGTGAAGTCCTGGGCTAGGTGCTATTCTGACCTGGAGCCTCCCTTGCTCTTTTCTGCTCAAGCTTCTCCTCTTTCAGCACATATTCATCAGGCCAAAGCCCCAGCAAGCAACTCTGTCCAACTTACAGGTTGGGTGTGTGACCAGCAAGTGGGAGGTTGGGTTCACATTCCCTTCTTGCTTGTCGATTTCTTACTAACTCATGAGACTGGCCTCAGGGCTAGGCTAAGAAGTATTGTGAAGACTGGACATGCAGAAAGTGATTAATTAAAAGCACTAAATTTGGAAATAATAATGTCAATCACAGGTTTTTTGATATACCCTGAAGTTTGTCTCAGATTTATTTGCAAAAGCTTTGTAGTAAGCGCAAGTCAGTTGTCTCACTGAACACAACATTAAACATAATGGGAATTCATGATGCAGCCCCTCTCTGTTTTACATTTTCTTCATCAATATTTCTAAGCTGATTTTATATGTTAAATATACTCTTATGTCTTCATAAAGTAATCATTCCAGATTACTACATATTGAAACTCACTGAAACAAAGATATTATTTTAAATTAATCAGGCTGCTATAGCGTGTTCATAACAAAGTTTGTTATTTTTAGAAAAAGGGAACACTCATTTATTTTGCGTGATTTTTGTAGCAAAACATGTTGATTAAATTTCACTATATGGTTATGTTAAAATATGTTTCCAAAGATTTTAGGCATAACAAGAGATTGTATATCTTAGTTAAGGACTGATTTTGGTGGTGAGGTTCTCTTAAAACTAGTTCATCAAGAGTCAGAAGTAAAAGGGAAACTCACCTGTCCAGCTATCTGGAAGAAAAGGACAGTTTTCCTTTAAGGCAGTGGTCCCCAACATGGCCATAGTGGCCGTCGGGCCATTTCTGTGTGCCCGCCAAGTGATCAGGGCCGGCCCCGACCCCAGGCGCACAGCGCATGGGTGGAGTCAGCCCTTGGGCGCGTTGGTGGCGCCAGCTCTGGGCACGCAGCACATGGTCAGTGCCAGCCCCGGGCACGTGGCAGTGAGGCAGCCCCACCTCTGGGGTGCGCGGCGCGAGGTCTGTGCCGGCCCTAGCCCCGGGCGTGTGGCGTATGGGCGCTGCCAGCTCCTGGGCACGTGGCACAGGCGCCGAATCTGGGCACGCAGTGCATGGGCGGTGGTGGCCCCGTCCCCGGGCACGCGGGACATGGGCTCTTCCGGCCCCGGGTGCGCGGCATATGGGCGGCCCCACCCCTGGGCGTGCAGCACAGTTGCAGTGCCAGTCCCAAGAGTGTGGCGCGTGGGTGGCGCCAGCTCCGGGCACACAGCACATGGGTGGCCCCGCCCCCAGGCACGTGTGGCCCTGCCCCTGGGTGCCCAGCATGTGAGCAGCCCCGCCCCCGGGTGCCTGGCAGCCCCAAAAGGTTGGGGACCACTGCTTTAAGGGCTCTCATCAACAGGGGAGTGAAAGGGGAGTAGGGATAGATAGCTAGAAAAGGTAGGAAGATTTTGGAAGCAAGTTTTGTATTACAGTAATTAAAATTAAAATGTTTATTTTACAGAAGGGTGGTCTTTTGAAGAACTTATTTTAAAAACGATATGTCTGAAGATCCAAACATTTAAGACTAAAGCTGAATACTCAGATTGTGCATCTACATATCTACACAAGGATTTTTTAGAGATGTGATTTTGTAATCTTCAGCAACAAGCTAACGAAATATTTAAAGCTAATTTTAAACTAAGGTCTTGTAAGGATAGTAATGCACAACTATGCAACATAGTAATACACAACTGTTTTTGTCATTAAATTCAAGATTGGCACCTACCTGATCAATGCCGAAACCAGTGGGGGGAACACTTTAACCTCCCTGGGCACACAGTTTCGGATTAGCAAGTTGCCGTTTTCAGATAGGAAAACTTCAAAAATAGGCTACAGAGAGAAACTGCTAAGCTGGAATTCACATGCAAATTTGATAGTGTGAACCAAGGACTAAACAAACACATGGAGTGGTTCTCCCATTCCAATAGGAGTGAAGCGGTTTTCCTCTTCGAGTACTCTCACCTTCTCGACACCGTTGGAGATGAGCCACAGCCATTCGGATTCAATTAGCACTGATGTCTCAGTCCCATCTCTGTATCCTTTTTTTTCCTTCTTCTTCCTGTCTTTCTTTTTCTCTTCAGCATCTGAGGAAGTGAGCTATAGCCCACGAAAGCTTGTGCGCTCATACCCTAATAAATGTGTTCGTCTTTACAACGCCACTGAACTCTTTATTGTTATTACCATTTAATGGCTCTTTCACAGATTCAATGTTATGCTAATAGAGCTGGCAAACTGGAAGGCTTTTCAGTTTTAAGTTAACAGATCCACTTTCCAGGGAGGAGTCACCAGTCTGCAAGCAGCAACAGCCTGCGATGGGAACCTTCAGGAATGGTCAGAATAGGACTAGAATGAAGGGACATGTTGAGCACTAAGGCCCAGGGAAGGCATTGCCTCCCCATGCCTCTTATACCCACCACCCATTGTGCATTGGTTGGGCTACCTCTTGTGACTTAAGTGACCGGAGTTCAAGTCTCTGCTCTGGCACAGCCTGCCTGTGTGATTTCAGGCGAACCATGAGCCATGCCTCAGTTTCCCAGCTGTCAGATGGGGATAACAGCACCTCATGGTGGAGGGATGTGAAGATAAAGACAGTGAAGTGCCCAAATCCTACGGTACCGGGAGCCATGTAAGTTCATACCATTGAGAAATGCCACTAACCCTGTTTTCCTGGCTTGACTTCAGAAGCATGGATCTCACACCACCTCTCAGAAATCTTGTGTTCTGCTCATTTGCTGTAGTCAGGCCTGACAGGGGCTCAGTTGGGAGGGAAGGAATAATTCAGTCTCAGATTCTCCAGTGAGCTGGAGTAATGAGCTCACAGTGCTAGGGGAAACCTACCCCTGAGTCTCTCACCTTCCCTAGTAGGTGTCCCTGAAGCCCATGGGGAACTGTTAGCCAAGCAGCACACAACTAACCAGCAGCCCGGGGACAGAAAGACAAGCGGATTGAAAGTGCGTATGGAAAACAAGGAACCTGATACCCTGTTTGCACCGGAATACAGGAGCCAAGAGGAGACTGGCAGCAGGTGTGTGCAGGACAGACACAGCCCTGGGGAAGCCAGTACTGGAACAGCAAGAGATGGCTGCTGGAAAGGAGTGAGCTGCACTGACAGAGCTTTCTAGAGGTTCAAGCTAGAATAAAAAGTCAGGGTTAAGAGACACGATCAGACTTGTGCTGGGTCACAGCTGGGGTTCTTGCAGGGCACGACTGAAGTGCTTTGGCAGAGGGGATAAGTCTGGGGGAGAATGAGGCATGGCAAAGTAGCACAGTGGCTTTGGGTATGCAGAGGGCCTCGACGCTCCAGTTCTCAGTTCAGTTTGCTTTTGGGGCGTGCTGTCATGAGGATACCGTGTAAACCACGAAGACGCTATCGTGCATGTTGGTTTGCATTTGCCATTCATCACCTCCAGCTGTCGAACTGTGGGAACGCAATTATTGCAACAACAGCGGCTGGTTTTGCACCAGGGATGTTTGCTCTCTTCTCTCTGGTTAGCAGGTTGGTGGTGTTTTCAGCTGTGTATTACAGACGCACTGCAGATCATCTGAGGATCATTTGGGATTCAGCTGCTAGCCACCTGAGGCATTTGGTTTAGTCTGAGGAATACTAGAGTGTGGCAGATCATCTGCAAATCTCCCACCATGCCCTACAGATAGGATTGCTAGATACCGTTCACCAACATGGAGCTAAAATGCCGCTGAGATGAGGGTTAGTAAAAGCATCAGCTAGAGCAAAGTCAATATATTATCAGAGTATTGTACAAACCCTCCCATGAAGCTCTGCCAATGGACCTCATTGCCATTGCCCACTTAGAGAAGGGCAGCATGGTCCAGTGGTAAGGGCACTGGCAACCTGGTTCAATCCTCTGCTCTACTGCAAACTTCCTGGCTGACCTTGTGCAAGTCACTCTGGGCCTCAACTCCCCATCTGTAAAGTGGGGCTAATAGCACTGCCCTACACTACTAGGGTGTTGTCAGGATATGTTTATACAGAATGTGAGGCACTCAGATGCTCTGGTAATAGAGGGCACATAAATACTTAAGAGAGTCCTGACCTGCTGCTCCCATCCCTGGTTATTCCGGTCCCGAGTCCCACACAATTCCCTTCAGCTATTAACCTGCAGCCACACTCCTTGCTATTCTGCATCTGGGCTTATGCAGATCCCAGCCAATGCCTCTCACTCCCAGACTGCAATACTCTGTTATTGCAGACCTGGGCCCCTCCTGGTGGAGAAGGGACATTGTGTAAGCATAAGCATTTACAGGATGCCACAGACTTTTACTTTAAGCAAGATCTGAGCCCAAGGTTTCCAGGGCGGAAAGGTTAACATATGATCGCATTAGCACCAAGCCTCAATTATGTTGATTACAGTCCATGCTTGGAAAAATCCTCTAGACCAATGACTCGAAGGAAAACCCACCCCAAAGGAAACCTCCACAGACCAGCTCTCATTTGTAGAGATTCAAAAAGTGTCATCCTTTCATACACATCTGGTAACATAACAGAAATAGTCAACTTACACGAATTTTAATAACTCTTGTTTTTGCTCCGCAGTTCTTCTTGAGCAGCATTTTCTGGAAGAGAAACGGAATGCATGGGTTAGGAGCAGTGGTGTGGAGGGAACAGACACAAAGCCAAGGGAATCACTTTACATTACATCAACGAAGATGGATGGTTCAGAGGAGTAGATAAGACAGGAATACCAAATCAGACCAGTGGTCTATCTAGCCTACAGTCTTTGATGGTGGCCAATACCAAGTACTTTAGGGAAAGGTTCAAAAAACCCTCTAGAGGGCAATTATGGAAGAATTTGCCCACAGGAAAGGTTTTTTCCCCCTAATTTCCATCACTTAGGGCATGTCTGCACTGCAAAGTTATTTCAAAATAACTCCTGGTATTTCAAAATAACAAGATGCACATCCACACAGCAAGCCTGTTATTTAATTCAAAATAACAACCCCTGAATTTACAAGGAATAATGCCTATTTTGAAATAGGGTTAGTGTAGACACTCAGCTGATGTTATTTCGAAATAACTATTCCCCAGGGTCATTCAAAGTAGTTACTCCCCAGTGCTTCCTGGGGCTCTAAATTGAGATAATGTGTCCACATTAAGGGAGCCTGCCTTGGACTAATTTTGAGGATTACCTGTAGTGTGGATTCGCTATTTCGAAATAGGTTTTTTGGAGTTATTATTTTGAAATAAGTTATTTCAGAATAACCTTGTAATGTAGACATAGTCTTAGTGACTGCCTTAGGTCCTGAAGTAAGAGAGTTTATATTCTTTTTCAAGAAATAATTATCCTATTTAAGGTAAGAATGGATGTTTCCATTATCCATATTTGTTTTTATTATATTTATTTAGCGTTATACAATAGATTAAAAACAAACACCAACCCGTAGCTCTTGGTTCATCTGCCATGAGTCCAAAAAGCCATTGCACTAGTCATAAAACATGGAACCATACATATTGAACAGGAGGAGTTTGTTATGGGGATGTTAAATGTAATTGCGGCTAATCGCGTAATTGATGGAATTTCCATCGACTACTCAATTAGTCGATAAGGGGGGTGCTTGCTACCCCTGCTAAAGCTCTGCAGTTTAAATGAAGTAGGAGCCGAGCCCGTGCTGCACTTCTGTCCCCCTCCCCCCGCACTGCAGAGACGGTGCTGGGAGGAACTGGCCTTTAAGCCACTGGCTCCTGCTCCCCTCCCACCTCTTGCTGCTTCTGACATAAAGGCAGCAAGGGGGTATATAGAATGCGAGTAGTTGGCTCAACTACCCAATAAGCCTAGACTTATTGGGTAGTTCACTATTCAACTACTCTTTTACATCCCTAGTTTGTTATAGAAAACGGCTACAGACAAACAGGCTTCCACACAACTTGAGTCCCAGTAGTGTTGCCTCTGTTTATCAGGAAATTTTATACAGTACCCAGACATGGAAGGCCTGAATAACATCAGAGTTAGTCCAAAAATATCTGACAACTTTTTTAGCGGGAAACTAAGTTTTATTGGAAAAACAATATTTTACAGAAAAATCTGTCCGTGAAATTTTTCAAAATGAAAAATTTGGAGGACACACCATTATTATTATTTTTTTTAATAAAGAGTAGCTTTCTCCCCACTTTCTGCTTTCTACCAATTGGAAAATTACAACAAAGCATAGAAAAGTGTTTTCTTCCTCACTTTCTTACACTTTGCTATTGCTTTTCAACTTGAAAAACTTTCCCCCACTTTGTCTGGTTTCCATCTTTTGCCATTTGGAAAACAGTAAACTCAGAAGACTGGGGTACTCCCCACCTTTTCATACTTTTGTTTTTAAACTTTCTCTTCCTTTTTCCAGGGAAAAAGCAGCCAAAATACTTAAAGATGGAACAAAGCATCTGAAAACTAAAACAAAAAACCCAAAACAAAACAACTGAGATTAAAAGAAGTTTGTGTCCTGAAACAAAACAACAAATTTCCATGGAAACTACAAGTTTTTGATCACTGGAAAAAAGTAAACCCATTTTCTCATCAGCTCTAATTAATCTACTGCAAGTAAACACACCTTTACAATACTCGTACAAACAAAGAAAACAAAAGAACCTCCCAAAATGTGCAAAGGGGAAAAAAAGCTACCTACCACCAGTACAAATATCAAGACAGGGCTACCAGCCCTCCACAAATACATCTCTCCCCAGACTCTTGGCAAAAGAATTAGTCTTGCAGTATGTTTTGAAAGCTGATAGAGCACCTACATTTTGAAATGCATTTAGTCCAAACAACCCCAAATCTGAGGACTGATTAGTTAACAGCTAACAAATATGACTAGTTAGTTGCCTGAATCCTCCATTTGCATAGGCCACCAAAGGGCTTTGTTGCAGCTACATGTATTAGTTACCATCCCAGAATTCTGCCCTAGAACCACCGTCAATGGGGTCAGTTCGGCCCCAAAGTCCCTGAAGGGACTCCAGCAGCGATTAGCACAAAGTAGGTGCTACCCAGGCCTGTGCCATCTGGTTCAACAAATAATTCTTTGGGAATTCCTATAAAACAATGCAGGGCTCCATTCCCAGCACTGCTGCCAGGGAGTTACTGTAAACTTGGTATTTATTGAAAGATGACTGCTTGTTTTTAAGATACTCCCCTTCCCACAACTGCTGGGAGAGATGCAAGGGTGGAGAACCTAATGGGGCTGAGTATCCTTTACAAAGATACTAACTGCAAGAGTTATGGGGTCTTAAAGGTTTTCATCCTCACTGCAAGCTTCTACAAAGCTGCTGTGATGCCTCACTCTCAGCAGATCTACCCACTGTCTGGGTGGGTAAAGTGAATCCTCCCTAAGTCAAAAAGTGTACACGCTGTTTGGCTCCGAGGGGATGATCTGCATACAAGCAGGGTTGCCAGATGTCCGGTTTTCGCCTGGACAGTTTAGTATTTTGGCCTTCCATATGGTTTAAAAAAAAAAAGAAGAGAGAGAGAGAGAAAGAAAATGAATACCGGACATGTAAAATGTCCAGTATTTTCTGTTTTCCTTGGATGGATGGCTGGCGGCATCTGTGAGGGTGGGGAAAGCAAGGAGCACAGCTTTTTTTTTTTTTTTTGCTCAACCAATTTTTCCCTGCCTGTTCGGGATTTTTTGTGAAGGTATTTGGCAACCCTATATACAAGAGGGAGTAGCACGGTCTAGCGATGAGAGCGTAAGAATCAGGACTCCTGGCTTCTAAACCCACCTCTGACAGAGGAATGTTGCTAAAGCTAGGAACAGGGCAGCCAGAGCTTCTAGGTTCTAATCCCCCTGTTATAAGCTTTCTGAGCAAGTCAATTGATCTGTCCATGCCTTTGTAAAACTGAGCTGATTCTACTCCGCTGTCCTCCATGATGGGAGAGAGCTTCCGTGATGCTTATAAAGTAATTTGGGCTACACAGCTGAAAGGAACTCTATAGGAGAGAAAGGCTCTGTTGAGTTGCCTGCTTTGCCCAGCCTCTGCTCACCGGAGACAAGTGTGGTACCTCTCAATCCCCCAGCCCAGCTTCCATTGATTCAAGGGATCCCACTCCTAGATCCTTTGACCCTAGCAAGGCACTCTTCCAAATCACGTGTTTCAGATTAGTATGAACACAAAGGCCCTGATGTTTACTCAACCCAGCCTCTGGCTAAATGGGAGGACAATTCATTGTGACTGTAACTGCCCCTACATAGGTACCTAATGATCTTAAAAAAGAATCCACAGACTACTTGAATAAATACAGGTTGAACTTGCTAGATAAATTCATGGAGAATAGGTCCACTAATGGCTATTAGCTAGGATAGGTAGGAACGAAGGAATGGTGTCCCTAGCCTCTGTTTGTCAGAAGCTGGGAATGGGCAGAGGGGAGCGAGGAATCACCTGATGATTCCCTGTTCTGTTCATTCCCTCTGGAGTACCTGACATTAGCCACTGTCAGAAGACAGGGTACTGGGCTAGATGGACCTTTGGTCTGACCCAGTATGGCCGTTCTTATGTTCTAACCTCTCTAAACTGGGACCCTCTGGTCCATCAACATCTGTGGTCCAGCAGAACCACGGATGTTGCTGGATCAGAGCGTTCTGGTGGAAGGCCAGAGGCAGAAACCCTGCAGCTGGGCTGGCTGTAGGGGGAGCTAGCAGGTGGGAGCCCTGCCATGGAAGTCCAGCTGGGCCAGAGCACCAGAAATGACCTACTCCAGTCCGGCAAAATCTCTCATTCAAGACCAGTCAGGTCTCGAGGGTGCCAGAGCACGGAGATCCAACCTATTCCACTTATTTTAATGAACTGGCTTGGCTGGGGAGTGGAGGGATAGACAGACAGACCCCACTGAATGGAATTAGTATTCCTCAGCTGTATCATAAACCCTATATTGCAGAATCTCTTTTCCCTAAAGTAGGAGGGCTGATCTTTAAAAGTGAGGTGACTTTAGTTCCATCCCTTCTTTCATGGTGACAGCTAGGAAGTCCTAGGTAGCATAGACTTGTTACTTGACAATAATCTCTCTGGTTTGTTCCCTGCTGGACTGTCCTTGAGTACAGAAGCAAAATCCAGGGATGAGGAGACTTCAAGAGGTGCCAAGGTTTGGGGAAGTGGTGCCTCTTTGTCCCTTCTATTCTCTGCCTGTTGCACGCAATAGTCTAGTCTCCTATTGGCTAAAATACTTTGGTCTCATTTTAGTTGCCGGGCCTGGTGTGTGGCTGCTGGTGGCCTGTGATATGCAGAAGGTCTGACTAGATGAGGTGGTGATCCCTCCGGCCTTAAGCTCTGTGCCTCACCCAGGTTCTCAGAACTGCAAAGCTGAGCCATAAAATCTCTGCTCAGAAAGTGCTCTCCTCTGAGACTGCAGAGATGTCCTGCTTCTGCTTAGGTAGATAATAAGGTGAGAATAACTGTGCTGCACTTCAGCTTTGCCGTGAGGATCTAGGAGATGCAGAGAGGCATAAAATGGCAGGAAATTAAATATTTTTGCCCTTCAAAATAAGGCTGAATCTAGCTGTTGTTTCAGCCAGTGAGATTTCTTGCTGCATTGCTTCTAGTCACACTGCCAGCACCCTTCTCCCTGGTGGGCTGCAGCACCCCAGCGGTGGAACAATTACAAAATCAAGTCAAGCCTCTTTGTATGTTTTTTCATCCCTTTGGTTCCAGAGCCAGTACACTGCCAAGCCCGCGTGCTGCCTTTCAGATTAGGAAGCTAAAGCATGCTGCTGCCTAGCAACAATGTGAGGACTTTCCAAGCAGCCCCTTTTCATCCTGGCTGTCTAGAGCTTTCCACATCCCAGTCCGGCTCTGAGACGCAGAGACTCATTAATTCACAGACGCATAAGTACAGACATGGTTGAAGTAACATTAACATGGCTGCATGACTTGGAGCAGCTTACGCCAGAAGGAAAGGCCCATAAGAGAAGAGTCACACCCAGTTTAGTAATCACTGTGTTACCCTGCTAGCAGCCCTTAAGTTCCCATTTTGCAAATGGGGAAACTGAGGCACACAGTGGCTACATGATTTGCCTGCTGTCACAAACGAGTGGCAGAGCAGCGAATAAAACTGGACCCTCATTCTGAGGCCTGTATTTTAACCACAAGACTACCCTTCTTCTCTCTGCAATAAAGGGAATATAAACTTAAATGTCCCTCCTGTCAAATTGGCCATAGGCTTTAGAAACTGAACTACAGTTATCAGAGCGATGGAAAGCACATTGTCCCATGCCGGTGTCTTCCAAAGTGAAGGCAAAAATAAAAATCACTGAAGAAAAGAAAAGTTTCTTCCAGGACCACATGCTGAGCCTCTCTGAAGTAAAAGCTGAGGGTTAAATTTCTGAGCACAGCATAATCAATTCAGCTTAAAAAATCCTCCCACCCACTCCACCTCCTGCACACAAGAGCATGCACAGCGATCGCCTTTATCCCAGACTAGGATTTAAAGGAAAATTGCAGTGATTCAATATAATTACTTAGAGAGTTACAGAGCCACTGAATAAAATATTGCAACTAACCCAAAACCTACAGCTCTAGAATTTGGCTGTAAAGCACTGCCATTCAGAGAGGTCTGTAAGCAGCAGAGACAAAACTACTGATCCTGCTGCTCTTAAAGCACAACCCTCCTCTACACTTGTGCTATTGCAGAATCTCCATGTAAGCATTTGCAGTATAGAGGCTATGACAAGCTTTGAGCAGTTGTTTGGGTCTACACTGCAGGGCTTAACTCGAAATAAGTTACTCAAACTGAGCTACGTCAACTGCATAGCTTATTTCGAAATAGCTTATTTCAAAATAGGGAGAGTCTACACAGCACTTATTTCAAAATAATTTCCTCCGACTTCCCTTATTCCTCATACAACGACGGTTACAGAAGTTGGAGTAAGAAGTCTTTCAGCTTGACAGTATTTTGATACTATTTTGAAATAACTGCTTGTTGTGTAGATGTGGACTAAGTTATTTTGGAATAGCACTAGTTATTTTGAAATAGTGTTACAATGTAGACATACCCTTTCTGTCCAGAAGAAGTCACTGAACCTTTGTTTCTACAACCACACACAAGCTACTAAGCAATCAAGTTTTTTACAATCTATATTAACAGACAAAAAAAACAGGATCTCCCTTTAAGTTAAGGTTGCTTCACTAATTAATATCAATGTTAACATATATGAATTCTAAATCATGATGCCTTTTTTTTTTTTAAATGAGCATTTAAAACTATGGAAATGAAGAGTGAAAGGAAGGTGCCAAAAGTTAATAATATTCAAATATACCTGCAGTTGAGACAACCTCTTCAAATGTACACATGCAAAATATCACACTACACTTTGAATAGGCAGATGGGCAGAGAGTTAAGGCTGGTTTTCAGACACAAATATTTATATATTAATTTTTTTTTAAAATCCTGGTTTCATTTTTACTACCGCCACAACTTATGTAATAATAATAAAAAAGATAGTTTTGTTCTTTTTTTAACCACATGGCTTTTTTCCACTCCAAAGTTGCACTTGATAGAACTAAAATTATTTTAATATCATTTTCATTAAACTGGTGCAAACTCCTCTGTGAATAATCTTAATTCAGTTTACTATCGGCTTACATCAATTTAATTTAAATGGACATTCTTCATTCACTTTCAACTTGGCTTATTTCAATTTATATTAAGCAGATCATTTGTTCATCTAAAGGTTTTGCACCAGTTTAATAAAAATGATTTTAAAATACACCTTTTAGCTTAACTACTGTACTATATGTGCAGATCAAGCCTTTGTTATAATAAAAGGAATGTCAGATCTACCCTTCCTTGGTTTTATACAGTACTGGGAGTGCTCTCAGCCTATAATTGGAGGTGTGTGTGTGGTGCGTTGTGTTTTATCTGGGGTAGGAGTTAAATAGGTGTTCACAAGGAAGCGATGAAATTTAAAAACAACCTGAATAATAGTCACTTGCCGTCAGCTAGGTTTACTTTCCATGCTAAAAGACAGGCTGCCAAAATGGGGGCAAAATGGGCAGCTGCCCCAGGGCCTGGTGATTTAAAAGGATCCAAGCCTCCAGACCCTTTAAATCTCTGCTGGAGCCCTGAGGCCAAGGAGTACTGAAGGGCTGGCTGGGGGAAGGTAGTCCCCAGGACAACCCCTTCTGTCTGAGGGCCCATCCCTTCTGGGGGGTCCAGAGCCAGGCCTCTGCTCCCTCACTTTGCCCAGGGGCCTAGCAATTCTGTCAGCAGCCTTGGCTAAAGATGATATCATACCACTACTGTTCTCCTGTAGTTCATACAGTCTTCTAGGAAAAACAGGAAAGGCAAGATCTGGATTTCTAATACACAAATAAAATGCAGGGGAAAAAATGTTTGAAAAAGAACTTTTCAGGGCTTTCCTCATCCATAATACAAAAAGTAAAAAAGGCAGAGATCACACCCCCTGCCCCCGCTTACTTAGAAGGAAACCTTTAAAGAGACACCTTGCCTCCAATGTGCATTCTGCCCTCTTAAGACAGCCACATTAATTTATGAAGCAAAATGAACATATGATCCTGGGGCACATCACCTTTTTAAGCCTAGCAGAAGCTTTCAAACTTGCAGAGAGTGTAGTAAGAGAGAAGGGAGAACATTGGGTAAGCAAGGGCGAGGGAAAACATATATAAAGAACAGGATGGATCTGTGGAAGGGTCCAGGATTAGATTGCTCAGGGGACTAGCAATGGGCAACCCTGGCCTTTTACCTCTAGATCAACTGGCCAAGTTAGGCCCAGGGCACTAGCAATGAAAAGCCATAGCCCTCCCGTGGCTCCTTGGTGGGTGATGCAAAGGATGCAGGGAGGTTTCTGTCCAGTTACACTGTGTGGGCATCCACATCACCAAAACTACAATCACTCACTTGGCCCCCTTTTTGGCAGAGCCATCAGAGAAGCGAAGGACTCAACGGGGCCACCGGAAGAGCTCCCCTCTTGCCCCTAGAAGTGGTATGAGCTGGACAGCTAGGGTGGGAGTAGCTCTTTTTGTCCAGGGTTCAGCCTCCAGGGTTGGTGCTTTTTAGGGGCACTAATCCACTTCCCAGACAAGAACTGCAGCTGCCAAAAGGCAAGTTCAGCATGTGGCCAGGTGAAGGTTCCTTTAGGGCAACCACACAGTGTCCCCCCCTGCAGGCATTCCTAGAGACCTCTGGACACCAGCCACTCATTAGGGTGGAAACAGCAACCTACTCTCTTCCTTTGCTGGTGCTGTGATGGGGTAAAGTGATTCCCACCCACCTCCCCAACAATTATTGTGTCTGGCCTGGCCTGCTGAGGGTTAATGCCTGTGCAGGGAAGGGAGCAGCTGCAGCAAGCGGGCCAGATGAGGTCAGGCCCCAGCACAAAGTGGCTATTGTGAGGCACGCTGCTGCAGGCTTCTGCCTGACTGCATTCCACCTATGTTTCACCGCGTGGCAGGGTGCAGGCAGGGTCGGGGTAGGGGGATGGGACACCCATGCCATCTGACACGCTGCAGTCTCACCCCATCAGCTCGAGAGGGGGTTTCAGCAGGACTGTATATAAAACAAGGCTGGGAAGAACGGTTGAGGATATGGGGAGAGGTCATCTCCAGTAACTAGGCAAGGGCTGCTCTCCCATACATTGCCCTCTCTACCAGGAGCCTCCTCTAAAATGCCTGCTGGACACAATCAGAGCTCAGCATTAGACCTGGCTCCTTCAGGTTCTCCCTCCCTGACAACCCCCCAGTTTCTCCACAAGACCATCTGTTAGCAGCAGCTGGGACCAACCAGAGGCCGGCGTTACTGTGGTCGGGCACCCTTTCCCTCGGCCACACCCTCTATGGCAGAAGATGGCTGCAATGGGGAGGAAAAAATCAATCCCTTGCTCCTGACCAATTCCCCTGTATCAAGGGAATTCCCCAGAGCCTGGATCTATTGGCTTTATGGCTAGCACAACAATGAATTAAGCCCTCTGAGTTTATGTCCTACACTTGGACTCGAGTCTGTTGCCACGGTTAACCCTGCAGGCCAGAACTGAGGGCCAGAACAGAACATTTCACATAAAACGTTAAACCAAAATCTCAGTTCAGATACCCTGGCCCATCTTCTTTTGGTCTTCCGGTAAAATAGGCTCTAACATCCCAGGTTGCCTGTGAGCCTGACTATGAGTTATTATTGGTGTGTGTTAAATGGCTGCTATATTCACCTACACAGCCACTGCACCAGGAGCCCTAATGAAAAATAATACACAATGTGTCCATAACCCTGGGGAGAAGCAGAAAGGAAGGTAACAATAGGGCAAACTACAGTGATTTTGACCTTTAATATGGAATACTGTTGAAGTTATTTAAAATGGTATTAGAGAGACAAGGTGGGGGCAGTAGTAGCTTTAATTTGTGCAATTTCTGTTAAGTGAGCGAGACAGGTTACACAGAGCTCTTGTTCAAGTCCCAGAAGTCCAAACAGAGACATTACCTCATCCATCCTCTTACACCCTCCAAAGACAGTATCTGAGCTTCTCAAAACCACTGATGGGTATAGCACCAACACTCCGACCGGAAGAAGGGAAGTATTCCCCATTTTACAGATGCGGCAGCTGAGCTACAGCTGGATTAAAGAGTACATTTTCCAAAGAGTCCATTAAATGTGGGAGCCTTCATTTTTGGCTGGCATCTTGGGCCTGATATTTAGCCTTTATGAAGCCCCTAGTGTTCCTCTTGATTTCAGTTACAATTATGGATCTTCAGCACCTCTTAAGATCAGATTCTGCGTGTCATCTGAGGTTATATAATCAAAGTCAGGCAGCACATATGAAAATCTGAGCTTAAGCATGGGGAAGCAACTACTCGCTATACACAAAATTCCCCCTCTCTCCCACCCAAGGAAGAGAATAAGAGCTAAACAAACTACACATGACAGATATTAGTCACTTCATGTAAAGCAATGATGGAAGGCATTCAGATCCTATAGTAAGAAAGACAGCATAAGAACCAATCCAGAATAGAACAAAATAGAACTCTAATTGCTGTATCAGAGGTCAGTGGGGTCTGCCATCTGACAGTGCTTCAGGATCCCAACTGTTCTTGAAGTCCAAGATAGCATCAATGACACCTGATAACCCCATAGACTATTTTTGGACAACCCTTGAGTACCACTTGGAAGCTACAGCTAGTACAAAGTGCAATTACTGACTTGCATAGAGCTATGATCTCTCTAGGGAATGGGTTTCCTGAATGTACAAAGGTGACTGACTCCCTATTGTTTCTGAGTTGGCTCTATGACATACGGTCACCAGGTATCTTTATAGGTGGCTCATCTCCTTATGCACTGCAAAAACTGGCCAGATCAGCAAAGACACCTTTGCTAACAGCCCTAAGATTTGATTTCTGAAGCCAGAGAGCTGGATGTACTCAGGGGAGAGTGCTCCGCTCTGCAGTCACATCCCTGCAAAGCATGTCATCAGGTCCATCTATTAATTCACAGCCAAATAGTAAAGTCCTTACTCAGTTTTCTCTCTGGCCGTATGCTAGCAAAACTACATTTGCATTTGGAAATAGCCCAGTCTGAAAACTCAGACACCTAGAAGGTGAAAAATAAACACAGAGGCGGCATTCATTAAATCCCTTTCACTCCAGCTCATCTGTATAGTATGTGCCAAGATTCGCCACCACTCAGATGATGCGTTAACTCTCCTGTTTGCAAGATCCTGTTGGGATGTCTGGGGCTCTAATTTCACAGCTGTCAAGCCTGGAAGGGAGGTCCTCAGAAACAGCTCATAAGCTTCTGATTCATTGCTGCCAATGTGACATTTCTTCCCCTGGTTCCTGATGCCAACTCCAGTGCTGTCCATAAGGAATGTCCAGTCTTGCCCAACATGTTAGCTGATGACTCCATGGTTCATATCACTTTTGCAATCACAGCAAGAGACCTTTGGACATATTAAGGAATACATCCTGGCTTAGATACGAGCTGAAATCCTACCAGCAATGTTTGCTATTGGCAGAACGGTTACATAACTGCTATACCACCTTCTTGCTCCCTTTGGAGTGCTGCAGCACCAGAAGAGAGAAGAGGGCATTTTGGGGCACATATTATCCATAAGGCCCAACATATGTCCTGCGATGGATGGGAGGAATACTACTCTTTTCCAGACATCCCAGCATTCAGTAATTAAATTGCCTGTAAAGGGTTAAACCCAGATCAGTGGGTATCCAGGAAGTATTGGCAGGGAGCCAGGACAGCCAATGGGAAAAGAGTGAAAGATTTTGATATGGAACAAGTTTTGCCTGTTTCGGTTTTCCTTTGAGTGTAAGTTTAGAGCAGGACTTGGGGATAAAGTGATGGACTGAACCAGGAATAAAGGCGTGGATTTTTTAGCGGTATCTATGCCTAAGGAAAGATTGAACTCTGGAACAAAGGATATGTCAGTGAACAGAGAATGTTTCGTTAGACTCAATCAGGTTATTTTCTTTGTTTTTAGTTTGGTTAAACTCCTCTGTGCTGAACCCACCCTGCACATTGTAACTGACACCGAATCATAGGAAAGCAATTCTCTGTGCTTTAATCTCTTTTTTCTAAGTTGCTCTCACACCTAGCAACCAAGTATATTTCAGCAAATATATCTCCTTTGTTTTGTTGATAAAACTAATCTTTTTAAGACTATGATTTAATTCCTATGTCCTAAGAAAAAGCAGGAGGTTCTGTGTGCATGTGCTTGAGACTGAAGGTCTATTATTAAGAAATTACAGTTTGTTTCCCAGCTCTCTCCTAAGGGAAAGTTAAAGAGTTTGGAATTATCCCAGGAGAAGAAATTCCCAACTGTTTCTTCTTGGCTTCAAAGGGTTTGGGGTGGTTTTGCATTTGGGTTGTGGCAGTGTACCACCTTAGGCCAGGAAGTCTGTGACCTTGGGGAATTTTGTTAAACAAAAGCCTTTAAAGACCGGGTACTTTAGGGTCTCTTGTGGGCCCTGACCTTCTGCACTCGAAGTGCCAGAGTGGAGAACAGCGTTGACATAACCATCCAGAATTTTCTTATTAGCTGTTGGCATGTGAAAGGATTGAATTGTGTCCTTCTAGTTATTCTGGTGGGGCACTAGAAGTCCCTAAATTGCATAGCTGTTTCTAAAAAGGGAGTGACTCAATGAAAGGTGGAAACCAATTCATTTGCTGCTTTCTTCCCCAGTAAATGCTTGCTGATCAAGGAAATCTGTGGGTCTATATATTATGACTAGAAAGTGATTCCCTCAGCCTCAACAGTGCTGCTAAAAATAATCTTTTTGAGCCCAAAATAAAATCCCTTCAACTGCTCAATATCAAACTTTCCCCTTCAAAACTTTAGGCCTATATATGCAACAGTGTCCTCTACTCAATGAAAGTCAGATCTACTGATGCCTTCCTGCCTATGTAGCCATCTAGTGGTTGGAGGACCCTTGTGATTACAAATTATTCTACTACTGGGTGCTAGCCAATATACAATTCCCTGCTGCACTACAGACTTTTTATGTGACCTTGGGCATGTCACTTTCTATGTGACAATACTCCATTTGAAACTTGAGGATAATAGCATTTCTCTACATCACAGAAGCGTTGTAAAGAGAAATGCATTAAAAATTGTGAGACACTCATGAAAAATTAAAATGTAAGGAACTCCTCCAAGGGGAAAACAGAAGGTTTAAATCCCCAAAATAAGCCATTAATGATCTTATGCATATTGTGGTGTTATATTATAAAATATATCAAATAAAGGTATTTTATGAAAGCTTATAACATTCTGAACTTGATGGCCATTACAAGACCTGTAAAAAGACCATGGTTATGAATTCATGTATTTGTGTAAAGGACTGGATTAAGAAAGGATCTTTAGGCTGTAATCCAGCCCTGGGCTAAGGGAGGCCCTACAAAAAGATCTCCAAATGTGCAGCCTGGGATCCTGGGCTGTAGCTGACTGGCGTTAGGCGGGGAGGGGGAGGGGGAGGTGTCTGGCTCCATGCACTGCTACTCCCCACCATTTCCCCACCCCCATGCTAGGCTAGAGCTGCAAGCATCAGGAAGCTCTGAGTCCATCCATGCTTCCTTCATTTGCAGGCTCTATCCCTGCAGCTCTGGGAACTATTGGGGGAGGTGCCTGCAGGCAAGTGTAGGGCAGCATGCAGAGCAACCTGCCCACTCCATTCTCTGGGGCCTGAGCCACCAAATGAGAATTGCCCTTTTTGTGTGCGTCTGTGGCTGTGTTTTCAACAGAGGAAATACCCTTTTAAAAATAAGTTTGGACATCCAGCAACTGAGAGACAGCATCTAGGTGAGAAGCTGTCAGTGAACACTGGATCCTTCCTATAGCTAGCGGCTACTCTGGGAAACTGTGCAAATGCATTAGGTAGCCTGTATTAGAAAAGGGATTTTGTCTAAATGTAAAGCCTGAGGTTGCACCTTTATGTTTATTTTCAGGGTAACGTATATATGTTTGCTTTACCTCACTCTTTCACAGTTGAATCTCTTGCTTTTCTATGAAACAAACTTTTGGTTTAATTTTATCCCAAACAAGTCTTTGTTATGCAAACTGTATAGAATATGTGCACCAAAATGAACTGATACCTGGAGGGCAGGTTTCACACCTTTGGGGTGACAAACTACAAGGGAATAGTCAACATGTTTGGTACTTAAGAACTTGGGGAGGACAGATTTGGGGAGGCCCATGATGCAAAGGGGCTGTTTGTGTCATCCTGCAAAGAGGAGCTAGGCTGGTGACCTTTTGCTTGTGAGCTGGCTGCTGGCCTCAGGAATCTGAACCATAGCTATATAGCACCCTGAAATCACAGGGCAGATAGTGACAGAACCCTTTTCAGCTATATAAGGGCGGCTATATAATTAGATAGACTTGAGATTTTCCATTAGCTTATAAGTGCTCAAGGTTGGTGTTTTGGAACCACAGGCTCACAGTTCTCTTCTCCATATATATGAAAACCAGACAGAAACAATTGTGTCCAATGCCTATGGTCACAAATCCATTACATCACATTTATAAAACTTAAAAAAAAATCTAAATGTTATGCTTTTAAATATCTGAAAGCAAGTGCGCCTTTAAAAGGTAGGTGTACTCTGAAAAGTGGCTCTGTATATGCTAATGACAATGTTTATTGTCTTAAAGTGACACCAGATCAAATCAACTCAGAAAACAAAAACACTTTTTTAAACCTTGCAAACTAACTGCCAGCCCTAAAACCTCCCCACTCAGATCTGAGACTCAAACTGGTTCTTTCTGACTCATTCTTCACCTGCAATAAGGAACCTGAATGTTAAATGCAGCATTTACAGTAGTGTTTCAAGTGTTCACTGCTGCCAACTCTCACATTTTTATTCAGAGCCTTGTTATATCAGGTGATTTGTTTCTTAAAGCCCCAGCTGCTGGAAACAACAGATTGCATGAGAACCTCAGCTTTCACTTTAAGTCAGTTTCTAGCCACTATGACTGTGGAGAAAATCTTGAGAACAAGCCACAGCACATAAAAGCAGGATTAGGTTTATAAAATCTCATGATATTTTGGACCCTGCCTTACCATTTTTGAATGCAGAGGGTGGGCAATACTGTGTATTTGAATTTTATGGGACAAATCCCCAGGCCTTGAAGCAGCTCAAAGCAGCCTCTCTTCCCTTCTTCCACATAGGAAGGGTGTGTGATGAGACTGTCAAGTACGAGACAGGCATTTGGTTCAGTTGATCCTTGGTCAGCGCAAAGTCCCCTTTCCCGCCAGTGTAAGGCATAAAAACCCTCACATTGCTCCAATTCACAGCAGTGTCCCAGGGGCCTCGGGACCATCTTCCTCTCCTCTCTTCAGCCCAGGATCTAGTCCACAGGCTGTGTTAACCCAGCAGAGAGTCATGTATGGGGAGTCAATTAGATGAAGATCAAAAAAAAAAAAAAAAAAAAGATTTAAGATGTAAAAGCCTGGAGGGTGGGACAACTCTGAAGAGGCCAAAGCTCTTCTAGTTTAACTGCATCAAGGGTTTGGTGAAGCCACAACAAGGCCGCCGCTGCTGCTGAGACAGCGGAGTTCACTTGATCTCCTGAAGTGCTAAGTTCCACCCCACCTTCCCAAAGCGCACATCCCCATGTAACAACACCCTGTCAATGTATTAGCGAGCCTTTCACCTTCACTTGACTGGGCTTGTTTGTGAAGGATTAGCTTCATTTGCTTATGCAAATAAGCATACTTCTGCATAAATAAGTACTGTACTAGGAGTCACAGGCCAGGATTAACAAACTGAAGGGATGACTCTTCATAGCATTATGAGCTACCAGGGGATAGGAATAATAGATGCTGACAACTAGAATAATAATCGAGGGAAATACCGGACTAACCTGTTAGCTCTCTGCCATTCGCTTGCCCCCACATTCCCTTCTGAACACCACGTACATAATAACGACACAGGGGAAACACACTAAACTGCTGGCTGGCTAATAGGATAAAATGGTCTCGCTCTTCCTTGAGCTAATCCATTTATACAACACGTCATTAACTGGTGTGTTTGCAGAACACTCTCCCCAGCAGTTAGTTGCTCAGCCGTCCAAGACTTGCATGAGGCCTGAACGCAGCGGAACCCTAGCTGCACCTGCCTCCCAGCACGATCGCTTCACTCGCTGCTGACGGGTTAGGGCAGCTTCTGCAGCAATGATACTTACAGGTGTGATGGAGTTTGAGCGCACATGCAAGAAGGGCTAGACCATGCACCTGGCTGAACTGTCACTACGATGCCCATTCAGGACTTGCTATTCTGCTGCCTCACACTCCATCTGTCTTTCAGCGTATGTATGTATACTGGATTCTCCTGGGACTCTGCCATAGTCTCCCAGCACTGTTTGGATTGGGTCACATTTTACATCCATTTTGCTCCATTCTAAAGCACTACAGTTGACGGAGAACCAGGTCAACAGGCAATAGCTACTGCAGGAAGAGGAGTGAGAACTCTTCCCCATACCTACAAACACACTTCAACCCATACAGGACTGAGCTACAGCAATTATCCTTATCCATGGCTGTTGGCACATACCAACAGCTTCCAGTCACACCATTCTAAGCTTCTTATGGCAAGAGATCCAGCTGGCCTTTCTTGAGCCTATGCCTACCTCTTTTTGCCTAACTGCAGCCTTTGCATTAGAGATTTCAGTGTGCCTCATTACAGGCAAGTTCATTCCTAGCACTTGGACTGAAACAAGCAGCTGCCTTAGAGATGCATGTGCCACCCAGATGCATTGCAGCATGTGCTGGTGCTTATAACACTGTATCTGCTTTTAGTAGTAGTGAGATTTGTACTAGCACTTGGATCTTCCCTTTAATTTTTCTCATGCAGAACTTAGGCCCCTCCCATGTTAATGAAATAGTAACTTTCTAGAGCCTGGTGGACTAGGTTGTCCAATACACTGGAAATAAGCCAAAAGTTTGGACCTGGAGCCAAACTCTGGACAAGCTGGGAGCCAAGATTTTGACTCAGTCCATAACATTCAAAATACAGGTGCAAATCTGAACGTTGTAAGCTGTGTTCTTGCCTTTCTGGTTAACAACATTAGGATAACAAAAGGCATGAGGTTATTTTATATATATTACTCACATGCTAACCCAGCATTGCTCAGGTCCTTAACTCATTTTGTTGGGGGAGGAAAAAGGGGAAAATAAAAGGAAAATGTACATGCTTTATTTAAATGATTGTATTTTTCAAAAATAGTGTTCTTTTTATGAAGTTAATTTTTATTTTGGATTTCTTAAAGAGATTGTTAACAATTAAATGGAAAACATTTTTAAATGGGAATTCATCAAGTGTATTTTTTTGTTTCATCCCTATAAGTCTTACCATTTGCCATGGTTTAACAAAAAAAAGGGCTATAGTCAATGGGGTTTGCAATAACATTTTCTTCTAGTTTCCAAATTTTATGCATTGATTTAGCTATGCCAAAACAGAGCACTACTCCAAATATATCCATCTTTAAGGTTTATTCAGAAGCAATATTGCATGTTCAACCTATTTTTCTGGCTCATATTGATTCAGTCTCTTTCAACATTCGCTGCTTTCAGTTATGTCAATTTTTAGGACTGTGCTTGATTTGGTGAGTCTGTCTCTTTTCTGTTTGGTTTTATGAGAAGCAATCCCATTGCAGGCTCATCTTGTTTTCTTGGACCAACCAAACCCCTTACCTTGCTTTAAGTTAGGAGAAGAAGCTGTACACCAAATTTGGTTGTTGTAGCGCTTACCATTTGGGAGGAATTCTTGGACAGACAGACAGACAAACTCTCTCAAATATATAGTAGAATAGAATTTTTTAAAAACCACCCCTCATGCCAGACATACCTCTGTATTTTAATACAAATTACTGGGATCCAGAAGTCTGGAGGGCAAATGAACCCATGTCTGAATTGCATGGAGAGTTCTGGCTGCAAATTGAGCAACGTGTGTAAGTTTCAAAATTGCTAACTCCTACTGCTTTCTTCTCTCTCTCCCCCAGCGATCCTACCACATAACCAGCAGCTGCAGTGGGAGGAAAAGAACCTCGTGTTTTGCAATCTCTTGTGGTTTATAGTTTCACCTATCTCTGAGGTCTCCCTGTAGAATGTTCAGAGCACCTACCTGTAGATGGAGAGCTTGCAAAATGCACTGAGCAGAGGGGAAGGATTATGGCAACATAAAATGCCTTTCAGGTGCCCCATACTGGATGACTCCATTAGATATTCCAGAAAGAACACTATGGCAATGAGCAAAACAGGAGACAAGACACAGGCATACTTATGAGGATCCTGTATAATCACTGCCTTGATCAGTGCACAATGTATTCCCCTGAAAGTATTTTCCATGATGGCACCAATTCCACCCTTGACAACTAGACACCCCCCCCCCCCCCCCACCCCCTCCAGAAAGCATTACAAAAAGAGACAAGAGTGTTAAAGGTGTGATTCAGGGAACGATGAGGACCCTGATTAAACTGAAATAATGTTTTAAAAACCTTTTCCACATGGTGTCTTTGTGTTATAAACTAAAACCTAACTGCAACCATCATAATATCACAGTGACATGTCAGGCAATGAGTACTGAACAAAGCACTCTAGCTTTGCCTTGGAGGTTTGCATTAAGATCCATTGACCATACCCTTTTATCAGCTAGCTGGGCAAAGTGTGTCCTTTTTCTCTACACTAGTGCATGCATTTTGTTTCTTTCCCTGGTACAGAGTGACATGAGACTCCTCAGTGATAAAGGCTGAAACATGCTTTCCATTATACTCCCTGATCTCCGACAGCATCACCAAACCATCCTGCCTGCAATGTCACAAGCATGAATCTACAGCAGCACAGAATTTTTCTATCCAGGAAAATTGGGCAAGATATTTTAATGCAATGCAACAGCAGGGGGAGGGGAAGCGAAAATCAGAGGTGCTCTCACTTTGTGGACATCTCCATAGCGCAGGCTCAGTTGTGGAACTTTGTGGACATTTCCAATTAATATAAGCTTCAGAAATGATATACTAACCTGCCAAAGGCTTCCTGATCACCACATTAGCCCTATGCACCATTAAGCCAAAGTCTGCAAGAGCATCTGGAAAATGTACAAGGGGATTTCTACCCTACAAAGCTTGCAAACTCTGCAGGAAAAGTCAAAGGGCATGCCCACACTAAGAAAAGTGTGTTTTTACAACAAGATAGCTAATGTGTTATAAAATCCTCATGTAGGCAGTACAAGCTGTAGTTTTACCTTCATGTACCGAGGCAACCAGGGTTCACCTTAACCAGCTACAAAGAGGTAAAACTATGGGTGGACCTGGCTACACTAGGATTTTATAACGTTAACTGTCTTGTTGTAACAAATACCTTCTTTCCTGGTGTAAATATGGCCATAGATTTTACAACACAAGCTATAGGATTCCTACTACCCATAGGGGAACTCCAGGTTTTACAAGCTCATTCCTACATGATACCACTTGGCATTAGAAATAGGCATGAAGGGTAGACTGAGTGGAAGATCTCCTGACACTACTCTCCCATTTTTATTTTTTTCACTTCCTGTTAGCCAACAGAAATTCTACATTTTCCCCAGTGTGTGTCTTTAAAATTACAGTGTGCTTATGAGTTTTCCTTCAAACCACTGACCTTTCTTCACACTAACTTCAGCTCAACAAAGGCCTGTGTGTCTGGGAATCGAGCCCGGGTAAGATTTTCAAAGGCATTCCGCATTAGCCTAACTCTGTTCCCATTAACTCCATGGGGACCAGAGTTAGACCAATACTCAGCACTTTAAAAATCACAGTCTAGTGATTCAAACACAAAGGTCCCAGGCCTGCATGCAAACCACACACTGATTTCAAAAGGTGCAAAAAAGGGAAGAGGGGCCCACAAAAGTGCAGTTTTATAACTTTTAGAGTCTCCTTTGAACCCACAAGAGATGGGCTACTCAGAGTTAAGGCAGAAAAATCTAAGTTAGGAACTCAACCCATGCTAGGACAGCTGAGCTAATAACAGCGGGGCTGCACAGACTCCCAAAGCCAAAGCTTTTCCAAAAGATTATTTCCTAAGGTATCAATTCCAGTTACAGGCCCAATAGCACAGCCAGTTCCTGCCCATCAAACCGGAACGACAGACTCTCAAACTTGGCACAGGCAAGCTCTGTAATAAACTTCCACTTTAATTCTGTCATGGCACAAGTGGAGTGCAAAAACCTGGCCTTAATTGCTAATCCCATATCATCATGAGACCATCCTGTTTCTACCGCTTCCAAATCCATGCTGCACCTTTGCCCCACTCCATCCTTTCCCTGCTCTTCTTGCACCCAGATCTTTCCATGGAGAGATTACATGATCCAAGCGTATCTGTGCCATGCCTCATTGCAGAAGTATTTGGTGCTGCACTTAAGTGCAGAAGGGTGCATGTAAAATGACTAGAGCAAACACATCTCTAAAGGCTCTACTCCCGCATCTGTATAATCTTGGGCCAGTCACTTACAGCCAAGGGTGCTTGGCAGCCTGCTGCTGCTCCTCTGTTGAAAGTCCAGCTGCTGAGTCAGGTACCCAAATGGGGGAGCCAGGCTCTTGCAAACCTGGCCCTTAACCTCTATGCTTCAATTTCTCCATCAGTATGACGGAGATGTACCCTGCTCACAGGGGGGGTCGTGAGGCTTCATTAATGAGTGTAAAGTGCTCTGCAACCCTCAGATGCATGCCAAACTGCAACGTCATATCACTGACACTAGTGGACGATCCATACTACATAGAGAAGAGCTGAGCATGTGCTAGCATCCCTGCCTCCTGCATTGCCCAAACACCTCCTGGTCCTCAGTCGCCACTTTGGGCCTCTGGCCTTTCAGTGAAGTTTAGTGCCTGGAAACAGAGACTGATTTGCCCACCCAACAAATACAGCCAGGGCAGCAACAGCATAGGGAGGAGCTGCCCGCCCTCTCCCCGGCACGCAGTGCAGTGAGGAGCCTGCAGAAAACAGGTGGTATTTGCATTACAATGAAGCACCCACCCTAGCGTGAGTTGGGCCTGGCTGACAAATAGTCCATTCAGAATCCCAGCGGTCTCCCTAGCTCTGATGTGCCAGGGAAAATGTCGGTGGGACAAGCCTCCCTGCCCTGTTTCTAACCAAGAGCTACAGTGCAGAGGTCAGACTCCCTCTGTACAGTCCCAAGCAGCATCTGCCAACTGGACCAGCAGGAAAGTACAAACAGCCAAACTTTTCAATCGGCCAGGCCCTCAGAGCCAGCTGGGACGAGTCAGCGCCAGAGAAAGCCGGCATTGTCCTCCCGGGCTGTGTCGAAAGAAGGCCTTTGGGAAATCCTCTGTGGAAAGAAAGCGCCCAGCTCTCTGAAAGCAAAGCAATGGGGGAATCCCAGCAGACTGATACGCCCAAGGAGCCAGCCTTATGTCTATGCATTGAAAGTTGCTCATTCTTCCTCTCCTTTGTGACTTGAGTGCCTTTTGGTCAGTCCAGCCCTTGATTTACAGCCCCACCCCACCACCGGACAGGAACCTGTCTGGCCTGCACACAGCCTGCCAGTCCAGCATGGACGATTCCAGACACTGGCAGGCGAGTGCCAAGCAGCACTTTGTGGCAATATGAGTGACAAAGACACTAAGGTTCAAACCCAAACACCTTCCTACCCATAAAGGTTCCCCAAGAGCCTCTTGGCGAGCAGCATGTCTTTTTGCTCAGGGGCAAAGTCACTTGCCAGTTACCAGGTAGGCCAGGCCACTTCTCGCAATTTAGGCAAATCCACCCCATCCCATAGTTTTGTTTCCTAGAGGCTCCTATGAATCTCAGTTCTGGCCCAGCCATAGCCCCTGGGAGCGCTCCAGACATTGCCCTGTGCAGGCTGAGCTCTGAAGTATCCATGCCAATGTGCCTGTCAGATCTCCTTTCCCTCTGGCCTGTGGCCAGAGCACCAGTCTTAGTGTAAGGCCTGCTTACCAGCCGTTAGGGCTCAGAGACAAAGGACGGCAGCAGGACTGGGAAGATTTCCAGCCTGCCTGCCAATCTCAATTAAAAGCCAGTAACTTCAACTTCAGGCTCCCCATGTGGTGCCCCAATACCGAGTGCTATCACTGTCCCTTTGAGGATCCAGACACACCCAAGATGGCTTCTTCTCATGGTCCTCAGGGGGCCCCTCTGGGTGTCCATTCGCTTCAGCTCACTCTCCCCCACCCCACGGACATCTGATTCCCTTCCATTCTCACCAGCAGCAAGAGGACAGAACAAGACGCTTTGGGACCTGCTAATGCCACCCATGAAGCAGCTGGAAGGGGTCACTGCCTTTCTCCAGAGAGTGAATTTATTACTGTTGCGGGGCTCCTGTGCTAGGGAAGGAGACACCAAGGCTATTAATCCAACTGTAACCTGGTGCGTGGTATGTGACACTAGCTCTCTGACGCATGCCCCTTTGGCAGTTGTAGTCAACAGACACACCCAATCCCATCTTCAGTTGAGAACCAAAGCAGGAACTCATGAAGGCAGCAGCTCCAGATACTCCCAGAAGAGACAAGACTTGAATTTACTGCCGCTAGCTGGAAGCAGCAGGATGGTGTGAAGGCAGCATGGAGCCAAGAATAGCTATAGCCACCGTACAGTTCTCTCAGCTGCCCAAGCTCACCAGGATGGAGAGGACAGAGAAGACTGCTGCACTGCCAGTTCCTTGGGGAGAACAAGATCAAAGCCCAGCTGTCTTAACACAAGACACACCAATCCAGAGATTCACCCATCCATCCTCCTTCAGCCTCTTTCTACTGCATGTATGACAAAGGCAGCTCTTCATTTGCTCAAGTCAGACCAGGAGCTATGCCAGAAGGGAGCCACAGAGGGGACAGTGACAGACATGAGCAGGCACAGCCATGGAACTGCAGATCAGGACTGAGGTGCGCTGGTAGAGTTCGTAGAATCCGAAGATTTTCTGGAAGAGACCTTAGAAGGTCATCAAGTCCATGGAGCTCTGAAGTATCCATGCCAATGTGCCTGTCAGATCTCCTTTCCCTCTGGCCTGTGGCCAGAGCACCAGTCTTAGTGTTAAGGCCTGCTTACTACTGCATGTATGACAAAGGCAGGACCAATCCCAATCCCAAAGCAGGACCAATCCCAACTAAATCAATCCAGCCAGGGCTTTGTCAAGCCGAGACTTAAAATCCTCTAGGGATGGAGACTCCACCACCTCCCTATGTAACTCATTCCAGTGCTTCGCCACCTTCCTAGTCAAATAGTTTTTCCTAATATCCAACCTAGGCCTCTCCCACTGTAACTTGAGACCATTGCTCCTTGTTCTGCCATCCATCACTACTGTGAACAGCCTCTCTCCATCCTCTCTGGAGTTGGGGAGAGGTCAAGGGCTGGAGTAACAGGAGAGGCTAGAAGGCCAGAATTGGGGTTCATCAGCAACGCGGCTATAAGGAAATGGAATAGCAGCGGCTGCTGCAGTCAGCACTGAGGGGCAAGAGCCAGGCTGAATGGGGGCCGGGAACTGGAAGAGCAGAGTGCTTACAACTCCAGATTACTGATCTGCATGAAGGGATGGGGCAGGATGTGCTGCTGATTAGAGCAGTGGCAGAAGCGACTAAGTCACCAAGGCAGAGCTACACCAAAGAAGCGGTGGTGCCCCATGCTCAGAGGCAGCTTTGTGGACCCAAGCGAGCTCCTGCTACTCCAGACGCATGTTTGAGCTCGAGCTGAGGAGCAGCTCTCCTCCTACTCAGATTCAACCAACCCTGCTGCCAATGCACAAGAACATCCACTGGCGTGTGTCTTTGCACCAATCACACCTCCCCGGCATTAGACAATGCCGGCCATCCACAGGGCCCAATGGAAGAGACAAAGATACCTGCTGGCTGGCAGAGTTATAATTGCCTTCTCAGAGGCAGGGTGGGGAGCTCGCACCCTCCCCACTTCCCAGCACCTGGGCGTTCACATGCCACGCCTCCCTCCTCACCCTGCTATCTGCCTGCACTGTCTCGATAAGTGTTTTCATCAGAGAACCAGATACCACCTCTGAGGGCACAGAGCCAAAGAGTCTCTCCAACAGACATTGGACCAAGAGACCAGAACAGCCGCCATCTTCCTGCCTCCTCCCGGGAAACAGAAGCAGGGAGTGAGAGAAAGAGAATGAGAAGGGTCTGCCATTCCTCAGCGGCAGTGAGCATGGTAACATCTGATTCCTTCTGTGCCACAGGGCTGTAGATCTTTGCGGGCTTGACAGATCGGATGAGATAATAAATCTTGTCAGTACAAAACTGCTACAGCCGTCGGATTGCTTCACAGCCATCAAACTGTGCTACACCCCCCACTACCCCCACCCCACACACACACACACACACACCCCCTTCTGCAAAGTTCTGACCCCCTGGCTGTACCTGGCAGATCATCCCAAAATGCTGGCTGGAGGATGGAGAGGAGAGCGGCAGGAGATTCCCCCATTGTGATAGAGCGGAACTGCAAAATGCCATTAGCAGGAGTAATCCAGGATTTCACAACTGCAGAGGGTTACGAAAACCAGGAATTAGGACACCATTGGTGCACTGGGGAATCAGGCTGTTGTCGTTATTTCTTCAACCAGGGAGCAAAGCAGCACTTAGAAATTGTGGGTCTTAGCTGCTGTTGTCTCAAACTCCAGTGCCTATCATTACGCCACTTGGTCAACGGCTTGATTTTCAGAGCCAATGAGTGACTACAACTTCCACTGAAACAGCAGCAGCAAGGGTAAGCTTCCATATATTTTTGAGACCAGAAAGGCCCACTGTGCTCATCTAGTCCAAATGCCTGCAAAACTCAGGCCAGGGAATTTCATGATGGACAGCCCAGGAGATTTAACTCTGCCATGTAACCTCAAAGCAGGACAGCATAAAGTAGCACCAACTCTGGCGTCTGTTTTACAGGCTCCATCAAGCAGCAGTTAAAGGGCACCAAAGAGCCAGCAGATCAGAGGCATAAACAGACTAAGCAATTATGTGAGACCAGATCCTGAGTAGCTCAAGGGAGTCCCTATTAGCTTTCTGAACAGGTTGCACCTCTCTAGTCCCAAGCTCTCTGGTCCACCAACATCCATGGTCCGGCATGATTTTAGCTAGCCAAATGTCCCCTTATCATGGGTGCGGCCAAGTTTCCCACAGTCCCATAAAGTTTGTTTGCAGCCACCAGTCCTGGCTCTCAGTGTTCCGGGCTGTTATTTAGCTCTAATTTACCCCTAAATGTCTTCTAAGAGCCCAGTGAGCAGTGGGAGTGCTGGTAATACTGTTAGACAGTATTGACCTCCCATGGTCCAGCAAATTACCTGGTTTAGTGCCGCCAGGTACCCACGGTGCTAGGTTAGAGAGGTTCAACCTATAGTATGTGCTGAGGGGGCACAAAAATATTCCTGCTTAGGGCTAGCATGGCCTCATCAGCAGGTGGGAGTAATTTTCAGTCATTAAAAACCCTGGCCTTGCCTCAGACTGGTGATCTAGAGGTGAAAAAGGCTCTAGAGCCTTCTCTGTCCACAGCCACTTTTCCTGTCTCCATTTACCAGACCAGGGCAAGCTCCAGTCACCTTGAGGATTAGTAAATCACCACCAGTCAAGCAGTTCCCCCCTTCACTGAATGCAGGGAAATCAGCTGCACCTTTACAACTCAGCTTACAGAGACTCTGTGCTAAATCTGTGATCAATTCCCGTCACACTGGGGCAGACACACACAATACTGACCAGTAAAAGGGCCTGGTGAACATTCAGTGCTGCCCCATGTGCCAGGTTCATTCCACCTGACATGCCAGAATTCATCAGCAGTATTAAAAACAGTACTGCGACCCGCAGCCATGCAGAAGCCAGAGCCAAGGTGCTAAGGGGTGTTTTGTGGATAAGGCCAGAGGAGAAGATTGTCTGTGCCATGTAGCAGATATTTCTTAGATTCTTGCTCCTTGCATCCGAGGATTGCAAAGCACTTTGCAAATAGGAATGAATTCCACCCCTAATCATGCAGTTAGATATTTTACTCTTTTACATATGAAGAAACTGAGGCACAGAGGTGCAGGGACTTGCCCAGAGTTTGGGAGTGCCAAACATAACTGCACCCATCCCCTGAGGCCAGCAGCGGCCCCAGCCTTACTGGGACATGCACAAGCCTCATTGAAATGCATGCGGCTGGCAAGGACGCTGCCTGAGAACAATGATCAAGCGGCAGCTGGGGCAGACTATTCACTGGAGCCATGTGTGCCTGTGCACATCAAGCCATTTCAGCTCAATTAAAAGGAAGAAGGGAAAAAGATTTTCTGGGCTACAGTTTTTTTTAATCCTTTGCCGTAGCACAGAAAGAGTTTACTGACAACACCATGCCAGCTCCCCGCGAGACAGGCTGTGTGGCAACCAGGCGTGGCAGAGAATGGGGCTGCCACTTATCCAGACTCACTGCTGTGGCACAGTGACGCACCATCACACTGTGATGTAATACTGGGAAAGGATGGCCGGGCACATGTCCAGAATGTTTTTCTTTTAAAACTCCACCTCTTTAGTGCTAGTGAAAGATGGGGGCCTGAGAGGCCAGGACAGAGTTCTCTGGACATCCCTAGGGCCGATATAGTGTGGGGAACAACAGGGCAACCTTTACCCTACACTGCATCCCAGAAAAGTGACTTAGTCCTGGCCCTGGGGGACCATACCTCCAGATGGGAGTGGGCAACAGACTCGAATGTCCATTATTTGTATTATTGTAGCATCTAGGAGCTCCGCCAGCATGGCCCAGGATCCTGTTGTGCTAGACATTATCTAAACACAGAAAAAAAAGACAATCCCCACCTCAGAGCTTAGTCAACTAGTCCTTGGCCTATCTTCAGAGACTGCTGGGGAGCAGATCAGTTGTGTCAATTTCTTTGGACACTGGAACAATACCAAAACTTACCATCTCATTTCACAGAGACCTAAGAGACTATCTGGATCCATTTTGTGTCACTATTCAACCAAGACTGTGTCTGACACAGAAGTGAAGGACTCAGCATCCTACCTCTGCCCCTAACCCACGCAGTCCTCCCTCCATCAAAACAAACAGGCACCTTCTTGCGCACCGCCACATTTTTGCTCCCTGCTTGTCTGAGTTCTTTCTGCCAACGTCCAGCCTCCACTGCTGGCCATGCACTCAATGCAACCGAGGGACAGTAAGCCAAGTTATCTTCCTCCTTGCATCAAACTAAAGTATTATGCAGCTATATTCTGCTGGCTCAATTTCTATTAGTGAAGATAATGAGTGAGGCAGAAGGAACAGCTTGATGCTCAAAGCTGAGGTGGTGTCTCCAACTCCTGGGCATTTTTATTCATTTCTATTACACTAGTATCCAGTGACCAAGGCTTCACTGCACCAAGTACACAACAAGAGTCTCTGCCCTGAAGAGTGTATGATCTGAAAGCTTAAGACAAGGAAAGGCCTTTTAGTTTGTTTCCATAGGGGATGGGGAATGGAGGCACTGGGGAATTAAGTGACTTGCCCAAGGTCAAACAGGAAGTTGTGGCAGAGCAGGATCTGAAATCAGATCTCTTAAGTTCCGTTCAAGTGTCAATCACAAGATCATTGATGTAGCTGAAGCAAAGAGAATCTAAAATAACTGAGGGAGACTAAGGCCTTGTCTATACGTAAAGGTCAGGTCAACATTGCTACAGCACTCAGGGACATGAAAAAACAACAAACAACAACTCTTAGGTCAACATAGCTAGACTGCTCAACAGTGTAGACACAGTTGGGCTGACAGAAGAATGCTTTCATCAGTTTAAGTCAGTGGGGTATAACCTGCAGCCTGCACGCTGCACAATGCCGATCAGTGTTATCCACTGATTGGCCACAAGACAATTTATATACACTGAGCGTTCATAGGCACAGCCCCTGCAGCTCCCACTGGCCGTGGTTCACTGTTCCTAGCCAATGAGAGCTGTGGGAAGCAGTGTGGGCCACAGAGACATGCTGGCCGCAGTTTCCTGCACTCCTATGGGCTGGGAACAGTGAACTGCAGCCACTGGTAGCTGCAGGGAGCAGTATTTGTGGATGCTCAACATAAAGTGTGTCTTGTGGCCTGCCAGAGGATAACCCTGATGGGCCACATGCAGCTCAGAGGCCTCATCTTGCCCAACACCTATCTACGTACTGCCACTCAGGCAGACAGAGTTCCTACAGTGATGGACAATCCCTTTCTGTTGCTGTAGGTAGTGTCCACAAAATGACAGTGGCATAGCTATGGTGTCACAGCTGAGCATAATGTCACATCTGTAGTGTAGACATGGCCTCAACAGTCTAGTTAATCATGCTACTGCTAGACTGATTTTTCAATGGTACTTTCAGACTACTACTCATAACCTGCTGAATTTGGGTCTGTCCTGCAGAAATGGGCATGAGTAGCAACCAAGGAGGACATAAATCAGAGGCCAGACTGCCCGTTTGGACTGTGATCAAGAAACTCTAAGTCTGAAAGTGTTTAGTTAGTATATGTACAATATTTGTAAAAATAAAATTGCAAATAAATTCAAAATTGTTTCCATTTCTCAGGACTTAGAATAAAAAAAGGGTTAATCCCCCCCCCTTCCACACACACACACACACACGCACACGCACACGCACACGCACACGCACACGCACACGCACACAGAATTTTTTAAATCTAAACTAAGACTGAAATTTTTCATTCAACAAAAACTGGATTTCTGAAAATGGAAGTGTCAACATTCTCAATCAAAATTTCTTTGAAAAAGAATCACAACAAATTTTAAATGCCAACTTTCAAAATGTCTTTTATAAAAAAAAAAAAAATAAAAGACACACAGAACCACCAAACACAACCCTTTTTGTTCAAAATAACTCCAGCCTTCTCTTCTTTTCCAGTTCTCTCCATCCCAGTTGGAAGCAGGAAGCACCAGGATGCAGGAAGTACCAGGAAGAAGCCCATTTCTACAAGATTCCCCAGCTCAACTTCATGAAAAAACTCAGCAGTCTGGGAAGCTAAACTGAAGGAGCTGCCAACCCTTTTGAAGTACATCCTTTGCCAACACGTAATCATGGTGCGCTGCACAGGGATCTTGGGAAAAACCAATTCACACCTCTGTCTCTGAAATTAAAGATGTGTGTCAGGTGCCAAGGAAGGTTCCCAGGACTTCCTGCCATAGTCACCACACTCCCAAAACTGATGCATTTTGCTGAGCTGAGCATCGGGTCTTATTTTTTCCTATCTCTATGCAGAGCCCAGATCAGTGCTCTTCGCACAGCTAAAACTTCTGTAGACACTGGGTGGATGTTTTGGGTGCACCAAGAGTACAAAATCAGGCCCTTTCAATGTTCTGTCATCAATTGCTCTTTGAGCAGGAGAGAGAAGCGGGTGCATGGGGACAGTATGCAGAAATCACGAGGCTGGGCATTATGCATTCACAGAGCACATGATGCCAGCCGTGATGAGGAGGGACAGCTATTGTACTGGGGCAATAAAGTCTTGGAGACAATGGAAAAAAGGGATATTTTGTTTTAAGAAACAGAACAAATTTGATCTCGCTCTTAGTGAGACCCTCACACAAGTCAAAAAGGGGCCTTGTTAACAAAGGCTAAATGTAGTACACCAAGCTAAAACACAGAACAGGACAAGTCAGTGTTAGAGGCCTGAAGGCAGGAAATTCAGAATTAAAATAAGAGGCTCTGTCCTTAACCTACTGCTCTCTACCGGGGTCACCAGATGTCTGGAGGCATGTGACACCCATTTTCCACCTAGTGGGATTTTAAAACATGACACTGCATCAGCACAGGAAGAAAAGCAAATAATAAGGTGAGAGTTGAAATACTTAACACTGGAATAATCTTATAGCAAAAGACACTGACGGAATAGACCAGCCAACCCTACCAGAAGCAGGACATGTATTCAGCCCATCAGTACCAAGTTTATTTATACTCAGTAAAAGTCAGCGCAAGGTCCAGTGGTGATTTATGTGTCTTGATTGTGCTCAGACGCAACATTGTGAGAACAGGAGGAATGCCATTTAAGTTAATAGTTACACCCGAGTAAATCCTGTATTAGTCAGCAAAGTAATAGACTCAAAAGTCCAAGAAGTTTAGAAAGGGATCCAACATTGTTTGACTTACAGAACCTGCATTTATTCATACAAATCAGACTTGAAATAATACTGGGCTACCAACACTTCCTACCTCTGACGAACTGAATGTTGTGGGTCAACCTGAGACCTGAAGATAGTAAATATAACTCCACTGAAGTCAATTTGAATCTGACTGTCACCTAAAAAGGCATGGGAATTTCCCTTACATCCCTCAGTGAAGATCAGTGCAAACAATTTATGTAACTTCTCTGTGATAGCCTTGTCTTCCTTAAGTGCTCCTTCAGAATCTTAATCATCCAGTGGCTCCACTGATTGTTTAGCAGGCTACCTGCTTCTGACGTACTTAAAACTATTTTGCTAAGTTTTGGAGTTTTCTGTTAGTTACAATGTGATGAACTGGCTGCTTAACGGATGGAAATCAGAACTGCTCAACTTTGTCTCATAGTCAATAAAGCTAATGGAGCCTTCACCTCAGACAGGAAGTCCGAGTGAGCCATGGATCTTAAGTTCTAGAAAGAAGGGAAAGAGGGATGGTGTACTAATGCAACTGAGGGTAGCCTCACATGAAATCAAGCAATGTATGGAGTTACTAACCCTACTCCAGCAGCAACCAGGCCTCCATTTACCCTCTGCTTGCAATGCTTCCTTCTCATAAGTCATAAGAACAGAAAAACAGCCAAACTAGGTCAGACCAATGGTCCATCTAATCTAGTATCTTGTCTTCCAACAGTAAATGCCAGGTGCTTTAAAGGGAATAAACAGAACAGGGCAATCATCAAGACATCTATCACCTGTCATACACCCGTAGCACCTGACAGTCAGAGACTTAGGGACATCCAGAGCAAGGGGTTGCATTCCTTACCACGTTGGCTAATAGCCATTGATGACCCTCTCCTCTATTAAAGTAATTATTTTTTGAATCCTATTATAGTTTTGGCCTTCACAAAATCCCTGGCAACATCCCCAGCAACAAGTTCCACAGGTTGACTGTACATTGTGTGAAGCAGTACTTTCTTTTGTTCATTTTAAGCCTGTTGCCTATTAATTTTACAGCTTGAACCTCGGCTCTTGCCTTATGTGAATGGGGTAAATAAAACTTCTTTATTCACTTTCTCCATGCCAATCATGATGTTACTGACCTTTATCACATCCCTCCTTGGTCATCTCTTTTCTAAGCTGAATAGACCTAGTCTTAAATCTCTCCTGATACGAAAATTGTTTCATATCCTTAATCATGTTTGTTGCCCTTCTCAGTGCCTTTGCCATATCTAGTACATCCTTTTTGAGAGGAGGCAAACAGTATTCCAAGTGTGGGTCTACCATGGATTTATATAGTGGCATTATATTTACTTTCTTGTTATCTATCCCTTTTCCAATGGTTCTGAACAGTCTTAACTTTTTTTTGTCTACAACTGCCTACTGAGCAAATGTTTTCAAAGAACTATCCATGATGACTCCTACATTTTTCCTAACGGTAACAGATAATTTAGACCCCATCATTTTGTATGCCTACTTGGGATCATATTTTCTAATGTACATTACTTTGCATTTATCAGCATGGAATTTCATCTACCATTTTGTTGCCCAGTCACCCAGTTTTGTAACTCTTCCGAGTCTGCTTTGGACTTGCCTATTGAGTAATTTTGCACCATCTGCAAAACTGTGTCACCTCACTCTTTGCCTCTTTTTCTAGATCATTTATGAATATGTTGGAAAACACTGGTCCCAACATAGATCCCTGGGAGAAACCATTACTTACCTCTCTCCATTCTGAAAACTAACCATTTATTCCTACCCATCGTTTCCTGTCTTTCAACCAGTCACCAATCCATCACAGGCCCTTCCCTCTTGTCCTATGATTGCTTACTTTGCATAAAAGCCTTCAGTGAGAGACCTTGTCAAAGGTTTTTTGAAAGTCCTACTATGCTATAACCAACTTGATCACCCTTGTCCACATGTTTGTTGACCCCCTCAGAGAATTCTAATAGACTTGTGAGGCATGAATTCCCTTTACAAAAGCCTGTTACTCCGCCAACAAATCATGTTCATCTAAGTGTCCAATAATTGTGCTTTTCACTGTAGTTTCAACCAATTAGCCTGGTACAGAAGTAAGACTTATCAGCCTGTAATTGCCAGGATTGCCTCTGGAGCCCTTTTTTAAAAATTGGCATCACAATAGCTATCCTCCAGGCAGCTGGTACAGAAGCTGATTTAAGTGACAAGTTACTTGTCACAGTAGTTCTTCAATTTCATATTTCAGTTTGTTCAGAACTCGGATGAATATTATCTGGTCCTGGTGATTCTGCTGTTTGTAACTTTGTTCCCCCCCAAAAAGAAAAAAAAAATCTATTGACAACTTAATCTGAATCAGTTCCTCAGTTTTCTCACCCAAAAAGATGATTTCAGTATAGAAATCTCCTTTACATCTTTGCAATGAAAAACAATGCAAAGAATTTATTTAACTTCTTTGCAAAGGCCTTGTCTTCCTTAAGTGCTCCTTTAACATCTTAATCATCCAGTGGCTCCACTCGTCGTTTGGCAGGCTTCCTGCTTCTGATGCACTGAAAACAATGTTTGCTTAGTTTTTTAATCTATTGCTAGTTGCTCTGCAAATTCTTTCTTGGCCTGCCTAATATTTTTTTACGCTTGACCTGCCAAAGTTTATATTCCTTTATATTTTCCTCAGTAGGGTCTGAGTTCTAATTTTTAAAGGATGCCTTTTCGCCTCTAATCACTTCTTTTACTCTTTTGTTTAGCCACAGTGGCACTTTTTTGTCCTTTTATTATTCTTTTTAATTCAGGGTATACTGTTTATTTGAGCCTCTATTATGGTGGGTTTTTTTTTTTAAAAAAAAAACATTCCCATGCAGCTAGCAGGCATTTCATTTTTGTGACTGTTTCTTTTAATTTCCAATTAACTAGCCTCCTCATTTTTGTGTAGTTCCTCTTTTTGAAGTTAAATGCTGTGGGGTAGGGGGGAAGGAAGGGGTTGCTAAGTGTTCTCCCCCACAAGAATGCTTCATTTAATTATATGCTATTACCGAGCAATTCTACTAGAATCTCCACTTGGGCCAGACCCTTGTGCTCTATTTAGGACTAAATCAAGAATTGCAGACTTTTCTGTATGAAGTTGAACCTTACCTGCTGCATTTTTTCCAGGTCAAGGCTGGGTCTGCTGACTTTGTCCCCGTAGCCTTGCCGGTGTCTCTTACAAGGCATGACTTGCTCAAAGCCAGCTCCTACACTTGTGAAGATCAGAGGCCTGGAGGCTGGGTTCCGCACCAGAGGCTGGAGTCTCTTAGGAGGGGAGGCACTGAACAGCACTGGGCTAGGGCTAGCATGCAGACCATCGGCTTGTTCCACCACAGGCCGGAAGGACATGCCACACAAGTTCTTCACTTCCTCGTCACTGGAGGAGGTGTTGTTGCTGTCACCACAGCAGGAAAGCCGGCTGACCTGTGACCACTTGCGCTTCTCGGTGGCAAACTCTCTGTTGATGCGCTCCAACTCCTCTTCAGAGCTGTGGCGATCCAGGCTGGCATGGAAAAGGGCCCGGACTTTACAGCATTGATTCTCCTGGTTCTGGAGCTGGTTGGTTGCAAGAGGGGTCAATGTGCAATTCCGTCTTCTCTCTGAGGGAAGGAGAGAAACATGAGTGGTAGGACATGTCTAAATCACAGCCGATATACAATAGGACCTATTAGCTTCTGATCTTGCCTCTTTGCTCCTCCAAATAAGTCCTTCGGTTGTTCATTAGCATATTGCTGGAATTCCACATCCTCAAGCTTGATCACTGGACATCAGCCTGAGAGCCACCAACTGAACACCAACTGTACAGCAAGTACACTGATACACCGGTTATTTCAGCACCTGAATCTAATACAAAGCAGGATACCTGTGTAATGCGCTGGTTTTGTGCATGTGACCAAGGGGGTGACGTTGCCTTCTAGCAGTTGACGCATTGAGACAATACAAGACTTACAAGCATTGTTCTTTAAAGTAGCGCTCTTGTGATTCTGATGGTAGAGGCATGTGTTTTTGAGCTACCTGTGCATTACCAGCTCCCTCCAATTATTAAAATTGCTGACCACTTCATTAAAAGATCCCACTTTTCATTTGCTTAAAACTTCATCAATTTTAACCATTTGTGCTGAAATTCTCCATGCCAGGCATCGACCTGAGGCTCACATTACTCTGCTGTCAGCAAATATCTGTGAAACCCAGTGGGAATGGTCCCTGTAACCTGAGTGCTTGGGCAGTACTCAGAAGAGATTCAGATGGAACCCCGATGATTAGCAGAGCACCCACAGCATGTTTTTACCAGTGGTGCACATCCATTCATGCCTTGGTGCACATAAAATGTATTCTGCACACAGATGGAAAAAATTAGAGGGGACACTGCCCATGTGTCTCATCCTCCCCGCCCTCGCCTTTTAATACTAATTCACAAAGAAGGTGGCAACCTGCTACCGCTATCCATTACTTTATTAGCCCAAGTGGCAGTAGTCTCACTGGTGGATCTAAAGGTGCCACATGGGTGTCAATATGCCGCCACATGATAGAATTTGTTATTTTCACGTTTTTTAGAGGGAAAAACCCCAATGAAATGACACACTCAAAACCTACTAAATTAAAAGAACCATATTAAGGGTTGTGAAGTCAAGCACTGAACAGTCAGGAAGTGCCAGAAGTAAGGTTGCCTCGGCTTCTTTAAGTTGTCCCCCTTGGAGTATGCTTTACAAGATGATGCTACGTGAGTGAGCGTACACTCATTTTTCCACAGGACCCTGCCTCATTCAGTGCACAGGATGGACAATGCTCTGGGGAGGAACTATGGTTGTGTAGTGGAAGAGGAGACTGTAGCCTGGACAACTCCTGTTTCCTATGTGGCATGTAAGAGTGGCTAAAACTCACTCGCACACACACAGGTGACTAGAGCTTGAGGCAGGAGATTATGCAAAGAGAAAGTGGGAACTCATGATGAAGGCACTAAGAAGCCAGTTCTGTAGGGCAGCATTCATCCCTGCTATTCCCAGAGCTCAGATATCAATGAGGGGCAACCCAGGCTAGGGAGTAGGCTGCATGAGTGGCCCTCCATCTCAGTGGGCTGCACGACTGTCATAACCAAGACAGTCTGCTGGGATAGGCTAGTTTTGCTAACTGTACTTGCATTCCTAGAAACAGCAGGGTAGGCTGACTGAACGGTAGCAGCACTTTGGATGCAGAGGGAGCACACAGGTCTCCTAGTCAATGTTGTGTGCAATTAGTACGCGCTTCACCTGTTCTTGCTTTCCATACGTGTCACTTCTGTAATACCAGTGAGAAAAAAAACTACATAGATGAAAACCAACAGACTCTTGCAACCTTGTGCATGGTCAACGGTGAACAAAATGTCTCATGGGACACACAGAACCCCGTGGCTGGCATGTGGCCCTTGGGCTGAAAGTTGCCCACCACTCATACATGATACGGGTATATTAGTTAAACCACACTTTTCACCGGTGCCTATGAATTGTGTGTGCCTCACTTTCTGGAGGCCTGATTTGAAAACCTGGGATCTGATCTGCAGAAGTGAGAGCTCAGCACAACTGCAACTGAAGTCAATGAGAGCTGTGCTTTGGACACAGAAAGTGCTATATAATAATGATAAATTCTCTGGAAAATATCAAGGACTATGTATCTCAACAGGGGCACAGGTGTGTTGGGAAAATAAATTCATTAATCTCTGTGAAAACACTCTGATAGTGCAGTGATGAGCACCATAGAAAAACCCATGAGGAAATGAATCATTGTGTCTTCACAGCAGCTTGAACGGTGTGCAGCAAATAACGAACACTCCACACTGATGAGAAAAAAAAAATACTGAAGAGCTGCTCATTCAGTGAGCATTGTACATCCTGTGCACTCAGTGAGCCAAAGGTCCTGCGGAAAAAAACAATGCAGTGTGTACTCATGTAATTAAAAACGATCTAAAAATGCATACCCCCAAGGGGATTGATTTAAAGGAGCAAAGGCAACCTTACTTCTGGGCTTCCTAACTTTTGAGAGCTAAACTTCCCAACATTAATCATGTGCTCTTAATGTTGTTTTTTGTGGGTAACACAATAGTGTATAAAAATAAGATCTATTATCTGAAACCTATGAACAGACAGCATCATCCAGTAGGTAGGACTCTGGATTGTGAGCCAGAAGCCTGCCCTAAGACCTTCACCTCCCTTAGCTACTGTTTCCCTGCCCTTAACAGGAGGTTAATGTTACTGATGTTTCTTAGAGCTTGTCTACACAGGGATACATCAGGTAATTAGACTGAATTGACTAAAGATGTGAAGTTAAAGAGCATGAACCCCACCACATGGATAGCCTCATTCAAAAGTAAAAGGGGAATTAGTTCATTTCGTGTTAACTCCCTATAAAAAGGAGGATTAAGAGTTTGTCTACACAAGCTGCACCAGTACAATTGCTGTAGCTCATCAGGGTAGACCCATGGTGTCCAACTAGTTCTGAAGCAGTAGCTACTACGATGGCTACTGCTATAGTGAACTAGCCACACTCAACCGACCAAATAGCCACATGTGGCTAGTGTGTTGGACCCCACAGGTGTAGACTCTATCTACACCATTGGGAGAGGCTCTCCCATTGCTGTTAATACACCTCCATGACAGGTGGCAGATAGGTCAGCTTAACTACAGTACTCAAGGATATGGATTTTTCCCACCTCTGTGCAACGTAGTTAAACCGGCTTAATTTTCTCATGTAGAGCAGATCTAAATTAAGCTAAGTAAGGCCTGGTCTACACTGATCAGTTAGCTCAACAGAGCTACATCAGTTGGAGTGTAAAAAGCCCCACACCTGAGTCTCATAGCTCATAACTCCCCATAGACAAAACTATACCAGCAAAAGAATGCTTCTCAGTTTAGCTACCTTTGCTCATGGAGGTGATATTCCTGCATTGACGGAAAAAACCCTCCCCCTCAGTCCGGTGTCTGCACTATGAGGCTATGGTAACAGAGTTACACCAACACAGTCTCTGTATTGCAGACATGCCCCAAGAACATTTTACTTTAGAGAGGCCTGGTCTATGTTAAGTCAACAGGGAAATGCACACACTGGTGCACTGCAGCTATGCCAACCTAACCCCCCAGTAAATGTGGCTGGAAGAGGTGCCAGAAAAACCCCTTCTGCTGCTGCAGGAAGAGTCTATGCTAGAACATGACAGCTCTGTACCTGTGCCACCGTAACTCAGAGTGTAGTTAATTCACGTAAATGGTCCTGAGAGTCCCTGAGTTGACAAGCCCTTAGAGAGCAGCTTAGAGAGCTGCACAATGTCACTGATGTGAGTCGTCCCACTGACTTCAGGACTGCTCTGATTTACTCTGAGGACCGAGCAGGTACACACATGGCCTCGGAGCACGTGGAGTGCCAGACTCACTAAGAGCCACTCACACAGAGTAACTGACATTGGTCCCATTGTGTACTTGTATATTGACAGGGACCGGTTCACGTACAGGGAACTTCAGAAGGATCTCTTCTACCGATATCCTTGTGAGCCGCTGTTTACAACCCTGCTTTTTCTGGCAACCCCACAGGGCTTCCCGAGCAAAGGTTGCCAAGCTAAGGAGGATGTGCCTGGAGATGGGAGCGTAAGCAAAACATCCACTGGGGAGATACAGCCAATTCTACCATGCTGCCTGTGGCACAGGAGGGATAACATGAATTGGAAGGCAGGTCTCTCTCAGGAAGAGGTGTAAGGCACAGTGCCACTTCCATCAAGGCAGTCTTGATTTATGCTCGACTCCCGTGGCTCTTTACCTCTGTCGATCTGAGCAAGCTCCTGGTTCTCTCCCTCAGAGTCATCGCTGTCTTCCTCATCACTTGGGGGGTAGGAGATCTAGATGACAAGTTAGAAAGAAAAAAGTTCCATCATTACTTAGCATTAAATGTCTGCTGCCCACTGCACTGCTACTGCCCACGCCCACTTCCCAACTTCTCCCATGCATAGCCTGCAGCCACCCATCCCTATGAACCACACACCTTGCCCCCATGCAGACACATTGCATAAACACCTTCCTCCCCACCCTCAAGCTCCACCCCGACCCACACGCACCCAGATATCTAAAGCCAGTACAAACACCGCCTGCAGCCAGGTCACGTCCCCAACCTGGTCTCATAACACACGTACCTCCTACTCCCAACCCCCCCAAACACACACACCCTGTCTCCTAATCCACCCCACATATATACCCACTTCCCCAACTCCTCCCCACAAACACACACCCCATGCTGCCACCCCGAGACACATGCCTCCCGTCAACAACCACAGCATCCTACAAACCAAACACCAACACCCACAGGCCTTCGCCTGTCATCTAACATGTGCATCTGCCCTCTCCTCCTGGGCACACATGAACCACCCAAGAACATACATGCTCTTGATGACACACATTCTGGAAGAGTAATTCAATTTGCCTGGGATGACACAAATTGGATTCAACAGAAACAATCAGGATTTCTAGATTTTACTCCTCAAAACCTGCAGAATAAGACTGCAAGAGAACCCTTCCATAGGCCTTTTAGAACTACCTCACAAAATGTCATAGGAAATTAAATCCTATAGGATAAGATTAAAAAAAGATCTTTAGAAAGGTTCTCATTTGCTAGTGTATTCTACAGAACTCTCCCATAAGGGACCTTACAAAAGGCCATGCAATATATATACCTCCTTCTCCAAAGCCAAAAACACTCACAATGCCCCTTTCCTAGAAGTGCCTCTCTCATGCCACCATTCAGCCTACACAAACACCCAGCAATAGGCTCTCTCCCCAGCAGTGACAATCAAACAGCCACTCTCACAGGTACTGAATTTTCCAGGTGTGTTTGGAACAGACATTTCACGTTGTTGACAATTCAGATATAATTGGAATGGATGAACCAATTAACCTGAACCCAAACTCCATATCCAAGCTCCCACTTGCATGGGGGAATATGAGTTTGATTGGATATAATTTTAATCTGAATTCGGCTGGCTAAACCCTATGCCCAATATGGACTGAAGAAAGCCCAGGCTCAACATTTTGCATCTTGGGTCCAGCCCTAGATAGAACACATCTGATATTCTGCTGAACATTCCACATGTATCTGGCAAAACCAGAACTATTGTGTGGCCAAATGTGCCGCTGCACTTATGGGGGCTGTGCCTGGGATGCTGCTGAATGTAGCACACATAGCAATTATCTTTATAGCTGCATCCACATCTATATCCACGAAAATGAGTCACGGATAGCCGCACTGATATCCGTGGATGCACATACCCACACAAATATGAAATGGATATCCACAGATTTGCAGGGTTCTTACCTTAGTGCTCAGCTCTGACATCAAGTTAGCCCAGCATCCCATTTCTGCCAGTGGGCAACACCAAATGCTTCAAAAGAAGACGCAAGAATCCCATAAAAACCCACATAATGGGTAATTTTGGAATAAACTGCCTGTAAAGGAATTTTCTTTGCACCACCAAGCAATTAGTGGTTGTCCAAAGCATACAGTTTGATAGGATTAAAATGCATAAAGGCGATCTACAGTAAGCGTGCATGTTCCTATTATTCATCAAATTGTCAAAACATTTTTCTGAATCCTGCTAGGCTCTGGGCCCACAACAGTATCCTATGGCAATGAGTCCCGCAGGTTAATAATCAGTTATGTATGGTGGGGGGGAGAACTAGAGATGTTAAGGACTAGTCGACTAGCCGATAATCAAATCTTATCAGATAATCAGTTGACTAGTCAATTCTGCCCTTCTTCCCCCTCCCCCCCGCCCCGCTTCCTCTATCAAATAGAGGCAGCAAAGGGGGGGAGAAGAATGGGTACTTCAAAGCAGCAGCGCCACACAGCTGAGCCCAGGATCAGCTGTGTGGCACTGCCACGCATGGAGCCCAGGGTCAGCTGGGGACTCCCCAGCAGAATCCGGGATCAGCTGGGGAGTCCCCAGCTGATCCTGGGTTCTGGGGAAATGCCGTGCGGAGCTGGAATCAGCTGATGGCATTTCAAAGCGGCAGCGCAGCATGGAGCCCGGGGTCAGCGGGGGACTCAAAGTCCACCACTGACCCCGGGCTCCATGCTGCGCTGCCGCTTTGAAATGCACAAGAGCCCCCACTGGGGACTCTTGTACATTTCAAAGCTAGCATGTCCGTGCAGCCTGGAGTCAGTGGGACTTCCCACTGGCCCCGGGCTGCATGCGGAGTTGTACATTTCAAAGGAGGAATGCAGAAGTGCCTATCGACTAGTTGACTACTCAACAGAAATTCCATCGACTACTCGACTAGTAAAATAACCGTTACTTAACATACTTAGGGGGAACATATTTCTTTTTAAAAGTTTTTAATATGTTGCCTTTTAAATGTCATGGCAGTCCAGGTTATTGCAGTGATACACATCTGTCCCTTCATACTTTACTGGTTCCCAAGAAATATCACCAGAATGACACAGCCCATCAGGTACATGCAGGGGCTAGCAATGAAGGAGAAAATTAACTTCACTGAAGCCATATATGGAAAAAACAATTATGAAGAGTGCAGAAGTTCTAATGCTAACACCAAGCATAGGCACAGGAGCTTTGTCTATCCAACCATCCTCCTGCAGTTTGATGTAAGCTGGCATCGTCATCAGTGTCCCCTATAAGCTGAACACGTGGGCAGCCGCCGAGGAGAGATTCAGGTGCCACCCCGCTGGCAGAGTGCCCACAGCTGTTTCTATTGGTGGTGTACATCTGCATATATGCCTTGGTGCACATACATTTTATTCCGCACATAGATGGAAAATAATTGGTTAAAAAGGTCACTGTGTAACCACTGGAGATCTTAGTCATTACACATGCTGTGGGATCTGCAGTATGAAGCTTAAATGAGCTTTATACTGCAGAGCCTGCAGTGAAGCCTCCATCCCGTGCCAGCCCCATTCCTGGGGAGGCTTTGCTGTTACTACAAAGCCAACTGAGACCCAAGTACCATTGTGAGATGCGCTATTCAAACACGCAGCAGGTTTGTTTTCAGCATAGCCTTAACTCCAGTGGTTAACTCGATTGCTGCCCCTAACTTGAGTGCTACCCACAAACACTAAACTCAACTGTGGTGGGACTGCTAACTCTATACTCCCTGCCAAGCCAGTGAGCTTAACTAAAACTCGTCAGCTGCTAACCTGACCACTCTGCAGCATGAAAGCAGACTAGCTCCCTGAGCACTGCTAGTCCTTCCAAGGGCCCTCCCACAATTCCCCATGTGCCCAGCAAAGGCAGGCAAGTTCTCCCACAACTCCCAGGGAAATACCTAGAGTGGCTCAGCTTATTGCAGTGCTAAGCATGGGACATCCCCTCAGAAGTCTTAGCATGCTGTGCACCACGGCAGCTGGAGTGTCGTTTCACAGTGTAACTGCTCTCACTCAAGCCAAGTTAGTAACTCCAGTGGAGATAACTGGATGTAATGCCTCAGTGAAGGAATATCCAGCCAGAGACAGCCCCTGCCCCAAAGAGTGTACTCTGCTTTTAACAAGGATTGGAATGGAAAAACTGAGCCTATGGCAGTAATAACACACGTGCCCATACTCTGGCACGGCAAGCGGGATATAAATGCCTACATGGACAGAGGTGGCTGCTAGCATTCATAAAACCACCAGCTCAGGTCAAATTCCAGAATCACAGCAATGGGAGATGGAAAATACCTATCTAATCATCCTCTCTCCCCTCTCGGGAGGCCATTCCACAATCCAACATATCTTACTAATGCAACACTCCCCCTGATATTCAGTCTAGACTCTTCCTTGTCCAGGCCACGCTCAGGAGTTACGCTCCCTCTTTTGATCTTTCACCTTACAAATATATGCAGACAACAAGCTAGACCTGTATTTTAGTTCTTCTACATTTCTCTTTTTATTAGTAACCCTCTCCACTCCTCAAATCATATCTAGGTTGTTTGTTTGGCTTTCATAAAAATGAATGGAGATGAAAGGTGCCTAACTGACAGCCTTAGAAACTGAAGTCCTCCATTCATCTCCAGAAGCGCTACTGTACAGGCAGAAGTTGCAGTGAAGCAATCCCTTCAAGAAATGTGCTTTAGTCCTGACGAATTGGTTGCTTTCATGGGACTGAATATTTTTCCACACAGAGTACTGATGGCCTGCGGAACTCATTGCCACAAGGTAGTGCAAAGGCCAAGAGATTAGCAAAAGTGTAAAAAAAAAGGGGTTGGACATTTATACGGATAAATATGTCCATTATTGGTGTCATGTTTAAACAAACCTTTAGGAAAGTTACAAACATTTATGTATTAAGGCACAAGCAATTTCTTAATAGTGGAGAACAAATTCACGTCCCTGGTTCTTTCTGACCTTTATCTATAAAACCCTGCTCTCTCCCCTGAACACAACATCAGCTTCATGTCACTACCCTCCACTCATGGATCCATGCTTCATATTAAGCTCTAATTAACCTCTCTCCAAGCAATCCTTCATGTTAAACAATAACATTCATCAATAAGTTGTCCATGTCACAAACATACGATTGTGACTCTGAGGTGATGGAAAAGTTCATGTGTGTCAAAAAGGCCAACTACTCCCTCTCCTCCTTCATTCACTGCATAATGGTGTTTGCATCTATTTGTGAAACTACAGGTTGAACCTCTCTAATCCGGCACTCCCTGGTCTGGCAACATCCATGGTCTGACATGATTTTAGTTAGCTGGATGTCCACTTAGTATGGCCAAGTTTCCCACAGTACCGAAAAAGTTTTTTTATAGCCACCAGCTCTGGTTCTCAGCATTCTGTGCTGTTACTTATCTCTAATTTACCCCTAAATGTCTTCTCAGAGCCCAATAAGTAGTGGAAGTGTTGGTAATGCTGCTAGACAATATTTATCTCCCGTAGTCCAGAAAATTCTCAGGTTCAGCACTGGTCAGGTCCCGAGGGTGCTAAACTAAACAGGTTCAACCTGTAGTGAGAATGGGAGAGTCTCCATTTCACACACATCTGAGTGTTTCCAAGTCACAGAGTGAAGTGTGGCAGCTAAATGTGCACACAATGACTGTGTGTGTGTGTGTGTGTGTGTGTGTGTGTGAGAGAGAGAGAGAGAGAGAGAGAGAGAATGGCAGTTTGTCGGTGCATCTGTGTTTCAACAAAAGTCAGCATGATGGAAGTGTGTCTGGGTGCAAGTACAGAGGGGTGTGTGTGTGCGCGAGAGCATAAGGGAGTGAGAGCAAAATCACATGATTTGGTGCATCTGTGTTTGAATAGGAGGTTGTGTTCACCTCTCCATGATAGCTTGCATTGTGTCTACGCACAAGCATGTGAGACAGAACTGCTATGCATGCTGGACTGCGCTCAGGACAGGAAGGCTGGGAACTTATGTGAGTGTGCTCGCATGAGTGCTGAATCAGACTGTTTAAGACACATTGTCTCAGTGGGAAGCTAGGGCTGCGTAAACAACTTGATGAAACAAACCATTATGGTAGCCAGAGTAAGAATGTTAAGGACTAGTCGATTCTCTCCCTCCCACATCCTCGCTGCCTCTATCAGACAGAGGCAGCAAAGAGCATGGGGAGAGGAGATACTTCAAAGCAGCAGCATCGCATGGACCCCAGGCTCTGTGTGGCGTTGCCCCTTTGAAACGCTGTAGTGGTATTTCAAAGGGGCAGTACCACACAGGGCCCAGGATCAGCCGTGCAGCACTGCCCCTTTGAAACACTGCTACAAACGTGTTGCCCAGGGTCAGCTGGATCTCCCTGCGGCATTTCCGCAGAACCCGCTGATTCCAGGCTCAGTGTGGTGCTGCTGCTTTGAAATGCCTAGCGGACCCCAGAATCAGCTGGCGAGTCCCTTGCTGACCCCAGGCTCCATGCAGGCGCTTCCAATTTGAAATGCACACAAGCCCCCACAGGGCCTCTTGTGCATTTCAAAGCTGGCATGCCACGTGCAGCCTGGGGCCAGCGGGAAGTCCTGCTGATTCCGGGCTCCATGTGGATGCTTCCACTTTGAAATGCACAAGAGCCCCCCCATTCAAAGAAGGAATGTAGAAGTGCCTATCAACTAATCAAGGGAAATTCCATCGACTACTCGACTAGTAAGTTAATTGTTATTTAACATTCTTAAGCCAGAGAGACAGGGGATTAACTACAAATCATGCTCACTCTCCCCCTCCAAACTGGAGAACTCCCACCCTTCCTCAAGCAGCAGCTTCTTCCATCCAAACTGGTGAGAGTAAGTGTCCGAGGCAGCTGGATTCACGACAGATGCTCCTTCTGCACCCTGAATGTGAGCAGGGCCTGGTGCCTCACCCCGACACAGCTAAGAAAGCAGGCAAAGTCGGAAAGGCTGGCTTCCTAGGGTAGCTAACTCTGTGCTGTTGGTTTCAAAGCTCCTTACTCCGTAGGCTTAGCTCATCCCTCACTCTCTAGAGAGCCCCTCAGTCACTTCTAAAACGAACGCCCAGACGTGTGCTCTATGCAGAGGCTTAATTGAGCTAGTCTCAGAGGTTGCAGTGGGCAAAGACAAACTTGTCAGGGAGGGACAGAGGCCCAGTCGTGCTGCTGGTTACATAGCTATGAAGAACTCATTCCTGCCACCTTCTCCCTTGGATTTCAGTCAACTCTCCCCTCATTCAAAATGGTTTGCTAGCCTTACTTGGTGCTTCCTGCAGACACCACAGTGATGGGCATCCTCCAAAGCCCACAAGCCCCTGGTGTTGGCTCATCTCCATCCCCAGTGCTGTGCTGAACTGAGAGACAATTACAATGTGCTAAGTACTTTCCCAGTATTGTTTTTCCAGGTAAGCGAGGGCTGTAGTTGCCACTGGGTCATGACTGCGAATGAGAGGGGAAGCATCCACAACCAGCTGAATTTCACCTTGCGCAATGGGTAGGTACTGGGCCAGGCACGTGGAAGGGCGTCCATGGCAAGATGGCATGAGGGGGTGAAAGGTACAGCCGTCCAGGAGCCACAGAGCCTTCCAATTCTTCCTGTCCTGTTTAGGGATGGTACATTGCAATTAATCAGCTGATTGAGTAGTCGATGGAATTTCCATTGACTACTCGATTAGTCGATATGAGGGGAGGGGCGCTCGTTACCCCTGCTGTGCCCCTGCCTTTTAAATGTAGCAAGAGCTGCCCAGCTCTTACTACATTTAAAAGGCAGAACTGCAGTGCCGCTGCCTCGTCTCCCCCCCGAAACGTTGCAGGGGGGAACCGGCTTTTGAGCTAGCTCCCGCTGCCCCTTCCTTTGCTGCCTCTGTTATAGAGGCAGTAAGTGGGGGAGAAATGCGAGGAGCCGACTATTCGACTACTCTTTTACATCCCTAGTCCTGCTGAGCATTCCCGAGGTCCTGTGGGCAAAGAAAGGCATGACCTACCTGCAGGCCAGCCAAAGGCTTTGGGTTCAGTCAAGTAGGGTTCCTACACCCTGGAACACACCAGCCTTAGGGGTGGCTAGTGAATTTCAAGGTAGCGAGAGGCAGGGATGTTGTCTCCTCCATATTTGACCATATTCTGTTGGCCTGAAGGACTGGTGGAGTCTGGCACTTTATTGTGGGCAGGGGGAAAGTTGTGCGATGCTCTGATTCCAGTCTTGCCTTTTTCAGTCAAGCTTCCCACCCTCATCTTGCCCTCCAAGACAAGTATGTGGCCTCCATCGGGCTTCTTCCGTAATACACCACCCCTCAAATCCAGCCCGCAGCAAAAAACCTCCCACAGCACCTCCATGCAGCTAACCACACATGATCCTTCTACACATAAGTCTCTCGCCACCTGTGTGTCCCAAAACTCATGGGCTTTGTGGATGTGCACAAAACATTACTGGGTGATTATACCCCCCGCCTCTTCAAAGGATTTCCCAGAAGACAAGCTCCCTTCTTTGATTCCTCCTCATGCAAGCATACAACCAGAAGCCTGAAAGCAGCACAAGAGGGAGCAGGGTCGGGGCCGGGCATTGCTGAGATGTGGGAGTCACTGGGCTCTGCACCCACATCTGCAATCGGATGCGACTCTCAAACAGCAGGTAGAGCAGAAGGTTTATTAGTTCACAGGGATACAGTGTAGAACACACTTGTCAGCATAGAAACCAGAAGTTGCCAGTATATTACATCTTGGGGAGCCAAGGGCCCTGCCCCCCATCTCTGCACCCCAAGCCATCAAAACTCACCCACTCACTCAGAAGCCTGCCACAGCCCTGCAGCCAGCTCCGCCTCAGGCTTTTGTCCAGCTCCCCAGGCAAAAGGTGACCCCGGTTACACCCCCCCCCTCCCCCAGGCTGAGGTTACAGAAAGCATCAGCCATTGTGTACGTAAGGGAGACTATCACCCTCAAATTCCCATCACCATCTAGGCATTAGCGCAGTGCCTGGGGAAAACTGAGGCACGCACCCAGGGTTACTACAGCACGGTAGAAATCACATGCAACATAAAGCAAACAGAACGAATATAATCCCCACTTCGTCACAAGGGTTTAACAAAGAGAGGAACTTGCAGATAGTTGCCACACACACTTAGCAGTGGGAAGGAGTTAGGAAGAAGGGAAAGGAGACAAGTGATGCCTGTAGATGTCCGTAATCCAGACTCCATCAGGCCAAGTGAAGATGGGGAGGGAGTGACACCTATTCATGGGACTGACCTCAAGTCATGCAGTTATAGGGTGGGGAGACGAATGCTGTGAACATGGTCCCATCCTCAGATCCACGCAAGGCCAGAAAGGAAGATGAAGAATGCCATCAGACTATTACTACACGTCCCTCTCCTGAGACAGGCCGCCACACTCCTCATCCAACCTACTTATTCAGCATCTGTGCCAAGCAGAGATCATTTGGCAAGAGGCCAGTTCAACTGGCAGTTTTCAATGGCTCCCCAGAACCTCATGGGGCCCGCACTTAGACAATCACAACCAAACACTACGTGGCATGAGGGGAGTAACTGATAACCGTGCTTTTGACTTACTGGCCCCCTTCTCAAGAGAGCCAGCCAAGGCACCTGCAGCCCCCGAGAGAGGTGTCGATAGCTGATGAGAAGCTCCCTATGTTGGGAGATCTTGCCTGACAGTCATCACAACTCAGCCAGGTGAAATCGCATTAGCCAGACAGACGTACACACGAGCAACCATCAAGCTGGAAAGTTCATTGTAAGGGGCAGTGCAGATGTTCCAGGCAACCCAGATAAATCCCAGTTTAACCCTTTCTGCTAGTGATTTACATCCGGTCTCTCGTGTTTCACCATCAAGGGAGCCAAGAATATAGGGCTTGGGTCTACCTGCTCAAGTGTCTCCAAAGAAAAACCTCACAGCTTGTTAGACACCCAACTGTCCTGTTCTGGTGCCCGCAAGCTCAGATCACATGAGAGTCCTGCTGGCAGAAATCAGGACCATACAGACATTTGGAGTGAACTCAAATGCTTGGGATCCTTCCAACTGAGCCGCAGATTTTCCCTAATTGGGAGAATCTGACCTTGCAGCACCAGAACCAGCCAGCAGGGTTTCCTCCCCATCACAGACACAATTTGGTCCATTGGTAACAGGCTGGCACATCCTAGCATCTGCATAGTTACATGCCAATGTGGCACCACAATCCTAGTGGTGCCCCCAAACAGAAACTGGAGAATTTTTTTACCCTTGCAGTTCAAGATGAGTAGCAACCCTGCCAGCCATCAGATGGCCAATGCAATACACTGCACAATGAGCTGGCCCTGGGCTTGTCTTCTCCCACACTCAGGTTAGCAGTGGGGAGGGAAAGCTATGATAGAGGGAAAACATTGCCTAGTCTCTGGAAGAGAGGCGGCAAAAAGAGTGGAAAGGAGCTGTCTTGCTCTACAGCTACCCCTGCAGGTTGACTGAGGAATGCTGCTAACAGGCATCCCAAGAGAGAACTGTCCATTCTGAACCAGCTGACATGACCTCTGTTACCAAAAAATACAACACATAGAACATGTTGCTATCAATCTGTCACCTGTACTCCCTTGCTCCATAGTACGCACACACCTGGCAGCAGTACAGTGTCCTAAAAACCGCTGGCCATGGTGCCAACAGCAACGATCTTAGTTGCCACAATGTCTGATTTATCACCTCCAAAAAATGAAGCTGACTTTAGATGGTCACCTGGAACAAATACTTTGTTTTGTATGGAATAGCTAAGTGAAAGGGCAAAGAAGGATTTCTCTTTTCCCCCAATCAAATGCAGATGCTTTCCCAACAAACTACAGGATCTAGCTGGCAGTCTGGCACTCCCGTCTCAAGAGAGGAAATTCCCCATTCAAAGGTTTCCTCTTCTGCCTCATGCCCATGTACACAACTGTAAAATATAACCTCCGACACAGATAAGAGAAATCATCACTCAGACAAATGCACACCAGCCTGAAAAGGGCAGCAATGCCAAACTTGCTTTCAGATCCTTAAGGATGGAAAAAAATAAGGAGAACCTAGGAAGGTTGCTTGGACCAGCAGCAAGTGCCAAAAGTGCAAAGCCAAACACAAATAGAAGGTCTGGGGTGGCACCCTGAATGCTTGTAGTGCATTTTAGATGCACTTGTGTGTACTAGCTGCTGCCTGACATTCGGGAAGGGAACCCAGCTCAAAACAGACCATAAATCAGAGCCAATGGACCAAACTATTTTCACTTAAATACAAAAAGTAAATGAACAGTGTTAAAATGTGGATAAAATATATTAGGTTATTTTTTAATTTTTAGATTAAAAAAAAACCCTCAGGTATAAACCCTGAGGTCCTTTCTTGACCCATAGCTAAGAACATTTATTTTTAAAACCTACATGTTAGATCTTTCTCAGATATAAATCAATGTTACTTCACTGGCTTCTCATGTTGTCACAAGTCTCACGATGTGTGATATTTTCCCCCCATCTTCTGAAGACAAGAGATTATGTGCGAGTCTCTCCTTTCAGTGTTTAGGTTTTATTTATTTACGTTTCTAGCCCTCATGACTGAGAAAAACTGTCAGATGTGAGCCCTACAACATCACAACTCAGAAGCACCCCCAAAATTGTTCAAGGCCTCATGATTTTTAAACCAATCTCATGACTTTTGCAATCTGAGCTATGATTTTGAATGGCCGTGGGCTGACAATACTGCAATATATATCTCAAGTAAGGGTCTCATTTCAACTTGCTGGTATTTGAAGCCCCTGTTCCACCATATCCATAAGCATATGCTTAACTTTAAGCATGGAACGGGTCCTTTGAAATCAGTGGGGTCTTAAAATTAGGCACAGTGCTTAAAAGTACCTTAGCTAAATTGGATCCTTAATTATTGCTTGACTCCCCCAAAGTGATTCATAAGATTGAAACTAACCCAAAATAGCAAAAAGCTACCAACAGTGATGAGAAAAGGGAAAAGTCTTTCATTCAGATTTTAAAACAGAGCCTGACAATCTTAAGGGAATGAATTCTTTGTGATGGGAAGAAGTACACGGGCATAAGCAACAAACAAAAAGTGATGGCAAATAGCCTCCTTAGGAGACAGAGATGAGAATAAATTCCATTGAGCAAGACTTTCATCAGCTGAATGAGCAATCTGGTAGGAGGCCAGTGGATAGATGGAGCACACAACTGCAGCAACAGCAGAAAAATTAGAAAGCCAATACTATGCCCCAAAGAATAATAATCATGAGCACTTATGCAGCGTTTTGTAAGGGATCCCATTCAGCATTAGCAATAAGGTAGAGGGTAAACACATTTTCCTCATCTTACAGATGGGGAAATTGAGGGGGATGGGCCAAATTCAGAGCTGGTGGGTGGCTAGAGAGGTTAAGAAGTATGCTCATGGCAACAGAGCAGGGCCAGAAGTCCCTGTGTGTCAGTCCCATGTTCAGCCCATTCAACCAGTGGTTTTCAACCTTTTCATCCAGGACCCAAAATCTACCCATAAAGAGGAAGCAGCGCAGGGTGGCAGCAACCCCTCTCCATGGGGGGGGGGTGGTCCAAGCTCCCTGCAGACAGAGGGTGTTGTGGGAGGGAGGGGGGGAGGCTGCCACAAAGCAGCCTCTTTGTGCAGTGGCCCGGGCTGGCCACAGACAGACTGGTCTGGCAGCAGCTCCTGTCTGCAAAGGGTCTGAGCTCTCCATGGACAGAGGCTGCTCTGGCATCCCAGAGACCAGCCTCTGCCCATGGTGAGCCCAGATTGCCACGGACAAAGTCTTCCTCATGGCAGCTTTCCCGCCCCCCCTCCCCCCCAGCTGCAGGGGAGGGGACAGACAGCACCAGAGGTGGCTCCATCCTGCACCCCCTCACGCTCCATGCTGCTGCCTCTTTATCAGAGGCAGCAGCATGGGGGTGGGAGGCCAGGTGAATCCAGTGCTCATGGGGATCCTGCTTAAAGCCAGCTCCTCACAGGCATCAGCTCCCACTCCACCTCGCCTTGCTGCCTCTGATACAGAGGCAGCAAGGGGAGGAGGAGTGCATGTAGTCGATACAATTAACTGATAAGTCAAGGCTTATTGGTTAATTGCGTAGTGGACTACATGTTTACATCCCTACAATCTATGATTGATTATTGGCACTGCAGTAGTACCCAGGTGTACCAATCAAGACTCTAGCTTGAAACATGCAGAAACATGCTGTGAACACACAGCCCCGCCCCAAAGTACTTGAAATCTAGGCTTAAATCTAAACTCCAAATTGCCTCACCTGTATGTGCATGCAGGGGTGATAACAGTTAATTACAGATGCAAAAAAGCACATCTGTATGATTTGTGTAAGCAAACATACTGCTACAATTGCACCTGCAAATTCATTTAGACACAATTAGCCATTTTGTTCCCATCACTGTATATTTTTGCATATGTGGTAACCTGATTCTTTTTTATCCCATAACAAGGTAGAACTTGATAGCATATTTTTGAAAACTGGTAGAGCCCTCTACGGACACAAAATTTGTAATCACATCTATATCCACAAAAACGAGCCACGGATAGCCGCACTGACATCTGAATATGCAGATACCCGGGGATATAAAGTGGATATGTGTGGATTTGCAGGGCTCTAAAAACTGGTCTTCTTTGGCTCAGCATAGTTTTCCAAAAATAGCCTCCAATACAGCTAATCCAAAACTGGGGTATGATGGTTCACTGCATACCCAGGCCTGTGAGTCACCTTCTAGTGAGTGGTGGGCTTACCCTTAGCCATGATAATTGGGCATTAGCTTCCTAACACCACTAGTTTATTAAACACTCAAGCACTCTCCACTAGGCTAAGCCAGCCCTGCCTCTACACTGCAAATTAACAAGAGCTGAACCTCAATCACCCAGACCCTTTGAAGCATTTCCTTGTGATTCCCAGCCCCTGACACCGGCTACTCACAGAAACTCCAGATCCTCCATGCCCCAGTTTACCAAGTTTCCCTTAAACTACCTCTCATGATGCAACCAAGGGACATTTATGTAAGAAAGCATAATGATTCCACTGAATACAAGAGAGACATGGAAACAAATGTTAGCAATGCAAAACAAAATCAGAACACACCAACTAGGACCTACACTTATTAATAGTTACCTTTCTTAGCTAATACACTAGGCTTCCCCTCACCAGCCCACCCAATCCAGTCTGCTGCAGAACTAGCTGGTTTCAGAGGAACCAGGATCCAAACACATGAAAACAACCCAGCTCAACAAGTTGTCTCCTCAGTGAATGGATCCAAAGGGCCTCTCTTCCCTCTGTGTTACAAATGTTTCAGTGTCTCTGCCCATAGGCAAGGCAATCCCCTGGTCTGTTGAAATGGTCCTTTTTTACTTCCAAGTGGCAATTGTCTTTGATGTTTTTTCATTGTCTGATCTGGGATGGGGCAATGGTAGATAATGGAGCCTGGCATTACTGGCTAACTAGGGAGGAGAAACAAATCCCTTCTTCACAAACAAGTTAACACTGAGTAATATTATTCCCTGGTGACTCCTTTTAACCTTAAGACCATGAGGACATAAACATCAATATAATTACATTATTCTTTACATACCATCCATACATACGTAACACTATGATTATGCATGTTGATAAATTGCAAGCTTTTAACAGAGAGAGACCTTACTGGTTACACTTTATGGATAAATACCCTGTAAACAATGTACTTGGTGTAATGAGTTTGTCAGGTCTGAGATAGGAGTTGTTTGCAAAGAACAGGGGATCGCTTGCCAGTGTGTCATATAGTGGCACAAATAATGGCACTCATTTGAACACCTAGCTACCTGGTCAGGGGTTCAATATTGGAGGACCGGTTGATGCCCAGCTAAAAAGCAGGACTCTTGGAGAAGTAGGCTTCTCTCTTCTTCCCTCCCCTTGGAAAATCTGAAAAGAATGCTGTGTAACCCACACACCTAGGCTATGTCTACACTGGTGGGTTGTTGCGCCAGAAATATGAAAATGAAGCTAAGCGTGGAATATTGCCGAGCCTCATTTGCATACCTAATGAGCCACCATTTTTGCGCAAGAGGCTCTTGCACCAGAAGGAGTGTCTACACTGCCCCTTCTTGCACAAGAAAAGCCCTCTTGCGCAATGCCCTTATTCCTGAAAATAATCAGCATAGCGGCATTGCACAAGAGAGTTTTTCTTGCACAAGGAGGGGCAGTGTAGATGCCTATGGCTATGTCTACACTCACAGCTTCTTGCGCAAGAACATCTTGCGCAAGGGTTCTTGTGCAGGAAGTCTTGCGCAAGAAAATGTCCACACTGCCATGTGCAAGCTGTGCTTTTGCACAAGAGCGCCCATGGCAGTGTGGACGCTCTCTTGCGCAAGAAAGCTCTGGTGGCCATTTTAGCCATAGGGCTTTCTTGCGCAAGAAATCCCTGCCAAGCGTCCACACTGCCCGCTTGTGCTAGAGCTCCTGTGCAAGAGGGCTTACACCTGTTAAAAAAGAGCGTAGCTCTTGCACAAGAAGCCCTCTCTTACCATGCCGTACTGTAAGTTTCCTTGCGCAAGAGCGGACGGGCAGTGTGGACGCTCTGCAGATTCTTGTGCAAGAATGGCCATACTTGTGCAAGAAGCCGCAAGTGTAGACATAGCCTTAGTGTGGTTACTGAGCAATGCAAGTGGACCACAGCAACAGTTAAGAGCAAGAGACCTCTACAGCATGGTCTGGGAGCTAGCTGGCTTTTAGCTCAGAGGGTAGAGGCTCCTATATTGAGCTCCAGAGATCCCAAGTTCAAAATCTGCCTGGTAGTGATTACAGCTGTTCACCAATTTATACTCCCCTTTCTACTGCTCTAGGCAACCTCCCCTCCCTACATAGTCTGTTCTAGAGTAGACAGCTGTTACTGAAGATAGGTCCTAAACTGTAAAATTCAGAGGTGACTTCTAACATTCCACCAGGTTTAGAAGGTTTTTGCGTTTCAAGCTGGGCCTCCTCTCTAGCAAATTTGGTCAGATCACAGGAGGCAACAGGTAAAGCTGTATGGGATGGCTCAGTGCAAAGATCATAAGGCCAGATGCATGAAGACACAACCTTTAGTAGGAACCAAACCCTGGGCCTTCAGTACTGACAGTACAAGCAGCATCTGCACAAGCTTCTGTGGCAGCAGGTTCTTATTCTCAATAAGCCAGCCACTAAAACAGAAAGAGAAAACATACTAAGCCCATTCATTACATGCACTACCATTAGCAGAGCCACAAAGCATTCTGAAACTCTTCCCTGAGAAGCACCCACAAAAAGAGGGCCAATCTAAAAATCTTTCCAGACTTCTGCAAAACTGGGCTGGAAATCCACCGAGGAACTGCCTCAGTTGCAAGATTTCAATGCTCCCTGCTTCCAGTCGTGCTAGAAATGGAAGAACAGTCTGTTCTGTGGTATTAGGAACTTCCAGCAAGCCTGTGAAGTGCAGAAGCGCCTGACAACGTGGGTGGAAGCAGCTAACCAGATTTAAAAAAAAATAAAAATAAGAAAGCTCAGAAATTGCTCAGTTTGGGTTTTGGCTGGAGGTCAGATCTTATTTTATCCCATGTGAATCGCTCCTCTTTCATCTGACAGCCATGGACCTGATCCCTCCTCCCATTCATGGTAAAACACCCACTAACTTCACTGCCAGGAGGACTGGCCCCTTACACTTTTCAAACAGCCTGAAGTGAGAAATGTAACCTAGCGATACATGCATCACACATGCTGCAAAATATGCATGTTGGGAGGCTGAGGAGGTGCTGACGTGTGCTCCAGGAATGTGGCGCTCAGAGGGCCAGTTTGCGGCTAGCAGCTTCCAGAGTGCGTAAAGGAGCAGCTGGGAAGTTAAGGCAGGCCCAAGACACCAGGCACCATTCTCCAAAGCACAGGGACTCCACATGTCTCTGGCCATACCTGTCCCAAGTCAATGGTAGTTTGATGATCTGGCCAGGCACACAAGGGATAGTATTGTGAACTCCATGAAACAGTGGGAAGGGGACACGGGCCTGAGGTAAAATCCCATCCAGAGCTCCCCACCGTGATTCAGCTCCACATTGTCCCCAGTGACCTATAAGGTACATTTGAGTCCAGAGCATGGAAAAATCTGGCTTCATGCCCACGCACTCATGCCAGTCACGTATTAGCAACTCTAGCCTATGCAAGTGCCATTGCAACCTGCCAAAGTGTCAGGCTTTGGACACACACTGTAATTTAAAGGAGGTATCAATGGGTCTTCAAAAATGCAACTCACTTGTTTCTGCCACAAAACCTTGGCACTTGCACAAATAAAATGGCTGCTGATGCCCTATAGCACCGGTTTCTGTGGATGTATCCATGCATCCTGAAAGCATATGGGGCCCTTTTGGTTCTCAATGTCTCATTGGTAGCCCCAGAAATCCCCCAGGTTTTGGAATTCAAGATTCAGCAAGAAAGAAATATAACTAAAACAAAAGGCAGCCAGGGCCACAAGGCCCTCTATTGCTTCTTAACAACCCCTCCCCATCCCCACAGCACAACAGACTTTACTATCCAAGCTGGAAGAAGTGAAGGAGACACAGGACGTTGGGGAAATACCAGCCCCTTTTCTCCTGAAGTTGCCACCAACCTACCCAGAGCAACTATGCAGGAACACAGATGCATGCCACAATCTGCCCCTGTGTCATGCATACAAAAGACCCTACTGGAGACACACTGCATAACTCCCCTTCCATCCCCCCCAATCCCAAGACCGGGCAATAAAGGCTGCTTCTATTCCCTGCTCCTTTATTTGATTTTGGGGGCAGATTCTGTTCTCACTGACATCAATGCAAATCTAATGAAATGCCACTGATTTCAGCAGGATTACTCCAGATTCACCCCAGTGTCCTAGACCAGAAGCTGGTACTTATTGCATTCCTCTCACCATGGCTCCATTTTTATTTCCCAACATATGGTGGATAAATTCCTGCTGGCATTTTGCAGAGCGGGCTTGGATATATGTTGTCCTGAATTTGCAGTCCCTAGTTTTCCTGTACAAAAATAAACAAGGAAATAGAGGCTTTCTGAGCCATGGTTAGGTCAGCAAAGGGAGACAGGCTGCAAACTCCAGGTCGGATTTTGGCCTTCAGATCCAGGAGAGAGAGAAATGCAAAAATATTGAGGAAACTAGAGCTCCGACTAGTTATGTTTACACAGTGCCTACTACAATAGGGCTCCAACCTGGCTGAGATCTCTAGGTGCAACTGCAACATCAAAGAGGTGTGATTTTAGATACATATGTAGATACAGATACACACAGCCCTCTGCTAGGCAACTCACTCAGCACCCAGACACATCTTATGAAACATAACTCTAGGCTAAAAGACCAATGTATGTGTTTCTCCATCCTACACTCCTCCTAGGTTAGAGCCTGCATTAGCAAAACCAGCCCTGCATTCAAAGGAATCAGACTTAATTCCATTAATGCAGTACAGACCCATTTCAACCCTGACTCCCCTTCCCAGCAGGATGAAAGGCAACCGGCCCAGCACACAGAATGCTGAAAGTTAATAGCTTGATTACCCCTATTATTAATTAACTGCACCGCGTGTCCCTCCCTCCCAAAAAAAAAAGGCACGCTCAGAGCTTTTCTTACCTTTAGCTCGAAAGGCTGGATCTCATTCAAACTCTGGTCCCTGAGCTTTTTAGTTAGGGTCTTCAGCATGGTATAAATCCAGGGAGCCAAGAAAGGGTTAAGCATGCACACACACGCATCTACATCTGCTGAGCTGTCGCTGCCGCAGCTTTGCTTGGAGGCGCTCAGAATAGCTTACTGCACGCACCCCCCAGGTGCATACAGACCTCCTGAAAGGGGCCACGCTGCAGCTCCCCTGATTTCAGCACTGCCCCTCCCCTTCCTCCTCCTCCACCGCTCTGCCTTTTGGCCCTCACTTAACAAGATCCCTTTTCAACACTTAACAAAAAAATAAACTTCCCTTCTTTCTACAGGCTTCCGAAGGAGCGGAGGGACCAGCTGGCAGAGCCCTGCTGGGGACAGGAGACATTTGGGGGAATATGTTTTTATTAAGAGATGGGAAAGCCCTTTAGCAGAGGGCCTGGGCTCTGCTCATGGTAATGGTCTAATATGCCATCCCTCGCGCTCCTTGATGCCTGCTGCTCCAAACAGGCATCCGCCCCCTCTCGCTGTCTCTGTCGCGCCCCCCTCTGCTCTCTTCCCCCCCTCATCCACGCGCCCTCTCACACACACTGACTCTCTGTTTCTCGCTCTCCTCCTCAGCCTCTGTGTCTTCCAGCAATGTGAAACTTGTAACAAACAGAGCACCCAGCACAGGCTCCCATTGGCCAGCCACGGAGGACTGTGTCAATTTCAGTGGGCAGGGCTTCCATTTAAAGGGAAATCGAAGGGGGCAGTGAGCCACCCCCTCCCCCAAACCACTTTGTGGGTCCTGGAGTGGCAGGATAACAGGTTCCCCCCCCCCCCACACACACACACACACACCCTCCCCCAAACTACTTTGTGAGTCCTGGAGTAGCAGGATAACAGGTTCACACACACACACACACACACACACACACACACACACTTCCCCAAACCACTTTGTGGGTCCTGGAGTGGCAGGATAACAGGTACATTCAAACACTCACACACAGAGGGGCTCTAAACCTTGCAAGGAGAATTTCTACAGGGGGATTTCGAGGGAGATCAACTCACTATGTAGCAGAAGAAAGTGCTTATTATAAATAAAAGAATCCAGGTGGGTTGCTGCCAGCCTTACTCCTGCCTTCCTCACTCATACACCATCTAATCCTACTGTACAGGATTGTGTTGCTGTCCCTGTTGCCCTGTGGTGACCACTGACAACCAAGGTGGGAACCATAATCCAAGCAGCCCATTGGCTCCCTGGACCTCCACAGGGGCACACAGAATATCCGGTTTTCCTTTTCTTTTATAGCAGGGTCTATTCTGGGAGGAGGGAGAGATTGGAACCACAAGGCACTGAGGACAGGCAGGCAGGCTGGTGTAAGACCACCTGCCACAATACTGGGAGGCAGGGGTCTTGTCTGCTCATGGAATGAGACTCTCAGAGTCAGGGTGGCTTTAGGGAATCACTGGTTTGAATGCACCCACATAGTGGCAGTGGCAGAACAGCCTACTTAACTAATGGGCACTGAGTGGGAAAGGCCTAGTACACGATCACTAGAGGGCACCCTTGTTAACTGTCTGCTTACCCAGCAGGAGGGAATGAATGGGCCACATGAGCCAATCTCTTGCAACCTGTCCATCCACATCAGATTCCAACCCAGGACCTCAAACTGAAAGCATCCATCTCTAACCCCACAGCCACCCAGGCTCCTTTGGGAAAGGCATTGCAATGACAGCTTCAGAGATAAATCCCCCCACTGAGCAGGTGCAGTACAGGTAGCAATAGCACAAACTTTCCCTACATCCTGGTGCCAGTGTGTCTGCAACCACCACCTCCGTGGATAGGAGGGGTTGTTCTGGTTGTTTGTATGCTCATCAGCCTTGAGGGCAACCTAGTCAACAATGGTGCCAGTGAGCCTTGGCCACTCTGGCCTAATGGCAGCCACCCCCTTGTTTCACATCGGCTACCCTGTGGCCATCAGTGTGGCTTTCAGCACTTGTACCTGAGATAATGTACCCAGAGCATAATCCATCTATATCAGACTACAGGCCTGATTGTTTCATTTTCAGTGGATTTTCCCCCTGTCTCTCCTTTGACTTCAATGGAGGTCTTAGCGAATTACACCAAAGCAAAAGCAAAATCAGACCCTAGAACTATGTCTTAGCATATTTCAGGAGAGCTTCTAGGTACCTTTGTCTAGGTGTTCCATGTACACAGCAACACAGGTGTTAGAATATTCGCTCAGACCACTGGTCCAAATAATACAGCACCTTGCCTACAAGAGAGGTCAATACCAAATGCCAGAGGAAAACAAAAAATCTCCACAAAGCTGTGTGATATTATGTCCTGTTGGACAAGGAATTATCCCTGATCCCCAGCTGGATACAAGCACATGCCCTGACGCATGGGGATTCAGAGTCCTTCTAATTTTGTTGTTGTTTTTCTAGTGAGCGTCACTGCAGACGTTCACATAGGGCCGGATCCTGAGACCTTTATTCACTCCATATTCAGGCACTGGAGACATGGGAGCTATGCCTAAATAAGGAATATGGGCTGTAAAATACGACCCATAAACCTCAGTCAGCTAAAACTATAGGGTCTGATTTCTTTCCTGTATTTGAGCAACTCCTGGGAGCATGCCAGGCTTGCTCAAACTTCCTACGAGGAACCAGGACAGGCATGTTCTAGAACCCGTTTATCTGCTTCAGGGAAGAAGAGGGAATAAAATAGTTACCCAGAACATACTAGAACACAGCGCCAGTCCACAGGGCCTGCAGATTGTGACAGAATCTGCCATCTGACAGGCAAGCAGCTGGCAGCCTCTGTGTAAACCCGCATAGGCTCCACAGAGTGCAGAACAATTACAGTGAAAGCAATGTGACAGGTCCAGCATCAGTGGAATCTAACCCGGTTCCTAGGTTGGTGCTGCTAACAGAGCATGTGAGAGCCAATGACCTTGAAGGGCTGGGATTGCGCCTGAAACACGAGACAGACCGATCATAATTATACTTTGTCTTGAGACAGGACCTGATTCTGCAGCCCTAACTAACGCTGACTAGCATAGATTCACACAAGCAAGTCCAATTTGTACTTGCATTGTGCAGTGCATCTTTCTCACGCTGAGGGGCTTGTACTTGCACAAGCGATCCCACAATTTTCTCATGTTCCCACAGGCAGTCCCAAAGGTTTGAGGGATGTGGTACCTCAATGTGCCTATGGGTTGCAAAATCTGAATATAGTAACTTTCATGCAAGGGTTGCAAACTATTTTCCAGTGGTGGTGAAGTAGCAGCATCCTCCCGGAAGGAGAAAACTGAGGGACAGAGAGAACAAGGGACTTATTGGTGATCACACCAGAAATCAGTGGCTGATCCAGAACAGACGCTATGTCTCCTAGCCGCATGCTCTAAACACTACCCCAGCCTGAAGCCTAACTTTTTTGTTCAATGCAGGCTCATAGTGCTGGAGGTTGCAGAGTTCAGTGGTTTCATTTCCTAAAGTTTCGTATGAGCATTTGGTTTGGGTTTGATTCTTGTGGGTTTCTCTCCCCTTGAGTTCTGCTTTGAATATTTGGGTTCACACCAAACCTAAATCTCAAGGTGAAACTCAGTCAGAGGGGGTTTAGTTCCATCTGGCTGCACAATGAAAACACGACAAACCAGTCAATGATGCACAATGAGGATGTAAAACAGAACCCACGGGTTCAGCATCACTCAAAAGGTTAGTGAAAATAGCACATTCCTTGTGTCCTTGCCTAGAGAAAGGGGTGAACTGAAGGCAAAAGTAGAGACCCCGGAACACTACTGCCTTTACCACTGTACCCCATATTTATTGTGTTGTGACATATTAACTCCCAGATCCCCACACAGTGGTGCAGCACCATAAACAGTCTCAGACCTGGAAACAATGTCCAGTGAGCTTCAGCTCCTAAGACATGAGACAACCCATCAAAACCAGACCCATCCCATGGAATGGGATCTGGATGGAGTGGAGACTAAGGAAAGAGAGTGGCTACTTCCCTGTACAACATGGCATACAACTTTGCAATTGCACAGCCAGGCCAAGGATGCTGCTGCAAGCCAAGCCAGTTATCATCAGTGAGACCCACCTGTTGCATTGCTTACTGTCTTGGGGACGGCAGCTCCTGTACATGCCTAAACTCTCTGTGCGCAGCACCTTCTTCATCCATAAGACCCTGCTGAATTCACGGCTATGAAAAGCGCATCACAGACCATGAAATCTGGTCTCCCAGTGACCTCCAAAATAAACACACCAGTTGAGTGGCCAGAGAGTGGCAGTTGTTGGCAGGTGCCTAGCTCTGCAGGCAGAAGCACAGAATTAAAGGTGGCAATACCATACCAGGCCAGCTTTACCTCTGCACTGCAGCTGGCGGTGGCTCTGTCTTCTGAGTTGGGCGCCTGGCCAGGAGCAACTGCCCTCCAGCTCCCTAACTCTGAAGGCAGCTGTGCCGCTAGTGGCATAGAAAAAAGGATAGCTGCAATCCCCACCCTGCTACAATAACCTTACGGTCACCCAGCTCCTACAATTACAACACCGTGAACACTCAGATTTCAATAGCTGAAATCATGACATTTACTATTTTTAAAATCCCATGACAGAGAAATTGACCAAAATGGGCTGTGAATTTGGTGGGGCCCTACTCACTAAGATGCCCTTGGAGGAGCCATGCCAGAGCAGTGCAACTTGGTGGGGGGGGCACCATTTAGTTAAGCAAGGATTATTTTAGGGTACATATTCCCTCTACATTCCCCTATCCATTACATGCTAGGGGTAACATGATACCTTGAGGCAGCTCATCCAACCCATCTGTCCCCCCGACTCTCTTGTTCCAGACCCAAGAGGGCTGTGTCTACATTGGCACCCTTTTCCGTAAAAGGGATGCTAATGAGACACTTCGGAATTGCAAATGCCGCGGGGGATTTAAATATCCCCCACGGTATTTGCATGAACATGGCTGCTGCTTTTTTCCTGCTCGGGATTTTGCCGGAGAAAAGCGCCAGTCTAGACGGGATCTTGCGGAAAATAAACCCTTTTCCGCAAGATCTCTTATTCCTATTTGAAAGTAGGAATAAGGGATCTTGCGGAAAAGGGTTTATTTTCCGCAAGATCCCATCTAGACTGGCGCTTTTCTCCGGAAAAGCCCCGAGCCGGAAAAAAGCGGCAGCCATGTTCATGCAAATGCCGCGGGGGATATTTAAATCCCCCACGGCATTTGCAATTCTGAAGTGTCTCATTAGCATCCCTTTTACAGAAAAGGGTGCCAATGTAGATACAGCCGAGGGGTATGTCTACACTACCACCCTAGTTTGAACTCGGGTGGTTAATGTAGGCAACCCAAGTTGCAAATGAAGCCCAGGATTTAAATATCCCGGGCTTCATTTGCATCTTACCGCGCCGCCATTTTTAAAGCCCCGATAGTTCGGACTCCGTGCCCGCGGCTACACGCAGCACGGAGTAGGTAGTTCGGATTAGGCTCTCTAATCCGAACTACCAGTACACCTCGTTCCACAAGGAGTAACGGTAGTTCGGATTAGAAAGCCTAATCCAAACTGCCTACTCCGTGCCACGTGTAGCCGCGGGCACGGAGTCCGAACTACCCGGGCTTTAAAAATGGCAGCGCCCGGTAAGATGCAAATGAAGCCCGGGATATTTAAATCCCGGGCTTCATTTGCAACTTTGGTTGCCTACATTAACCACCCTAGTTCGAACTAGGGTGGTAGTGTAGACATACCCGAGGAAGCTAAGGAGTGGGGGTGCCACATCCATGCAGCAAGCCACACAGGCAAGTCGAGACAAAGGATTCTTGTACGAGCTGTGATCCCTTGGAAATCACCAGGAGATTTGTTTGGCCCACGGCACTCTGTAAACTGGTCCCTCACCCACCACCAAGCCGAGGAGTATCACACACTTCAACCCTAAGCTGTGGATTGATCAAACAATCCAGGATGTATGAGAAATGAACTGTGGACCAGAATGCTCAAATGCCATCTAGTGGGCATCTCCCTTCATTACACCAAAAAAAGCTACAGAATGAAAAACTGCAGGGTAAATCCCCCTCTCCTGCGTCCCAGAAGGAGTGTCAGGGGAATGGCCCCAGGGCTACATTTGGCCCCCAACATCGAACCATGGACCCAAAAGGTTTGCAAAAGTTGATAAACAGGGGGCAGCAAAGCAAAAGCAGGCTGAAATCTGCAGCTGAAGCAAGGCTGCATTCGGATGTGGGGCTGAAATGATGTAGATCAAGGAGAAGATGAGAGTCAGTCAGGTTTCCACTCCAACTCATCATCTGACAAAGTGAGTTTTATCCACAAAAGCTCATGATACTATATATACATACATATATTTGTTAGTCTATAATGACGTATATGCACTAGGAAATTACTTCAAAATAACTAATTTGAAATAATAATTCCCAAAGTAACTATTTCAAAATAAGTTTATTCCCCGAGGAAAGCAGAAATACAGACTTCAAACTAATGGGCTTCAGACTGTGGCTGCTCCGCTTATTATTTCAAAATAAGGGGGCGTATCATATATATAGTAGCCCAGTGTCTGAGAGTCTGTAACACCGAAATGCTGGCTGTTCCCTCTGGGCGGCCTGTGCTGCATGGGGAGTATGGGTCCCAAATGGCCGCTTGCTCTGCTTGCTCCCCTGCGGCGGCCCGGCTGAGTGGCGCAGATGTCAGCTGAGCGCCATGGCGGGAGGGGAAGGGGATGGGGCGGTGACATGTGGCATGACAGCAGCTCCAGGCCCCACCTCCTGGCTGTGAACGTCACCGCCCTGCCCCCCTTTGCCTCCCACCGTGGCGTTCGGCTGACTTCTGCGCTGCTCAGCTGGGCTGCCGTGTGGGAGCAAGTGGCGCAAGCAGCTGTTTGGATTCCGCAGTCCTCTGAGTGAGAGGCAGGAGGGGGAGAAGAAGAGAAAGAGAGAGACAGAGAGAGAGGCAGGAGGCAGAGGAGAGCTGAGAGAGAGAGGGGGGGGACAGTAGAAGGAGGAGAGAGAGAGAGAGAGACAGAGAGAGAGGCAGGAGGCAGAGGAGAACTGAGGGGGGAGGGGAGACAGTAGAAGGAGGAGAGAGAGAGAGAGAGAGAGACAGATGGAGCAAGAGACCGGAGGCTCAGGAGAGAAGACTGTCGTGGAGGAGAGACCTGAAAATCCCGTCTTATGACGGGCTAATAGGCTTGTTTCTAAATAACTCCTTAGTGTAGACTAGGCGTGTAAGCGACTAATCAACTAGTTGACTATCTGATGAGCAAAAGCTTATGGATAGTCAACACACTAGTTGACTCGTTGCTTCCCCCCCTCCCCTTGCTGTCTCTATCAAAAAGAGGCAGCAAGGGGGGGGGGGAAGAGGTGGGAGTGCTAGGGGGAGACGGCTTAAAAGCTCCAGCTCCATGGGAGGGGGCAGGGCACAGCAGCAGTGTTCCACCTTTGAAATGTACAAGAGTCTCTGCTGGGGCTCTTGTACATTTCAAAGCAGAAGCACCATAGGGAGCCTGGAGCCAGCGGGGAACTCAGAGTCCCCCACTGACCCCGAGCTCCACGCAGCATTTCAATCTTCAATCAAAGGCACTTCCTCCTTTGAAATGTAGCAACAACCGGGTGGGCTCTTGCAACATTTCAAAGCAGAAGCTCCCTTCCTGACTAATCAAATAGTCAATGGAAATTCCATCGACTATTCGATTAGTTGATAATCTAATTTTAACATCCCTAGTGTACACCAGGGCTCAGGCGCAACAGATTTTTAAACAGCTTTCAGTATCTGTAAAAAGAAATGGCATGAATAAATGGTAAGTGGTAAAGGAAAGGTAATGAGGATCACTGACTCCAGCATGGCAGTGGGCCTCATAGGCACTTGGCTATATTTCTAGCTTTGCCCCAATGTACCGTAAGCAAAAATGTTAACTGGTCGGCACTTCTATTTCCCCTCCCATCCTTGTGTTCTTTTAGATCAGACTGGGGAACTTTTTTTGGATCGGGGGCCTCTGACCCACAGAAAAATCAGTAACAGGCTGCATGTAAGTAAAAAGAAAGAAAAAAAAAGAATCAACAAAACAAACTCAAAGAAACCATGGCCCCTGACTGAGAAGGAGAAAGACACTCCCCACATTCCTCTTGCATACCAGAGCCTAAGGAGGTCCAGGTTAGTAGACTGTGTGTGTTCCAGCCCCACAAGGGAACGGGGGAATGGGGAGAGTGGTGAGTGCTGGAGCACCAGCGCAGGCTCCCCAATGCTGGGGGGAGCCCCAAGCCTCAGGGGCCAGATCCAGGCAAGCCTTAGGTGCCCCACCCTTGCTTTAGATTCTCAGCTTGTTGGGGTAAGGACTCTCTCTTACTATATGTTGTACAGCAGTGGTCACCAACCAGTAGATTGGGATCTACTGGTAGATCTTGGAGTCTCTGACAGGTGATCCTGACTGGTTTGGCCAAGAGGCTATCAAGTGTTGGCTGGCACTTCAGTTGCCTCTCTACCCACTGTCATGCTGCTCCTGCCCTCTGACTTAGAGCTGTCCCCCTGGGAGCCTCCTGCTTACTACGCAGGGTGTGGAAGGGGGAGGAGGGTGCTGATGTCAGGGTGTCCCTCCTTCCCCCACTCCTGTCCCAATCTCCACACAGAGAGATGGGGATGGAGGTAGTTTGGCAATGCAAATCTCTGTCACTCATTCACTGTGTGTTTGTGAGAAAAATAGACACACAAACACTGTCATTTACTCTCATCTTCTACATACCTGGGGGGTTGTTGTTACTCCTTTTACTACTTGCAAAGTGGGTTAGTTTTGGTTATTGACTGGTCTGTGCATTTCATAGTTTTCATTTCTCTTTTACGCTTAAATTTAACTCTTTGAGTAGTGAGTTCTCAAATGCCCAACCTGTTGTGACTGGAATAATTATCCCTGTGGTAATTGCTGCTCCTGGAAGTAGGTGGCATGTCCCTGCACCCCCTGAGAAAGACAGAGCAGGGGCATCTCCACAGGCTGTCCTTGCCTGCAGACACCTCTCCTGCAGCTCCCATTGATCAATAATGGGGAACTGTGGCCGGTAGAAGCTGTGGGCTCAGTGCTTGTAGATGAGGGATAGCACATGGCGCCATGGAGCCATTGCTGTACATGCTTTCAGGAGTGGTACAGGGCCAGGGCAGGAGTAAGCCTGCCTTAACCCCAATGCTCCACCACTTGGAAGACATCTCAGTTAAATGGTGCCCAGCCAGAGCCTGCTTCCTGAACCACTGTCCCAGAGCTGAACCTCCTGCCCCAGACGCAAGTCCACATGCACCCAAACTCCTTCCCAGAGCTTGCACCCTGAAACCCCTCCTGGACTCCAATCCCCCATGCTGGGCTGACCCTGAGCCCCTCCCACTCTCCAAACCCCATGGCCTAAGACCAGAGCCTGCACCCCAACTCCCTACCCCAGTCTGGTGAAAGTGAGTGAGGAAGGGGGAGAAACAGGGATGGAGTGGAGCAGGGTAGGGCTGCCAAGTGTCCAGTTTTCACCCGCACAGTTTGGTATTTTGGCCTTCTGTACAGTAAAAAAAAAAACAGAGAATACCGGACATGTAAAATGTCCAGTATTTTATGTTTTCCTCGGACAGAAGGCCAGCCGCATCTGCGAGGGCAGGGAGAGCGAGAAGCGCGGTAATTTAAAGGTGCAGTAACTCAAAAAGATGGCCGGCAGCATCTGCGAGGGTGGGGAGGAGCGAGGAGTGTGGTAATTTAAAGGCGCAATGACCTCTTTTTTTTGCTTAACAAGTTTGGTCTCTTTTTTTTTTCTTCACTACCAATTTTTCCCTGCCTGTTTGGGATTTTTTAGAAGGTATCTGGCAACCCCTAGAGCCGGGTGAGTTCTCAGAAAGGGATGGAGCAGGGGCAGGGCCTCAAAGAAGGGGCAGGAAGGACGTGAGGCAAGGGTATCTGGGTTTGAGGTAGACCTTACATTGCACTTACATTGAAAAAGTGATCTTGTGGTTAAAAAGGTTGGGGACCACTGTTGTACAGTGTCTGTCCCAGTGGAGGTCCCAGTCTTGCTTGAGGCCACTGTGCACTGCTGTTATATGAAAAATAATGACATATCTGACCCTTCTGCAAGGCATTGCTGGGAGTGTTGTGTCAGGGTGGCCACCACTGCATCCCTAGAATACTGGGCACTCCAGTACTTCCAAGAATATCCGTGGGCCTGCCACTGCCTGCATGGCCCCACTCCTGCTGGCAGGATCTCGCATGCATGGAGTGGCACACTCTTCAAAATGGCATCCTCCAGGTGTGAAGCAGGCCAAAACCATGTCTGGTTTTACAGTGGACAAACCACATAAAAACAGAACTACCCAGCTTATAACTGTACAAGTGGCCTGCCCAGGTACAATCCACATCAACCTCTCTGGTGTCTGGTAGTATGAATTGAGAGGCAAGCATTACACTCTTCGAATCACTGCAAATTCCTTCACTAGGACTGCTAGAAATAAGAGACAGCCTAGGCACACGATCAAATCTGGGTAGATCACTGTCAAAAAAATCCTGTTTGGAGAACAAGGAGTGGGTGTGTGATTAGAAAGCCACTCAGGACTAGAGGATGTCTAGTGGTTGACAGATGCTTTCACCATCCTGGAGGTCTTTATAGAGTTTGTTTGAGTAGTTTCTATTTAACTGAGATGGCTGGTTTGGGCTGATATTATATTTTAATAGAAACAAAAAGAAATGAAAAGAAAAGAAACAAAAAGAAAAGAAAAAGTTGTAACACTGGGTTCAGTGGCTACTGACCCCTTCAGTGTGAATGCACCCATTGTAACCCTGACCCATGCCATGTGACTGGGACCAGTCTCTTAACAGGGCTGATGTATCCCCTCCACTTTATTACAGTCATTCAGGCTTTTCATCCCATGCTCTGCTAGTGCCGTGCAATAGTCACTATCTCAGCCAGCCCACCGGGAATCAAACCAGGGACCTCCAGAATAAAAACACCAGCTGCTACAGCTTGTACTGACACTCCTTTAGTGGAGTGCTGCAACAGACTCATTCTCTGTGGATTGGCACAGGGGCATGGGGGAGCTTGTAATATAGTTATACTCGCAGCCACTTACACCAGCAGTGCCCATAATAGGTCACAGACAGACACTTTGCTTGGCTAGCAGGTGGCAGCCAGCCCACTGCTAGCAAGACAATCCTGCACCTCTCAAACTAAAGCAGACTAGAAAGAGAAGATTCCCCCAACCTCAGGAAGCTGCTTCTTTTTAACCTGTGGAGGAGGGGCTGGCTTCTCCCCACCCACCCACACTTCATCTCCTTCCTCAGCAGTCTTCCAAGCATAGATACACATAGAGCTTCAGAAAAGCACCCTGGAAGGCTGCCAGCCACTTTATCCCTATGCACTGTGCCATGACTTTTCCTGGCCTCTGCCCTTCTTGCCATAGATATTGGAAAGAACCTGGCTGGGGATATCCCACCACTGCACTTCCTCACAACTGTCTGGGCTGCTCCCTGCATCCGACCTTTGGAGGAACAGCAGAGGTACAGGGAAGTCAAGTTAAGGCTTGCTAGGTCCAACCCAATTTGGGAAGGCAAGTGCTTTGTGAAGGGTGGATGAGAGTTAGACACCTAAGTAACTTTGAGGATCTGGGCCACTGATGATTTTTGGGATCTAAATATCCTGTATGGAATAAGGCCCATATAGATAGCATCAGACTGCCAACATCAGCCTATTCATCTGCCACCTGCAGGAGAGATGTGGTGCTGCCGTTTGGAGGCCTTTGAAGTGAAACAAATGGTCTTTAAAGTGGAAGAGAAAGGATGAACCCAAGGGGGACATCAGCAGAGCCAAGGCACCGTCAAGGCACCGGCATTTCCTGACAAATGATATTTCAACTGAATTCTGCTCTGCTCTATCAATGTCATTCCCCCATACTTATCACGAGGGTATCAGAGCATCTTCCATCACTAATTCTCCCCTCCACCAAACAGCCACTGAGACGTGAAGACTCCAGTTATGCACCGCCGTGTACTCGAGGTCTGTCAAACCCAGCAAGAGTCGCCATGGAACACAGCAGCGCTCTATTCTCTGAATCAGTGCTGAACACAACACCCCGGCATTGATACGATGGGGATGGGCACATTATGGACAGTCAAAATAAAGCCTGAGTTAAGAGGAGATAGTGATAAACACTAAAACCCTGCTGCATGTGCAACTAAGGAATCCTTCCTGCTCCTCCATAAGCCCACAGTATATTGCTGTATGTCCTATCTGTCAACTGATACATAAAACTAAAATCTTGGCCACTCATGCTTATTGAAGCCCCCATAACACTATTCCCAAGAGACAATGTGCTTTTAGGACTGGTATGAGTTAAGGATAGAAAAATAGCAGATACTCTCTCGAGCTAAGGTTGCAACCATGTTCCTTTATAGGCGTTAGTTAGTTCCTCTGTAATGTTGGCTACTAAAATTGGTTGGGCCTGAAAGTTACCATGTTTACTTTGAAGGCATTTTTTTCTGCCAACTTTGAAGAAGTTTGGTCAGACATTTCTGAGCTATAACTCATTTGTAATTACACAGATCTTAATGTTTTACTTGGGTCTGTCATTTTTGGTACGATCTAGCTAAAAAATGCATAAACATATAACATATTTTAAGTAAGCCGTCAATGAGTAAGGCATGTAGTTGTGGTCACTACGGTTCAGAAAAATATGCAGTGGAGTTGTAGTCGTGTAGGTCCCAGGATATTAGAGCAAGAAGGAGGGTAAAGTAATAACTGTTATTGGCCAGCTTCTGATGGTGAGAAAGACATGCTTTCTAGCTACGCAGAGATCTTCTTCAGGTCTGGGAAAGGTACTCTGAGTGTCACAGCTTTCCTAAACCTGAAGAAGAGCTCTGTGTGGCTCAAAAGCTTGTCTCTCTCACCATCAGAAGCTGGCCAATAAAAGGTATTACTTTACCCACCTTGTTGCTTTAATATCATGGGAGTGGATCCCCCCACAGCTACAACCCCACTGCCTACTTCTCTTCACTGTAATGACCCTACATGCCTCATTCATTAACTCTGCTCAATTAAAATATTTCATATGGTTTAGGCATATTTTTGGCTAGCTCATACCAGAAATGACAGACCAAAGTAAAACATTAAGATCAGGGTAATTACTATGACTTGTAGTTCAAAAATGTCTGACCAATCTACTTCAAAATTTGCAGAAAAAACTTCCTGTGCCTTCAGAATAAATCCTGCAACTTAGGTTGGCCCAATAAAAGGTATTATCTCACCCACATCGTCTTGCTAATGCTTGGCAGAGCAGTTTGTCCTGTGGTGGTGGTTTGCTATTTAGCAAGAACAGTAAATGTTCTTTACCATTGTAAGAGATGGCTTTCTTAAACTCAGAGAATAGAGGTCCATGCTTTAGGACTTAAAGGACCAAGTTTCCAGTCTTAGATTTGCCACTTGGTGAGATGTATGTAATAAAAGTGATGCTCCCAGTTTAAATCAAAGGATTAGGTGCAGTCATACCCAAATGCTTTGCCCCCTATGAAGTTGGAAGAAAATTGGCCAAATGTCTGAGATGTAGGCCATCATAAAACATAGTGGATATGAAGGCATCTGGTAGCTAAGGTTGAAATAATGGTTCCATTAAAATGCAGCATCCTTGTTAATGCAAAATTAGGTTCCCCTAAAACATCCTTTTCTGATTATTGCTATTTAGCTTGCACTGAGGGGAATAGCTCTCTGTACCTGTGCTATGTAGAAGGGAGCCCCGAGGGCACTTCAAACCTATAGGGTTAAGCATTAATAAATGTCTGGATTAAAAGTAGAAGATAGCACTACAATATTATATTTGGGACCTGCCCTCACCAAGTCTTTATTGCTCCATAGGCATATCATACCCTCATGCACCTGAATCTTCAAGGGATTCCTGAATTTACATGTTTGTAAGTCCACAGCAGTGCCTCACCCCAACCATCTGGAGCACTGAAGCCATCCACCCAAGAGACACTAGAAAGGCAGGCAATTCAAAGTTTAAAGTAAAACACCAAACATTGGAAAGTCAGGAACATCCTAGGTGAGACACCACAAACAGCCTTCCTCGCAGCTCAAGTTCCTGGCTACCATGGAACTGTTATTAATGTGCCATGTCAATGATTTCTCAAAGGACTTGAGTAGGGTTACACTCTGCAGTGCCAGACCTGCATAGTTTCAGAGGACCTGACACAGATACAGTTCTTCTGCCTAGGTATATTATGTCCCTCTTCTACATACCATCTGAACATCTCATGGTCATTTCTGGGTTGTTTTCTTCACATACACCCTGTGAGCTAGGGAAGTAGCCAGAGGTGGCCCGGACTATAGGTCGACTTGGTCGTCGCCTAGGGTGCCGCCTTCAACGGCGCCCAATGATGTCGTCACTCAGTTGACGGCCATGCAGGCAGGGGCGTCGATCACACATTCCACCTGGGGCACCAGCTACCGCAGCCTGCCTCAGGCCGCTCCTGGAAGTAGCAGATTTGGCACATGGAACTGAGGCTATGTCTACACTACGAGGTTCTTCTGGGATATTGGAGGTATCCACTTTTTTTGCGGAAGAGCAGACGTGCTCTTTTGGAAGCCCTGTCTTCCTCCTCTCATGAGGAAAAAGGGCTCATCTGAAAGAGGAGGCTTTTCTGAAATTTGGCCCAGTGTAGATGGGCCAAATTTCGGAAAAGACTCTTCTGAAAAAATTATCAGAAAAAAGTACACAAATTGTGCAGCGTTTTTTTGATAGAGTATTGTAGTGTAGCCTCAGGCTTGTCCCACTCATGCAATAAATCTGTGTGTGAGCTACAAATAGAACCAAGGCCTCCTGGATCCCAGGCCAGAGTTCTGGCCAGAGTTTGGGGAGGAGGAGATTGAGGGTGCTATTATGGGACGCAAGATGATTTGCAGGACGTTGAAGTAGATTGAGGTGCTGGATCCAAGACTGTGGCCTACTCACCATGCCTCACACTCCTCCCAATCTTTAGAAACCTCCCCTTCCTTCCCAAAGGTCACTACGTACTTGCAAAGCAAATCAGAGGGGAAAGAAGCTGCCAGGCCTCTTCCTATGATCCAGCATTGTTGATTGTAATTGCTCTCTGGTCACTTGGGGGGTTTCATAACACAACTCAGCAGTTACCAATGTCAGACTGTCTTCATTGGAAGAGGAAACAATTATCCCCCAGCCAACATAGCACCAGAATTGTCTCTTGGCAGCTTCCAGCCTGTGGTAAAAGGCTGGGGACCGTCATCTAGGGGATCACTCAGAAATTTGAGCCACAGTTTAAAAAAGCAGCGAGTGTATTGAGGGCACCACCAAGTAGACTGTGGTACAAGAGTCTGTTCAGAGCTAAGCTGTCAGTTCAGCTCAGGTGACTAAAGTCTTTGGGACCAAGATAGAAGTGACTGGGCATTAGAGAGAAGCCCAGTTTTGTTTTTGGCAGAGGTCTCCAGCCTCCCACAAGTTCTGTCATGTCCCCCTCACAGACTTAGTAAATCAGGGTTTCCAAAGTTGGCAGTGAGGATTAGCAGTGCAAGAAGTAGAAAGTGGGAAAATGGCCATGGTTTGGTCAGTTGGAAAGGGATTGTTGGTGGAAATGTGGAAAGTGGGTCAGAGTTAAGGTTGTCCGGGGTATATTAAATATCATTCATGCTTGCCCATACTTATAACCTGTAGAGGGGAATAAGAGTTTTCCTTCTGACTTTAATAGGTACACATTCAGTCCCAAGCCCCTTAAGAGTCAAGGATCCAGTGTTCTGAAAGGAGCAAGAGAAACACAGGTAATTTATTTACTCTTTTTAAATGGCTACAAAGCATCAATTGCCTCCTCTAGGAGCATGTGCATAGCTATTAGAGGCAGATCAATTAATGCAAATCCAGACTGAGGCCCAGTAAAAACACAAACTCAATCCAAATTCACACACATGCCTAGGTCCTACTGTGAGAGTTGCCATATAAATACTAGGCAGAATCACTCCCCCCATCAAATCATCCCTGAGGGGAGAGCCTTAGCAACTATATAGGCATTGCCTGAAGTTCAGCAAAGCCAGGCTCTGCAGAATATTACAGAGTCAAGGGGTCAGCACCGACACTCCAACTCTGATGATAGACAGTCAGAGTCCTAGCTGCCCAGTGGGTACAGGACAAGAAAGGCAAGCCTTGGGCAAGCAGGTTGCGGAACAGCACATTGAAAAGTCACACTTTCCTGGCCAAGGAAAGAGCACTCCTCCAGGAAAGCCTTGTGACCTAGAATCATCAATCTAGCAGGGTGATACTTACTAATGTACAAAAAGTTATCCTGGGAGCAGCTGGCTCCTGGTTGGCTGCAATTAATGAGCATGGTTAAATAATCCCACTCTTTCTGTGTGGGTGTTTATTCAGTGGGACTCATCGAAGCATCTGGAATTAAAGGATACTCTAATATTCTGGTCCCTGGTCCTCCAGGCGGATGCTTGTCACTTATGAATGAGTCCCAAACAGCAGGGGGCTCCCAAACCCTTCAGAACTCACCCAGGCAGGCAACAATGTGACTATTAGCCACCAGGGGTCAGCAAAAGAACATGACTGTACTGTGACCGAGTGAATCGGTCACATTTGTTGTAAGATCACAGTCCAAAGTGTTATTAGTAATTATATCTTTAACTGGAGTAACTAAAGAGGGAAACCTTTGAGCCGTTTTTAAAGGCAAGGGGCCAAATTCAGCCCTAACTGATTCAGTGCCAGCTCTTGTTGAAGTTTTACCTTGTCTAACTTTGATTGATTACACTTTTAATAGCAGAGCAGTAAATGTGTTCCCAAGAAGAAACTACCCCTTCCGAGGAGCCTAATAATTCTGAGTAATTATATATTCTCTTCCATTTAAGGATCTCAGAGCACTTTGAATTAAGCCTCAGCAGAATGTAAGGTGGGGAACATTATTATCATATTAAAGGTGGAAAAACTGAGGTATGGGGCGGCAAAGTGACTTGCCCAGAGTCACACATCATGGCTGTGGCAGAGCAGAGGCCTAACATCAAGGCCTCTTCTGACCACTAGAAAATGCCACCTTCAAAAAGACAGATTAATGATCACCAGTAAACTAGACTGAACTAAACTTGTTTGAACTTTGCTTTCATTATAAAAAAAATCAGTCTTGATTCCTTAGCCCTGATGGAGCATCTCAGGACATCCCATCTCTCCAGTCACTCAGTGGGAGCAGGCATGTGTAACTGGAGGCTGCCTCCACCATCAGGCCTGCTCGGAGAGCTCAAAGACACGTGGTTCCAGGGAAGGCGATGGCGTAGCGGGGCTGGGTTTATTATTTCCTGCACACTCCCTCCTCTTGTTTCCCTGCTCAGATCATTGAGTTTTTGTGAAAGCAGGATGCTATAGAGCAATAAAAGGCGTTGTGCCACCTCCCCCTCTAGGATTCCCGACTTGGGTGAGGTGGGACTTTAAACGATGTCGCAACTCCTTGCCAAGATTTTCCTATTGTGATGGCTTGCAGAGTTCCTTCCCCTTCCCCCACCCACCAGATCCTGCTATGTTACTGGAATTACTGCAAAATTAGCATCTCCAGACCACCCATTTGTTCCCCCTCAGAAAGTGACTTATTACCACTCAGGATAACAATGGGGCCCTGTTTAGCACCCACCTTGTCATTTGCCATCCCTCATTTGTCTCCCTGGCCATGGAAATGGCTTTATTCATAGCTTTGACACCACTAACTGCTAAAGCAGAACTGAATCCCCCTACTCAAACTCAGTGCTGCAGTATGAGCAGTACAACTGAAGGGCCTCTAACTCCGCCGAACAAAATAACCTGGGGCTGACTGGTGGGGGGAGAAGTGTTAGGGGAATTGCAAACCCAGCTGTGTGCCTCTGCCATGCACCTAGATGCTAAGCCCAGTCCACCCAGAGTTAGGGATGTAAATGGTTAACTGGTAGGGGCTGGAGAGCTCCCCACCCACCCTGGGCAGGGAGCTGTGCCAGTCTTGTGGGACCCACTGGAGGCAGAAGCTGTTCTGGCCAGTTGGAGCAAACCCTGTCCATGATGAGCCGGGATTGGCCCTACCTCTCTCTTCCCCGCTGCAGGTTACACACTGGCTCCCTGGGAGCAGGGCCAGCAGCCCTTGCGGTAACCCAGGGCAAACCAGGGCAGCTTGTCTTCACTCCTGGATTTCACTGCCATGGCAGAGGCAGTGTGGTCCAGCAGTTAAAATGGGATTCATCAGGTCTGGCCCCACCTGAGTGAGATTTTGGTTAAGACACCAAAACCTCCTGTGTTTCAGTTTCTCCATTGGCAAAATGGAGCTAATACCAATCAAACAAGGGGAAAGGGCAGGGAAGTTAGTTCATTCACATTTGGAAAGTGAGTGTAGTTTGACACAGAAATAGCTAGTAGCCATCTAGATCAGAGTCCTGTCTCTGACAGTGGCTGAATCAAAGAAAGGTGCAAAAAATCCTGCTCTACAGAATAACAGGCCCGGAGCAAATTTTCACATAGCAACTACTGCCCATCACTGCTGACCTAAACTGGAATGAACCAGGTATTTGTCATGTGAAGAAGTGGGTTGTGCCCTTGAAAGCTAGTGATACTATCTATATTTTTTGGTTAATCTTTAACGGTGCATCTACACAGCAGGGCTTAACTCAAAATAAGCTATGCAAATTGAGCTATGTCCATTGCGTAGCTTATTTCAAAATAGCTTATTTCAAAATTGGGAGCATCTACACAGCACTTATTTTAAAACAGAGCACTCTTCCTCCAACTTCCCTTACTCCTCATACAATGAGGGTTACAGGAGTTGGAGTAAGAAGTCCTCCAGCTTGACAGCACTTTGACATTATTTCGACATAACTGCCTGCTGACTAGATGTACCCTCAGGTGCTACAGGACCACTCATTGGTTTTTTTAGATACAGACTAACACAGGTGCCCCTCTGAGACAGGTTAACTGGAGGTAACCCTTTGAGTGCTGTGCACGTACTCTACCTAGCACAATGGGATCTCAGTCCGTGGCTGGGGCTCCTAGGAATTACTGCAATACCAATCATACAAAACAATAACCCCTTTGCCACCTCACTTCCTCTCTGCTAGCTCCTAAGTGCAGAATTGTGATCCTCATATTAACCATATTTGGGGATTTCAAATTTGATGTCTCACCCAACATTTCCAATGAGGGGACTGGAAAAACCACCTATTTCAAAGGAGAGGTTTAAGGAATCCCCTGGGTGTTTTACTAAATTTCCAGAGGGTGTTGATTTTGCATTCGCCCTCTCCCTTAATGGAATATTTTTATTATCTTCCACAATCAGTCATGCGGTAGCTCACAACGATAAATATTTTGGCATTGCCTGACAGCTGCAATGTTCCACTTCAAGCTTCACATCATCCACTATCCAGGCCCCTCTGTGGCAGTTTCAGAACGGCCTTCCTCCTGCTAGCCCAGAGGAGTGCAGACCTTCCATTGCAATGCTGATCAATGCCAGGCACAGTAAGAGGCAACTTCAAAGGAAGGAATGGTCATGAAGGAGATGCAAATGGCAGTGCAGAGTTACTAGAAATATTAGAAGTGTCCACTCAGGACCAAGGAGATGTGGTGGTTGGAGACAAAGGAGGACGACAGAGGCGGAATAGTTTGGGAGAAGGGATGGAAGGAGAAAGGGAATTGAGGGGAGAATAGAATGTGTCTTTGGGAGAAGTTGGCGTAGAGTAGAGTAGTGAGGGGCAACCTTGGCAGTGAGTGCACCGCATGAGTGGCCCTCCTTCATCTCAGTGGGCCACTAGATCATCGTAACTGAGACGGCCACCCAGGATAGGGTAGTTTTGCTAACTCCACATGTGTACCTAGAATTTGCGGGGTGTGCCAATTGAACCATAGCTGTGCTTTGATTGGATGCAGGGGGAGCACATGGCTCTCACACTCTTGTGTGCAATCACCACGCCCCTCAATTCACGTACCCTTGCTTTATGTGTGAGTTACTTTTGTAATACCTGTTGGGAAAAAACCTACTTAGATGAAAACCAGCAGAATCTGGCAACTGTTGGCAATGGCAAACAAAATGTCTCATGGGCTGCAGGTTGCCCATCACTGGGAGAGAGAAGGAATAGTGGGCACTGGTGGTGAGAATGGGATCATTTGCAAGGAGGAAATGGGATGTCTGGAGGAGAAGGTGGGTGATTTGGGGCAGACAATCGGGCTTTCAGTTGAGAGAAAAAGGGTGACAGAACAGTCCATGGTCTCAGGGAGAGATGGAAGAGTGCTTTAGAGGAATAGTGGATGTACGTTGGGGGATTTAGAGGCAGACTGGTAGGAATCTGGGTGTGAATGTACAGGGCTGTGAGGGAAAGAATGCAAGTGCCTGTGTGGAGCGTATGGATCCCATTGTCCCCAGTCTCTTTTCAAGTTAACAGCTCCCTCCAGTTATGTGCAAATATCCTAGGAGAAGTCAGTTTTGCTGCAGGCCTTGTGGTTGATGCCTCGGTCGTCTCTGACATTTCACTAGCAGGGAGAGACTTAACATGTACTTATTCGACATCGCTAAAAATACTTCAGCAGTTGCAGGGAAGGATGGGGGAGGCTGATTAATGGAGGAGAGGGAAAAGTACTGGTGACTTGCAAGTGCTGAACTGCAGTGTGTCCAGGTACTGGATTTAGAGGGGCTCCCTGATTTGAAATCACTGAGTGTACACGAAGCCTCTGTCCATATGATCTTCTGTCAAGTATCACTTCATATCAGGGATAGTGATATGCATGCAGAGACACCCTCCTAGTAAGTAAAGACTGATCAAAGGGAGAAAATTACAACATTAGGGTTATGTCTAAACCAGCCATATTCCTGCTAGGAAGGTGCTAACTCAAGGTAAGTCTACACTGCCACTTTATGTGCAGCACCTTTCTGGCTCAGAGGTGTGAAAAAAACACACATATCGGAGCATAGCAAGATACAGCACTGTAAAACTGTCAGTGTAAATGGGCTCCCCGTGCTTCTCTCGTGGAGGTGGTTGGCATGCAGCGCTGGGAGAGCTCTCTCCCTGCGTTCCTTGCCTGGCCACGCTTTCACTTTAAAACGCTGTTGCAGATGCACTTTAGAAGAGTTAACGAAGCCTCAGTGTCCCTAGCCACAGCAGAGAAGGTCTTATCTGATTTCCTTCCAGACAGGTGTGTAGATTTTTTTGTTACAGTGATTCCCTTTTGCTGCTCTGTCTGGACTGACTCACAATCCTGCAAGCCTTTGTCTACTTCCCAGCTTCTCCATGGGGTCCAGAGAGCGGACAGGGCAGAATTCCATCAGTGTCACTCCCACTGACACCCCGGGGCGCAGCTGGACTGACCATTTTCTTTCCCTTCCCTCACCTGTAGAGCTGGACCACCAGATGTATCCAAACCCATATTCTGCTGAATTGCAACACTTGCTTCTTCCCCCAGCTCCACAACCAGGTTTGTCTCTTCATCCTATCCAGGCCCAAGGAGTGGAGAGGAGGCAGTAAAGAGCACAGAGTGTCACTGTAATTAGGTGATGCCCAGGAGAAGATCAGAGGTAACAGGAGGTTTATTCTTCCATGCCAGACCACTCCTTTCCTGTCCCTGTTAATGAAAGATGGGCCTAAAGGGAGAGCTGGGATTCAAACATCCTTGAACACCGAAGGAGCTTGGGCCCAGATCAGAAAGTGTTTGGATGCCATGGTGAGTGGCAATAGGTATTTGATAGATGGAGGGAGCACATTAGAAATAGATAGTACTTTGCCGCATTGGCCCTTCTCTGCTAGTTATTATTATTAATGATGATATTTCATGTCTGCTTCAAACTCCTGTGCAGGGAGAGAACATGAGATCTCAGCCACCTAGAAGAAGATTGTCTGGATATGACAATGTTCAACCCCAATGGGCCCTGCCATGCTGCATTATTTAAGCCTAGTAACTAAATTTAGTAACCACCCCCTGAGGCGCTCTGAAAAAAAAGCAGCTCCCAGAGATTCGTTCCCCAGCAGAGGGAAAGCCAGCATTAGCAGTCAGCTTCTTCCCTTAAAGAAGCCACACACTTCTCTAGGCAAGCTGGGGCCTGATTCTCCATGCCACCTGCCTTATATTGTCATTTACATACATGCAAAGTGAGCACCAAGTGGATGTGAAATGCTACCACATGCAAACGACTCTTTTACACACCCTGGTGTACAAAGGTAAATAAATGGTGGCCTAATATGCAAGTGGAAAATCAGGCCTGCACAGGTTTTTCTATACTGGATGGGACTAGAAATGATCAAAGTTTTCAACCCTTATGCTTCAGGGCATAATGGGATCACTCTCTGGGGGTCAGGAAGCCCCCTTCTCAGCACCCTCACATGCTAGGGTACAGCACTATACAATGAGATGCACAATGGAGGCTCTTCTATTGTTAATGAGCAGTGGGCCTAGCCCTGAACCACAGTTCCAAATATTCCTCAAAGCTGGGGCCTTTTCCCTATTCCAAAGGGCAACAAAAAGGAGGTGGCCGGTGATTATACGATGCATTGCAGTGAGGGGCCAGGAGTGAGAGATCTCAGAGGGCTTTCCCTATATACGTGAATTCTAGGCACTCGCCTGCCTCACTCTTATTTTCCTGCCTGCTTGTTTTCGAGAACCAGGTGCCTTTCCCAACTGCATTCCATTTCCTGTCTGGGCTGCCGTCCGGGCTTTGTGGGGTGTTGGCAGGAGACAACAGAGTCCAAAGCTGGGGTTAAGACCATGCTGTTTTAGGGCAGTGTTCCTCAACCAGTGGTACAAGTACCCTTAGGATACGCGAGAGAAGTCTAGGGGGTACGTCAACACAACTGAAATTTGAAGAAAACTGAATTTTTGTTTAAGTTTTACTACACTTGATTATTTTTGTACTTTTTACACCCAAAAATTTCATTGCCCGCCCAGCTACGATTAAGTTATTTAAACAAATATGTTGCAATGGTAGAAATGTTTTGTGTGTGTCTGAAAACTGTAGGTACTTGGGGTACTTATAATTTATTTTTTGAAAAAAGGGTACTTTATAAAAAAAAAAAAAAAAAAAAAAAAGGTTGAGACACACTGTTCTAGGAGACCTGGGGGAAGGAAGGATGGGATAAAAGAAATATTTCAACAGCACCAGGCCTGATGTGACCACGCATCCAGTGTTGCATTTATCATTACACAATGGTGACCTCATGTTTATGCTGAAGGCAGGAGAATGGAGCCCTCCCCTGATCCCAAAGGGGTTTGTTTCAGAGTTCTGGGATTTACCTTGACATGCAAGCAGGCTGTTTCATTAAAAGCTGAGCTCACCTCCTAGGAGCCAGGGAATGATGCTAAAACCTGCCTTTACCATAGGTGACTCCCACTATAATGGTTATTAACTGCAAGGTGTGTCTGCTCCAAGGCGGCAAGCGCCCGTCTGCTGTCTCTCCAATCCCTCCCTGGCCCCTGCTCGGAGCCCAGCAGGCGGCAAGATGCAGACTGGTGTTTACAAACACCCACTTTTATAGCTCTGTGTGGAATGGGGAAAAGGCATGAACCCAGCTGAATGGCCCTAGGAAAAGTGTGTATAACTGGAGTGCACAGGAATTGTCATCCTGCTCTACTTCTTGTCTCGCAGCTGAACCACTTCCAAGCTGCCAGGGGAAATGATAATGGCATCAAAAGGCTAGGTATTGCCTTTTTCCCAGCAGAATGCCCCACTGAGTCAGCCCTGCCCAAGCTTCCTTTGGTCTCTGGTTATTGTGTCAGACTGGCCCTTTGCAGGTCTTGCCTGCAAAGGACAGCCTGGGGGCTGCATGAAGCAATGTTGATAATTCAGCAGGCAATGCCACATGCTTTCTCTCATGCATGAGGCTAGGGGCCAGCAGTGCTACTGGAAGTGACCTTTTTCAGGCCAAATGCGTCATCACCTAACCAGCAGTGGTTATTAAAGATTCCCTGGAATTTTTTCAGGGCATCTACATTAGTCCCACTCTCCTGGGCAAATTCCAGTCTGGGTGATTTATGACCTACCTAGGACACTGTTTCAAATATGGTCCAGCACAACAATAGCCCAAACTCAGCACTTTCTGTCCATCATTTGATTCACGTGGCGGTGGATAGGTCTCAGTCGTCTTTCCAGCAGACAAGCAGGGAAGCTGACAGCCATGCTGAGTCCCTGAGAGGGGCAGGCCGGGTTCTATGCTTCCAGAAAGGGCGGGGCCAGGAAAGCCAACCCTCAGTGCCTCCCAGAATGTGCCACACCAGCCTCCCCTCCCCTTGAGCCTTAGGGCGGCTTGGAGCACGTGTTGTGGTTCTCTAGCAGCAATTTAAAGGGCCTGTATCTCCTGACACTGCTGCTGCTGAAGTAGTGGTAGCTGAGAGCCCCAGGCCCTTTGAATTGCGGGGCCCCAGGGCAGTTGCCCCCTCGCCCCCATCGGTGGGCCTGTGGATAAGTGACCACATCACGAAAACTACCTCCGTGGGTGGTACCAGTGTTGGCCCCTTGGTTGACACTTCTAGAACAGGGTACGTCTACACTGCATCCCTAGTTCGAACTAGGGATGCAAATGGAGACAACCGAAGTAGTTAATGAAGCGGGGATTTAAATATCCCGCGCTCCATTAACATGATCTCGCCGGCGCGCTAGTTCGAATCACAGCTGATTCGAACCAGGAAGTGCGTGCCGGGACGCGTTAGTTTGGACTAAAGCCCTTAGTCCGAACTAATGTTACTCCTCAAAAAATGAGGAGTAACATTAGTTCGGACTAAGGGCTTTAGTCCGAACTAACGCGTCCCGGCGCGCACTTCCTGGTTCGAATCAGCTGTGATTCGAACTAGCGTGCCGGCGAGATCATGTTAATGGAGCGCGGGATATTTAAATCCCCGCTTCATTAACTACTTCGGTTGTCTCCATTTGCATCCCTAGTTCGAACTAGGGATGCAGTGTAGATGTACCCACAGAGGCCAAAGTCTAGCAGAGACCACGGAAAGTGAGCTCTTCTCTATTTCTTTAGATGTGTTCCTGTGGCTCGTTTTGTTCTTGCCCACTTGGCTGAGCATGCCCACAAGGTGGTGAGTTAACCCACCAACCCCATTCCAAGCAGGATGGAAATGACCGGCCACCACTGCTGAACAATTCTGGACTGGAAACCACAACCTGGAAGGCGTGGGAAGTTCTGGGATTAAGATCTTCCAGCACCCACCCATTTTTTTTAATCTTTTTTGAGGCCTTGTCTAAATAGAGAAATGGATCTGCACAGCAAATGTGGACTAAGCTATTTTGCAATAGCTATTCCGGCATAACTCCCCACATGGACACGATATTCTGGATTAAAAATGGCTTTTATTCAGGGGCAATTACTCTGTTTAGCAAGCCTTCCTGATTGCCCCTGCCTCCCTTCTTCGTTATATGAGGATGATGTGCCCCTTGCGAATGAGCTTGCAAATTCTTTGGGCTGGGGCCATGCTTGGTGTGTGTTAATGCAGTACCTCCCACCACAGGGCTAGAGCCTCTAGCTGCTGCCTCTACCAATAATAAACTGAGCGCCCATTCAAGGTTAGTGTGTAGCTGCTCTGAAGCCTCAGCCCTCCCACATGGAAGCCAGGCTGGGAAAAGAAGACTAAAATTCTTAGCATGAACACAACAAAGACTTCTAGCAGCTGTGACTAACATACGCCTGCTTGGCAAAGGGTTAGGGCTCCACCTCACTCTCTCTCCAGGGAACCTCAGGGAGGGCAAGACTGGAATCCTTATCTGATCAAAGGGAGGGTGGGGAACATGTAGCCGCCCAGCTTGGGATTTCCCTGACACTGTCACAGAGCTAACGATAGTCCCAGACAGACCCAGGCCAAGCAAAGCAGCTCCAAAAGCAACCAACAGGAAGTGGAAGGTGTAAGGCTGTATGTGAAAAAATAGAATGGCTTTGGACTGGTCTGAGATCATCTATTCGGAGCTCTGAAAGCAAGACCTAGAATTCAGCCAGTAGCCCCAGACAGCTCTGCCATGCTAGCTGGGGGGGCATGCTGGGGGCAGAAGTCCAAGCAGAGGGTATTTCTGGGGTGGGTGTATTGGCAGGCCAAGAAGGGAATAGTGGCTGTTGAATGGGTCAGGGGACGAATCTGTGGTGTGTGTCAGCTGTGATATGGGAGGAGTCCTTCCATTTCCTCCTGGGAAGGCCCAGCCTTAGGGCAAGGCTGTTGCCTTGGGTCCTGCACCTCCAGGGCCCTGCACAGTGCCGGCGCCTGCCTGCCCACCCACCTGCTTGCTCGCTGCTCTGGCTGGGAGCCGCCCGGCTTACTGCCTTAGGCCCTGCAAACTCTTCGGCCAGGCCAGCTCCTGGGGCTCAAACTGACTTGTACAGGGCATCCAGCAGCGTGGGCCCTAGCGCAGGCATGGGAAATAGCCATCTTCCGTTAAAGGGAAGGGCCCTCCCTGGGACAGGCTTCCTCAGGGCTGAATTGGGCAGGGTACAGCCTAGGGTGTGGTGCTGCAGGGCAGGAGCCAGACAGAGAGGCACGAGCTGCTGCCCTGAACCAGCCCAGGGAGGAGCGTGTGGTGACAGAAGGCAGCACAGACTGGGCTAGTCAGGCTGGGAGCTAGAGAACTGCAGGGTGAATGTGCCATCCAGCAGGCTGAGCAGACTCCCCTTTTAGATTCCTCTCTGCTGTGCCACACCCTACGCTGGTTGGCATTGGCTTCAGATGAATTACACCAGAGATGAGCTGGGCCCACCGCTGGTTGTTTTTACATCTCCCAGAGGGAGCTGTTTCTAAGCTGCAGCCTTCGCGCTCCTCGTCAGGTTCTCTCTCTGTGGCGCTGACTTCCACCTCAGGGGGGGAAAAATCCTGTCAGAGCATTCAGCCCTGCAAACGGCAGGCCCAATACTGCTCCCACTGGAGTCTAAAAGGGAGCTTTGCCATTGACTTCAATAGAGGATCGGTCCCTTGGCTAACTTACCTCTGGGCTCTGGTTGCAAAAGGGATGGGGAAAGAATTTCTCGGTGGCAATGATAAAGTGGAAGTGGGTGCAGAAGAAAAGAGCGGGGGGTGGGGGGTGGGCGGGGAGGTGGAAAGGAGGGATACGTATGTCATGGCTTACCTCAGAGCCAGAATTAGAAGCTGGGTAAAAAAATAAAATCACAGCAGGAAATAATGTGTTGCTTAAAATAGCAACTTCAAATGGGAGAGAGAATGGGGAGTGGGTGGCGTTTGAGGTTGCTACTCAGTTCCGCCCTCAATGGCAGGCTGATTAATATGTCTGTGCTACTTGTGTTTATGTAACAAAGGCCACTAAAGGCCAAGGCTGTATTTTTGCTCACACTGCAGGGGAGTCTGTGAGCCTTTTCTTCCCCTCCATAGCATTAAGTGGGAGGACATGCACTTGTACTTCCTGCCCCAGAAAAATCCGTGCTTCAGCATTCTGCATGCAGTTACCTTGCCGTGGCTTAGTTAGCTGGAGCAGAGTTCCTCTGTTGTTTGCTGTTTGCTTTCTGCCCCACAGAAAGCTCCTGCTCTCTGGAGCACACCTGCAAGTGCAGTGAAGCTGCCGACAGCGCTGTACTAACACACAAGGTGCCTCTGCGTGTTACTACACATTTCATGCCCACTCTGTGTATTTTGTAATGAATCATTGATATGTGAGACAGGTCAGGCAGTCCGTTTCCCTGCCAGTGCAGGGTTGCTCCCTACAGGATTTAGTCCCTGGCCCTTCTCTAGGGAGATTATTCCACACTGGAGTTTTTTTTCCCTGGTAAATTCATTATATCCTGATAAGTACATTAAAGATTGTGAGGTGCTCATATACTAGGATAATCTGGGCCACATAAGGGCCTAAGATAGATGTTCAGCCTGAGAATCCCTCAGTTGATCACAACTAAGTTGCCTGAATGTGGGGGAGTAGTCAAATGACCATATGCCTCATAGTTTTAGCTCTTTCTAAACTGTGGTCCATCCACATGCTAATGTGCTGTGATCTCACACAGTAACTGAAGGCAGCTCTGGGCAGTACCTCCAAAGACAGACGGGAACCCCCCATCCTGCAAGAAAACCCAAAGCGCTGTAGAAAGTTAGTGTTTTAGCAAGCCTTACTGACCTCAGCACCTCTGAATGGCAATGGAGCGCTATGGTGCCAGAGGGACCCCCCCGGCCACTTGTAACAAATCCCACGGCAATATTCTATAAGGTTAGGAATGTTAGCTCTGGTCTCCTGGCTAAATTCCAGCAGAGAGGATTACATCTTGCTTCATTACAAATTCTCTTGGCAGTGTCAATGGATACATTTTTTTAAACACCGCACCCCTGGGTGGGTACTTGGCAGAGGAAATTGGCCTCTGGTGCTCTGGGTTACCTAAAAAACTGGTTCTTTTACCCCATCCTGTAGCAGCCCCATAAGCAATGTGGCCCAGCTGCCGCTAAAGGGAGCTAGAGCATCACTGAGGGTATGTCTACACTACAGCGTTAATTCGAGTTATCTTAATTCTCGCAGCTGGTGCGGCTGTAGAGAAACCAGAGAAGTTCTCTGTTATCCCTGGGGACACAGTGGGTGAAACCCAGCCCCCCTCTGCAAGGTGAGGACAGCATGTCTCCGCACCATCATGTCCTGCTATCCCCGGGAGCGTGAGCTGGCCCAGGACTGCACCCAAGCCCCTGTGCTGTATATAGTGTGGGTGTGTGTGGGGGTGGAGGGAGATGTGCCCTGTCTCTGTGTAAAGGGAGCTTCTAGAGGGAGGGCACTGTCTCTCCCCGGGGTCAGGAGCATGTCATGTGCCTGCATACATACATGCATGTGGGTAAGACGCCAGGGCCCCTGTGTGGCAGGCAACCGGGGCCACATGCCCCGGCTGGCGTGGCATATGCACAGGTTCCTGCGTGATCCGTGGTCAGCAAGGCCCACACGCGCAGTCCCTGGGTTCCGTCTCCCTCTCCCTCTCCCTCTCCCTCCCCCCCCCCCGCCCCACATAAGGGGACAGTGATGGCACTCACATATCGAGGCCTCCCCGGCATCGGACGGCACAGGCGACAGGCTTGCTGGCATGGCTCTGGGTTCTGGGGTGTGTGGCACGCTCCCTCCAGGTCCTGGGACTCCTGGCCATCGTCCTCCTCCTCCTCCTCCGTGCCCTGGTCAGGGCCCTCGGCCCCAGGGTTGATGACCACCTGGGGGGCACGGACCATCTGATCCCCCAGGATGCGGTCCAGGGCATCAGAATACGGGAAGGGGTCTGGGTCTGCCCCTGATTGGGAGCTGCCCGCTACAGCCCTGGCATAGGCCTGCTGCAGCTCTTTAATTTTAGTGCGTACCTGCTCCTGGTTGCGCACGTGGCCTTTGGTGGCCAGGCTGTCTGCCATCCTTTGGTAGACGGCCATGTTCCTGTGTCTAGTGCGGAGATCATGGACGTTGGAGGCATCCCCCCAAACCTCAATCAGGTCCACGATCTCCGCACTAGAGCAGGATGGCGCCCGCCTTTTCCATCCCCTGGCAGGCTCCTGGGAACTGCCAGACTGGTCCTGGGGAGCGGTGGAGGGCTGGCTGGCACTGGGTTTCTGGCTCATGCTGGCACCTGGGTCAGGGGCAGCGCCTGCGGGCTCTGGGCTGGCAAGCCTGCAGCTGGCATTGGCCCAGTGGCCAAACGGACTCTGCCTCTTTGAGGGCTCCGGGGCTGGCGGGGAGAGCAGTAGAGTTTTCCTGGCTTGGCCCAGAGTGGCCACCCGGGGGAACTGGGAAGGGCTGGAGGCCAGCTAATTCGGACTAAGCGTCTATACAGTGCTTATTCCAAATTAGCTAATTCAAGTTTGGTGTTACTCCTCGTAGAATGAGGTCTACCAAACTCAAATTAAGCGCCCTGCTATTTCGATTTTAATTCAAAATAGCGGTTTGCTTGTGTAGACGCTATGGAATTAAATTTGGAATAACGGCTGTAGTGCTCAAATGCAGGATCAAGGCCATAATCAGCTAATAAAGTGCTTAAACTTGCACTCTTAGCATGCCCCCATCTTTAAAGTCTACGTCAGTGTGCCAATAGGGTAAGGTCAGGTCAAAAGTTGTGGGACAAAAGTTGTTATATAAATATAAAGGGTCTGATTCTCCTCTCATGTACACCGGGAAAATCATCAAAGCCAAGGATGTTAATGCTGGTGCTAGGAAGAAGAGAATCAGACCCAGAGTTGATACACATTCCCACAGAAAGAGACAGGTGGAGCAGAATGATTAATTTAGCCATAGCATGCAGGAGGGTTGTGAACAGCAGCAGTTCCCAGAAAACTCAATCTACATAGAGAAATATGTAACTTTCTGGTAGCTAAAAACAATCATAGTAAGCGCCTATGATATCCTTCCAGTCAAATATAGTACCTTCGTGGAAGAAATTCCTCAGTGCATTTCCTGTCTGGGGCTTATACTTGCCAGAGATTGAATTTCCTGTAAATCTAGAGTAGGGAAGGAAAGTACAGAAGCTAAAAAGAAAACCAAGAGCTACATATTTTAACCTGTTCTACAAAGATCAATTTTAACAGATGAACTCCTCCCTCTCCCCTCTCCCCCAAAGTAAACATGAATCACTTGGGTTTACAAGTATTATCGGGGTTAATTTTCATTACAAATTCTTATTTTTACTTCACTCCCTCTTCTTTTTTTTTAACTTCCAGCTGCGATTCTGTGACTTACACAGCCTGCAAACGAAAGAGGTTGTTTTTGCCAATAGCAAAGCGCAGTGCGGCCTCTCAACCATCTGGAAATAGGAGGTTTTTTAATTTCCCTCCCCTAAAAAAATCTTTGCCTTCCGGAAGCTTTTCCAGTATCAGAGCACATGGTTATGTAAAGAACTCATGGAAGAAAGAGATTTTGTGGTAACAATGAAAGGGCTGAGAAATAACAAATCTGATGCCACTTTCAAGAAAAATAGGTGGAATGGAACGTGGTGTCTAGCAGCTACCACATAAGACAGGCATCTCCTGGGTTCTATTCCTGGCTGTACTATTGACCTCCTTTGTGAAGCTGGGCAAGTGATTTAGCCTTTCTGTGCCTCAGTTTCCCCATCTATAGAACAGAGATGACAATACTTTCCAACCTCATTGGAGGATACAATCATTAATATTTGCAAAATGAGCTAAGATCCTGGGGTGAGAGAGACCATTTAACTGGAAATTGCTCTTGTGCCTATATGCAGAGACTAACAGAGCTGTTTGGGAGCCAGAGACTAGACTTGCACTTGATCATCACTCACCCTAAGGTGTTACGTGACCATGCTAGCCAGGAAATTGCAGGTCTGCAAGAGGAGAGAGAAAAGGAGCTGGAACCATATCGACTGGTACAAACATGCTTACAGGGTCCAGCTGAGTATGAGTAACAGCTGCTTTTTCATCACCCTGAATTCTCTGTCACCACTGATGTGCTGCTGCATGCTGAAGTGTCCCACTGCTGTGCCTCAGGTCTCTCTGAGTTGCGGGCTGCTGCTCTAGCACATAGAATCACTTGCTGAGATGAGACTGCAAAAATCACAAATCATCTCAGGTCTTCTATGGCGACTAGTCACACGCGTATGGATGGCTCTTTACAAACAGGTTTAGAACAAATTTCACTCTGGTGTGCCTCCATTGACTCTACATCAGGCATCCATTTTAGGGCGGGGCAGGAAATTCAATCCCTTAAAAGAAGAGTCAGCAATAAATAGAAGTGCTTTTTTGGGGGTGGGGGGCGAACATTTAATTCCCATTTTCCAAGCAGTTCTAGTGCACTTGAACTAGGTGAGCCGCAATACATGTGAGTCTGCACCTTCTGCCACTCTCACTTTTACTGGTCACAGCTCAGAGCTGGGATGGCACTTGCCAAGTAGCAAGTCAATGTTCACCTCTCAGTATTAATCAGAAACCAGAGGGGGAAAACCCAAAGCTGAAGAAGTGGTTGGAGTGACTGCATTATAAAGAGTCATCATTCAAATGAGGCTTACCCCAGGCAAGTGCATAATGAAAAGCTCAGCTCCTTCCTTGCTGTTTGTTAACCCTTTTGTGGCTGTTTCTCGACACTTTGCGCTACTACTGTCACTGCCAGGTTGCATCTGGTATGCTTCAAAATAAGCCATCTGGGGCTGTCTGGATATGGTGTGCACTGTTGCCTGACACTACAACTGCCCTTGAGTCTCACCTCTGCGCTGAAGAAAGACTAGAACAGACCCTCATGTAACTGATTGTTGCTCAATTGACTTCAGCAGAGCTGTGGTGACAATTTATCCTGGCCAAGGATCTGCACTACTGTTAGCCTATGCATCCTGTGTTCTGTGACTACTTAGACCTAATCTATGCTAGAAACACTTTGGCAATATTGACTGTGTTTGGGTTAACCAAATATAACTATACAGGAAAATTATTTTTTGAGGGTTCTTTTGCTGGCATAGCTCCCAAAACAAAATAAGCTGTACTGATAAAAAGAAAGTTTTGCCTATAGAGCCACATCTATACACTATTCTGTGTCTACATTGACACGATCTCGTGCAAAAGCGGCTGCTCTTGCACAAAAACTTGCTGCCTGTCTACACTGGCTGCGTGTTCTTGCACAAGTAAACTGACGTTCTAATGTATAAAATCCGGGCTTCTTGCATGAGAACTCTGACGCTCCCGCTCAGGAATAAGCCCTTTTGTGCAAGAGCTCTTCCAGAAGAAGCCAGTGCCAGTGTAGACAGGCACATGAATTTCTTGCGCAAGAAAGTCCTATGGTTAAAATGGCCATGAGAGCTTTCTTGCACAAGAGTGCGTCTACACTGGCATGGATGCTCTTGCACAAAAGTGCATGCCAGTGTAGATGCTCTCTTCTGGAAGAGTTTTTGCAGAAGAATTCTTCCGCAAAAGAGTTTTTGCGTGAGAACGCGCCAGTGTAGATGTAGCCTATGGCTTTTTGCCATTATAAAAATGTAAAAAAATCACCCACTTCGCCCAACATACTATATCAGCAAATGATTCTAGTGTAGTCCTGGCCTTAAGTGACCTCAGTATTCAAGTCTATCATTCCTTTCACCAGCACAAAAGCAAAAGATTTTCTGTGGACTCCGGTTTCTGAGGTTACATCTACACTACATAGCTATTCCACGTTTTTTGAGTGCGCTCATTATTTCAAAACATAACAGGCTCGCTATTCCAATGTCCCTATAAACCTCATACCATGAGGCATAAGGGACATTTTGGAATAGCAGGTTATTTTGAAATAAGTGCTGTGTAGACAGTGCCAAATTTCAAAATAAGCTCTTTTGAAATTAACTGGAAATAAGCTACAGAAGTTGCGTAGCTCAAATTGCGTAGCTTATATGAACTATGGGTGCAGTGTAGACACACCCTGAGAGATCAGTCCATGTGCTAAGAGAGGCCTAGTGTTTGCGTTTCCCTCCATCTGTACATTTGACTTGCCCAGGCATCACTCCATTTACTTGGTCCAGATATGCAAGTCTAGACAAGCTCCCAGATATACCACAGAAAAGCAAACCCAGTGCTACCAGCTGGTACTCCCAAGTATTAGTGATTTCAGAAGTACCAAGCCCTTTGGTCCTGTAATTTTCTGTATGTTTGCCAGCAGCCTTATCATCCCTGCAAATAAAGGGCTGCTTCAGTTAACTGATTATATCTTTTGCTTCCCTTTGTGGCCACCCTGTTGCCATTTAAATCTGATAATTGGTGCCACTGACAGATTTAAAGAGTAAAAGCTTTAATGCAAATTTTTCTGTATTGATCCATTAGCCCTCACTGACAAGGAATAGGAGCTGAATTGCACTAGGAACTAATTATTCAGTCCTTACAACACTCAACTATGCAGATCACAGGTGGAGGAAAAGAGGGAGAGTTGAGCAATGGGTGCAGTCAGGATAGGATGCACTGGTTGAGCAGAATAAGGAACCAGAATGGGACTAGCAGGAGGCGACTGATGCAGGCTGGGTGGAACTTTGTTCAGAGAGGCAGGGGAAGAGAGGAGACACAGCTAGAACATCAGGTTGTATAAATTAGGATGGAGGAGGACTGGCAAATGGGGGGAATGGGGTTCACAGCGCTGGGATAAGAGGGTCAGATGGAGTGTAAAGGCGAGGGCTGTGGACAGTGTTCTCAGTAAGCTATGCACTTGTGTGGCCACTCAGGAAAGATTCAAATGCTGCCCAAATGATTAGCAGAGCTAGGTTTGATTATCCTGGAGGTGCACATCCACACATGCCTCCGCACACAAAAATCATTTGTGCCAGATAGAAAAGAGTAGAGGGAAGATTGGCTGTGGAGTCCAACTCAGCAAGAGGAGAGGCCTCTCAGAACACAGATGCATCAGTAGAGTTGTGTGACCCACCTCCTTACACTAGCACTTGCTCATTGTGGTAGTTCATGCACCAGCTCCACTCACCCTTTGAAAGTAAGAAAACCAATGAATGTTGGAGCTATGGGCAGGGACAATTTGAACACAGTCACTAAAGAAAGCCACCCTTACTGTACATGAGAAATTCAGTGAAGGGTAAATGTGCAGTGCAACATACAGTAAACTTGCGATAATCCGGCACCTTTAGGACCCAGGGGGTGCTGGATTATCAAATATGCCGGACTATCAGAAGGGGGAGCTATGAGGGGTCTGGGGTGGGGTTGGGAGGACAGCACTGTGGGACCAACCCGGCAGCACCCCAGCAGCTCTGCCCCAGGCGTCCCCAAGTCAGCCGCTGCTGAAACTGACCAGTGGCTGACTCAGGGAAGCCCGGGGCAGAGCAGCTCCAATTGTCCAGCTGCCTGCAGCACTTCCAGGTTCCAGGAGGTGCTGGACTATCAGTGCCAGACCACTGGATGCCGGACAACTGGAATTTTACTGTACATGATTTTTATTTATAATAAAACCAGTTTGCCAGAGAATATCAGAAGTTGTATCATTTGATCAGTGGGTTTCAACTTTTGCCATATGGCAGCCTCATGTTTCAACGCCAAAGAATTTGGGGATGCTCCCCTGTAATGTGTGGGGGGGGAAAGAGTCATGTCTCACTGCCACAGCACCTCCTGCTGGTATCCTCTGGCATTAGCTCTTCTCCTTCAGAACATCTTCTGCAGACTGGTGCCTCGCCCTCAGTTACCTGTCCTCTGCACAGGTTTGGGCCCCATGTCCCTTCCTGCCCACAGTGCCCTTTCCCCCCACTACTATCCTACAGCAATGCCTCTGGGGTCCTCCCCCGCATGGAACCCCAGCCCCCTATATGCACTTTACCTCAGTGACCTACTGCCAGTCATCATCTAGCCCGTCTCAGAGGAAAACTGCAGTCTGAAATGGTCACTCATCATTGGTAAGGTGGTGGACCTGTGGCCTTCGGCTGCCTCCCTAGTATCCTCAGGCCCTGCAGCCTGGGGCTATGTCTACACTTGAGGCTTCTTGTGGCAGAAATAGGCAAATGAGGCTAAGAATGGAATATCGCTGAGCCTCATTTGCATACCTAATGAGCCGCCATTTTTGCAGAAGAGGCTCTTGTGCCAGAAGGAGCTGTCTACACTGCCCTTTCTTGTGCAAGAAAACCCCTCTTGCGCAACGCTGTTATTCCTGAAAATAATCAGCGTAACTGCACTGCACAAGAGGGGGTTTCTTGCGCAAGAAGGGGCAGTGTGGACAGCTCCTTCTAGCGCAAGACCCTCTGCTGCAAAAATGGCAGCTCATTAAGTATGCAAATGAGGCTCAGCGATATTCCATGCTTAGCCTCATTTGCATATTTCTGCCACAAGAAGCCACGAGTGTAGATAGAGCCTGGGAGTGGGGTCAGGCCAGAGCTCCCCAGCTTGGCCTACCTTTCCCCAGCCTGTGTAATTTCCCTTAGCAGTCAGGCCTCTCCTGCTCCACAGCTAGAGCAAGAGAGTGATTTTTTTCACTCCAGGAGCTCTTCTTTATACCGTCCCAGCTGGGCCTTAAATATCTACAGCCTCACCTCTGGCTGCCTACCACTCAGCTGCCCTACATTGGTTTTAACCCTTGTAGGACCAGTGCAGGGCAGATGCCCCATCACGATCCTCCATCAACCCCTAAAAATAGGAAAGATCATCACAAACCAGTATAGGCCTGTGCCCATCACCCACGAGGAGAATGTATTTAATCAACAATGCATTTTTTTAATGAAGAAGTGCATGTCAACATGCAGGGAGGTTTACTTTATAAACAAAACATTTGTTCCTGAATGTTACAGTACGGTGTTTGATCAGAAGATTTGTGCATTTTGATCTTACCTCTTCCCAAAGAGCCTGACACCTTTTTTTTTAAAAAAAAAAAATCTCTGGAATGAAATGATAGGGTTAAATTAAATGATAGAACTGCTCAATGATTCGCTTTCATTTAAGAAAAACAACATCACAAAACACGGGCCAAATTCCTTCTCAATGTGAGTCACTCGAGTGACGCCACAGATGGCTTTAACCCAGTTTACTAAATGATTACAATATGGTCAACTTAAAATTGTTTTTCCCCCCCTCTAAACCAGTTCCTGGAATCCTGCTTGCAGATGCATCACTTTGCTTTTAGCTGATGTAACAGGGTGGGTGGTGCATCTGAATAGCATTTTGTTTGACCTTTTGCTTTCAGAGGGTTGCTTTTTATGTTATTGTTGATTTCTTCTAAGAAACTCTCACACAAGCCTCTTTCCCCCACCCCCTTGAACTGCATCTGCAGCATGCAACCATGATCCTTCCAGAGAGCGGTGTGGCTCCAACAATGACGACACCACAGTCTTAATTTGTTCCAGCCTGTTTCACGCTGACATTTTAGAACTGACGTCATCAGCTGTTGAGATTTCACTGCTGCTGCTAAAAATAACAAACCTGCTCATCCCCCACCTTACCTTTAATAAGAATTCAATAATACAGGCTGGCCCTCAACTTATCTTTCCTGCCACAAAAAACAGGGGCAGGTATTGGTAGCTAAGAAAGTAGCAAGCAGAAAGCACTAAGGGTACCTAGAGACATTCTGGCAGGCTGCAAAAATAAAATAAAATAATTTAAAGTGATATTGTTGTCAAGAGATAGATGTGCTTTGCAAATAGCACAAACTATATGAATGTAGCGTCTAGACCAACCTGTTTTAAGCCTGCCTCAATGTATAGTGGGAGGCATTGCTCACTGTGTAGCCACCTGCAAAACCAAAGAGGCCTGATTCTCTACCATCTTGCACGGCCATGTGCAGTCACAGACACTTGTGCCATGTGAGTGTGAAACACTGCCAAATCAAAATTCACCACTCACTGGCATAGGGCCTGATTCAAATCCTGGCGAACAAAGGGGGAGATTTTCTATTCACATCAGTGGACACGGAATCAAGCTTGCAATGTGACACCCCGTTGGCGCTTATTCGGCCCAGTGTGAGGGACTGCACACAGGGGCAGATGATCATTTTGTGGGGCCCAGAGCAGTCCAATTTCACGGGGCCCCCCTTTGCCATGGCGCATACGTGGGGCCCCGCTCGCCCTGCCCTATATCCGCCCCTGACTGCACAAGATGCAGGGTCACGAAGACTTTGGCCCAAAGTCACAGAAAAGAGTTTTAATTAAGAGCACTGCTGGCGGGATGGGGAGTTTTTTAACCCTTCAATCAACAGTTTGAATTTGCTCCATAGTAGTAGGGATTAAGGGCCAGATTTATAAAAGTCTTTAGGTGCCTAACTCCCACTGAAATCAGTCAGGCACCTAAGCTGCCTTGCTGGGTTTGAAATTCCCACTAGGCATCTATTTGCATTTTAAGCACCTAAATCCCTTTGTAGAGCTGGCTCAAAATCACTAGCCGCTGAGGAGTGTTTGGGGGACTTCTGTGAGAGGAAGTGTCATTGCTGCTGGACAGGGGCCCATTTGTGGAGATGAGAACTGACTATTATCTGGATACAAAAGACAGCTGAATCCTTTTCTTCTTACCAAGCACCTGTTATGGTTCTCAGGGGGCCCAGAACTCCACCCCGCCTCCCGTGAGGGAGAGGCTTGCTTGTGCTATCTGTCAGCTTCCTGATCCCCCCGCCCCCTGCCTACCAAAAGAACCTCCTCTGGGATCTGCTGGTTCTTACTTAGCCTTGCAGGTCAACAATAGATGCACCCCTAGCCCCCTTCGCAGCATTCCCCTGTAGTGTCTAGCCCCTTCTCCACTGAACACTCAAAAAATTCCCAGCACTCCTGTCTCTAAGCCCACAGTAGACTTACCAGCCTCCTTTGGTTCCACTCAGGAGCAGTACTTAACAGCACAGCACTGAGCTGTATTTATAGTGAAAACAATTATAAGTTTATTATCAAAGAGCAAGATGTAACAGGTAAGGAGAAAAGAAACAACAGGTTACATAGAAGTACACACTTTCTAGAGCCTAAATGTACCTTGATAAATTACCTGAGACAGCAGGCTAGCCTATCTCACCCCTTTTTGTCTGGCTGTTGTTTTACATTCAGATGGGGGAGGGCAGTTGTGCTGGCTTTCCTGGACAATTTAAAGATATATCTTGCTAGATATTTGACAGAAACATGTGCGCTTGTATAAATCATAGGAATCACATGCGGACCAAGGTGACTTCAATATTTCACACTAAGTGAAATGTTCCAATGTTCCCTGTAATCTTTGCATCCATGAGCAGAATAATTTTTTATATGAACCAAGATACATGCAAATGTGCACCACCAGTAAAACCAAAAAAACTTGCTGTGGGCACTCTGCTAATCAGCTGGGCAGCATTGGAGTCTCTCCTAAGTGGCCACACAAGTGCCAGCTTTCAGGAAATACTGAGGTGCACCCATAATAAATGGAGATTCTTTACCACAGACACAACACAAAAAGATAGAAGCTTAAAAAAAAAAAAAAGAGAGAGAACATGAAAGAGTTATAGAGGTTGGACTAAAAAGAAACATACACGTCAATTTTTTTCCCTCTGACCTTGGCAGCCATTCTAGTCCAGCATAGAACAGTCACTGGGGGTCACATGCCTTTGGGCTGAAATGAGCCTGTCTTTGTACTGACGTGCATCTCCTTCCAGACGTCAGGATTGGTCTGGGTTGAAGCCCTGAAAAACCTCTGAGCCACTTGATTTCCTTAAACCTCTATGTTAAACTTTGCAACCATACCGAAGCCATCAGTAAACTCCCCCCCCCCCACCCCTTCCCAGATCCTCATCTGACAGAGTTTTGTTTTAGTAGCTGCTTGTTGCATAGCACCTTCTGTTACAGACTGAAGTAGAGAGAGGACCAGAAGCTCCCTTTTGCTTTTAAGAGATGAAGAGGAGCTGTGCTCCGCTCCATTCCCCACTTTTGTAACACTGGCCTGCTGTGAAAATTTTGTATTTAAAGCATTGAAAAAGCTTTAGTCAAACAATAACATTTACGTTGCTAAAAACAATTTCCCCCCACAAACCTGCAGCTAAATTCAACCTTCAACTCTCTCCCTGCCACTCTCTTGAAAGCCAAGGGCCCAATTCTCCTTACAGTGGTGGGCCCAATTTTCCTTACTCAAGATTTACACCAAGGAGAGCAGAATCAGGCCCAGGAGATTTTCCTGGAACTGAATGAAGCAGGTATTGGGCCCCTGTGTATTTTACTTGCTTTTGCTAACATCTACAAAAAATGCTTCCAGGGTGGGCCTGATTCTCTTCTGACTTCCCCGCGTTTACACTAATGAACTGCCAATGACTCCAGACTTTCACTGGTGTGAGAGGAAAATCAGACCCACAATGTATTTGTCACTTTGACTTACACCAAAAAGAAGCCCCTTATCAAATCTGACCCTGGTGACAGTGGGGGCCAGGTGCCTCCACGCTGCTGTTCCCCTCGCTGGGCTGGAGTTGCAAAGCCATCCGGGAAGCTCTTGCCACACACTGCCCACACCTGCAGGAGCCACCACTGCAGCTCCCATTGGCCGGGATTCACACCCAGTGGGGGATACAGGGACAGTACCTGCAGGCAAGAGCAGCTCACAGAGCCACCTGACAACCACCCCTTGTAACTGGGAACATGCTTGGAGCAGTGCAGGGCCAGGGCAGGCAGGGAACCTGTCTCAACCCTGCAGCCTCAGCTCTGGAGCTACCCAAAGTGAGCACCCTGTACCCCAATCCCCTGCCCCAGTCCTGACCCCTCCCACATCCTAACTCCAACTCAGACCTCATGCACACACCCCAGCCTCCTGCCCTGAGCCCCCTCCTGCACTCCAAACCCCTTGGCCCCAGCCAGGGGCCTCTTCCTGCACTCTGAGCCTCTCATTTTTTGCCCCACCCTGGAGCCTAGGGGCAGCCCCAGCCTCTGCTTTGCATCCCCCGCCTGTGATCATTTTGTTTAAATTAGGAAAAAGACTTGCATACAGGGGTCCCAACAAATCTAATAGCACCAGACCCAAAGAAGTATTAATTTGGCCCTGGGTGTAAATGAGATCAGATACTGGCTGCAGAGTGCTGATTATACATAAACTAAAGTCTGTACAGAAGAGTGCAAATTGCAGCAAGGAAGATTTAGGTTGGACATTAAGAAAAACTTCCTAACTGTCAGGGTGGTTACATAAATTGCCTAGGGAGGTTGTGGAATCTCCATCACTGGAGATTTTTAAAAGCAGGCTAGACAAACACCTGTCAAGGATGGTTTACATAGAAGATGGTGTTTGGTCTTGCCATGAGTGCAGGGGACTGGACTTGATGACCTTTCAATGTTCTTTCTATTTCTAGTATTCTATGAAATTCTGTAGTCCATTCAAATCCTGTGTTATTCCACCAATTTTGCTAGAGTTCCACAAAGGGTTGGTCAATGAAGAATTTTTGCTTCATGGCATTTAATTTCCATTGTTTACAGCACAGAATGCTGACGCAGAATGATATGGGTTGGTGCCCAATATAGTTGGGGCACGTCTACACAGCAGAGCAAAAGCTGAATTAATCTATGCAACTACAGCAGTCAATTGTGTAGGTGAAGTCAAAATAGCTTTATTTGGCGTTTGACGCTGTCTACACAGCAGGAAGTCAAAGGGAGAACACTCTCCCTTCTACTTCTCTTACTCCTTGTGAAATGAGGGTTACAGGAGTCAGAGTAAGAAGTCCTCCAGCTCAACATTATTTTGAAATAACAGCTTGCAGTGTAGAAGCGCACTGTGCTATTTCGGAATAACGCTGCTGTGTAGACATATTGGTCTGGCACCTCTTGGTAATGATTTCGCTGTGAAACTCCCAGGGAGGAAACATAAGGGAGGCACCAGAGCAGGTAGCTACTGCCCTATAGCCAGTAGGTGAGGATGGAAAACACAGAACTATACATTGCAGAAGAAGGCAGAGTCCAGCCTTCCTGGGAAGCTATTGACCCAGAGAGAGAACCAGTTTAGACAGAAGGCTCCCTGATTCCATCACCCCTCAGTGGCTCGAGGCCAGGCAAGAGAAAGCAGGATTGTTTCCAACAAACAGAAGCAGGAGGTCAGATAAGCAATGGCTGCCCCATCCCACGCTTCCCCCTCCCCCGTGTCCTGGAGCGTTGCACAAGCCCACGTTGCCTTTCGGAAGATGTTGAAAGTGCCTTTGGGGATCCGGGAAATGGAGTTAGGAATTGCTGGGGGTGTGGAGGGCCCAGAAAGTCACAGCCGGGTAACGCTGATGCGCTTTCTGGGAACCGGCCGTGAGTCACCACTTCCCACCTGCAGCCCCGAGCCCTGCCTAGGGGCAGGTTTCACACCTGCGTCCGCTCCTGGACAGGGTTCATCCCCATCCCCACCTTTGCTGGCTCCCATCTCACCGGGGGCGGGGGGTCTGATCCATCACTAAACCCTCCCGGGGGCTCCCCCCTGCTGGTTCCCCTTCCTAGGAGCCCCCGTCAGACTGGCTCACGCCCCACAGCACAGCGGGGAGCAGGGTGACAGACAGACTGGTCCGCCCTGCCCAGCGGGACCTGCCCCCGCCGAACCCTGCTCCCAGCTGTTGGTTAGAACGCACAAGCCTTAGCTCGGGAGCTTCTCTCTCTAGGACAGACAGCCGCGGAGCATCAACCAATCAGCTTCAGCAATATTTGCATAAAGAATCTGGAAACAAGAAAAGCCGTGAGAAAGGCGAATTTACAGCCCTTTTCTCCCGGATGACAAATGAAAGACCTCCTCAATCCCACATGAATGTAGTCTCTGTTGTAAAATGAGAACTAAGAAGGCTAAAATAGGACTTGTTTTGAGAAAAAAAAGAAAAACACCTATCACCATATGTGTAATATTAAATTAAATCGGTGGTTTATATAACTCAACAACAGCAGTTATTTAATTGCCCGGATGATCCTCAGTGGTCTGGGGTGCAGGCTTCAAACCTGTAGCTGTCTAGCGACAGAGTGGTTCAATTCCACCTTTCGGGCGGCAGCCCCTCTATTTTCACTTTCCTTCAGGCTGTCTATTCCCCTTCCTCAGTTTCTTTCTATGGGTAATAATGGAAGTGGTGGGTTTTCTTCTAATTTTACTGCCAGTATAGGCTGCCCTCACTAGAAGTCCAGTTCCAATATACTTGGATTTATAGTGAAAGGATTTAAAGCAGGGATTTTTTTCCCCCACAGCTGACTTCAATTTGTGCAAATTGGGGGGGGGGGGGGGTTGCATGATTTAAGAGCAGGGAATGGGAGGACTTATAATGCATCAGTTCCTACAAGCGTCAATGACTTTAGTGTGGAACTGATGTATATATGGGGTGACATAGCAGAGATGCCCTGTACCGGTAGTTCAGGGGTTGGCAACCTTTTCAAGTCAAACAGCCAAACTACATCAAAAGTCAGAACAACGGTCAACAAACAGCCAGTATAAGAATGCCTATTTGCATGGCTGAAAATATACAATTTAATATTATTAATAATTGACGTGATGAATAATAACAGCATAAATGAAACATTGTAGTCACCGACTTTATTTAATGGAACGTCGGCTGTTGCTGAGGGTGCAGGAGTCAGGTTTGGGTGTTTGAGGGGCTCAGAGCAGGGGGCTGGAGTAGGTGGAAGGTACAGGCTGCCCTGGGGAGAGAGGACTAACACAATCCACTCTCACCACAGCAGCTTGAGGCCACATGAGCAGCACCTCTCCATGGCCACTGCAATCCAACAGGCACAGGCAGAGGAAGGTCCATGTCCCCAGCTGGGGCAGGTCCAGGTTCATTTGCCCCGAGTTCCCCAGCAAGAGTGAGGAAGGCAGCAAACTGAGCACTTTCCTATTGCTCTGTGATGAAGGGGAACAGCCAGCAATGTCCCCATACAAATCCCACTCCCCAAGAGCACCTGGGGGATGAGATGCTTGGGGCTGGGGCAGTCCCAGATGGGGGCGGCGTGCACACCCTCGGCCAGTCTCTTTCATCTACTTTGTGGTGCTGCCTCTTTTCTGTATGGTTTTATGAGAAGCAATCCCATTGCAGGCACATCCCATTTTCCTGGCACAATCAAACCCTTACTTGCTTAAGTCATGATAAGAGGAAGCTGTATACCGATTTTGGTGGCTCTAGTTCTTACCCTTTGGGATTTCTTGAGCAAAGGGATGGACAGACACACAGACAGACAGAAAGCATATAGTAACTTAGGGTATGTCTACACTACCTCGCTAGTTTGAACTAGCGGGGTAATGTATGCATACCGAACTTGCTAATGAAGCCCGGGATTTGAATTTCCCGGGCTTCATTAGCATAAAGCCGGCGCCGCCATTTTTAAAAGCCGGCTAGTGCGAACCCCGTGCCGCGCGGCTCGGGCTAGATAGTTCGAACTACGTAGCCATTCCGATCTATCTGTACACCTCGTTCCACGAGGCGTACAGATAGTTCGGAATAACTACGTAGTTCGAACTATCTAGCCCGTGCTGCGTGTAGCCGCGCGGCACGGGGTTCGCACTAGCCGGCTTTTAAAAATGGCGGCGCCGGCTTTATGCTAATGAAGCCCGGGAAATTCAAATCCCGGGCTTCATTAGCAAGTTCGGTATGCATACATTACCCCGCTAGTTCGAACTAGCGGGGTAGTGTAGACATACCCTTTGTGAAGGAATTGGGTGTGAATAAGTTTACCTTTAAAAAAAATGTTTCTGAGTTTGATACCCAGCTGTTGCTGCCTTCCTCCTTTGCCCAAACCTTTTGTTGGCACTTAGCACTGCTGGAGTAACTGATGTACCTTACATGGAGTACATGCCAAGGAAGGAACATTCATGTTTAGTTGGATTCTGCTAAGCAGATCTTTCTTAGTGTCATTGAGTATCCCAGATGGGAGGAAAAATAATGGAACCCATGCTCTAGAGTTGCTCCGTACTGAATATTCTTTGTCTCCCACCCACTCTGTCATGAAGACTGTGTTAATCATGTCACGCAACCCCATGAAAAATCAAGGATAACGTGACACTAAAAAATGTACGGTCAAGCATTAATTCAATGATGTCCAACTGCAAAGCTTCAGCACTGGCCTGAGGATTTGCTGGGCCTTAAGCAAGCAGAAGGTTGCAAACTACCCCACTGTGTATGCCATCATTTCCTTCCTTCTGGTCACAGTGCCAGGAGTGGGTGTTCTGAATCCTACTGCTGATGGGCAGGAATGGACTATCCCACAAGATGTTGTGCCAACACAAGATCATGAGACCCCAAGTATTTGTTGGTGCTGGTTCTTCCTAATGCTGACCCCGCGTGACTCTGTTTCCATTACACAAATTGACTCATTTGGTTTGATGGATGTTGGGGTAATAGATCACCAGTTGCTCCGAGTACCATCATTGTCTGGCGGAAACCTAATTGCCTTAGATCTACTGATCGTTGCAACCAATCAAAAAATCTCCACGTTTACACTAGCCTGTGCTGTCATTTTTATGAATAAACTGGCCTATAGGGCAACAGTCTGCTGATGCGCTGATGCGCACATGTCACCTCAAGGCCTTTTATTTATTTGTAGGATATTGGCGAGAGCTTTCCTCAATGCAGCTAGGAGCGACATGAATTCCAGATGGCTATCTGCTTTGTGCCATTCCATCTGTTTCTATAAATCACTCACTTTGCGTCCTCTGCTCATAATGCACTTTCTGTGTGAAATACCGCCCGGGCCCCAAAAATTAATTAATGTAATGCAATTTGGCTTTGGGCTTTTTGTTTCCATCAGGGGTAGTTCTGGAATGGCCTTTACCCTACAGTGGACAACTGAGAACGGCAAAGCTAGCTGCCAGCTTCATAACAGAACATAATAAGGCTCTTTCATGTGTGGTTTATAAGGGAACATGCTGTTTGTATCTGTTTTGGTTTTTTCCCAAGAAGCAATCTGGGATTAAATTATGACAATCAAATTCTTATATTCCACCCCACGCCCTACACACAAGCACACAAATGGGGGTTATGCGCTCTTAGCTAGAATTGAACTGTATAATCAACCAGCTTGCATCTGTTCTTGGCATGGACTTCTCTTGTTTCAGCTAATCAACAAGAACAAACCCACTGCTATCCAAACCTCTTGGAAGATTATACCAGATTTAGAGAATGTGTAGTAATCTACCCCTCGGGGGAGCTATTTGGGTATCTGATTGTCACACACACATCATCCAAAGGACAAAGGATCTTATGGTGACAAAGGGTCTCACGGTGAGCGGCTCTTTCATGGGTGCAGTGGATGAGAGAGTATATGGAAAATGCCTCTTTTACCTGCTCTACACAAGTGCTAGGAACAATTGCAGTCCCAGCATTCAGGATTCCACAAAGTGGGTGAGGCTGGAGCAGGGACATACTCCTTCGCTGATTCATAAGGGAAAACCAGTTGTGTTTTTGGGGGCTTAAGAAGGAACTGTGTCTCTTCTAGGGCTGTGTGCCACCCTCCACTCCTCACACAAAGTTGTACCGTAAGGGCACAAACTAATCCAGTGAAGGTGGAAGGATAGGCAGTTGGGGGTGTAGATTCATTCTCTGCTGTGTTCGCTTTCCAGCTGATGTACTGGAGAGATGTGGGTGGCATGAGGCCCCCAGAAGAGTGGTAAGTTATTTTGTTTTGGTACTATCCAATAAACCCTATGGCTAGAGTAGAACATTAATGCTAGACCAATTATAACATCATGTTGGACAAGCAACTAAAAACTTTGTATAAACCATTTCACACACTGCCGTGCATCTGTAGCCAGCACCCTGCTTTTGGATACAGCCACTGGTCTGGCAAAGTGTTCAGCATTTTAACCGAACGAGAGCTACTCCCTACATGCAAAAGTCAAAGCCACAATGAACTGAACAACCTAAAAATGGTTAAATTGTAAGCAACAGAATATGCAGGACCTACCTGGCACTAGAGTTTTGCTTTTGCTTTTTAACTGAAATGAGGTCACCTTGTTTTGTTTTCCAAGCGGAATCAGTGTGGTGTGGAGGAAGTGTTGGTGTTCATGGGTGAATGTCTGTGACGTGGCTCTTTGTGCATATGCCTGACTGGGATCTGACTCAGTGAGCATATGTTTATGGGTAAGTGTGTGACTGCAGGCACACATTTTTGTGTGCACATAACAAAGGCTCTGCCTAGCTTGCCTGTGAGGACTGAACCCAGGTCTTCTGGTTCTAAAAGAATAAGCATCTAAGACCCAGTTTGCTTAGTTTCGAGGAAGCAGGACTCATATAGCTCTTTTGCAGTCCAGCCACTAGAGGGGAACAAAGAGCCATGGTGGGTTCCTAGGAGTACATATGCACAAAAAGGCCTCACTTCTCAGCTACAGTTAAAACAGAGCAAAGGTTGGGAAGTGGGGGGTGCAAAGCTGAGCTCTGTGCCCAGCTGACTTTAGGCTGCCTGTGTGTTGGGACTGTCTCCCTAAGCACTAATATAGCAGTTAAAGACCAGCAGGGATGTCAAAGCCGCACCGTCTACACGGGAGCAGGGTGGATGGGAAGTGTGGGGTTGAGAGTTGTCCATTATGCTGTTTCTGCACTAGTGGAGAGGCTCCTTACTCTGGGCAGATCCACCTCTCTCAGCTTTTAGAGCCTGCGTGCAAAGAACTGCACCACAGCACAGAATCTAGGCCACTCTGTGCTTACTTTTATTTTATTTTTTATGAATGGGGAAAGCTGAGTTCTCAAGTCTGGGCAAGTGCCAGGGGCTATTGTTGTCTGTGTGAGTCAGAGACGTCACGGAAACACTGCCGGGTTGGATTTTGAACAGAGTGTACCTGTGTGCGTCCCACACGCACACACACAGCTACCGAGGCCAGACCACAGCAGAGGCAATGAGTGTTTGCTAGTAGCATATTGACCTGAAGTCCTTAAATGTCATTAGACACATAGTCCCTTGGCAAAACATTGTCTGGCATGACTCACACAAATGGCTAGAGCTAGATGGTTTCCTACCCTGCAAGGCTTTATTTGAAAATAGAGAGGTATCAATCTCCCCTCAAGAGCACTTCCCAGACCAAATCCAGGAATGATTTCTTTGGTTTTAACAAGAGATGGTCAGAAAATGTCTCCTCACCTCCCCCCGCACTGAAAATTTCATCATTTCATCCAAAATCTGAAACATCGAAACTGAAATTCTTCCCTGAAAATTGCCAAAAGAAAAAAACAACAAAAAACCCCAAGAAAGTGCCAAAAATCAAGGAGTTTTCTGCTGAAAAATCAAATTTTCAAGGAAAGCAAACTCTCACCTGAAAATGTTCATAGTCTTAAAAACCCAATGTTCAATTAAAAAAACAAAACAGCCTAGTCTTGCTAAGTCAAGTCTTGGTAAGCCATTCTATGTGGGAAGAAAAAAGAGGAAAATATAGTTAGGAAAATAAATCCTCTGTTTCAATGTAAGTGGCACAGGATACACATTCAGAGGGATCTAGGGACAATTCTTGCTCTCCCTAATCATGTGGGCAGTGCTATTCACATTAGTAAGACAAGCAAGGTTTGGGAAATGGTTTTGGGCGGTTCTGTGCTTCCACAATTCCATTTGTCTTCAATGAGGGCTGAGAGCTGTTAGCATGTCACAGGAGGCACTATGTACTTTACAGATTCTAAGAGAATCCACATGTTATTATAAAATATATAGCCACGTCTTTCATGAGCATATAAACTCTCGAAAGCATTGTTCTAATGTCTTCAGCTAATACAGACGTCTTATATCTGAACTGTAGTGTAGAACGATTCAGCTGTCTCTCTTTCTGCTTTGCTGAATGTTACAAATTGAACAAAAGTATTGGAGTGGGACATAAATTTATTAATATGTTCCAAATGTTTCTCCAAATGTTAAATAATTGGTTAGAGTTTAAAATTGATGTTGTTCAAATTCTCTTTGCATTTCCTTCTACTCAGACTTGGAAACTGTGCTGGTCCTTTGGTTTATAACCTTTGTCAAGTCAGTTTTACTTCCTGGTTCTCACATACTAGCACAAGGCACTTCTGTTGGATCACAACAAATCAGAGGTTTTGTTTAAAAGCATAAAACTTCCTCTGTTCCTTTCAAACTATGAACATCTTTCTGTTCCTATTGAGGTTTGCAAACCAGTCTTTTTTTTTAAAAAAAAAACCCAAATCTGATTTTTGGATCTAAAGTTTGTTGATATCAGCCCTTTAAAATTGAGAAAAGGAAAAGTAGGTGAAGGTCATTGATAAAGTAATTGTCATTGAAGGTGACTATAGTGGGGAACTGTATTAACATGGTATGTCCTATGTATGGCATTACTATTTGAAAGAAAGATGCCATATTTCTGATATAGAACTCTTTTTGAACCGAGATAGTAACATCATCTGGAGGTGTATGCTTGATTCTGAGTAGTACTGGTAGAAATAAAAATCATGGTAGTGATGTAGTAATACAGGCAGGCATTCAAACTGTGTGTACACACTGCTGAGCTGTATTCATCTGGGCTACGTCTAGAATGGTATGATTTTCCGGAAATGCTTTTAACGGAAAAGTTTTCTGTTAAAAGCATTTTCGGAACAGAGCATCTAGATTGGCATGGACGCTTTTCCACAAAAGCACTTTTTGCAGAAAAGCGTCCGTACCAATCTGGACACACTTTTCCGCAAAAAAGCCCCGATCGCCATTTTCACAATCGGGGCTTTTTTGCAGAAAATAAATCTGGGCTGTCTACACTGGCCCTTTTGCACAAAAGTTTTGTGCAAAAGGACTTTTGCCCAAACGGGAGCAGCATAGTATTTCCGCAAAAAGCACTGATTTCTTATAGTAGGAAGTCAGTGCTTTTGTGGAAATTCAAGCGGCCAGTGTAGACAGCTGGCAAGTTTTTCTGGAAAAGCAGCTGATTTTCCAGAAAAACTGGCCAGTCTAGACACAGCCATAATGTCTCAGCAGTTCACCTATCATTATATACACTCTGTCTCATCCTTACTAAAAATACAGATGCATTTGCAAGGAGGATCCTAGCAAGGTATGGCTAAAAGGTCCAATGAATCATCTAGTCGCCACAAAAAACATAGTACTGGGAAATTAAACATTTATAAGCCAGGGTCTGTGACAGCTTTCACCCATGCCCCTCAAAGCAAGCCTTACTAGGGAAAACCAGATTCCAGTTTATGTCTGATACTGATAGCTTAAAGGGACAACTTGCAGTTTACATCATCTTCAGACGGAGGAGAGATGGGGGCATTTTGCATAGTTTGTGAGCATCTGAGAAATAAAGAAGAACTCTGAGTAGTACAGGGCACTCAAGCCCATGGCATTTCCCCACATTTCCCAGGAGATTGTCAGGGATGGTTCCACCTCTGGAGCAGCTGGAGTGCTACCTCAGACAGAGAAAAGAGAACATCACCGAAAAACAAAACCAGTTTGCCTTCATCCCAACTCAGTACAGACCCTATATAGGCCAACAGGCCTGTCGATAGGAAAGGGGTGTCCAGGTGGCACTGAGGGCTGGCTGCCTGAGGCCCCTCCTCTTCCGGGGGTGGAAAGCCAGGCTCTCTGCACACCTTAACCAGGGGCCACCGAAGCTGCCTGTCCCCCTGTAGGCCAACGGTGCTGGTTCATTGAACACTGAATGCAATGCTTCCATTTTATAGTTGAAGGAGCGGTGCTGGAGCAGCCCATCCTATGACTTGGCTCCTGTAGCTTACATACCTGGAGGGGGCTCCAAAGCAGCAAGAAGGATTTCAGGGAGGGCTGACGGGGAATGAGGAGCCCTTTCAAAAGTGACTTTAATTAATGTGCACATGTGCAGCTCAGGAGAGTTACAGCATCCCACTCAAACTGCCTAGCTAGAGCGGTTTCTGGAGCCAGCCATATTCTGTTCAGTAGGGAAGCGCTTTTGGACGGCTCTTGGACAGCACTGCAAGAGCAAGTCCACATACGGTCTGCCTGGCTTTCAGCTGCCAGCTCCAAGAAGGTTGTTTTTCTTATCTTCTCATTTTCAAGGAGCGTGCAGCCAGATGGCCTGTTTTTGAAGGCACTGTGCGTTGGTTGGATGTGTGTTTTGGAGAAGCTGCCAGCTTCACAAGAAGGAAGAAAGAGCAAAAGAAAGGAAAAAGCGCCATTTGGTATCTCTTGCTGGGATCTAGCCAGAGCTGAGGCTGTTCTAAGAAAGGGGAAGTCTTAAAAGAAAAATTGTAGGCAAAATTGAATGCTGGAGAAACTTTCATGCTCAACAGACTTAAGAGACTGAAGTTCTCCATGATACCTAGCCCATCATTTATCCCACTCAAAAGCACAGTGCAGGTACTTCCAGGAGAGGACAGCATACATATCATGTATACACCTTGCTTGCCCATTAGTGTTCCCCGTAAACTGTGTGCTTGAGTGGCCCACTCAGGAGAGATTCCAATGCCACCCAGCCGCTTAGCAGAGTACCCACAGCTAGGTTTGTGTTCCTATTGGTGGTGCACATTCATACATGCCTCAGCGTACATAAAATGTATTCTGCACATGGATGGAAAAAATCTGCACATGAATGGAAAAAAATAGAGGGAACATTGGTAGCAATGTGCCTCAATAACATCCTGGAGTGACCATCTCTAGAGGAGAGTTGAGTCTCCCTAGACTGTTCAGACCCTGGCCTATCTGCTGAGATTGCCAATACAGTAGCCAGTTAGTGCCAATCATTGTGGTGCTTTCTGAGAGTTGGCCATTAGGATCTGGAATTGGCCCATCTGACCATGTAGGTCACTCCAGGAAAAAAGGAACCATCATGGACTGCTGCCCGATGGTCTATGAAGCTTGTTCTGATTTTGAGGAAAGGACCAACATTCCCCTCTTGGCTCCACAGGACATGTTGACATTGAAATTCCTGTCTCTCTGCATGAACGGAACTATCCCCTAGGTGGGTCTGGAAGGCTAAATTAGCCTTAGCTGAAAAAATGTATATGGGATATTTTTATTTATTACTCTTTAATAGATAATTTTGGCACCTTTCTAATTTGAGAGGAAACGTCTGTTTTTTTGGGCGGTGGGGGTGGGAGGATTCAGAAATGTGGGTTTATTTATGTCTCAACCTTTTCCTGCTCATATAAGTCTCTTGTTTTGGTGATGCCAGTGAGTAGCAGCCACAGTAGCTACTGGTATTTTGGGAAACCATGTCTGCAGCCATCCCCTCCGGCTGCGATGCCACTGTGATTTACAAGCAGATTCATCTGCCTGCTTGCTGAAATCCTGATATGAAGGAGATTGTGTGTGTATGTGTGTGTGTGCGTGTGTCACCGCAAACCACATGTCTTTCCTGATTGCATCACATTATTTTCACTAAAACGATCAGAATTCAAGGGTCATCAGGGTAGACAGTGTCTCCATGGCAACGCAGGCTGGGCTTTACAGAGCAGGTGTTCTTTAGGTAACAAGGCAAAGATGGATGTTCTGACTCCTTACTTTGTCCACACACCCCAGGCAAAGCCTTCCTTTGCCTAGGTTTTTGTAGTACATCTGTGGCAGCCAGGGTGTCACGGTGCTACACACCAGGTCCTCTTGTAACATCACAGCAGCAGGAACAACATACCCCAGTTGCTGATGCCCCAAAGCACAAGCCACTCGAGTGAAAGGATCATCTCTATCAGCTGCCCACAGGATAGACACAGATATCTGAGCCATTCTGATACCACTCACTATAAGGCAGTCATGCACATACAAACTAACCAGTTCACTGCAACAAGGGCAGAGAGCACCATGCATAGATGAGTCTTTGAGCCAGAAAAATGCAAAGTAGAATTGAATGAGATTCCTTCTACAAGAAAAAAAGAGGTACCTTTAGGACACTGGGCACCTTTGGTCTGAACCACTGGCATAAAGAACAGGATGAAATCACTTCATCTGAAGAGGGAATTATACAGAATATTTGCTCCCCCTTTCATCAAAATGCAACATGGAAGAATCCAACTATGAACTCAGTAGCTATGAGGTGGCCTCCTGTCAGCACAGTGCTAGGGCTTGGGATGATTACTGAGTCAAGTGACCTAACTGCCTGATCCTCACTGAATGCTGCACAATAGAACTGATGAAGAGGTACGTTTCCCCATCAATTGTATGGAAAATGCAGAGCATGAGGAGTCAAGGTGCTATGTGCTGCAAGTGCAAAGTATTGGTTCCAAAATACACAGACTGGCCTCCTCGGGCAGCTGGGTCAGTCGACCGTTGCAACCTGTGCCTGTATAGCGTGTCTCTTGTTCTCAAGTCACTTTGGTGCTTCTCGTTGCCCAGGCAAAGGCAGCATCTGCTCCAGTTTTCTTCCCAGCAGCTGTTGCAACAAGACTACTCTTTGGTTTTATCATGTCTATCATGCAAGCTTCTGCATCATGTTTCTAACTCCCCAGGCCAAGTGAAAAAGGGTGATACACTTTGTGGTAGCCGTTGGCTGAGTATAGTTACCTGGACTATAGGGGTACATCTAAACTACATGCCTCTGTCGGCAGAGGCATGTAGATTTGTTTGTTCAGCAAAAGCAAATGAAGCCGCGATTTAAATGATCGTGGCTTCATTTACATTTACATGGCTGCCGCGCTGAGCCGACAAACAGCTAATCAGCTGTTTGTCGGCTCGCGCGCTAGTCTGGACGTTCCCCCTGTTGACATCAAAGCCCTTTGTCGGCAGCCCCGGTAAACCTCATTCCACGAGGAATAACGGGGCTTCATTTGCCTTTGCTGATCTGTCTAATCTACATGCCTCTGCCGACAGAGGCATGTAGTCTAGACACAGCCTAGGTGTCCAGTGACCACAGGATACACTAACCAACGAGCTACAAGGATTCTGAAAAGAGGCTAAGTATTGTAAAGAAGAGCAGCCTTCTTCCCCAGTGCCACTCATGTCTGCTCCTCTGTGTCACCTCTGTGTCTGTGACACCGAGCCAGGTCAGGAGTAATCAATATTTGTCCAGGAGAGCCCTGAGAAGAACTCAGGTGCTGCTGGATGTGGGATTGGTGATTCTGTAGCTACCCCCCTTCCCTCCAAGTTAAAATTCAACTAATACCCCAGCATGGCATTAGGATATGCTGCCTCTTTCCAGCACTGTGGACCCCATAACCCAATGCAGTATAGCAGATGATCTATCAGATGGTCGCTTTGCCAACACAGACTACATATAACAGACACAAATCTCAAAGGCGCTACTGAGTGCATGGTGCAAGCTGTTTGCTTCATGGAAAGGAATCTGCCTTCTCTCATCTAAAGTAAATTAAAGCTTGGATTTTCAAAGAGGGGAATCTTCCTTGGACCCCATGTTAGCCAAAGCCCTTCCCCCCATGAGGAACTAGCATCTCAAGCCCCACCCTGCCTGTATGAGGCTGGCCCAAACAGCTTACCCCCTATTCCTCGCTCCACATGGGCCACGCCAGAACTGGCTGGTACTGCTGCTTGCTCAAGTCCTAGTATGTGGGGCTGACATTGCTGCTTGCCCCCCAAACATTCCTCCACACCCTGCTGGGGACACAAACCACACCTTTTGGTCAAACTGGGCATTAGCGCTGTTTGATTTTGCCAACTGTTGACCAAACCAAATGGGACAAATGCCCAGTTTAAAAAAAACAGTTGAGATATCTGTGACAGGACTTTAGAAGGGGACTAGCCCAGCCAAAACAGGCCATATGATCACTACAGCCTTCATATTCTTACCAGAATTGTCTAGTGGACATTTGAACCCTCTTTGCAGGCTTGGGAGTCAACTGGGGTACGTCTACACTACAACGTTAATTCGAACTAACGGATACAGACTAAAAAACTAGCGTTTTGCTAATTCGAACTAGCATGTCCACATTAAGTGGACCCTGAACCAGGCTTAAGGATGGCCGGAAGCAGTGCCGGCAGGGCATCAGAGGAGGACTTAGAGCGTGGAGCTGCTGTCTCAGGCTAGCCGAGGGCTGTTCTTAAAGGGTCCCGACCCCCACCCCGGACAGACAGTTCTCAGGGGTGCCCCGCTTGCAAAGCAGTCCTGGCTTGGATTGCCTGGACTACCCACACTGGGCACATCACACCACTCGGCCATCAGCCCGGCTGCACTTGCCACAGGCTGCCATCTGCGGAGAGGGGGCAATTGGGGGGCTGCAGGAGAGCTTCCACCCCCAGAAGCCCACAGAGCCAGCCCAGTCCTCCCCATCGGGGGCTCGTGCCCCATTCCTCCCTCACCTCCTTCCACTTACCCTTCCCTAGCCCCTCTTCTTGATGTACAAAATAAAGATAACATGTCTTCCAAAATGGAATCTGTCTTTATTGAACAAAACTGGGGGAGACTGGGAAAAGGAGGTGGGAGAGGGGAAGAGAGAGGCTGGGAGAGGGGAGGGCAACTAAAATGATCAGGGGTTGGGAACAGGTCCCATATGAAGAGAGGCTAAAGAGACTGGGACTTTTCAGCTTAGAAAAGAGGAGACGGAGGGGGGACAGGATAGAGGTCTCTAAAAGCAGGAGTTGGGTGGAGACGGTGCATACAGAAAAGTTCTTCATTAGTTCCCATAAAGAAGGACTAGAGGACATCAAAGGAAAGGAATGGGTAGCAGGCTTCAAACTAGTAACAGAAAGTTGTTCTTCACAAAGCAAAGAGTCAACCTGTGGAACTCCTTGCTGCAGGAGGCTGTGAAGGCTAGAACTGGAACAGAGTTTAAAGGGAAGTGAGATCAAGTCATGGAGCTTGGGTCCATGGAGTGCTATTAGCCAGGGGGTAGGAGTGGTGTCCCTGCCCAAGGTTTGTGGAAGGCTGGAGAGGGATGGCACGAGACAAATGGCTTGGTCACTGTCTTCGGTCCATCCCCTCCAGGGTCCCTAGGGTTGGCCGCTGTCGGCAGACAGGCTACTGGGCTAGATGGACCTTTGGTCTGACCCAGGACGGCCATTGTAAGCTCAGGGCTCAGGGTCGGGGGTCTCAGTGGACCACCTTGATTTTCATGCACACCTGCTCCTGGGTGGCCAGGCTGGCAGCTCTCCTGCCCTAGCCGGCCACGTTCCTCTGCCTAGTGCGGAGATCGTGGACGAGGTCCACGATGTCCGCACTAGCCCAGGCGGATGCCTGCCTCTTGCGGTCCCGGGCAAGCTCCCGGGAGCCACCAGCCTGGTCCCGGGAAGAGGGGGAGGGCTGGGGGGCATCAGGTGGGTGGCTCGATCCATGCCAGGTGCAGGGTCTGCTGGCTGGGTGCTGGCAGCCTTGCACCTGGCATGGGCACCGTAGCCAGCCCGTGCACCTTTAAGGGGTCCAGGGCCGGGAGGGGAGCAGACAAGTTTCCCTGGTGTTGGCCAGAGTGGCCACCAGGGAAAGCTGGGGAGGGCTAGCCTCCCACTAGTTTGAATTAAGGGGCTACACACCCCTTAATTCGAACTGGTAAATTCAAACTAGGCTTAATCCTCGTGGAATGAGGATTACCTAGTTCGAACTAAGCGCTCCGTTACTTCGAATTAAATTCGAACTAACGGAGCGCTAGTGTAGCGCCTATGAAAGTTAGTTTGAACTAACGTCCGTTAGTTCGAACTAACTTTGTTGTTTAGACATACCCCTGATCAGTAAGCAGAAATAATACCATGTGAGTCTAGGGACAAGTCACTTGAGTGACTTGCAGCTGGGAGTAGCTCAGCCAATCAGATTCCTTTTTGGTTTACTCAGCAGAGTTGGTGGTGTCTACATTAAAGATTTAATTAAAGCTAATGGCACGAGATAAAACCTCGAAGAATATGTCCAACCAAAATTAGCTTCCCTGCCAATCACACGGGACCAATAGCAAATACTCTAAGCAACAGTCACCGTGACTCGTTTATGAGTGACCAATAGACTGAGATGTCACTCTAAACCCGAGGTTTTCAACTCATGGACTGGGGACTGCTTGTGGCCCAATCAGCACACAGCAGCAGCCATGTGGCAGCCTCGGGGCCATACAGGTAATATATATATTGTGTGGATGTGGCCCACATAACACATAGCTGCATATGTGGCCCACAAAGGTAAATAGGTGGAGAATCAGTGGTCTAAAACATTCATTGCATATTTGTGACTAACAAACAACTGAGCAGAAACGAGCCCGTTTGTAGATAAATCACAGACAGAAAGGTCAAAATTGTTCAGCAAACTTTTCACTGAAAATAGCTCATACAGGTCTCTTTAGTGTCAGGTCATCTGATTGTACATCCAGTGAGCGAGTGTGTTTTCTACTCATGAAATGAAAAGAAGCACAGATGCTAATTCTGTTAGAAATATTTCCTTGCTTATTTCTATAGATTCATCCCTCTGTGATCTCCATTTGCTTTACCGGTATTCATTCATTCAGTCTCACAAAGTCCCTGGGAAGCAGGAGAGCTTTTTTACTGGTGGGGAAACTGAGGCACATGATTGGTTCACCATGACTCAATGAGTCAGTTGCAGAGCCAGAAATAGAATCCAGGACTCTTGGCTCCCTGTTGTGATAACTAGGCAATGCTCCTGTTCTGTTGAATTCCATCTAAGCTCTTTGCAAAATAATTAGAGCAAGTTTATTTCCTCACTAGATAACAATTAAATCTGACAGGCTTTGTACTAGGGTTGCTGAAGATCTGGAGAGGGGAAGAGCTCTTCCCCATGATGGGAGGCCGGGAATGTCAGCTTAGGTGGCTGGAACAGGAGCCTGGTTCCAGCTGCCGCCTGCCAGATATTTGAGTTCATGCCCAGACTTCTGTGCAGGATTGTAGGAAGGCAAACCAGCAAATAATCTGTGGGTGGGGAGAGGAGCCCAAAAAGGGGAGGGAAAGATTTTAAACAAAATTGTGAATGTTATTGTAATAACCATGCTTTTCCCTTGGCTGGCGTCTTCCAGCCACTGAACAAATGTGAATGGATGTTTATCTGGCAATGTTTACATTTGCCTCTGAACTAGACAGGTATTATCCAAGTCTTACAGGTCACACACTGAGACGGTGAAGGCCAGGTCGGCCTTTTCAAATTTGTCCCCTCATTCTGGTTGCCCTGCTTCATGGGTATCCAGCCTGGGGCCTGGTTTTCAGCGTGCTGAGCTCTCAGCTCCCACTAAATGGAATGGAAGTGGCAAACGCCCAGCCCCACTGAAAGTCAGCCCAAAGTGTCTCAGGTTGGATGCCCCATGAGCTGAGGCACCCAGGATTTGGTGACATGTTTGAAAACACTGGCTGAAAGTGACTTGCTCAAGATCACACAGGAAGGCCGGGGCAGATCTGGGAGCGAAACCAGCTCTCAAGTCACAAAGGTCAGTGCTTCAGCCACTTCTGTTGGAAGAAAATGCATCAAGAGGGGAGAGGTAAATATGCTGGAGAGCAGGGATAGGGTCCAGAGTGACCTGGGCAGATTAGAGGATTGGGCCAAAAGAAATCTGATGAGTTTCAACAAGCACAAGTGCAGAGTCCTGCACTTGGGATGGAAGAATCCCAAGCATTGTTACAGGCTGGGGACCGACTGGCTAAATAGCAGCTCTGCAGAAAAGGACCTGGGGATTACAGTGGATGAGAAGCTGGATATGAATCAACAGTATGTCCTTGTAGCCAAGAGGGCTAATGACATATTAGGTTGCATTAGGAGGAGCATTGCCAGCAGATCCAGAGAAGTGATTATTCCCCTTTATTCGGCTCTGGTGAGGCCACATCTGGAGTATTGTGTCCAGTTCTGGGCCCCCCACTATAGAAAGGATGTGGACGCATTGGAGAGGGTCCAGCGGAAGGCAACCAAAATGATTAGGGGGCTGGAGCGCATGACCTATGAGGAGAAACTGAGGGACTTGGGTTTGTTTAGTCTGCAGAAGAAAAGAGTGAGGGGGGATTTGATAGCAGCCTTCAACTTCCTGAAGGGAGGCTCCAAAGGGGATGGAGAAAGGCTGTTCTCAGTAGTGACATATGGCAGAACAAGGAGCAATGGTCGCAAATTGCAGTGCAGGAGGTCTAGGTTGGATATTAAGAAAAACTATTTCACTAGAAGGGTGGTGAAGCACTGGAATGGGTTACCTATGGAGGTGGTGGAACCTCCATCCCTAGCTGTGTTTAAGTCTCGGCTTGACAAAGCCCTGGCTGAGTTGATTTAGTTGGGATTGGTCCTGCCTTGGGCAGGGGGCTGGACTTGATGACCTCCTGAGGTCTCTTCCAGCTCTTTGTTTCTGTAAGAAAGAGGCTGCCTCCACCAGTGTTCCCTCTAAGCTGGGTGGCTGCACAGCTTCCCGGGTGATTAACCATCCCCACCTAGTCAGTGAGCTCCATGCATGTAGCTCTGAGCCTCTGACTGGGCAGGGCTGATTAATCACCTGTGAAGCTGTGTTGGCATAGCTTAGACAGAACACTCCACCCAGGCTTTTGGGGGAGTCCTATGATGTAAAGCAATACACAGACATGGCCTGCTCCTAGGGTTACCAGATGGTTTAAAAAAAATACTGGACACACTTGATCTCAGATCACAGGGGGGAGGTTTGGGGGAGCAGGGCTGGCCAGAGGGGATGGGGGGGGAACCGGCCGGCGGGAAGCAGGGTTGGCTGGGAGGGGGTTGGGGGGAGCAGGGCTGACTGGAGGAGAGAGGGAAGAGAGGGGAAACTGGCCGGCAGGAAGCAGGGCTGGCCAGGAGGGGGTAAGGGGAAGCAGGGCTGGCTGGGGGCAAGGGGGGAGGAACTGACCAGCAGGGAGGGGGCCTGGCCTGGGCGCACGCAGATCCCGGGCTGCTGCCCGTCCCACGCATGGTCCCAGCAGGGCGCACGGGCGAGTCTGGCCCCGGGGATTCTATCCCACCCTGGCCCTGGCCCCTTCCTCTCTACTGCGTAATTGCATACTGCCTGCCTGGCTGGTAGACACGCTCACACAGTACGCAACTACATACTGATACTCATGATAATAATAAAAACGTAATTAGAAAATGCTGGACATTTATATGTCTGGTATTTTCTCAATTTGTTTCCTGGACAGAAGGCTGAAATACCGAACTGTCTGGTTCAAAACCAGACACCTGGCAACCCTACCTGCTCCTTGCCCCCTTCCATTTGTGGCTAGTTGCTCAGCCGGCTGAACAGGTCTGTAAACTCAGGATGGGGATGAGCTATTGCCCCTAAGCTGCAGAAGGCAGGGAAGGCTGGAGACCATGTCTAAGAAAAACTCTAGTAGGTGGAAGGACCTTCCGCTCCTGGCTCTTCCACTACATCTGGCCCACTCTGGCCCTGAGCAAGGGGCCAGGGAGTAGCATGGCCTGATTCTGGAAGGCTGTAAAGAGTTTGCTGTTTACTCCACTCGTGTTTATCTTCCTCCCTCTCCCCTCCTTCCCCCCCCCTCCCGCCCCTGCAAAGACTCGTATGGCTGATATAAACAAATGTCATCTTCTTTGGACCCAAATGTTCTGGTCAGGCTCTCCTCCTTCTTCCTTCTCTGGAATTTCTAACCTCCAGGGACCCACTGGGAGATAATGGCAGGAAACTCTATTGTCTAACATGCCTTAACAAATTACTCTAACCTCTTTGGGGCCAAGACTGTCTTTTCATTATACTTGAGCAGAATACCTAGCACCATGAGCAAATACCAATAGTAATGACCTGACAGCATCCTTACTCCTCCAGGGTGGACTGGGGGTGTCCCTATCGCCTAACTCCTTGTACCGGATTCTGATCTAATGAAGCCAGTGGCAAAATTGCCACGTATGTCAGGGGGCCTGTGTTTGGCCCTAGACATACAGCAGAAATCTCTGGGTAACAAAAGGTCACTATTCAGAGCACTCTCCTTTGTCCATGTCAACATGTGGCCGCCTGATAGGGATAGGAAGGGGTGGGAGAAGCAGAGCCATAGGAAGGGGCAGGTGTGTGGGTGGACATTAAGACCCAACAGTGTCCTAAATTTTTGGGTGCCCTACGCAGCTGTATATTCTGCATATGGGTATGGACAGCTCTGTCCCCAGGCCTCCGCAACTTCTTTTGGTGTCCTGTGGAGCCAAAACTCCCTTCCCTAGCTGGCAATATTCCCACTAATCTTTTCCATCCGTGTGCAGAATACATTTTTCTTTGTGCACCTAGGCATGTGTGGATGTGCACCACCTGTAGAAACAAAAACCTAACTGGGGTGCTCTGCTAATCTGCTGGGTGACATTTGAATCTTTCCTGAGCAGTAGCACAGCTTATAGGGAACACTGCTCACTGGAAGGTACATCTACCAGCAGTGTTATTTTTGAATAACTGATGTTATTTTGAAATAATGTCAAGATGGAGGACTTCTTACTCCCACTCCTGTAACTCTCATTTCAAGAGGAGTAAGGGAAGTCAAAGGGAAAGTGTTCTTCCTTCAACTTCCTCCTGTGCAGGCAGTGTCAAAAGCCAAATTAAGCTATTTCGACTTCAGCTACACAATTGACATAGCTGAAGTTGTGTAGCTTAATTTGACTTTTTGCCTGCAGTGCAGATGTGCCCTGTCTGGTGAACATGGAGCATGGGGCAGTAGAGGGAGGAGCATTTTCAACTGCCTGACTTAAAGGGAGAGGTCTGGTGGTTAGATCTGGATCCAGATTAGAGGCAGGGTTTGGGGGTTCATGGGGCCAAGCATTTCTCCAGAGAGTTTGACTCCACATAGCAAAAATCTCAGAAATCAGCTCTTTCTGCAAGATTTCTGACCTTGTGGACTCCTTCCCAAAGATCCAAAGCTGAAGAGAGAGTCAGAGATCCAAGGATTCAAATCTGAGCTTCCCCTGCAACCTGATCTTTGATGGGATTTGGATTCAAGCTTCTGGATTGGGCCCATTTCTTTAAAAAAATACATAGCAACCATAAGAAGCCATGAGTTTGATATTTTATGGAGCGGGCCCAAGCCAGCCTCGGGGATTTGGGGAAGTGAGTGCTGCACACCAGAGCTGTCCTGTCACAGGGGCTCGTGTTTTGCAAAGCAATTGCAAGGTGCTTGGTTGTGTTCAAGCAGCTGCATGTGACACCTGCTGCATGTCAGTGTGCTCTGTGGCTGGCTAGAGCTCAGGGCAGCAATATTACAAGGGCTTGGGAGACCCAGCACGACTGCAGCTGCCTCTGTGGTTGTGGTGGGGTTGGCTATTGGAGAGGGCAAGGGATTTGTATGTGAGTGAGCTCCGGACGCAAGGGGAACTTGCACTTTCAAGAAAGGCGAGAGTTCAGCTAGAGCCCAGAGTAGTTTTCTAAAAAGAAAGGTTTTCAGAGCAAGTAGCTTTCTAAAGAAAAGCTAAAGGAAACTTCCACAGCCAGTTGCACTATAGAAAAAAGCACTGAAAAACCTGCAGCTGACAAGAGGGAATCAGGCTATTAACTGTGCAACTTGCAGATACTACAAAAATGCCACCGGACTGAGCTAACAGTGATAATAGCTTGCTGTATCAATGAAAATGTCTCCTGGGCATTATTACTACTAGTAGGCTATGTCCAGACTGGCACGTTTTTCCACAAAATCATCTGCTTTTGCGGAAAAACTTGCCAGCTGTCTACACTGGCCGCTTGAATTTCCACAAAAGCACTGACGATCTCATGTAAGATCGGGGCTTTTTTGCGGAAAATCGCGTCTAGATTGGCCATGGACGCTTTTCGCAAAAAGTGCTTTTGCGGAAAAGCATTCTGCCAATCTAGACGTGCTTTTCCGAAAATGCTTTTAACGGAAACGTTTTCCGTTAAAAGCATTTTCGCAAAATCATGCCAGTGTAGCCGTAGCCGTAGTTTATTATGTGTACTGCAGCAGTGACTGGCAGCCCTAGCAAGGGGCCAGACCTCAAAATACTAGGCACCGTACAGACACAGAATGCAAAGCTCCCAGCACCTAGCCTGTCAGTTGCACACGGTGAATAGGCTGAGCTAAGATCAGTGCCTCCATCACCATGGAATCTCTGCTTTAAAGCAGGGCTACTCAACTTTGGAAACCCTGGGAGCCACAATAATACTTGCATTACATGCCAAGGGTCGCATCTTAAGAGTGGTTGCATAGACATGAAAATATATATGCAAATAGCTTCTTTCAGACTGACGGGCATGAATACAAAAATTAAGGCAAGACTATACAACACACAGGCCCCATTTGAGTCAGTTCTGCTGATATTAACAACATGCAATATTTACCCATTTCCACCCACATGACAGCACTTTTAATGGGCAATGACAATCCTGGAATTTAACTACTAAAACGCATATCAACAGAAGACCATTATAGTAATTACTTTTTTGTTTTGGCTTCACAACAGTTTGGGAATTTAATTACTAAAACACATATCAACTTAAACTGCATCTAAACCCAAACTGTACCATGGGCCGCAAACAAATGGGCAGTGGGCCGCATGCTGAGTAGCCCTGCCGGGGGACTGAAGCCCACCCTTCAATCACTTCCAGCCGTTGAGCAGACTGCTATTTTTAGCCTCAGAGAAATCAACTGAACTGATCTGGTAGGAAGCATTATGCCTACAAAAAAGTTTAGAATAAGCCCTTAGATAGTAAATTCCCTGGGACAGGAAACACATCTGGCTTTGAGCAGTTTGCACCAGAAGCTACACTTACAGCTAATAAATAATCCAATCTTACATTTATTATTTGAATCACTATAGCATCCTTTCTTATGCACCCCCGGAATCTGCCAAAACCTGGAAAAGAAGGACTGAACAATTACAAGGAAAGTTGATCTTCATCACTCACATGGTGCCTGGATATTCGGCATTGGGATTGGCTAGAAAAAGTGGCAGGCAGCTTAGCGCCTGGCATGAAAGAAAGGCAAAGGAGCATGGAACAGTTTTCCAAGGCCCGGACCTTGTAGAAGAAGTGAGGTGCGTGCCTATTCCCGAAATTGACTTCACAAATAATTTATCCAACCGTTAAAGGGAACAATTTATTTGACAAATATGATTCAGCCACAAAGAGAGCTGGCTGGCTGATGGAGAGGTTATTTATTTCTGAATAGCTTATTCAACAATTGATAGAGGAAGGGAAGTTGTTGACTAAACCATTCACAAATATTATTCCACAAACTCTCAGAGCCAGTGGGATGTCTCTGACTGTCATGAGCCAGGGGGTCGAGTTTACTCAGCTGAAATGGCAGCTCCCCAGTTCAGACTTCAGGCAGGTTAATGAGCCCAGCTGGGCTGCAGCAGAACTGCCTGATTGGCCAGCCTGCCTAACTCCCCCATCCTGGCTGCTCAGTGCTTAGACATGTAGCTGTGATTGCTGCTGTGCCTTTTACCCTACCCTGCTCAGCTATGTCTACACTGGAGGGTTCTTGTGCCAGAAATATGCAAATGAGGCAAGCATGGCATATCGCCAAGCCCCATTTGCATACCTAATGAGCCACCATTTATTGCAGAAGAGGCTCTTGCACCAGAAGGAGCGTTTATACTGCCCCTTCTTGCACAAGAAAAATCCTCTTGCATGTAGTAAGTTGAGGTCAGTAACATGGAGTCAGCAGGCCTAAATAGAGGCCTATAACATGAAAACAGCAACAGGCCTGCAATCTAGTGAGCAAGACTTTGGTTCAGTAACAGGAGCCAAGAAAGAGGCCCTATTGATAAATTGTGTGATTGTGTAAGTTAGGTTGAGCATGGAAGGACACAGGAAGGTACTGGGTACAGACTGTGAGCCAAAGGGGAGTATTGGAACATCTTAAGAAGAAATGTCTTGGTACAAAAACTCCCTAAAAACTAATGCACATACCGACCTAGGTTCAGGACTGGGTCGAGATTGACAGCATGAAGGATAATAAGTAAGCCCCCCTTCCATAAGGTGAGGGGTGGTAACTAGGCAACAGAGGGTGGTAACCTGGTACGTAAAGAAATGATGTAAGTTGTTTGTACCTGTCTATAAAAGGACACCGCAGAGGGTGCTCTCCGGCCGACCTTGGGGGGGGGCGCACTAGGCGCCTGAACGGCAGGTGTCATTGCCTAAACTTACAGAGTGCACAGTAGCTTAACTTTGACTAACTGCTGTTAATATTTGTTATATGGCAATAGGCCTGCCCGGTGTTGGTACCGTGTCAACGCGGGCCATAGTGCCCAGTGGTGTCACATTGTACTGATCTCTGTTACCAACTGGTAGAGCTTCGCATTTGACAATAAACCTGCTCGACTGATTTCAAACCTTGCCTGCATCTGTCGTTTCCGGGGCCTCTCAGAGATCTCTTGTGTTGACCCAAGTGCACGGGGTCTAACACTCAAGATAAAGGGAGTACCGATTGTTACGCACGCAGCCGAAAGTTTATTATCACCGACGGAGTAGAGGTCCTGTCAGGAGCGCGCCAGGACAACCCTGACCAGACGACGCTGACACTGACAGTCCAGACCACCGAAGGTACCGAGGTACAAAAACACTGAGGTACGACATTGCACATTGCCATTATTCCTGAAAATAATCAGTGTAGCGGCATTGCACAAGAGGGTTTTTCTTGCACAAGAAGGGGCAGTGTAGATGCTCTTTCCGGCACAAGAGCCTCTTCTGCAAAAAATGGCAGCTCATTAGGTATGCAAATGAGGCTCAGCAATATTCCACACAGCCTCATTTGCATATTTCTGGCACGAGACCCCTCCAATGTAGACACAGACTCCCTGCCCTATTCCAGTCCTGCTCCAGCCTGCCACAGGCCCACTCCCTTGCCTGGCCTCTGACTCTGATTTCAGCTGCCAGAAACTGGCTTCTGACTCAGATGCTGACCCTTAGCTCTGGTTGTTCATGTCTAGCTCTGACCTTGGGCTTGATTCCTGGCTCTAAGCATGAGGCTGGGTGTCACAGGGCTCTCACCCCCATAGCGCCTCCAACTCGCAGTCCTGGGAATTAGCTTGTTTTGCTGGCTGGACGCCTCCCTCTAGCTGCTGTCTCCCAATGTTTCTTTTTGTCTATGGCATCCTCTTCAGGACACTGCCCTCAAGCAGTGCCCACTCCAGTGTCTAAGCCCCCCACTTCTAGGGGTTGGTGTTTATCCTGCTTGCACTCCAGGGTCTTCCCTTTCCCAGGGCACCCTGTTCTCCTCCCAGGGAGCACCCAGTTCCCCTGTACCCACCTTGCCTCAGTGACCCATGGGCAGTCTTCATCTAGCCCCTGCCTCAGGGGCAAACTGCAGTGTGGAATGGCCACTCATACCTGGCAAAGGAGCATGGACCTGCTGCCCCTGCCTACCATGGCTGCCTCTCTACAGCCCTAGTAGCCTCAAGCCTTGCAGCTTGCTTACTTGGCCAGAGCTTCCCCAGCTCAGCTCTGCTTCCAGGAAGCCACCTGTCTCCCTAGCAGTTAGGTCCCTACTGCTTTCTTTTCAGAGAAGCAGTCAGTTCTCTCTCTCCCACTGGGAGCCCTTCTTTATATAGCCCCCAGCTGGGCCCTCATTAGCAGAGCTGCCTCAGCTGGGGCTTCGCTCTCAGCCCTAGCAAGTCACGCTTGGCCTTGGCTCTAACCACTAGGTTAGACTGCCCATGACCCAGTCCTGTCAATAGTGTTGAGAGCAGAGCAATGGAAGTCAGGACAGCTGGGGTGAAACCTTGGCTCCACTGAAGTCAATGCCATTGACTTGAAAGAAATCAAAATGTCACCCTTGGGTTTTCTTCCTGTCTCTGCCATGAACGTGGGGTCTGATGTAAAGCCCACTGAAGTCAAGTGAATGTCTTCCCTTGGCTGTTACCTTGGGTAAACTACTAAGGACCAGTTTTAGAGCAGTCTTGAGGTGCCTAACGATGCAGATGGACTTTTCCAAAGTGCCCTAGCAGGACAGGTGCTTAACTTTCCTGGGCACTTTTGAAAATCCCACTGGGTCTATCAGCATATGTAGGGGCCTAAATGCCTTTGCAAAGCTGCCTCTTGGTTTCTCTGTGCCTTGGTTTTTATATGTAAAATGAGATTAATAATGCCTTAAAAGGGGTTGGTTCAGAAGGCTTAATTCCTTTCTGCCTGTAAAGTGCTTGGAAACCATGAGATGGATGGTCTAGTCAGTGCAAACTGGACTCCAGATTTGTGTTTCTCTACCTTCTTATTCCTTTAGCCAGAATAAAGTAAAACATCGCCTCCCTTTAGTATCTTGTGGGTTTTGCTGTTACAACTTTAAAAATAGGTATTGGCACAGATTTAACAAACATTGCAAGTGTCCCAATGAACCAAGCATTAGACAAAGCCAGTTGGTTTGATAAGTCAGATGGAAATGAAAAGTAACTGCAGTTATTAAAGCAACTCTTCTCTTTGAATAAATATACTGTGACTGTGAAAATGAAGCTGGAAAAGACACACTAAGACAGGAGCTGCTCTCTGTGCCACGAGATGGTACACAAGGGTCTGGTCTGATAAATTCATCGAAATGGGGGAATTTCATATCAGTGGGTGAGGCAATTTGCAAATCAGTTCAGCTTTCCTTTCAAAGATCACAAACCCTTTACAAATGTGAATGAATCTAGCTCCATGACAGGTCCAGCTATTATTGTCTCTGTGTTCCAATTGGGGAAACAGAGGCACAGAAACATGGAGTAACTAGCCTGGGGATACCACTAAGCAGAGCTGGACCAGAACCCAAATCTCCAGCTTCCTAGCTGCATGTCAAGTCTTCCTCTTCTCCATTTGCTTACTTGAGCATCCTAAAATAAACAAAGCCAAGGTGCAACTTAAAACCTTTTCTTTGCAGTTTGCATCTGCAAAGTTCAGCCAGTTAGCAGGGTTTTCCGTTCTCCATAGAGCAAGCCCAGAGCAGTTTCCCTGATGACAAGAAAGAAAAATTTTTAAGTCAGGAATCTTTTCTGGAGTCTGTTCAGTTTAAGATTGACATATTGAATCAAGGCCATCCTTTTTTTAAGGCCATCCTTATTTTTTCCACACAGATTCACCCATCCATCCCTAATTCCTGCCAATCAATTAGTGAGTTACAAACTTCCTTCTGGAACGAAGACCCCCTTCATGGACATTTAGGAAGCAAAATAGGTGACTGGCTGTTGCTTGAAGCTAATCCATTTATTCTATTAACCTAAAATTACAGCAGGATTATGAGGATTACATGCGACTCCCAGATGGGATTTGCATTGCTGATTGCTACTCCTTTCCTGAGTGAAATCTGAGCCTGTGAAATAGTCTTTATTTATTTAATTTCTTTTTATGATTTGACCTTTACGATTCAGCAGCTCGTTGAATGAGAAAACAGGGGCAAAATTGGTAACTATTAAAAGATAAATTGCATCTGGTTGAATTTGCCTGGAAGCATGGCTTCCTCTCAGTAGTTTCCGCTGCTTCTAATCTTCAGGCTTTATTAAAACATTGCAGTTAAATGGTACAAGCACAAGTCTGGGACTAGGAGCTCCTGATAACTAATCCTGCCTCTGACACTCATGCCATCTATGGCCTTGGGCACATCACTTCTTCTCTCGACCTCATTTTCCTCTGTGTACAAGAGGGGGACCACACTCCCTTCCGTGTTGCAGGGGTGTCATGTGGGATATTATAAAGCATTTTAAGACTGTCAGATCATGTCTGGGATACATTCAGGACTGAGGTAGTCATATAATGGAAAGGTAATTATTACCATGTTGCAACACAACAGCTCTCCAATGGAGGTCAAAGCTGAATGGCAAGTGGTATGGGCAGCACATTCTAGAGCTCTCAGGGCAAATGAAATGGTGCATGTGGGGCAGCAAAATACACAGCAGCATCACCATTGGTTTACAAAACAGAAGTTTGTATCCAAGTCTCAAAGTCACCTGACTCTGGTGTTCGGGAAGGGCAGCTCTAAAGTTCACTCTGCCATGTCCTCTGCAGTGCATGCGAAGCCCAGATTTGTGGCATCTGAAAGAAAGAATTTTGAAAGTGACGTATAAGGCATCAGCAGAGCCAATTTACAGTAGTTAAGGTACAGACCATGCAGAGGCCTGACCACCAAGCCCTTCTGTCCTGTGGAGCTGTCTCTGTCCAGGCTGTTGCTGCTGTTCACTCTTGATCGATAGGCCAGAAAGCTCCTGACTGATCATAAACTTTGCTGCAGCTCCAGAGCATTTCCATGCCATGTCCATGTCTTGAGAATTATCAGGTGCTTTGACGTGTGTAAGAAAATCAGGGTGGGAATCTGCTTCATAGACCTTTTAGGGGAACACGCTGCATTGACGATCATTTAAGTTTTCCAAGAAGAAAGAATCTGACTGACCCAGAGCTCATCCCTACCAATTATGTCTAATTATAGAACATGTGGTGAGATGGAAATGCTCTGCAGAGAACAGAGTGGCCAGGGGGAGACTCTTTCCTTTAGTAAGTCTGTTTTCACACCGTCCAGGGAATTGACATTCCAAGACCACGTCCTTCCAAACACTTGTGGATTCCACTTTAGTAAGAGGCTGCGTCCAGATTAAGGACCCTCTTTGTTGTCAGCGGGCCATGCTGGATGTGAGCAGATGCTAGGCAGGAGCTGCTTCCCGGATGGAATACAGTGCTGTGCCCTGAGCAAAGCAGCGTAAAACAGATGGCAATTTTTTCCTCAAGGAAAGTTTTTTTAAGTTGTTTTCTTCAGAAATGTCCATGAATTTTTTCCATTTTTAAATGAAAAACTGAAAACTAGAAATTTCAGTGTGGAATTTAAAGAAAAAAAATTTGAAACTTGCTGTGAAAAACACGTATTTTTCCCTTTCCTTCCTTTTCATGCCTCTCCCCGCCCCCTCGCCCTCTCCATTTCCATAGGAAAAGGGCAGGAGGCTTGAGAAAGTAGGGGTGGGGCACTAAATCCTGAGATAAAACCCAACATTTCATAATAAGTGAAATTTTTCATTGAGGAAAAAGGCCCCTTTTTTGTTAGAAAAAAAATTTCTACCCTACTGTTCAGACCAGCGATGGGTACTGATCACTGTTACTGACCTGGTCAGCCACTAACTCAACAGTTACAGAAAGGCTACGTCTACACTGGCATGATTTTCTGGAAATGCTTTTAACAGAAAAGTTTTCCATTAAAAGCATTTTCGGAAAAGCACGTCTAGATTGGCAGGACGCTTTTCCGCAAAAACACTTTTTGCGGAAAAGCGTCCATGGCCAATCTAGACGCGCTTTTCTGCAAAAAAAACCCCGATTGCCATTTTCGCGATCGGGGCTTTTTTGCAGAAAACAAATCTCTGCTGTCTACACTGGTCCTTTTGTGCAAAAGTTTTTCGGAAAAAGACTTTTGCCCGAACGGGAGCAGCATAGCATTTCCACAAAAGCACTGACAATCTTACATGAGATCGTCAGTGCTTTTGCAGAAATTCAAGCGGCCAGTGTAGACAGCTGGCAAGTTTGAAAAACTTGCCAATCTAGACACAGCCAGTATGTATTGCCACAGGAGGCTAAGTTCTTCCATTAAGAACTGTTGCATATAACAGCCTTAAAGGGGAGTTGATTAACACATACTAATGCCAGAGGACAAAACTAACCATGAGACTGCCTGCAGGCCAGACTGATTGACATGAAGAGGTTCTTTTTCAATTATAATGATAGCATTCTGTGAAACATACCAATTTTAAAATATAAGGATCATGTCCTAGAGTTATGTACAATAGAGGCAATTCCGTAACTGGTGACTGGTAGTTGGTAGAGAGATCAGGTGAACATGCAGCCGTTCTTATAGCCAGGAGAGGGATTCTATGAAAAAGCAATCATATGGTGTTAGCAGTGTGTCAGTGTAACTGGTGCTAATATTCCTCTGCGCCAATGGTCCCCAACCTTTTAGGGCTGCCAGGCGCCCGGGGGCAGGGCCGCACATGCGCCACATGCCCGGGAGCGGCACCGCGCATGTGCCAGCCCTGGTCACTAGGCGGGAGCACATAAATGCCCCGGCGGGCACCATGGCACCCGCAGACACCGCGTTGGGGACCACTGCTCTATGATTCTTCTCAAGCTGCTGTTTCTATCCAACATTTAAATCATCCATCCATTTAACTTGTATTTTGGTTATTCATTGAGGAAGAATCTTAGTCTAATCTTAATCTACGTCTACACTGCAATGCTATTTTGGGATACCAGAGATTTGAGCATGCCCATTATTTTGAAATATCACAGGCTTGCTATTCCGATGTCCCTGTAAATCTCATTCCACGAGGAGTAAGGAACATTTTGAAATAGTGATTTATTTTGAAATAAGTGCTGTGTAGACAGCGCCAAATGTCAAAATAAACTACAGTATTTTGAAATTGACTCAAAATAAGCTATGTAATAGGCATAGCTCAAATTGCTTAGCCTATTTCAAGCTACGGGTACAGTGTAGATGCACCCTTTTAGATCTGTGACAATTCATTTGTCTAGAGAGGACATGCATATCGTTTCAGCTGTAGGGTTATATTTTTCAGTGCTATCTTAAAAGGGCAAGGCTTGGAAGCTATGACAGTTGTACATAGTGGAAGTAATTTAGCCTTCAAGGGGTGGAATTCTTTTTTTAAGCTCTTCCTATAATCTTTGTTATTGCTAAAGAGATCTCTAGCCAGGAGCAACTGGGTCCAAACTGATGCTGAACTCTAAATAATGAGAGAACCTGAGGCATTTCTTCATAGAGCCAGAATGCTTGCCAGACGCAGTTGACTTCAGATGCTTGTCTAAGTGTGAATGCCTTTGCCTCCATTTCACCTTATGTATCACAGAATGGAAACATTATTTAGACGGTTTCACTATAGGGTCAGAACATAACAATATTGGCTCCCAGAGATCCCAGCCAAAACTAGGCCCCACGAAGAGGCACTGCAACAATGTTTATAGTGGGAATGCTAAGAGCCATTGAACCAAACTGTAAACCTTTTTCATAATAGGAACTACTTCAAGTCGAGGGGTGCAGCATCAGCCTTCATTCCACTACTTGTGACCCCCACTATTCTAGGGGCTGTACAAACACATAATATGGGACAATCCTTGCCTTGAAAAGCATGCAATCTAAATAAACAAGACAGCAAAAGAGTGAGAGGAGAAATAGGGACGTGATTTGCTTAAGGTCACACTGTAGGTCAATAACAGAACTGAGGATAGCACTTTGACCTCCGGAGTCTCAGGCCATATCTCCACTTGCTGCCCTGGAGATTGATCTTCTGGAGTTCAATTTATCGGGTCTAGTAAAGATTCGATAAATTGACCACTGAGGGTGCCCCCAGTTGGCACCAGTACTTCTCACAGTTGCAAGGAGTAAGGGAAGCCAGCGGGAGGTGTTTACTCCCTTCAGCCTTCCATTGTGAGGAGAATGCCAAGCTCAGCTTAAGGTACGTTGACTCCAGCCACATTGTTTATGTAGCTGGAAGGTGCATACCTTGACCCAGAAGGTTGGCTTTAGTATAGACCTGGCCTTGGTTTAACACCAAATCCACTAACCATACTTCCTCTCTAAGGGTACGTCTACACTTGCACCCTAGTTCAAACTAGGGATGCAAATGTAGGCATTCGAAATAGTCAATGAAGCGGGGATTTAAATATCCCGCGCTTCATTAGCATGATCTCGCCGGCACGTTACTCCGCTCAACAGCTGTTTCAAAAGTGAACGTGCGCGCTGGGACGCGTTAGTTCAAATCAAACCCCTTGGTTTGAACTAATGTTACTCCTCAAAAAATGAATGCCTTCATTTGCAACTAGTTCGAACTAGGATGCAAGTGTAGACGTACCCTAAGAACCATTTCTACTTCACTTGCCAGAGTGAAGGGTACTGGGTGATATTGAAACAAAAACAGGACTATGTAGCACTTTAAAGACTAACAAGATGGTTTATTAGGTGATGAGCTTTCGTGGGCCAGACCCACTTCCTCAGATCAAATAGTGGAAGAAAATTGGCACAACCATATATACCAAACGATACAATCAAAAAAATGAACACATATGAAAAGGACAAATCAAATTTCAGAACAGAAGAGGGATGGGGGGGGAGGTAAATGTCTGTGAGCTAATGATATTAGAGGTGATAATTGGGAAAGCTATCTTTGTAATGGGTAAGATAATTAATGTCTTTGTTTAGACCTAGGCGTAAAGTATCGAATTTAAGCATGAATGACAATTCAGAGAATTCTCTTTCAAGTCTGGTGTTAAAAGGTCTTTGAAACTGGACGCAGATAATCAAGTTGTTGAGACAATGTCCTTTCTGGTTGAAGTGGCAAGAAACTGTTTTTTCTTTGTGATCCTGTCTAATATCTGTTTTGTGGGCATTGATTCTTTGGCAAAGTGTCTGAGACGTTTTAAATGAACAGCACACGGGAGATTCCAGACACCCTGCAGCGTGGGGTGGTAGGTGGGAGCCGGTCTGTGTGGGGTCTGCATGGGTAGCTAGCCCCGTCCCTGGAGGGCATCGAGTACATGTGTCACCACTAAGAAATTTAGCAGTTACAGGATTATTAAAATAACTGTTTGCTTTCTAACACCCCTAATGGGGCGTTGTGACAGATTGTGTCGCCTCTCATGATGTAGGGAAAACACCTGTTGTTTTGCTGGGCTGGCAATATTTTCAGCCAGGTTAAAATACAGGCCATTTACTATAGAGCCCAGGGTGCTTTGTGGAGCTCCAAAATTTTAGCCACGTCCCCAGACTAGTGGTCCCAAACTTAAGCTTACACTTTGTGACCAATGAACACTGTAATGGACCATACACGCTATCCCTGCACAGGCCTGCTGATGAGGGAGTGGGGGGGACCAAAGGGCACAACTGCTCTGGGAACCAATGATTCAAAGGCTCCGGATGGCACTGATGGACGGTGCAGCCTGGGCGATGCTAGAGACCAGCTGTCCCAGCCCAGACCCCACCTCCAAGGCTCTGTCCCTTCTGGGATCATGGAGCTGGCCTCCGCACACTTTGCCCAGGGGCCTGGTGAGTCTGTTAGCTCACCTGTCCCTGCACCACTGCTCCCTGTAAGCTGTGTATTTGAGCAGCCACCCAGCAGAGATTCTGGTTCTGCCCAGCTGATTAGCACAACGCCCACAGCTCCCATAGCCAGCAGCATGTGTTTCTATGGTGGAGTACATCTGCACATGCCTTTGTGCACGTAACAAAATGTATTCCATCCCCGGATGAAATTAGAGATAACATTGCTCTGCGCCCTTCTTTTGAGCAGAGTTCTGCATTGCTCCACAAGACATTATGTAATCCTGTCGCTCACTTCCAAGGGTATTTCAGGGGAAGGACAGATGGGCAGTACTTATGCAATAAAAAGAGGAAAGATGATCTTTGGCAGGGACTATGCAAAGGTCATATTGTACTCAGAATGCGTCACCAGGGCTTTCAACGGCTCACATGTTTCTAGGCAAAGTGGGACAACAGTGACTCGGCGGAAGAGAAAAACTAGTTTAGGGAACCAACCCAAGGCCTGAGCAGACTCTTACGCAAGTCTCCAGCTTCCAACCGATTGTTACATATGCACTCACTTCACCTCTTTGGCACTAATGCTTGCTCCTTTGAATTTATTTTTTAAACTGTTGCTCTCTGTAACCAGCTAAAAAGTGGGCTAAGCAACCAGAAAGAAAGGAAATACTGTGCTGCTTTGATTTGTTTTTCTGTTACCTCATCAGGTGTAAAAGGCCACCTGGCTTCAGAATCAGAATGTATAGAGAAAGGCGCGATGATGCATTAAATACTTGCAGTGAAGCAGACCTGGAGGCATATCACCCTGCAGTTCTCAGGGCAAACAGCCAGTGAGACAAAGAACACTATGAATATAGTCTCCCACAGCACTCTGCCTCTATGGAGCCCATCAATGTTCATTCTCCAAATCTCCAGCAAACCCATATGATTATCAGACAAGGCAGAAAGACCGCGGTCACCTAAGCAGGGAAAAATAATCTAACAGGTATCTAAAGAGGGCTCCAGAATGTAGGAGGGAAGGATCGTGAGTGGATTACCACACTCCCAAAACTGCAGACAAACTAATATATTGTTTGTAACGATTCCTGACATGAAGACAGCACCGCAGAGCAGCCACTAAGAAATATCTTTGCACCCTGGAGCATTCTTCTCAGTAGAGAAAGGGGATTCTTGAGAGAGACTTTAGTCACAAACAGATTTTCTTTTTTTCAAGTTCTCTAGCTTTCACACTAATATGTTCTGTGTTTAACAATAGAAGAAATACTGGGCTTGGGTAGTTCCAGCTGCCTTATGCTGATCTGCCATATTTTGTCTCCCTAAGACAGAACAGGACCCTTTCCATGGCTGAAAGGACAGCTCACTCTCCATTCTCACTGCAGCAGTTGCTAACTGTACAATGGTCCCTCCAAGAAGTGAAGTAAGACAGCAGTTTCCAACCGCCGGTCGTGAACCACAGGATACCGGGCCACAACGGCTCTGGGGACCGGGACTGAGGTACATCGCCCAGCCACTGTTCCCTCTCAGGCCTGCCCACCTCCTCAACAGAGCCATGCCGTGGCTGATCAGCTGCTCTGGGGCGGGGCCAGATGGCCAGCGGCTGTCCCACCCCAGGAACACCATGGCAGCCACCAGCTGGCCCTGGCCCTAGCTTCAGCTCTTTCCCAGGGCTGAAGCTGCAGGCTGCGTGGTGGGTCATGGTTGCACCGGCCAGGGCCAGAGCCGGAGCTGTGTGGTGGATAGCCTGCAGCTGTTCCAGCAGCCCCACACAGAGCCAGAGCCAGAACCGTGTTGCAGGCGACCCACATCTGCTCCGGCGGCTGGGGCCAGAGCCACGTGGCCACAGCAAATGCTCCTCTGGCGGCTGGGGCCAGAGCTGAGTGGCCATGGTGGCTCCTCCAGGGTCTGGGGCCAGGGCCGCGTGGGCCTGTGACATGGCAGTGGGGCTCTGGAAACAGGCTGGCACTGAGGGTAGTGGTGGGAGGGGGCTCTAAGCGGTGGGGGATTGGTGGAGCTGAAGCTGGCTGTTCGCAGTGGCTCTGGGGGCTGGGGCTTTTGGCAGACCGGCAATATTTTATTTGCGCATTTGTTATTTGCATAATAACAACTATGCAAATAAAATGTTACAGGTCCGCCAAAAGTTTGTTAACGGGTTTGCTGGTCTGTGGTGCTTGGGAACTGCTGAAGTAAAATACCAACTCATTTTACAGGAGTCGCCCAATACCAGTCAGCCACTAGATGGCAGCGTCATCTAGTTACCATCAACTAGCCTACAGGTCAGACCTGCACTTTAACCTAGAGGAGGAAAAAAAGTTGGCCCTCCATGGGCCAAAGCTGTCTCCTTGAGTCAACCCATCTTAGTCACTAGTTTCACAGCCGTGAGATAACAGATTTTAATAGCATCGTTGGTGATGGCAGTGTTGCACTTGTTTCTGATGCACTCTTTCTTGTCTGTGGTACTAACGAGCCTAATTCTGAATCTCTTAGTTCTTGTCTGAATCCTCTTCTGTTTTGGTTTTAAACGGCACTAAGTAGATGTTGCCACCAGTGTGATTGGTATATGGGTCTGAGCAATATATGTTACAAGCCTGTGATGACAAATGATGACTTCTTAGGGATGAATGAAAAGCCCCACAACTGGTCACACCTGAATCCTTTGAGCCAGGTTTCTTGTGCTATCTGTGGTCACAAATCACCTGGCCTTTGCTACCAGCACTCTGTCTGGGAAATAGCAAACCTTTGCCTTTCTTTTTCTTCTGTTTTCTGACAGGCATTAGCATTTCAGTATGTATTTTTCCATTTTTACAGTGCTTCTCACAGATAAACTCCAGGTGCTCCAAAAACAATATTGAAAAACACAGAAATAATCCAAATGTACAGAGACAAAAACAAACAGTAATAACAACAACATATCATCTCCTGTCCAAAACAAACAACTACAACCTGATTTGCCCTACCTCCTTGGAGAACTGCATAAGTGATTAGGCCTTACAATATGTCTGTTTACTTCAGTGTCTCTATAGGAGTGATCATGCCTCCTTCTACTGACTGGTTCCTGCAACTATAATAGCCTCTACTTACAGTGAAAGGAATCACTTCTTTCGCACAGGAAGGAGTTGTGTTTTTAGGGCTGAAAATCTCAAGGTTGATCCCTGCTTATGACTGCAATATTATTTACATGTATGCAGCTACAATTAATTATATCTACAAGGCCAACAAACTTATATTCTGTTGGACCAGAAAGGGAAGGATGTTCCAGAGATGAAGGTCTTGCTGAGAACAATCTGCTACTCACAGGTTCTTTAAATCCACATATTATTGTCTTAGTCATTTACCACTTATGTACCCCAACAAGCCCTATTTTGAAGACTTAGGTGGTGCATAGGTCTTGATTTGGCTGATGCCTTAGGAGTGAATTTCAACTAGAGGAAGGACCCCAAACATGAAAGTCCTTCCAGGGCAGTATTGGTAGTTTGAATGGCTCAATACTGTGTAGCTTGGGGGTTGTGTCACTCATACTGTATGCCATCTTTTTGTCATGAAGACCCATAACAACTAGACCAGCAACAGTCGGAGACTTGGCATGAGTCCTGCTACATAACCTCCATTTTGTATAGGAGGAACTATAATCGCACTGAGACATGCCCAGGCCCTTAGGCATCTCAGTGGATTTCAGTTACCTGCTTACAAAGTGTTTTGATATGCAGCTGTTTCACTGCTGCAAGGTTTCAGGAGGTGGGGCAGCATGAAAGGATGTTGTTACTTGTGCTCTTTGCTGGGCCATGAGGACTGGAAAATATGTATTTAAAAATTGTGCAAGGACACTGGCAATAGCTGCCTTTGTTTTTCCCCCCTAAATCTGAGTGACTTCTGTGTTACTGAGAGGTAACAGACTCAGATACTGACATTCCACACTGGATAAACAGGACCAGGCAAAGCCTGGGCAATGCAAATGTAAGGCTCTCTCAGCCTGGCCCACCAGAGTATCCCATGCCTGATTTGGAGAGATCTGCTCTAGTCTCTCAGGTCCATTCAGTCATTTGGCTTTGCTGTTGATGTTGTCAACAAGCAATCAAAGACACCTTTAAGAACTGGATGGAGAATGATCACCAGCTCCTTTCAAAGAGACCACTGAACAGCCAGCAGCTGAAAATGACTTTTGGTTTACTATCCACTTGGCTCTCTCTATCATTAGCCATTAGAGCACCGGAGCTTTTTCTGATAGGGGTTTCTTGCACAAGAAACCTCTGTTGTCTATCCACACACGCCTTTTTGTGCAAGAGCTCTTGCACAAAAAGGCTTATTCCTCGTAGAAAGAGGAATAACTCTTGTGCAAAAAGCTCTGTCTTCTGACAATCTAATGTACTTTTTCTTAAGAACATAAGAACGGCCGTACTGGGTCAGACCAAAGGTCCATCTAGCCCAGTATCCTGTCTACCGACAGTGGCCAACACCAGGTGCCCCAGAGAGGGTGGACCAAAGACAATGATCAAGCGATTTGTCTCCTGCCATCCCTCTCCAGCCTCTGACAGACAGAGGCCAAGGACACCATTTTATCCCCTGGCTAATAGCCTTTTATGGACCTAACTTCCATGAAATTATCTAGCTTCTCTTTAAACTCTATTATAGTCCTAGCCTTCACAGCCTCTTCTGGCAAGGAGTTCCACAGGTTGACTACACGCTGTGTGAAGAAGAACTTTCTTTTATTAGCTTTAAACCTGCTACCTATTAATTTAATTTGGTGTCCTCTAGTTCTTCTATTTAGGGAACTAATAAATAACTTTTCTTTATCGGCCCTCTCCACACCACTCATGATTTTATATACCTCTATCATATCCCCCCTCAGTCTCCTCTTTTCTAAACTGAAAAGTGCCAGTCGCTTTAACCTCTCCTCATATGGGACCCGTTCCAAACCCCTAATCATTTTAGTTGCCCTTTTCTGAACCCTTTCCAAGGCCAAAATATCTTTTTTGAGGTGAGGAGACCACATCTGTACACAGTATTCAAGATGTGGGCGTACCATAGTTTTATACAGGGGCAGTAAGATATTCTGGGTCTTATTTTCTATCCCTTTCCTAATAATTCCTAGCATCCTATTTGCCTTTTTGACCACCGCTGCACACTGTGTGGAAGATTTTAAAGAACTATCCACGATAACTCCAAGATCTCTTTCCTGATTTGTCGTAGCCAAATTAGCCCCCATCATACTGTACGTATAGTTGGGGTTATTTTTCCCGATGTGCATTACTTTACACTTATCCACATTAAATTTCATTTGCCATTTTGTTGCCTAATCACTCAGTTTGGTGAGATTTTCTTGCGAAAAAACACACTTGTAATGTGGACGCTCTGCAAGTTTTTGCGCAAAAACAGCTGTTTTTGTGCAAAAAATCTGCAGTGTAGAAATAGCCATGTGCAGGGGATGCAGTGCCTCTACCAATATGCAGGAGTCCCTTACTTTCCTAGACTGTGTCAGGAACCTAGCCGTACTTTCTTGACAAAGAATAAAGATCCAGTAATTTCATGAAGGCAAAATGAGGTGAAACTCAAAATGCAAAAACATAAAAGGCAAAGCTCAGTTAGATCGCAGCATGACAATTCTTTGTGTCTCTAGCTAACAAAAGACATCTTTGATTCAAATAACAGTGATTTGTTGGGCACTGGTTGGCTGGCAGCTTCTCCTCTCTAGCCATGAGTGACTTCATTTTTAAAATAGTTCCAGAATTATCTGGGTTGGTGCTACAGTTCATCAGGCTTCTTATTTTTTCTAGGCAACATTGAAGGAGAACTTTGTATTTGCATAGTACATTCCCCCAGCAATCTCACAGCATTTTACCACTACTACTACCTAGCTCTTATATAGGACTTAATTCAGCAATTTACTTTGCTTGGTTGCTAGTCCAGGGTCTCTCTGTGCAGTCAGCTGTCAGTTCAAGGTCTAAACATCACAGCACACCAGCAAAATAAGTATTGTTACCCCTGTTTTACAGTTGGGGTGAAAAATTGAGGCAGAGAGCCATTAAGTGTCTTGTCCAAGCTCACACAGTGAATCAGTATCAAAGCTGGGAACAGAACCCAAATCTTGACTTCTTCTCTATTGCCAATAGGGCACACTTCCTCTGTGTGAGGTTATCGGTCACAGCCTCCATCCTGGATGTGTTATGTTCTCATCATCTTGCCATATAGGAAAGTTTTTAACCCCGTGTTTTTCATGGATGTCTATATAAATCTCTCTAAAGAAGAGACTGTAAGAGAGAAAGGCAAGGAATGCTGATGTCTAGTCAAATCCATAATTATTTATATGTATATGGCCCTTGATGCTGCAGAACAGAAAAAAATGACAAATGTTTCATGTCAACATGTCAAATTGGAACAATTTTTTTTTTGCCAGCAGACAGGATATTTAAAAGATGGAGTAAAACTCTGTTTGATGGTATCTTTGTACAAATATTTATTTCCCAATTTAATTTAAAACCCATCTTTATTGTTGCTTTTGTGCCTGGCAATTTAATCGAGAGGCTGGAAAAGTGATCTCTTTTCAGCTGTGTTATTTTGACTGAGGCAGCAAAGTGGATCAAAGATGAGAAATCGAACAATAGTAGCATTTTATCATCCTGAATATTCACTCTCTTTCTCTGATATTTGCAGGCAAACTATTATGTGACTAATGGATTTGTTTTTCTGACGTACTAAGAGTACAGATCAGAGTATTTGTAGCATTAAAAAGGCAGAATTTGGTATAAAAGAATTGAAACAAGGAGCATGTCAAGCAAAATCAAGGGTGCCACCCGACACACACAGCAGTGCTTCCCAGAGAGGATGGATGTCATGTTACTCCAGTCTTTTTATTGTCAGCCATTTGTTTTCATGCCACATAGTATCACATTAACTGGATGTTATTATGCATTCCATCTTAGTCTTGTTAACGTGCTTTCAGCGTGTCAAGCTGACATATTTTTGTTGCACAGAATATTGCTGAACACTCAAGGACTTTAATTCCTACACTAACAGTTTATCTAACTAGCAGAGAAAATAAATGCTAGTTCCATTGTCAATTCTTTAAATGATAATATCCATCTGACTTACAGTTTATTACCCAGAAGGGAAGGAGAACTTAAATGTCCCTTGTTATTTATTTAAAAGCTTTGCTATTGCTCACAGCACCATAGCATCTGAACTCCTCCCAGTTATTAATGGATGTGGCTTCGTAACATCTCTGTAACCCAGGCATCTATGAATGTCTCTATTCTATAGAGAACGAAACTGAAGCACTTAGAGGCTCAGAGATGTGCATAAGGTCACATAAGTCTGTGGCAGAGTAAGGAAAAGAACTCAGGTTTCCTGATTTCTCATCCATTGGCTTAACTACAGGATCATTTGTCCTTTCATGCTCATGCATAGGCATTGCTGGTGTGTGTGTTACAACTTGATCAGGTGCCCTTCTAGACATTGCAAGTGTGTTGTGAGTGGTCCCAGTCATTGTGTCCTATGTGCTCCTAAGCCAATTGAGTCCAGATAGAGCCTAGTTCAGGGGCGGGCAAAAGGGCCTCTGTGGGCTGAATCCAGCCCACCAAGTGGGTTGATACAGCCCGCAGAGGCCCTGCCGCCTCCCCACCTCCAGGCCAATTAGGGCCTTGGGGTGAGGGAGCACGCGAAGCTTCCTCCTGCCCTGCCAGGAGCATGTGGTGCTTTGAAGCGCCATGTGCTGCTTGCGGGGCAGGAGGAGATGTCGTGCCTTGATTGGCCTAGGGGTGGGGGAGCTGCAGGAAGTTTCCTCCGCCCTCCCCATGCCCTGCAAGGAGCTCACGGCAATTCAAACTGCCACATGCTCATGCAGGGTGTGGGCAGAGCGAAGGATGCTTCGCGCAGCTCCCCCGCCCCCAGCCCTGATTGGCCTGGGGGTGGGGAGAGCGCACGAAGCCTCCTCCTGCCGTGCGAGGAGCACATGGCATTCTGAAGTGCCGCGTGCTCCTGGGGGAGGGTGGGAAGAGGCTTTGTGTGCTCCCCCACCCCTGATTGGTCTGGGGATGGGGGAGTGTGTGAAGCGTCTTCCTGCCCTGCAAGAGGCATGGGTGCCTAATGGGAAGAGGGGGGGCAAAGGGTCTCCCCCACCCCTGGACCATGGTCTGGGGATGGGGAAGCCCAGAAGTATCAAAAATTTTTGAAGTGGCCCCCAGCCAAAAATTATTGCCCACCCTGGCCTAGTTCCTGTTACTAGCTCGGAAATTTCAGGACATACTTACAGGCTCAAATAGTCCAATGCCCTTCTTTGGGACATGATGGTATCCAGTCGCTCTGTATCCCAAACTCAGTGCCTCAGACCTCCCGACTCCCCTAGTTGCTTACACGTGCTTCCCCAGAGTTCCACCTAGTTGTGGGCCCTCTAGCTTTTCCTTTAATCCCTTCAGGGACAATGGGGCAGTAAGGCAAGGAACACAGGCTTAGCAAGGGCATTTCTTAACCACAGACACTTTACTCTTTAAAGTGCACTTTATTCTTCAAGAGCAATACACATCTTTGCAAAATCTTTGCAGCCCGGGGCAGAAGCCTTCTGGCGCCCATGGGTAGACGGGTTACGGGCGGAGTGACCCCCGTCTACCGCGTCGGGGCGCGAGCAAGCTCCAACGCTTAGGGCCCCAGGCAGGGACCCGGAGAGAGGGCGGGACCGGGTCCCCCTCCCTCCACCGAAGGAGCGTCCAGCTCCGAGCAACGCCGGCGTGGGCGTGTAGCAGAACCAAGTCTCGCACCTCCAGGAAGTGGAGGTCGGACTAAGGGGCTCAGGCCCCACCCCGCAGAGACGGGTAACGACTACTGGGTCCGCTGACCCCCGCCCCCTTCCTTCCAGGGAGGGGGGTGATCGCACCCGATTGCCCGGGCTTCCGACTAGGAGCCCGGCCACGAGACGAACCAAAGGAGGCGAAGGGGTCCGCCGAACCCCCCTCTCAACCTGGGAGGGGGTGATCGCACTCCTCACCCCTCACACATGGCTTCTGAGTCATAGTCCTTCAATTAGGTACCAAGCTTCTTTCCTGGGCGTGCCAGTTGTCTGGAATACCCCATAATAACTTTGCCTTGGATTCTTCAGCACATATCACAAAATGGCATTTCTATTACAAAATGGTCAGACTGATACCACTCTGAGACAGTATACCGGTTAACGCTCTTAGTTGTATTACTGTTCTTACTTGCATTGCTGTAGGCTCCCTCATGAGAAATGCTGTACAAATATATGGTTCTGACAGTTTCTGCCCGGATATCTCACAGTCTTGGTCCATAACAATAGGCAACAAAGTAGATGAAACAAGAGGAACAATGAATAGGCAAAGGACAAAGAAAAATTCAAACAAGTTTGTTCTGTATAACATGTAGTATTTAGCCCTGGTATAAATATGCACAATTTGCATTGAGTGCAGCTGGAATTGCATCTGCTTATGACAAGTTGAATTTAGTCCTGTCTTTTCTGTTAGAATCCACCCAATGTAATGGGATGCCAAATCTATATGAAGAAATTTCTTTAGTCAGGTATGTAAAATTACAAGGTGATGGTATTTGCGAGATTCTGAGCCACAGACCTAGTAATGGGCAATCAGCACCTGTTCTTTTGAAGTGCTGTGCACTGATGGGGCTCAGCAACTCACAGAAAACAACAGGTTATCCAGTCAGGTGGTAGGAGTCCCTGTTGCTGGGATGTACTCATATTAGAAAGCTAGCATTCAGGTTTAAAAAAACACCTTTACACTGCAACTTAAATGGAGCTGAGATACAGCCGCTCCCCGAGTTACGAACAAGTTACGAACCAACGCTTGGTCCGTAACTCAAAGTGTTCGTAACTCGGATCCCATAGAGTTACATGGCGACCGCGCTGTTCGTAAGTGCGGATCGCCGTTCATAACTTGGACCCGCATTTACAACCACTTTGGTTGTAAGTGCAGGTGGTTGTAAGTGGAGGTGGTCGTAACTCAGGGAGCAGCTGTATTAATACATCTCAGGTCCCCTTAACTCTGACCTTGAAGTCTCTACAGGCCAGAAGGAAGATCAATTTCTACACAAAATTCACTATTTCATTTATTGAGTGATAGCCAGCAAAATATGCCTTTTATCTACCCTTTTTAAAATAAGGAGAGGTGCCTATCTGAACTTGGTAGGCAGCTGACAAACGTTCAAGAAATAAACTTTAAAAACAACAAATGGTCTGGTAGCACTTTTTAGACTAACAAAACATGTAGATGGTATCATGAGCTTTTGTGGGCACAGCCCACTTCTTCAGATAATTGGAGTTCTTCATTTGAAGAAGTGTGCTGTGCCCACAAAAGCTCATGATACCATCTACATGTTTTGTTATTCTATAAATTGCTACCAGACCATTTGTTGTTTTTTAAGTTTATCCTGTACTAACTCGGCTACCCCCTGAAGATTCAAGAAATAGGAATCCTATAACGTAACACTAGACAACCAGGCAGTACACAAAGCATTGACAATTGTGATGATAGGGTAACCAATAGTTGCTGTTATGTGTCCCATTCTGTGCCTAAGCTACAGAAACTGATCAGTTACAGGTTTCTGCTCTTTAGCTTCAGTTGTAAGGCCTTGGCCCAGGAAGGTCCCTAGTTCAATCTCTGGCATCAGCTACAATGGCAGCTGTCATGTAAATTGAGGTTTGGTCTGGGCTTCAAACAAGTGTGGGCTTCCTTTGCCCAGAGAACTCATGCAGCCAGTGCCTTGACAGAGGAAGTGTGTTCCAAGTATCCTAGTCCCAATTCCCACAGCACTATGAATTCTGACTGAATCCCCATTTATGCGGAGGCTGACACTGGAGACATGCAGAGTTGAAAGCATGAGTCTCTACTGCTTGGCTGCGTCTAGACTGGCAAGTTTTTCCGCAAAAGCTTCTGCTTTTGCGGAAAAACTTGCCAGCTGTCTACACTGGCTGCTTGAATTTCCGCAAGAACACTGACGATCTCATGTAAATCAGTGCTTCTTGCAGAAATACCATGCTGCTCCCGTTCGGGCAAAAGTCCTTTTGCGCAAAAGGACCAGTGTAGACAGCTCAGATTTGTTTTGCGCAAAAAAGCCCAGATCGCGAAAATGGTGATTGGAGCTTTTTTGCGCAAAAGCGCGTCTAGATTGGCACGGACGCTTTTCCGCAAAAGGTGCTTTTGCGGAAAAGTGTCCGTGCCAATCTAGACGCTCTTTTCCGCAAATGCTTTTAACGGAAAACTTTTCCGTTAAAAGCATTTGTGGAAAATTATGCCAGTCTAGACGCAGCCCAGCAGTTGCAGCTTTTAGAAAAAAAGTACTGCAAGGATTGGCAGCCCTGTATGGGAATGAACAGTGATTTGAGAGTGGTGGCTGAAGCAAGGAGGAGTATGCACAGGGAACAGAACCCATGGCCTGTCTAACTCAGCCCCTGTGGCAATTCCAGGTCTGAATTGACTGACAGGCTTGATGACAGAGTTAGCAGCAGTGTTCCCACTAATCTTTTCCCTCCACGTGCAGAATAAAGTTTTATGTGCACTAAAGCACGTGTGAATGTGCACCACCAACAGAAACAAAAAGCCTAGCTCAGCTCTCTTGTTGGGCAGCATTTGAATCTCTCCTGAGCCTTTGCACAAGTACCCAGCTTCCCGGGAACACTGGTTAACAGGCCGGCTCCTCTGGCTGTTACACACAGGTCAGCCTGGGCTACCAAATGGCCCATACTAGGCTTTAAAAAAAAATCTATTAATATTATGCAAATGAACTTAATGTGCGGCTTCTCCGGAAAGCCCGGCTCCTGGCCCGCCAAGGAGAGCGGCCCTTTGCTCCGCCCTCTGGCTCCCTACTGCCCGAGCCTGGGAGGGGCCCGTACAGCGCCGAGCAAAGCCCGGGCAGCCCCAGCTCGCGCACAGGGGTGGAGCGGGGGAACGAGGGTTCCAAACAGCGCCACACGAGCACACGTGGGCGCGCTCAGACAGAGGGGCGGGGCAAGTCTTGTATTGTCACCAGCCCCGCCCTCCCTGCGTGACCGGCCGCTCGCCGGCGCCCCGGAAGCGGTTGTGCTCCCGCCCCCGGAAGTGGCGGCAGGGGGTACCTCTCGGGACGGGAGGAGGCCGGAGGAGACCAGAGGGGTTTCACGGGGAGTCGGCGCCATGTTCCTGACAATGGCCGCCTGTGAGTGGGGGAGTGGGTCCGGTTGGGCGCAGCTGCCGCTAGCGGGGGCGGCGGGAGGAGGTTGGGCCTAACGGTGTCAGAACGCGCTTGGGCCTACGCCGGGGCAGTGCTCCTGGCTCCGGCACTACATCTCCCGGCGGGCAGCGCGCCCGGAACCACGTGGCCCTGAGTTAGCTGGGCCCCGCCGTGGCGCGAGGTTCTGTGCTGCCCGGCTGCGCCCCTCCCCCGCCCGTTGGTTGCAGGGCTCTGGGTCGGGACCTGCGTGCGAGCTCCCGAGGGGTGCGGGCTCTGCGGGGCTTCGCTGCCCCGTCCTCTGGCCTGATCCCTGCGGGCTCCCGGGCAACCCCCCAGCGACCCCGTCACACTGAGCCCGTGGAGCCAGTCGGCGCATGCACCCCACACAGGCGGACAGAGGAGTGGGGTCCTAGGCCAGCGCCCTGCCTGCTGCAGCAGCGCCCAGACTGCTATTAGGGATGTTAAGAGGCCGGAATTTAACTAATCGAGTCGTCAATTGAATTTTTATCAACTAATCGTTTAGTTCACAGGCAGCCCGCTCAGTCCCAACTCGCACCCCAAACCCTGCTGCAGCTCTGCAATGGAAAAAGCAATAGGAACCAGGGAGCAGACTTCCTGGCTCCTATTGCCTTTTACATTGCAGAGCCACAGTGGGGTTTGGTCCCACTCACAGAACGACCTGGGACTCATCCCAGCTGCCTGCCCAGCTGGCAGCAGCAGCCCCTATTCACTGGGGTCCAGCATGGAGTTGGGATTTCTCCCGCGTGCACAGGGGCTTCTGCCACAAAGCAGCTCCTGCCTGTGAGGGGCCCTAACTAGGGATGTTAACTGCTTATCAAATAGTCTTTTAACTAGTTGATATTCCCCCGTTTATTATCTCTGTGAGACAGAGGTAGCAAAGGGAAGGGGGTGGAGAAAGGGCTACTTCAAAGTGGCAGCACTGCACAATTGTGCGACGCTGCTGCTTTGAAACCCCAAGGCAGTGTTTCATAGGGACAACCGCTGCACAGCTGATTTGCGGATCAGCTGTGCGGTGGTGGCCCCTTTAAAATGCTGCCTCCGTATTTCAAAAAGAGGCAGCCCTGGAGCCCGGGACTAGCTGGGGACTCCCCACCTGAGCCCGGGTTCCTAGCAGCATGCAGCATAGCATGGAGCCCTGGGTCAGCAGGACTTCCCACTGGCCCAGGCAGTACCCAGAGTTCCGCATTCCTCCTTTGTAATGTACAGGAGCCCCAGTAGGGGCTCCTGTACATTACAAAGGAGGAATGCAGAAGTGCCTATCGTCTAGTCGATGGAAATTCCATTGACTAGCCAATTAACTGCATTTCAACAGCCTTAGTCCCAACTCCCTGCTGAGGTTCCCCCCTCCCCTTAATCTTCTGGCAGACAGGGACTGCTTCTTGGCAGCAGTCGTGCCCCCCCCCCCCCCCCCCGGCTGCCTCTCATAGAGAGAGCAATAAGCCAGAGGGACAGGTAGCAATGTGGAGATGGTGTTCAGTGGGATTGGCTTTTAAGCTGGCTTCCTCCAGCATGGACTTGTGCTCTCCTCCCTTCTGTCTCTGATAGAGAGGCAGCCAGGGGGGCAATGTGAGTAGTCAACTCTACTTCCTTAGATTCCTACTTGCCATTGCAGAGTGGGGCAGTTGGGAGACTGTACTGAATGTAGTACAAAAAGAAAGGGGAGGATGCAGGTGAATTTTAAGATATCTACTTGAGTAACTTGGCTGGTCTTTTACCTTCTCTTTCTAAAACAAGGATCAGTAAATTGATAAATAATGTTTTGATTTGATAAATAATGTACACCACCAATAGAAACAGTAACTAAACCTAGCTGTGAGTGATCTCCTGATCAGCTTGATGGCATTGTAATTTCTCCTCAGCAGCCACACAAGTGCACAGCTTACAGAGAGTACTGCTGGCAGGGATCCTGCAAATTCATCAACCCATCATAAATTGTCTGATTTTTTTTTTTGTAGGGGTTCCAGCAGAGTGATATAAAGACAAGGGTAGTGGGTTTGCCTTTCGGTTTAGGAAAGGCATTCTCTGTGATGGGCAAAATGCCCGTATTTGTGGGAGAAGTGGATAAATGATTGTTTAAGGCTGGTATTGTTGCTAGAGTGCTCGAAAAAGTTTAATAAATTAATGTTAAGAAATAGATAAGAGGCAGAGCTGAGAAGGGCATTAACTGTGAGTGCAAGATGCTTGAGCTTTTATGGATGGAAAGCAAGAAGCCTGTGGAGGTATTCTGAAGTGATATAGGAACTAGGGATTTGATCTTAGCAGTATTTTGAATAAACCTGAAGTGGGAGTACTTGGAACTTCTAGGGGCTTAAACAAGAGCTTTGATTGTGCAGACAGAACATAAATTGGATTTTGCTGTACTTCTACTTATATTGCAGTATTGCTTAGAAAGTACACGCAGACCAGGTCTATTGGGCTAGGTACTGCACACGTTATTTTTAAGCAGCTTTTGTGCAAAGCTTTAATAATATTTATATGTTAATATTTAAAAGAAAACAAGATGCTAACATAATTTTTCTTTTTTCTTCCTCTCATCATTGTGCTCCAAAAACAGTGGCCAAGGCCAAATCTAAGTAAGTGACATTTTACTTGTGCTACTGCAAATGATCAGCTTCCCATAGTTGCATTCTAGAGTGACACACAAATATATATGTGCACTAAATATTTGTGGTTCTTCAGCATGTAGCTCTTTCCCCCCATGCTCTGGAAGGGAGGGCTACAGTAGGGATGTTAAGAAATGTTTAGTTTGCTAATCAAATAGTCGATGGAACCTACTGGGTTCTTACTACATTTAAAGTACAGAACCACAGCAAGGTTAGCTTCCAGGCCCTGTACAAGCCAGGACTGAGTAGTCCTGTATTGTGCCAGCTCTGGGACTGCTGCGGCTCTGCCTCCCCTGGTCCCCTCCCTTCGCCACACCATGGAGATGGTGCTGGGAGAAACCAGCTTTTAAGCTGTTCCCCTCTAGCACTGGTTCCTGCTTCCCTCCCACCCTTCTTGCTGCCTCTGCTACAGAAGTGGGGAGTGGAGGGAAGCGATTAGTTGAGTAGTCACTTGATTACCTGATAAGCCTATGCCAACTAGTTATTTACGGCCCTTAAGGCATTCCTCAGCATTCAGTTCGGCCATGGAGGTAATATTGGGAGTGGATGACTCTTTTTGGGTGGGCAGGATCTGTCATGGTGCATATCAATGGACATGTCCTGGAAGAATTACTTGAGTAAATTCTAGAGCTCTATTTTCTTGTAGAATGTGTGTGTGGTGAGGATCTAATTCTAATGGAGTTTCTAAAGGCTGCTATGGACAGTTACCATCTCACCAATTTTGCCCCCTCTTGACCTGTTCCTGGGGTGTACCAGAGGAAGGGCTGAATATGCTGAGGAGCTCTGCTAACCCTTTTTGTATGCCCCTCACTCCATTTGCTTTAGGTCCCAGTGTTAGGGGAAGAGACGGTTGGGTTCTATATTCTGAGAGACTATATTGGATGTAACCTGGATGCCTTTAAATATGATCATCCTCCATTCGCTTTCTAAAAACAAGCTGCATAGAGTCACTTGTATGTGGATCTTTTCCTTTTTGTCTTATTTTAGTGTAGAAGCTACTTATCTTGGCCATGTTCTATGTTCCATTCAGTAGCAAGTTACCTGATGCTGAAATGTACAGCCCTGCTACAGACTCTGCCTCTCTGAAAGTATCATTTTGGTGGGATGGTTTTCAGAACTCCCACCTCTTGGCCCATAGAATCCCCCTCGCTCCCAAGTGCTACTGCTTTTTCCCTGAACCTCTTCCCTCTTTCAGATGAATAGATTCTCTGCTTGTGCCCCTCCCATTGCCATTTGCAGATGGAGTTCCTTGCTATTCATGGACTTGCTGGGTAGGGGGTTTTAATTACAGCTGGCCAAAATTTGGAATTTGTCTAAATTTAGTTTTAAATTGAAATTTCAAAATGAAATTTTTGGAAATGAAAAAAAATTGAATTTTTAAAGTAATTTTATTGATACGATTTCATTAAAAAATACTGGTTGTGTTGAAATGAAACCTTTTTCCAACAGAAAACTGTTCAGGCAAAAGATTTCCAAGAAGCGTTAGCTGGAATATTTCAAATTGTTTTCACAGCCTCTTACACTTTTTTTGTATGAAATAATAGCTGGCTGGGAAGAAAGGCCAAGGTCTGCTCCCAAAACTTGGTCTGCTGAGCTACAGTATTGCTTAGACTATTGAGCATTTGCAACATCTGTTGAAGTTGCAGTTGCTTATCACCACTTACAGTCAAATCCAGTTAATAATTCCACTAACTTTAGTATTTTATTGACACTAAAATGTCCATAATGAGCACCAATGGTGACATTAAATGTTTCAGTTCACTTAACTACACATGCCAAAGATGAATTTCTGTAGTGGAGACACTAAAACCAGTGTGAACAACCACTATATATATCTACTGTTGGCCATAAGGATGTCCTTTGTCATTTTAGGTATGTCCTTGTGAGGATGGTGAGTGCAGCAGGGACGGGCTACAGTTACAACATCAAGAAAGCTCGACTACAGGAGAAATTGGTCCTGCTGAAATATGATCCCATTGGTAAGAATTTGAGAGAGAAATTGGATGCTGTCTGGAGGATGTTCTCTTCAGCTGAATATATCCAGGATAAGCAGAGTAATACTTAGCATTTTACATGTTCAGACCACTGTACTAGTCCTTAAAATATCCTAGTGAGGGAGAATATCAGCCCTATTTTACAGACTGAGACAAGGAGGGTAGTGACTTGCCCAACACCTTGCAGCAAGACAGTGGCAGAGCTGAGATTAGAATTCATGCATTCTACTTCCATGCTCAGTTTTACTAGACTAGGCTTTCTGGTAAAAAGAAGCAGTGATCTAAGCAGCTGCAGAGAAGTTCTTTTGGGACACTTTAAAACCAGACAAGCAGTAAACTCTCATCACAACTTCAAGATGAAATTTATTTACAATAGTTATTTAGAAACTTTTTAAATATATAGGTAAATGCAGGTTCCAACATGCTTGGAAAAACGTTTCTCTGCTGTGATGCTCTGACCCTCACAGAACTCTCCATCATTTAAGAACCTCATTCATTGTAAGTCATGGGTATCAACAGCACATGCCAAGAGAGGATTTTAAAGGTGACTTGGCATCCGAGTTTCCTGGGAAGGCAACAGTTTGTACCTAAAATATTAAAGGCTAACTTGCTTTCACTTTTTAAAATTCCATGGGCGAGGGACGATAAGTCAGTATCAATCCCAGCTACTCCCTGGTTAGCTGATATTTAACTAGGGCATAATTTAAAAATCACATTGCTCTGAATATGTAATAACCATTTGGCTAATAGTCAAAGGGGTATTATCTTCCATGCAGCCTTGGTGGAAGATTAACACTGATATTCTCTGACTAAGGCAGGAGTTTGATGCCTGTGGATAGAAGCTCCTGCGATACAAGCTGATTCAATCAAAATCTGCTAAAAATATTAATGTTGGCAGAAGTCTCTGAATTTCATGTGCAAGGGAAAACCTTAGATCAGGCAGTGGTGGGATTCATTTCCTGGGTTGGAAAATGAGCACATTAATTTTGTATTGCTTCAGAACATTCCACAGCCCCCCATTAGAATCAATATCCAGTGTTCAGAAGCTTCAGAGGAGTAGCCGAGTTAGTCTGTAACTGGAAAAACTTAAACAACAACAAATAGTCTTGAAGCACCTTAAAGACTAATAAAACATGTAGACGATATCATGAGCACAATCCACTTCTTCAGATGAATCCAGTGTGTGCAGCATGCAACAGAGTGGCACTCCCAGCCTAGCAAGTAGTATGGTGGTAGAACAGACTGGCACAACCCATACAATAGAAATGGGAGGTAGCTTGGAATGGCCTGGGGTTCATATTTGGTGTGTGTGTGGGGGGGGATTCCTATTCCTTATATGGGAGGGAAGGGGAGATGCTGAGGCACATGTGGTAGGCAGGTAAATTTGAATCTGGCCATACATGGGTGTTGGATACAGTATTAGATGTACTTTCTGTCTATGCATTTTTACTATTTTTTTTCATATTTCATAAACAATTGGACCCGCATAAAGATAAGCTTTTATATCGAGATAGAAAGTTGCAGATTGTTGCAGTGCATCAGTGCAAAAGCTCCAGTCACAACTAGGCTGTGATGTGTTGGGAAAACAACTTTAGTCCATTATCTCTATGATGTATAGTGACACCTCTACATAGTTTTCAATGTTAACAATTATTGAAATTCATTTTAATCTGAAAAGCAGCCATACAAGTGGCATCATAACTCGCCATGCTCACACTCTCATAGTATCACATGTATGCAGTTTAGAAGTAAAATGATTTTCCTAACTTCAGGTTGAGAACATAAGCACAACCATACTGGGTCAGACCAAAGGTCCATCTAGCCCAGTATCCTGTCTGCCGACAGTGGCCAATACCAGAGGCCCCAGAGGGAGGGATCACAACAGGTAATTATCACACAATCCCTCCCCTGTCACCCACCTCCAAAGAAACAGAGGTTAGGGACACCATTCCTACCCATTTTGGCTAATAGCCATTGATGGACCTAACCTCCATGAATTTATCTAGCTCTTTTTTGAATCCTGTTAAAGTTCTGTCCTTCACCGCATCCTCTGACAAGGAGTTCCACAGGTTGACTGCGCTGAGTGAAGAAAAACTTCCTTTTATTTGATTTAAACCTGCTGCCTATTAATTTCATTTGGTGACCCCTAGTTCTTATATTGTGGGAATAAGTAAATAACTTTTCCTTACTCACTTTTTCCATACCATTCATGACTTTATAGACCTCTATTATATCCCCCCTTAGTCTTCTCTTTTCTAAGCTGAAAGTCCAAGTCTTTTTAGTCTCTATATGGGACCCATTCCAAACCCCTGATCATTTTTGTTTCCCTCTTCTGAACCGTCTCCAATGCCAAGATATCTTTTTTGAGATGAGGCGACCACATCTGTATGCAGTATTCTACATGTGGGCATACCATGGTTTTATATAATAAGATTTTCTGTCTTATTCTCTATCCATTTTTTAATGACACCTAACATTCTATTTGCTTTTTTGACTGCCGCTGCACACTGAGTGGATGTTTTCAGAGAACTATCCATAATGACTCCAAGATCTTTCTCATGAGTAGCTGTAGCCAAATTAGTCTCCATCATATTGTGTATATATAGTTGGGATTATTTTTTCCAATGTGCATTACTTTACATTTATCAGCATTACATTTCATTTGCCATTTTGTTGCCCAATCACTTGGTTTGGTGTGATCTTTTGGAAGCTCTTCACACTCTTCTTTGGTCTTAACTATCTTGGGCAGTTTGGCATCATCTGCAAATATTGCTACCTCACTGTTTATCCCTGTTTCAAGGACATTTATAAATGAGTTTAATAGAATTGGTCTCAGGACGGTTCCATGGAGGACCCCCCTAGTTACCTCTCTCCACTTGGAAAACTTACCATTTATTCCTACCCTTTGTTTCCTGTCTTTTAACCAGTTATCAATCCACAAAAGGACCTTCCCTCTTATCCCATGACAACTTACTTTACTTAAGAGCCTTTGGTGAGAATCCATGTCAAAGGTTTTCTGGAAAACTAAGTATACTATACCCACTGGATATCCCCTTGACTCCCTCAAAGAACTCTACCAGAATAATAAGGCATGATTGCCCTTTACAGAAACCATGTTGACTTCCCCCAACAAATGATATTCATCCACGTGTCTGACAATTTTATTCTTTACTATAGTTTCAGCTAATTTTGCCCGCTGCTGACATTAGACTTACCAGTCTGTAATTGTAAGGATCACCTATAGAGCCCTTCTTAAATATTGGCATCACATTAGCTATCTTCCAATCATTAAGTACGGATGCTGATTTAAAGGATAAGTTACAAACCACAGTTAATAGTTCTGCAATTTCCTATTTGAGTTCTTTCAGAACTCTTGGGTGAATGCCATCTGGTCCTGATGACTTGTTACTGTTACATTTATCAATTTGTTCCAAAACCTCCTCAAACTGGGACAATTCCTCAGATTAGTCACCTAAAAAGAATAGCTCAGGTTTGGGAATCTCCCCAGTATCCTCAGCCATGAAGACTGAAGCAAAGAATTAATTTAGCTTCTCCGCTATGACTTTATCATCGTTGAGTGCTCCTTTAGCATCTTGATTGTCCAAGGGCCCCATTGATTGTTTAGCAGGCTTCCTGCTTCTGATGTACTTAAATATTTTACTACAGTAAACTTCCAGTAATCTGGCACCTTTAGGACCCAGGGGGTGCCGGATTATCAGATATGCCGGACTATCGGAAGGCGGGGCTATGAGGGGTCGGGTGTGGGTGGGAGGGGATGCCACCCTAAACCCCTCGTAGTCCCCCCTCTGATAGTCCGGCTCTGCCCCAGGCGTCCCCGATTCAGCGGCTGCTGGTCAGTTTCAGCAGCGGCTGAATGGGGGAAGCCGGGCACAGAGCAGCTCCAATTGTCCAGCTGCCCAAGCACTTCCGGGTTCTCGATGGAGCCGGACCATCAGGAGTGCTGGAGCATTAGATGCCAGACCAATGGAGTTTTACTGTGTTACTTTTTGACTAGCTGTTCTTCAAACTCCTTTTTGGCTTTTCTTATTATATTCTTACACTTAATTTGACAAAGTTTATGCTCCTTTCTATTTTCATCATTAGGATTTGACTTCCACTTTTTAAAAGATACTTTTTTATCTGTAACTGCTTTTACGTGGTTTCTTAAGCCACAATGGCACCTTTTTGGTTCTCTTACTGTGTTTTTTAATTTGAGGTATACATTTAAGTTGGGTTTTTATTATGGTGTCTTTGAAAAGTTTCTGTGCAGCTCGCAGAGATTTTACTTTTGTCACTGTACCTTTTAATTTGTTTAACCAGCCTCATTTTTGTGTGGCTCCCCTTTCTGAAATTAAATACCACAGTGTTGGGCTGCCTGAGGTGTTTTTCCCACCATAGGGATGTTAAATTTTATTACATTATGGTCACTGTTTTCAAGCAGTCCAGTTATATTTACCTCTTGAACCAGATCCTACACTCCACTTAGGACTAAATCAAGAATAGCCTTTCCCCTTGTGGGTTCCAGAACCAACTGCTCCAAGAAGCAGTCATTTAAGGTATCAAGAAATTTTATCTCTGCATCTTGTCCTGAGGTGACGTGTACCTAGTCAATACGGGGATAGTTGAAATCCCCCACTATGATCGAGTTTTTTAATTTGATAGCCTCTCTAATCTCTTAGCATTTCCTAGTCGCTAGCACTCTCCTGATCAGGTGATTGATAATATATTCCTACTGCCATATTCTTATTATTGGAATATGGAATTACTATTCATAGAGATTCTATGGAATATTTTGGCTCATTTAAGATTTTTACTTCATTTGATTCTATATTTTCTTTAACTTACAGTAGGGTTGCCAAATGGTTTCAACAAAAATACTGGATACATTTGATATTACATCACAATCTACATTACATCTTATTTAGAAAATACCAGACATTTATATTTTCTCAATTTTTCTCGAACAGAAAGCTCAAATACTTGACTGTCCAGTTCAAAACTGGACACCTGGCAACCCTACTTAACAGTCTAACTCAGTTTGTAGTTTACTTATGACTTGTAATAAAGATTCTTCAGTTGGTCCTTGAAGGATTCTGTTGGTAATATGAAAAGCAGATTAGAATCCATCTAACTCTGCCATAGCTATCTAGACTTGGCTAAGCACAGACAAGTAGAAAAGCCATAAAAAAAACTTGTCCTTATGCAGATTAGAGTGTGACACAGAATAGACATGGTGAGCAGCAGTTGAGTAAAAAGATTCCATTTGCACAGTCACTTAAATCCTAATGTTTGTCCTTTGTGGGGTAACATAAACACCTGTGTACTAACTATTACATGTTGTAAAATGGATGCAGTGCTAAAAAGCATGTTGGCAGCAATGGCACTGTGCCAGTACTCATTCATTCAATATTTGTTTAAGCATTGAGGCCAGCAGGAGGTGGAAGTTTGAATTTTTTTTCTCGTAAATCCTAGCACTTGAGCTTTCTTACCAAGTTGCTTTTTTCTCCACAGTGAACAAACGTGTTCTCTTCATAGAGAAGAAAAAACTGCGATCCATCTGAACGACAACTTGTATATGGACTTGATTTATACATGAGTTGGACTCTTGAGAGGGGAATGCTGCTTCTGAAACTCTGCAGTGTGAGCTAAAAACAGAGGAAATGGACTCTATCAATGCCTCCTGTGATTTGAAGGCCATGGTGAATGAGAACAATGTACAGAGAGAAAATTCTTAGTGTCTGGACATAGATCATCGCATCAACATTTATTTATCCTTTGATTTATTCTTACAGTCCCCAATTAAAAAAAACATTAAAATAACAGATCCCCCATTGTCTGTTTTCTATTATGAAACTGGCTGTAATTGTCAAAATGACTTGTTTGACATGTCAAAGAAAACAAATTGGCGTTTTCTACAAGCAGGGTTTTCAATGGAAGGGTTGCTAGCAACATTTGAAACCACCATCGATAGATAGAAGAGTAGGAGCACCTGGGTTTCAGAGCTTATGGGTGAGGTAGGTAGAAAGAATACAAGTAATTTCTGCAGCATCCAGTAGAACTAAAGGCTGCTGCCTTTGAAGCCAATAGCAAAACTCCAATGAGATCAGGATTTGACCCATATGAAATAGCTTCATATAGGACTTACTTTTCACTTCTGAATTTATGCCAAGTAAACAGAGGGCACATGTCTAAATCAGCTTTTTGACTAATGCAATGGGGCAGTTCATTTTGATCTTTAAATAGTTTGTGTTTCTGGCCAAATAAGGCTGATTAGACACCTTTGCAAATTTGTAAATTTTTCCCTGGAACAGCAAACAGCTAATGAATTGATACATAAATCTAGCTCACCTGAGGGTTTTTTCAACAGGTTGGCCAGAACCACAGAATCTTACTGAATGGACACAGTATGGATACCACTGCAGCCTTCATGCAATTGAGAAATGTAAGCAGCAGAATGTGCAGGACCTAATATATATATAGTGCTTCATTGTGATCTGAGTGACTATGGAAGAGATGAAACTTTGCATGCTGGTATGTGCTCTCCAGACAGTCAATGAGTTACACTTTAGGCTAAGGCACTTACCGCAGAGAGAAAGGACAATAGGAGTTTGAGCATGTTTCAATGGCTGTGTCCCTGTCTGGCAGATTTGAAACTTAAGCAAATAGGAATCTTGATTAGTGGAGAGCACAGCTATGAAGGCCACTTAATTCCAGAGCTCATCAGTTGTCCCTACTATTGTGGAACATTTCTCTAATTTGTGAAATGAAATGTTGAAGGTATCAACAATTAAATTTTGCATTGCCATTAGAGTAATGGTTGTTGTGCATAGTGTGTTGACTAAGGGACAGATCCACAATATTTCACGGGAATGAAAGTGTGCAACCCTACTGTTCAACTGTAGACCAGAGTCTAACAAGAATTCAGTCAGTGATTGAAAAGGGAGTAAAGACTTTCCTGCTCTCCCTTTATTAGCTGAGTACCTGGAATTTTTTAGGAAAAAAGTTTGACTCTGCACAATCAGAACTGCCTTGCCTGGGATATGGTGCAATCAATAATACATATAGGGGTCTGACAGCATGCGTTAGAAAAGATCTTGTGGCAGGTCCTTCTTATAGGGATAGGAAGATTGTGTCCCTGATGCCTGGACGCTCACTGATGCAATGAAGTTTGACTTCTTGATCACTTCTTCCACGGATAGAGTGGGATAGCAAGCCATGAAGAAAGCCAGTGCTCCTACAAAACTATCACCAGCCCCCTAAAATAAAAGTACACAAGGTTAGATGTATTCCTACACAAGAACATAGTTCAGCTTAATTTACCTGAAAAGCAAAAGTCTGTCTTTTAATGTAACTATGATTGCTAGTGCCAGGAGCTGAATTGGATGTCTCCATTTCCAATTTCTATGAAACTCCAAAACAGAACCACATGACATATTAGGGTATGCAGTATATTGTAGCTTACATTTCAGAAGAGAAAACAGGCACATCAGTGCAATGGTACTGAGTTACTGTGCTTTGCAACTTCCTGTCATTGGAGTGTCTGATTTTGATTTCTCAACCTGAATGTTGCATGAATGCCATTTTCCCTCCTCATTTAACTTCTGTTTTCTGTTAAAATGGTGGGGGAGGGGGAGAGAGTGAAAGTGAAGAAATTAATCTGATTCTGTAAATTCCTACTTGCAGAATGATGCAGCAACCAGCTGTCTTTAACTGTGAGAGGCCCGTAACTGAGGCTCTGTCTACACTACAGAGTTTTTTTCTGGGATACCAGAGAGATCCTGGAAAAATTCAGCCATGTCCAGGTAATGTGTCCACTTTTTTGGAACAGTTTCTGAAAAAGTGAGCGCTCTATTTTGGAAGCCCCAAAATTCATAATTTTATGAGGAATAAGGGCTCTTCGGAAAGAGGAGGTTTTCCCACATTTGGCCCAGTGTAGACAGGTCAAATGTTGGAAAAGCCTCTTCCGAAAAACAAACGCAGTGTAGATATAGCCTGAAGCGCTATCCTTTACATCAATTGCATCCTTTGCTTTAATCTCTAGAGACAAATTTTGGCCCAAGCCTGTGTAGAAAGGAATGCAGAGGAGAACATCACAGGGGCCTGAAAGCAGAGGAGTGTCTTCCTAACACAGACTCCTGTAGCCTATCCACTCATGGAAGCAAAGGCTGCTATAAGAGAGATACTGACCCACCAAATCTCAATATCCCTTTGAGCCTCCCACTAGCCAAATGCCATGGTGCATTTCCTGTGGGGGCTTCTTACATGCTCCGCTCATCTTCCTGGAAGCTGCACTGGTTTGCTGGGAACAGCAGAGGATGGAATGCATTTACTCATTGAGTGCTTTTATTAACAACTTGTTTGTGTCGATTCAGATCCCCACACTGTTCTAAACCACAACACCATTGCATCACCAGCTAACTGAAAGTTTTAACTTATTAAAAACATTGTGCAATGGTTCCCTCTCCTCCCAGACTTGGCTTGATTTCTAAGGCCTTATCTATCCTTAAACTTTTGCTAATATAACAGGCTTTTGCTGGTATAAAGAGTCATTACAAACCTCACACCCTTAACCAATGCTAAGGCACAACAGTTATGGCGAAAGTCTTTTTTTCTAAAATAGCTACTTCAGGGAACTAACATTGCTTATACAGGCAAAATAACTCTCATCAGTGTATGCTGTGCTTGTACTAGGAAGGTTTGCCTGTATAATGCTATGACAAAAGTCTTGGGAAGAATCCCAAGCATTGTTACAGGCTGGAGACGATAATTACTTGTTCCCATAATGTAAGAAGTAGGGGCCATCAAATGAAACTAATGGGCAGCAGGTTTAAAACAAATAAAAGGAAGTTCTTCTTCACACAGCGCATAGTCAATCTGTGGAACTCCTTGCCTGAGGAGGTTGTGAAGGCTAGGACTATAACAGGGTTTAAAAGAGAACTAGATAAATTCATGGAGATTAAGTCCATAAATGGCTATTAGCCAGTATGGGTAAGGAATGGTGCCCGTAGCCTCTGTTTGTCAGAGGGTGGAGATGGATGGCAGGAGAGAGATCGCTTGAGCATTACCTGTTCAATTCACTCCCTCTGGGACACCTGGCATTGGCCACTGTCAGCAGACAGGATACTGGGCTGGATGGACCTTTGGTCTGACCCAGTATGGCCATTCTTATGTTCTTATAGTGTTTTGTTCAGGTTTACAAACAACATCCATCCCAAGATGTTTGTAACTCTGAAGTTCTAATGTTAGCAAATGTTAGTTTATTTATGTTCACATGGTTCAGAGTCTACTAAAACCAAATATACAATGTATTCTGCACAGACCTCTTTGTATAAAGATAATTCTTCTCATAAAAATTAGACAATGGATTTTATTGTAGAACAGTAATACTTTGCACTCCTGTAGTGCGCTCCTCCTAAGAGTCTCAAAGTGCTTTGCAAACATTAGTAAATTAACCCCCCTCAACACCTCTCCTATAGCTAGCATATTTCACAGTTGTACCGTCAGGATTTCTTAAACCATTTTTGAAGCATCAGTACTGGTCACTGGAAGATAAAATACTAGACTAGATGGATTATTGGTCTAATCTAGTATGGCAGATGTTAAGGTTAACTAAACGTTATGGTTTTGACTGTTAGTTCTATGGCTTTAAACTGTTTTTATTTGTAATCTGTTTCTATAGTCTCTATTACAATGCTTTCAGTGCTTGTTGCCTTTCTTTTGTGTCTGTACAAGGAGCATTTTTTGGTTACTGTTGCCCAAAACTGTTCAAGATTTTGCATCTATGAAACTTCAGTCTGTTCATTTTATACTTTAGCATTTTAAAACCCTGATTAATGCAGTTCACAGGACTAGCATCACTATTTTGACACAATGGCCTGGGAAGTTTTATTAAAGAAAGTGCTTTGTTAGTAGGCGGAACTATATAGTGCCACAGCTCATTTTCCCACAAGTACAGCACTTTTCAATCAGTCATACTTGGCATAATGGGATAAATTTCATTTGCACAGTAACATGATTTTTACTCTTTTACCAAAAATATTTTTTGCCAAAAGGGTAGTAGCAGAATTCACAGTACTGCACCAATGATACTCATTTCCACCTCTTTTTCCAGAGAGCCACTTCCTCTTAGGGAAAACTCACTGTTACTGAATAAAAGACAAAAAAAAAAAAAGACAAAAAAAAAAAAACGCCCATGATTTTGGCACAAGAAGCCCCAGTAAAACTTAAAAATGCTGCTCAGGCAATTTTGCTAAAGTCACAATTCATGTGCTTTTCAGGTTGATCACACTGATTCGATTCAAACCACGGTGAAAGCAAGCTAGCAAATCCTGAAAGGAATGGGCAAGCAACACATAATTAGGACCAGTCCATTCCCTGTAAGCTGATCGCTTGGGCAGCCATGCAGGAGAGATTCAAATGCTGCCCAGCTGATTAGCAGAGTGCCCACAGCTGGCAGCATGTGTTTCTACTAGTGATGCACATCCTCCCATACTTGGGTGTACACAACAAAATTTATTCTGCACATGGATGAAAAAAAAATAGAGGGAACTTTGGTCAAAACTGACCCACATATTACTGAACTAGTGACTAAACCAAGGCATGTAGTAGAAGAGTAAATGGAAAAATGCATCACACAATGGATTTAGCACATGTATTAGATAAGAGTAGTTTGAATTATGAATACTACTGATCAGGAGTGTACAGAAAAATATTTTGTAAAAAAAAGTGAAGTATTATGGTTAGATTGTGTTTGTGCACTGACTAAAGCCATGGCAGTGCTTAGGCATACTACTCTAAGGAAAGAATTGTGCCTCAGTACACTAGCAGTGGTATATGGGGTACAAATAACTACACTGAAGCATAGATGGCACCTACACTGCAGTATACAGGCAGTCCCTGGTTACATGGATCCAACTTACATCGGATCCCTACTTACAAACGGGGTGAAGCAACCCCGCACTAGCTGCTTCCCCCCAGCAGACCAGGAGCAGCTTTTCTCAGCAGACACCTCAGCTTGAGAATAACGGACTGAGGGAAGTAAAGTGTGGGAGAATAAAACTGAGCTCTGGAGAAATGTTTGGCTAGAGTTTCCCCTACAATATGTACCAGTTCCGAATTACATACAAATTCAACTTAAGAACAAACCTACAGTCCCTATCTCGTACGTAACCCGGGGACTTCCTGTAGAGGCATGTATGGCAGTCGATGGAGCCTTTTCCCCACTGCTGGAGATTCTCGGGCTACGTTTAGACAGCAGGAATTTGTCGGCAGAGGCAATGCAAATGAAGTGCTCATTAGCATTTCTTGCACTGTCATGGGAATCTGTGACCTTGGGAAGCTTTTAAGCAGAAGCCTATAGAGGCAAGGTATTTTTAAGGTTTCTCTTGTGGGCCCCCACCTTCTGCACTTGGAGTGCCAGACTTGGGAATAGCTCTGACAACAAGTATTTCATGGACCATCAAAATGTCATTCCAACAGAACTGGGAAGTTTTGTCAATTAAAACTTAACACAAATTCTGAATGCCAGCCATAAGCCCCCACTTGCAGCCAGAATTGGAATCTTATACCACAGGACACAGCAAAGCCACACAGGCCCAGGAGAAGCACCAGAGAGACTGGATGAAGTCACAAAGCCACTTAGGCACCATACTGAAATGAGTGGGAGTTAGGCACGTAAGCACCTTTGTGTATCCCATCCACTGAGCCTCAGAGACTTTCTGGCGGCTGCTCTGTGTGCACGCACAGTGAGAAATTTGCCCCCGTCTCCCTCTGTCCTCCGTGGGCTGGCAGAGGAGAGAGGAGCAATGGCCAGGCCTTCTTCCTGTCTCCTTTTCAGATACCTATTCCCCAGAGGTAGCAGGGATGCCTTTTCTGTTCTGCTTTTGTGGGTGCTCCTTGAAAGGTTGGCAAAGAGAGAAGCTCCTTATTCCCCATGGCAACTGAAAAAGGGAAGCACATATTTTAGGCCTTAGGTATCTCTGAAGAACAGTTGAGTAGCTCAAGTATTTGTCCTCTAAAGATTATCGGTTGGGCAACATCAAAAACAGAACACACCACACAATAGTGGCATCAGCATTCAGGAATTTGTACCCACTTCCTGACAGATTTCCTGAAGGTTCATTAGCAGCGATTCACTGGCTCTGACCATTAACCCTTGCATACCTGAGAGATGAGTGTCTGAACACACAGTCCACCGTGTATATGGTTTCTTTCTTTTTTGAAACATCTTATAAAACAAAGTTATTCACTAATTAGAAAAAGATCAAAGACCGGTCGAATAGAGACCTGAATTCCTCTGGAGAGTTATCTGGTTTGTGATGGATGTTGGGAAATGAGGCATTTTTTGCTTTTCTATCTAAATCTAAAAGACACATTCAAGGAATCTAAGAGGTCAGAGGGCTAATAATACTTGGTACAGGCAGTCCCCGGGTTACGTACAAGATAGGGACTGTAGGTTTGTTCTTAAGTTGAATCTGTATGTAAGTCGGAACTGGCGTCCAGATTCAGCCGCTGCTGAAACTGATCAGTTTCAACAGCGGCTGAATCTGGACGCCAGTTCTGACTTACATACAGATTCAACTTAAGAACCCCAGGCATCCCCAAGTCAGCTGCTGCTGAAACTGATCAGCGGCTGATTCCAGGAAGCCCGGGGCAGGAGCTTCCTGTAGTCAGCCACTGGTCAGTTTCAGCAGCGGCTGACTTGGGGACGCCTGGGCCAGAGCAGCTGGGGTGCTGCTGGGTTGGTCCAGTAGCGCCGCCGCTCCTCGGCGCTACTGGACCAACCCAGCAGCACCCAAGCTGCTCTGCCCCAGGCGTCCTGATTCAGCCGCTGCTGAATCTGACCAGCAGTGGCTGAATCAGGAGCCTGGGGCAGAACAGCTGGGGTGCTGCCCGGTTGGTCCAGTAGCGCCCAGAGCGGCGCTACGGGACCAACTGGCAGCGCCCCAGCTGCTGTACCACAGGTGTCTGGAGCAAAGCCACGGAGCACGGGGGCAGCGGGACAGCCCAGACGCGCCGTGGCTGTCCGCTGCCCGCGTGCTCCGCTTTGCTCCCCCCCCCCGTCCCCCTGGTCTGCAGACCGGGGGGGGGGGGGCAAAGCAGAGCCAAGCCGCGGAGCGCGCGATCAACTGACAGCTCAGACGCTCTGGGCTGTCAGCTGGCCGGGCGCTCCGCGGCTTGGCTCTGCTTTGCCCCCCCCCTCCCCCTGGTCTGCAGACCAGGGGGACTGGGGGGGGGGGGGCAAAGCAGAGACAAGCCTCGGAGCGCGTGGGCAGCGGACAGCCCTGTCCGCTGCCCACGTGTTCCGCCGCTTTGCTTCCTCTCCCTGGTCTGCTGGAGACCAGGGAGAGGAACCCCGTTCGTAACTGCGGATCCGACATAAGTCGGATCCGCGTAACTCGGGGACTGCCTGTACTTACATAACACTTTATATTTTCAAAGCCCTTATACATCAGCTGCCTGGGAGGTGGGCAACTTGTTGTCCCCATATCACAGGATGGGAAACATACACAGAAGTTCAGACCTACATTTCTGGAAGCCTCCAGTAATTTTGAGCGTACAACTCAAGACACCTATGATGTGATTTTCACAGATGTTGAGAATCTTCAGTGATTTCAACAGCAGTTGTGGGTTCTCAGCACTTCTGAAAATGAAGCACAAGTTGGGAACCCCAAAACTGAGCTACACAAAATTACTGCACACTTGAAAATTTAGACTTAAGTGAGTTGCTCAAGGCTCCAGCAGGATATCATTCAGAATCAGATCTGAGGAGTTCCTGACTCGCCTTTTAGTTTGCAAGAAAAACAATCGAAGGCATTTGTGTGGTGCTGCCTCAGCCCAAACTGATAAAACCAGCAAATAGTTATCAACTACAAAGAAAAGCTCCTTCTATTATGAAATAATATTCTGTACCCAACCAAGGCCAAAGAGAAATGGTTAGACACTTAACAAGTTATTTAGTCTTAGTTGTACAGCAGCTCCTGATAGCTAAGTAGGTGTGGACCTAGAAGGAGTCCTCTATTTTCCAACACACCAAAACAACAGTGGCATCCGGAAGCCCCAGTCCTCTTTGAATTGCTAGCTCTGGGGCTACTGTCCACTTTACCTCACACCCCCATCAGCAGGTCTGACTACAGGGATATAGGGACTTGTGGATCTAGATCTAAACTTCACCCAAGTTTGAGGGTATATAGATATAGAGCAGTGGTCACCAACCAGTTGATCGGGATCTACCGGTAGATCTTGGAGCCTCTGACAGGTGATCCTGACTGGTTTGGCCAAGAGGCTATCAAGTGCCGGCACTTCAGCTGCCCCTCCCCCTACTGCTGCGCATCTCCTGCCCTTTGCCTTGGAGCTGTCCCCTCAGGAGCCTGCTGCTTTCTGTGAAGGGCAGAGGAGGAAGAGGGGTGCCGATGTCAAGATGCCCCCTCTCCCATCTTGTATCCTTTCTCCACAGAGCAGGGCAGGGGGCACAACAAGACTTGGGATGGAGTTTACTGGCTGCTTTAGGGAGTGGTGCAGGGACAGGGCAGGGGTGAGCCTGACTTAGCCCCACTGCACCACCACCCAGGAGCCACCTGAGGTAAACAGTGCCCAGCTAGTGCCCACATCCCGAAACCCTACCCCAGTCATGAACCCCGTCCTGTGCCCCAGGTCCCTGCTCCAGCCCCGAGCACCCCTGCGCCCTCCCAGAGCCTGCACCTAGAACCCCCTCTGGAACCCCAACTGCCTGCCCCAAGCTCCGCTCAGAGCCCCTCTCGCACTCCAAATCCAGAGTCTGTACCCCAACCTGCTGTTCCTGCCTGGGGAAAAGTGAGGGAGGATGGGGGAGGGAGGAAGGATGCAGTGAGCAGGGGCGGGGTCTCAGGGAAGTGGTGGGAAGGAGGCAGGGGAAGCATATTTGGGTTTGAGGTAGATACTGGGTTGCACTTAAATTCAAAAAGTGATCACGTGCTTAAAAAGGGTGGAGACCCCTGATCTAGAGTTTTAGTTCAGGCCTGACTGAATATGGTATTATATTCTATGCAGAAGTTCCTTCACCAGTTTTATTCTCAAATTTCTGTAACAGTGGTTCTCAACTAGGGGTCCGGTTTGGGCCGGCCGGGGGATCACCAGCAGGTTTCAGGGCATCTTCCAAGTAGGGCCAGTATTGAACTCCCGGTGGCCATTGCAGAAAGCCAAAACCCCAATGCACGGAGCCCTGAGCCCCACCACCCAGGGATGAAGACAAAGCATGAGTAATATAGCTTTGCAGGGGAGGGTGGCTATGACAACTGTCCTGCTTGCTACCCCCTAACACCAGCCCTAGCTTTTATATGCAGAGAACAAGTTATTGTGGTGTAGTTGGGGGGAGGAGGGCTGAGAAAGAAAAAGTTGAGAACCCCTGTTCTGAAATACACAACCAGACTATCACCATCAACAACTTTACTCATCTCACTTCAAGAATATTTGGCACTTTTGCCATACACTGTAATTTTTTCCTAATAGTGTTCACTCCTACTTAATTAATTTGTTATTCCCATTTAACAAAATACACCAGAACAAATTGGGCCAGCCTCCAGCCTCTCTCCTCTGCACCGTTCTAACAGCATAAAGCAGTGGAAACCTTGTAGATGTAGCTATCTGGGGATTCCCCTTGTATAAGGGGAATATACCAAGTGCAAGAGAACCACTGCCACTATCTATATGCCACTTCCTCTAGTGACCGCCCCCTCCCCGTCCTCAGGCTGCTTTAAATTGTGCCAGAAACTGGCTTCAGGACCAACGTGGTTCCCTCTCTGGTTTTGTGCTAAGTGCAGCTTTGGCCAAACCTAGGCTGATTGGGGGTGGGTGGGGGGGAGGGTGCAATTCAGAGCTTCAGTCGGCCCGTTAAATCACCACCAGAGCACTGTGCTGTGTGCTCTGGGTGGCTCTAAGGATTGGGGGGCGGGGGCGTGCCACACTCTGGGCAGCATGGAGGGCTGATTACCCTGGCCCTGCCCCTGCCACCCAAGACCCTGCTCCTTTCAGGAGCACAGTGCTGTCACCCCACACCTAGCCCAGGAAGACTGTCTGCTCCTCTGGCTGAACCACAGGATCTGGTTTATGACCTGAATGGACACAATGCACCGTATCTTTTTTGCATGTCTGGAATTCAGGTTGCAGGTTTGCTTGCAAGTCCAAGTTTAAGGAGGGAGACTAGGAGAAAGGGTAGTTACAAGTGATGAGTTTGAATCATTGTTGGAAAATAGGAAAATACTGACTTAGGCTGTTGATTTCCTGGATTTTGCTTGTTTGTGGTGACATTAAAAGCTATTCAAGAACTTTAAGTTAATGTAGGCATGCTGGGGTGTAGGAAAAAATATAAAAATAGCCCACTTCTATTAACAGACTATTTCGTGGAACAAAGTAACATAACACAATGATTTGGGACAGGAAGTGATCTTGACCATTTTAGTTAAAGAATCACATTTTAAATGGATGAAAGTCTGGGTCATTTCCATGAAACAGGGTCCTTCTTTATAGTGATGTTAATACTAATGTTATAATATCAGAACAAGCGACAGAAATGCAACACAGTATGCAGAAAATGCAGCCATCGTTTGCATTAAGTTCTTCTTTAACAAGATGAGGGGGTTTTGTGCTTTTTTGTTTCTTTCTTGCCCTTTTTTTAAAATAAAAATAGGTTTATGGGGGGGGGGGGGGGAGAGAAAATGATCCATGATGTGGGAAGATTGCATGCTTATAAAATTTCAGTAGCCACATTTGTTTTTTCTCCCTCAATATGAAAATGCAAAATGACTCATGGTGACACTATAGTCTGCCAAGTGCTCACCCAGTGACACACACAACTGCCATGTGGCCTGGAATTGATCAAAAGACCTTTTTTTTTTTCAAATAAAACTCCATATGCATGAATGCCTCTACTAAAACCACAAATTCAAGCGCCTTTGTTAGAGGACCACAGCTCCCTGCTATCTCTGGATTACATATTTTAGAAAAGCTTTGGTTGTTTTTGCCTGTGGGTTCTGTATGGGGGTGTTGTCTCGTCGGCTCTTTTCATTTTTTCCCCTGCCTAGCTGGTTTAATCATCCTAATGAGCGTTCTTGTTGAATCTTCTCTCTGCTTGAGTTGGCAACATCTGACCCATAGAACATAACTGCTCTTCTACTATATAATATTATTCATCTGTATCAAGCAGTTCTGCAGACCAGCAGTTCTCAAGGTGTAGGCTGTTGCCAGACTTCATAAGGTTACAGAGGTTTCCATTCCCTCATCATTGGTCTTCCATTAAAGGAGATCTGGTCACTTATATCAGACCAGTTCTTCCACAGATGCCAGGAGTACACTAAATTCAAGTGTGATGATCTCATAGTAGCTTCAGTGGGAATGGGCACAAGAGGTTTCAGGGCAAATCTGGAGAGGATCAGCTAAGTGTGAAGTGACAGTATGAGAAATGTTAAGTCTCTGCTGCTGAATGCATGCTTTGGCAGGGCTTCCTTACCATAGTGCCTTGCTGTGTCAGTCTTAGGAAAGAGGCTGTATTTGTGCTCAGGTTACTTTACCCCACAGCATTATTCTTGCACATGGAGATCTGGTAAATTCAAAGTGTACTAAACAAACCCAACTGGGCTTGAATGACTGAGGGTAACAAGTAAGCTTAGAAATACTTCTCCTATTGGAGGGGTGCTGCTTACAGGACACAACTACCTACAAAATGGGCTACTTTATCCAATGGCAGGGTACCTTTCTAACTAACTCTTTAAGAAAATCACAGACCTAAGAAAGCAGGGCACAAACCTTCATAGACTTTGTCCATCTATTCCTTGTACTTCTGTCCAACTTGTTTTTAAACAATAAATAAACCACCCCCTAAACATTTGGACAGCTGGCAAGCATCACAGCTACAAGCTGGAATCTACTTTTCCACATCCCAGTAGTGCTAGGATTGCTGACCATTTTTTTAATTCTAAACAAATCCCAGAGGAATGTGACAAAATCATGATGTGCAATCACAAACCAGCCCTAAATATCCACTCTCACACGTTACTACCATTATTCACCCAAACTTATGTTTTTAGCTTCTGTTCATTTGCCTAAACCCAAAGAAGGCTGTAAAATACCTTCCGTCCAGGTGAAGGGATTAACCCTTTCATTCTTGACAAGGAAAAATAAACCTAACTCTTGACCTTTTTGTTGTTTTTTAACTAAGAGTTTGCAAAAGCAACAACCCTGATTTCCACATCATTCTCATTTCTCTGTTCTTGTTATTTTAAAACACTTATGAGGCAATATCATAAATCAAATTCAAAGCTTGCTTGGTTTCTGTGGTGACCAAAACTAGCTACCAGTGGAAAATGTGTTTGGGAGGTGGCGGAAAGGAAATTAGATCTCTGTTTAGTTTCAACATTATTGCAACAGGCAAGGAGGTGAGAGACCCTGGAGCCTAACCTACTCTGTCCTTGCTGGGCCAAGGCTGAGGTGTTCATAAGCAGGGGAAAGAATTGGGTTACTTCTTGCTCCCGACTGTGCTATACCTGGCGTGTGCAGAGAAGATTCCAGTGTCAAGCCAGCACTTTTAAGAAAATGCAATTCACCTTGATGTAGTCTCTTCACTTTGATAGGATAACTAAAACAAAAATAGTAGTGCATATGCTTGGCCAAGAACACTTTGCAAAATGACACACAGGCTCACATTTTTAATTTCAGCCTTTCCTGATGCTCAGGTCAGTGAAAGGCATTGGGAAGGTAAATGTTGTGGTTCACAAAGAGTTCCACCTTCGAGTGGCTATTCTTAACACAAGGAGCTTATAAAAGGTGATGTGGCCCCACACTGTTTGACTGGTCTTCCTTCCTCCCATATTTGTGCACTACCACACTCCAGAGCACATTGCTCCATATTGCTACTGATGCTGAGCTGTGTGCCTCTCCTGAGGTGTGGTACCTTCTGGTGACACAGGATAAGAGTTACCTGAGGTGCATTATCCCGCAAGAGAGAATATCTTAGGCAGTGGTTCTCAAACTGCGGTCCATGGCCATCTTCCAGGTGGTCTGTGGCTCAAGCTCAGCCCCAGTTCCGCTTCCTCCCTCCCTTTCCCCGCAGCAGGGAGCCTGTGCTGGTGTTCCAGCCTCATGGTCCTCCCTCCTGCCATGAAGTTGGAGTGCCAGTGCCAGCTTCCTTCTTGGGAGGAGGGGGAGAAGGAGAAAGCCCCGAGCCTCGCATGCCAGATCCAACTCATGGGGAAGAAGCAGGGCCAGAAACAGCTCCACGTGCTGCTGTTCCCCCTCCCCCGGCTGAACACACTGCCTGGAGGCTTTCCCCGCTGCTCCCATTGGCCAGAATCCAGCCAATGGGAGCAGCAGGAGGCTGTGCCTGGGACACAGGGCCTGGGAGCAGTGCAGGTCATGAAAGCAAGTGCCCCCCTACCCCTTATGCGCAGACCCCGCACCCACCACCTCTCTCTCACATACATACACCCTGCTGAGACCCTGCATCCCCAACCTGCTCCTGCACCCTCCCCCTGGGAAGATACCTACCCCCAGCCTTCTCCTGCGTCCACCCTTGCTGCTGTGCCCCACCCCTGGTCAGACACCCTTCCCCCAGCCTGCTCCTGCACCCTGCCTCTTGGCTAGACACCTTACCCCCCACACACACCCTGCTCCTGCACCCTTCCTCCTGGCCACATACTGCAAATTGATTTTCTGTGGGTCAGTGGCGCCCTGCCATAAATAAAGAAAAAATTGAAACCTTTTGTGTTGGACATAAATTCATATTTTACTAGCAAAATGGTTTGGGCATAATTATTTAATTACTGATGAGTTTCCATTAGCAACTGGTGGTCCACAAAGAGGTTTGCATTTAGCCAAGTAGCCCCAGGCCAAAAAGTTTGAGAACCACTGGTCTAATACTTGGGGCTCTAGGCTGGGATTTGACAGTCCTCAGCCTGCTTTGTCACAGCCTTTGTGGGCAACCCTGGGCAAGTCACAATCTCCCTGTGCATTAATTCCCCACCAGTAAAATGGGAATAACAATACTGCCTTTCCTACCAACCTCACAGGGAAGTTTTCAGAACCAGTATTTTAAAGATTATGAAGTGCTCAGTTATTGCAGTGATGGAGGCGAATACCTAAAATAAAGCCATGAGATCATCAGAAAAAAACAAGTCAGAGAACATGTTCCAATACTTGGAACTTCTGGGCAAGGGAACTAGTTAATTCCTTGCACACTGACATATTTGAAACAAAAAGTCAGATTTGTGATGATGTTTTTGCTATAGGGCAGTATCTCTTAGAGAGGAGAGAAGTTTCAATATTGGTTTTAAAATTATGTTCCATTCTACATCTTTATTAAGCACCCCTTGGAATTTAATGCCATTTACAGCAAACGCTGGCACTGCTTAGAGCCCACTTCTCCCTCATCTGTATCTGTTAAATTATGCATTTCCATCTGGAAAGAGACTATATAAGGCTGTAGGCTCTCTTTCATTTCTTAAAGTAAGGAATGGAGAGGGATTTAATTAGATTGCTGGGTGGTTGAGAATCAGATTAGAACAAGGCCTGGGTCATCTGTTATCTTTTCAACTAGAAAACAAAGCTGCAAGTTGTACTGTACAAGCCTGTCTTTATTTGGTCATGCTGTTCACTTTGTTCACATAAATGGATTAATATCTAGTTACCAGTTACACAAAAAAATGTCCTTATAGGACTGTATGTCTGGGGGTTAGTATGAAGGACTGAGATTCAGTACTCCCGGGCTTTATTTCAGGCTGTGCTACACTGTATGTCTTTGTGACTTTGGACAAGGCTTATTTGACTCGATTTTCAAAGATGATCAGCACCTTCGAAAGGTTGATCACAATTAATTTTATGTCTCAATTTTCCTCTCTGTAAAACTGTGATAATAACTCCTTCCTATTTCAGGGTATGTCTAGACTACATTGGTTTTTTTTCCCCCGAAAAAAACTGCTCTTTTTTCGAAAAACTTCATGTGTGTCTACACTGCAATTAAATTGAAAGAATACAGAGGTTTTGTCAACATTGGTAAACCTCATTTTACGAAGAAGAATGCCTTTTTCAAAAGATCTCTTTAGAAAAAAGGCATGTGTGGATGCAGAACAGGGACATTTTTCAAAAGAAAAGGTAATTGAAAAAGCACAGGTGCCCTGGTGGCCATTCTGTGACTAGCAATCAAGGCTTTCTTTTGAGAGAGCATCCATGCAGACTGGACACTCTCTTTCGAAAAAGCAGATTGCTTTTTCGATCCAGTTTTGAGGCGTGGATGCTCTCTTTTGAAAGAGTTATTTCCAAAAAGCTTCTTTCAAAAGAGGCTTGCACTCTAGACATACCCTCAGAGGCTTAAGTCCTTTGCAAAGTACTTGGAAATTGATAGTACTCAGAAAAGTACTAGATATTATCATTCCACCCTCCCCTACTCTCTGGCTCCTGATAGCTCGAATGGTCTTCTACATATTCATATGTGTATTTAAAGAGTCTGAATCAGGAGCAGAAACTATGATGAGCAAACAGATTTCCATCTACACTTAACTGTGAGTCAAGTCACATGCAATGATTTCAGTCATGTGCCCTTTCACAGTTAAATTGAACTTCAGAAAATAATGGGTGCATCTTTAAATAGATTTACAGTGCAGACTGCTGATTGGAGCATCTTGCAGATTCATTTATCCCTTATGGTTTCTCTGTTCCAAAAGTCAATGGATACCACATGAGTAAGAGAGAAAAAGCAGACGACTAAGTCAGAAAGTGGGCTATGACCGTAAATATATTTATTCACTATCTTATTTTGGATGCATGTTAAATAAAAGAAGCCATTATACTCCATTAGCTTGTGGGCCATTAATAGAAGGTCTGTACATAATTTTTTTTGTGTTTATGTGTGAATAAGTCCTACTGATAGGCAAGTTGTTTGCTTGATAGTGACTGTACTTTTTATATAGGACCTCTCTTTTGTGGTCCGTGCCCTTTCCCATCTCTTGCTACAGTTATGGGTAGGACAAGGTTAAGCATACAACATTTTTCTCCTCTTAAGAAGTTACAGAAGTTTCCATCAAACACATTGCCAAATTTACTAGCAGCTGCATTTATTTTTTGTTGAGAGATAGCTGAAACAAAGTCAGTGTTCTTTGTGCAAACTACATGTTAAATAATGCACAGCTATGGGAGATTATTAAATAGCAAAGACATCTGATAATATTAAGAGTCAACCACAAGTTCCACTTCTGCTGATCAACAGAATTTTGAGTAATTAGTCATTGCATGGAGTGTTGTATTTTTATCCTTTTGAGCCACAGCCGTTAGGCCATAAAGTCAGAAGACAAAGAACTGCTGTTATTAAAAGGCTGCTCTCTGGTTTATTTATATGCCACAGCTTTATTTCAGTGTCCACTTCATTTTTTTGGTTTCTGCAGTCTCCAAACCAGGAGATAAGTCTAAATCAGAGAATTTTAGTGTAAAGAAAGTCACTATATTACAAGACCTCTCAACTTCTAAGACAAAAACCTCAGAGTCTCAGTAAGACCCCAGGAAAAGAAGAATGTTCTTGTGGCCAAGGGACATCTCTAGCAATAAGGTTTCCTATATTCTGTTCTTGCGTTTACCATAGACTTCCTATATTTAATACACATAAATTAATCTCTCTGTTTTACAGAGAATGAAAAGGAAACTCAGAGAGATTATGAGACTCATTCAAGTTTATATAGCAAGTCAGTGGCAGATCCAGGACTCCTTACTCGGTCCGCTGGTCTAATTGCTAGACCACAGGACCTTTAGTAGACAACAATTACACCACAGACAACTGTAATCATGGGTATTGTGGCGTATCTAATAAGACATAACCATATACTTACATCAGTTTTTTTTAAAGAAAAATAAAGGGCATCACAACTTCACTACAAAGTCCCTCTCAATGTGCTATTTCTTTAAATGCAGTCTCTACTTCATTTCAATAGTGCAAACCAGGTCAAGATTAAATTGTAACCAGAAACTAGAAAAAAATGAATATGACTGGAACAAATATGTCTGGTGACAAATTCACATTGTAACAATGAACTTTCCCTTTGCATCATGTTATAAAAAATATTAACATTTATGGTAAGGAAATTCAGAATGAAAAACATCCATAATTGTTCCTAGATTATGACAGAATCTCAGAGCAACAGTGACTATTCAGGATATATTACGTACCTATTAAAGAAGTAGGTATTACTGAGCAAAAGGAAAATTTTAATTTTACTCTAGTTTGTAAGTGAATTCCTTGGTTATGAGGACACATGTCACTTCAACCTGTGATCTCCATAGCTCTGATTACAAAGCAGGGTCTTTTTTAGGACTGCATTCTTAGAACCACAAATTTGACTTCTAAATTTGCACTTTGCAATGTTCTGTGCATAAAACCCTGCATTCAGGCTACCTAGAATCAGGTAGTTAGATGTCTGTGTCCCCAACTTACACATCCAAATACTGTGTGTGTGTACAAGCGGGGTGAGTTTGTACGCACACAATATTTAGGGGCAAACTTACAGCCATTTTTCAAAATTGTGCCCATAATAATTACAAGAAGTCAAGTCAATTACAAGCATCTCTAACACTATGCTGCCCTTTGAGTGCAGATATTGAATTTCTAGCACCACTTCTTACACTACCAAGACTTTCCATAGAGGTCTCTCATGTCCCATCCAAGTATTGACTAAAGGTCAGCTTGGTGCTAGAGATGCTGTTTTTTGCCTAACATGAAACAGACACCTTTGACTTCTTATAATTATTATGGGCACAATTTTGAAAAAAGGCTATAAGTTTGCCCTTAAATATTGTGTGTGCACAGACCCACTCTGTATGCACACACAGTATTTGGATGTGTAAGTCAGGGACACAGACATCGAACTACCTGATTCTAGGTAGCCAGAATGTGGGGTTTCATGCATGGAACACTGCAAAGTGGAAATTTAGCAGTCAGTTTGAGGTTACTAAAAATGCAGCCCTAAAAGATCCTGTGATGCTTTTCACAAAAAGGAAGGAATAATTATATCCTCCTGACCTAAATACCTTCACAGTCTCAATGGCATATAATGAGGTGATGCACATGGTATTGCAAATTATACGTTACTGGATGGGCATAAAAGAGGAAAGAAGCAGGATTATCATGGGGAGATAATTAAAAGAGAGTTTAAAAAGATAAAATGATGCTAAGAGTGGGAGACTTTTTTGTTGTTGTTGCTATAGCTAAACACTAGCAGAGGCTGCACTGAATCCATACATTCTCCAGTATAGATGAAATTGTGGCCCACTTATGCCACTCTAATGATTCATCTTAGAAAACTTTTTAGGCTCCTACTACCAAGACCTTATGTGCTGAGGTTTACACTGGTAGTGACTGTCATTATAAACATGATCAGTCTAGCTTTCAGAAAGTTATATACTATTGCTCAACATAATGATACATCCTATTTATCACTTCTAGATGTGGCCTGATACTGTCAATTCTTGTTCTAGACCCATGGTGTTCAACCAGTTCTGCAGCAGAAGCCACTTTAGTGACTACTGCTATAGCGAAGTAACCACACTCAACTGGCCAAATAGCCACATTATTCAAGCCAAATAGCTATATGTGGCTAATGTCTAGAGTGTTGGACACCATGGTTCCAGACTGTTACATAGTGCTGCTGTGGACCATTGCATCCTAACTCAGATGCAGCTGCATTTCAGTAGTTGATAATATAATACATACTGTAGATATACACATTGTACATTAGGGTATTATGTGTTATCTATTTCTGTGTAAAGGTTTGTACAATTTTAGTAACACTTACGAAGTGTCCTGGTGCCATCTGAATAAGTATGTTATAAATAGAAGATCATTACCTTTTAAAGCTGTTTCAATATAGAACTGTATATTTAATGTCATTTCAAGTAAGGTCAAAAATAGCTTCCTCTAAAAATAGGCAAGGAGAATCTATTGAAGTAATTTTAAATGGACATAATTGATCCTCTGCAAGGTGGTATGTTATCCCATAATTGGTCTCACTGAGAATACCTGAACTAAAATCCCTTAGTGTGTGTGCGCGCGCGCATGCTCAGTTGCCAGTATTAAATGGCTTTATTTTTTATTTTCTATTCAAAAAATAAAAACTGGATATTACATTTGGATGATCACCTAATACTCTGCTCCTGAAACACAGTTATATACAAAGTTAGCAAGAACAAGTACACTAAAAAAAAAGTCAATTCATTCTTATAGAGGTTTGTTAAAATATGTCATGATAAGAGGAGAAACAGACATTTGGGTCCTACAATACCTTGTCTTGCAAAACTTCCTTCTAAATCACTATTGGTGCACTGGATTTGTTATACTTTCTATGGAGAGATCTGCTAGCTGTCATAGAATGTATCAGTTACATTAGTAAAGTCCTCGCTATTAATTAGGGACAAAAAGTTCCACAGAGTTTGTTTTTCTTTATAAATTGTGGTTGAAAAATGTCAGATTCTCAGCCCTGGAGGTTGATGCGCCTATTTATCTACACTATTGGTAAGACAGGATGATGCCAGTTCTTCCCATTGTTCTGCTGATGGTCTTCAATCCTGACCTAGAGGGAACATTTCTAGGCTGGAGAGGAGAGTTCAGGTTCCATGGTCTGCTTGTCTCTGATAAGATTTTCTAAAAGAGCGGGGAGACCTTGGGAGGACTCTAATAAGCTGGGAGGACTCTATTAAGCTCCACACACTTTTATACAGACTGCCAAAAAATTTCATCCTTACTTACGACCACTGGTGGTGCTGAACTTGTGGCAATAATGATTGCAAGGCCACTGTAGATACAGATCCAGGCAGCTGCCCACATTTATAGATCTGAGCAGGCTTATAGGACTTAGTACCAGTGTTGCCAATTCTCAAGCATTTAATCAGGAATCTTGTAATATTTGGTGTGCTGCTTAAAGCCCCATTGACTGGAATCAAGGGACTGAATTAAAATGTTAACTTTAATTTTTTTCTAGTTTTCATGGCTGCAAAGCAAATCTTGCAAATGTGACTCAATTGTACCCTGCTAAAGTCTCAGAAATTAGAAAACAAATACTCCCCCTAAACTCTCATGATGTTAAGCTCCTTCTTTTATTTTTCAACACACGATTTGTAGTATTATGGCACTTAAAACACAGGGACACCAGCATTTTGTCTGCACTAGAGATTCCACAGTTAAGTCATGATCTTCTAAACTGCCAACCAAGATATAAGGCATAGTGTGTGGTTTCAATATTGCTATATTATCTTACTAACTAAGGATGTAATAGTGTAGTTGATTAACCAATTAACCAATAAGCAAAAGCTTATAGGTTAATGCTATAGACTTCACGCATTTCCCCTGCGATCCCCACCAGTAAATTTTTTAGCAAGTTGACCAGCAGCCTATCTCAGTCCTGGCTTGTGCTGAGTCTGGGACCTACATCTGTTGTAGCTCTACATTTAAAGTGTACTGGGAGGCAGGCAGGCAGCCAGCCCAGCTCAGTTCCAGCTCATGCCGGGTCCAGGCGTTGAGACCCCCTCCCCCGGACAGGGGTTGCTGCCACCTTTGTATCAGAGGCAGCAGCATGGAGCAACAGGCAGCTGGTCTACAGTGGGAGCTGGTTTTTAAACTAGCTACCCTTGCAGACCTGCTCCCGCCTGGCATCCTACATTGCTGTCTCTGCTACAGAGGCAACGATGTGGAGTAGCAGGGCGCTCCTCGGCAGTGGGGCCAGATTGCACTGGCTGCTGGTCCAGCCTCCAGGGACTATAGAATAGTCGAGTAACTGATAAGAATTCATGAGGTTTCTTGACTATTCAATTAACCGATATTTAAAATCCTTACTACCAACAGCAAATAACTTTAGATATCAAACATTAGCTGGTCTGGCAGCAATTTTGGGCTTCTTTTGAAGAGGGAATTCACATGTTTCTTCTTCATTTTTGTGTGCTATGTTGTGAAAAGCCACTTTTACACAGGGGCTGGAGCACATAAAGGTTAAACAATTTGCCCAAGATCATACAAAACCCAATGGCATAGCCATGAACAGAACACCAGCCTCTTAATTCCTGGTTTGTGCTTTATCTGAAATATAATGTTGTCTCCAATTAAGAATAATGATTTGAGTCATCATAAAAACTTCAAGATATTCCAGTTATTAGTGTTGGCTTTTTAGCCAGGAGAATGGGAAAAAAATCTGACATAGAATCTGCTTATGTAGGTTGAACCTCTCTAGTCCAGTACTCTCTGGTCTGGCAACATCCATGGTCGAGCATGATTTTAGTTAGCCAGACATCCACTTATCATGGGTGTGGCCAAGTTTCCTGTGGTCCCATAAAGTTTGTTTACAGCCACCAGTCCTGGCTCAGTGTTCTGGGCTGTTATTTAACTCTAAAATATCCCAAAATGTCTTCTAGGAGCCCAGTAAGCAGTGGAAGTGTTTGTAATGCTGCTAGACAATATTGACCTCCTGAGATTCGGCATATTTTCTGGTTTGACACTGGTCAGGTACCCAGAATGCAGAATGAGAGAGGTTCAACCTGTAGTTAATTTTAATATAATGCAACTTAATGGTGAAGCATAAAGTATCAATTGTATCAATAAATTACAGTGCAAATCTGGTTATAATGCCCCTCCTTTTTGAATTAAATGGATTTAATTTCCTGCTCTGCCACTGGCCTGCTGAGTGACCTTAGCTAAGTCACTTCACTGCTTTGTGCCTCAGTTCCCCCATCTAAAAAGTAGATGATATTTACCTTCTTTGTAAAGCACTTTGAAATCTAATGATAAAAGCATTAGATTTTATTATTAATATCGTTCAGATGCGTGAGGCACCAGATGGTCAAATCTCGTCTATAATGGATTATTGTGGCAGAACATATGCAATAGTATTCTATTCAATCCATCGGTTAAATAGATAGTTAGCACTCACAGCGAGGCAAATTCTGCTCTCAATAATGTCAAGAGATATACTTTGGATTTATATCAGATGTAACTGAGCACAAAATGTCCTAGTATGCACAATGTGGCAATATAATTTTTTCTATAAGAACTTTAACTGTTGCTTTTCATTTGTGTTTAAATTAGCAGTCCTAATTACTGTTAAGGTAGACAAGTATTAGGGGGTAGCTGTATTAGTCTGAATCTGCATAAATAACGAGCAGTCACGTGGCACCTCATAGACTAACAGATTTTTTGGACCATAAGATTTCATGGGTAAAGACCCACTTCGTCAGATGCATGGAGTGGAAATGTTAAGGTAGAGGATTCTACATTTCATTTTAAGAAAAAAACAACAATCCTAACAATTATAAAGGAAACCTGGCTAGTGACTTTTTAATCTTTACCTATCGTAATAAAATGATTTGACACAATATTACTTGTGCCCTCTCTCTCTATTCTATGGAAGTTGAGCACCTCATGCCATATATTCTGGACTAAGGAACTTTGTGAGAGCAGTTCAGACTTGTGTAGGAAGAGACCCTCATTCATTTCTTGGGGGGCAGAATTCTCGGATGTCTCCTTTCTTCCACTGCATTAACTGCAGGGTCATTTGAGTTCTAGAAATAATGCATTAGATGACCGTGCAAAGATGACAATCACAAATTCATGCTTCAGGCCTCATCCATAATGGAGTTAGCAAGAGAGAAATGTACCAACTCTAGTGACAAAGGAAAATGAAGATATCATCAGTGTATACAATAAACTTTAGCATATCTACAGTACAGCTTATAAAACTTGAGTGAACTGGCATTTGAAATATAACAGACTGGAAGCAACATATCAGTTTCACATCATAAATTAGCCTTTGTGCTAGTGCCCAGGGATTTGGTTGATTACTCACTGCTTTGCTTTACTGATTAAGTAGTCTTTTCCAAGGCAAGACAGTTAAACCACAAAAACATACCGTAGTGTCCACAGCTCTGACCTTCCCAGCAGGAATGTGCTTTGGAATAGGCTCTTCCACTGATATCATCACACAACCTTCTGCTCCCAGAGTAACAATTACCAGCTTACAGCCTCTTTCTAATAGCACAAGTCCCACCTTTCCAGCATCTTCAGGGCTGCCAACTGGGATGCCTGTTAAAATTTCTGCCTGAAAAATAATAATAAAAAAATCAAAATCATGACCAGATAGCATGAATTTTGCAGAAAATGATTGAACTTTAAAACATTTAATTTTTTGTAAGTTAGTTAGGTGAACCAAATATTTTATCTTTCCTAACAATATTCAGAGTTGTGTTTACTGAAGGATTTATTCAAACAACTGACCGGGTCAAATTATTGAATCTGCAATGAATTTGTCTGTGGCTTTTGATGATGGTATGTGCATTTCAGTGTAATTACACATGTAACGCACAGAGACAGAGAAACACACATACAGGTTTGAATGAGTGCTTTTTGGGGCAGAGTTTGTATAAGACTGAACTGTAAATAAATACATGTTCATACACAGACACACACTCACAATCAAACAAGCAAAGTTTTTATTGCATAACCATTTTGAAATTATTTCCCCATCTCCCATGCAATGTACCGAAATACTCTTAAGTCTTGATTCATATTTGGCACGTGTCTTCTACAATTTAATATCCCTTCATCAATGCTATATTATGTTAACCTCCTTCAAATCCCTCTGTAATTCACTTCTGTTTTAATATCCACAAAATCCTGCCAGCTGACAATTGCTAGGCAGGTGGTGATCTGTGGTTACTGCTTTCCATAAGTAACTTGTTGCTTCCTCCTGCTCTTTACTGCTAACTCTTCCCCCCAGAATCCCATCTGTTTGTTTCATCCACCTGTTATAACGTCTTGTAAATTAAGACCATTTATTTTTTTATCCCTAATCAAGGCCATGAGGCACTATCAAAATACATTACAAATAGATTTTTGGAAACCTATAAATAAAATTAGGATTAATCCTAAAGCTGTAGAATTAGATTTAAGTGCAACCCATCTCTCAATGCAGCCCATGGAACACTTCAGACCTGTCTCTCAGTATCTGTCACTGTAGTTTCCTGATTTTCTGTCTGCCCAAAACTCCTGAGCAGGGTAGGCTGTAAGAATGTAAAATCCCGTTTAATCAGTTAACTGCTTAAACGGAGGTGAGGGTGGCACGGCAGGCTGTTCTGACCTGGCCAGGTCTGCCGTTGGCAGGGGCTGCTTGGGGCAGGCTAGGCCCACCATACCATGCTGCAAGTGGGGGGGGGGGGGGGGGGGAGGGGAGGGAGGAGAGAGTTTGCTCTAGCTTGACTGTGCCTCCAGTTGGCTAACCACTGACATCCCTACTAGACTGCCACTGAGGATCTCCCCCTCCAGCCTTCAAAGGCCTATATACCCTGATATGCTGCCCCAGAGAATTTGCAATATAGTTAATGATATTTCTTGATGGGATTTATTTTGTACATACACTTAGGATAAAATCCTGCAGCTCTTACTCAGGCAAATCACCCACTGATTTGTGGGACAAGAACGTAATACACTTTAGATTGAGAAGGTTATTAAACCTACCATGGTTTGATTGATGGATGTCACTACACTGTGCAAGGCCCTCCGGAAATGGAGAATATTTAAGTACATTAAATCCATGCAATTTTTTAAAGCTAAAATTCAAATTATCTGCAAATAAGCTATTTAAATATCAGCATAAAATGTCACACAGTACTTTACAAAACTTGGCAACTATGCCTCTTCTATGACACTTGCAAGAAACTAGCCAGCCAATAAAAGTTGAGTAGAGGGGAAGTTAGGGATAGTGGATAATTACTTTTTACAGAAGTGTATTTATTTTTATTGCATCATCATAGCTCTTTGAATATTGACTGTGTAGAATATAAGCTCTTTGGAACACGGAGTGTGCACAGTATTTTGCATATTGTACGTATCACTGCAATAAAAATAAAAATAAATACACTCATACAAAAACTGGGGAAAACAGAGTCTTAGGCCATTTCCACATTAGCAATTATGCTGGCAAAACTTCTGTTGCTCAAGGGTGTGAAAGAAATGCCCCCCCTTCCCCACCTTTTCTAGTGTACACTTGCCCCCTAGTTCGAACTAAGGAAGCAAACGAAGGCGACCGAAGTTGCTAATGAAGCGCGGGATTTAAATATCCCATGCCTGATTAGCAAAGTCATGGCTGGTTGCCATTTTGGAAACTGACTAGCCCGATTTAACTTGCCGGGTATAGGAGTATGAGTACCACCAGTTAATTCGAGTTAAGGGGTTTTTCTTGGAGTACCATGTCTATACGTGGCAAGTTAAATCGGGCTAGTCAATTTCCAAAATGGTGACCGGCCGCAACTATGCTAATCAAGCATGGGATATTTAAATCCCACGTTTCATTAGCAACTTCGGTCACCTTCATTTCCCTCCCTAGTTTGAACTAGGGGGCAAGTGTAGACGTACCCCTAGTGACATACGTTTTACTGGCATAAGCTCTCATGTGCACTGTGCTATGTTGGTGGGAGATGCTCTCCTGCTGACACAGCTACCACTGCTCAATTAGCTGGTTTTGTATCTTGTTGGCATAATGTGGCTACAATCATGCTCTTACATCAGCACAGCTGAACCAATACTGTTGTGCTGCTGCAAGCTTGTAAGTATAGACATGCCTAAGTGACTGTGGAATTTGCTCCACCACAAATGCCAGATTTGTTAATTTTCTAGGGATGCTATTTTTTTAGGCCTTTGGGAAAGGAGTGGGTTTTATTTGGTAGGGAACTAGTCAGTTTGATCTGGGTTTAATTGGGCTGATTTTTATTTATTTTTGCTGCTCTTTGGCCAGTGGAAGAATGATGGGGATTTCCTAAAATTATGAACATGAAAACATTACTTCAGTTTGTATGAATGTTAGCTTTAAATTTAAAAAAGTCTCCAAAAAATCTTGAAGTTGACCTTGTAGAAAGCAAAACAAAAAAGGAAATTGAGGCTGTCCTTTGTAACACAAAGTTCTCATTCTGTCTGCTCAGGTTTTTATATTGTGGTCATCATCTGGAATCTAAGACAAGGGGGCTTTTGCCTGAGTAAAAAAAGCAGGATTTGCTTCATTGTTTGTGATTGTTGTTTTTTATGGTTAAACGGAAATTCCTCTACTTCAACCGCCTTGTTGATTACATCCATACAAAAAATATTTCTTAAAAGAATATTTCTTTGCTGCTACATATGTATGAACATAGCACTCCAGCTGCTTGTCACTGTTGAGATGTATCTTGTCTCTAGCAGGATGGTGAAACTAGAACATGCTGAAGCATACTAGGAGCCATTTTCCCACAGAAGTGGCAAAAACAGGACTGATATTCTGTGCCAATAGTTTGAATTTTACTGTAAATGTCAACTGATGTTAAATATAAATCTGTTGTGCTGTGTTATAAATTTCCTCCCATCAATAAAATCTCTTTAAAAAAAATACTGTGCGACAATTGAAGGAAATAACTAATGGTTGTCTTAAAAAAATTTTTAAGAACCACTGTACAAAAACAATGCCCAAAGCCCAAGATGTACTTTTTAATAGCTTTTGATTGAACTCCATACGGCATCAAATAAAGGAGTCTATTTTTCTCTCACAAAACTCATACCGAGAGACAAAGAGACAGATTATATAAGGGTAAGGCCCACAAAACTGTCAATAAAATATATTTAAAATAAACATTTAGATCATGAAGCCACTATTTTATTCCAAATATGAGAGTTAACACAACAATAAGGCTGAAGAGCTGAGAACTCAAACATCAGGAAAAAATTATAATTAAGATTTGCTGTTCAGCCTAATTCTGCTCCCTTGTTCTTAAGCCTTAAAATATGGTCTTTATATTTATTGAGCAGGGCAATTTATAATTCCATGAAAAAGAATTCATATAAAAATTAAGGCTACATACAATTTTATGATAAACACACTATTTTGCAGTATCTACTTTAATGTCAACTATATAAAGTACATTATGTATTTCTATCTAATTTTGTTTTCTACTTTAATGTTGAAATATATACTATTTTAAAGAGAAAAATACAAATATAACATCCATAGATAATAACATAGTGACATTTGTGAATGTACTGTATACACTACAAGAAAGTACACTGAAACTACCACATAGATGCTAACCTGTAGAAAAATAAATTGAGAAACAGTGTGATCATTTATGCAAGACTACGTTCAGCCTCATTTTTTATTTTCTATCTTTTGAGTGTTTAACTATTAATTGTATGGTATTATATTATATATTGCATTATCTGACAAATCTATAATTAAAGACGGACCATATTTTAAGTCAAACAAAAAGAGGCAAAAAAAGACTGACTGTTCAATTTTACATTTGCTTTTATTGATATCTACGTGCTTGGTATCCCAAACATAACATTATACTAAATATAGTGTTTTGGGCATGGAACTGTCTTCATTTGTTTTGTTTTGAAAGGGGAAGATACATTTCAATTATTCAAATTGTGGCATTTGTAATTTAATTGATCTGGAGCTATTTGGCTGGATGCCCATAAGCCTATCATTCTTACCAAAGCCTTCCTAATCACTCCAGATTTTGGGGTCTCTCTGACTCATCCAGAGATTACTAAGGACAGATCATCAGCTGATATAAAATTGCTGTAAACTCTTTGGGAAAGGAACCATCTTTTTGTTCTGTGTTTGTACAGTGCTTAGCACAATACCCTACCTGGTCCCTGACTGAGCTTTTGAGGTGCAATCACAATAAAATAAAAATGGAAGTGTGCTGAGTTACACCAGCTGAGGAGCTGATGTTCAGTTCTTAAGGTTGTCAAGTCAAGATACGTGTCAATTTTAAATATTCAGAGTTTGAAACCTGCTGACCCAATATGTCTCAAACTTGACTTGAACCTTAAATTGTACTGTGAATGATATCACAATGTCTTAATTGTGTGAATTCTTATAGATAAGTAATCCCACTGAAGTCACTGAGATTGCTTGTGAGTAAAGGCCACACATCAAGTTAGTAGTTTGTAGCATTTAGTTGTTTCATATCACCAAGTTTCTAATCACAATACATGAGGAGGAAACACTTCTCATGCTAAAATAATTATAAAAAGGCTGAGTGGCTTTAGCAGTAAGCTTTTGGCCTTCTGCACCCTCAGCGCTGTCCAAAGAATCACTTCTTTCATTTACAGACTAAATATGGAAAAATGTCATTCCAACAGTTATAAACAACTGATAAAGTGGGTTTAAAATCAGGCTGGAATTCAAACATAATTATATTGTGAAATGCCTACATTCTCTGTAAGTAATGCAGTAACAGTAATTTCCCAATATGTTAACTCAGCAAATGCAGGATCATGCAAAACTCAATAGGGACAGATTATTGCTTTATGTATCTGATATGTAATTTCTCCTTATTGAATAAATTCCCATATTATAAACTATTTTGATTCTCAATCAAATTATCAGTGATAATGAATAAGTCTTTGATTCTAGACATTAATTATTCCTTCAGAAACTATTTGGGTTTCACTAATACACAATAATATGGAAAAATCAATGTGATAATATAACTGTAATATTTTTCATGATTTTTCATAACAGGTCGTTTATGATAGGTCTCTCTCTGATATGAACATCTGTTTTTTATATTAATAGAGTATCTTTCATTCAGATTTCACAGTGTTCTGCAAATATTAACTAATTCATCTTTGCTTGACCTCTGATGGCTAGGTCATAATTATTCTATCATTTCACAGCTGGGGAAAGCAAGGGCCAGAAGGATTATGAGATTTACCAAAATCTATACAACTCACTGGCAGAGCTGGGATTACAGCTCATGAGTCATAAATCATTCCTTTGTTCCACCATTTAATCAACTTTGCTTCTTCTGGAATACTTATCAATACCCCTTCTGCAAAACCAGATAACTCTTCAAGTATATTTAGGATCAGACCTGAATCTCAGATGTGTGTCAGGTAAGGTAGCAATAAACACACATAGCTTGTGTCTGAATATTTCTATGATTTGTATTATGGGGGGATAGCACCTAGAAGCCAGAGGCTTGTTGAGTTATGCATTATGATAACACATAAGAAAGAGATGGTCATTGCCCTTGAGTAAGTCAACTTGTACATATCAGTCTTCTCAAAATTTAAAAAGATGAAATGTTAGAAAAGGTCTTTCTTGTTTTCATTAAGCTGAAACTTAATACATTTATTCTGCATTTCTTTCATTAGAAGAATTAAGAGAATGGAGAGCTAGCACATTCCTCCTGAAACCTCAGGGATTAAGCTATGTTACATCTGGTGTGCAGAGAACTGCAAACCAGTTTCAACAAGCTTGATCTTTCTGGGAAAAGAAGAGGAAAAAAACTGAAATACAAGCTTAGCATAGAAAGAACTGATAACCTTGCAAGATTTGAGTATTTTGTTCATAAACCACATATAAAGAACTGTCAGATGTAAACATATATTTATTACTGAAGCAAGCAAGAGTAAAACGAACAGCTTGTGAAAACCCTTCTAGACAAACTAATAGTAGATATTCCACTGATTGCATAAAACTTTGCTTCTTTCAAGCACATAAATCCATAAAGTCATGTGATTGAGTCAGGAATGTTCTACTGCAGTGGTGGGGAAGTTCCAGCATGCCAGCCACATGCGATTCATCAAGGTTAGCCACTGACAGGCCATCAGACAGGTTGCTCACTTTGTTTCTGCAGGTACAGCTGTTTGCAGCTCCCATTGGCCACGGTTCTTATTTGCTTCTTTTTAGCAGATAAATCAATAAGGAACAAGATATGCTGTTATATCACATCCTGTATGCAGACACATTAATATCTAATGCTTAATTAATGACAAACATTAAAATGTGAAATTATATTAGATACAGGCAGTCCCCGACTTACACGGATCCGACTTATGTCGGATCCGCACTTACGAACGGGGCTTTCTCGCCCCGGAGCTCACAGGCAGCGGTCAGCCACCTCGAGCTCCGGGGTGAGAAAAGCTGCTCCCGGTGCCCCTGGTCTGCTGGGGACCGTCTCTAGCAGACCAGGGGCATCGGGAGCAAACCCGCAGCAGCGGCGGGTTCCCGCGCTTCTGAGGCTTTGCCAGAGCAAAGCCTCAGAAGTGGGGGACCCTGCCGCTGCTGCGGGTTTGCTCGCGGTGCCCCTGGTCTGCTGGGGACCGTCTCCAGCAGACCAGGGACACCGCGAGCGAACCCACAGCAGCGGGGGGTCCCGCGCTTCTGAGGCTTTGCTCTGGTTTGCTCCCGGTGCCCCTGCGGGTTTGCTCCCGGTGCCCCTGGTCTGCTGGGGACCGTCTCCAGCAAACCAGGGGCACCGGGAGCAAAGCGGTCCGGCGCCAGAGCAAAGCCTCAGAGGCGAGGCACCCCCCCCCCCCGCTGCCGCTTTGCTCCCTGTGTCCCTGGTCTGCTGGGGGGGGGGGCGCAGCTAGTGTGCCCCCCCCAGAAGACCAGGCTTTTGTTGTGGACCCTGGGGCAGAGCAGCTGGGGCACTGCCGGTTGGTCCCGCAGCGCTGCTCTGGGCACTACTGGACCAACCCGGCAGCACCCCAACTGCTCTGCCCCAGGCGTCCTGATTCAGCCGCTGCTGGTCAGTTTCAGCAGCGGCTGAATCAGGACTCCTGGGGCAGAGCAGCTGGGGTGCTGCTGGGTTGGTCCAGTAGCGCCGAGGAGCAGTGCTACTGGAGCAACCCAGCAGCACCCCAGCTGCTCTGCCCCAGACGTCCCAAGGCAGCCGTTGCTGAAACTGACCAGCGCTGACTACAGGAAGCCTGAGGCACAGTTGCTCTGCCCCTGGCTTCCTGGAATCAGCTGCTGATCAGTTTCAGCAGCAGCTGACTTGGGGTTCTTAAGTTGAATCTGTATGTAAGTCAGAACTGGCGGTCAGTTTCAGCAGCGGCTGAATCTGGACGCCAGTTCCGACTTACATACAGATTCAACTTAAGAACATACCTACAGTCCCTATCTTGTACGTAACCCGGGGACTGCCTGTACACATATATTTTGGATATGCTATCACATGGTAAAGCTTGCAACTACACCTGATACCTCCAAGCCCTTGATATGTTGTGAGGAAAGAGGCTGAAAGACTTTAGTCAAGACTGCTGACATATGAAAAGGTAAACAGTGGAATAATGGTGGTCAACTTGCCGCGCATGGGTCACATGCAGTTCATCAGGTTAAACCACTGGCAAGCCGCCAGACAGGTTATTTACCTTGCATGCATAGGTACAACTTCCCCTCAGCTCTCATTGGCCATGGTTCACTGTTCCTGGTCAATAGGAGCTGTGGGAAGCAGTATCTGGCTTGCAGGATATGGTATAAGAGCATAATTTGTTCCTTATGGATTTATTTGCTAGAAAGCAGCCTCTTACCTCACAACATATCAAAGCTTGGAGGTGTCAGATGTAGTTGCTGGTTTACCATGTGATATCATATCCCAAACATATGTGTATCTAATATAATTTCACACTTAAATGTTTGTCATTCATTAAACACTATATATTAATGCTTCTGCATGCAGGATGTGGTGGAATAGCACATCTTGTTCTTTATGGATTTATCTGTTAGAAAGAAGCATACAAGAACTGTGGCCAATGGGAGCTGCAGGTGGCCATACCAGTGGATACAAAGTAAACAACCTGTCTGGCAACCCACCAGCAGTGCACTTTGACAAACTGCATGTGGCCAGCATGCGTAAGGTTCCCCACCACTGCAGTAGCACATGCCTGACTCAATCACATGACCATTTTCAGACAATCCTGAGCTATGCTCTTTCTTTAATTATGTAACAATATGAATTTCAGTATGGCTGCTACCACTGATTGCTGGATGCTATAATGTTATTAGCCATGTCATCCTTTCTGCTGACATCCTACTTCTGTTTTTAATAACATGAGTTTAATAGCTTCCTATTAACATACAGAACATCAATAATCATCCTGAAAACACCATCCTGGCCACCAGGGATGCAGAAGCTCTTTATACCAACATTCCACATGAAGACAGATTACAGGCTATCAGGAACACCATCCCTGATGACACCACTGCGCACCGGGTTACAGAGCTCTGCAACTTTATCCCACAACTACTTCCAATTCGGAGACAATTTGTATCTTCAAGTCAGCAGCACAGCCATGGACACCCGCATGGCCCCACAATATGCCAACATCTTTATGACTAACCTTGAACGTTTCCTCAGCTCATGCCCCCTAGCACCTTTACTCTACTTATGCTGCATTGATGACATTTTCATCATATGGATCCACAGGAAAGAGACCCTTGAAAAATTTCACAAGGATTTCAACAACTTCCACCCCACCATTAACCTCAGCCTGGATCAGTCCATATGAGAGATCCACTTCCTTGACACTACAGTACAAGTACATGATGGACACATTTTCACCACCTTATATCAGAAGCCTACTGACCGCTAACCTTTGTGCCTCTAGCTTTCATCCAAGACACATTTCTCAATCTATTGTTTACAACCAGATTTACTCCATTCCCACAGACAGAGATAAACACCTACAGGATCTATATAGAGCATTCATAAAACTGAAATACCCACCCGGAGAAGTGAAAAAAAGATCAACAGAGCCAGAAAAGTACCCAGACATGAACTACTTCAAGACAGGCCCAAAAGAGAAAACAACAGAATTGCACTTGTCATCACCTAGGCTATGTCTAGACTACTTTCTTCTGCCGAAAGAAGATATGCAAATTTGGAACTCATTTGCATATCTGCTTCCGATGGCATCATCGGAAGAGGCTTTGTCGAAAAAGAAAGCAGTTTAGATGCAGTTTTTTCGAAAAAACTACCCCTTTTTCAAAAGAACCCTGCACACCTCCTTTTTTTAGGATGAAGAGTTCTTTTGAAAAGTTTTTTTTCCCTTGAAAGAACCGAATCTAAACTGCTTTTTTTTTCAACAAAACCACTTCCAATAACGTGAGCGGAAGAAGATATGCAAATTAGCTCCAAATTTGCATATCTTCTTTCGGCAGAAGAAAGCAGTCTAGATGTAGCCACAACTTAAATCCTTCCGATGCATTATCAACAAGCTACAACCTACCTTGGAAAATGATCCCTCACTCTCAAAGGCCTTGAGGGAAAGGCCAATCCTTGCCTACAGACAACCCCTTAACCTCAAACAAATTCAAATCCAGGAATCCACCCCTGCAATCAGCCCTGGTGCCAACTCTGTCCACACATCTACACAAGTGATTTCATCACTGGACCCAACCACATCAGCCACTACATTAGGGGCTCATTTAACTACACATCCACTAATGTGATCTATGCCATCAGCAATGCCCCTCTGCCACGTATATTGGCCAAACTGAACCGTTTCTATGGGAAAGACTTAATGGACATAAATCAGATATCTGAAAAGGCAACACACCGAAATCTGTTGGAGAAGACTTTAGCCTTCCCCGGGCATTAATTAATGAATCTCAAAGTCACTGTGTTGTTTCAGGCCAATTCTACAAGCCAAATACACAGGAAAGTGTTGGAACTCAACTTTGTTTATAAGTTTGGGAGCCATCACAAAGGTATGGATAAAGACATTACCTGGCTAGCACGCTACCTTCCACATCCTATTGCAGTGTTTCCCAACCAGGGTTCCGCGGAACCCTGGGGTTCCACGGACCATCATCAGGGGTTCCGCGGACCATCATCAGGGGTTCCACAAGAAATCGTGGAATAAATAATGCTGGGCGGGGCCTAGAGCATCTATCACGCTCTTTGCCTCCCACCCTGATGCTTGGCTGACTTCTGCGCCACTCAGCTGGGTCGTCGCATGGGAGCAAGTGGTGCAAGAGGGTGGGGACTTCTGCGCAGCTCAACCACCACACATGAGCAAGCGGCCATTTGAGCTCCGCAAGTGAGAGGCAGGAGGGGGAAGAGAAAAGAAAGAGAGAATGAGGCAGGAGGAGAAGAGAAAGAGAGAGTGAGAGGCAGGAGGAGGAGGAGAAGAAAGAGAGATTGAGGCAGGAAGAGGAGGAGGAGAAGAGAAAGAGAGAGTCAGAGGCAGGAGGATGAGGAGAAGAGAAAGAGAGATTGAGGCAGGAGGAGGATGAGGAGAAGAGAAAGAGAGTGAAAGGCAGGAGGGGGAGGAGAAGAGAAAGAGAGAGTGAAGCAGGAGGAGGAGGAGAAGAGAGAGACAGGAAAAATGCTCAAATTTTTTTTCTTACAATGTAAGCTGACATACGTACATATATAAACAGCTCTTTACAAATACATTTTATTGAAAAAAATTAGCAGTAATTGAATTGCGCTCCCCGCTGTCAACTTTTTCTGGCCAAGCAAACGTTTTCATAGGTAGGGGTTCCTCGGGATATGAACAATTATTTTAGGGGTTCCTCCATGGGAAAAAGGTTGAGAATCACTGTTCTAATGACATAACCAAACAAACAATGGGTACTTAAGAACAATTTGCACCTTCTCTACCAGCTTCTTGTAACACGAACACACTAATTCACTATTTTTTGCCATTCCTTCCCTCCCAATCTCCTATTTATTTTGGAATAGGACTTTTAATACTCCATTCATCTGAAGTCGGTTGTACCCATGAAAGCTCACGATACCATCTGCATGTTTTGTTAGTCTTTAAGGTGCTGCTAGACTATTCATTGTTTTTTAAGTTTTGCCAGTTACAGGGTAATTCAGCTACCCCTCTGAAGCTAAAAAAAAGTTAACACTTAAACTCATGTTGATGGGTACCAACATTAAGGAAAATTTGGTAAGTTTTGCCATAAATATTTGTACTTCAGCAGATGTGTCTATAGTAAATGGAATATCCTGGAAACGGTTGAACTGGATCTCTGTACATCTGTTATTTGCTAAAAGAATTATCCTTACACGTGGAAGGATACGGACGCTCCATCTGCATAACAATTTCATTGGAGTCAAGAGGATGGGAAGTGAATTGAATCAGGTCAAGATTATAATTGCAAAATTAGAACTTAAGGAAGCAATTGTAGATGGCACACTCAATAAGCTTGTTGAGGAAGGGGAGAACAGAGATATGGCAATAGATGGAGAGGCAGGTGAAGTCAAGATTGTGTTCAACGGAGGATAAATTGTATGATTTTGAAAGAAAATGGATTACATATCTAAGATACATAGAAGAAACAACAGTAGAGTATTAAGTTGCCAAAATGTATACATCCAAGAAGAGATATAAGATAAATAACCATAGGATAAAAACTATGGGACAGAGGATTTGTTTTCTATACTCTCTTTAGTGGGATTCCTACATATTAAACTGCTGTTGCTACACCGTAGGTGTAACTTGTAGTGATACCTATGCTTAATGTTACCAAACATAGGTATTTCCCATTATAAATTACTTATTCAAATTACTAAGTTACTTATTAATTTGATAATTAAATTGTTAAAAAAAATAAAAAATAACACAGCAAAAAAACTAATTTTTCACTGACATTTTAGCTGAAAATTCCCCCAAAAGTCAACCTGCAGCAGACATCAGCATGGAAAATTTCAGCCCAAATGGTTACAAGTTTGGCAATCTCTAGCATCTGAATGCCACATATCAAGTTAGTAGATAAAAAGAACTATTGAATAATTTTGTTGTTGTTGTCCTTCGTTATCAAAGATAATACCGATGATGGTATCGTCTTTTGTGAGTACAATTGTGGCTAAAAAGTCTGATGTGTGGATGTCAGTCTTTTCCACAATGAGTGCATATGTAGCTCGATGGTGAGGTATGGATCATAGTCTATGCCCATGGAATCTAATTCTGTTAACGAGACAGACCCTGTGGATCAAGATCCATATGGCAATTAAGAACATAACATAAAAACATAATGGCCGTACTGCGTCAGACCAAACGTCCATCTAGCCCAGTTGCTTGTCTGCCGACAGTGGTCAGCGCCAGGTGCCCCGGAAGAGGTGGACCATAGACAATGATCAAGCAATTTGTCTCATGCCATCCATCTCCAGCCTCTGACAAACAGAGGCCAGGGACACCATTTCTATTCCCTGGCTAATAGCCTTTTATGAACCTAACCTCCATGAAATTATCTAGCTTCTCTTTAAACTCTGTTAGGGTATGTCTACACCACAAAGTTAATTCAAAATAACAGCTGTTATTTTGAATTAACTTTATAGCGTCTATACATGCAAACTGCAATTTCGAAATTAATTCGAAATAGCGGAGCGCTTAATTTGAATTTGGTAACTTCATTCTACGAGGAGTAATGCCAAATTCGAAATAGCTATTTTGACTTAAGTGCTGTGTAGACACTTAATTCAAAATAGGGGGCCTCCAGTCCTTCCCAGGGAGCCCTGGTGGCCACTCTGGTCACAACCAGGAAAACTTACTCTCCTCTCCCCCAGCCCCGGAGCCATTAAAGGGGAAGACCCTGGTCACAGTGCCTGTGCCAGCTCCAAGACTGCCAGCCCAGAGCCAGCAGTGGCCACCGGGGCCCCTGACCTAGTGGCCCCAAAACATGAGCCAGCAAGACACTGGCAGCCAGCCCTCCACCGCTCCCCAGGAGCAGTCTGCCAGCTCCCAGGAGCCTGACAGAGGCTGGAGAAGGCGGGCACCTTCCTGGTTCAGGGTGGAGATCATGGACCTTATTCAGGTTTGGTGGGGATGCCCCCAACGTCCATGATCTCCGCACTAGACGGAGGAATGCGGCCATCTATGGCAAGATAGCTGCCAGCCTGGCCACCAAAGGCCACATGCGATCCCAGCAGCAGGTTTTCATGAAAACTAAGTTGCTCCGGTGAGACCCCCAACCCTAAGCCCTGAGCTTCCCCTCCCCCTTCTTCCCCTTGCTTCCCCCTTCAAGCTCCCTCCTCCCAAGTTTCCCCCTCCCCTCTCCCACTCTCTCTCTTCCCCTCTCCCACCTCCTTTTCCCAGTCTCCCCAGAGGTTCATCGCCCACCCCCCATTTTGTTCAATAAACCCAGTTTCTATTTTGAACATACGTGTCTTTTATTTGACATCAGGAAGGGGGGCTAGGAAGGGGCAAGTGGAAGGACGTGAGGGAGGAATGGGGCATGAGCCCCCGGTGGGGAGGAGCTCTGAGGGCTCCTCGGGATGGACGCTCTCCCGCAGAGCCTCCTGGATCCTGAGAGCCCCCCCATGGACCCTCCGGATGGCAGCCTGCAGCAAGTGCAGCTGGACTGATGGCAAAGACCCCACAAGACGCACCAGCGTGCCCAGGGGCAGCTCTGGCTCCATGTGGCCAAGTGCTGTGATGTCCCGAGTGCGGGCACTCAAGGCACTCCAACACAGGACTGCTTTACTGTCCCTCACTGAGGTAGACAAGCAAGTGGGGCACCCTGAGAACTGTCTGTCCGGGATGGAGGTAGGGTCCCTTAAAGCACAGAGCTCAGTTAGCCTCAGGCAGCAGCCCCACACACTAGGTCCTAAGCTGATTCCCTGCTGGCACTGGTTCTGGCCAGTCTTAACTTCGGTTCAGGGTCCACCCAATGTGGACGCACTATTTTGAAATAGCAAAACACTATTTCAAAATAGTTTTTGTGTGTAGCTGCGTTAATTCGAATTAGCTTAATTCGAATTAACTATTTTGAATTAAGTTAATTTGAAATAGTGCTGTAGTGTAGACATACCCTTATAGTCCTAGCCTTCACAGCCTCCTCTGGCAAGGAGTTCTACAGGTTGACTATGTGCTATGTGAAGAAGAACTTTCTTTTATTAGTTTTAAACCTGCTACCCATTAACTTTATTTGGTGTCCTCTAATTCTTCTATTATGGGAACTAATAAATAACTTTTCTTTATTCGGCCTCTCCACACCACTCATGATTTCATATACCTCTATCATATCCCCACTCAGTCTCCTCTTTTCTAAACTGAAAAGTCCCAGTCGCTTTAGCCTCTCTTCATATGGGACCTGTTCCAAACCCCTAATAATTTTAGTTGCACTTTTCTGAACCCTTTCCAAGGCCAAAATATCTTTTTTGAGGTGAAGAGACCACATCTGTACACAGTATTCAAGATGTGGGCGTACCATAGTTTTATACAGGGGCAGTAAGATATTCTGTATCTTGTTCTCTATCCCTTTCTTAATAATTCCTAACATCAAATTTGCCTTTTTGACCACCGCTGCACATTGTGTGGAAGTTTTCAGAGAACTATCCATGATAATGCCAAGATCTCTTTCCTGATTTGTAGCCAAATTAGCCCCCATCATACTGTACGTATAGTTGGGGTTATTTTTTCCAATGTGCATTGCTTTACACTTATCCACATTAAATTTCATTTGCCATTTTGTTGCCCAGTCACTCAGTTTGATGAGATCTTTTTGAAGTTCTTCACAATCTGCTTCTGTCTTGACTATCTTAAACAGTTTAGTATCATCTTCAAACTTTACCACCTCACTGCTTACCCCTTTTTCCAGATCATTTATGAATAAGTTGAACAGGATTGGTCCCAGGACTGACCCTTGGGGGACACCACTAGTTACCCCTCTCCATTCTGAAAATTTACCATTTATTCCTACCCTTTGTTTCCTGTCTTTTAACCAGTTCTCAATTAATGAAAGGACCTTCCATCTTATCCCATGACAATGTAATTTACACAAGAGCCTTTGGTGAGGGACCTTGTCAAAGGCTTTCTGAAAATCTAAGCATACTGTATCTTTTGGATCCCCCTTGCCTGCATGTTTGTTAACCCCCTCAAAGAACTCTAATAGATTAGTAAAACATGATTTCCCTTTACAGAAACCATGTTGACTTTTGTCCAACAAATTATGTTTTTCTACGTGCCTGACAATTTTATTCTTTACTATTGTTTCGACTAATTTACCTGGTACTGAAATTAGACTTACCGGTCTATAACTGACAGGATCGCCTCTAGAGCCCTTTTTAAATATTGGTGTCGCGTTAGCTACCTTCCAGTCATCAGGTACGGAAGCCAATTTAAAGGATAGGTTACAAACCACAGATAATAGTTTTGCTATTTTCCATTTGAGTTCTTTTAGAACCCTGGGATGAATGCCATCCAGTCCCGGTGCTTTGTTAACATTAAGTTTTTCTATTTGTTCCAAAACCTCCTCTAATGACACTTCAATCCAGGACAGTTCCTCAGATTTATCACCCACAAAGGACGGTGCAGATTTGGGATGAAGACTGAAGCAAAGAAATCATTTAGTTTCTCCGCAATGACTTTATTGTCCTTAACTGCTCCTTTTATATCTCGATCGTCTAGGGGACCCACTGGTTTTTTAGCAGGCTTCCTGCTTCTAATGTACTTAAAAAACATTTTGCTATTTCTTTTTGAGTTTTTGGCTAGCTGTTCCTCAAAATCTTTTTTTTTTTTTTTTGCTTTTCTTATTACATTTTTACACTTGATTTGACAATGTTTATGTTCCTTTCTATTTATCTCACTCAGATTGGACTTCTACTTCTTGAAAGATGCCTTTTTGTCCCTCACTGCTTCTTTTACATGTTGGTTAAGCTACAATGACTCTTTTTTAGGTCTCTTGCTATGTTTTTAAATTTGGGATATACATTTAAGTTGGGCCTCTATTATGGTGTCTTTAAAAAGTTTCCATGCAGCTTGCAGGGATTTGGCTCTAGTCACTGTGCTTTTTAATTTCTGTTTAACTAACCTCCTCATTTTTGCGTAATTCCCCTTTTTGAAATTAAATGCCTGGGTGCAGGACAGCTGAGGTGTTCTTCCCACCACAGGAATGTTAAATGTTATTATATTATTGTCACTATTCCCAAGCGGTCCTGTAATAGTTATCTCTTGGACCTGATCCTGTGCTCCACTCTGGACTAAATCGAGAATTGCCTCTCCCCTTGTGGGTTCCTGTACCAGCTGCTGCAAGAAGCAGTCATTTAAGCCATTGAGAAATTTTATCTCTGCTTCTCTTCCTGAGATGACATGTACCCAGTCAATATGGGGATAATTAAAATCCCCCATTATTATAGAGTTAATTATTTTGGTAGCCTCTCTAATCTCCCTTAGCATTTCAATGTCAGTATCACTGTCCTGGTCAGATGGTCGATATATCCCTACTGCTAAATTCTTATTATTGGAGCATGGAATTACTATCCATAGCGATTCTATTGAACATGGTGATTCATTCAAGATTTTTATTTCATTTGATTCTACGTTATCTTTCACATACAGTGCCACTCCACCACCCATAGGGCCTGCTCTATCCTTCCGATATATTTTATATCCCGGTATGATTGTGTCCCACACTTTTTCTTCATTCCACCAGGTTTCAGTGATGCCTATTATGTCAATCTCCTCTTTTAATACGAGGTACTCTAGTTCACCCATCTTATTAGTTAGACTCCCATCTTATTAGTTAGCATTTGTGTAGAAGCACTTTAAAAAATTGCCACTGTTTAATTGTCTGCCCTTCCCTGATGCACTGGATTCCTTTATATGCGGTTATTTGTCTGCTCTGGCCCATTGCTTGTCCTCTCCCCTCCTCTCTTTCTGACTACAGCCTAGAGAATCTCTATCAATGGATTCTCTTCTAAGAGAAGTCTCCATCCGATTTACGTGCTTCTCCACACCAATCGGCTTTCCCCCATCTCCTAGTGTAAAAACTGATCTACGGCCTTTTTAATGTTTATTGCCAGCAGTCTAGTTCCACCCTGGTTTAGGTGGAGCCCATCCTTCCTGCATAGGCTCCCCCTCAACCAAAAGTCCCCAGTTCCTAATAAATCTAAACCCTTCCTCCCTACACCATCGTCTCATCCATGCATTGAGACTCTGAAGCTCTGCCTGCCTACCTGGCCCTGTGCATGGAACTGGAAGCATTTCCAAGAATGTCACCATAGACATCCTGGATTTCAGTCTCTTTCCTAGCAACCTAAATTTGGCCTCCAGGACATCTCTTCTAACGACTGAATCACCCACTACTAACACCTGCCTCTTCCTAACAACTGGCGTTCCCTGCCCCTCAGAGGTATCCTCAGTGCGAGAGGATACCGCAACATCCTCTGGAAGGAGGGTCCCAACTATGGGATGGTTTCCCTCTGCTCCCACTGAATGCTCTGTTCCCCTGAGACTTTCATCCTCCGTAAGAGCACTGGGGCTCTCAAACTGGAGGTAGGACACTACTACAGTGTCCCGGAAAGTCTCATCAACATAGCTCTCTGCCTCCCTTAGCTCCTCCAGTTCAGCCACTCTGGCCTCCAAAGCCTGAACTCGGTCTCTGAGGGTCAGGAGCTCCTTGCAACGGGTGTACACACATGCCACCCGCCCACAGGGCAGGTAATCATACATTTTACACTCAACGCAATAAACAGGATAGCAGTTAGTCTTGAATTAACACCATTAAAATTAGTCTTGAATTAACACCATCACTAACTGCTGCTTCCCTGTGTGATCTGTCTGTTGTTGATAACTTCCAGCTGTCAGCATCACTGCTGCATTGCTTCAAGCTATGCTTCAGTGTGTCCTTCAAGTGTTTCTTCTGATTGCCTTGTGTATGTTTAGGCACTTTCAGTTCACCACAGAGCAAATGCTTTGACATTCTGGTGTCATCCATCCTCCACATGTGACCAGCCCAACATAACTGTGATGTGATGAGCATTGCTTCAATCCTGCCTTCCAGAACCTTGTTCCTGAGAACTTTGTCTTCCCATTTGATGTGATGGATGAAATACAGATGTTGTAAGTGGGACTTATCTAGAAGTTTGATATGATGCTTGTCACAGGTCCAGGTTTCGCACTCATATAACAAATTGGACTGCACAACTGTTTTATCAACTTTTAACTTGGTTTGAAGCCTAATACCATGTTGCTGCCAAATGCAGGACAATGTAGCACTTTAAAGACTAACAAGATGGTTTATTAGATGATGAGCTTTCGTGGGCCAGACCCACTTCCTCAGATCAAATAGTGGAAGAAAGTAGTCACAACCATATATACCAAAGGATACAATTAAAAAAAATGAACAAATATGAAAAGGACAAATCACATTGCAGAACAGGAGGGGGACGCAGGGGGGGGGGGAAGGAAGGAAGGTAAGTGTCTGTGAATTGATGATATTAGAGGTAGGGAGAGTGGAATGTTTGTGAGTTAATGGTATTAGAGGTGATAATTGGGGAAACTATCTTGGTAATGGGTGAGATAGTTCAAATGTTTGTTGAGTCCTTTTTGGAAAGTGTCGAATTTTAACATGAATGACAGTTCAGAGGATTCCCTTTCAAGTGCAGATTTAAAAGGTCTTTGTAGCAGAATGCAGGTGGTTAAGTCATTGAGAGAGTGTCCTTTCTGGTTAAAATGGCAAGAAACTGTTTTCTCTTTGTAATCTTGTCTGATATCTGTTTTGTGGGCATTAATCCTTTGGCGAAGTGTCTGAGATGTTTGTCCAATGTACATAGCAGACCCACACTTTCGGCACATGATAGCATAGATTATATTTCTGGATGCGCAGGAATATGTGTTCTTGATCTTATAACTCACTTGGTTAGGTCCAATAATGGTATCAGCAGAATGAATATGTGGACAAAGCTGGCAACGGGGTTTGTTGCAAGGGAAGGTACCAGGGTTGGTATTAGTGTGGTATGTCCTGTGGTGGTTGGTAAGAATCATCTTTCGAAAGAGCCAGACAAATACCTAGAAACCATCTACTTCAAGACAGACCCAAGAAAACCAACAATAGAACACCACTTGTCATCACCTACAACCCCCAACTTAAACCTGTCCAACACATTATCAATAAACTACAGCCTATATTGGAACAGGATACCATACTCAAAGAGGCTCTGGGAGACAGACCCATAGTCTCCTATAGACAACCACCTAACCTCAAGATGATTCTTACCAACCACCACAGGACATACCACACTAATACCAACCCTGGTACCTTCCCTTGCAACAAACCCCGTTGCCAGCTTTGTCCACATATTCATTCTGCTGATACCATTATTGGACCTAACCAAGTGAGTTATAAGATCAAGAACACATATTCCTGCGCATCCAGAAATATAATCTATGCTATCATGTGCCGAAATTGTCCGTCTGCTATGAACATTGGACAAACATCTCAGACACTTCGCCAAAGGATTAATGCCCACAAAACAGATATCAGACAAGATTACAAAGAGAAAACAGTTTCTTGCCATTTTAACCAGAAAGGACACTCTCTCAATGACTTAACCACCTGCATTCTGCTACAAAGACCTTTTACATCTGCACTTGAAAGGGAATCCTCTGAACTGTCATTCATGTTAAAATTCGACACTTTCCAAAAGGACTCAACAAACATTTGAACTATCTCACCCATTACCAAGATAGTTTCCCCAATTATCACCTCTAATACCATTAACTCACAAACATCCCACTCTCCCTACCTCTAATATCATCAATTCACAGACACTTACCTTCCTTCCTTCCCCCCCCCCCCTGCGTCCCCCTCCTGTTCTGCAATGTGATTTGTCCTTTTCATATTTGTTCATTTTTTTTAATTGTATCCTTTGGTATATATGGTTGTGACTACTTTCTTCCACTATTTGATCTGAGGAAGTGGGTCTGGCCCACGAAAGCTCATCATCTAATAAACCATCTTGTTAGTCTTTAAAGTGCTACATTGTCCTGCATTTTGCTTCAGCTACCCCAGACTAACACGGCTACATCTCTATCACTATGTTGCTGCCAGACTCTGCAAAATGATGTGACTTTGTTACAAATTGTAACCACTGAATGAGCTAGAGATCCTGTCAAAAAACTAGTATGTAATCATGTCATTAGACTGTAACATCATATGTATATGATGGCCAAACTAATATTGCACTGGTAATCTTAACTCAGGCCTTTTCTAGCTTTTGAATGATCAATTTTGTTTTGGATGTAATACATTATATTATACAAAAAGAAAAAGACAGATATATACTGTGCTGGCATTGTCTGAATTGGGATTTGCACCAAAGTTAAATATTTCTCGTTAATGTTATCTTCAAACAGAGGTCTCAGACAAGAACTACTGAGCCACATTTTTTCAATTACATTAGTGAAAATCTGACATAACTCCACTAAAACAGCCAACAGACTAAAACAGCCAACAGAGTGACTGAGATAATTTGCACACTGTCTTCCTCATCCCCCCAATTACAACACAAAGCTGTGAAATATGTAACTGATATACGGCTGCCATTATGGGACATATTTTTGTACATGATTGATGGCTCTGGTAGAGATATATGTACATAAATCTACTTACCAAAACCTTCAAATGCATATATTAAAGTGATTTGAAATTTAAGGAAGTCATAACAGGAAACTGAAAACATATGGAACGTGGATATAGAACAATTGCTAAATAAAAACGTACTGATATGAAATACTTTTTAAATTTCCGACAGGAGAAAAAAAAATGCTTCAACTGCTTCTGTTTTCTTAAACAAAGAAAACTCTGACAAATGTTCATCCCAGAAAAGCAATTCTAACTATGACAAATCAGCATGCATGGATGGCTTGAAGGAAGATACAGATGATTACTTTACTTCTGGTAAGGAAATGGATTTCATCGTGATGTGCAAAAGGTTACTTTTATAAATATTATGTTATGATGAAAATGATCTACCTGTATTTCTCATTCTCCAAAAGTGCATTAACAAGGTATCACTCTTGGGTCTGCACCCCAGAATGTCACAAGAAGGAGTTTCCATAAATTTAGCATTTTTAAATTAATAAACCTCCTGACCAGCAGATGTCCTGTGTCTATACTTGCTGAGGGGATAGTGTGAGCCCTCATCTCCAACTGTTCCTTTTTAAAGCAAATAGTATGAAGCATAAAGAATGCCAACTGGACCCCCAACTCTGCAGGCAGTGTGTGTGAGAGAGGGGATCTATTATAATTATACACTTGTATTTCTTCTAGAAAGGACATAATTTTCTTTTCTCCAAATGGTGGTAAAAACATACCCCTACTCCAGCAAACTAAAAATCTCAAAGGATGTCTCTGTGAAAGCTGACATTGTAGCAATAAACTGTAACATAGGGAAAACGTCAACATTCGTGTTGGGATAGGGCAGTAATAAAGAAACAAGTTTTTGTATTTAACAACTAGGGGATAAAATCCCAACAGACAAAGAGTAAACAGTGACATCCTGAAAACAAACAAACAAACAACCTTGAAGTGAACGAGAGGGGTGGGAGAGCTGGGCTGATCCCAGTCCAAAAATAGGTCTTATAGCACTACTAGGGAACTCTTGGATTAATGGCCTAAGGGAGAGCCAGGCAATAAAGCTTTCAGAGAACTCCAAGGGTGAGTCTAGACTACATGCCTCCTTCGACGGAGGCATGTAGATTAGCCAGATCGGAAGAGGGAAATGAAGCCGCGATTAAAATAATCGCGGCTTCATTTAAATTTAAATGGCTGCCCCGATCTGCCGATCAGCTGTTTGTCGGCAGATCGGGGCAGTCTGGACGCGACGCGCCGACAAAGAAGCCTTTCTTCATCGGCACAGGTAAACCTGGTTTCATTTCCCTCTTCCGATCTGGCTAATCTACATGCCTCCGTCGAAGGAGGCATGTAGTCTAGACACACCCCAAGTGTCTGCTCTGCGAATCACCTGGGAAGAAACAATTACAGTCTGGCTTGGAACATTCTCCATCATCTCATGTAGCTGAGTTGTGATGGCTGTTAGATTCATCTGAGCCATAAGAGATGTCACTGCCAGTTGAACTGGAAAATCAGCCCCCAGACTCTTGCCACAATGACTGGAAAGGTCTGAATACTTTGCAGATGTCTAAATGCTGTAATGCAGGCTAACTTAACAGACCTGCATCAAAATGGGTACTACTGGCGGGTCACTGAGGCTGTGTCTAGACTACATGGCTCCATCGATGGCGCCATGTAGATTAGGGTTGTAGGCAAAGGCAAATGAAGCCACGATTTAAATAATCGCGGCTTCATTTAAATTTACATGGCTGCCGCGCTGAGCCGACAAACAGCTGATCAGCTGTTTGTCCGCTCAGCGCGCTAGTCTGGACGCTCCCCTACCGACATCAAAGCCCTTTGTCGGCAGCCCCGTTATTCCTTGTGGGATGAGGTTTACCGGGGCTGCTGACAAAGGGCTTTGATGTTGGCAGGGGAGCGTCCAGACTAGCGCGCTGAGTGGACAAACAGCTGATCAGCTGTTTGTCGGCTCAGCGCGGCAGCCATGTAAATTTAAATGAAGCTGTGATCATTTAAATCGCGGCTTCATTTGCCTTTGCCAAAACAACAAATCTATATGGCTCCGTCGACGGAGTCATGTAGTCTAGACATACCCTGAGAGTCCCCAGAACTCTAGCAGTTCTAGAGTTGATGACTTAAGGGCATGGCCAGATTATGACACAATGAGGACCAAAGCTATCTCAAATGTAAGAGGCCCTTAAGATAAAAAAAATAATCTTATTATTTTCACAGAAAGAACAAAGAATATATAAACATGAAATAGTTATGTTCTCACAGGAAAACAACAGAGGATATATAATTGTTTTTACACCATGAAAAAGGAAAATTATCCTTCTTTTCATATGAATAAATGAAAAAAGTTTGATTAATTTGTTAGAGAAATACAAATTTATCCAGATTATATATAAATACATATTTATAAACGTTTAATCCTATTTAATTTTCACTACAAAACAGAGGATTGTTGAGATTTTTCTTTTGGCACACTATAGATATACAACAAATAGTGCTGCAAAACTATTTGTTGTTTTTTAAGTTTTTCCAGTTACAGACTAACTCAGCTACCCCTCTGAAGTTATAAAAATACAGTGAAGATTCCTGAACCTGATGGAGGAAAGACACAATTCTTTTCTCTTCAAGATCCACTTGCCCTAAGTCCATAACACAAACAATAGAGCCCTACACATACAAATGTCTACCCATGGATGTGGATATCTGCAGATTGACACTGGTATCTGTTGATCTGAAGGGCTCTACTCCCAAGAGATACTGCAGCAAACAGAGAGAAGTGTGTCTCGTTACTCTTGGGAGCCAGCACCCTATGCCGGCAGCTCTTCCCAGCCATGTGGCTGTACTACTCCCAACTCTGCTCCTAGTAGGGCTAAAAGACCACAGACAGGAAATGCTATGGCTGGAGATATTACAGCTTCACAGCCAGGCAGGGCTGGCCTTACCATGAGGCGAACTGATGCGGTTGCCTCAAGTGCCAGACTGTGGGGGAGGGGGGGAAGCGCCACTTGGACCCACAGTGTAGAAAATTGTGTCTGCTGCTGGTGCATATATAGTACCATGAGAGGAGTAGAACAGGAAGAAGGCAGAACTGAGACCTTTCAAAGTTTTGGCCCAAGCAAGGGGACATGGGGGCGTCATTTGAGCTCCCCACCTAAGGTGCCAAAATGTGGGCTGGTCCTGCAGCCAGAAGCAGCTGCCAGCATGGTACATGAATAGCGCATGAAACAAAAAGTAGCATGTGCAATGCACAATTATATGTATGTATAGATCAAAAAAGAAAGATCACACTAACACTTAAGAAAAACAAAGGAAAACAGGAGTGAAGGCGCTACACAATTGAATATACTGAACTGTAAACAAAACATGGTGACCTTCTGGCTACTACCAGCAAAGGGGGAAGCTATACATGGCGTCAGTCCTATGATGAGTCCCATACATGTATGAGCTTGGCAGGATTGCTTCATGACACTGTGTGTTCGACCTCACATTTTTCCTGATTTTATCGGCAGTGAGATTACTCATTTATTTGTTTACTTCATTTATTTATTTAAATGAGTAATGAAGGCACAGTCAGCTGGCAAACAAAACACTGTCTTAGGAGACTGATACCAAACTTACTCATAGAAATCCTAATTTTACAAGTTCAATTTTTTTTTCTTAGCCCTGGCCTCCTGACTTCCAATAATGAACAATTAATGAAGGATAAAAGTAGGGTAAGGATACTTGTATAGCCAGATGTGTATAGTTTTGTCATATTTGAACAAAAAGGTCTATCTTTAGAGAGAAATTTATTTTCCCATATCTCCTTTATTTTGATAAAATTGGAAATGGAGTCAGTTTTAGAGGCCCTTCATATACGAGCCCCTAAACTGTTTCTTAGTTAGCTTATGCCTTGGTTTATGAGCCACCTGGGCATTGGTTTTAGCAAAAATTTCATAAGAGACTGTGTCTTAATGAACAACCCACAGCCAAGGATGTTTGGATGGTGATCCTACAACAAGCTGAGTCATGATTTCTCCAAAACCTCTAAGACATATCAAATCATGTTCACCCGGGATCTCTTAACAACTATATTTTTACTTGCTGGTTGATCCTCACACATTTCTGATAAAAAGGGAGAAAACCATAGCAACAGCAATAATAATATACAGAGGCAAACTCAGAAAAGGGCCTTGTGTGACACTGACACCACTTTATTTCCTGTGACACAATCTCTTGTTTTTGGATAAATATCCTGACAATGGCAGAGAGAGAGAATGGGGAAAGGAGAGAAAATCATGGAAATTGACAAAGTGGAAAAATGGAGGGCTTCCCTTTTATACACTGGAAGCAGCAGTTCATATGCACTGAAAAGGTAGCTAACAAGTAGGGACATACAGAGCTACTTGTACCATCTCAGCTGCAGCATGTATAAACCATCTCTGACAAGACAGGTTAAAAGCCCCACAATGCTGTATCTAATGGAATTCCCATTACTCACACAGAAGGAAGACAGGGCTGGAGTGAGGATCTATTTTAATATGTACTATTTAAAGCAAAACACATTTTAAGAGTGTCTCATTTACAGATTGCCCATTCACTCATCCTCTCTCATCTTGGTAAACCAGTTTATGGCCCTTGAAGGGCTGACCTCAAGCTCTTACTGAACCCATTAATTCTACTTTGAGTGTTATCAACACCAAAGGAAAGTATTCCTCCTTCCTCATTGGCTGCTGCTTTGGGGACAAATCTGTTGCCTCCACAGTGTTTGAGAGAGAAGTCTTCAGAACATGGGTTGATTCCTCATGTGATATACTGCTGGGGACAGAGTCCCTTTTACGTTTCGCTGTCCATATCATTATTCTCTAACATGACAACTGGCCATTACCTCACTTTCGTTGCAGCAGAAGATGTCAGAATGGGTGTAAAATTGTGGATCTAGTTCAGCAAGAGCTGGAGCAGGATTAAACAGAGTCTTCACTGCAACAGAATGGAAAGAAGTTGTCTAAATCAATGGCATTTATGCATAAAACATTTACAACCTATAGCCGGGAACCCCAAATTCCCTATTAGAACAAATACAATGTCAGCTCCTTATCTATTCCCTACGGATATGCAAGCTACTTAGACACACAAAATGCAGCAAAACCCTGCTTTCTCACAGTACATACAACCTTTGTTAATTGTATTACAGATAAATATATACCCCCCATTGATATTTATCTGCTTTTAGAAGAAAATGAAAGGCGAGCAATAGGCAAGATTCAAGCTGCATTCAAAAGATTTTTTAACTAAAAAAAAAACCATCGAAATTTAGATATCATAGAATCATAGGGCTGGAAGAGACCTCACAAGGTAATTGAGTCCAACCCCCAGGGAGCTAGCGGGAGCAATGAGGCTGGGTGACAAAAGATGCTCATATATTGGATGGGGGACAGAGCTAGTTAGATATCTAATATAAATAATTTCATTTGTGGAATGTCTCCCTAGGAGTATTTTAATGAGGTTTACTAATACTGATTTAGCCTCAGAACTTCTCGGGAGGAAGGTAAACATTATAATCTTCATTTTACATATGAGGAAACTCAGACACAGAATGACGAAGGCTTTGTCTAGACTACAATTTAAAAGAGTTAGGAGGTGTTAGCTAATGTTTCAATGCTAGTACAGCTGGTAAAAATGATGTCTTGGTTAAAACCTGTCAAAGTGTGTTAGCTAATACCTTTAGTGACTTGCCTTTGAATTTACTTAAACAAAGCTCAGGCCAAGTCTACACTAGAGAAAGTTTGCCCTAGACGAGCTGCCCTAACTAGTGCCCTTGGCGAAATGCACAATCAGTGCCCCTGCTTCCAAAGCCCTCAATGGCCATTTATCTTGGCACCCTAGGCAACCGCGTAGGTCGCCTGTATTGACGGGCCACCACTGGTCCTATCTGTAGAGTGTCAGGGACTTACTCAGTGTAACACAGAAGTCTATGGATCCCTTGCCCTGCATCTCCAGCTTAGTATATCTGTTCCTTAGCCTTAAGAGCCTCCCTTCTTCCATGTGAAACATAACATCTTATGTTAGAAAATGTACTTATAATCAGTGGTAAATGTTTTTTAGCTTTGAAATCCAGCTTTTAAAACTACGTTTAGGCACCTGTGCATAACCAGCCTGAATTTCTAACCAGCATTTATGAATCCCATTTATTTGAATGGAAGCCTCAGGTGATCTGAAACTTCAGGAATATGAATAAATATAAATGTGGAAGCTGAACTTTAGACATTCAGGTTTGAAAATTTTGGCCAGTGACTATTCTTCAACTTCACAATTCCTCTCTATTTTCTTATCATTTGAAAACACTGTTGCATACAAAACAACTACATTACAAGTATGTTACTGAAGTTGCAAGATTAAGCACTCACAAATCTCTTGTCTAGGAAATGCTAGAATTAGGCTTGCCTCTACAGCCTTAATTCAGCTCCCTTGTGCATCTAAATTATGATACAGTCTATATATATATATATATATCTTTCTGTAGTATTTCTTAACTTGCTAGATTTTTTAGATCTACTGCACAGACCTCTGCCATTTGGGCTAAGAGAGTAACGAATAGCAGTAATATGGTGTTATCCTTTATGTGGATCAGCAATAAAAGGGGATGGGACACTTTGCCAGTGGGTTTTACAAATCTGAGCTTCCAGTCTTAATCTTTCTCCCACCACTCCCAATCTTCATCGTTCACCCAGTCCCAGTGAGCTTGCCCAGCCTGGCCTGGAGCAACTAGGAACAGGAATTATAAGGAAAGCCGAGCAGACTTCCAGCTGGAGCGTGACTGATGTGGATAGACTATGAAGCTATAGCAAGTCTTTACTAAGCATGAATAAACTGTTATTTTTTCCAAAGGAAGATCCCGGACACAAAGTCCACTTCCTTACCACATTTCCAGTGGCTAATCCAAAGAAGAGGGTTATCAGAACTTCTCCACCACAAGATTGCCAGAATTTTTTTAACATGATCAAAACAATGTGTTCTCCTCTAGCCTCATTCTTACCTGTAGCAATTTGGCAGACATTTTTCAAAAAAAATTCAGCTGGAAGTGGCACCTTGCATGGAAATTTTACCCTAAATGGCTAAAAGTTTGACCAAGTTATAAGTAATGAAAACTGGGATCTTGTAACAGGAAGTATCACGCAACGTTAATAATAGATTGTGCCAGCAGACCAACCTATAGTACTTTCCATTCATAGTGAACTGCATCACAATTCTCCTTCAATACAACATTAATAGGCTGGATACGAACTCCTATTTTATATTATCCATCATCTCCCAGTTACTTTGGGATCCTCACAAACTTTTCAAACACAGGAGGAACTGCACTCACCACTGAAATGGAGCATCTCTCGGAAGGGACATGTCAGCAGTTTTACAGCACATAGCAACATTAGTCAGCAGTTAAAAGGAGGAATACAGTATTTGAGTCAAACTTCCAAGGGAAATTATGCACATTGAATATAGTTACTCAAGCCAGAGTATAATTAGGATAGATCAGAGGTTAACATCTTTGCTCTTTTACAAACTGCCATGGAATCTTTAACAATCAGAGAAAACCAACATTTTCTATTACATGTACTCTGCAATACCAATACAAATAAGTCATTGAATGGAAACAGAGGGGTTTTAGGCTTCCATACATCCTCAACCCCTTTTTCTTATTCCTTTTAATTAAAACACAAAAAAAGTACATAATCCAAAACAGAAATTTGAGGCATCTGGATATGCATCTGTTAAACAAAAATAGTCTAGTATACTTCCTAACATACAGTATTGCATTATACATGAGGGCGCTCCAGGCTAAACCAAAGGAAATAACTGACAGCCAAGATAGGTTTAAGATTTCACGATCTTACAAGCAAAACGTTTACTTAAATTTGACTGTACAGAGCATTTGAAGATGTGCAGCATGTTATCTATGGGAGAGTTGGCCCACACATTAGCAAAGGTTTGATTGCTCAATGATTTCAGACTGAAGGCTTGGAAGTACGCCACTCCTAAGCTGATCCTGTCTTTTGTTGACATATTGTACCACCTAAGGTTGCTAAGGCTATGTCTACACTGCATACCTTACAGCAGCACAGTTACGCCACTACACTCATGCAATTGTAAGGCATGTACTGTAGCTATTCTTTACTGGCACGTCTCAGCTCTCCTGCTGACAAAATAAAACCACCACCCCAATGCGGGGAAATAGTTTTGTCATCAGAAGAGTGTCTCCCACTGACAAAGTGCTGCCCATGCTGGTGTTTTTCATTACTAAAACTTTTGTCAGTTGGGATGTGTATTTTTTTCATATCCCTGACCAACAACCGTTTTTACTGACACAAGTGCAATGTAGACAAATCCCTAGTCTTTGCTTGTCTATTTAATGTGTTGTTTTTTCACACTTTCATGTAATAGTGAAACACTCTACTTCTCTTTTGTCTGAGACTTATATCTTAGCCTAAGGAGGTAGAGAGAAGTAAAATGATCTGATCGAGATCATATACTGAGTCAATGGCAGAAATACCATATAACCTAGGAGCTCACAATTCAGGATGTTTTAACAACTTCATTACATTGACCATTTGGATATAGTGGAATCAGTAAAGGCCTTAAAAATCCCCATCTCTCATGTAGTACAGGTATTCCCTGGATAACTGAGATCTTCCAAAGAAAACAAGAAATAAAATGTATCTGCATGGAAAAAAAATGGGGGGAAAAAAGCTAAATTTTGCATTATCCTAAAAGAAACAACTCCTACTCCTGCATTTATCATTGTTTAAATATTTAAGAGGTAAATTTTGTGGACTGCATATTCAAATTGCCCCATGCCTATCCTTTTGTTACGACAATGCAGCAGGTGACTGGCATGCTTGAAAAGCTGCTGCAGCACCACTGATAAAATTATGTATGTTGGTTCTGGTTTGTGTATTTATTTCAAAGCAAAGGAACCTCTCTGACAGAAACATTATAAATAATTACAATTAGAAAACTATCAAGGTTTAAATTCAAGGCCTCAAAGAAAACATCTGCCCATGCTAGTTTTGTCCTTTTGTATTTGGAAAAATTGATTTTTTCCTACTCTCTAAGCTTTTGTTTTATTTTGTAATGGAGAACAATCAGCATGTTCTAGCTTTCTAACTTATTATACATGATGTCAGCAAATTATTGGTAATGGCATTTGGCAGTTAACTTGAACTCTGTTTTCTAGCTGGCTCTACAGCACCAAGAGGGTAATGTGTAATTAACAGCCACTGTTTAATTTCTCAAATGTACTTTGATTTAGAAATCAGAAAAACATTGTCCATCAGATTTCACAATTTTAAGGTAGATCACATTTGGAAAAAAAGGAGTATTTCAAAGTGCTCCTTTGAAGATATTTTGCAGTCACACAACATGAGGTTTTTCTGTTGGAAGAATGCCCTGCGTGCATGAGTCCTAATGACAGAAGGAGTTGTTTGACAGCTGTCTCAGAGCAGCAACCAAAATAAGCTGAGAAGACAGACTTCCATGGATGGAAATGGACCCAGGTTAAGAAACTGTAGGGGATCTTGTTGGACTATCAAAACAGATGTAAATTGCAATTTGGAAAACACTTGGTCTCCCAAAAATTATGATTGATAAACCAAGTTTAGGGATGGAAAGGAGTCATAAACTCTTAATATTCATATTTGTATCAAATAATTTTGAATTTATGATATAATTACGTGGGATTTTATTCCAATGTGCACAGTCCTAAAATACTACTAGATCTTATTTTGCCCCTCACTTATACCTATGATAACATTTGAAACCAACCTTGCCCTCGTATAGATGACCTCAAAAGGTACAACGTAGTGGAGGATCAGGTCCTTGAATCCTTCTAATCTGAAGGTATTAATATATGGTGACAGACGACTGGGAGCAAGGAATCCTAGCTCTGTCACCAACTTGCTGCATGACTTTGGCCAAGTCATTTACTGTCACCTTTCAGCCTCAGTTTCCAAATGGGAAATCAGAACAGAATTTTGAATCTCATTGTTTAATCTTTCACCTAGTATTATTTAAATCACTGTGGTAGGTATGCTGGGGTACTTTAAAGTGCTACAAACAAAACAAAATATCCCTCCAATACTGACACTCCATTCTTGGGGGAAAAGATAGCTTGTATCCATATGACTCTTCAGCGTAAAAACCTATTGTCACAAAATAATCTCCACTGAAAGGCAACGGTAACAATTAGATGTAAATTCCAGCATGTGACATATTCATTCTGTGGCAACGTGCCAAATACACTGAACACAGATGAAGTTGTTGCTAAATCAGTAACATACTCAAAGAGACTTTATGGAACTCTATTATTTTTAATGCTTTATAAAGCACCACAGAAATGAATAGTGCTGTAGGTCCATGACCCTACCCCCGGCCCAGAGTATATTATGCTTTTAACCTCTCAACATACCTTCCAAAAATTTAGTTAGAGATGACAAGACATTATAGTCAAAGACAATATTGCACAAGGAGCCTAGATAAGGTAGACTTACACAAAATAAGATTAAGCGGATGTTTGTCTGCCATAAAGTACATTGAAATATTTTAAATTTTAATTTAGGTTTTTAGAGTGGCATGAGGTTGTGGTCATTGTTTCATCATTCCTACAGGCTAATGTGATAGAAATTAAAATGGTTTGCAGAAGCCACAAAGACTGCTTTTGCAGAGACCAAAACCAAGATGTAAAAGCATTAATGTAATGGATGAATGCTAAAGATAAATTACCTCCACTGGAGTGTGCCATTTTTAGGGCTTCCAGAGAAATAGCAGGTGTTATTTCTAGCTGACAGATGATCACTTTGGCCCTGCAAATGGCATCTGCAGCCCTCTTCAGATCTTCAGAATCCAAAAGCAAATTGGCTCCTGCCACTATGACAATAACATTCTGTCCTAGAGAGAAGATTCTATGTTTTAAATTATGTTCTTTGCTACAAAAATTAAGGTAAGTAAAACAACTTTTTGCCCTTATCCACATGAGGATTTCAAAGCACTTTACACACACACACACACACACACACACACGCGCGCGGAAGGTTGCATATTGGTGTACTTAGTCATTTCAAGATTTCAGTGACAGCCCACCAAGACCTATACATAAAAGATGTTATGCTGTGCACCAAACACAAGGGTATAAATGATTCTTTTGAGAATTTATCAAGTACCGATTATTTCCAAGTTTAATTTTCATGTCCCATTTGGACTAAAAAGAACCAAAAGAACGCTGTACCAATTTGGAAATACATAGGACTTGAGTGTTCCCTAAAGACATTTGTGCTTTCCTGTGATGTTACCATAACAGAAGTAATCAGATTGATATAGTGAGTCACAATGTCCAAAATGTATTTAGAATTTTAACTGTCCCTTCAGCTTAGCATCACTGGATACTGAATCAGATCTGTGAAAATTACGACCATCCTATGAATTTCAAGGGGTATGTCTACACTACCCTCCTAGTTCGAACTAGGAGGGTAATGTAGGCATACCGCACTTGCAAATGAAGCCCGGGATTTGAATTTCCCGGGCTTCATTTGCATAAGCGGGGAGCCGCCATTTTTAAAACCCCGCTGGTTCGAACCCCGTGCAGCGCGGCTACACGGGGCACGAACTAGGTAGTTCGAACTAGGCTTCCTAGTTCGAACTACCGTTACTCCTCATTTCACGAGGAGTAACGGTAGTTCGAACTAGGAAGCCTAGTTCGAACTACCTAGTTCGTGCCCCGTGTAGCCGCGCTGCACGGGGTTCGAACCAGCGGGGTTTTAAAAATGGCGGCTCCCCGCTTATGCAAATGAAGCCCGGGAAATTCAAATCCCGGGCTTCATTTGCAAGTGCGGTATGCCTACATTACCCCGCTAGTTCGAACTAGTGGGGTAGTGTAGACATACCCAAGGAGAGCAGCAGCCCTGCTCCAGTTATCAGGGATACTCCACATTGTCAGAGTTCTCAAATATTGTGAGAACCTAAAACAGGCCCTAGCCCCAGTGGGATGACTTTTAAAACAGATAGTTGATCTCGGACTCATAAGAAATTTGTATAGAATATCAAGAGGGAGTAAAGATAGACAGCCAGTCCATTTGAGGGCTGGCAGAGGGAATGGTCTTCCAACTGATATGCGGTAAAACACAATTAGGGCAATAGTTCATACCTTTTCTGGTGTCCATTTTACTGGGTTTTGTGTGTAATGTATAAGTGTAGATGGAGAGGTTCATTACTGTAGGCTCTTGCTATTGTGGTTTAAAACGTCCCCAAGCATATTGCCTTTATTTGGTTGCAATTCTGTTCTTAGTTTTTTCTGTTACAATACCAAGAGGCCTTGAGGCATGAATGCCTGCTAATTAAAATGTATTATTAATCACTAAGTATTAAATTCAGTAAACCAGTTGCTCCTTGATCTATAGCTCCTACCACCCGCCTGCACTGAAGATTCCTTTAGGGGCTGCCAATCACTAAAGGCCACTGATTCTGTAATGGATTGAGTTACTCGGTAAATAAATGGCTAGGTTTTTTAAAAATGCATTATTTTTCTTGAATGAGACTTCAAAATCCCTTGTGTAAGCAACATGCAAAGCACGTGTCTCCATACTGACATTCTGAACAGAGAGCAGAAAATCAGAATACAATGATTCCAAGCTTTCCAAAGCAACTCCACTGTTGCTTTGGAAACCCCATAACATAAGAACTAGGGGTCACCAAATGAAATTAATAGGTAGCAGGTTTAAAACCAGCAAAAGGAAGTTTTTCTTCACATAACACATAGTCAACCTGTGGAGTCCTTGCCATAAGATGTTGTGAACTAACAGTGTTTAATAAAGAACTAGATAAATTTATGGAGGTTTGGTCCATCAATGGCTATTAGCCAGGGTGGATAGGAATGGTGTCCCTAGCCTCTCTTTGTCAGAGGCTGGAAATGGATAACAGGAGAGGGATCACTTGCTGATTACCTGTTCTGTTCATTCCTTCTGGGGCATCAGGCATTGGCCACTGTTGGAAGACAGGATACTGGGCTAGATGGACCTTTGGTCTGATCCTGTATGGCCATTCTTATGCATTGTCAATGGCTTGGTTCAAAATAGCTGTTTTTGAATAGCAAAACCTTAGCATGTTGGCTGAGGCTTTGTTTTTCAACAGATGAGGATGGGCACCTTGGATAAAAGAAACCTCTTCAATAAATATATGCCAATGTGGATTTTCCTGTAGGAATATTCAAAGGCAAACAGTACCTATTTTGCTCAACATACTTTCTGAAAGTTAACATAGTGAAAAGCTAAAAATGGTGAATTGTGGGGTTCAGATGGAATAAAATTGTGGTGGCCCTCCACCTAAACTGTGTGTTGCCTACATTCCCAAATTCTTCCCACTGGAGTACCTGCATGGTCCTTATGAAATAATGAGCAGCAAAATCATAGGTGCCAACTTCCCTTCTAGTCCGGGGCGGGGGGGAGGGGGGGGGGAGGAAGAATCTTCACTCCACCCTTTCTCCCAACTACCCAACCCCACCCTGCCTCTTTCTGCCCCATCACACTCCTTCCCTCCCTCCTAGAGAGTCTTGCATGATGTGGAGTAGCTGATTGTGGGAGGTGCTGGGAAGAAGAGGAAAAGTGGGGATTCCAATGGGTGAGAGGCATGAGGAGAGGGGGAAGAAAAGGGAAAATTTAGCTGCCAATGGGTGCTGAGCACTTGCTAATTTTTCTCTGAGTGCTCTAGCCCCAAAGCACCTATGGAGTCAGCACTTATGAGCAAAATAGTTACCTTTACAGTTAATGGCAATATTAAAATAATTGTAGCTATTTCTTTCAACTTGTTTTTGCAGATTTAAGGAAGACAGTGCTGCACTGAGTCACAGATAAAAGAGGTTTTTTGGCAACTGTAAAGGGCTAGTGACTTACATTTTGCTTTAGACCAATAGTCCTGCTAGAGAAAGGTAATATTACTACATTGCTCAGTCCAACTTTTAGAGATATAATGAACACATTCTACTCTTAAAAACAAAGAGTCCTATGACACCTTAAAGACTAACAGATTAATTTAATTTGGGCATAAGCTTTTGTGGGTCAAAATCACTTCATTACACTAGAATAGAATATTCTATTCTTACCTTTACTGATTTTAACTGGATTAACACCATGGAAGAAAATTAAGTTACTTCAAATTTATACCAAGTGGCCCATTGGGGTTCTGCGTATGACCCACAAGATATTATATTTACTATTGTCCACAGACAAGATTGCCTGATTCTGCTGGTTTTGGTCCACATTGTCTTCTTTCCTAGAGGTATTACAAAAGTGACACAGGCTTAAAGCAAGGGTACATGGAGTGAGGTGAGAGCTGTTTGCAGACAATACCTGCAAGAGTCATGTACTCCCTCTGAATCCAAGTGAAGCACTGCTATGGTTCAACTGGTACACGCCAGAAATTCAAGGTACACAAATATAGTTAGCAGAACTACCCTATTCTGGGAGATTGTGTTGGTCACAACAATCTTGCGGCCCACTGAGATGATGGAGGGCCACTTATGCGGCCCACTCACTAGCCTAGGTTGCCCCTCTTCTTATAGTCCTGCTAGCATAACTCGTCAGACAAAACAATGAGGTGTCCTACGTCACCTTAAGGACTAAACACATTTATTTGGGCATAAGGTTTTGTGTCCTGGAACCCACTTCCTTAAATGCATCTGCAGGGGTGGATGAGAGCTTTGCAGGGCCCAGGGCAGCACAATTTCTCCGGGCCCCCCTTTGGAGAAAAAAATAGAAAAAAGGCATCAAATGCACAAATTGAAGGCTATTTTCATATTAAATGTGAATTGGGTAAATTTGATAGAAACTTAATTTCGTTGGATAATTTTTATTCTAATTATATTGTAATTAATTTTTAAACAAAATTCTGCATTAATAAAAAGGGGAGTGATGTCCAAATGTTGAGCAAAAAAAGTGCCCCCCCCCAAAAAAAAATAATCATAGCACCTTTAAATCTCACACTCTCCATCCCCACCAGACATGGCAGGGCAAGAACATCCCAAGTGGCTTTCCAGCTGAGAAAAACTGAAAATACCAGACATTTTACTGGTCCGGTATTTTCTGGTTTTCTTTACCTGACAGAAGCCACAAATACTGGACTGTCAGGGCCAATACCAGACACCTGGCAACCCTAGTCCTAACCCGAGCCTGCATTTACAATAGGCCAAGGACGTAAATTGGGGGATTTTGGCCCCTTCCCCACTTCGGAAAAAGGGGGGGGGGAGGGTTGTAAAATGGGCTGTTATAAAACAGGGGCCTCCGGTATTTGTGGCAGGGGTGGGAAACCTCTCTTGGGTTAGGGGCCACTGACCCCACAGAAAAATCAGCTGGGGACCACACAAGTGGGCTGGGGACCAGCAGGCCTGGAGCGGGTCTGGCCAGGGGTTTGGACTGTGCCCCAGGGCAGTGGACTGGGGTGCAGGGTCTGGGAGGAGGGCTATGTGGGTGCAGATATCGGAGTGGGAGTGGCTGGGGGGCCACTTACCTAGAAGCGCTGCTCGCCCGTTTCTCCCACAGGCCCTGCCTGGCCATGTGCTGGGGGATTAAAAGCCTGATTGGTGGGTTCCCGCAGCTGCCATTGTCCAGGTCCGGCCAATGGGCTTGTGGGGGGGGGGCGGGAGCTGCCCCAAGGGACCCTCCCCGCTGGCTCACAGCTCCTGCACCACAACGGGCCCCACCGCGCTGTTCTGCATTGGGGTGGGGCTGTTGCTTCCTCGCAGCCGGACCCAACCAACTCGGGGTTTGCTCCGGCCGCTGTTGCGCCTGCGCGGGCTGCCTGCTGTGGTGGGGGCGGGGCTCAATCTTCCAAAGCGCCGCGTCAGGCTCTCGCGCGGGCCCCATGCTGCTGACCCTGCTCTAAGCAGGGCGGATGAGAGTTTTAAAACACTGGGCGCGGGGCCTATTAAAGCGCGGGGCCCAGGGCAGCCGCCCTGCTCGCCCTGCCTGATATCCGCCGCTGTGCATCTGACTATTGTTAGACTTTAAGGTGCCACAGGACTTCTCATGGTTTTTGCTGAAAGACTAACACAACCACCCCTCTGAAACTTGTCAGAAAGACAGTGGCTACTAGCAGGTGACACTCAGGAAAGTTAATCTGAATTACACTGGTTTTGTGATAAGTTTTCAAAAAACTGATTTTTATAAAGAAAACAGGCAATGAAAAACACAAAAAGTTTAAATTTTTAAACTGATTTTTTTAAACCAGTAGCTCTCAACCTTTCCAAACTACTGTACCCCATTCTGGAATCAGATTTGTCTTGAGTACTTCCCAAGTTTCCTCAATACCAGGGTACAAAATACCAGGACACTCCATTGTAAAACTCAGAGCTGACATCATGGCTCTGTTTCCTAGTGTTTCAGAAGTTTTTAATCCATTAATTTTTGTCTGCTATCCCTTAGATCACAAGGGTATTGAAACTGCAACAGGCCACTCACAAGGTTAGACTGTGCTCTTTTTATATGCTCAGCAGGGGAATAAGAGGAGAAATAAGACTGCCATCCTGAACCTTGGGTCCAGTGTAGAGCATAGCCAATATTCTTGGATATTTCTCCCAAGAGAAGTGGGCAGCAAGGGGAATGAGAGGAGCTTGGAGAGGGAATGCTATGGCTTTGCCCTCTGCCCCCACTCATTGGGTGAAATAGTTGGCCAGGTATGTGAGGGATGTAAGCTGCATACTCTCAAGAACTCCAGTAACTTACTTCCCAAAGCACAAAGGAGAAAGGGGATTGATGATCATGGAGAAAAAACAGGGAAGGAATTGTGACTCTGGTTTGCCTAGTTTAATTCACCGAGCTAAAGGGAAATAAGGCCACTCTACTTCTAAATGTGAATTTCCAAACTGGGAATTATTCTGCTTTAACTAATGCACTTAAAATTCGCATCTTCAATTATTCAAATTAACCTTTCCAACTTGTAGAGCCCTGTGCAGATTTTATATTCATATCCGTAAAAATGAGTCATGGCTTCATCCACATCTGCGCACACAGATACCTGCGGCTATAAAGAGAATATCAATAAATGTGCAGGGTTCTAGTTATAAAATTTGAATCTGAATTTGCATCCATATCTGCAAAAATGAGCTGGGGATATCTGCATCTACATCAGCAGATGTGGATACTTACAGATATAAACAGATATCCACAGATTTGCAGGGCTCTACTGACTTGCCCTAGTCACAGTTCCCTCTCCAGGCCTGTTCCCAGGATGGAGGTGTCTTATGCTGACTCTTATTTAGGGCTGAGTCAAGGTTCAGTCTACTCTAGACATTAATAATTTTTTCCCCAAAGAATTCCCAGTTTAGCGAGTATAAAAGATGGAAATTGTTGGAAAAGAAAAAAATTCAGCTGAGGTTAAATTAGTCACTATGAAAGACAATATAAAAAATGGTTAACTCCCTTTTTTTACCCTGTCCTAAAATATGAAGACAAAGGTATATGCTAAATTAAATAACAATTATTATATAGATCAATTGCTACTTTTGGAGTCTATTCACTATCAAAGAACTCTAAGTTAAATATTATGGCAAGATTTTAAAGACAACTGGATAACCTGAGAACCAAAATGTTTGTAGCTACGCAGACTAAGATACTAAGGACAATCATTTCATAATTCATGGCATAAATTGATCATGTCCTGGGGTCAGGAAGGAATCCTATTTTCCCATTATAAAATCTGCTTGGTCTGGGGATAATTTTTTTATATTAAAAATAACCAAATCCTTCCTTTGATGCACCATGTACTGGCCAATGTTAGATTAGATGAATCACTGGGTAGTCTATTTATGGCTATTTGTATGTAGATAAGATAAGAGTTAGATTCTCTCACCCTTACTCAGACTGAGTGGCTCTCTACTCCATGAGTACTCCATAAGATGAGTTAGTGTGAAATGTTAGGATGTCAGAATTTGGCAGTGAATGAGGGGAAAACCCACATAACAAGGATCAGAGAAAAGTTTCTTTCATGGCTTACAAAAGCAAAACCTTTGCTTACTAGGGATCACTCAGAATGTGAAATATGTACCTTCACTGTTAACAATGATTGAAGCAGCTCCAGTAGCAGCAGTCTCAGACTGACCTACAAATTCTGAGAAAAGGAAAAGTTACTGTATTATTTCAACAACAGCAAGTGATGCGGTTTAATTGCAACAAATCTGAAATAAATCCATAACCTCCTCCAATATTTAAAAATGCTAATAACTATTTCATGTTATGCCAGAGAAACTTAACAACAATAAAAGTTAGGTTACAGCCACAAAAAAGCAACTCTGAGCCCAGTGTAGCTATGTCTCTGCTACAGTGATGAGACACTTTTATCCAGAGAAACAACAGATTCTAGGCTGGAGAAAATTAAAGCACTGGAATAAAACAGCGTATTTCCCCCTCTTAATTTTCTGTTGAGTTCTATTTCAGAAGGAAAGGCAGCCTACATTAATGAAGATGGAGATTATGGCAAGGCTGTACATTTCTTCTTTAGATTAATCCATTCAGTTAAATTATTATAGGCTAAGCCTGTTACTATGGTTGCCCAATACTTTCTGTTATAAAACCCAGTTTTCAGTTACATAGAACTTTGCCAGATATTAACCTTTTGGGCTGACACTTTCCAGGCCAGGTGATTGCCTCTATCTGATTATTAAAGTTTCTGGAAAATTTCAGTCAAAATGATGGGTTTTAGCAATGCAGAGCTACATTTGAGGGACAGTCTTGCTTAGATCCTTCTAGCCTGTGGGCTCAATACAGATGGAACTTTGGGGCAATGCTTCAGCAAATTTCTACTGAGTATGGGTATGTCTACACTAGCCCCCTAGATCGATCTAGGGAGGGTAATGAGGGTGACTAAAGTTGCAAATGAAGCGCGGGATTTAAATATCCTGCGCTTGATTTACATGTTCCCAGCCGGTCGCCATTTTAGAAATTGACTAGCCCGAAGTAACTGCCCGTGTCTACACGCGGCAGCGAAATGGGATTCCGAAATAAAGCCCTAAATCGAATTAGCTGATATTCCTCCTGGAATGAGGAAACCCGCGCTTCATTTGCAATTTCGGTCGCCCTCATTCGCCTCCCTAGTTCGATCTAGGGGGCTAGTATAGACATATCCTATATGTGGCTGCAATTTTTCAACGGCTTATTCCTTGGCCAAATCAAATGAAACCACCACAATATTTTAACATAGGCAAAGCAATTTATTTTCCCTAACTCCATTCTCAGAAACAAATGGACTATTCTGGGCTGAAATTTCCCACAAAAAGTTTAACCTGAGGTTGACACCTGGCATGGAAATTTCAACTTGAACAGTTCAAGTATGACAAAGTTATGAGTAACTGAAAATTGGGTCTTATAATGAGAAGAATCAAACAATCTTCACCAAAATCTGTACTAGGAGTCCTGTCTATAACTGAGTGTAACGGGATGTTGCAACGCTGCACTAACCACGGCCCCCTCCAAGGGGCCAGGGAGATGCGGAGCGGCTTTCTCACTGTAAGAGAAGCGGTGGCGGAGGCGGAAGGGACATGCCTCCTGACTGGCAGCTCGGCTGGCACTCCCCCGGATGCATCAGGGGAGGCTTTCCCCGCTCCGGGAGAGATGGCTGTAGCAGCGGATGCGTGCTGCACAGGCAGCATCAGAGCCGGTGCCCCCGCTGACGCCCCAGGGGAAATCCCGATGCCCGTTGATGTCAGCACGGGGGAGGACGCTGGGGGTGGGGGCAGCAGGAAAGGGGGAGGAGCCACCTGGGGGACGCCGGCGCAGGCATCCTGGAGAGGAAGGGCAGCACCCTCCACAGGATAAAGCTGACAAAGACATTGGGACCGGGGAGGCCAGAGAAAGCACCGGATGAAGGGGCTCAGGGCCTCGAGGAAGCAGCAGGAGAAGCACCCTGGTGAGAGGGGGTTAGGAAGCAGCCCAGGGCGGGTGCAGACAGTGGCCCGCGGGCTGATGAGTTGCGGCACGTAGCCCCATCAGTGAGGTGAGGGGAAAGAGGATATTCTCCCCTGCCTTAGGGCCCTGGGCTGGGGTCTGGAGAGAGGGAGGGCCTGGACCCCCCTCACTTCCCCGCTCGGGGGACTGTCGGGACGACCAGAGAGAGCGACGGAACCTCTCGATTCGGCGGGATGGGAGGAAAGCCGGAGCAGAGAAAGGGGCTGGGGAACATGACCAGGGATGTCCGTGCAAGAGCCCCATGACTCGTGGTGGAGAATGTGGGTAGACAGGAGGCCCCGAGTGTAGGGGGGTGCTAGAGAGAGCCAGGGAGGCTCTGGGTTAAGGATAAGGGGTAAGTTTGTGTCTTTAAGGAGATCATCAAATGGAGGTGGCAAAGGTATTGGAATGGGTGATGGAGAAGCAGCAGCACCAGCAGACCCAGATCGTGCAGCAGCTGGTGTCACAGTTTCAAGAAGAACAGTGGCAGCTGATCCGAGAGCTCACGGAGCATCAGCAGGCCACGGAGGGCAGGCGGGTAAGAGGGGAAGCCCCTCTGCCAGGTGAGGAAGGTGCAGCTAGCAGGGCACAGCTGCCCATCCGGCTGGCGAAGTTGGGCCCAGAGGATGACGTAGAAGCATTCCTAGTGACGTTCGAGAGGGTGGCCACAGCGGCGAGGTGGCCGGAGGAACATTGGGTGACCATAGTGGCCTGCCACTTGTCAGGGCCGGCCCAGCTGGCGTACCGGGGGCTGTCCGCAAAAGATGCTCTACATTATTATAAAGTGAAAGAAGCAATCTTAGATCAGGTAGGGATAACCCCGAAAACGTACCACCAGCGGTTCCGACAAGAGCGCTATCGGTAGGGAGAGAGACCCAGGGCAGTTGCAGAGCGCCTGAAAGAATCAGGGACGAGGTGGCTGGAGCCCAAGTCTAAGACCGGGGTGCAGGTAGCCGAAACCATCATTTTGGAGCAATTTGTGCAGATATTACCTGCGGAAGGACAGAGGTGGGTCCGATGTCACCACCCCTCGACCCTAGTGGAAGCGGTGACAACAGCAACCGCGAGGGATATTGGATCTAGTAAAAGAATACTGGGAGGACCAAGAGTCAAGGGCCCAGAGAACGGTTCAATAGGTGCTGCACCTCAGGGAAAAGTTGCAATCCCTCGGAGAATTAACGAAGGGCAATTTAGAAAAGGCCCAGGGACAACAGGAAGCACGATATAATCAGGGGGCCCACTTGAGAAAGTTTGCACTGGGAGACTGTCTGTCTTATTGTTGCTACCTGTTCGGGACTCTAAGCTGCTGGCGAAATGGCAAGGCCCGTTTGAAGTCCTGAGGAGGGTCGGGAAGGTGGATTATGAGATAAGACTGTATGGAAAGAGGAAGAACACCCAGATATATCATATAAACCTGTTAAAGAGGTGGAAACCTTGAAAAGCGCTCTTCATTGACCCTCAGCCCCCCGAGTTGGACTTGGGCCTGTGGTGTGAACCAGAGGAGGAGCCGTGAATAGAGGGGGAGCTGACACCCGTGCAAAGGAAGGAGGTAGAGCAGTTGCTGCAGGCGTTTCCCACGTATTGACCAGCTGGCCGGGTAAGACCACCATCGCGAGCCATGAGATATACACAGAACCAGGGAGAAAGGTTCGTAACGCTCTCAGGCCCTTACCCTGGAAATTGTGGGAACCTGTGAGACAGGAACTACAGATGATGTTACAGTGGGGGGTGGTAGAGGAGGCGGAGCCCAATAGTGTTAGTCCCAAAGGCGGATAAAACACTGTGGTTTTGTATAGATTTCTGCGGGGTGAATGCCATCTTCCGATTTGATGCCTACCCCGTGCCTCGGGTAGATGAGCTCCTAGAATGAATTGGGGAAGCTCAGTACCTCTGCACAATCGATCTCACGAAGGGGTATTGGCAAATCTCATTAGCCCCCGGTGCAAGAGAAAAGACGGCCTTCGTGACCCCATTTGGATGGTATCAGTTTATAACTATGCCATTCGGGCTCTATGGCGCAGCCGCAACATTCCAGTGACTCATGGACCACGTATTGCGTAAACATCAGCCGTACGCCGTTGTGCATATTGATGACATCATCATCTTCAGCACAACCTGTATCCAGCATCTGCAGCATGTATGCATTATACTCGAGACACTGGCAGAAGCCGGCTTGACAGCGAACCTGAAGAAATGTAGGTTTGGGTGCCGGAAAGTATCGTACTTAGGATATACTGTGGGAGGAGGGCGACTGTAACCCTTAGTGGACAAAGTGAGTGCGGTACGGGATTACCCTCTACCAGTAACCAAAAGACAAATACGGCAGTTCCTGGGGTTAGTAGGGTACTATAGACGGTTCATAGCCGATTTTGCAACCCTAGCAGCTCCTTTAACGGACATGACACAAAATAATCACCCCCAAAAAGTGCAGTGGACAGAAAGGGGTAGGCAGGCGTTAGACGCCATCAAACAGTGCCTAGTATCTGCCCCAGTACTACGGCAACCAGATTTCTCAAAACGGTTCATCTTGCAAACAGATGCTTCCAAGGTAGGATTAGGGGCAGTATTGGCGCAGAAAGTGGGAGGGCAGGAACATCCAGTGTTATATGTGAGTCGCAAGTTGTTCTCCTGGGAAAGAAACTATGCGACTATTGAAAAGGAGGCCCTGGCGGTCAAGTGGGCCATTGAGGCTTTACGTTATTATCTTTTAGGGGATCGGTTCCTGCTGATCACGGACCATGCTCCATTAAAATGGATCCAATTGATGAAAGAGACGAATGCGCGAATAATGCGGTGGTACTTGGCTCTCCAGCCGTACTGTTTCCAGGTGATACACTACCCAGGGGCAGCGCACCAGAACACAGACATCCTTTCGCGAAGTGTGGAAAGAACAGGTGGGGTGGGGGAATCCCCAGAACTCGACTTAAAGGGGGAGGTGTGTGACGTGGTGGCGCAACCCAGCACTAACCGCGCCCCCCCCAGGGGGTCAGGGAGATGCGGAGCGGCTTTCCCCACCACGAGGAAAGCGGCTGCGGAGGAGGAAGGGACGCGCCGCCCGACTAGCGGCTTGGCCGGCAGTCCCCTGGACGCATCGGGGCGGATTTCCCCACTCCGGGAGAGACGGCTGCAGCAGCGGATGCGTGCTGCACAGGCAGCATCAGAGCCAGTGCCCCCGATGGCGCCCCAGGGGAAACCCTGACGCCCGCTGATGTCAGCACGGGGGAGGATGCTGGGGGGAGGGGCAGCAGGAAAGGGGGAGGAGCCGCCCGGGGGACGCCGGCACAGGCGTCCTGGAGAGGAAGGGCAGCACCCTCCACAGGATAAAGCCAACAAAGACATTGGGACCAGGGAAGGCCAAGGAGAGCGCCGGATGAAGGGGCTCAGGGCCTCGAGGAAGCAGCAGGAAAAGCACCCTGGTGAGTGGGGGTGAGGAAGCAGCCCAGGGTGGGTGCAGACTGTGTCCTGCAAGCTGATGAGTTGTGGCACGTAGCCCCATCAGCGAGGTGAGGGGAAAGAGGATATTCTCCCGTGCCTTAGGGCCCTGGACTGGGGTCTAGTGAGAGGGAGGGCCCGGATCCCCCTCACCTCCCCGTTTGGGGGATTGTCAGGATGACCAGAGAGAGCAACGGAACCTCTCGATCCAGTGGGACGGGAGGAAAGCCAGAGCAGAGAAAGGGGCTGGGGAACATGACCAGGGAGGTCCGTGCAAGAGCCCCGTGACACTGAGATAGAGAAACTAAGATTTAGATGCAGACTTCCTGAAAAAAAGTGGATATAAAAATGTGGCTGCCTTCTGAGATATGTAACAATAACACTACAGGGTGGGACAGTTAATACCCCATTGTAATATATGGATCAAATATACTCAGTTTACAAGCAAAAAGATATTTTCTTTAATTACCAGCCTTGCAAAGTTAGCTTGGGATATAAGTGTCAAACTGGACTGCTCACCTCACATCTCACCATCAGTAACTGACATACTAAAGGCTGGTATAGACAATTGTGCAACCTCCCTCTCTGTTCAACTGTGCCATTAGAGACACTTGTGCACTTCTACTGATTTCAATTGGGACTTATTCAATAGTTCTGTTGGGGCCTGACCCCAACATCCAGCATGGGAAAGACTCTCATCGACTGTAAGATGTTTTGCACCAGGCCATTGGTGATGCAGAAGAAGAAAGCAGAAGAGCAGTTCAAGTCTCTCACTCTCTACCTAGGCTGACTTTGCATGGCTAACAAGAGTAAAATGCAACAAAACTTTGTTTTCATCACTGAAGAGAACAGATGAGATATTCAGGACACACACACACACACACATTGAAAGTGCCATTTATATAAATTCACATTACAGAAAAGAACTAACCAAGCCACGCTTTAAGGAGGGACAAAGTGTCTTTGTAGTGACTTATATAAAAGTAGCACTTTTTCTGTCTTTGAAGTCAATCCATCCTCTGATGATTTAGGTTCCACTATTTATTGGTATAAATCAACATTGAACATTTAGGACACTAATTTTGGAAGCTTCAATACTTGGGTGCTTAACCAGAACCTCATTTTTCAGTTATGCAAAGCATGTGTAACTCCTATAAATTTCAAATGAGTTGTTGGTTCCCAGTGCTCCTGAATATAAGTCTCTAGATGCCTCAAATTTGATCCAAAGTTAGTGGCCACCTTTGAAAATGCTGGCCTAAAGATTTAACATTTGAACCATGTAATGAAAAATATACTGCAAAGTACCATTCTGCATCAGCATGGGGGTGTGAATTAATCTATCAATGTACCCTTCTCCCTCCTCCATTACTAGTTTCAAATTTTATCTAACAGATTAACTGACATGTTTTTAAAAACTGAAATTTTACCTGTAGAAATTCCATTTCTCTTGAAATTTTCAATGTAATCATTGCCAAATGAGTCCTTCCCAACCTAAAAAGAAGGAAGTTATGAATATTATATCTTTTATGGTTCACAAACTGATGCAATACAGCCATCAGCCACTAGTCTTTATTTTACAGCTCTTTTATCTCAGTTACTTGATGAAATAGCATTTTGCAGCTCTAAAATAAGAAATCCACAAACAAAATGATGCACCATTCACAGGCTATATCTACACTACAGAGTTATGTCTGAAAAACAGACGGTTTTCCGAAAAAAACTTCACTTATGTCCACATTGCAATCGCGTTTTTTCGGGAAAAAATTGAAAGAATAGAGGGTTTTTTTTTTTTTGACATTGGTAAACCTCTTTCTACGAGGAAGAAACCTTTTTCTGAAAGAGCTCTTTCAGAAAAAGGCATGTGCAGATGGGGAAGAGGGAGTTCTTTTGGAAGAAGAGGAAAGAGGAAAAAGCACAGGTGCCCTGGTGGCCACTCCATCCATAGTAATCACAGCTTACATGCGAGATAGTGTCCATTCAGTCTGGACGCTATCTTTCGAAAAAGCAGATCACTTTTTCGATGTGGTTTGGCAGTGTGGATGCTCTCTTTCTGAAGAAGTTTTTTTGGAAGATCTCTTTGGAAAAGTTTCTTCCAAAAGAAGCCTGCAGTCTAGATGTAGCCACACACACCTAGAATCACTGTCATAACTCACTCATCTTTCTAACCTAACTTGAATACTTTGTGGCAAAAACTTACACTAAGACAGAGTTAAGGATGTTTGGTAGCACATCATACCCTTGCAGAACACTGAGTGAGCAAAACACATACTTCTGAAAACCAGGAAATCCACAGTTAAGGTTGCCCATGAAACCTTAACTCTACCCACTTTCAGCAGTGCCCCATTATGCTCGATTAACACGCATTTACTCTGCTATGCCTATCCTTACTGAAATATATAAACACTTCACCCCTTTTTATAACCCATTCACTCTCACTCACATTATTCCATCTAACATCTAATAACAAAGACAGTCCTTACCCCCAAAGAACTTGCAGTGTAAATTAATTCATGGATGTGTGCAGCAGGGCATACGTATGTGTTGGGATGCACTGACAGAATTGTTGTGTAGAGAGGACTGAAGTGCACTGGCACAGCTTTGGGGTGCAAGAAGATTGGGGTCCACTGACGGAGACGGAGTTGCAGGGTGAATAGGGAACCCTAGCAGACATAGGGGCATAAGGTGCACTGACACTGTTTGGGGTACAAAGGGTTTGGAGCGTACTGGTAGACCAATGGAGTGTAGGAAGGTAGCTATAAAAATAATATGTAACAAATGGGAAAAGGGGGAAGTTGATAATAATGAATATAAATCAGAAGCTTTAAAGCAAAAGGAACTGTAGAAAACTGGTAAGGCGAGCAAAGAGATAAAAGAAGAAATGTATGGTCAGCAGTGTTAAGGACAACAATAAGGAGTCTTTTAAGTACATTAAGAACAAAAGAAATCATAACAATAGCATCAATCCATTCCTAGATATAAATAGTAATATAATTCATGCCAATCAACATGGGTTTATGGAAAATAGACCCCGTTTGTAACAGAATATCCCTTCACTCAGCTGGTGAATACTGTAGCCAAGACTGTTCCTCTGGTATCCAAGCCACAAACACATGCAGACTGATTCTCCTTCACCATGTCTGCATTAAATCTTCAGTTCAAAGCACAACAGAATATACCACAAGTTTATAGCAGGAGGAATTTTATGCAAAGCTTTCTTTTTTCTCCAAGGTATACCTACTGCATTCCCCATACTTCCTGTTTTTTTTAAATATATCCACCTAGTAACTTAACCAATTTCCTCATTAGCCCAAGCATCAGTAGTCCTGAGAAGAGACTAATTAGTTGACTTCAATTAAACCTGTAATTTTTCCCATGCTCACGCTCCCTAGCAGCACTCTCAGGCTGTGTCTAGACTACATGCCTCAGAGGCATGTAGATTAGACACATAGGCAATGGCAAATGAAGCCGCGATTTAAATGATCGCGGCTTCAGTTACATTTACATGGCTGCCGCGCTGAGCCAGCAAACAGCTGATCAGCTGTTTGTCCACTCAGCGCGCTAGTCTGGACGCTCCCCTGCCGACATCAAAGCCCTTTGTCGGCAGCCCTGTTATTCCTCGTGGGATGAGGTTTACCTGGGCTGCCGACAAAGGGCTTTGATGTCGGCAGGGGAGTGTCCAGACTAGCGCGCCGAGCGGACAAACAACTGATCAGCTGTTTGTCGGCTCAGCGCGGCAGCCATGTAAACGTAAATGAAGCCGCGATCATTTAAATTGCGGCTTCATTTACCTTTGCCAAAACAACAAATCTACATGGCTCTGTCGATGGAGCCATGTAGTTTAGACGTACCCTCAGTGAGAAGGGAACCAATGTTAGTGCCCTGTTCCACTGCACTGTCAAAGTAATTTGATATCTCTTTTTTTAAATAAGATTGCAAAATGGACTGAGAAAGGCAGCACTGCTGCGGTACATCAGAACATAAGAATGGCCATATTAGGTCAGACCAAAGGTCCATCTAGCCCAATATCCTATTCGCCAACAGTGACCACTACCAGATGCCCCAGAGTTGTGGTCACCAACGAGTAGATTGGGATCTACCGGTAGATCTTGGAGTCTCTGACAAGGGATTCTGACTGGTTTGGCCAAGAGGCTATCAAGGGCTGGCACTTCAGCTGCACCTCCTCCCACAGATGTGCACCTCCTGCCCTTTGCCTTGGAGCTGTCCCCTCAGGAGCCTCCTGCTTTCTGTGCAGAGCAGAGGAGGGGGGCTGATGTCAAGATGCCCCCTCTCCCACGCTGTATCCTATCTCCACAGAGCTGAGAAAGGGCACAACAAGACTCGGGATGGAGTTTGCTGTCTGCTTTTGGGAGTGGTGCAGGGCCAATGCAGGGGTGAGCCTGACTTAGCCCCACTGCACCACCACCCAGGAGCCACCTGAGGTAAGGAGGGCCCAGCTGGAGCCCACTTCCTGAAACTCTACCCCAGTCATGAACCTCACCCCCTCACCTCTAGCTCCAGCCCTAGCCCTGAACACCTCTGTATCCAAATGCTCTCCCAAAGCCTGCACCTAGAACCCCCTCTGAAACCCCAACTGCCTGCCCCAAGCTCAGCTCAGAGAACTTCTCACACTCCAAGTCCCTTAATCCAAGACCAGAGCCTGCACCCCAACCCTCTGCCGTAGCCTGGTGAAAGGGAGGGAGGACAGCAGAGTGAGGGAGGATGGAGTGAGCAGGGGCAGGGCCTCAGAGGAGCACAAAGGAGGCAGGGCAAGAGTATTTGGGTTTGAGATAGATCTTGGATTACACTTAAATTCAAAAAGTGATCTTGTGCTTAAAAAGGTTGGAGACCACTGCCCCTGAGGGAGGGATCACAACAGGTAATCATCACGTGATACCGCTCCTGTCATCCGTTTCCTGACAGAGGCCAGGGACACCATTCCTACCCATCCTGGCTAATAGCCATTGATGGACCTAACCTCTATGAATTTATCTAGCTCTTTTTTGAACCCAGTTATAAAGTTTTAGCCTTCATCACATCCTCTGGCAAGGAGTTCCACAGGTTGACTGTGTGCTGACTGAAGAAAAACTTCCTTTTGTTTGTTTTAAACCTGCTGCCTATTAATTTCATATGGTGACTGTGGCGGGGCGGCCGGGGCTGAAGGGTTAAGCCCCACACCCCGCAGCATGCAAGGCCAGGGATTCCCCTGGCCAAAGCGCCAGGGGACGGGGGCCGAGAAGCGCATGCGCCAGTGTCCTGGGAAGAAGGCGCTGGCTTTAAAAGGGAGGACGCCCGCCCTCAAGAGAGAGGGAGGGCAGGAGTTGGGTGGGCGGCAGGGATCCACGAGGCGGACCCACCTGGACCAGGCGACAGAGAAGCCACAGGACCTCCCCTTCCAGACGCCGAGGCTGGAGAGATACCAGGCGACCAGGGAAGTGAGCAGAGCGGAGCAGAGCAGCCAGGACAGAGGACAGCCGAGGGAAGGAAGCAGCCCAGGACAGGGTCAAGGAGGACCTGAAGGTCGGTGGCGCCCCTCCCCCAGCCAAGCTGGGCATCAGTTACGCCCGCTCTTAGGGTCCTGGGCTGGGACCTGGGGAAAGGGGGGGTCCAGGTCCCCCTTCCCTCCTGGCGATCACCTGGACGCAGTGGGCAACCTAATGATTGACCAAGGGCTACCAAATACTGAGGCAACTGGGGGGGGGGGGGGGGGAGGGGTTGTAACGACTGGTAAGGGGGGCAACCCCAAAGGGAGAATCAACCCCGGAGAGGGGACAACCCCCTAACGGTGACCCTTAGTTCTTTTATTGTGGGAATAAGTAAATAACTTTTCCATATTCACTTTTTCTATCCCAGTCATAATTTTATAGACCTCTATCATATCCCCCCTTAGTCTCCTCTTTTCTAAACCGAAAAGTCCAAGTATTTTTAATCTCTCTTCATATGGGACCTGTTCCAAACTCCTAATAATTTTTGTTGCACTTTTTTGAACCTTTTCCGATGCCAATTGGACGTAGGTAATAGACTTCTGGTACCCCATGGCATTTTGATTAAAAAAACCAAGATAGATAAAATTAAAATGGATGACATTAAGTGGATTAAAAGCTGGCTAACTGGTTGATTCCTCATCACTGGCAGTTATTAAACCAAGACAGGACATTTTTCTGAAATACATGGTCTATAAACGATTTTGGGGAAGTTCTGTGGCCTGTGTTATATAGAGGTCAGGTGATATGATTACAATGCTTCCCTTCTGGTCTTGGAATCTCTCAGTCTCTGAAGGATTGTTGAGGTACAAAGGTGTCTGGGTACACTGGGCCCTCATCTGAGCCCCCAAACACACTGCTCTCCCTTATCCTTCCCCATATGACTCCCCCTTCCTGTCATTGCAGTCCCAAATACCTCTTCCTAGTACACCTCCACCCTTGGCTTCTGAAGTTCATCCCCTCCCAGGATGGGCATTCACGTGTCTTTTTTTTCACCAAATACTTTGATTATATTTCCCACAAACAATACTGTCACCCACGATTCTCAGATGGCAGTAGCCCTCAGCCAGTCATTTTAACTCCTTTGGTCTTAGGAAAAGGTGTCAGGTATACACAGTATCTGTGTTATGTCCCAGCTTTTAAACAATTCTTTAGAGGAATCCCTTCGATATGCCAGACTCCCAAGGAGGCGCAGTTTGCCTTAGGGGTGGATCACATGGGCTCAACTCTGTTTTAGAGACTTAACACTAGAAAGTTAAGTCAACCCAGCTACAACCCTGAGTGATGCAGTTATAGTCAGTGACACAGTCAGTTGGTCTGCAGCATTCTCTTCCATCAACTTTTGATTAGATGATTACAGCCATCTCAGACAAGAACCTCATCAAAGTTATCCATGTGTTTGTGAACTTACAATTGTATTACTACACTATGCTTTACATGGGGATAACCATAAAGGTTCATAGAAGCTTCAGCTAGTGCACAAGGCAATAGCTACACACACACTTCATCATGGATGCATTTCATAGCTGTTCTCCAAAAGCTGGACTGACTTTGTATGCCCTTCAATTTGCCAGTTTCAATCCATAAAACCTAGAAAGTTTGGGTCCTAGATATCTATTATTTCTTGTTACTCAACTGTCAAAAAATTTAGATTAGGTGGAGCACTTTTGCTTACAACTCCTAGATTCGCACATCTTAATGCTGAAAGGAAGATGTTCTTGGTGAAGGGCACTAAACCATCAGCATCCAAGTCTGTTCATCTTCCATGCATTGTGTAAGGCTCATCTGTTCATTCAAGTCCTGCCCTTAGAAGATGTGAATATGGGGGCATCAAAATCATTTCAGGATGGAGTACATTTAATTTGACATCGTCAATAAAAGTAATGTTTTAAAATGTTTTCTGTGTGTGCTCAAATCCTACTTAATGGAATATTTTATAAACAAAAAAACTACACATTTCTTGGTCTTTAGACTGCAGAAGATACTAGGTACTAAAATATTGTTTTTTTATTCCAGAACCCCTACACGTATATCCCTTTCTACTAGGCTGTAGCTATGTGATGTTTGATGTAATTCACATTCATTCTTATTCACAATTTTTCAACATGTGCTTTCCCTGGCTTGCTATCAGCATTTTTCCACGTGCCATCAGGAGAGTTGACGATCATCATCACAGATGAAATTCTAGCAGTCAGAGTCAAACTCAATCTGTACCTGCAAATTAATTGTACTGAAAAATATCTTTGCTGACACATCTTTTGTTCCATCTGTTCTGCATGCTAAATTCTGTCATTGACTTTTTCTGGAGAGTGTTTACTCTTTTCCTTGCATAGGGAACATGGCCAGTTTTTTGGTACTAAAAATAAAAGAGGTAGTAAAGTGGAGAAAAACAGAGTTTAAAAGGTGATTACATACTCCGAGCTGAATTATACATGCTGCAACACTTTTATAACCAAGAAATGGTCAGGCTCACTGTATTCTTTCTAAGTTGGACTCACAAACCAATCTGTATCTTTAAACTGGTAGGAACTATAAAAAGGAAACACTGTAAATAGCAACACAGTATTTCCTCTTTTTGAGGAAAAATATCAAATGCAACTGGGATACACAAAAAGAATTTAACTCATCAGCTGCAGAACAATGATGCCAATATTAGAGGACTCAGCTAGGACCATCCCAGAATAAAAGTGAAGCAGACAAGCCTTATTCAGTCCTCCCCCATTCTTTCCTCCCCCAACCTGAACAGTTTTAATTTAGAATGTTAAGACATTTTTTGTGCTGGCCAATAGAGAAAGAAAGAGGATGAGCTCAGGGTAAGGTGCTGGCCTGGAACTCAAAAAACCTTACATTTTCAAGTTCTGCCACAGTCCTTCTGTGTGACCTTAGGCAAGTCACTTAATCTCCCTATTCCTCAGTTCCCTATCAGTAAAATTGAGATAATTATTAATCTTCCCCCGTTGTCTGTCTCATCTTTGGGCTGTGACTGTCAGTTAGTTCCTTCTATGATGCCTCACACAATAGATGCTACTGTGGTACATAAAAATGATAATGTAACGTAACAGCACCCACTGCTAAAAGATATGCAGATCAAGAGAGACAGAAAGCAACATGCCACATTTCATTCAGATTGTGTCAGGGTCAGTGTTTAGTATAGAAAACAAAATCCATAACCATTTATGTCATCCATACTGCTCTGTAGGTGGATCCATTATATTCATAACTCATGACTGTCACTTTTCTTCATAATGCCGGAGACAGAGATGGAAATGCATGATAAGATATGCAAACACACTGTCTTCTGACAGTGGCCAATGCCAACACTTCGGAGACAATGAATGATTATTAGCTAAGTTCTCTCTAAGCTATATGACAACTCATCCAATCACCCATTCCCAGCTGCTGGCAAACAGAGACTAGAGATACTATCTTTGCCTATCAGTGTTCTCTCTAATGTTTTTACGTCCATGACCAAAATGAACTTTGTTATGTGCACCAATATGGAGATCACACGTTCCCTTCATATTGGTTCACATAAAATTAATTCTCCGCATGTATGATGTGTGGTGGAGGTGGGGCTCGGGACCAGAGGGGTCTCAGGGTTGAAGTAGAGAGTTGAGTTGAAGAGAAGTTAGGGCTTTGGCTGGTGGTGTGGGCGCTGGGGTTCAGTAGTTAGGCTCCCAGGGGAGAGAGGACTACCCCCAACCTACTGTCACCACAGGAGCTCAATTCCCAGTGAGAGGTGCCTCTACACTGCCACAGCAGCTCCAGCGAGGCTGGGCCAGGGAAGAAGCACCATGCCATAGCTGCAGCAGGTCTGGGTGTGGCTGGGCACCTCTCTACTAGCCCCAGCAAATCTGAGGCATGTCCATGCGGGGGCTTAGGGGGAGGGGTGCCTCTTCCATGGCTGCAGCAAGTATAAGGCAGGTTTATGTTGGGGCTAGTGGGTAGGAGCACCTCTCCCCACCACAGCCCTGGGTTTAATAGCCAGATGAGTGGTCATGTAGCTTAGAGAGAACTTAGCTAATCATCCTGACAGCCACTGATGGGGTTATCCTCCATGAATTTATCTAGTTCTTTTATGAACCTTCTTATAGTCTGGGCCTTCTAAACATCCTCTGGCAAAGAGTTCCACAGATTGGCTATGTGAATAAATATTTCCTTTTGTTTGTTTTTAAGCCTGATGCCTATTAATTTCATTTGGTGACTCCTAGTTTTTGTATTATGGAAAGGAGTAAATTTCCTTAATGACTTTCTCCACACCAGTCATATAGACAGACCTCTATCATATAGCCCCTTAGTTTCCTCATTTCCTGGACAGTCCCAGTCACCTTAATCTCACCTCATATGGAAGTCATTCCAGACTCCTAATCAGTTTTGTTGCCCTTTTCTGTACCTTTTCCAATTCCAGTTCAGGCAGTCCCCGGGTTACGTACAAGATAGGGACTATAGGTTTGTTCTTAAGTTGAATTTGTATGTAAGTCAGAACTGGCTCCAGATTCAGCCACTGCTGAAACTGATCAGTGGCTGACTACAAGAAGCCCTAGGCAGAGTTGCTCTGCCCCCGGCTTCCTGGAATCAGCCGCTGATCAGTTTCAACAGCGGCTGAATCTGGACTCCTGGGACAGAACAGCTGGGGCACTGCCAGGTAGATCCCCGCAGGACCAACCCGGCAGCACCCCAGCTGCTCTACCCCAGGCGTCCCGCAACAAAAGCCTGGTCTGCTGGGGGGGGGGGCGCACTAGCTGCGCCCCCTCTCCCCCAGCAGACCAGGGAGACCCGAGCAAAGCCACGGAGGCACAGAGGTCCGGGGCAAAGGAGCAAAGCCGCACGGGCAGCGGGGTCCCGCCGCCTGTGCGGCTTTGCTCGGGTCTCCCTGCTGTGCTGGGGAGTCCCCCCCCAGCACACCAGGGAGACCCGGAGCAGCTTTTCTCGCCCTGGAGGACGCGGTGGCAAGACCGCTGCGCTCTGGGCGGTCCCGCCACCCGCGAGCTCCGGGTCGAGAAAAGCCCCGTTCGTAAGTGTGGATCTGACATAAGTCGGATCCGCATAAGTCGGGGACTGCCTGTACCTCTTTTTGAGATGGGGTAACCACATCAGCATGCAGTATTCAAGATGTCAGTGTAACGTCAATGTATATAAAGGCAATATATTTCCTGTCTTCTTATCTATCCCTTTTCCAACATTCTGCTACCTGTTTTTGGCTGCTGCTGCACATTGAGTGGATGTTTTCAGAAAACTCTCCACAATGACTCCAACATCTCTTTCTTGATTCGTAATAGCTAATTTAGGCCCCATCATTTTATATGCATATTGGGATTGTTTTCTAATATGCCTTACTTTGCATTTATCAACATTGATTTTCATCTGTCATTTGTTGCCCAGTCACCCAGCGGTTTGAAGAGTTACAAAGGGACCTCACAGTTTGCTTTGGACTTGACTATCTTGAATAGTTTTGTATTATCTGTCAATTTTGCCACCTCATGGTTTTCTAGATCATTTATTAGTATGTTGAATAGTACTGATCTCAATACAGACCTCTGGAGACACCACTATCCATTCTGAGAACTGATCATTTATTTCTATTCTTTGTTTCTTATCTTCTAATCAGTTACCACTCCATGACAGCTTACTTTGCATAAGACTCTCTGGTGAGGGACCTTGTCAATGGCTTTCTGAAAATCTAAGTACTGTATATTCACTGGATCTCATTGTCCGCATGCTTGTTGATCCTTTCAAAGGATTCTAGTTGCCTGGTGATGCAATCACAAAATCCATGTTGATTCTTCCTCAGCAAATCATGTTCATCCAGATGTCTGACAGTTCTGTTCTTTACTATAGTTTCAATCAGTTTGCCCACTATTGAAATTAGGCTGGCTGACCAGTAATTGCTGGGATCACTTCTGGAGTCTTTTGAAAAATTTGGCTCTCCCTCCTGTCATTTGGTACAGAAGATTTAAATGATAGGTTACATACCATAGTTAGTAGTTCTTCAATTCTACATTTGAGTTCTTTCAGAACTTTTGTGTGAGTATCATATGGTCCTGGTGACTGATTGCTGTTTAATTTATCAATTTGTTCTAAAACCTCTTCTAAATGACAACTCAATCTGGGACAGTTCCTCAGATTTCTAACCTAAAGAGAATGACTCAGGTTTAGGAATCTCCCTCAGCTCTTCAGCTGTGAAGACCAGTGCAAAGAATTCATTTAGTTTCTCCACAATGGTTTTATAGTCTTTTGAGTGCTCCAGTAGCATCTAAATTGTCCAGTGGTTCTGCTAGCTGTTTAGTAGGATTCCTGCTTCTGATGTACTTTAAAAAAATGCTGTTATTTTTTGAATCTTTGACTAGCTATTTTTCAAATTCTTTGTATGGTGTTCCTAATTATAGTTTTACATTTCATTTGCCAGGATTTTATGATCTTTTTTATTTTTCACAATAGGATTTAACTTCCATTTTTTAAAGGATGTCTTTTTGCCTCTCGCTACGTCTTTTACTTGTTGTTTAGCCACAGTGGCACTTTTTTCGCTCTCTCTATTTTTTAGTTTGAAAGATAAATTTACATTGAGCCACTATAACTGTGTCTTTAAAAAGTTTCCATGCAGCTTACAGGGATTTCACTTTTGACACTGTATCTTTTAACTTCTGTTTAACTTCCTCATTTTTGTGTAGTTCCCCTTTCTGAAAGTAAATGCTACCAAGTTGGGCTACTGTGGGGTTTTAAAGTTTTACCAGGTGGTTCAGCTATATTGACCTCTTGCACCAGACTCTGTGCTTAACTTAGGACTAAATCAAGAACCGCCTCTCCCCTTGAGGGTTCCAGGCCTGCTTCAAGAAGTGTCAAAAAACTTTGTCTTGGTATTCCATCCTGAGGTGACATGTACCCAGTCAATATGGAGATAGTTGAACGCCTCCCTACATTTTTTTCTTTAGTTTTATATCCTCTCTAATCTTCTGGAGCAGTTCACATCCTCTATCACCATCTTGGTCAAGTGGTCAGAAGTATATCCCCACTACCATATTCTTATTAATCAAGCATGGAATTACTATCCATAGAGATTCCATGATAGAGCTGAGTTCATTTAAGATTTTTACTTATATAAAAAGCACTAACAAAGTCACTACAAAGTAGGGGCTGTCAATTAAAACATTAATCATGATTAATGATTAAGAAAAATAGAATTTAAAATATTTTGTATTAAACGTAATACATAACATAGAGTACTCACTTTATGTTTTTGATTACAAATATTTGTATTGTAAAAGAAAATACATGTTTTAAATTCTCCTAATACAAGAACTATAGTGCAATCTCTTTATTGTGAAAGTTAAATTTAAAAATGTAGAATTATCACAAAACCACATTAAAAAATAAAAGAATATAAAATTTGAGCACCCATAAGTCCACTCAGTCCTATTTCTTGTTCTGCCAATCACTCATATAAACAAATTTGTTTACATTTTCAGGAGATAAAGCTGTCTGCTTGTTGTTTACAATGCCACATGAAAGTAAGAAAAGGCATTCATTTGGCACTGTTGTAACCAGTGTCACAAGATATTTACATGCCAGATGTCCCTTCATGCTTCAACCACCATTCCAGAAGACAAACATCCATGCTGATGAAATATTTTGCTCAATAACAATTCAAAGCAGAGCAGACCTATGCATATTCATTTTCATCATCTGAGTCAAATGCCACCTGTAGAAGACTGAGTTTCTTTTTTTGAGGTTTCACATTCTGTAATTTCTATCAGAGTGTTGTTCTTTTAAGACTTCTGAAAGCATGAACCACACTTTGTCCCTCTCAAATTTTGGAAGGAACTTCAGATTTTTAAAACCTTAGGTTGAATGCTAAAGCTATCTTTAGAGATGTTACATTGGTACATTCTTTTGTGTTTTGTCAAATCTGCAGTGAAAGTGTTCTTAAAACTAACATATGCTGAGACTATAAAATGAAATAAATGGCAGAATGTGAATAAAACAGAGCTGGAGAAATACAATTCTTCCACAAGTAGTTCAGTCACAAATTTAACACCTTTTTTTTTTAATGAGCATCATCGGCATGGAAATGTCCTCCGGAATTGTGGTAAAAGCATGAAGGCAGATATGAATGTTAGACTATCTGACACGCAAATACCTTGCAATGTTGGCCACAAAAGTCCCATTTCTTCTCACTTTCAGGTGAAACTAGAAATAAGAAGTGGGCAGCAATAACTTCTGTAAATGTAAACAACTTATTTCCCTTCATGATTGGCTGGACAAGAAGTAGGACTGAATTAACTTGTAGGCGTCTAAAATTTTGCATTGTTTTGTTTTAAAGTGCAGTAATTGTAACACAAATATAGTTTTTAATTAAACTTTAACAGAAGAAATTGCACTACAGTATTTAGGAGGTGAATTTTAAAAACACACTTTTGTTTACCATTTTTACAGTGCAAATATTTGTAATAAAATATATAAAGTGAGCACTATATACTTTGCATTGTGTGTTGTAATTGAAATCAGTATTTTTGAAATATAAATTTTAATAAATTGTATTCTATTGTTTAACAATGCAATTAAAACTGTGATTAGATGTAATTTTTTTAATCTCAATTTTTTAGGCAATTGTGTGAGTTAATTGACTGGCCTACTACAAACTAAATGTCATGCAGGCAATAACTTGTTTATACTGCTCTATCTACTACACACTGAAATGTAAGTATAATATTTACATTCTAGATGATTTATAATTATATGGTAAAATGAAAAAGGAAACCATTTTTCAAAACAGTGGGCTGTGACACCTTTGTATTTTTATGTCTAATTTTGTAATCCATTACTTTTTAGAAGTGGGTCACTTCTAATACTCAGTCATCCGAAGAAGTGCGTTGTGCCCACAAAAGGTCATGATACCCCCTACATGTTTTGTTAGTATTTAAGGTGCTGCTAGTCTATTTGTTGTTTTTTAAGGGTTTTTTTGTTATTACCTTTTAGGTGAGGTCAAACTTTAGAGTATGCAAGACAAATCAGACTCCTGCAAAGGATATCATAGTCTGGAAAGGTTGAGAGCCCCCGCTTTTAAGGAAGATGTAGGAAATTCCACAACAGGTATGTAAGCGACTAAGTTTATCAGGTATGTAAGCCTAGGTTTATCAGGTAGTCGAGTCACTACTTGACTAGTTGCTTCCCCCCCTTGCTCTGTGTGGTGGGGGGGGGAGGGGAGAGAGCAGAGTCCCGACTGCTGTTCCTCTGCCTTTTAAATGTAAAAGAGAAACCTGTGGAATAGGGATGTTAGATTTCGATTAACATCAAGCAGCAGGGGCGCGGCAGTCGAACCCAGCACGAGTAGGGAATGCTTGAGTCCCTGCTCACCCCGGGGTCCCTTCTGCACCTCTGCCTTTTAAATGTAGTAAGAGCCATGGGATGGGATAGCGAGTGCCCCACCCCTCTTATCGACTAATCAAGTAGTCAATGAACATCAGAGACTTGATTAGCTAATTAATCGAAATTTAACATCCATATTCCACAGTAGGCGCATGTAGGATAATCTGTGCTTCCCCTCTCCCTGGAAAGATCTTATCCTAATAACTTTTGGCTTAAACCATGAAGAAAGAGATTTAATTTCCCTTCCAAAATTGTAGACTATCAGTATTTGATCTGTGAACACTTATGGCACTTGGCAGTGAATTGCAGGCTACGTTATTATATATAGAAGTACATCATGGCAGGTGAATGCAAAACCAAAAAGATCATTAACTGACCCCTTGTTCTTATAATACAGGACAAGGTAAAAAGAGGAACTGGTCAAGTTTTCAGTCAGTGTAATTCTGAATATCTCAAGTTCTCGCTAGTCTCCAGGTGAAAATATACTTTGTAGTCTCTCTTTACATACAATTTGCACCAGACCAGTAACCAACTCTTTGCTCTGTCTGTCTTGTAAATACTATAAAAACTGTTTCCATGGCAGCACTTTGTTAATCATTTTCTAGTCAAAACCAGGAGGAAAAGAGATGCATTAAAAAGACAGTTAACTTTTCTATGAACCACATAAGAGTTTCACTGGAATTTAGGTGATCATTTGGGTTGCTTGTTATTCAGGAGCTTCAGTTCATTGCTTACCTTACAAACCATCAAAGTCTTGGCCCCAAGTCGAGCAGCCTGGATGCACTGATTGGCTCCTTTCCCCCCGAAACCAATGAAAAACTTATGTCCATGGATAGTTTCTCCAGGTTTTGGCAGACGAGTGGTAAGGCTAATACAATTAAAAAAAAATAGTTACAAGTATTAATAACTGAGTTCAAAATAAAAGAGTTACTGATACAATTCTAAATGGATGTTCAAGTTGAGGCTACAAAGGAGGTAGTGATGAGTAGGCCTTTCATTCAGTAAATCACAAAAATCAAAGACCAGTTAAGTTATCCAATAACAATGTAAGATTGTTTCATTTTGTGCTTTACAGATAATTTGTCCAATCTAATTTTAGAAGTGCCAAGCAAAACAGGAGCTATCTTTTTGTCCCAGTTTGTACAACACCTAGCACAATGAGGTTCTCTGGTCCATCTCTAGGAGCTACATATAAAGAAAACAATAGATCTCATTGTTAGGATGAATCTCAGACTACAACTTTTTTATATTGTTAATAACATGAAATTACAGCTTATTAAACCTCCTTTGACTACTCTAGAGTTATTTTTCTCTCCCATTGGTATTAAAACCCTTCAGAGAGTTGTGGATCATCATCATGTGTGACCATCCTTAGCTGTCACTCAGACATGCTGTGCATATTTCTCTCTTTTAATCTTTCTTTGTAATTAGACCTTCCATCCGCTTAATCATTTTGTTCTCCTCCGAACTCCCTCCAGTTACATCATGGCGTTGGGTGACCAACACTGAATGCATTTAGTACAAGCAGAGATTCACAGAGTTAACCCTAGCAGATTTTTTGAATGCTCAAAAATGTTTTTAAAAATTCACCTTTATTCATAGAGCTAGTCTTCCTATGCCTGTCATATTTATTATTAATACAGCCTAGCAAGGGTAATTCTGTACTATGTCAGAGCAGCATTTGGTCACACTACTACACATAATTCTGTTTCTCTTTGTGGCAGGAACTATCAAACACCAGGTTAAAAAAATATAGAATTACCTTTTACCGCCTATGCTACCACAAAGCTTAGTACCTGTTGGGAGAGATTGCTTTTTGTCAGCAGCAATTCATCTAACTGACTGAATACTGGCTCTGCTAGGCTCCAAAAGATGGGTTGGCAGCTGGCAAAAAAATTCTCAGAGGGGAAGCTATAAAGCAGGGAAACAGGACATTTTTGAGTTTCTGCAAGAATCCAGTGGAGCCTTCTTCAAGGAGGAGCAGAATACTCTGGCGGTTTGTAATTACAGAGCATTAGCGTGTGTTCAGCCAAATAGATCTCACAACATCTCTAACCCTTTAATCTGGAAGAAAGTTGAAATGGGACAACTCCCATACTAATTGGATCACTCCTAGGCATTTATGGTCAAAGATATGGAAACTGCCTTAGATAGGTTAAATATTGTTTTTCTTTTAATTTTGTTGTGGTGTTTGCTATTTGATTCCAAAGCGTTAATTCCTGCAGTGGCTTAAAATGTGTACAGAGGAGCCTATAATAGCTTCTGTTGGTCCTATTTACCAATATTTAAAAGACAATGCAGATGTCATTCACATTAAGTTTCACCTCTGACCATACTGAATCCAAACTCTGGCTTGTAACTACAGCCCTGCAAATACAGTAAACTTCTGATAAACTGCACCTTTAGGACCCAGGGGGTGCCAGATTATCAGATATGCCGGACTATCAGAAGGGGAGGCTATGAGGGGTCTGGGGTGGGGTGAGGAGGATGGGGAGGGGGGGTGGCGCTGCGGGACCAACCCAGCAGCACCCCAGCTGCTTTGCCCCAGGCGTCCCCAAGTTAGCTGCTGCTGAAACTGACCAGCGGCTGACTTGGGGAAGTCTGGGGCAAAGCAGCCGGTGTGCTGCTGGGTTGGTCCCGCAGCGCCGAGGGGCGGTGCTACGGTACCAACCCAGCACCCCAGCTGCTCTGCCCCGGGCTTCCCCGAGTCAGCCGCTGGAATCAATTTCAGCAGCGGCTGACTCAGGGAAGCCCGGGGCAGAGCAGCTCCAATTGTCCTACTTTCAAGTAGGAATAAGGGATCCTCCAGAAAAGGGCTTATTTTCCGGAAAATCACGTCTACACTGGCGCTTTTCTCCGGCAAAAACCCGAAGCCGGAAAAAAGCGGCAGCCATGTAAATGCAAATGCCGTGGGGGATATTTAAATCCCCCGCGGATTTGCAATTCCGAAGTGTCTCATTAGCATCCCTTTTCCAGAAAAGGATGCCAATGTAGACACAGCCTACCTGTTTTGAAAAGGCTTTTTGTTGTCTCCGTGTTTACACTGGTCATAACCCAAGAACAGTAGTACTACCAGCAGCCAATTCCTATTGGGCATGCTGAACAATTATGGTTGGTACATAGGATACTGGAGCCTGTGTAAGGGTGAAGAATCAAGGGAGTCATCTGGAAAGAAGTGAAGGATTAAGATTGCAGAGGGAGAAACCACAGAGGGATCAAAGGTGTAGCTATTCTTGAATCATAACACCGGTTTCCAAGGAGGTAGGAGTGGAAAGACAGGCTGGAGGACTGGAAGGGTTCCAGCTATTTTAAACAAAAGTAAAGGTTTTAAAAAAATCAATCAACACATGGGTTATGAAGAGTTGAAATAAAGTCAGCATTTATAAATGATTGCCACCCAGTAGCATGTGACATTCTGCAGTGTTTTCCTTCACTGAAAAGAGGGGATAACTGCAAGACCTCAAATACCGTTGTGTAATAAATGTGAGTGCATGCTGACTTTTAATGGTGGCCATTACAACTGACTACTACTTGCACTAATTCATGTCATCAGAACAAAGCCCCATAGGGAACCAAAATATTGATGGCGGTAGAGCTGAGCATGTCTGTTTTGCAGCTTTGAAAAGACTCTCGTTACAATATTGTAGATAAATACAAAACTACATGTCACTTTATAATGTCCAGTCATTTCACTCAACTTTGAAACTATATTAAGAAAGTGTATATCCACTACTAATTCACTTTCATTCCTGAAGTGTTTTCCAGAAAACTAGGATTTATTCTAGATACGACTAGGCTTGACAAAAGCTATGATATATTTAAACAAATGTCTGTAACTATAGCTTCCCGACAGAAGTCACCTAGTAGCCTTGCCCTCGAGTTCACGTGCACTTCCCAAGAAGTAGACCCCATATATATTCTTGATTTAATAGGGAACAGGCCCTTTCTTCTCAATCACAAGTGTGTAAATCAGAAGTAATTCACAATTAAATCAATAATAATGTAAGTGAGATGAGAATCCAGGTCTCCATGTTTGAAGCATAACGTAACTAGTGCCTGTGAGAAGTAAACAGCTTGGTGGATATGGAAAGATGACCTAGGTTGTTGTTAATGAGAATGTGCAAAATGAAAATCAAAGATGAAATTAAAACACTGAATTAAAATTGTAATCCAGGGCTGAATTACTGTGGGTGTGCTCACTCCAATTGTTTAGCCCTGCAAGATAATTAATTTTTAACTGCTGATATATAAATACTGCTCATGCCAGGAGGGAGAAGGAATCCGAGGTGTGGTTATGTAAATCCAATTCAGCCAGGGCTGATGGAGGATCAGTGTTGGAATGGAATGTGGTGTATTGTAATGAATTTGGGGCTGTTGTGGGGGTCACAAATCATGCTACCCCTAAATGTGGGAACTGTAAAATATGACACCAGTGCTTGCAGGAGAGACACCATCATTGTAAGCGCTTCCTCCTGCCAGAGTTGAGTGAACTGAGTTGGGGGGAGGGCTTGAGGCAGCTTGCTTCATGCCTGCCAGGTGTGAGCTGTAAGGCTGGCTCAATCTGCCCCTTTCCCCCCTGGTTTTAAGGACAGACCTAAAGCAGACATCATGAGGAGTCTTTTTGCTAGTTCCAGTGGAAGCTGGAATCTTTGGTCAGCCTGGGTGGTGGCTTAAGAGTTGAAATCACTAAGGGTATGTCTACACTGGTGGCTTCTTGTGCAAGAAGTCTTGCACAAGAAAACATCCACACTGTCATGTATGACCTGTGCTTTTGCGTAAGAGCGCCCATGGCAGTGTGGACGCTCTCTTGCGCAAGAAAGCTCTGATGGCCATTTTAGCCATAGGGCTTTCTTGCACAAGAAATCCCTGCCGAGTGTCCACACTGTCCTCTTCTGCAAGAGCTCCTGCGCGAGAGGGCTTACACCTGTTAAAAAAGAGCAAAGCTCTTGTGCAAGAAGCCCTCTTTTACCACACCATACTGTAAATTTCCTTGCGCAACAGCAGGCAGGCAGTGTGGATGCTCTGCGGATTCTTGCACAAGAACGGCCATACTTGCACAAGAAGCCGCCAGTATAGACATAGCCTCAGAACTGAAATCACTGGTTTGGCTGGGAGCCAGACCCATTGCAGCCAGCAGAGCAGCTGGCAAGAACGACCAGTGGGGGGCCGGTATGAGCGGTAGCAGGTGGCCAGCGGTGCGGCTGGTGAGAATGTCCGGCAGGCAGCCAGTAGGAGCAGCACAAAGGTGGCATAGCCTCAGGCTCAAGGAGTAGAGTCATCAGGATGATGTGTCAGGGTCTCCACTGACTGGACATAACTGTAAGTGGAGTGTTTGACGTGGGGTAAGGAGAAAGTTTGGGTAAGAGAATGGAACCCTTACCTTGGTGGACTGGTGAGCCTGAGAGGCAAAAGACATTTTAAAGAAGCTTTATTGAAGGCACAGAAAGAAACCATCCCGATGGGTAGCAAGAGAGGCAAACGTGGTAGGAGACCGGATTGGCTTACGGGGGAAACCCTTGGTGAACTTAAGCACAAAAAGGAAGCTTACAAAAAGTGGAAACTTGGACAAATGACCCGGGAGGGGTTTAAATTTATTGCTCGAGAATGCTGGGGGGTTATCAAGAAGGCAAAAGCGCAAGTGGAATTGCGAATGGCAAGGAATGTGAAGGATAACAAGAAAGGTTTCTACAGGCATGTTAACAAGAAGGTGGTGATGAGAGAGGGTGAGGGGCCCCTACTGGATGAAGGAGGTAACCTAGTGACAGATGATGTGGGGAAAGCTGAAGTACTCAATGCTTTCTTTGCCTCTGTATTCACGGACAAGGTCGGCTCCCGGACTAATGTGCTAAGTGACGCATGATGGGATGAAGATCGACAGCCCTTGGTGGGTAAAGAACAGGTTAGGAATTATTTAGAAAAGCTAAACGTACACAAATCCATGGGTCCGGACTTAATGCATCCAAGGTTACTGAGGGAGTTGGCAAATGTCATTGAGGAGCCTTTGGCCATTATCTTTGAAAAGTCATGGAGATCGGGAGAGATCCCGGATGATTGGAAAAAGGCAAATGTAGTGCCCATCTTCAAAAAAGGGAAAAAGGACAACCCAGGAAACTATAGGCAAGTCAGTCTTACCTCAGTTCCTGGAAAAATCATGGAAGGGATCCTCAAGGAATCCATTTTGAAGCACTTGGATGAGGGGAAAGTGATCAGGAATAGTCACCATGGATTCACAAAGGGCAAGTCGTGCCTGACCAATCTGATTAGCTTCTATGATGAGGTAACTGGCTCTGTGGACATGGGAAAATCAGTGGATGTGATATACCTTAACTTCAGCAAGGCTTTTGATACGGTCTCCCACAATATTCTTGCCAGCAAGTTAAGGGACTATGGACTGGATAAATGGACAGTAAGATGGATAGAAAGCTGGCTAGAAGGCCGGGCCCAGCGGGTAGTGATCAACGGCTCGATGTCAGGATGGCGGTCAGTTTCTAGCAGAGTGCCCCAAGGTTCAGTTCTAGGTCCAGTTTTTTCAATATCTTTATTAATGACCTCGATGAGGGGATGGATTGCACCCTCAGCAAGTTTGCAGATGACACTAAGCTAGGGGGAGAGGTAGAAATGGTTGAGGGCAGACATAGGGTCCAGAGTGACTTAGACAAACTGGAGGATTGGGCCACAAGAAATCGGATGAGGTTCAACAAGGACAAGTGAGGAGTTCTGCACTTGGGACAAGCATTGTTACAGGCTGGGGACCAACCAGCTAAGTAGCAGTTCTGCAGAAAAGGACCTGGGGGTTACAGTGGATGAGAAGCTGGATCTGAATCAACAGTGTGCCCTTGTAGCCAAGAAGGCTAATGGCATATTAGGTTGCATTAAGAGGAGCATTGCCAGCAGATCTAGAAATGTCATTATTCCCCTTTATTCGGCTCTGGTGAGGCCACATCTGGAGTACTGTGTCCAGTTCTGCCCTCCCCCACTATAGAAAGGATGTGGATGCATTGGAGAGGGTCCAGCGGAGGGTGACCAAAATGATTAGGGGGCTGGAGCGCATGACCTAGGAGGAGAGACTGAGGGATTTGGGTTTGTTTAGTCTGCAGAAGAGAAGAGTGAGGGGGCATTTGAGAGCAGCCTTCAACTTCCTGAGGTTCCAAAGAGGACAGAGAAAGGCTGTTCACAGTGGTGACGGATGGCAGAACAAGGAGCAATGGTCTCAAGTTGCGATGGGAGAGGTCCAGTTTGGATATTAGGAAAAACTATTTCACTAGGAGAGTGGTGAAGCACTGGAATGTGTTACCTAGGGAAGTAGTGGAGTCTCCATCCCTAGAGGTGTTTAAGTCTCGGCTTGACAAAGCCCTGGCTGGGTTGATTTAGTTGGGATTGGTCTTGCATACAGCAGTGGGGCTGGACTTGATGACCTTCTGAGATCTTTTCCAGCTCTATGATTCTATGATTGCTCAATCCTTTTGAACTGGAACAGTTACTCATGGGGGAGGGGGCTACGAACTCTATTTGTGGTATTTTCCCAAGATAATGCTATGTGACTTCTCTCTCTTTCATTAAAAGTTTCTTTTCTACACTCAGACTCTGTGCTAGCGAGTGGGGATGCTTTGCCTTTCAGAGGTGCTCAGGAGTGTGTGAATTTCCCAGGCTACTGGGTGGGGGTTCAAGACGGTTCTGTGTTAGATGGACCCCTAGATATTGAACCCGGCCATGGTTGCTGCCGGGCCTACCTGGCGGAATCATAGAATCATGGAATAATAGGACTGGAAGGGACCTCAAGAGGTCATCGAGTCCAGCCCTCCGCCCTCAAGGCAGGACCAAGCTCCGTCTACACCATCCCTGACAGATGTCTATCTAACCTGTTCTTAAATATCTCCAGAGAGGGAGATTCCACCACCTCCCTTGGCAATTTATTCCAATATTTGACCACTCTGACAGTTAGGAATGTTTTCCTAATGTCCAATCTAAACCTCCCTTGCTGCACTTTAAGCCCATTACTCCTTGTCCTGTCCTCAGAAACCAAGAGGAACAAATTTTCTCCTTCCTCCTTGTGACACCCTTTTAGATATTTGAAAACTGCTATCATGTCCCCCCTTAATCTTCTTTTTTCCAAACTAAACAAGCCCAGTTCATGAAGCCTGGCTTCATAGGTCATGTTCTCTAAACCTTTAATCATTCTCGTCGCTCTTCTCTGTACCCTTTCCAATTTCTCCACATCTTTCTTGAAATGTGGCGCCCAGAACTGGACACAGTACTCCAGCTGAGGCCTAACTAGCACAGAGTAGAGCGGCAGAATGACTTCACGAGTTTTGCTTACAACACACCTGTTGATACAACCTAGAATCATATTTGCTTTTTTTGCAACAGCATCACACTGTTGACTCATATTCAGCTTGTGGTCCACAATGACCCCTAGATCCCTTTCCACCATGCTCCTTCCTAGACAGTCGCTTCCCATCTTGTATGTATGGAACTGATTGTTCCTTCCTAAGTGGAGCACTTTGCATTTCTCTTTATTAAACCTCATCCTGTTTACCTCTGACCATTTCTCTAACTTGCTAAGGTCATTTTGAATTATGTCCCTATCCTCCAAAGAAGTTGCAACCCCACCCAGTTTGGTATCATCTGCAAACTTAATAAGCGTACTCTCTATCCCAATATCTACATCATTGATGAAGATATTGAACAGTACGGGTCCTAAAACAGACCCTTGCGGAACTCCACTTGTCATCCCTTTCCAGCAGGATTTAGCACCGTTAACAACAACTCTCTGACTACGGTTATCCAGCCAATTATGCACCCACCTTATCGTGGCCCTATCTAAGTTATATTTGCCTAGTTTATCAATAGGAATATCATGCGAGACCGTATCAAATGCCTTACTAAAGTCTAGGTATATGACATCCACCGCTTCTCCCTTATCCACAAGGCTCGTTATCCTATTAAAGAAAGCTATCAGATTAGTTCGGCATGACTTGTTCTTCACAAACTCATGCTGGCTATTCCCTATCACTTTATTACCTTTCAAGTGTTTGCATATGATTTCCTTAATTACCTGCTCCATTATCTTCCCTGGGACAGACGTTAAACTGACCGGTCTATAGTTTCCTGGGTCGTTCTTATTCCCCTTTTTATAGATGGGCACAATATTTGCCCTTTTCCAGTCTTCTGGAATCTCCCCTGTCTGGCATGATTTTTCAAAGATCATTGCTAAAGGCTCAGATACCTCCTCTATCAGCTCCTTGAGTATCCTGGGATGCATTTCATCAGGACCTGGTGACTTGCTGACATCTAACTTTCCTAAGTGATTTTTAACTTGTTCTTTGTGTATCCTATCTTCTAAACTTACCCTCTCTCTGCTTGTATTCACTACATTAGGCACATCCACTACATTAGACTTCTCGGTGAAGACCGAAACAAAGAAGTCATTGAGCATCTCTGCCATTTCCAAGTTTCCTGTTACGGCTTCTCCCTCCTCACTGAGCAGTGGGCCTACCCTGTTCTTGGTCTTCCTCTTGCTTCTAAGGTATTTATAAAAGGTCTTCTTGTTTCCCTTTATGCCTGTAGCTAGTTTGATCTCATTTTGTGCCTTTGCCTTTCTAATCTTGCCCCTGCATTCCCGTGTTGCTTGCCTATATTCATCCTTTGTTAGTTGTCCTAGTTTCCATTTTTTATATGACTCCTTTTTTATTTTGAGATCATGCAAGATCTCCTTGTTAAGCCAAGCTGGTCTTTTGCCATATTTTCTATCTTTCCTACACAGCGGAATTGTTTGCTTTTGGGCCCTTAACAACGTCCCTTTGAAATACTTCCAACTCTCCTCAGTTGTTTTTCCCTTCAGTCTTGCTTCCCATGGGACCTTACCTACAAGTTCTCTGAGCTTATCAAAATCTGCCTTCCTGAAATCCATTACCTCAATTGTGCTGGTCTCCCTTCTACCTTTCCTTAAGATCATGAACTCTATTATTTCATGATCACTGTCCCCTATACTGTCTTCCACTTTCAAGTTCTCAACTAGTTCCTCCCTATTTGTTAAAACCAAATCCAGAACAGCTTCTCCTCTGGTAGCTTTTTCAACCTTCTGAAACAGAAAGTTGTCTCCAATGCAGTCCAGAAACTTATTGGATAGCCTGTGCCCCCGCTGTGTTAGTTTCCCAACATATGCCTGGATAGTTGAAGTCCCCCATCACCACCAAATCTTGGGCTTTGGATAGTTTTGTTAATTGTTTAAAAAAGGCCTCATCCACCTCTTCCACCTGGCTAGGTGGCCTGTAGTAGACTCCTAGCATGATATCACCCTCGTTTTTTACCCCTTTTAGCTTAACCCAGAGACTCTCTACACAGCTATCTCCTACGTTTATCTCCACTTCAGTCCAAGTGTGTACATTTTTAATATACAAGGCAACCCCTCCTCCCTTTTCTCCCTGTCTGTCCTTCCTGAGCAAGCCGTACCCTTCCATACCAACATTCCAATCATGCGTCCCATCCCACCAGGTTTCTGTAATACCAATGATATCATAGTTGTATTTATTGATTAGCAATTCCAGTTCTTCCTGCTTATTACCCATACTTCTTGCATTTGTATATAGGCATCTAGGGTTACACAATTATGCAATTTTACAAATAGTCCAAAATATAAGGCAAACATTCAGCCAGTTCAAACTAATTTGCTGTAAAAACTTATTTGGCTTCAAAGAATGATCTTTAATCATTTAGTACTCTTCTCCACTTCAAATCCTATTATTAAACACATTCAAAGTACTGATTTACAGACAGATAAAGTTGGAGGTTTTCCTTTTACTGAAACAGATATTCAATCAAAAGAAACACTGTTCTAACGTAATACTATTATCTTGTCATTTAATTCTGCAATAAGAAGTGATTACTAGATTTTGATCTTCATCAAACAATCTTAACATGCAATTCAGGCTTCTGTTATGAAAAGGCAATGATGAGTAATCTGTATGATTAAGGAACCATATGAGTTCTTGAGTTATTGATGGTACCACAAAGAGTACTCATAATACCTTAAAAATAATGAAACAGCTACTGTTAGTAAAAAACTAGGCTAAACATGTTAATTAGAAAAACTGTCACACCAACTTTCAGAATGGTTATATATGAAGTTTAGTAATGCAATTTACAACTTTTGACATAACTTGAAAACATTAAACTAGATAGCAAATGGATTTGAGTGGAAAACTGAACGGTCTACATCTTTGCCAATTGCTGCTCAACTGTATGAAGAATAAATGTGATCTATTGCACACAAACTACACACTGAAACCTTGCATGGTTGTGCATAACACTGACCAGTTTTGAATTATTTCCCCATTCAATACAATACATAACATGTGTGTTTTTCAAATTGTGTTTAATGATCCCAAAATGCTTCACATGCAACAACTAGAGGAATCAGTTAACTTATCGCTGAAATACAATCTGTTTTTGGACACGCTGCAGCAGGTGTTTAACTTTGTACCAGAATAACATAATATTGGACAAGAAGTGAAAAATACCAAATTCAGTGGAAACTTCAGAGGATTTAGATTTAGTTAGGTAGAGAGTAGGGATGTTAAATATCGGTTAATTGAATAGTTGAGTAACCTCATTAATTTTTATCGGTTAGTTGACTATTCCTGAGTTCCTGGGGGCGGGACCAGCAGCAGCATGGGGTGCCAGGTGGGAGCTAGTCTGTGAGGGGAGCCATTTTAAAAACCAGCTCCTCTTGCGGACTAGCTGCTTGTTGCCCTGTGCTGCTGCCTCTGATAAAGAGGCAACAGTGCAAGGTGGCAGCAGCCTGCCTGCAGGGGGACAGGGCCTGAGCTCCCGGACCCAGCGTAAGCTAGAACTGAGTTGGGCTGCCGCCCGCCCGGCTCCTAATACACTTTAAATGCAGAGCCACAGCGGGGGTAGGTCCCACACCCGGTGTGAGCCAGGACTGACCCGAGCTGCTAGCCAGCCTGCTAAAAAATTTACTGGGGGTGGAGGGGATAGAAATGCGTCTATATTATTAACTTATAAGCTTTTACTTGTTGGTTAATTGGTTAACTGACTACACTATTACATCCCTAGTAGAAAGTATATAAATTGGTGCTCTTCTCTATTATATAAAGTCCCATGAGGATCCTTAAAGGGTATGAATGGTTAGAATGTTTCAAAAAAAAAAAACATGTCATGAAAGATGGTAAACAGCAATAAGCCCTTCAATACCTTGCTGGGGGCACTCATTCAACACTTGCTCAAAGGGAAACTTTCTACCTGCTGAATCATTAATGCCACTTTCCATTGGATCTAGATTTCCTGTGAAGACCTCCCATCCAAGGAGTGATGAGACCATTGCCAAAGATGGACAAACTAGGCTGAGGGGAGGAATTGAAGCTGTGCATGCATAAATCAGTTTATAAATTAATCAAGCTGTAAATTTTTATTTCTAAGAAAAGCTAGACAATTAGTTTGCTAATGTCTGCTCAGGGCTTTATGGGTATGTCTACACTACAGTGCTAATTCAAACTAACTTAGTTCGAATTAGTTAATTCGAACTAAGCTAATTCGAATTAGCGTATCTAGACTTAAAAAGTAGTTCGAAATAGCGTTTTGCTAATTCGAACTAGCATGTCCACACTGAGTGGACCCTGAACTGAGGTTAAGGATGGCCGGAAGCAGTGCTGGCAGGGCATCAGATTAGGACTTAGAGTGTGGAGCTGCTGCCTCAGGCTAGCCGAGGGCTGTGCTTAAAGGGACCCGACCCCCACCATGGACAGACAGTTCTCAGGGGTTCCCCGCTTGCAAAGCAGTCCTGGCTTGGAGTGCCCTGAGTGCCCACACTCGGCACATCACAGCACTCGGCCATCAGCCCAGCTGCACTTGCCGCAGGCTGCCATCCGGAGGGGGGGTCAATCAAGGGGCTTCAGGAGAGTTTCCACCCCGAGGAGCCCGCAGAGCCAGTCCAGTCCTCCCCATCGGGGGCTCGTACCCCATTCCTCCCTCACTTCCTTCCACTTACCCATCCCTAGCCCCCCTTCCTGATGTACAAAATAAAGTACACGTGTGTTCAAAAATAGAAACTCTCTTTATTGAACAAAACTCGGGGAGACTGGGAAAAGAAGGTGGGAGAGGGGAAGAGAGAGGGTGGGAGAAGGGAGGGCAACTACAATGATCAGGGGTTTGGAACAGGTCCCATATGAAGAGAGGCTAAAGAGACTGGGACTTTTCAGCTTAGAAAAGAGGAGATGAAGGGGGGATATGATAGAGGCCTATAAAAGCATGAGTGGTGTGGAGAGGGTGCATAAAGAAAAGTCCTTCATTAGTTCCCATAATAGAACACCAAATGAAATGAATGGAACTCGTTGCTGCAGGAGGCTGTGAAGGCTAGAACTATAACAGAGTTTAAAGGGAAGTGAGATCAAGTCATGGAGGTTGGGTGCATGGAGTGGTATTAGCCAGGGGGTAGGAATGGTGTCCCTGGCCTCTGTTTGTGGAAGGCTGGAGGTGGATGGCACGAGACAAATGGCTTGGTCATTGTCTTCGGTCCATCACCTCCAGGGTACCTAGTGTTGGCTGCTGTCGACAGACAGGTTACTGGGCTAGATGGACCTTTGGTCTGACCCAGGACGGCCATTCTAAGCTCATGGCTCAGGGTCGGGGGTCTCACTGGACCACCTTGATTTTCATGCAAACCTGCTCCTGGGTGGCCAGGCTGGCAGCTCTCCAGCCATAGTCGGCCACTTTCCTGTGTCTAGTGCAGAGGTCGTGGATGAGGTCCACGATGTCTGCACTAGAACAGGTGGGCGCCTGCCTCTTGCGGACCTGGGCAGGCTCCCGGGAGCCGCCAGCCTGGTCCCGGGAAGAGGCGGAGGGCTGGGTGGCAGCGGGTGGCCGGCTCGAGCCGTGCCAGGTGCAGGGTCTGCTGGCTGGGTGCTGGCAGGCTTGCACCTGGCACGGGCACCGTAGCCAGCCTGTGCCCCTTTAAGGGCTCCGGGGCCGGGAGGGGGGCAGAAGAGTTTCCCTGGTGGTGCCCAGAGTGGCCACCAGGGAAAGCTGGGGAGGGCTAGCCTCCCACTAGTTTGAATTAAGTGGCTACACAGCCCTTAATTCGAACTAGTTAATTCGAACTAGGCGTTAGTCCTCGTGGAATGAGGTTTACCTAGTTCGAATTAAGCGCACCGCTAGTTCAAATTAAGTTTGAACTAGCGGTTTGCATGTGTAGCGCCTATCAAAGTTAATTCGAACTAACGTCTGTTAGTTCGAATTAACTTTGTAGTGTAGACATACCCTTAATGTATAAAATAATGTAAGTGCTACATATTAAGTATTATCAAACAACTACAATACATAGCAGTAGTCTCTAACCTTTTTATACCCATGATCAGTTTCTGAATTTAAGGTTAACCCAATTATCTACCCTGCCTCTTCTCCAAAGCCCTGCCTCACTCATTCTATGTTACCACTCCCTCTCACTTTTACCAGACTGGAGCATGGGGGTTGGGAGAGTTGGTTCTGAGAGGAGGTTCAGAGCTGGGGCACGGGTCAGGGTACAGGAGGAGGTATGGGGTACTAGCTTTGGAAAGGGCCTTCAGGTTGGGGCTTTGGATGCAGCAAGGGGTTCAGGGAGCAGAAGGTATGGGGTGCTGGTTCTGGAGGGGACTCAAGGATGTGGCTTGAGTGCAGGAGAGAGTTGGGAATGCAGGAGGAGATATGGGTGCTGGCTCTGGGAGGGAGGTCAGACTGGGGCAGAGTGTTGGGGGTCAGGATGGGATATGGGGGCCTGGCTCAGAGAGGCTCAGGACTGAGGTTGGGGGTAGAGGAGGAGATATGGTATGATGGCTCTAAGAGGGAGTCAGGCTCAGGCAGGGGGTTGCAGAACTACAGGGGTGTAGGAGAAGGTATGGGGTGCTGATTCTGGGAAGGAATTTGGGCAAGGATTGGGGTATGGGATATTGGCTCTGAGAGGGTATGTCTACACTAACTCACTAGTTCGAACTAGCAGGGTAATGTAGGCATACCGCACTTGCAAATGAAGCCCGGGATTTGAATTTCCCGGGTTTCATTTGCATAAGCCGGGCACCGCCATTTTTAAATCCCGGCTAGTTCGAACCCCGTGCCGCGCGGCTACACGCGGCACAGAGTAGCTAGTTCGGATTAGGCTTCTAATCTGAACTAGCTGTACTCCTCGTGGAATGGGGTTCGAACTAGCCAGGATTTAAAAATGGCGGCGCCCGGCTTATGCAAATAAAGCCCGGGAAATTCAAATCCCGGGCTTCATTTGCAAGTGCGGTATGCCTACATTACCCTCCTAGTTAGAATTAGGAGGGTAGTGTAGACATACCCAGAGAGAGGTTGAGGAGTGGGATTGGGTGTTGGTATGCAGTTTCCTGCAAGGCAGCACTTATTGCTGGCATCTCTTGTTTGGTAGCGCAGTGAGGCTGAGGCAGGCTCCTTGCCTGCCTCAGCCCCATGGCATTCCCAGAAGGGACCAATGAACCTCTCTGCCCCCCGAAGTGGGGGAGACACATGGCCTCTCTCTGCTGGCACCACCCCCTCAGCTTCCATTGGCTACAGTTCTCCATTCCTGGCCAATGGGGTGGTGCTTGCAGCCAGGAGCAGTGTGCAGAGACTCATGCCCCCCGCCAGCCCCTCCACACACACAAGCCTGTCCTCAGGAAACAGTGCGCTAGCATGGGGCCAGGGCAGGCAGGCAGCCTGTGGGTCACAATGAACTGGGAGACAGCCCCAGGATCAACCAGCTGATTGTGATTGAATGGTAAGATGGTGACCACTGGTATATAGCGTACTAGTTTTGTAATAAGGATGTTAAGAGGTGGGTAACTGACGAATCATGTAGTCAATACAACTTTTATTGACTACATGATTATTCGATAAGGCAAGGTGCTCTGTCTCAGCTCGCGCTGATCCAGGAGCTACCCGTGCTGTGGCTCTGTAGTTTAAATGTACTAGGAACAGGGTATTCCTAACAGACAATTTACAGGGAAACAAGAGAATCTTTATGTATCTAAGTGGACATCATATAAAGTAAACACTAATTACACAATAAGCCAAAAATCCAAACATTCTTCTTGAACAACAAAAGTGAGAGCAGAATTTGACATAGTTAGTTATCTGGCATGCTGTGATGCCTGCTTAGTTTGCCAAACATTATTCTCATTTCTTCATTGTGATTCCCTTTCTGCTTGTCGTAATTATTTACTATTTGTGGTTTTATACTTAGTATGTAGGCATACTGAGGCAAGGACTGCCATATCACTTTATTATACATTTGTACAATGCCTAAGACAATGGGAACTTGGTATCGAGGTGCTACCTCAATATAGATAATAGATAACAACAGAAAAAGGCAGAAATGCTTCATGCTAAATAGGGGTTTAAAATGTAATTGTGTGACCACTAAAAATCCTAGCGGTTACACGCGCTGTGTGCTCTGCAGTATAAAACTTATACTTAAATAAGCTTTATACTGCAGAGCCCACAGCAAAGCCTCCCTGGGAGCAGGGCTGGCAAGCTGTGCAGGCAGCTCCCTGGGAGTGGGGCTGGCATTCCCTGTTGGCCTTGTTCCAAGAGAGCCAGCGTGTAACCTGCTGTGGCCAGCATGGCAGCCTCTGCCTGCAGTGGGCTCTGCGAGGCTGGAGCACCCCCCTTCCCAGGATGGGAGGGGAGCTGCTCCAGCCCCACCAGTTAACCGGCTAACCATTTACATCCCTAATGCAAAAGGGAATTAATAAAGTACATAAGATGGAACCCATGAGTCACTCTTTCCATGCAAAAAGGAAAAAATTTGCTCTCTCTCCTATGCTTGGAATTCCCCAATATTGGGGAGTCCAGTGTGGATTTAGAGATAATGTAGCTAGTGCCTATCCAGCTCCCAGAACCGCTGAACTCCATTAGGCTAAGCACCTAATGGGGCACAGCACAGTTGAAAAGTGACGGAAAAAATTCCATCATTTGAGTCATTTAAAATTGAGTTAGTAAAAATACTAGAGATTATGCGGGAGGAAGAAATCCTGCATTAGCTGGGATCTACACAAAAGAGGAAGTTACTCATAGACTCATAGACTTTAAGGTCAGAAGGGAACATTATGATCATCTAGTCTGACCCACAGAATCTCACCCACCCCTCCTAGAATAATCCTCTCACCTATATCTCAGATATTGAAGCCTTCTGTAGTAACGATGGTTCTTCGAGATGTGCCCCGTGGGTGCTCCACTCTAGGTGTCGGGTCCGTCCTGGCGCCACTGATCGGGAGATTTCATAGCTATATCGGGCCGGACCGCGCATGCTCCCTGCGCCGCTGGTCATTCGCGCCCTTTCTAACGTGCGCGGTTCGACCCCCTCCCCCTCCGCCAGTTCCTCTCACCGCTCAGTCTCTGAAATGAGAAAGAGAGAAAACAACACCAGAGCGGGGAGGAGGGCGGGACGTGGAGCACCCATGGGGCACATCTCGAAGAACCATCGTTACTACACAAGGTGAGTAACTTCCTCTTCTTCTTCGAGTGGCCCCGTGGGAGCTCCACTCTAGGTGACTGTATAGCAGTAGTTGGAACAAGGAGTGCTCTGGGTTAATTAGGTTTTACTTTAGAAAGGACTGCAGAAGCCACTGCATGATCCGCCGCCCATTATTGCACTATAGCATAATGTCTCATAAATGTAGAGCTGGAAGCCCACGTGGCTGCCCTGCAAATATCTGCTTGGAACTCCTCTGGCGAAGGCGATAGATGTCGCCACTGCTCTGGTCGAGTGCGCTCATGGCTGAGAAGACAAGGGTCTACCCCGAATGGAATGGCATGTGGTAATGCATAAGGTGATAAGCTTGGCAATGCGCTGAGTGGAGAGTGCAGCACCCTTAGATCGGTGAGCCGTTGATATCAGAAGTCTATCTGTTTGTCTCCACTGGCGGGTTCTGTCTATGTAAAAGGAAAGAGCGCGCCTAACGTCCAGCGTATGCAGCAGGGCCTCCTTTGTTGAGGCATGCGGCTTAGGGTAAAAGGAAGGAAGGATGATCGGTTCATTGATATGAAATGATGAAGAGACCTTGGGTATGAACGCTGGGTGTAATCATAACATCACCAAGTCCTTTGAAAAAGAAGTAAAAGGAGGATTTGTCATTATCGCCCCTAGCTCGCTAACTCTATGTGCTGATGTAATTGCGAGCAAGAACATGGTCTTCATGATTAACATCTGTAAGGGTACAGATGCTACAGGCTCAAATGGAGAATACATAATTGTATCGAGTACCAGGGCGAGGTTCCACTACGGTGGAGGTGGCCTTCGAGGTGGGCTTATATTGGTCAGGCCTTTGAGGAATCGTCTCGTCGTCGGGTGAGAGAACACCGAAAAACCCTGTATCTGGTAATGGAAGGCACTGATGGCTGCCAAGTGAACTCTGAGGGATGCTAGAGAAAGCTTCAAGTTTCGCAGGTGAAGAATGTATTCGATAATTTGGTGTGGAGGAGAAGGCAACAGTTAAACGTTATTCTGGAGGCACCAGTAGGAATATCTGCGCCATTTAGCCAGGTAAGTATTTCGCGTAGACGTCTTTCTACTATGTGTCAATATGGACCTGACCTGATCTGAACAAAGCTTTTCATCTAGTCGAAGCCAGTCAGGAGCCACACTGTCAAGTGCAATGCTTCTACTTTGGGGTGAAGGAGAGATCCCTGGTCTTGAGAGAGGAGATCTCGGTACAAGGGCAGAGGCCATGGTGGTCCAAGTGACATCTTGTGTAAGAACGGATACCATGCTTGCCTTGACCAAGCTGGTGCTATTAAAATTACTGTTGCCCTCTCCGTCCTGATTTTCTCTAGTATTCTGGAAATGAGGACTGTTGGCGGAAAAGTGTACAGTAGCGACTTTTTCCAATTGATCAGGAATGCATCGCCAAGAAATCCTTTGCCGATGCCTGCTTTAGAGCAAAAAAGGCGACACTTTTTGTTGACAGATGTCGCAAAGAGATCTACCGGGGCGTTCCCCATCTGCGGAAGATTCTCTGAAGTACATCCAGCCTCACCTCCCACCCGTGGTCCGTGGGGAAGTGTCTGCTGAGGAAATCAGCAATGACATTGGCTACGCCAGGTAAGTATGACGCTGTTATGATTATGTTGTTTTATATGCACCAATTCCAGTATCGTACCACTTCGGCACATACGGAGCATGATCTTGCTACTCCCTGTGGCTACGTCTACACTGGCATGATTTTCCGGAAATGCTTTTAACGGAAAAGTTTTATGAGACAGTCGTCCAGATAAGGGAATATGATGACTCCGAGATGACGAAAGTGGGCGGCAACAACGGCGAGGGTCTTTGAAAAGACTCTTGGAGCCGAAGCCAGCCCAAACGGAAGGACACAATACTGAAAGTGCTCATTGCTTATAACAAATCACAGAAATCGTCTGTGCGCAAGGTGAAAGTAGGCATCCTGGAGGTCGAGGGCCGCGAACCAGTCGTCAGTGTTGAGAGAAGGAATGATCGTAGTCAGAGTCACCATTTTGAATCACTGCTTCCGCAGATAACAGTTTAACCCTCGTAGATCGAGTATGGGTCTCCAACCCCGTTTTCTTTTGAGTTAGGAAGTACCTCGAATAAAACCCTTTTCCCCTGAAGCAGTTTGGGACCCTTTCTATCGCTTCGATTTCTAACAGGCGATAGACCTCCTGTTGTAAGAGGGCCTCGTGAGAAGGGTCCCTGAAAAGGGTGGTGGGGAGAAGGGATGTGAATGGGATGGTGAGTCCGGATTTTATCACTTCCAAAACCCATCTGTCCGATGATATGGCAACCCATTGATGGTAGTAGGGTCGGAGCCGATGTTTGAAAATGGGATTGGTGTCTCTGACTAGAACAGGAATGTTCGGTGTGCCCTCGACCTGGAAGTCAAACCTGCTGCTTGGGTGTCACTGTGTTATTCGCCCTACATATCTGAGGGCGTCTGTGCTGTGTCTTCTGCTTGGACCGGTTTTGATCATATGGACGGTTTTGCTGTCTGCGAAATTGGTACTCGTAACATCTTTGGAATGGGAAATAATGCTTATGGCGGAAAAGTAGAACGTACATCCCAAGGGTATGTAAGGTGGCCCGGGAATCTTTGACTGCGTGGAGCACCTCGTCCATTTTCTCCGCAAACAACTTAATCCTGTCGAATGGAAGATCCTCGACCTTGGATTGCAACTCTTTCGGTACAGCAGCTGTCGCAAGCCATGAAGCTCTTCTGATGGAAACTGCTGTTGCAACTGTTCGAGCCGCTGTGTCTGCCACATCCATGGCAATTTGAAAACCTGCTCTGGCACATGCATAGCCATCCTGCAGTATAGATCGGAGAAGTATCTTGTCCGATAATTTTGCAATGTTGTCTAAACTATGATTAGAAAGTAACACTGCATAATTTGCGATACGGAGGAGAAGTGTTGAAGAGGAGTATATTTTCCTTCCGAATATGTCCAGTCTCTTTGCGTCCTTGTCTGCTGCTGAATTCCTTACTTGCGGATTCTTTGCTCTTTGTAGAGCTGCATCCACCACCACCGAGTTTGGTTGAGGGTGAGTAAAAAGGAACTCAGCACCCTTTGAAGATATAAAGTATCTCTTCTCGGCTCGCTTACATGATGGAGTAGTGGAAGTCGACGTATTCCAAACTTCTGTGGCTGGCTCCAGGATCGCCTCGTCCAGCGGGAGAGCCTCCTTAGATTGCTGTCTAGGGTGCAAGTTCTTTAGTAACTTATACTGCTTTGCTTTCTCCTCCGCTAACTGAACCTCCTGTGATTGTGCCACCCTCTTAAAGAGGTCTTGAAATTCTCGGGTGTCATCTGGTGGTGAGGAGTCCGTTGCAAAAACTGCATCATCGGGAGAAGACGACTGGGCATCCTGTGGGGAAGCTTGTGGCGTCCGCTCATCCGTGTCCGAGATTTGACCCTCTTCAGGTTCCGACAGGATCGAAACTGAAGGGGCACTAGGAGGAGGTCCGGGTGACTGCAGCAGTTGGTGGTCAGAGATGAGTGGCGAGCAGCATCTGTAAGATGACTGGTGGCAGCAACACGAATAAGAATGGAACGGTGATCTGCCCTGCCTCCCCATGTAATAACTCCTGTGATAATGATAGTCAGAATCAGGAGATGACCTTCTGGAAGTGTATCTACTGCCATGTCTAGTATGGTGAGATCTTGGAGGGGAGTAACTCAGAGAGCGAGATGTGTATCTGTAAAAATGGCAAGATCTTTGTCACGGGGAACGTGAAGACCTATGCCTCAGACAGTAAGGTCCCCTTCCCGATACTGGATAATGGGGTGGGGAAGGGTCTGTTGAAGGCACAGGAGAAGGAGACAGTGAATGATCCCTAGGGATCGACTTCCTAGATGCTTTTGTAGGGACTGATCATAAGTGCCCATTTACAATTGAAGAGTCCCCTGCTTTGCTACGATAGATCTTTCACAGATGGAGAGTCTGACTCATGGGAGGAGGGAGAGCCTGTTTGCAGTCTTGATGTAGACTGCTGAGTAGAGTGCGAGAACGCTCTCGGTGCCGAGCCGGGTAATTCCCGTGGCACCGGGTGTGCTGCGGAACAGCTGATAGCTGCTGGTGCCAGCTGCATTGTTGGTGCTGGGTCCATGCTTTGCAGTGCAGGGCTCTCCCAGTGCAGTCTCCTGTCTGGTGCGGATGGCACCCGGTCTTGTGAAGCTGTAAGCGGCACCGTCTCAGTGACCGCCTGGACTGCCGACTCCGGTGCCGATCCCTGCATGTCCCATTGTTCCAGGGACGGTGCCTTCTCCGTCGGCGCTGTTAGCTGGGGCCGCTTGCTTCCCGAAGAGGTCGAAGCCTGCTTATGCTCCCTATGGAGAGGGGAGGCTGGCGGTGGGGCAGATGCCGTGCGTTGCTTGCCAGACTTAGAAGATCGAGGCCGTGAAATTGACTTAGCCGCCGACCGGCTATTTTCCGATCCCCGGTCTCCCTGATTTATCGGAGGCAGAGGAACCGCTGGCAGGGAGAGGGCAGGGGAGGCTTTTTTCTTCTTTGCTCCCACTGCCGCAGGGGATAATGCCCTTCTTTTCGGGGGTTGAGGGGACTCCTGCTGTAGAGTGTGTGATGGCTGAAGAGACTTATCACATAGCAGGAGTTTCAGGCGTAGGTCTCTGTCTCTTCTTGCCCTCAGTGTTAGTTTACAGCAGTGGGCACATTTGCTAGTGACATGAGACTCCCCCAGGCAACGAATGCAGAGTGCATGCCCGTCAGAAGCGGGCATTGCATCTTTACACTGAACACACTGCTTAAAGCTGGGTGATCCGGACATGGCGGTGAAACTGACAGGAAAATCGCTTCAGCGCGTGACTAAAATGATCTTCTTTTCTTTTTTTTTTTGAAGACTAATTAAACAAAGGCTAATAACTAACACTAAAATTTAATTATTTACACGAGTTTTTTTTTCCACAGAGAAATGGTAAGCGACCGAAGAGAGATCGCCAGCTCCCGTCAGCAACCGAGGACGGTTGAGAGGAACTGGCGGGGGGGGGGGGGGGGGGGGCGAACCGTGCACGTTAGAAAGGACGCGAATGACCAGCGGCGCAGGGAGCATGCGCGGTACGGCCCGGTATGGCTATAAAATCTCCCGATCAGTGGCGCCGGGACGGACCCGACACCTAGAGTGGAGCATCCACGGGGCCACTCGAAGAAGAATACTGTGATTCTTTTCAATATCTGATTTCTATGATCTACTTCTATTCTAATCCATTTTAATGAAACTGCACCTCCGTGATATGTGGAAAGAATGGCTTGGGGGATTAGTGGAACTATTATAGCTGGTTGGAAAATACAGAAACAATTAATCGAAGAGTGTTAGAATTTTCCCATCAACATTTTTCTGGTCAAAATTTCAAATGTTCTAAAGATTTTGACCACTAAATAACTTGGTTGAAAAATAGAAAAAAATCCAGATAAATTTCAATCAATTTTAGTTTTCTGATGGCTGTTTGCAGACTGCCAGTTTCCACCGCCAAAAACAGCACTTGGCAAAGAAGCCAATGTATACACAAACTGTGAAGACTCACTGGAGTGCCTCTTTCCTGACATCTCTAGCAGTTTAAATTTTTGAAATAGGTGGGCACAGCATTGATGATGTCATATTCTATGGAATGTGTAACTGCTACAAAATCAAGGCTGTAAGGAAATTAAAAATATAATATGTATCTATCCTCAAACATTTATGACTCAGAAAACATTCCATCATTCTTACCGAACATCTGCCCTGTATTTAAAAAGACTATGGAAATTTTCAAAATTACAACTCTCTAACTTTATTTCCCTCCCACGTTGTTCTTTCTTGATGTCTCTCTCGATTACATTATTTTTGGAACAGCAATTGTGTGTTTCTCAGGAGATCTGATTGCAATGTTAACAAGGAACACTTTTTAGATTTCTTCAGTTTGCCCAGTATTGAAGAATACTGCCTACACATTCAGAAGACCATTATACCATGACAAAATATCAGTTATTTAAATACAAATCTTCATAGCCCACCCCAAAACTGACTTTTGTGCCCTTGAGGACTGATCAGTGTAGGCAAGACATATGTGGACATAAAACCATTCTATAATATTGTGAGAAGGTACTGAATGATAATCCTTAAATTGGAAACAAAGTGGTCTAGTGGATTCTAGTCCTCTCTTGCTATTGCCATGCTTCATGACTTGGCTAAGTCACTGAAATGCCCTGCACATTGGTTTCGTTATTATAAAACAAGTACCTATCTACCACACAGACATATTGTGAAGTGTAATTTGTCAATACTCACATGCCATCTGAATTTCGGAAATCTGAATATTCCCAAAATAGATTATAGCATTGTAATTTACTAAAGGGGAAACTAATATAGTTGTGTGTGCAATTAAATATTTTATGGTGACAATGGAATGTGAGGTGCATTACCCCAGCTTCTACCCTCAAGCTCCCTAAAATCAGGGCTGGAACTCAATACAGGCAGTCCTGGACTTTACAGCGTTTGACTTACAATGAACAGCATTTACACCATTTCTGAATTGACACTCATTTCACTTACGATGTTGCTTTTGACTTTATTCCTACCAGTCCTGAAATGGAGTGGATTTAGGGTTGCCAGGTGTCCGGTATTGGCCTGGACAGTCCGGTATTTGTGGCTAGAGTTGCCAGATGGTTTCAACAAAAATACCGGACACACTTGACATTACATCACAATCTACATTACATCTTATTAGAAAATACCAGACATTTATATTTTCTCAATTTGTTTCCCGAACAGAAAGCTCAAATACTGGACTGTCCGGTTCAAAACCGGACATCTGGCAACTCTTTTTGCGGCCTCTGTCCGGTAAAAAAAAAATCCAGAAATACCAAACATGTAAAATGTCTGGTATCTTCTGTTTTTCTCGGATGGAAGGCAGCTTGGAACATTTTTTCCCGGCTGCGTCTGGCAGGGGCAGAGGGATTTAAAGGGTGCAGTGACTAGGGTTTTTTTGTGCGGTTGGTTTTTTTTCTCAATAACTTTGGTCCCCCAGGTTTTTTTTTGCTCAATCAATTTTTTCCCCAACATGTTTGGTATTTTTTGTGAAAGTATCTGGCAACCCTAGGTGGATTGTGGTTCTGAGTTATGATGTTTTGACTTATGATGCAATCTTTAGGAACCAAGTATGTCATAATCTAAGGATTGCCTGTATATAATGTAATAGCTACATCTTCCACACAGTTTGCCTTATTAATGTTCAACTGTAAAATCCTTCTTAAAGAATCCACATCCACAAGAACAATCTTCAGTCTAAGCTTCACTCAGCCAACATGCCACCAGTACAATACAAGTGTAGTGTATCAAAGTTCCAAGACGTTTGCTAAATAAGAATTATTATTTTAAAATAAACCCATCTCTGACTGATACAGGTTGAACCTCTTTAGTCCCATGCTCTCAGGACCTGACTGGTGCTGAACCAGAGAATTTGCCAAACCACAGAAGGTCAATATTGTAGTGAGTGGGTCTATTTTTATTTCACTGAGGTGAATACATGGAATAGTGTTTTCAATGCTGCTTAATAATGTATGACTGTGCTGATACACTATATAAGCTTATTCCTAGCCAAGACTTATCAGCTTTCTTCATAACAATGTGTTAGTGTTGTTACACAGTTTTACTGTATTGGCACTAGGAAAAAAACCAAAACCGAACCCAACCAACAAAACAAAACAAAAAACAACCCAATCAACAACAAAAAACTTAGACTTACTTACACTTAGCAGTATTACCAGGACTTCCACTGCTTGCTGGTCTCTTAGGCTATGTCTACACTATCAGATTATTCAGAAATAAGTTATTTCAAAATAATAACTCCCAAAATAACTATTTTAAATTAAGCTTTTTCCTCTTTACAAGCAGGAATTATTATTTCAAAATAACCAGTCCCTTATTGCAAAATAACAGGCTAGGTAGTGTGGATGCTCTGCTTGTTATTTTGAAATAAGGGGAGTTATTTCAAAATAGCTCCAAAGTGTAGACCTGCCCTTAAAGGACATTTAAGGTAATTTACAGATAAATAACAGCATAGAAAGCCAGGTCTACTGGCTGTAAACAAACTTTATGGAACTGTGAGAACTTGGTCATAATAAGCAGACAACTGACTAACTAAAATCATGCTGGACCACAGATGTTGCTGGACCAGAGAATGCTGGATTAAAGAGATTCAACCTGTAATATGATTACAAATCCATTTAGAAAAGTGATCTCTGCAGAACAAAAGAATTATTAAAGATGGTCTCTGAATGTATAGGGCTTTGCAATAGTTTCATTCTACACTCCAGAACATACCTAATGGCATATTTTGTTGGTGAGATAAAAATCTACTCATCAGATGTGACAAGTAGGAAGATTTCATAGGTGAACACCTTTAATTTTTGAATTATATAAGCTTTTATTAAAACAGATTTAATTTCTAGTCTTTAGAAATGAAGATGCCAAAAGTAACCCTCTAAATATGAAAGGAGAACAAATCAATGCAATGGCTGCCTTCTGAAATCTGCTGACAGAGAGCTCAGCTAGTGCCCAGGCTTTTTCCAAGTTATAGCAGAAAGAAAACTCAGCTAGATTCTGTGTCTGTGGCAGTGCAAATGAAAAGAAATAGGTCAATTTCATTCTACAGCTGCTGTTTGAGAAATCTATGAGCAACAATGAAGGAATGTACTGCTGTTGTTCTGGGAAGTAGGAAGCCGGCTCTCATTTCTCTCTGTAGCTCAGGGTTCAAAAAATCTTGGCTTCTTGCATGGACATTGATCCTAGACAGTGCAATCCATTCCATCTCTCCCTCTCTTTCATGTCAATCTTGGACTATTAGGTTTTAGTCCCTCACCTAGTAGGTATGTGGTAAAACTATGAAGGCCTATGTACATATGTAAGTATGGACAGGGAAGAGGATAGGAAGGAAAATGCTGTAATGAGAGAATGAAAGACATTTTGGTGGAGGGTCAGAGCAAAAATTACAAAATATATAGGATGAGGTAGAAAACACAATACAGAAACAGAAAAAGATAAGAAGTGGAGAGAGAGAAGAGCAAAGTGACTCTAAAGGCAACTCAGGAAATGATAAACAATGATGTACTATAGAAAAGATAAGGAGAAACATATGGACTGAAGCCAGAAAGGGAAAGAAGGTATAATAAAAGAGAGGTAATGAGTTACATATAAAATATTAAATAAAAATTGATTGACAATGTTAGTTAAAAACATCACACACTTGTACTCCTTTTAGTTACCGAGGTGGACATTCGGTCTTCAGAGTCAAAATACAGGACTATGTAGCACTTTAAAGACTAACAAGATGGTTTATTAGATGATGAGCTTTCGTGGGCCAGACCCACTTCCTCAGATCAAATAGTGGAAGAAAATAGTCACAGCCATATATACCAAAGGATACAATTAAGAAAAAGAACACACATGAAAAGGACAAATCAAATTTCAGAATAGAAGGGGGATGCAGGGGGAAAGATAAATGTCTGTGAGCTAATGGTATTAGAGGTGATAATTGGGGAAGCTATCTTTGTAATGGGTAAGATAACTGGGGTCTTTGTTGAGACCCACGCGTAGAGTGTCGAATTTTAGCATGAATGACAGTTCAGAGGATTCCCTTTCAAGTGCAGATTTAAAAGGCTTCTGAAGCAGGATGAAGGTAATTAAGTCATTGAGACAGTGTCCTTTCTGGTTGAAATGGCAAGAAACTGTTTTTTCTTTGTGATCCTGTCTAATATCTGTTTTGTGGGCATTGATCCTTTGGCGAAGTGTCTGAGACATTTGTCCAATGTACAAAGCAGACCGACACTTTCGGCACATGATAGCATAAATTATATTTCTGGATGCGCAGGAATATGTATTCTTAATCTTATAACTCACTTGGTTAGGTTCAATAATGGTATCAGCAGAGTGAATATGTGGACAAAGCTGGCAACGGGGTTTGTTGCCACAGGACATACCACACTAATACCAACCCTGGCACCTTCCCATGGAATACATATTCCTGCTTTGTCAACATGACAGTGTAGATGCAATAATGCCTTCTGTCGACAGAACTCTGTCGACAAAAGGCGTTATTCCTTGTACAATGAGGTTTACAGCCGTCGACTATCAGTATCTGTCGACAAAACTTCTGTAGTCTAGATGTACCCATAGACATGCCATGGTTCTTACAGAAAAGCAAAAGTGAGACTTTCAGCATTAAGAGTACAGGCTCCTAATACTTAAGCTGCAGAAGAACTATTTTTTGGTATGAATAAAGAATAAGCTATTTTGATGCACAGATATAGACGCTAGACCAGTGATTTTCAATCCGTTGGCTGCCTGCAGCTGCAGCCCAATCAGCGCACAGCTGTAGCCAGCCTAGTATAAATATTGTGTGGCTGCAGCCTACATAATATATAGAGAGCTGGATATGTGGCTCACAATGGTAAATAAGTAGGGTTGCCAAGTGTCTGGTTTTTATCTGGAAAGCTGGGTCGAAAAGGAACATTAGTGGCTCCTGTTAGCACCACTGACTGTGGCACTAACAGCCTAGTCAGCAGTGCAGCACTCTAGGGCAGGCTCCTGCATGCCGTGGCTCCGCATGGTTCCCAGAAATGGTCAGCATGACTGGCTCCTAGGTGCTGGGGTAACCATAGGGGCTTCACATGCTGTCCCCACTCCAAGCACTGGCTCTGCAGCTCCCATTGGCTCTCCTGCACCACAACTGCCTGCCCCAGGTTGGAACCCCCTCCTACACCCTAAATTCATGAGCCTGTATGCCAACCTCCTGTTCCAGCCCTAAGCCTCCTCCCATAACCAAACTCTCTACCAGAGCTCACACTTCACATCCCCTCCCACACCCTAGTAGGCCCCAACTTTGAGCTCCTCCTGCACCCCAAAACCTCATCCCTGCCACCACCCCAGAGTTTGCATTCCCAGCCAGAGCCCTCACCCTCTTCCACATCCCATCGCCCTGCTCCAATCAGGTAAGAGTGAGTGAGGAGGTGAAAAGCAAATGATCAGGGGGTGGAGGGATGGATTGAGCAGGGGTGGGGCCTCAGGGAAGGTGCAGGGCAAGGGTGTTTGGTTTTGTGCAATTAGAAAGTTGGCAACCCTAGACATAAATTGAGTGCTACTGTTCTAGAGAGGGACATGCTAACAAGCATTAAAGGACAGATCCAGATTCATAGATGACAATGAAAAGGAAGACTAAAAGCAGAAGGATGCATCTGAGGACACAGAACCAACCTACTCTGGCATAATAATATTTTTTTTCACAATTAGCTTCCACAAAGATCACTTTATTCTGTAAAATATCCTCACCCGTTTGTTTAAGCAACAAACTGGTAAAGGATCCTGTTCTATTTCTGTCTGTGCACATAATACATCGTATATTAGACTAGGATGGATACAGTGGACATCACATTGAAAAAGCTTACTGCGTGTGACAGTGCGGGGATTGAGCACTAACAATTAGAGCTCTCCCCCTTCTTTTTCTTTTTAATTCCTCGCTAGTAAACTTCTGCTATAGCAAGAACAGCTCAGACAATTCCTAAGGGCAATACCACATATATGCCTGTCCAGAATGTTTTTACACATATTTGTTACAATCAATTCTGTAAGATTTTTTGTACTGTAGTTTTTTATTTGTGTCAGTAGCTCCTTACTGTTATGACTACTAAAATGCACAAAATGTTAGCAAAGATACTTATGTCCATAGATTCATTTAGGAAGATAATTATTTCTATTACTGGTAGATACAATAAGTCATTTATAAACAAGACGGAAGGGAACTATTCACCATAATGTTCCGCATCTTATAAAAAGAAAAAGAAAATGTTCTCAGTGTTTAGTGCTATATCTCAAATAAAAGAGGTCTTCATTGAGCCAGCAATGTCCTATGGACATTTTAAGAAGGGGCTACCATAGAAAATTTCCCCTTTAATCTATGAACAATGCGGCAGCAATACAAGCGCTTCTAGAGACAAAGGGCGAAGGCCTAGGAAATCTACTCATTTAAACAATAGCCTAAGAAAGAATCAAAAAACATTGCTAAACAACAGTAAATGTCACGATGTAGATATTTGTGTGCTACTTTGTACCTGGTGCGTATGTTGACAATATAGCATACTGTTAATTTTGAACAATTGGGAGTGAAGCAAAAATCTTCTAGGGGGTTCAGAGTACAGTATACATCTGAAGCTGCCAAGACCAAGTTAAAATCATTTGATGTAAATAACTGAACATCAGAGCTGCCATACTGAGTCAGACAATGATCTATCTTGTCCATTACCCCGTCTTTCACATTGGCCAATATCGAGGCTTCAGGCATAGTATACAGAACATGGCAAATATGAAATGATACAGCCATCTCACGCTCCTAGTTTCAGGTGATCAAAGGTTCAGGGTTACCCTGACTTTGGGGTCACCCCTCTGACCAGCTTGGCTAACAGCCATCAATGGAGCTATCCTCCCTGAATTTATCCAGTTCTTTTTGAACCACTTATATTTTTGGCCATCAAAACATCCCTTGCCAGTAAGTTTCACAGCTAAATTATGCAGTGTGAGAAAAAGTACTTTCTTCTGTTTGTACTTCTGCCGCCTATTAATTACATTAGGTAACTCCCTAGTTTCTATATTGGGGAAAAGGATAAATAACAGCTCTTTATTCATTTTTGCCCTCCACTGATGATTTTATAGACCTCTACTATACCCCCTTCCCTTAGTCCAGGGTTTCCCAACCTATGGGTTGGGACCCAAATATGGGTTGCCATTACATTTCAAAAGGGTCGCCAAGTGTCTCCCCAGGTGGCTCTGCCCTCCCTCCTCACCGTTTTTGAATTGCCTTGGGTCACCAAGTCTTCCTGAATTGTCAAAATGGGTCCCCATCTGCGAAAAGTTGGGAACTGCTGCCTTAGTCATTTATTTTCTTAGATGAACAACCCTTATCTTATTAGTCTCTTCTCCTGTGGAGCTGTTCCATGCCCTGGTTCATCTTTGTTGCCCTTCTCTGAAATATTTTCAGTTCTACTATAATCGTTTTGAGATGAGGCAAGCAGAACTGGACATTATATATATATATATATATATATATATATATATATATATATATATATAAAAAGAGACGGAGAGAGTTGGGATTATTTTTTACAATTTTCATTCATTTGCACTTAACACTGAATTTTATCTGCCATTTTGTTGCCTAGTCAATAGGAATGTAAAATCCCATTTAATCAGTTAACCAATTAAATGTTATGTTTAACTAGTTAACCACTTAAATGGGGACAGGAAAGGGTGTGGAAGGCTGCTCTGGCCAGACTGAGCGCTCACCACGAATGGGGGCTGCTACAACTGGGCTGGAGCACCCCCCCCCCCCCGGTGGCACAGTGGGCTGCTCTGACAGGGATGGGTCCACTGCACCACACCACAGGTGAATGGGGAGCTGCTCCACCCCAGCTGGGCTGGAGCACCCACATCATGGCATGGTTGGCCTGGCTGGGCTAGGGGAGTATATGAAGTCTTTGCCCCATTTTGAACAGCTGGTGGTTACCTCTAGGTGCCACATGCCCCTGGTGGTGGCAGGAGACTTTGCATGCCTCAATTGGCCTGAGGACAGGGGAGCAGCAGGATAGCCACGGGCCGGATCCAACCTGCGGAGGCTGTCTTGTCCACCCCTCACCTATTGTGTTCGAATGGTATGTTTCAAGCAGCAGAAAAGAATATGGATGTTAAAAATTGTGTAATAGGTTAACTGTGCAACCGGTGAAAATCTTAGCAGTTACACGGTTACCAGTATACTGCTGAGCCTGAAGTAAAGCCTCTTCGGGAGCAGGGCTGCTAGCCCCAGTCGGGCTGGCTCCTAGGGAGGAAGCTTCACTGACCTTGCCCACCTGGCTCTGCTCCCAGGGAGGAGGCTTTGTTGTCACAGCAGCCCTTGCCCACCCAACTCTCAGGAAGGCAGATTTACTGAGTGTAACTAACACCATTGTGGATGCTTATCGGTTAAACCATTATTCATTTGCACTCAAACATCTCTAGAAATGAATTGAAACATTCTTAATGTGTGAGGCTGTTAACCAAGAAAAAGAAACAAAGTTGTTTGAGAGAAAATTATTTTGAGGGATCCTGATATTTTGGTCTTCCTGTATCACTTTCCATTTTCATCAAAAATACTGATTTATAAGTTGTTGTAAATCTTAATATCTCTATAACATCTACATGCAATCTGCTATAAGTATTCTATTCGTTGACTACCACATTCCCATCATGCATACGGAAAGGCCCAATTCTGTTTCCATTGATTTGAGAGAGAGTGGAATGGTTGAGCCCATCATCATTAGTCTTAATTAGGGATAGTATAACGTACACAACTAACCATTTAACCGATAAGTGGATGCTTATCAGCTAATGGTGTTGGTTACACTCAGCCTCCCAGGGAGGCAGCTTCACTGCAGCAGGACAGTGAAGTCTACTCCTTGGGAGCCAGGCAGGCAAAAGCTAGGGATGTCATTGTGTAGAAGATGATTACACGATTAACTGATAATCCTGGGCTTATTGGTTAATCTTGTCAACTATATGCATTCCCACCCCCCTGCCTCTTTTGCTGCCTCTGTAACAGAGGCAGCAAGGGCAGGTGGAGCAGGAGCCAGTGCTCGGGAGCAGCTAGCTTAAAAGCCCACGAGCCCCAGATCCACCTCCCCCCTGACCGCTACTGCCTCTGATAGAGAAGCAGCAGTGCAGAGAGTAAGGAGGATAGAATGGAGCCAAAACACGTGGCGAGCCGGCTTTCAAGCAGGCTCCCTGCGCATATCGGTTCCTGCAGTGCCACCTCCCCCGACCCATTGCTACCTCTATCAGTTACATAATTACCCTATTACACAATTTTTAACATCCCTAATATTAATGCAGCTGTAAGCATGCCTTTATTTCAGTTTAATGACTCCAAGCCCCTTTTGTGCAAATGGGCATTATAAGGTGTTCTCCCCCCACACACATTCAAAGTTACCAATCCAAGTTATTTATAAAGTGACAATGAAAGTTCAGGGTTTTTTTGTGTGGAATTAACTATAATTAAAATGTATAAGTAATAAATTAAGGAGTCTGGTGGCACCTTAAAGACTACCCCTTTTTTTATTATGGCACAAGCTTTCATGAGCAGCAGCTCACTTCATCAGATGCATGAAGTGAAAGAAAAAGAAAAGCAAATAGGGTTACAGATATGAGAGTGTTGCATCAGAGCTAATTCAATCAGGTTGGATGTGTATAAGAAGGTGAGAATACATAAAGTGGAAAATCACTTATTGTAATGAAAGAGCCACTCTTATTCCATTTCCAGTACCAAAACTCAGTATATTTTTTATAAAACCTCAAATTGAATTCCACAACTTTTGCAGTCAAATCTCGTCACCTATGCAGATTGTTGCATTATTTTAGCAAAGAAATACATTTTACCTCAAACCCACAATTGCAAGTGCATGGTTTTCATCTACAGCGATAGCAGTAGTTGTGACATTTAACATGGATTTTCAGTTAGCTAATTTACTTTCAATATTAGATTGAAGAAAACAGCCTCTGCTGTGATCAAGCTAGCACAAAACATATACCTCACAAGGTTAAAGACATAAAAGAGATTGAGATACTGATAGTTGACAAATAGGGCACCAATGAAATAGAGATGAAAAGAGTAATAAGTGTGCTGGAATGTTTTACATTTCTGGAGGTAAAGCAGGATATTTCACAATATATTTGTTTAGCATTAACTTCATTAAAGGAAAAACAACAACAGACTGACTGAAAAAATGCGATATTCTAAACTGAGATATTACAGAAGTGGTTCTGTGTAACGGAGTATATGGGATAATGTACTGTGCTGTGTCAGACATAAATGTGCTTTCTCACCATGTGAGGAGCAAGACAGAGTGACTGATTTTCTTTTCCTTTTTAAAAAAATGCAACTTATCATTTGCCAGAATCAAAAGGCTTCCTAATTCATTTATTCCATTACCCTATGTGAACTCTCTTGAGAATTAAGCAATAGTTTTCCAGCCTCATGTGGACTATGTTTAAAAGCTTGGTAAACACAAACTTTATCTTACAAACTATATTTTTTAAATTGCTAACACACATAGGAAAGACATAATCCTCCATTGATGACATCATCGTCTACTGCCATGGAAATGACTGTTTTATCACAAACAGAGGTTTCTAATGACCTCACTTTACTAGAAATGAGGGAAATCTGGGTGGAATGGGAAAGACACTGGGAATAAACACATACACACACCAAGATATTATGGGGAAAATGTTTTCTGACTTGCAAACAGTGGAAAAAATGGAAAATTACAGTTAGAGATGCAGTTGACCACTTGATGTTCTCCAGCTCCAAGGCACAGTGGCATTATGATTTTTACTTACACAGGTCAATGCTTCTACATTATAAATTCACTGTGACAAACACAAATAAGGTCTTGACCCTAAAGGTCTTAAAGTCAAATTGCCTGAGCTTTAACAGAGAATTGCTATTTTACCTGGAATTCTTTAAGGAACTTTTTAAGACATGGAAGAAGAAAACAATAAGGCTGCTACAGGAATGAGGTAGCATGAAGCAAGCATGTGAAACTCAATCCTATAGAGTGGTTCTCAACCGTGGGCCATATGGCTCCCCAGGGGCCATGCCCAACCTCTAGGGGGCCACATGGAAAAAACGGAACAGTAGGTAAATTATGTACCTTTTTTTCCAACTAACAGTGGCTATGGGGGGGGGGGGGCACAAAGGTAAACAAGGCTCAGAAGGGGGCCATGAGCAAAAAAAGGTTGAGAAACCCTGCTATAGAGTACTCAGCATTCTGGCCCCAATCCAGCCAAACTCATAAAGAGCTTATCTTTCAGTCTTTGTGTCGATGTCCCATAAGAGTTGTTGGGATTATTCAAAGATTGACAAGTTAAAAGTTGTGTTTGTTTACTGAAGCTTTCAGGATCCAGCCCTAGGTGAAAGAGGGAAGTCTGAGCAGAGCATAAGTAGTAGAGAAATTCTAGAAATAATAATGATGTTACATTTAAGTATAATCTTTTATCTTGAAGCAATTTATAAACTAGATCCATAAATATATAAATGGCGATCATGTGACCCCTCACTAAAATACAGCCATTTGGGGATGGAAGATAACACTATGCAATAGTTCAAGTCAAGTGAAGACACCATACTCAAATGAAAAGGCAAGGGAAATTTTAGTTAAGTGAAGTTTGATAACTGGCATCCTGTTGGACTGCTGCATTAAAAGATAGTTCATCTTTATATTTCCTTCAGTCTGTTATAATCTCATATGACAATTTCCTGAAACATCTGTGGAAAACTTTATTGAAATAAGTTGAGGTATCTTTTGGAGTCCACTGTATTAAACACAAATGTTATGTATTATTGCAACCCTGGCTGATCAAAAGACTATACTGAACAATGCAGCCACTAAGAATGCTCTTTTGTACAATATAAGCAAAGTGGATTTACTTGGAAATGTGTAGAGGGGAGGTGAATGTAAATTCCTTCCTTCTGGTTATGCAAAAATCCAGACTTTTGAAGTTATGCTCTGTAGAACAGATCACTGTCTACTTATTACTGTTTTGGAATCTGATCAAAAGCCCAAGTTGTTTAAAGAAAAAGGCTGAGGTACCCACTCAGTTTATTTGTTCTGAGTTGTTATGAACTTGTAATCTCAGGAAGATCCCTTTGGTGGGAGTTGAAGGAGTGACTTCTACCAGAGAGAAAGTTGTGGGAGGATCTCCAGTGAGCTTATTAGCGTGCATATAGTTTATAGTTTTTAATATGTTCTTTTCTGTAATGCTTTCATCATAAGAATAAAAGTGTTTGCTTAGAGCTGTGTGTGGTAACTTCGAACTTGGGCAATTACGCTGCACATAGTCTCTAAAGAGAGAAAGCTAAGTGCAGATACTGGCCCGGCTGTCTGGTTTACTAGGAATAACTCAGGCTACGTCTACACTGCTGTTATTTTTTGGAATAACTGCTGTTATTTTTCGGAACCACAATTTGCGTATCTTTTTCCACTTGTTTTTGCAGAAGAGGCTTTTCCAACATTTGGCCCATCTGCATAGGGCCAAATGTTGGAAAAACCTCCTCTTTCGGAACTTCCCTTCTTCCTCATAAAATGAGGAATACTGGGATGCCAAAAATGTTCCGAAAAAGCGGACACGTTCCCTGGATATGGCAGAGTTTTTCTGGGATATTGCCGGTATCATGGAAAAACTCTGCAGTCTAGACATAGCCACAGAGTAGACAGGGAACTGTTCCCCCATATAAAAACACAGACAGCAGGGAAACAGACATGGGTCTCTACCTAAGACAACTGAGGGCTTGGAGCTGAAAACTTAAAAGTGGATGCTCTTGCTGGATGATGAAAGGGGAACATAGTTGCAGTTGCCTTGAATTGTGATACATCCTTCCCATATTTATTTTATGAACAAATAACATAATGAGAAGTTACTCACCTTGTGCAGTAACGAGGGTTCCTCGAGATGGGTCTCTGTGGGTGCTCCACTCATGGTGTCAGGCTCGTCCCGCACCGCAGCTCGGATGGTTTGTATAGCTGTTTCCAGCTGGGTGCGCATGCGCAGGATATAGCTCGCGCCGTTCGCGCTCTTTGATCTTCGCATGCACCCGGCTTCCCTGTCAGTTCCTCTCACCGTTCCGTATCTGCAAGGATACAAAGAACAAAAACAACTCCGGAACGGAGAGGAAGGGTGGGGCGTGGAGCACCCATGGGGGCCCATCTCGAGGAACCCTCGTTACTACACAAGGTGAGTAACTTCTCGTTCCTCTTCGAGTGGTCCCCGTGGGTTCTCCACTCATGGTGACTTCGTAGCAGTGCTCTCGCTGCGTTCCCAGAGTTCTGGTTTATCAATGACTGACTGCTGAAGACACTGAAGATTCAGGTATTCATCTGAGCACTATTGTGTAGTGGTTCATAAAAGTCAAACTGGAAGACCATGTGGCTGCTCTTCAGATTTCTGGCAGAGAAACTCCTCTGGCAAAAGCAGTGGAAGTTGCCACCGCCCTAGTTGAATGCACTCTAGGTACAGTCTGGAGTGGCTTGTTGTGCATTGTATGGCACATGGTAATACAGGAGACTATGATATTAGACAGATGTTGAGAGGACAATGCATTGCCCTTGGAACGATCTTCTATGGATTCTATTAATCGATCAGTCTTACACCAGGTTCGTGTTCTGTCTATATAGAATGCCAATGCTCGCCATACATCTAGGGTATGAAGTAGGGAGTCCCGATTTGAAGTATGGGGCTTAGGATAAAAAGCAGGCAAAACGACTGGTTCGTTAACATGAAATTGCGTCGTGACCTTAGGAATAAAGGCTGGATGAGTACGTAGCGTAACTGAGTCCTTGGTAAAAACTGTGAAAGATGGTGTTGCCATTAACGTTGCCAGTTCACTGACCCTGTGGGCGGATGTAATGACCAACAAGAACAGCACTTTGGTATTGAGCATTGGTAACGAAGTGGTGGCTAGAGGCTCAAAAGGCGGCTACATTAATGCATCAAGTACCAGATCCAAACTCCAAGCAGGAGAATGGGCTTTCACGGAGGTTTAAGATTAGCTATCCCCTTAAGCAGCCTTTTTGTCATAGGGTGAGTAAATACTGAATGACCTCCGATGGTGGAATGGAAGGCAGTAATTGCAGAGAGGTGAACCCGTAGGGTAGACATCGAGAGACCCGACTGGTGCAAAGATAGAATATAGTCAAGGATCCTATGCATTGGTGCAGAATGTGGTTGAATTTCAATTTCGCCACACCAAACCACAAATCTCTTCCATTTTGCCACATAAGAGCTTCTTGTGGTTTGCCTCCTGCTGTTCAACAATACAGTCTTTACCGCTTCTGAGCAGAGTTGCTCATCTACCCCGAACCACTTATGAACCACGCTGTCAGGTGAAGGTTCTCTGGTTTGGAGTGAAACAGTAATTCCTGGTTCTGGGAGAGGAGGTCTGGGAGGAGAGGTAAGGGGAGTGATGGTAATCGGGACATTCTATGGAGGAACAGATACCACGGTTGTCTTGCCCAGGCTGGTGCTAGAAGAATGACGTGGGCTGAATCCTCTCTGATTTTCTGAATTACTCTCGGGATCAGTACTGTCAGTGGGAATGCATAGTGTAGAGTTGCCATCCAACGGGCTAGTAATGCATCGCCCAGAGAGTCCTTTCCCATGCCTCCTCTGGAACAATAAAGGTGAAATTTTTTGTTCTTGTAGGTCGTGAAGAGGTCTACTTGTGGTATCCCCCAGGACCAGAAAATGTCTTCCAAGACATTGGGACAAATCTCCCACTCGTGATCCTGAGGAAAAATTCTGCTCAGAGCATCTGCCGTGACATTGCTCGTACCCAGTAAGTATGATGCTATCAGAGTAGTACTGTTCCTTATACACCAGTTCCATAGGTGGACTGCTTGTGCACATAATCGGCGTGAGCGTGCTCCTCCCTGCCGATTGATGTAGTACATAGCTGCTATGTTGTCCGTAAGTACGCAGACGGTTGCTCCAGTGATAAGTGAATGGAAATGCTTGTAGGCGAGAAACACAGCCTTCAGCTCTAGGAGGTTGATATGGGAGAGGGCCTCCGGTGTGGACCATCTGCCCTGTACAGACAGACCTTTGATGTGCGCTCCCCACCCCAAGAGAGAGGTATCCGTAGTAAACTGGATCAACGGTTGCTGGCATTTGAACGGAACTCCTGCTAGCAGATTTCTTGGACGCAACCACCAACCCAGAGATCTGTGAACTAGAGGAGTAATAGTTACTACTTTGTACATGGAATGTTTCACCTGGGATGTACACAGAAGTCAACCAATGCTGAAGGCAATGGAAATGAAGTCTGGCATGCTGAACCACAAAAGTGGTAGTGGCCATATGGCCCATAAGGCGGAGACAGGTAAGTACCGTAAGCGTAGGCGCCTGGATGACTACTGTGGCCAGATTGTGTAAAAGTTGGAAGCGCTCCTGAGGTAAGTATGCACGGGCTGTGATGGAATCGAGGCGTGTGCCTATGAAATGTATAGCCTGTGTGGGATCCGGCGAAGACTTCTTCTCGTTGATTATGAGGCCAAGCGAGAGAAATGTCTATCTAACCAGCATCACCATGTGTTGGACTTCTTGACTGGATCTGCCCTTTATGAGGCAGTCGTCCAAATACAGAAATATGATCACCTTTCTGCGTCACAAGTGAGCTGCTACTACCGCCAGAGTTTTTGAAAACATCCTGGGGGCAGACGCAAGTCCAAACGGTAGCACTCGATACTGGAAATGTTTGTTGCCGATAGTGAAACGGAGAAAACGCCTGTGAGCTGGGTGTATGGCTATATGGAAGTAGGCGTCTTGTAGATCGAGGGCTGCAAACCAATCGTCCTTCTCTAGTGACGGTAATATCTTGGCAAGGGTCATCATCTTGAACCTTTGACGGCGGAGGTATTTGTTCAATTTTCTGAGGTCGAGGATCGGCCTCCATTCTCCGGTCTTCTTCTCTGTGAGAAAATACCTCGAATAGAAGCCCCTTCCTCTGAACCGGGGGGGTACGGGCTCTATGGCTCCTATGGAGAGCAAACACTGTGCCTCTTCTTTTAAGCGGCTCTCGTGAAAGAGGTCCCTGAAAAGGGGCGGGGTTGTTGGATTTGTGGGTGGTATGGTAGTGAAGGGGATAGTAAGCCCAGATACCACCAGTTGTAATACCCAACGATCTGATGTAATTGCCGTCCATTGGTCTTGAAAAGTTCGAAGTTGATGGTGAAACAGAGGAATGTTTGTTGGTGTTGTTGTCCCGTCACAGAAGGTAGTCGTTGCAAGCCCTTGACCGAACCATCAAACTTGCTGCTTGGGATTTTGTTGGTTGTTCAAGCAGAATGGTTGGGATTGTTTGCATTGAGGATGCTGTCTTTGGCATGATTGATCTAGGCCTTGCTGCTGATGCTGCTGTTGCCTCTGATAAGGGTAACTATACCGCTTCTGATACGGGTAATACTTCTTGCGTCGAAAGGGAGGTGTATACATTCCCAAAGTGCGGAGCGTCGACCGAGAATCTTTCCCGGAATGGAGGATCTCATTCGTTCTCCCTGCAAATAATTTGTTTTTATCAAAGGGGAGATCCTCGACTTTTGCGTGGAGCTCCTTTGGCACTGCCACGGAAGCCAACCAAGAGGAGCGCCTCATTATTATTGCAGTTGCCGTAGTTCGAGCTGCTGTATCCGCCACATGCAAGGAAATCTGCAGACTCGCCCTGGATGCCGTAAAACCCTCCTGCATTAGGGATTTTAAGAGGGGGTGCTTGCTCTCTGGGAGGTATTGGAGCAGCTGAGATATTTTCTCATAATTGTCAAAATTATGGTTCGATAATAGAGCCGTATAATTAGAAATACGCAAAGAAGGGTTGCTGAAGAGTAAACTTTTCTGCCAAATGTGTCCAACTTTTTGATATCCGGTGTAGTCTTATACTGTGGTGCTTTGGCCCGTTGCTGTGCAGCGTCCACCACTAAGGAGTTCAGCTGAGAATGGTTGAAGAGAAATTCCAAGTTCTTGGATGGAACAAAATACCGTCTATCAGCTCTGCGCCAAGTTGGGGCCACCGTAGCTGGTGTCTGCCAAATAGTGTCGGCTACCTCCATAATGGCTTCATCAATAGGAATGGCCACCTTTGCACTCTGCCTGGGGTGCAAATTCTTCAACAGGAGGTGTTGTTTCATTTGAGACTGCGTTATCTGCATTTCCTGGGATTGTGCCTCCCGCTTAAATAAATCCTGAAACTGCTTAAAATTGTCCGATGGGGACGTGTCCGGGGGAAGAACTGCCACATGTGAAGATGAAGATGAAACGCTAGGAGCTGGGTCTTCAGACTGATGATTGTCCTGCTCAGACAATTGGCCATCTTCCAGGTCTGAGTGACGTGATGTTCCCACTCGGCTGCGTGAGGGGGAAGCCAGGTTCCTGTCACATTGCTGATACGCTGGAGAGTGCCTCGCCAACGGTGGACTGTAGTACAAAGGGCACTGAAAGTCATAGTGACAGGAGTGTGAACATGGTGCGGTTAAGAGGAACTGACAGAGAAGCCGGGTGCGCGCGAAGATCAAAGAGCGCGAACGGCGCGAGCTGTATCCTGCGCACGCGCACCTGGCTGGAAACAGCTATACAAACCATCCGAGCTGTGGTGCGGGACGAGCCCGACACCATGAGTGGAGCACCCACGGGGACCACCCGAAGAGGAACCAAAAGTTACTGGTAAGACTCAGGGCATGTCTACATAGCAAAGTTATTTTGAAATAACAGCCCTTATTTCAAAATAACTTTCCTAGCAGCTACACAGCCGAACAGCTATTTCGAAATTAATTCAAAATAGCGGAGTGCTTATTTCGAATTTGGTAAACCTCATCCTAGAGGAATAATGCCAAATTCAAAATAGCTATTTCGAAATAAGTGCTGTGTAGACACTTATTTCGAAATAGGGGGTCTCCAGCCTTCCCAGGATGCACTGGTGGCCATTCATGCCTCAACCAAGAACACTTCTCTCTCTCATTGAGGCAGACAAGCAAGCAGGGAAACCGAGAACTGGCTGTCCGGGAGGGTCCCTTTAAGCACAGACCTCAGATAGCCTCAGGCAGCAGCTCCACACAGTAGGTCCTGATCTGGTGCCCTGCTGGAACTGGTTTCAGCCAGCCTTAAATGTGATTCAGAGTCCACTAAGTGTGGATGTGCTATTTCGAAATAGCAAAATGCTATTTCGAAATGCATTTTGTATGTTGATGCATTATTTCGAAATAAGCTATTTTGAAATAAGATATTTCAAAATAACACAGTAGTGTAGACATACCCTCAGAGACACTGTATTGAGTACTGTATTGAGTAGGTTTCTTGAATGCTATCAATGTTCTTCTTTTAATATTCATGCCATCTTAGACACCAAGGCTACGTCTATACTGTAGTCTTCTTCCAGAAAAGTTTATGCAAATGAAGTGTGGCAGGGAATATCACCGCACTTCATTTGCATAATTAATTAGCAGCCACTTTTGTGCAAGAGGCTTTTGTGCAAAAAGGAGCTATGTAGACAGCTCCTTTTTGCACAAAAACCCCCTCTTGCTCAAGAGCCATTCTTCCTAATTTTTTCAGGAAGAATGGCTCTTGCGCACGGGGGGGTTGCACAAAAAGGAGCCATCTACACAGCTCCTTTTTGTGGAAAAGTGGCTGCTAATTAATTAAGCAAATGAAGCGTGGTGATATTCCAAGCCGCGCTTCATTTGCATAAGCTTTTCCAGAAGAGGGCTACAGTGTAGTAGTAGCCCAAGTGTTGCTCATGATAATAATTCAGCATTTTTCTTTCACAGATAACAGTAATAGCTGAAATCACTAACCTCATTTTAACTTGCCATAAAAGCTGCATTTGTCTTCAAGCTTATGTAAGAACCTAAATGCCAGTTAGCCAGGCTGCTTTCCCCATGATTCTGCGTAATACATATTTATTTTAAATGCCATTTTTGGTAAGTAAATTTTTTTTAGATTTAAACTTTTCATCTCCAAACTATCATAGCAGTGATTCTTAGTGCATGTATCACTGGAAAACAAAACTTCAGTCTATAGGAGAGGTGGGCAATATTTTTTGATGAGGAGGCCACTAAGAATTTGGTAAGTGGCCAAGGGCCACACTCTTCCATATTAATGGAGGAGGTGCACGGTCCTGGTTGGAGTTTGGGTGCAGAAGGGAGCTTGCAGTAAGGGACTAAGGTGCAGGAGAAGCTCTGGGAGGAAGTTTGGATGATGGAGGCAGTTGTGACCTGGGTTAGGAGACTAGGGTGTAGGGGTTTGGGTTGTCACCTTGGGCAAGAAGGGATGTGACCTGGGACAGAGGATTGGGGTGCAGGATCTGGGAGGGGATGTGAGGGCAGGAGGAGGGGCAGAGGGGTTGGGTTGTGACATCGGGCAGGGGATTGGGGTACAGGATCTGGGAGGATATATGGGGACAGAAAGGGGCATAGGATTTGGGTTATGTAGGGTGGGGGGCAAAGGGTTGGGGTATGAGAGACAGGCTCTGATGAAACTTACCTGCTTGATTCCCAGCCAGAAACCTTCTCAAGCAGAACTCCTGCCTGTTCCATCCCCATACTGGCTTCAGAGGCCATGTGGTTTTTGGAACAGATAAGAGCCTGCATGGGGGAGGGTGCTTCCAAAGCTGCCTGTTGACAACAGGCAGCTCTCATTGGCCAGAAATCAGCCAATGGGATTGAGCTGGAAGCAGGAGCAGGAGCAGCACATGAACCCTTTCCTCCCTCTCCTGGGATCACAGCTGTTCAAACAGCTGCACAACAACCCATTTCTCAGTAGCATACATGTGTACGTGGGAGATAGGGGGCAGCAGGGAGTCTGCAGGCTAGATCTGGCAGCATGGTGGGTCGGATCCAGCCCGTAGAAGGTATTTTGCCCAGGCCTGGTCTACAGACATGGGTTTCAAAATATATCTGGAGTGCTTATACATCTGGAGTGCTTTCACTGACTTGAATGAACTCTGGATCAGACATTGTGTCAGTAAATCAAAGTTCAGAACATTTAAAATGTTAAAGAACTGTACGTACAAGGAATATGTGCATTCCCATGACTCTATTATATAGGATTCCATCCCATTGATGTTCATCCTTTGTTCCTTCAAGAGTCCCAAGTCACACCAAGAAAGAGCAGATGGTACTTCCTCTGGAGTTCATCAGTGTCATTTTGAGATCTGACATAGGAGTCATTGCAAAACACACAGCACAGAGGCTGTAAGCTGCAATATTGAATATCCAGGCCTTACTGGGTCAGATAGAACAAGCAATAGAAAGAGTCCAGGTTCTGAAATCAAGCCCAAATCTGTCATCGCTTCATAAATAAAAAAAAACCTGACAGCACAGTTTTTCATGCTTCAGCCTTGGTAACTTCTCTGGATCCAACAGGATTATTCCCTCAGCTGCAGTACACTTGTACTCCTTCACAGTTGCACTTTCCTCCTGCTATCGTAGTGTTTCTTAAACTGTGCTCCGTGGCACACCGGTGTGTCGCAGAGAGCAACAGAATTCAAAATAGCCACCCTTAAAGGGGCAGGTGACTTTTTTTTTTTGCTCAACAAAAAAATCCTTGGTGTTCCTCATAAAAAAAATTATTGTTTGGTGTTCCTTGGTCTTAAAAAGTTTAAGAAACACTGTGCTATAACCAACAGGAGTTTGAAATTGACAGGAATTAGATGCCCCTGCTGCAGAGATTGGTTGTAGAGACTGAGGAAGATTTTCCCTTTGCTACTGGGGGAATGTAGGTAAAAGAAGAAAATAAAACCAGGAAAGGATGTTGTAAAGAAATGACGAATGAGCATGTGTGTGACCTTGGGGGAAATGTACACATATGGAAACCAAGCAGAAGAGAAAAGGGGGGGGGGAATTAAGAGTCTCTGTCCATTTTAAATGAAAGACGAAGAAAAACTTTCCTCTATCTCAAAAGATAAATTAAAGAGGTGTAAGCAGGGGCTGAACTGCTGCTTGCTGTCAGCCAGCTGAAAGGAGGGGTGGGTGTGCCCACTACAGTTGTTTAGCTCTGCAAGGTAATTAAGTGTTAACTGTTGACATGTAAATACTGCTCAGAAGAGAATCTGAGGTGTGGCTATGTAAATCCCATTCAGCCAGGGCTGATGTAAGGTCAGTGTTGGAATGGAATGTGGAGAAGTGTATATAATTTGGGACCGTTGTGGGGGTAACTAATCATGCTACTCCTAAATGTGGGAACTGTAAAACATGCCACCAGTGCTTGCAGGAGAGATACCACCATCATGGTAAGAGGTCTCGGAAGAACAAGCCTCCCCCCTTCCAGAGTTGAGTGAACAGAGCTGGGGGAAAAGGTTAAAGGGTTTGAGTCAGCCTGCTTCACACCTGCTAGGTGTGAGCTATAAGACTAGCCCAGCCTGCACCTTTCCCCCTTTGTTTTACGGACAGACCTCAAGTAGACTCCCTGAGGAGTCTTTTCTTTTGCTAGTCCAGTGAAAGCTGGATTCATTTGCCAGTCCAGCTGGTGGCTAAAGAGTTGAAATCACAGAGAGCTGAAATCACTGGTTTGGCTGAGAGCCAGACCTATTGCAGCCAGTGAAGTAGTGGTGACCAGTGGTGTGGCGTGGAGCGGTGGCAGGCGAGGAGTGGCGACTGGCGGTGTGGCGTGGAGCGGTGGCAGGCGAGGAGCGGCCATCAGCGGCATGGTGTGGAGCGGTCGCAGGCGAGTATCAGCGACCAGCGGTGTGGCATGCAGCGGCGGCAGGCAAGGAACGGCCATCAGCGGCGTGGTGTGGAGCGGCGGCAGGTGCCCAGTGGAGCGTCCAGAGGCGTGGAACGAGACAGCTGGTGGAGCATGTTGGAGTTTCATATAAGGTGCCCCCTATCTATCCCCCGACCCCCATTTCTACCCAGGTTGGGAGGTGAAACCCTGCAGGTGAACTTTGGGACTCTGGGAGGCACGGACCAGGGACAGAGACCTTTGGGGTGTCGGACTTTTTGGACTTTGGGCGATTCTTGGCTGGGGTGGGGGGTTGGCTCATGTTTGGGGTTTTGAACTCGGTTTGTGGTGTTTTCCCCCAAGTTAATGCCGTATGACTTCTCTTTCTCTTTCATTAAAAGTTTCTTTCCTACACTCAGACTCAGTGCTTGCGAGTGGGGAAGCATTGCCTCTCAGAGGCACCCAGGGGTGCGTGAATTTCCCAGATTACTGGGTGGGGGCTTGAGCCGGTTCTATGTGTGATGGCCCCAAGATATTGAACCCAGCCCTGGTTACTGCCAGGCCTACCCGGCAGAAGGGTTACAGAGGTATGATGTTATTTGCCTTTATTTTTATTTATTTAACAATTTTTAGCAAGAATATAATGTAAGAACAAGAATTCCCATACTAGAATTGACTTACAAAGTACAAACCATTTACTCAATCTCCCATCTGCCTGTGCTCAATTTTGGAGCTGTAAGAGGAAGGTGTAAAACCCTCCAGGATGCATATCAGTAGCACTCCCTCAATTTATACTAGAGGGAATTTGGCCTTTTTTTTTTTTTTTTTTTTGGCAAGACAAACAGTGCAAGTATTTCCATAGGAGACAGGAGACTCATGTCTCTGTCAAAAAAAATATAATACATTCACCACTTGTCAAATAAAATAAAGCTTCACAGTGTGCTTGGAGGTTAATACTATATATGCATATGTCACTACTGTTCATTCTGATTTGGGATCAGGATGCTCTGTAGCTTTGCTGCTTTCTCTGTCATCTTTTTAAATTTCTTCCAGAGTCAGTCAGTCACCTTGTTATAATAATTATTAACAACAGTGGTTATAGCAGGGGGGTGGGAGGCAGGAATACTAGGTTTAGTTCCTAACTCTAAGAGGGATTGTAGCAGGCTAGAGTGGGGTAAAAACATCCAGAGGAAACAAAAAATTCAAATTTTGATCATCCAATAAAAAAGATAATTATTAATTTTTGGGCTGTGGTCTCATTCTCTCAAATTAAAATGAAATAGTGTTGTTGCAGAGATTGTCTAAAAGGATTTAATTGCATTTGGCATTTGCTGTTTTGGACCACTGTACTAAAGTATCTTGTGTTTTTTCTAAATGTTCTTAGTGCCTGACTCTCATTATCTTCCCCTTATAAATTACAATGTTTCTATCACCACCAGTTTCGGAATGAGAGCCAGAAGAGAAACTTTTAAATATTAGAAATTTTACTTAAAAATTCAAATGATATTAAGGTTTGTATCTGTTTTTATCTCTAGATCTGACCCATACAAAATAATGCTGGTTTTGTCTTCCACTACTACTGTCTGCTATTGCTAATGATGTGTTGATTGTGACTGTCCCCACAAATATGTTTTGTATCTGGTCCCACTAGAAGTTGGAAGAGTGTGGTATAATGCATATAGGTACGAAAGTGCCTTTTGATTATATTGAGATAGTTGTGGAAAACCCACGTTCTGCCACTGCAGAGCTATGCAACAGTGAGAAAAGAATTTTTAACAAAAGAAGTCTTGAAAGGGAAGTGGCCTAGGGATGTGAAGGACTAGTTGACTACCCGATAAGCAAATGCTTATCAGATAGTCGACAGGATAGTCGACTAGTCGCTCCACTCCCCCCCACCCACTGCCTCTATCAGACAGAGGCAGCAAAGGGGGGCGGGAAAGAAGAGGGGCATATTTCAAAGTGGCAGCGACACACAGAGCCCAGGGCCAGCGCTTTGAATGCTGCAGGGAGCCCGGTGTCAGGCTCCCCGTAGCATCCTGGGCTCTACGCAGCATTTCAAAGTGGCAGTGTCGCAGGGACCTGAGGTCAGCTGAGGAATCCCCAGCTGATCCTGGGCTCAAAGCGATGCTGCCACTTAGAAATACTGCAAGGAGCCCGACGCTGGGCTCCCTGTGATATTTCAAAGCAGCAGCATCGTGACACTGCCATTTTCAAGTGTAGCAAAAGCCCTAAGGGTCAGTGGGGGAGTCCCCAGCTGACCCTGAGCTTCAGCGCTTTAATGTTTCAAGTGTTGCAATAGCCCTAAGGCTATTGCTACACTTCAAAGGCAGAGGTGTCCTATCAATTAATTGAATAGTCGATGCAAAAATGCATTGACTATTTAATTAGTCAATTATCTGATACTTCACATCCTTAAAGTGGCCTGGTGTTTTAAAACCTTTTTAAAAATATGCACATGCCCTAAAATTTCTATGAATTTGATGGTATTTAAATCTAATTTTAGAAGCAATATTTGATATAGGGAACTTTTCCTTTTCATTCTCACTACTAGTGTAAACTGGCCTACCAGATTTCAATTTGTACACTGCCATAAAAGGCCATCTTTCTTTTCTTATTTTTTGTTTGTTTGTTTTTAATTGCTAAACCATGTTATGGAACAATGCATTATATGGTTGTTGCTATAGCCTGATGAATCTGGCATTCATATATTTAATGGAAGCATCAAACATATGCATCTGATAATTTTTGCAACTTTGCCTCAAAGACCCAGAAACGTTTATTCCTTCAAGTCTGCCATGCCTAAGGTTAAGTGTTCAGACAGAAGACTGTATTACATTACTGTGAATCACAGTATAGCATTTTATAGCTTAGGCAATCTTCAAATAAGATTTTCATCTAGAAAAATAAGATGAACTTTAGTCTCACAGTGGTGAGAAAGTCTTTCATTAAATGCAATTTGTCAAAAATGTGTCTTTCTTGACCTCCTTAAGAGTGCCCTTAACTTGGGTTATATCCGCTCCTGATTTAATTTTTGCAGTATGTTCCAAATAGGTGACAAATAACTTTTGACTACTCCGTTCAGCATTCTGTCCTCACTAGTAAACCACTATACACGGGGAGACCGCCGGAATATCTCACAATAACCTAAAACACCACAAAAAGCTTGATGTTGCCATCATTCTTTGGGACTGTGACTGGATACCTATATGGACTCCACTGACAATGCAACACTCAGGGCACACAATCCCCAAAACTGGTTCTTTAGACCAGTAAAAAAAAGAAATTCTGCAGTACCACGCTAGTTAACCAGAAGCCAAAACACAGTCTCTATTAGGCATTCCAATCCTTGGTGACCATCTGGGCAAGCAAGTCTAATATAGTACTAGATTACTGAAAAACCTATTCATCATACATAAAGTTCTACCAATATCAAAGGATCAGACTTTTACCCCTCAGGTCAATATATATTTCAGATATTACTCAAATATACCTTTTCAGCCCACCATTAACTAAAGGTTTATTAAAAAAGAAAAGAAGAGAGTTATTAAATGCTTAAAGAATCATATACATACAAGTGATTTTCAGAGTTTCTAGATCAGGATCACAGCAGTGATGTTAGATCCGCTGACCTGTAAAAGTCTCTCTGGAATCATCTCAAAAGATCAGAATCCAAATGTTGCTGAGATGTCAAGTGTGACAGAGTCTTTCCATATATTTTCCCAGGTATTCCAAATACAGAAAACTTCCGATAATCCGGCACCTTTAGGACCCAGGGGGTGCCAGATTATCAGATATGCTGGACTATCAGAAGGGGGGGCTATGAGGCGTCTGGGGTGGAGTGGGGGGGATGCGACCCTCGGTGCCGCGGGACCAACCCAGCAGCACCCCAGCTGCTCTGCCCCAGACTTCCTCAAGTCAGCCACTGCTGAAACTGACCAGCGGCTGACTCAGGAAAGCCGAGGGCAGAGCAGCTCCAATTGTCCGGCTGCCCAGAGCACTTCCGGGTTTCAGATGGTGCTGGACCATCAGGAGTGCTGGACCACTGGATGTCGGACCAGTGGAATTTTACTGTAACTACTTGGAAGATCTCAGTGCCACAGCTTAAACTTTTTCTGTTCAAAATTCAGCAGACTACAGGTGAAAGGATCAGGCCTCAGGTTACAGTTTTATATCTGAAGCCTGCTAAGAGTTTTGAGCACAGTTTATGACTGAAGTTTCTTCTTTGTTGAACATATAATATGAACTTCTAAGCATACACCAGTAATTGAGTTACACATCTTAACATAAGACAACTGCTGGTTATACATTACAGGCAGTCCCCGAGTTACGCGGATCCGACTTATGTCGGATCTGCAGTTACGAACGGGGATTTTCTCGCCCCGGAGGACTGGAGCGGTGGGACGCCTGGTCCCGCTGCCCGCCTCCTCCGGGGAGAGAAAAGCTGCTCCCCGTCTCCCCGGTCTGCTGGGGGAGCCAGCAGACCGGGGAGACGGGGAGCAAAGTGGCGGAGGACCCGGGCCGGACCCGCGGCGCTGATCTGGAAGCGCCGCGGGTCCGGCCCGGGTCTTCGGCGGCTTTGCTCAGCGTCTCCCTGGTCTGCAGACCAGGGAGACGCTGAGCAAAGCCGCGGAGGACCCGGGGCCAGACCCGCGGCGCTTCCAGCTGATCTGGAAGCGCCGCGGTCCGGCCCAGGTCCTCCGCCGCTTTGCTCCGCGTCTCCCTGGTCTGCTGGGGGGGGAGGCAGCTAGTGCCCCCCCCCCCCAGCAGACCAGGGAGACATGGAGCAAAGCCCGGGGCCTGTGGTAGAGCAGGTGGGGCGCTGCCAGTTGGTCCTGCAGCACCGCTCCTTGGCGCTACTGGACCAACCTGGCAGCACCCCAGCTGCTCTGCCCCAGGTGTCCTGATTCAGCCGCTGCTGAAACTGATCAGCAGCGGCTGAATCAGGACACCTGGGGCAGAGCAGCTGGGGTGCTGCTGGGTTGCTCCAGTAGCGCCAAGGAGCGGTCGCGCTACTGGACCAACCCCGTAGCACCCGAGCTGCTCTGCCCCAGGCATCCCCAAGTCAGCCACTGCTGAAGCTGACCAGCGGCTGACTACAGGAAGCCCGAGGCAGAGTTGCTCTGCCCCAGGCTTCCTGGAATCAGCTGCTGATCAGTTTCAGCAGCAGCTGACTTGGGGACGCCTGGGGTTCTTAAGTTGAATCTGTATGTAAGTCGGAACTGGTGTCCAGATTCAGCCGCTGTTGAAACTGATCAGTTTCAGCAGCGGCTGAATCTGGATGCCAGTTCCGACTTACATACAGATTCAACTTAAGAACAAACCTATAGTCCCTATCTTGTACGTAACCCGGGGACTGCCTGTATATCATGGATAGATAACCTGAAAACATGATATGCAATATTATTAATTTATACAGTGTCACATCTTTGATCTAAAGGTTGAGTGAACACAGTTGCATACATAACATAAAGCAATTAAGACATGAAAGGGAATTAACATCTACAAGCTAATTTGGCATTTAACATTATACACGTTAACAAAGACTAATATAGTTAGCATCTACTCTTGGTTTCCATTATTACAAAGCAATAGGTTCACAACTGCTGGTCCAGTACATCTCTTTGAAATGTACATATAAATGAATTGTTCTGATATAACTAATACCTCTTGTTAAATTATGTCGGGTCATACACAGGTTAGCAAGTTGCCATTGTCATAGAACCTTATATGCCTTTCAACACAAACTTTACTTTTTTCTGGATTTTTACAATTCTTTAGGATATTTTTATATAGAAGATTCACAATATAAAGCACAAGTTGCTGCTTTGCATGCTTAACCACAACATGAGCATCCAGTTTCAATCTTGACCAGCACACTATATACTATTTTGTTATCTAAAATCAGAGTAGGGGCTTGTCTATGCAGAAAATTATTCTAGAATAAAATATGTTGTGAATTTTTTCAGTACCCTGTATTACTATTTCCAAATAAGAGCATCCACACAGGGAGATAACCAGGAATAGTGTTGCAGATTAAATATTTCAGAAAATCTATTCCAGTTTATTTCCCTCAAGATCTAAGAGGATTTGATTTCATAGCTACAAATCTCACAAAGCTATTATTCCTCACATGATAACACCAGCTTTCTCTCATTCTGTTTTTATTTCCAGATCATACAGCAGCAAAAGGAGTACAGGGTTTCCTATACTGCACAAATCTGATGCATACTGATTTAGCTCAGATTCAAATTTGTCACTAGATCCATTCGCAAGCACAGCAATATATCTAGCTTTCTGTATGCATTTCTGAGACATCTCCCTCAGAGACTTTGAAACTGCCCATATAAAGTCTTCCTTATCATGAATATTAACATACTTTCATACAAAACTAAAGTAGTTTTTGGACTGCAAATGTGGAGCATTTAAAATCTCAGTGAACTCTCGACATAGAAAAGAGATCCTTTTTCAATCAAGTTGCCTTACAATCTCAACTGAAAACCGCACTTACCGCCAATGTAGACTCAGTTTTAAGTGGAGTTTCAAGCAAGTTAGCTCAACTTTTTTGGTAACCCTCCACCCTTTTCTTTCCCCCACTATTTTAGATAAGGTCAAAGACCAGAAGGAGCAAAAATGGGTAGTTTTCCCCCCAATCATATTAGCTAAATCGAGTTAATGTGCATGCTAATATGCCTTAATCCATCAGCTATAAAAGGTCCAGCTAGCATGTATTAACCTATGGCTACGTCTACACTGCCAGGTTTTTGTGCAAAAACCCGTGGTGCATACACACCTCAAATGTGCTTTTGCGGAAGTAAATCAACAGTAAAACGGCAGAAGAAAGGGCTTTTTCTGGCATAGATAAACCTCCTTTTACAAGGCATAACTTTTTTTTGTGCTACAGCTATTGTGTAAAAAGGCAAGTGTGAACACTTCAGAAGGGTTTTTTGTGCAAGAAACCCCTACGGGAAAAAGCACAGGAGTTCTGATGGCCATTCTATGAATGGCCATCAGAGCTTTCTTGCACAAGAGCGTCCATGCAGTGCGGACGTTCTCTTGCGCAAGAAGTTTTTGTGCAAAAACTTGCACAAAAGGCTTCTTGCGCAAGAAGCATGTAGTGGAGACAAGGCCCAAAACACTTTTTAATTACATTCAGCTAACACAACTGAAACACATACACTTTTTTCTAATAGGGCCTAAGATTGTATCTGCATTTAACAATTGTGATAGTTGTGTTATATATGTGACAAGCTTTTGCATCTCTTCATATTACATTTTGCAGAATAAATTTGCAACAAAACTTTCTGGGAATAAAGGACAAAATTTTCTATTTTAATACTTTTTAATATGCTCTGGAGCATTCACCTAGCCACATGTACGCATCAATTCTAAAAGGTTTGATCCCAGCTTATAAAGGGACTATCTTTCTCAGAAAGCTTCTGATCCTTTCTACATATTACACAAAACACTTAATCTTCCTGACAAAACCAATGGCCAGTTTTTTATTAATCCTGGAATAGGTGCCTGTATTTGTGTTTCTCACACTCTTTAGCATAGTCATCCGTTCCATATATTTTATTGACCTGCACCTTCACTATTATATCATGCTGATATAGGCTGATGGGTTGCTTTGAGGGGTATATATGTGGGGGGAAGATTTTAGCTAGAAAACCCTGCATGATGTGTTGATGTGTTCCAGACATTTTTGAAATTTTATTTTAATCAAAATCTGCTGGTACAGAGTTTTAAAATGTGTGTTTAAAACAGTGCATACGTTTTTACATTTGCAAGTTAGCTGCTGCTGACAGGACCAGGCAGTTTTTTGCATGGATGCCAAACCATGTGATTTTATTGCAACTCTTGTGATATTTGGCGCTTATCACAAAACCCCTGCTGTGGCAATCAAGTGATTTCATAAGCATCTTAGCTTTCATATTTTTAAGAAGGAAGGTTTTATCCTTTGTATTGTGCATAAAAACTTAAAAATGTGACTTGAATGCACCACAATGGCTCAAAAACCAGAAGGTAAACCTCAAGAACCAAGCATTTAAAAAAATTCTCATGATGTAAAAACATGAGAGGCTATCTCCCACTTTAAAAATCAAATCAAATGTGTTTCCCACAACAACTAATTCTTCAACAGCTCTTTGTTTAATAGACCTTACTCTGGCTTGGTTAGTGCATTACATTCTCTCTTGCTTATGTGGCAGAGAAAATTCATCTTTGAACTGAAGATTTGTCTGTATACTTTATTTATTCTCAAAAGAGTAAACCAAACTGTCTTTTTGGTAAGCTTGCCAGGGTCTACAAAAGGGTTCACAGACTACTATGGTCTGAGTGAAAAATTTAATTTGCCTTTCTGGCAAAGAGAACTTTGAACAGCCTGAATGTATCGAAAAAAACCTAGAATCTTCCCGGTCCTAAAGTTACTATCGATGGCTGATCAAAGCACTAACAGACGATGCCACTGAGGTTGAACCTCAGGCATTCCTCTCAAGGCAATGCTCCCTACACTTATTTGTACGGCTGATATCAGCTAGAATCAACCCTCTAAGCAGCTCCTTTACACTGCTGTGCTCAGCCTCCTCTCCTACCCCGACACTCTTTGCTTCACTCCTATTCTTTCCTCTCCATCCAGCCTCCCTTCTGACCGGCAGCTCGGTGCTTCTCTCCTGATGACACTCGGCCAATAACTCCTCATTCGCTCCCGCGCAGGAGGAAGGGAACTTGACACCTGCTTAGCAGCGCATTGAGCATCTCTCCCTCAGGCTGGAGGGGGAAGAGGATTTCCCCAGTCCACTGCGATCTGTGGCTGGGAGCCGACACTCCTGGGTTCTCTTGCAGCTTTTGACCCGCTGTGGGACTCTGCGCCTCAGTCTAGCCCCCCCGTGCAAAGGGGGCGGGCGCAGGCACTGAACGGCGCTCGCTTGTCACCGCACCAGGCGAGAGACTCCACGTACTAACCTGACCAGGTCGGTCATGCAGGATCCCACCACCACCACCTCAGCCTGACTGGCAGCTGCCATAGCCCGGGACAGAGGCGCAGGGCCAGGCCCTGGGGTGCTGCGCTAGGCTCAGCAGCGGGGCCACCCTTCTGTGAACTTTGACCCGCGCCGGAGCAGCTACTTCCGGAACTTCGTTACCTGCCAACGGGAAAAGGAAGGGGGAGGGGGAGGCAGCTCAGCCCGTCCGACAGATTGAGGTCCTTCGACCCGCCCGAGGTTGTTCCTCTCAAATGCCTGACTGCAGTGTCCCGCCATTATCTCGCTCCTTCCCCTTTCCGCCCCCCATGACCACCCTCTCAACTCCCTGTTCGCTGCGGCACTGGGAGAGGGGATATTCCTACAGGCATGTGCACTAGCTCCCTACGGTTACGCTAAATTCTCCTTCCCCCTCCCAAAATCTCGCTCTCGTTCGCCCGGTAACAGCGGACCAGGAGCGCGCACGCCGCAGGCAGGGGGCGCGCCCGTAGGTCAGAGGGTGCCGGGGTAAGGCGCGTGCCTGCGGCTGTTGCCAAGGCTTTTTCTGCTGCCCCGTAGTGATTGCAGGTACCTGGAGGCAGCGCTGGGGAGGGAGCAGCGGGAGTAGCGCCCCCAGCAGGCTGGGATGGGAGCGGGGAACGGGGTAATTGGGCGGGTCTTCTCCCAGGCCTCTCCTTCTGGGGGTATAGATACGGTGGGGAGCTATGGGAGAGGCTGCCCCATGCAGCTTTTATGCTCCACACACCCCTGCCCAGTGTGGATGCAGGAGGGCGCCCAGCATTTTGGACTCCTCTTCCCACCGTTGGCAAGCGAGATCCTGGTGTGAAGGGTTTCACAGTGGGATAGGCAGTGGTTCCTGGTGCACTGGTCTAATCTCAGGCATGGCCTTTGGTGACAACAGGTCTCAGTATTCAACGCACTGTCCTAATCTCAGCTGCTTGTGAGGGTGATGAGTTTCTATATTCAAAGCTGGAGTCTCCAGAAGTGCCTGGTCCTGTTGTTATGTGTATTGCAGTGACATCTAGGAGACCCTGAAGTTTACCAGAACCCTACTGTGCTAGGAGCTGTACAAACACCAGGAATAGCTAACCCATGCCACAGAGAGTTTTGCCCTCTAATGTGCAGCCTTGCTTAAAGCAATTGTATTAGATTGCTGTGTTTCCCTTCTGTAATTGATAGGTCCCAGCAGCCATCCTGATAAGAAAATAGATCACTGCTATAGTGTTCTGGTATTCTGTGAAGCAACATCCTGATTCCAGTGGCTTTGTCTAGGATTAGGAGGAATATTGAATGTTGAAGATCTATTATCTCTGCAGTCCCCACACCTTTAAAGTTAGGGGCATGAGCAACAGGCCAGCGCTCCATTTTATGCTCATTAGTGTCAACCTTAGTAACTCTTATTTGGGAACCCCTGGTGTAGTGTTCTGTTTCCTGCGTGCAAATCTGGGATTGTATTGTTCAGTGACATGACACTTTGCAAGCCATCTACATAATAAGCTACAATTCCCATTCTTGCAAAGGAAAGTATGCCAACAAGACCTTGTAAAAGAAGGTGGGAGAGGTAACATAGTGGTCTGGACCAGTGTTTCTCAACTTTTTTTTTATTATAAAGTACTCCTTTTAAAAATAAAATTGTAAGTACCCCCAGTACAAACAGTTTTCAGACACACAATTTTTTTCTACCATTGCAACACAGTTGTTTAAACAACTTAATTGTAGCTGGGCAGGCGATGACAGTTTTGGTTGTAAAAAGTACAAAAATAATAAAATGATGTAAAACTTTTTTTAAAAAATTTAGTTTCCAAATTTCAGTTGTGTTAACGTACCCCCAAGGCTTCTCTCAAGTCCCTTTAAGAGTACTCGTCCCACTAGTTGAGAAACACTGGTCTGGACCATATTGCTTATCAGAAGACCACACTGGGACAATGTCAGTTTTTAAATTGTGTGTTATAAAAGATCCTTGAAATGAAGGACATAAGCATGTAGAGTAAATGAGAGGTGGAAATTATAAAATCTGAGATTAAGTAGAAAGGACATTTTAAAGTCATATCAAATACATCTCCCCTGCCAATTTAGAATTCTTTGGTGGTTTCACATGGATTACTATCCATAAAGCTAGTAACCATAATGCTGCATTCATGTTGAAGGAAAGGGTACATTTATATTAGGATCCCTCATGCTGCCTGATGCAGTTCCCACTCATAATTTTCTCAGTTTTTGAGGGTCATTGTAAAGAGTAAAAAGCATATATTAATTTTAACTGTGTTATTAGTAACAGTTTATTAAAACTGAAAGTACTAAACAATTTACTTTTCTTCATTTATGCATATTGTTTTCTTTTTTCAAATATTCTGTTTTAACTGGTGAAATCTGACTGGTGTGGTCACTTTCATTTTACTTTGGTTAACTCAGTACTATTGGATTTTGTTTACAGTACTATAGAAGAATTAAATTGGGAAAAACATTTGAGTGAATTAAAATTTGACATATTGTAATCATTATATTTTGTGAAATCCTTGCTTACAAAATCTGAATATTATTTGTAAACTTAGTTAATAGTATGTATTGTAAGCATTGTGCAGCATTGATAAAGAGTGCAATAACACACTTGTGTAGTGCAGAAGTAACTGTGGGTCTAAAATAAATGATGTGCTGTACCTTCTAATCAGAAAAGATGAGGAGATTGAGTATGAGCTGTTCACCCTTTATTCTGACAATATCCTTGTATTTTGTGAATCAAAGCTCAAGGGCCTGATCCTGAAACTCATTGTGGAAAGCTTGTAGGTTCAGCTTCAAGTGACCAAAGATTATGTTGGTAACCATAATCAGAAAAAAAAAAGATCATCCATATAATACAAAGTCAAAACTGAACTCGCTTCCTTTATTTTATGCAGAAAGATGAATTCTTACATTGTATGGAAATGAGTGAATACTACTATTTTTCTCAACACTTATGTCTGGGTATTTCTATGTTTCTTTCAAAGAGGTTATGGGAACATAGTCCATGCTGTGCAGAAAACAGTCACAGATATTTGTTGTTGTGCGTTCTGGAAATGCCATGAACAATAGCACACTGGCAATCTTAAGATTTTCAGTTGAGGAAATTGTATAAGATAGATGCTAATGTCATTGTCTCTTGGTTGTCATAAAGTGCCAGGCTTTTCCTTTAATACAATGGTTTTAAAAGTGCTAATTTAGGCTCTTGTTTCTTGAAGATTTATATTTTCATGTGAATTACTTTCATAAGAGCTAAATTTTTAAATTAGACGTTTCACACTGCTACCAATTACAGGGAATTATCAATTTGTAGGAATTAGCCATTAGTTGCCTTCTAATGCTTGTAATTGGGATTTGATTCAAATTGGTGAATGTTAAAACAAGTGAAAACTTGATATTGTGAAGATTTCTACTGAAAGGAACTAATTATTCTCTTTATAGATGAATTCTTATATATAAGAATTCATAGATGAATTCAGTCCATATACAGCTATATTCAAATCTTTGTCTAGTTCCCTGGAAAAAAAGGTATCACACAGTACCAACAGTTACAAGGAGCAGGATTGATAAGAGAAGGAAAAATAGCATAAACGAAAGCAGAGACAAGGGTGAAATTTTAGATCCCCTCTCCCACCCAATCTCAGGCTTAATCTTTGTGTATTTGGTATCTGCAGATACCTTTGTATATGTGAACTAGGGATGTTAATTATCGTTTAAAATATTAACCGGTTAATTGCTAGGTTGAACCATTTACCCTGGGAGCAGCCTGTCTTGCCTGTGGCACGCCGCAGGCAGGGGGCTGCTCCAGACTGTCCAGGCATGCTGTGCTGCAGGGTACTCTGGCCATGCCAAGCCTGCCACACCAGGAACAGGAGTCGGCTCTGGCCCCGGGCCACACTGCAGGCTCAGATCTGCTCCAGCCAGGCTGAGCCCGCCACACCACAGGCTCAGAGCTGCTCCAACTGGACCAAGCCCGCCACCCTGCAGGCTCGCAGTTTCTTTTAACAAGCCAGGTCAATCACACAGTGGGTGGGGAGCTGCTCCAGCTGGGCCAGGGCCACCGCACCGCGGGTGAGGAGCTGCTCTGGCCTGGCCCAGCTGGGATGCCCCCCACCCACAGCACAATGGATTTGGTCGGGCAGGAGCAGTCCCTGACCTACAGCGGGTGGGTGGCTGCCCGATGTGAGCCAAGCCACCAGTTAATCAGTTACCCATAAGTGTCACTCGATAAGGGTAAATTCTCAAAACCACCTAAATATCCTAGGCACCTAAATTACATTGACTTTCAATTGGACTTAGGCACCCAAGTCATGTAGGCACGCCTGAAAATTTTACCCTTATGTCTTTGAACTTCAGTTTCCCCATCTTTAAAATGAGAATAGTGACATCTTTATAAAAATTAAATTTGATCTTTGGGTGATAAGCATAATATTTGTTACTAATAAGTGACAAACAGATATTTAGTGAAGAAATAGAATTGGAAAAAGGACATCAGCCCTGGTTATATCAGCTGTAGTAGTGAAATTAATCTATTTTTCTGACCTTTTGTTTACATTGGAAATTTCATATGAAGATATTCATAGAGGGCCTTTTCCAATCCCATTGCAGTTAATAGCAAAATTCCCATTGACTTCAGTTTGGTCAACATTTGCACTTATGGACGTTTAATTTGCAAGGGTTATAAACATTGCTATGTTTTTAGAAGTTAGGCTGGTCCGTTTCAGATGATTTGGCTTAATGATACGGATTGGATTTCTAGTAAAAGGTTCCATTATTTTGTTGTGATTCAGTGAGTAACCTTCCTGATCAAGCTATTTGCCATTATTAAGATCAAATTCTGTTCATTTTCCTTACTTATAAACTGGTATGTACTTCAGTCTGTTTATAATTACGGAACATTCCTTAATGTTTGAGTTCATCACTATGTTAGAAAACTAATTACCCACCCCAATGCATCAAATTTATTACTTTTTTTTTAAATGTTAGTATCCACATTCTTTCTTTGAGTTACTTACATTGTATGGGAATTTCTGGCTTTTTCCCATGCAGAGTTGAGTCCAGCAGGAAAGAAGAGATAATGTCTCCTGAAGTTGCCTTGAACAGAATTTCACCAGCACTTTCTCCATTCATTTCCAATGTGGTTAGAAATGGAAAAGTAGGACTGGATGCTACTAACTGTCTAAGAATTACAGACCTGAAATCCGGGTAAGTATTTTAATAATTTATTTGAGAATGCCATATGTTTTTAGTTAAAGTCCTAATTTTATTCTATCGTTATTTATTATAATGGAGCAGAGAGATTAATTAGATTTCTTTTGTCCTCCATTACCGTTCTCTAATATTTGTGATTTTAACTATTGTGCTGTTGGCTATAGCTTTTTTCCTAAAGTATTTTCATCTTGATAATACTATCCTTAAGCAGACAAGCCAGAGTTGTGAAAATTTTGTCATATGCTTGCTTTCTCATTCTGACATGGATATTTAATGCTCTGGATTAAGATAAACTTGAATAGTCTTGCTTCTGGCCATGAACTTGACATTCCATGCTGTAAGGGAGGAAGAATAACTCTTGCTTCCAGGCTGATTTCTCTCAAGAAGTCAGTAAGATATATTCATAATCTTTGCCAATTATCAGCAGGGACATCCATTTGCGTAGGGTTTACTAAATTGCTATATTCATAACTGCTTTTAATTTTTATTATTATGAGTACTTGGGAAACTCTATATCTCTACTGAGATAGTAAAGATGCACTTTCTGTCCCTTTACAACCTTGGTTAAACAGGATCTAACATAACAATTGACATTAGGCAAAAGGGAGTAAGGAAGATGGATACTTGATTTTGCAAGATACATTATATCTGCAACATGATACAGGTTGAGCCTCTTTAGTCCAGCACCCTTGGGACCTGGTCAGTTCCAAACCAGAGAATTAGCCAAACCATGGGAGATCAAGGTTTTAGCAGCGATATCAACATTTCCACTGATTACTGGGCTCTTAGAAGACATTTAGGGGTAAATTAGAGCTAAATAACAGCACTGAACACTGAGCGCCAGGACTGGTTGCTGTAAATAAACTATATGGGACTATGGGAAATGTAGCCACACTCGTGATAAGTGGACATCCAGCTAACTAAAATCATGACAGATCACGGATATTGCTGGACCAGAGAGTGCCGGACTACAGAGGTTCAACTTGTAATTTACTTATGGTGCTTAAAAGTATGTTATCAATAGTGATAGAAATATCAATAGAACACTGTGAGTTTGCATGGCACTAAAGAAATATAGAAAAGATAAATTCCCTGTGAGTTCTTTTCTTATGATCTAACAATAGATATAATGGGATACAGTTACAAGTACAAAATGGCATGGAGACATCTGGAGTGATGAGAAGAAAGTTTGAAGGTTTTGTAAAAGTAGAGGGATTTGGAGGAGGAGAGGAAGAACACAGAGTGCCTAGATGGGAGGCTGTTTCAAGCGTAGGTGGTGACATGAACAAAAGGAGTCATTAGGAGTGAAGACTGGGCACAAATAGGAGGAAAATAAGAGAAGAGCTGTAGATGGGGACTGCTTTTGTTTCCATTGACGTCAGTTACAGAATTCCATTTTTTATTTTGCTAGTGCTGGTTCAGACCTAATGTTAAAGTGAGTGTTGAAAGTGAGGAAGAAGCATTTGAACCTGATGCTTGAATGTTTGGAAATGACTAATTAAACAGAAATTTTTGAAGTCTCAGTGGAGGAAACATTTCTAGTTTTCCTGTAAATGTAGCAATTTCAAAAATCAAAATTTAAATTAAAAAATAGAGATCAGAACTGTAAATAAAACAGTTAACAAAGTTGTGGACACATGATGTCTCTGTCAAAACATTGCCATGGATGTGTTTATTACAAGACACACAAGAATTCATAGTAATAATAATAAAGCTCTACCTACTGCATAGATTGACAACATTTAAAAGCATAGTAAAACATGTAACAGAAAAGAAAATCTCTAGAATAACTTCTGTGACCCTAAAATTTCATCGTGTTCATTTCAGTGACTACGAGCGTAGATAATAGAAGTGTATAGGCACCTTTCTACAGTGTTCAGAGATCTGCTTGGCGGGGGGAAGGGGGTGTTGGTGTCAGACTGTTTATCTAAAATATGTGGATTGCACATGACCAAAATACGAATGAATTCTTATCTTTTTACCAGCCATCCAATTCTTATAGGTTTTTATGAATTAGGGTTAACAATGTTCGTAGTGGTAGAGTTTTGAATACTTGTAGCATATACAAGACATTGCATATTTTTATTAATGTTATGGGATAGTCATAACACTGAGATTTTCATCAACATTTTGGAATTATGGGTTTTATCCTCCTTCCATTGAAGTGAAAGGGAATTTTTCCATTGACTTTAAAGCTGCAGAATCAAGCTCTAAGTTTAAATTTTATCATTTCAATCAATTTGGAGTTATAAATGGGCAATAAAATCAAAAAAGTGTTTTTAATCATAGTGCGTTTTTGAAGTCAAGTCATGTATTAGATGTTTCCAGTAAAGAACATATTTACCATTTACTTTTCCAAATTTACTGTCTAGGTTCATGGTACATTTAAGTGACAAGGAGTTCTGTAGCACCTTATAGACTAACAGATGTATTGGAGCATAAGCTTTCATGGTCAAAGACCCACTTCGTCACATGCATCTGATGAAGTGGGTCTTTGCCCACGAAAGCTTATTCTCCAATATTTCTGTTAGTCTAAAAGGTGCTACAGGACTCCTTGTTGCTTTTGCAGATCCAGACTAACACGGCAACCCCTCTGGTACTTGGTAAATTTAAGGTTTTTCCATGTTTTGCATACTTCAGTAAAGAACAGATATGCAGAAGTGATCTGGTTTGGCAGATAAAATATAATGGTATGTTAATTCATGCTGCTTGGGAGTGGAGGAGTGTCATGGTAGGGAAAGCCCTTTGGTTTTTTTTCCTGCAGCACTTGTATGTATATGTGTTTTTTTTAATCATTTTTTTTTACAGCTGCATAATGCAAAATGTGTTACCAATGTACAGATATACAGTCTGTTCGCATGAATCTAATACCTTCATTTATGTGAATAGGGCCTTCAGGATCTGGCCCTACATATAGGGATCACTTTGCCTATTGTTGAAATGTGGATATCTTTGGAGTGGATTGTGGGAAGTACTTAATAGTGCTCAGAAACACTACATAACAGGAAGAGAGGAATAATGCTGCATTCCTAATGAAATTACAGGAAGAATTTAAGTAGGAAGTACATATTTACACTAATTAGAATTTTGCACTCTCACTAATACTCACATCTTTGTCCTTGTGAAAAGTGCCAGGGACTCCTCAATGAACAAAAATAGGTCCTTGATATTATTACACATCCAAAGGATGTCACTTCCAACAGCGTCAGTTTTGGTGTTAAAAAGGCATCTCTAGTGTATTAATAAAAGCCCTACTCTTCAAAAAGGATTTGAATGAATCGACACACTTAACACTTTGATGGGTTATCAATTCATTAATTACCTGGGGAAGCATCCTGGTGCAACTAGGGATGTCAACGTGTAGTCGACTATACAATTAACCGATAAGCCTAGGCTTATCAGTTAATCTTTTGACTACATGCATTTTCCCCCCATTATCAGAAGTAGCAAGGAGTGGGGGAGAGGGAGCCGGTGCCCATGAGTTGCTGGCTTTAAGCAGACTCCCCTGCCACCCACTCTCATGCTGACGCCTCTGATAGAGAGGTAGCAGTGTGGAGGGTGTAGGGGATAGGTTGGAGCTGATATACATGGGAAGCTGGCTTTCAGGCCAGCTCCCCATGTGTATTCACTTGACAGACCCACATGCCCTCACCCTTGCTGCCTAGTGCAGCGGTGGGGAGAGGAGCAGGTAGGAGCCAGTGCTTGGGGGAGTCGATTTACAAGCTGTTTTCCCCCCCCAACACTGGCTCTGCATTGCCACCTGCCCTCCCTGCCCCCACTGCTGCCTCTGTCCATTGGAAGCACAGATCCCCATGGACAGGGACTGCTGCCATACCATGCTGCTGTCTGTGTCAGAGGCAACAGTGCAGAGCAGCAGGCAGACAGTCTGCAAGCGGAGCTGGTTTTTAAATTGGCTCCCCTCATGGACTGGCTTCACCTGGAACCCCATGCTGCTGCCTCGGATACAGAGGTAGGAGCGTGAGGTAGAAGGGGGCCCCCTGGGAGTGGAGCCAGGAGTGCACTGGCTGCTGGCCCTGCCCCAGGCACTATTGAATAGTCATGTAACCGATATTTTCTGTATTTACACGACTATTCTGTTACACTGTATCGAGCATCCCTAGAATTAACCCCACATCTTATAGCACTGAGTTTTTGGAGGTCATTCTTTGATGTGTTGACTCTTCTAAATCTTGCTGTGTTTTACAGATCATGTAATAAGATGTGGCTGAAGGCATTTTTCATTGAGTTCAATATTTAAGTAGAGCATAGAATGTGAATGGGGAAAGTCAGTTATAAACCAGATTAATGGAGAAATTGAAAATCATCTTCCACGTGAAAGCCTTTCTTTGAATCCTTATGTGTTCTGGGACCCAGTTATTTAAGAGGCTACAGTCTTTTCTATCTCATATTAAGTCAAAGCCTCTGGCCTCAAGCACTTGTGGTTCTGAGGTTGATGGAAGAATATTTTCAGTAGAGGGTCTTTGCCTGTGGAACGTGTTTTCCTTGATTGTCTATCAGAGCTCAATGATGGCGAGCTTCCGATCATACTACAAGGCTTTTAATTTACTTAATATTATTACTATTTTATTTGTTTTGGTTAGTTGGAGGTCTTACAGCCAGGCAGAGTTTTAAGAGCAGAACTATTTGGACATGGTTTGAACTCTGTATAATAGTCTTCTGTGTGTGACATAATTATATCAATTATGGATGTTAAAAAAGCAGTTAATTAGATAACCGTGTAAACGTTAAAAATCTTAGAGGTCAGTTACCTGATGTGGGCTGTGCTGTATAAAGCTTATACAGCAGAGCCCACAGTGCAGCCAACTCCCCAGGAGTAGAACCAGTAGCCAGTGCATGCTAAAAGTCAGTTCCCATCTTCTGGCCCCAGTCCTGGGGAACTGGCTGCACTGCAGTATAAGCTATATACTGCAGAGCTTGCAGCACAGGACAGCAGCTGATTCCCTGGAAGCCAGTGTGCTCTGCAGTCCAGTTTTTAAGCCAGCTTCCGACCCCACTCCCATCTTCTAGCTCTGCTCCCAAGGACCCAACTGCTGCCCCATGCTGTGGGCCCTATGCTGTGGGCTGGCCATGAACAGGGGCAGCTGCCGAGTAGCCTCTGCCCACAGCCAGCCCAGGCTGCTGTGGACAGGGGCTGCTTTGCAGCAGCAGCTCCTGTCTGCAAGGGGTCCCAGCTCCTCAGTGGACCCCTGGTGGACAGGGGCTGCTGGACCTGACACGAGCCAGGATTGAGCAATCCTGGCTCAGTCCCAGCTTGCGCCAGGACCAGGACCTACTGCCACTGCACCTCTGCAGTTTAAATGTAGTAAGAGCTGGGCTGCCTGTGCGCCCAGTTCTTACTACATTTAAACTGCAGAGCCTCAGTGCGGGTAGCTCCCGAACCCAGTGCAAGCCGGGACTGAGGAAGCCTTTCCTGATCAACTAATCATGTAGTCGATAAAATTTTCCTGCCTCTTAACATCCTTATTGTGGAACTGCTGGAATCTATCAGTGCTTTTCATGGGGAGAGGGAAAAAGGAAAAGTCCTATACACAATTGAAAGATGACCAATGGATGCAGGATCTGGTGTTTTTCACTGATACTGTCTTCAGCTTCCAGAACAAGTTAAAACTTCTGCAAAGAAATATAGTGTCAAGAGATTTCACCCACTTTTCCTCATCTCAATGGTAGGATAAATACATTCCCTGAAATCAAAGTCGAAGATCACAAAATTGAGGAATCCAGAGGTAAGTTACAAGGACTGCTCGATGACTTTCAGGCCAGGTTTGAAGACCTGAAGAAGTTGAGATCCTGCTTCATCTTTTTGTAAACATGGTTGATTTAATCAGTGACAGCTGTTTGATTCCCAAAACCATAGTTACAGAAACATCCACTACAGAAAAGAAACTATTGGAATGCCAGGCAGACCATACTCTAAAGATGATACATAAATCACAGTCTACAGTTGAGTTCTGGAAGCAATTCCAGGAATGAAGTATCTATCTTTAACTCAAGAAGACTAGTGTGTGACTCATTTCAGTTTTTGGCACAATATACTTCTGTGAATTGCTGTATTCCGTGATGAAGTTTGTAAAATCGAAACATCATGCAGTCCTTACAAATCAACATTGATTGAGCTCCTATGTACCACCTCAATAACATATCAACCACAGTTCCAAAGACTTCTGACCAGGATGGATACTCACAAGGCCTCACTCTAACAGTAGTTAGCCACCAAATAACCATGTAAATGCACCAAATATTATCAGTTACACGATTATTTGATAGTCCCTGGGGGCGGGGGCCAGCAGCCAGTGCACTCCCAGCCCCACTCCCAGGGAGCCCCCTGCTACTCTGTGCTGCTGCCTCAGTATCAGAGGCTGCTGTGTGGGGTGGCAAGCGGGAAGCAGTTTAAAAACAGGCTCCTCACACAGACCGGCTCCTGCTTGCTGCCCCATGCTGCTGCCTCTGATATAGCACAGCAGAAGCCCCTATCTGCAGGAGTTCCAAGCTTCCACAGACCAGCCTCTGCCTTGGCATTCTTGGGCTCACCGTGGACAGAGGTTGCTCTGTGTCAGCAGCACCTGTCTGTAGGGGTCCGAGCTCCCTGTGGACGGGGGCTACGCCAGCATCCCACGTGTGTGGCCAAACTTACTGAAAGAAAAAAGAGTGTTGTTTGCCTGTTGAACTGAAGGTAAGTAAATAAAAAGGCAAGTGTTTATAAGGTTTAAGAAGAAAATTAGAACATTGAAATGAATTATGGTTAGTAACTGCCATTTCTGTGTTAGCCTGGGGTCTGTGGTTTAACAGCTACATGAAAGACCACTTACTTCTCTCTTTCTGGATCTTAATTCACCTTAAATCTTGTCTGGAATATATTTATGTTGAAATCTTTAAGTTAGTAAAATGAGAGGCTTCCTCTTGTCTGACCTTACAAATGTTGAATATTGTTTCAGCCAGATATGCACTTCAACAATGAGAGTAAGCTATTTGTGGGAGTACCAATTGGACTGATGTAGTCTGGTTAAAGAGATTTTGACTTGATATATCACTAAATCTGCCTGCTAAATACTTTTTGTCCTGATTGTTACACAGAGAGGATTTTTTATTTATTTATTTTAGTTGACTCATTCAACCCTTTTTAAAAATCAGACTTTTATTAATGTACTAGAGATACCTCCCAAGGGCTTCCTACTATTAAGGTTGTCTTCCTTCTTCTCTATATGGAGCAGCACTGTTCAGAAAAAGTTCCTGTTATAAAAGTCTTCCTATCTTGTGCAAAGGTGGCTGTTAAAGAGCTTTCCAGTGATGGACTATGAAAACCATAAGGCTATGTCTACACTCACAACTTCTTGCGTGAGAAATATTCAAATGAGGCTAAGTGTGGAATATTGCCAAGCCTCATTTGCATACCTAATGAGCTGCTATTTTTGCAGAAGAGACTCTTGCACCAGAAGGAGCTGTCTACACTGCCCCTTCTTGCGCAAGAAAAACGCTTTTGTGCAATGCCGTTATTCCTGAAAATAATCGGCGTAACGGCATTGCACAAGAGGGTTTTTCTTGTGCAAGAAGGGGCAGTGTAGACAGCTCCTTCTGGCTCAAGAGCCTCTTCTACAAAAATGGCGGCTCATTAGGTATGCAAGTGAGGCTCGGATATATTCCACGCTTAACCTCATTTGCATATTTATCGTGCAAGAAGCAGCGAGTATAGACATAGCCTAATAGTCAAGGTACACTTAGTTAAATAACTGATCTGGACAAGTGATATTTAATTACTTTTTTAAATAAACATGATTAAATATTTGCTGGGCAAATTCCAGAAGTGGTCAGTGTATTCAAGATTTTTAAATGATTGGTATATCTGACCAGAAAAAAGAAAGCTGGCCTTCTGCCTCAGTTTCCTTGTAAATAAAATAAATCAATTTACTTAGAAGGACCACTGTTTAGCAAAATTCCTCATCCAGCTCTTCTCAGCCCATCGTATTCCATGTTGCACATGGCTTTATTATTCCTTTTCCTGTGCCTCAGATGTGATATTGAGTGGCTGTTCTGTGATTTTTTTTTTTTAACAGTGAAATTGAGGCAGAAGAGGCTGGCTGTTGTTTTCAGTGTCAGGCCAGCCACATTAATCAATAGATGCATTTAGGAGTTTTAAGTGCAGGTGAGGTGAGATCAGCAGCTTGACCCTGAAGGGCTGATATTCATGCACATGAACTGGATACAAAAGCAGAAGAAATCTTAACTAAAAGAAGAGAGATAATTTTACCTCTGTATTTGGCTGTGGTTATGATGGCTGCTAGAATACTATGTGTAGTCCTGGCATCCACAATTCAAGAATGATGTTGCTAAATGTAGAGGGTTCAGAAACGAGTCATGAGAATGGTTAAAGGATTAGAAAGCATGTCTTATAGTGATAGACTCAAAGAGCTCAACCAATTTAGCTTAAAAATAAGTTTAAGGGGTATAACCTGCATCAGATGAAATTTATAGTAGCCTTATCCTTTGGAACTCTCCTGCACTCCCTCTGCTTGCCACTGTGAATGTTTGAGAGGGCAAGGCAATAAAACCTGGCTCTGTCATTTTAGCAGGTGGATAAGGGGATTCTCACACCAAGATTCCTCTGAATGAATTGCTCCTAGAACTGTCATTGTTTTTTGTTTTTCATTTTCTTTCCTGTCATCTGAGGATCTTTACACTCTAGCATGAATTCTTAGTTCTACTATATCAGAATAAAAGACAAAATTAAGTCAGGGTTCAAGAGGTTTACCTCTTTTCCTGGTAGTTTTCCTGCCTTAGGGTATGTCTACACTAGCTCGTTAATTTGAGCGAGGTAGGCAAATCAGGCAATCGGAGTTGCAAATGAAGCCCAGGATTTAAATATCCCGGGCTTTATTTTCATGTTCCCGTCCAGCCACCATTTTTAAATCCCCCTTAGTTCGAACGAACTGCCCGCGGGTACATGCAGCAGTTTAAAGTTAATCCGAACTAAGGGGGATTTAAAAATGGCGGCCATATGTGAACATGCAAATAAAGCCCGGGATATTTAAATCCCGGGCTTCCTTTGCAACTCCGGTTGCCTGATTTGCCTACCTAGCTCGAACTAATGAGCTAGTGTAGACATACCCTTTGAAACAGAGGTGCATTGCTTGAGGTTGCTGTGAGAAGGCCATTCTCCTTCTCATTGTTCTATATGCAATACCTTCACCCCCACGACGAGAAATCCAGTACTCTGGTCTGGCAACATCCAATGTCTAGTAGGACCATGGATAGTGCTGGATCAGAGAGCCCAGGTGCCCGGTAGTGTGAGCCCCAACCCTGGGAAGCCTGGCTGTGCAGGGCAGCAGCGGGACCAGCAAGCCCCGGCCCCAGGAAGCCCTGGCCTGGTGGGGCAGCAGTAGGGCAGCCAGTGGCAAAAGCAGAGCAGCTGGCAAGCCCTATTCCCCGGGATCCCTAGCGGAGTGTGGCAGAAGTGGGACAGCCGGCAAGACCCATCCCCAGGGATTCCCAGTCGGACAGGGAAGAAGTGGATTTGCTACAGGTGGGAAGCTCTGTCCCTGAGGAAGTCCCCACAGGTCAGAGCCCAAGTCCAGTGGCAGTGGGACTGGAGCAGATTCAGCTGCAGGGAGAGGGAGCTTCCTGGTAGGCTGGTGGCAGGGACCTCCCCGATTCAGCAAATCCCCTCCTTTGGGATGGGTCAGGTCCCGAGGGTGCCAGACAAGGGAGGTCCAAACTATATTTCCTCTAACCTGTGATATTTCAAGAACCATGAGCAGCTAAACCTTTGAAACTCAGGGATCCATACTTCTGGGACACCAATCTCTGCTCTAATTCCCAACAAAGTTTTTTAAAAAACAGCAAAGTCTTGACTCTGGTTTTGGTTTCCTTGACTGAAAAGATTGGATCCATATGAATGCAAATGCTTGGCTACACAAGTGCCAGCCTCTGCTAAAAGAGCTGGTTCTCAAGAGCATACCTCCAATGATCCAATATTTCCAGATGTGTTCAATGAAGTGCAAAAGCATTTCCAGAAGGCTCGATTCAAGTTAGAGCTACAGCAAAAGGCAGTATTGCAGGCCATGGTTATATTATGGATCTGCATCCTGTTCCAGATCCATGGCCATTATGTTCTCTGTAGATAATCTCATTGCAATAGTTGTTGGTTCCTGCAGGTTCCATGGCTCCATGATCGCTCAGGTTCATTGTATTGAATCCCTGAAACAGTTACTGTAGATCTGAAGGTCCCTCATGCTGCATCAGATAGGTTATAGTCGGTGATTAAAGAAAAAGGTAAGTATAAATTATAAACCCAGCAAAATAGAGGGCAAATAGAGATTTGATTATAATTTATTCAATACTTAGAAAAAAACCCACCATAGCACACCTGTCTTTTTTTGAATATGAACATTTGGTAGACATGCTTGGTTTGTTAAATATATGTAATCACATTTCACTCAGTTTAATGAAATCTCTAGAAAAGATATGTCATGAGTAGTATAAAGAAACTCAATCAGTAGTATGGCGATAGCTTGTTAAATAGAGAGACCTAACTCTATATTACTCTATAATATTTCTCTGAACAAAAGTTCACTGTTGTAATAATTATTGTTTTGTCTCTGCTATTTACATAGCAAGAATTTTAAAACTAGTTTAAACTTCCTAAACAAATAAATAGTTTAAAGGCAAGAAGTATAAAGCAATGGTGCTTATTCCTTCTCTGGCCTCTGGCTTACCTAGATCTGGCCCCTGAGGCTCAGGATCCCCCTCTCAGCATCAGGGAGCCAGTGCTGGTGCCGAAGCCCTGTTTTCCCCCTGAGGACTTCCCCACAGGGCTGGAGCATCATCACCCTACTTCCTGCCCAGATCATCTAGCCCTACCCTACTCCTGCAACCCCACTCCATTGCTGTACCCTGCCTCCCACCCCCAGCTCTCTCCTGCACCCTACCACCATCCCGGAACCACCAACCTCCAACATACTCCTGCTCCCTCACTCCTGTCCAGACTCCACAACCCAAGCCCGCTCCCCAGCAGTCCCTCCCACACACTGAACATCTCATTTTTGCCCCATCCCAGGGTCTACGGGGCCCACAAAATCTACTAGCCTGGGCTCCCCTAGGCTCTGATGTGCAAGGGGAATGTGGCTGATTAGAATGAAGTCTGCTTCCTTGACCTGCTTTAGACATATTCCCATATTAGAAATCTGTAGCCCAGCCATTTGAAGCTCAATCCATACTTTCACAAAACATTAATATTTAGATCTGTCACCTACATCAGATACCCAATTTGATCAAGCAGTATTACAATATTTAACTAGGTCGTCTTGTCCTGCTGTCTGGAATTAACGAGCTCTGTTTGCAGAAGTGTCAAGAGTGGGAATGTACAGAGGCCACTGAAAGTAGACATGAAGATTACACACACATTTATCTGGAGTTCTTCTATATTGATTCTGCACATTAACACTTCTTACTCTACCCAGCACCCCTTTTCTCTCAGAATCCTAGTTAGAACTTTGGAACTGGAGGAGGCTGTAGAAGGATCTGAGGCAATAATGCATCCCCTCTTTGTAGTTTTGCCTCCTGAACTTTTGGCTCTTCAAGGGGAGTAGCAGGTGTAGTGTGAGTGTGTTCCAGCAAGCACTGCTGCTAAAAAGTTTCACCTGTCCATGCTTCACCATCAGCAGATCCCAAGAATGTGAATGTGCATAGTCCATCTCAAAGAACTAGTTACAGGGGTGTAACTTTCATTTCCACAGAAGTTATATGTTCAAAGTATAGCTCCCACTCAGCTCAGTTGCAACAGTGAGTGCTAAGTTTAGATGGACTCCGCATATTCAGGTGTTTCAAGCTAAACACCCAGAAAATGAGGAACACACAGTTAGAGGCCACCTGAGGAATAAAGTGGTTTAAATGGTTTGCCTAGCATTACATAAAAACTTTGTGTCAGGGGACCGAATGTTATGCTTATTATAACCCCGGTAATCCCTCAGGGAAGGTGTGCAATGGAGGAAGAGGGCGGAGCACAGGCAGGAAGAGGTGAGATGGGGGCAAAGCAGGGGCTGGGTTGCAGGAAGGTTATGGACACACACATCCCCAGGGAGACAGGGACTCACAGGCTGGCTGCGTGTGTCTGGAATGCGGAACTGCTTGGGTTGTAGATGGCCCATGGGCTGTGAATTTGAGACTCCTGGCTTATAAGAAGCACACAGGATCTTTTTAGGGGAAAAGACAGCACACCACATTTATTGAGAATACAAAGTAAATAGTATGCATGCACATGCATGCACACTCCCTCCTACCAGTCCTGCCAACCTTGTTATAATTACCAGTCTCTTCCTCGTATCAACCTATTGGCCATTAGGCTGAGTGTGAGGGAGGACCCAGGCTCTGTAGGTCCAGACCGATGCTTCAGATCTTCGCAGGATGGAGCCCAAAGAACTATGCAAAACACCCCATATTTTACAGGAATCCCTTCTTATGCAAGTCTGTGGATTTTGCTGCATCAGGTTGTAATCAGCTACTTTACAACATATGTTTATCTGGAGATTATTTTCATTGTTGTTTAATATCAGTCTGCCAATGACATTTCTGGGTGTTGCCCTACTCTGGTTTTGATGGGATTTGTTATCTTCACATGTTGGGAGTGCTTGCGTCTAACTTCAGGGTTGTCAAACTGCCCCTCACCTCTCACTGAATACAATGGGCACTTTCAATAGTTTCTTTGTTCCCCTAAGTCTCTGGCACTTTCTTGGACCATTTCAATGTTGTGCTGAACTTCAAACTAATCTCTTTTCAAACATTCGCATTCTTTGCTCACATAAAAATTACATAGTTGCTTCACACAAGCAAGCATTACATAGTTGCTTTTGTAAAAACAGATCTAGTACAAAATATTCTAAGATTAAAGTAACTACTACTATTACAAATTGTTCCATAATACAAATGACATTCTTACACTATTAAAGAAGAAAACAATCCTAAGGGTAAAAGGATGACCATATTGTGTCACAAGGACCCTTCTGATCTGTTCCTGCCTTAACATTAGTTTGACAGAAACAGCCTGTCTGATATATCTTTACAAACAGCACTAGACCATTCCTTTCTTCTACAGATTGAAAATTTCTAGTACAGTACTCTCTTGTCCAGAAACATCTGTTGTCCAGAAAGATTTTAGTAGGTGGGTATCCAATTTTCATGGGTGTAGCCAAGTTTCCCACGGCCCCATAAAGTTCTTTAATAACACCAGTCCTGGCTCTCAGAGTTCTGTGCTGTTATTTAGCCCTAATTTATCCCTAAATGTTCTCTAATGGCTCAGTAAGCAGTGGAAGTGTTGGTAATGCTGCTAGACAATATTGATCTCCCATGGTCCCGAAAATTCTCTTGTTCGAAATAGGGATGTAATTACTTGAGTAGTCAACTACCCGATAAGCTTAGGCTTATCAGGTAGTTGAGTCACTACTCGACTACTCGCTTCCCCAGTCCTTGCTGCCTCTGTATCAGAGGCAGTAAGGCACGTGGGGGGAAGCAGGAACTCCTACTACATTTAAGCTGCAGAGTTGCAGCTTATCGACCCAATGTGCTTGATACAAATTGTATCGGGTACACGATTAGTCAGTTACCCACTTCTTAACATCCTTAATTCGGGACCTGTCAGGTCTCAAGTGTGGCAGACTAGAGAGGTTCAACTTGTAGTCAGAAAGGGTAGTTGGCAGGGTAAACCGAGGCACATTACGTTACATAAGGCTATATTCTAGCTAGATGATTACTAGAATTGAGTTCTTTTTGTTGGTATTCAAGTGTGTTAATCATCAGACCATCATTTCTCTTCCTGCAGTTCCTTGTCTCATTCACCTCATTCTTTTTTGACTTCTGCAGTAAATGAGACAGGGTAATAGAAAACCATAGCTGCGTTCACTTCACAATCCTGATTTGTCCCACAGCACCATCAATCCTGAGTACTGTGTGAGACAGGAGTCCTTTGGAAAAAATATGTTTTTAGTATAGAATCATGGAAATGTAGGGCTGGAAAGAACCTAGAGAAGTAATCAAGTCTAGCCTTCTATTCTGTGACAGGACTAAGTAAACCTAGACCATGCCTGACAGATGTATGTCCAACCTGTTTTAAAAAAATTCCAGTAATGGGGATTCTTATTTTTTGTCCCTTGTTAGGTGTAACTTTATTTTGTTCCATGGGCTTTCTGATATTGTTCCTACTTGCTTGTGCTAACCTTTTGTATCCCTCCTTTACAATGTGCAATAGAGATGTAAAATCCTGTGTAATTGGTTAACTGGTTAAATGTGAAGTAAATTTCATGTTGAACCAGTTGATCCAATTAAGTGGGGGCTGCTCCAGCCCAGTTGAGCTGGAACGGTCTCCCCTCCCCAGTTTGGCTGGCTCCTGCATCTCCTACTGCTCCTGCCTGCCTGCCAACACATTTGGAGCTCCACAAATTCGCTGATTCACTCTCCATCACACTCCTCCCTCCCCCCCAGCTTGAATATCCGTGAACAGCTGATTTGAGGTGGTCACGCTGTGGGAGGCAGGAGGATGGAGCACGAATCAGCAGTTTTGTGGTTCTCTGAAACTGCTGGGAGAGAGGGGGAACAGTAGGAAATGTGGAGCACCAATGCCTCAGTGTGTTATAGGCATGTGGGGGAGGGAGGCAGACAGAGGATCTGTGTGCCTCAGGTGGAATGTCAGTGGGCCGCATGTTGTCCACCACTGATCTATGTATTGAGTTTCTTTGGCCTGCAAGTATTTAGTAATTATTAGTCTCTTATCTGAAAAAAAAAAAACCCAGTGGGGAGTCCTGTGGCATCTTAGAGAGAACAGATTTATTAGGGCATAAGCTTTTGTGGGGAAAATGAATTGGAGCGGAAGTTACAGAAGCAGTGGTGTGTGTATATATAAGGAATAAATTGATTTGTGTTAATGAAGCTAATCAAGTCAGGGTGAAATTCACAGCATTTGGTGTGGAGATGTGATTATCCAGAGAGGAGAAATTGTCTTTGTAATGTGTTAACCAATTGAGATCCCTATTCAATCCTAAATTGATAGTGTTGAATTTGCAAATGAATTGCAGTCCAGCTGTCTCCTTTTGTAATCAGTTTTTGACATTCTTTTGTATAAGGATGGCTACTTTCAAATCCATTATTGAATGTCCAGTGAGTTTGAAGTATTCCTGCAGATTTATGTGTTACCATTTCTGATGTGTCCATTTATCCTTTGGCACAGAGTCTGTCCAGTTTGGTCGGCATGCATGGCAGAAGGGGATTGCTGGCACTTTATGGCATATATCATGTTAGTGGATGTACAGATGAATGAGCCCCTGATGGTGTGGCTTATGTGGCTATTTTGCTTTCTTCTGGCCCATATATGACTTTAAACAAAGATAATTATATGCAACAAAGGTTTAAGAGAACCTCTGGTGGCTGGATTGAATGTTACTCTTTTGTTGGTAGATTATGATGGCTGTTCAGTCATCTGGGGACTGCCATTTTACTTACATACTGGCAGACAACCAACATTTAGTACTGTGATGTCTAACATGCTAGCCACTAGCCACATGTGGCTGTTCGGCCAGATGAGTGTGGCTAGTTGGCTTGAATAATGTGGCTAGTTCACTGTAGCATTGTCAGAATAATGTGGTTAGTGCTTTAGAACTGGTTGGAGACCACGGATTTAGTAGATGAATTTCCACTTTCTAGCCTTCTGGTTGACCACTATCACAATGTCATCAGCAGACAGCACAGTTATTGATTTGTCTGGACACATGGGAAAATTTTAAACAGAAAGACAGCTGAAGAAGGTAATATTTAACCTCAATTAAGTTTAAGAATATGTGTTTTTGGTTTTTATTTTTTCTTTATGAGGTTTTGGCTGAAATCAGGTCTCATGTAATGAAGTATAATTGGTACCTATCAGTACTTTGGAATAGTTACAGTGTTTTTCAGAAATGGCAATACCTTTTTTGTGTGTTTTAGTTAACTTAAAATATTTAAGTGCCTAATATTTTTCTTCAAAATGTTTGATGATCAATTAAAACTCCAGTCCTGCATCTGACCATATGATTAGCCCTGTCAAGCTCAATGGAACTACTACATGTGTACACACTAACAAGATTGGTGCCTGTGATAAGAGTGCCATCTGTCTGCGAGGTAGGGGTGTGTGTGGGTGGGGGGGGGGGTAGGGGGTAGGGGGAAGAGTGGTGCATTGTTGCACTGCCTTAGGAACAGCCTAGAAGAGAGATTGTAACTCTGGGGCTCCTGATAGTCTCACTGCTCTGTAGGAGTATATTATTGACATGTCTATAACTGATGTAATGTACTCTCCCCACTCTGCTGCCAGTGGAGTTATGCCACTGGTCAGCTTAGAGTGGTTTGAGGCAAAGATCATGCCTCTTCCTTCCAACCTGCACATAGCAGGGCACTTGTAGCTGTGGCATGCACATCAGTGTAAGGCAGTAAGTGTGTCATATATGTCTCTCTATTCCCTTGCATTGGCATGCAGGATGGGCTGCTTGTTTATCCAGTTTTTGTTATCCATTTCATTGTGTTGGACTTGAGTTAGCATCTCTTGAGACAAACGATCTGATACACACAGCACTTTAATTTCAACTGCAGATGCTATGAAAGCGCTTGTCCCATTGAGGAAAATGACAAAGTTTAGTTTTTCCATTAGTCTTTCTGTATGAAAATTCTGAATTGCTTATAATGATTTTTCCCTTTTTGTTAAAAGTAACTAGCTCTTTTTAAATGCACCTCTGTACGATTTTTGCCTTGTTACTCAGCCAATCACAGTGCTTGAAATCTCTTGAGTAGCCTAGTCAGACTAGTAATTTGCCTCCCCCCCCAAAAAAAAACCTGAATGCTGTCACTTTCCATCACTTCTAGACCAATAAAATTTAAAAACATCATAAGCGAGCTATAATAATTTAGGAAAAATACTTAGAATTGCTTTTAGGGACATTAATATCATTAGATCACACTTTTATTTTAATATAATGTATATTGTACTTTTCCCTTGAGTATTTCCAAATTGCTTAGTGTGCTAAAAGTAAAGGTTGCATTTGCAAAATCAGAAATTTTGGTGCATGTTTTAGAAGCTACCAAAATATGTTGCATTAATGGTAAGGGTGGCAGGACTCCTGATGGATGCCTTAGAAATGCTTTAAAACTGTAGGCCAAGATAGAGAGAGAACTATTATTTTGTTTCTAGTAACAGCTCTGTATGCACTTGCATTGAGCATTCCTTTCAACCTTGGTGTTCTTATCTGTGCAAGGAAAATAATCACAGAATCATAAAAAACTAGAACCTGAAGGGACCTCGAGAAGTTATCAAATCCAGTACCCTATTCTCACCACATAGATCAGGGGGTCAGCAATCTTTCCAAAGTGGCGTGCCAAGATTTAACCCTCCTGCTCTGAGCCATGCCGCTAAGATTACCAGATTCTGTAGTTTAAAAAAAATGCTGGAAACACTTGATCTCAGATGGGGAAGGGGGGGGGGGATACACCAGTTGGGAGGGGAGCGGGGCTGGCTGGGAGGAAGTCAGGGGGAGCGGAGCTGGCTGGGGGAGATCGGGGAGGGGAACCGGCTGTCAGGGAGTGGGGCTGGCTGGAGGAGATGGGGCGGGAGGGGAACCGGCCGGCGGGAAGCAGGGCTGGCGGGCGGGGGTCGAGGGGAGTGGGGCTGGCCGGGAGAGGGTTGTGGGGGGAGCTGGGCTGGCTGGGGTCGGGGGAAGCATGAGGGGGGGAAACCAGTCAGTGCGGAGCGGGGCTGGCCCGGGCACACGCAGATCCTGTCTGCGCACAGTCCTGGTGGGTGCATGAGCAAGTCTGGCCCCGGGGATTCCATCCCGCCCCCGCCCCCCCCCCCCCTCTCTACTGCGTAGTTGCATACTACCTGGCTGGTAGACACGCTCACGCAGTGCGTAACTACATACTGATACTCATGATAATAATAAAAACTTAATTAGAAAATAACAGACATTTGTATGTCCGGTATTTTCTCAATTTGTTTTCCAGACAGAAAGCTCAAATACCAGACTGGTTCAAAACTGGACACCTGGCAACCCTACGTGCTGCTCTCCTGGCGGGGAGGGGCTCTTTCCACCATGTGCCCCCTTGACCACTTGAGTCAATGCAACCCTTTCCATGGACCACCAGTCACTAATGGAAAGTCACCGTTACTTACATAATTACTCCTGAGACCTTTTACTAGTGCTGCAGCTGGGAAGAATGGTTTAATTTAAATTATTAAACAGATTAAGTGTTTTAACTGTCTCATGTTTGGTTCAGGGTTTCCCATAGGCGAGATTTACTTTTCTGGGCTTCCAGAGTTAGTAGATTTTGTGGACCCCCTTAGGTTCTGGGGAGGGAACAAAAATGAGGGATTCAATGTAAGGGACAGGGTTGCCAGCGAGTGACAAAGGGATGCAGGATCTAGGTGGGATGCAAAACGGGGTGAGGGGAGCAGGGTCTGGAAGAAAGTTTGGCAGCAGGAGAGAGTGTGGGGAGGGGTAGGAGAGGGAGTTTGGGAGCAGGAGTGGGTTGAGGAGTAACACAGAAAAGGTGAGAGGGTGAGAATGCCGCCAAATAGCTAGTTGGGGAGGGAGGCACAGAAGTGGGGAGTAAAGAAAAGTGCAGTTTCTGTAAAGTAAAATTGAATCCCCCTCATATCTTCCCTCTACTCCAGCCTCGCTCCCCCCAAGCGCCATGATCCTCTGAATCATCCTATGCTCCTCAGTGCAACCCCAGCCTCCTCCCATCCTGCCCCTGCATCCTCCTCTCCCCTTCTTTGTGTCCCCCTCATACCCAGCAGCAGGGCGACAGCGTTGGGACTCGCAGTCCTCCAGGAGCAGTGCTGGGGTGAGGATAGATGGAGGAGAGTCTCTTCCCTGCCTGGCCCAGCCCTTTGCCTGTGGCTCCAGGGCTGTAACAGGCAGAGCCCAAGGCTGCCCAGGGTTGGCTCCAGCCCAGCCAGGCACAGCAGGTTGCTGGGGAAGGGACTCTGCACCCCCGCACACATCCCACAGAGAATAGCGCAGCGCAGGCCAGGCCTCAGCGCGCCATGTGTGCCGGCTGCCCAGCCCCAGCTCTGCGGAGCAGGTGCAGCCCCGCCCTGTCCCAAAGCAAGAAGCGAAGTCAGAAATGCATGTGCTGGCGTGCAGGAAGCCAAAGCTGTTGCTCCAGCCTGCAGCTGCACAGCTGAGGCTGGAACCACAGCACTGGTTACCTACTGTTCATGGGGAGGGATGGGGCTGAGCTCCCAACCCACGTACCAATAAAAATTGGCTCAAGTGGCACACGTTTTGGGGGTTGCCGACCCTGATCTAGATCACCCCTGACAGATATCTGTGTAACCTGCTCTTGTTTCCAATGATGGAGATTCCATAACCTCTCTAAGCAATTTATTCCAGTGTTTAACCACCCTGACAGTTAGGATGTTTTTCCTAATGTACAACCTAAACCTCTCTTGCTGGGCTTAAATTGCATTACTTCAAACCAAATCCCACAACTATGGTATATCATTTTCTTACTGTGACTACACTGAGGCTTTGATCCTTAGGGTGCCTCTACACAGCACCCGAAACTCAAAATAAGATACATAAATTGCGTAGCTTATTTCGAGTCTATTTCAAAATAGCTTATTTTGTTATTTGGCACCATCTACGCTGCGCCAAATTCCAAAATAAAGCGCTATTTCGAGCCATCCCTGACTCCTCGTAGAATGAGGTTTACAGGGATGGTGAAATAGCGGATGCGTTCAAAAGTCGCAGGGTAGCTATTTCAGGATATCTTTGGTATCCTGAAATAATTTTGCTGTATAGACATACCCTTAGAGTCCTCACTGAGAGCCTGATCCCACACCCATTGAGTCATGTCCTCTGTGCACCACAGGGAACACAAAATTAAGGCTAACAACGTGTACAAATAAGGTTAAACAATAGAGCAAAAGTCAGTCTGAAGCTACTTAATGTCCCTGATCTAGCTTTCAGAGTGTAAGGTAAAAAGAAGTTCAAGGAGAGTATGGACGTGTTTTAGTCAGGGCTGTTGATGGGGGAGAGGAGGGCAGGGAAAGAGGGTATGTACCTCAGGGCTTGGTGATATAAAAGGGCCTGGGGCTTCAGGATGTCGCTACCATGACAGCAGCAGTAGTCAAAGCCCTAGGCCCTTTGAATTGCTGCTGGAGAGCCCCATGCAGGATGATTCAGGCAGTGCTGAAGGCTGGCTGGGGGAGGTGCAGTGTGGTCCAGGTGTCACTGAGGGCTGGCTTCCATTAGCCCTGCTTCTTGCTCCTAAGGCCTTGCCTCTTCCCCGGGGCACCCAGAACCGAGTCCCTCCCCCATTGGCCAGGGCCCAGTGAAGTCTGTCATCAGCCCTGGGTTTATTACATTGGTTTTCAAATTGCGGGGCATGCCCCATTATGGGAAGGTGTACAACGAGGAGACTGGAGTGGCAGTCCCCAGCAGTTGAGAGAGAGCACAGTCACACCTGCTGTGACAGCAGACTGTTTCTGTTCATCTCTTTCCACCTTGGGAGCTTCTTGTTTGCTTATCCTGCTACTGCCCTTCCCCAGACCAGACACCAGATTGGCTGCAGAAATCCTTGGTCTCGTCTAGACTGTGCTAGACTGTGGGAATAAGTAGCTCTAGAAATGGAAAAGGTAGGGCAAGGAACCCTGTTCAGCTCCATATTGCCATGGGCTCCTCTGGGAATGGAGTCACCAGGATCATGCCCTTACCCCAGATGTGAACTACCTGTTCGTAGTGAGTCACTTTCTGCCCTGGATGATGAGTAAGATTTAGGGAAGGAGGGAGGGTCTGGCTGTGACTCCTGTAGAGAAAGGGGGACACAGCAAAAACGTTTGGGAAGGTCTGTTTTTAAGAGAAATGGGCTTACGTACCATTCTCAATATTCCAGTGAAACACTTAGCTATACACACCCTGACCTCTCTTCTGCTTGAAGACAGGTCTAATTTTGTAGCTACATAATAGTTCTTGCTGTGCAGAGTTAGGTGTCCCTGTGCTACCCTACTTCCCACATTTTACTTTTTTTTGTGCACATGAGCTGATGGATAGTAAATAGTGAGCAACTATCCCTAATTGAGCAGGACAGTTCCAAAGTGTACATTTTAAGTCCAGGTTCTAAGATATTTTGGTATTGGAAAAGACTCAGAAAAGGGCAATAAAAACAATTAGGGTTTTGGAATGGTGCCATATGAAGCGAGGTTAAAAAAACTGGGACTTTTCAGTTTAGAGAATAAGGGTTTGTCTAAACTACACCTCTCTGTCGACAGAGAGATGTAGATTAGGCACATTAAAATTGCTAATGAGGCTAGAATTTAAATATCCCGGGCCTCATTAGCATAAACATGGTCTCTGCTTTTTTTAAACTGAGTTTTTTTGAAAAAAAAGACAGTCTAGATGCAGATGTGTCGAAAATAAAACCTTTTTTGACAGATCCTGTAAACCTTATTTTTTGTGGAATACAGGAGCTGTTGAAAAAGGCTTTATTTTTGACAGATCCGCATCTAGATTGCCTTTTTTTCTAAAAAACTCCGTTTCGAAAAAAGCGACGGCCATGTTTATGCTAATGAGGTGTGGGATATTTAAATCCCGGCTTCATTAGCAATTTCGACAGAGGGATGCAGTCTAGACGTAGCCTAAGAGACTAAGGAGGTGAGGGTTATGATAGTGGTCTATAAAATCATGACTGGTATGGAGAAAGTGAATAAGTTCTTTACTTGTTCCCATAATGTAAGAACTATGGAAAAAAACAACAAATGGTCTGGTAGCACTTTATAGACTAACCAAACATGTAGATGGTGTCCATGTTTTGTTAGTCTATAAAGTTCTACCAGACCATTTGTTATTTTTTTCCTGTAACAGACTAACTCAGCTACCCCCTGAAGCATAAGAACTATGGTTCACCAAATGAAATTAGCAGATAGTAGATTTATAACAAGCAAAAGGAATAGTGATTTTTCATTTTTTTTTATTGTATCACTTTGGTATATATGGTTGTGCCAATTTTCTTCCACAAATTGATCTGAGGAAGTGGGTCCGGCCCATGAAAGCTCATCACCTAATAAACCATCTTGTTAGTCTTTAAAGTGCTACATAGTTCTGTCTTTTATTTAAGCAAAAGGCAGTATTTCTTCATTCAGTGCATAGTCAATCTGTGCAACTTCTTCCCAGAGAATGTTGTGAGGACCTGGACTTTAACAAGGTTCAAAAAAGAACTAGATACATTCATGGAGGTTAGGTCCATCAATACTTATTAGCCAGGATGGTTAGGATTGGTGTCCCTTGTTTGTTAGGGCTGAAAATGAGTAATAGGAGAGAGGTCACTTGATGATTTCCTGTTCTGTTCACTCCTTCTGGGGAACCTTGCTTTGGTCACTGTTGGAAGATAGATTATTAGGCTAATGGACCTTTGGTCTGACCCAGTATGGCTGTTCTTTTGGTTTCCAGCTGAATATCTGTGGGACAGTGTTTGTCCTGGATTCCCTGCAGTGCTATTATGCACTTGCTGAAGGCTCAGAGGTGGTGCCAGCCTATTCCAGGTGCGTGTGTGTGTAGGGATGTGTGTATGCGTGTGAGAGAGAAAGAGGGTAGTGGGGAGTTGATTTGGGCCTTAACCCTCCTTCGCCATGAGGCTCCAGCCCCTGGTCCTCCTCTTCCCTCTGAGGCCCAAAGCTAGATTATGTTAAGGGCTGCCCAAGGAGCCCAGGCCATTATGCAGAGCCCCAAACCCTTCACCTGCTCTTGTGGGCGGTAGGGAGAGCGCACAGGTCTGGAACTGCTTTGGGGCTCTTATCAGTGCCGAACTCTGGCTCCTGGTCTGGCTAGGGGGAGGTGTCTCATGGGGAAAAGAAGGAGCAGGAGGCAGGGCTCCTGCATATGACCTGTTTTTGCATTTTGAAAAGGTGGTCATCCTAGTGGATAGGGTACACGCTGGGTCTCCGGAGACATGAGTTCTATTTATGACATTACTGCTTCCTATGTCATCTTGGGTAAGTCATTTCACTTCTCTAGGCCTCTGATTCCCTTCTGACGTTTTGTCTATTTAGAAACAGGTATGCATTTATAAAGTGCCCAGCACAAGGAGACACAATCTCAGATCCCTTAAGTCAGGGCTACTCAACATGCAGCCCATTTGTTTGCGGCCCGCAGTGCAGTTTGGGTTTACGCAGGGCTTAACACGTGGCCCGCAGGTGGGAGCCAAAACAAAATAGTAGTCAATATAATGGTCTTCTGTTGATATGCATTTTAGTAGTTAAATTCCTGGACTGTCATTGTTCATTAAGTGCTGTCATATTGGTGAAATCGGGTAAATATTGTATTTTATTAATATCAGCAGAACTGACTTAAATAGGGCCTGCATGTTGTGTAGTCTTGCCTTAATCTTTGTATTCATGCCTGTCAGTGTGAATAAAGCTATTTGCATATATTTGCATATATATGCTATCACATTTAAGTTGCGGCCCTCGGATTGTACTATGAGTATCATTGTGGCCCCCAGGGCTCCTAAAGTCGAGTAGCCCTCCCTTAAGTGTTACAGTAATAAAATAGTTTTATACAAACACATTAAAATACTTTTTCTTTAATGACATGGTGAAGTGTTGTTAGACCATGGGCCTGGGAACCTGGGGCAACCTGATTTCTAATCTCTGCTTTGACCACTGTTACTGTGGTTTTGGGCAGATCATTTAACTTCTGTTTTGTACCCCAACTATAAAATGGGTAAAAATGTCTGTGAATTTACTTCATTTAGATTCACTATGTATCTCAGTTTCTTCAGTGATAAAGACAGGAAGTATAAGTCTGTTGTAGTGTTGAGTAAGTCAAAGAAAGCTGGCTATTTATGTACAGGTTGAACCTCTTAACCTGGACTCCCTGGTCCGGCAACATCCGTTGTCCACTTCCAGGACCAGGAAGTCCCAGTGGAATGCTTGCAGCTGGGCTCCCCTCAAAGCTGGGCTGCAGCTGGGCTGCTAGGTACAGCCCAGTGGGGCTATCTGGCAGGGCCAGGAGCTTAGCTCACCTTAGTGGGGCTGCCCGGCGTGTCCAGGAGCTTGGTGCGCTGCATCAGGGCTGCCTGGTGTGTTTAGGAGCCCGGCATGCTGCATCAGGGCTGCCTGGCAGGGCCAGGAGTCCAACGTGCAGGCAGCTAGGCTGCCTGGCTTAGCAGGGAAGGAGGGAGGGAACTGGTAGGGCAGCAGGGTTGGTGGGGCAGGGAAATGGCCAGGAAGCCGGCAGCCAGTCCAAGGCTGGGGGCAGGCCGTAGTAGAGGGGGATCAGATATGACCTTCCCTTATCTGGCAAAATTACTTATCTGGGACTGGTCAGGTTCCGAGGGTGCCAAACCAGAGAGGTCCAACCTGTTAGAGAGTTTGGCTGATTAAAGTATGCCATTGTGAGGTGTCTCAGATTAGGGAGCTGTTTTTCCTGATGCTTCAGACTGGTAGAAAAACTGCAGTTTATTGGGACAGGCTTTAGTGTGTCAAATTTTTGTGTGAACTTTTGGGTGGATTCAATTAAATGGAATCGATCTCCAGCACTGGAGCTTACTTCTCCCTCCCCATTTAATCTTTTTGTTTTTCCAGAAAGGGAGGAGAGCAGGACACGATCAGCCTTTCCATAAAAATATCTACCACTCCCTCTGGGTAGAGCTCTCTCATCTTTTTTGTATCTTGTTAAGCAAATGTTACTGTCTACCCCTATGGTTTAGAAATTACTTTTCTTGTGTTCATTTTTAGGTGTACCTCTTTGACACCTGGACCCAGCTGTGATCGGTTTAAGTTGCATATTCCATATGCTGGAGAAACCCTCAAATGTAAGTTAAAATCATTTATATTGCCCATTCTTGACTTCACTCACCCTGCTTTATGTCAGTCACAATACTCTGTACTAACAACTTAATATTTCCCAGTGTTTCAAAGTTGACCATTTTATCATGAATCTTGTGATACTTGGTGTCATCTTAAAGCTCGAACTTCTGGAGTCTTTTGACTTTGAAAATCTTATTTTTGAAAAATGAAAGCTAAGTTTCTAGTTTTCATGGATGCAGAGAAAAGTTTGAAAACATACAAAGACATCAACATGTGTTATTTTTAAAAATGTGATTAAGCCAGTCATAATTTTTGGAGGCCAGACCTTGGGTTGACCTTGCTGATAGTGAGGAATTCCTTATTGGTATAGTATTCAATATTGTATAGAGACACATATAACTGGGGCAGATTAGCATGCTGTGTGATCAGTGGAATTTGGTTTCAGTGATTAAGACTTGCAGACATTTTTTTTGGCTATGTGGATCAAATCTTCCTTTCTAGCAGCCTCTGTTATAGATATTGGCTTGTTTGATCATTGTTGAATGAATATTTGATTGTAAAAATTAGATACAAGAATCGGAACTGTTAAACATCACATCCCTACTTCAGTCAAAGTGAGAAGAAACACAGGAAATGGGTAGCTCAAAGCTGGACCTGGTAGGAGGTGCAGCTACATGACCTAAGGGCTCGTCTCCATGGGAAGTTAGTGTGCAGCAAGTTAGGGTGCACAAGTTACTTTGTACTAATTTCCTATGTGAACACTCTTGTGCTTAAGCTCAACCACCTAAAGGCACTTTTGGTGTGCATCAAAAATGTGCACTTGGGAGATAGTGTGGAGTTGCCAGTGTGCTGTTAGTTCACTCTTGCTGCACCCTGATTTCCTCATGTCTTCAAATTAGAACACTGTATAATTTCAGTGTGGTCTACTGGCTTGGTTTATTGTAGTTTTGCTTTTATCTGTAAAGTTTTCATGTGTACTTTCTGAAATTCATCATTACCTCTTAAATTTTATTTAGTAACTAGAGGTGGGTCATCAAATTCTTTTTATTTAGGCCAGTCGATAAGCAGGTGTATAGTATATAGTTTATTCCCAAAACTTGTTTTAGTCACACTGATCTAGAAAGTGTTGTGGTACAGTTTAAAGGCTGAGAATTTCTTTGTACTTCTGCGTACATTAGGACTTTTAATCTGATTTCACAGCACATAGAAACTATACTTTTACAAACACCAGTCAACAGAGTTATTCTTTAGTGTTGTTACAGGTATTTTAATGGTAGTTTGACATTTGCAGCAAAATCTATCATTCTAGGAATTTACATTATGTAGGCCAGGAAATTGCTTTAGTTTTTCTATTTTGTGATTATAGTCCATCTAAACTCCAATATGACTGTCAGGATGAAGTATACATGCAGTCCCCGAGTTACGCGGGTCCGACTTACGTCAGATCCGCAGTTACGAACGGGGCTTTTCTTGCCCCGGAGGACGGGAGCGGCGGACGCCCAGATGCGCCGCGGTCCGCTGCCCCCGTCCTCCAGGGCGAGAAAAGCTGCTCCCCGTCTCTCTGGTCTGCAGGAAGACGGGGAGCAAAGCCTTGGAGCACGCCCGCAGCGGGACAGCCCGGGCGCACATGAGCTGTCCCCCTGCGGGCGTGCTCCGTGGCTTTGCTCCCCGTCTCCCGACCAGCAGACCAGGGAGACTGGGAGCAAAGCCGCGGAGCACGCCTGCAGCGGGACAGCCCAAGCGCACCTGGGCTGTCCTGCTTCGGGCGTGCTCCAAGGCTTTGCTCCCCGTCTCCCTGCAGACGAGGGAGACGGGGAGCAAAGCCACGGAGCACGCCCGCAGGGGGACAGCCCAAGCGTGCCCGGGCTGTCCCGCTGCGGGCGTGCTCCAAGGCTTTGCTCCCCGTCTCCCTGGTCTGATCAGCAGACCAGGGAGATGTGGAGCAAAGCCTCGGAGCATGCCAGCAGTGGGTCAGCCGCAGCGCGCCTGGACTGTCCCACTGCCCGCGTGCTCTGCGGCATTGCTCCGCGTCTCCCAAGTCAGCAGACCAGGGAGACGGAGCAAAGCCGTGGAGGACTTGGGCGGTCTTGCCACCCCTGTCTCCCTGGTCTGCTGGGGGGGGGGGGGGTGCAGCTAGTGCCCCCCCAGAAGACCATGCTTTTCTTGCCTACCCCTGGGGTAGAGCAGCTGGGGGCTGCCGGGTTGGTCCCGCAGCACCGCTCTGGACCAACCCGGCAGCACCCCAGCTGCTCTGCCCCAGGTGTCCTGATTCAGCCGCTGCTGGTCAGTTTCAGCAGCAGCTGAATCAGGATGCCTGGGGCAGAGCAGCTGGGGTGCTGCTGGGTTGCTCCAGTAGCGCCCAGGAGCCGCGCTACTGGAGCAACCCAGCAGCACCCCAGCTGCTCTGCCCCAGGCGTCCCCAAGTCATCCGCTGCTGAAACTGACCAGCGGCTGACTACAGGAAGCCCGAGGCAGAGTTGCTCTGCCCCGGGCTTCCTGGAATCAGCTGCTGATCAGTTTCAGCAGCAGCTGACTTGGGGACACCTGGGTTTCATAAGTTGAATCTGTATGTAAGTCAGAACTGGCGTCTAGATTCAGTCGCGGTTGAAACTGATCAGTTTCAGCATCGGCTGACGCCAGTTCCGACTTACATACAGATTCAACTTAAGAACAAACCTACAGTCCCTATCTTGTACATAACCCGGGGACTGCCTGTATATTTAATCTGCTGTTCTAAAAGTGCTAAAATGTTGCTCAGGATTCAGAGATATGGGTCGATGCTTTTAGAAAGATAAAAATAGAATCTTTGGTACTAGAAAGTATAGAGAACACACAGGAGCATCATAAAAGTAGATTATTTCCACCATGAATATAGCCTAACCCCTTTAGTACATATTATATTGAAACATGCAGTATTTTTTCCTAGTATATGAAGGGGACAGCTATGTCACTAGCATTTCTTTTTGTGTTCACTGTAGCATTTCTGTTTAGAAAGATGTCCACTTATAGCTAAATCATCTATTCTATACTATTATAAAAGGAGAGGTGTCCGTCACGCTGTCTGTCACAGAGAAGATTTGAGAAGACTTGAGAAGTTTCTAGGGGGAGGCAGGCCCCAGCCACACCTACAGCCCTGCCCCCTCCACTGAGTCCCTGCCCCCACCACAGTGAGGGGAAGAGGAGGAGGAGCAGCGTGCTGAACGCATGCATGTCTCCCCCACCATGGGGAGGGGAAGAGTGCGCATGCCCCAGCATCCCCAGAGCAGCGGGGAGGGAAGAGGTCGCACGACCCCAACCTCTCCTTCCCCCTCCCCCCCGGGTGCAGTGGGGAGAGAGGAGGCCATGTGCACATGCTCCCCCGCCCCTCATGGGGAGGGGAAAAGGAGGCCATGCGCGCACCCTAGCATCCCTGTAGCAGCGGGAAGGGAAGAGGACACATGACCCCAACCCCTTCCTCTGCCCCCAGGAGCAGCAGGGAGGGAAGAGGCCGCATAGCCTGAGCCTTCCCATCCCCGGGAGCATTGGGAAGGGACGAGGCCCTGCAGTCTAAGCCAGCCCAAACCGCCCTGGTCCTGGGAGCAGCGGGCAGGGAAGAGACCACGTGTGTGCACACACCCCCACCATGAGGAGGAGAAGAGCACACGCATGCCCCAGCATCCTCGGGAGCAGTGGGGAAGGAAAAGGACACACGACCCCAACCCCTACTCCCCTGCCCTCGGCAGCAGTGAGGAGGGTTGAGACCCTGCGTTCAGAGCCAGCCCAAGCCTCCCCAGCCTCCAGATCAGTGGGAACGGAGGCTGCCGCATGGCCTGAACCGACCCAAGCCTCCGTTCCCCATGGGGAGGGAGGAGGCCATGTGTACATCTACCGTCACAATGGTAATGCTAGTAATAATAAAGTTCTTCAACATTCAGGGTGCAAGTTCAAACCTGTTTTAAAGCCTTGAACAACCTACTTCCATATATTAAGTACCATATGTTAAAGACTTGCTTTGTGGCCACAGTCAGATTGCACTGAAGTGTATTTACAATTCAACAGCAGGATTGAGAATGTTTCCATAGTTTCTTTGGGAATATAATAGCTCCCTGATGGATCACCTGCAAAGCTCTGTTTTCAAACGAACGAATGAACGAACGATTGTTTTTCAGTGCAGAGGGACCAGAGTTGTTCCTGATAAGGGAAAATTTTGTAAATAAAAGAGGAGTGTGCAAGGAAGTAGGCATACAGATTGTATATTGGTAAACACAAGTAGTAAACATACATTTGGAAAAGTGTGCCTGGAAGTTCCCTTCTTACTTATCGTTGTGTAGTATGTATTGAACTTTGGTATCAAGATGGAAATGCTATCAATTCAGATTTTCTTCATTCACCATGTTTCCAATTTCCATTATTTCAAATTCAAAACAACCAATACCTGCATGCAATCATGTTGCCAACCTACTCTTTAATTGAATAAGGAAATTGATGCAGGTAAGTATTTTGTTCAGACCAATAGATTTTTTTAGTTTATCAGTAATAATTAGAGAACTGAAGTGTTAATTCTTCTCAGCATTATAAGTTTAAAATGCTTCTGAATCATTTATAGCATAAAATAATATTATAGATTATATAATTAAGATTTGTGCCAACAGTCACTAGAAAAGGTTAATAATTTAGAGTTCAGTAAATAAGTCTGTGACCACTCTGGGGGAAGCCTGCCACTGTAGTCAAGCAGAAATCTGTAAAAACTCCCTGAAGCCTGTTGCCAGCTATGTTTGACTGTTATCTTTTCAGTGCAGAATAATTCTGCAAAGGAAGATTGCAAAATCTGGCAATAAAAAATGGTTGGCTGAAATGGTCAGGATCTCCTGTCTCCAGGGTATTGTGCCAAACATAGGCTGAAGTGTCTGGTTCCTTTGTGGTTTGTGCTACATCCTCTTTGCAACAGATCAGGTTTGTGTGGATCATCAATCATAACTGCTGTCACAATGTAAATGCCCTGGTACTTTGTCCCAATGTGTTGAAAGCAGTTGGCATACTTATTTAGGGAAGTACAGCTGTACAGTCACAATCTTGTTTTCCATAATATCAGGAAGCTCACAATTGTTGTTGTTGCTTTCCTCCTTGAAAAAGAGGAAAAAAATGTATTTGTAGCAAATACAGTAGAGGCCAGCCGGCAACTTTAAGTTATGTGTTTGACGGCTTTGGTAACATTGACCGCAGCTGCCAGTTCTGAATAGCCTTTCCTATCATTTTAATACATTTTCTTCAGTTCCAAATGGGAATTTATTCTGTCCTTCAAATTTCACATTCAGTTCACTTTTACTTTTGATTTGTGCTTGCTATGGTGTTCTTGGAACATTATCTGACCCCACTTCAGATAAAGCTGTGGGGATTGCCACTGCTTTTACTTCATTTTAAAAGAGGTTTTTATCCTAGAAAATACTTTGTATTATATCAGGAATACATATAAAACAGTTTGTCTATATTATATATGTATTTTAATAAAAGTTTAGTAATTTTTAAACTATGTTCTTTTAAAGAATCATGCAAAGTCCATCATCTTCTAAAGGGGAAATAATAATTTTGTTTTTGTGCTTTTATGGTCATAACAGCATGAATGCTTTAATGGTTTAAACATCAGGCTTAAGCTTCTTATAATTGTGTATTAAAGTGATAGCCATGTCATGCTGGACCTTCATTCTTCCAGTGTTCCATTCTGTTACATTAAACTCCATAGTTTGGTCTTTCAATTGTGGTCTTAAAATTGTGGTGCTGTTTGCTGTGCATGGATGTTAAATAGCCTTCATCAGTTTTCACAAATTCAGGGTGTTTTTTTTTTAAAAATAGAGATTTGCCTGATTGTCTTGGTCAAAATTCTAACCCCTATATATCCTAAATATCAGGTAACATAGACGCTACTGTGCTAAGTACATTTTATTAACTTTTGTATTTATTTCAATTGAAAGACTAATTTTAACTCTGAATTCCAAGTGTGTATAGTACTTGTTTTCGGTTAGGTTATTTCTTTTTTGCTTGAGTGGAAGAAAGAATTATCCTCTTTCAAAATGACTGTCACATCTCATTGTTCCCAGTGAGCATGAGTCTATCAGCTGCCTTCAGTTAAGATGTTCCATTTCAAAATAGCCACTGCCTCCCATTGCTCCTGATGACAAAAGTCAAAGAATGATGATAGGTCCTTTGTCTTTTCAGGAGGTGGAAAGCAACATTGTGAGGAGTAGATGAATGGAGACAGTAGCCATCTTAGCTAATGGCAGTCTCTGAACTTTCCACTGGGAAAAATGGGAGATTGTGATGGCAGTTTGAAAAGGGTAGCTGAACTAAAGGCAGTCTTTGACCTCAGTTCCATTACAATAATTTTGTCATTTTGAAAGAGGAGAGTTCTTCATGGAATTCTCTGTACTATAACATTACCATGCAGTCTCTTTCATGTATGAAGGATACTGGAGAAATAATGATTAGTCCTAAAAAAATTGTCACATATAGCTTATGCACAAGGTTTCAGTTATATGGAATTTTTTGAAGAATCTGTGATATTCCCATTATTAAGATAATTATATACAAAAAAGAGCAGATAACATATAACAGGTAGGTTGAATCTCTGTGTCGGGGGCAAAACTCTGCCTTAACTGGAGCTGCAACTGGAATCTCCGTAATTATCAACCACACTACCATATATGCTAAGTACAGGGCAACTCCTTGTTTTAGAAAATTAATTATTGTTCGAGAAGAAGTACCCACTTCAGTAATCCAAAGTGTGTTTTGCCCAGGAAAGCTCATGATATATATTGTATGTGTGTGTGTGTGTGTGTGTGTGTGTATATACAGGAAGTCCCTGGGTTACATCAATCCAACTTACGTCGGATCCCTACTTACAAACGGGGGGGGGGTGCCTCCCCCACTGTCGCCGCCTCTGGCGGCACGGGGGGCGCTTCCCCCCAGCAGACCAGGGAGACGCGGCGCTAGCGCCCCCCCACCCAGTAGACCAGGGAGACGTGGAGAGGCTTTTCTCGCTGCGAAGGACGTGGGAGGTGGGACCGCTGAGACGCGCCGCGGTCCCGCCGCCCGCATTCTCCTTGGCAAGAAGAGCCGCTCCGCATCTCCCTGGTCTGCTGGGGGGAAGTGCCCCCCACGCCGCCAGAGGCGGCGACAGTGGGGGAGGCACCCCGCACTAGCTGCGCCCCGGCGGCGGCATTTCCATTCAGACGGCGCTGAGGGCGCCCGGTGTATTGTGGGACTGGGCTGGGAGTCCCGTTCGCGGGAGGAGGCGGAGGGAGGGCGAGGAGCAAGCCGGTAAGAGGGAGACCAGGGGAGGGGGGCAGGCGGGGAGATTTAAAGGGGAATCCGCCTCCGCTGTTAAACACCCAGCCCTGCGCCGGGCTGCGGCCTCCGAGCACTGCAGCGGCTGGTCGGGGCGCCCGGGGCATGCTTGGCCCCAACCCCAGAGCCTGGCCGCAGGGGTGGCGGGGGAAGGGGATGCGAAGCACCGCCGGGGCTGCTTTAAAAAACTCCCCGCGCCGAGGCCGGCAGGCGACGGGTTAAATTTTTCACCCTCGGACATTTTTGTTGCCGCTGGGGCCCCGTGCCGTAGAGTCCCCTGGCCGGGGAGCCTGGCGCGCGCCGCTTGTAGGAACGTTCCACCCCCTCTCCGCCCTCCCCGGGGCTGCGGCGGCGGCAATGGGGGGCGGCTGCGGCGCTTCGCCTCCAAAGGCTGCCCCGGCACCTCTGCTTGCAGCGAAGGGTTAACTCTGCTCCTGCTGACATTTTACCTGTTCCCCCCCCTTCCTCCGCGCTTTTCCTGCTAATAATTTCGTGTGTAAGGGAGATCGTCCGTGCCCCCCACCCCCGCTTCTGCACAGCTCCATGGAGGAGCCTCCGGGGGTGGGGTGGGGTGTCGGAAGGGGATTGCTGTGTGCACGGCTCTTTCCTGTGCACCGCCAGCCGGGCTCCCGCATGGCTGCACAAAGAGCAGCAGTAGAGGCCCTTGCTTGCCTTTAAAGGCAGCAGCTTGAAATTTAAGGTGTCCCAGAGCCATGTCTATCCACAGCCCTCAGCACTACACTCAATGGAGAAATGCTCGTAGCAGTTTTTCACTCTGTAGATATCCCTCACTTGTGTTGCTATTCCCTGTCCTTGGTTTTATTTTGGGTAGGTACCTGGTCCTGTTCCGAGACGAGCCGCCTGACAGGCGGTTCAGCCGGCGCTGCCCTGAGCGCCGCAGGGGAAGCGCCCCCCGCGCTGCGGGAGGCGGCGACAGTGGGAGAGGCACCCCGCCCCGCTAGCTTTCGGTCCATTGGCCCTGCAGATGCCCCTGGGCAGCTCCAACACCCCCTGCTGTCGGCTGGAAGGAGGATCTTGGGAATAAAGCTTGAGAATAAAGGACTGAGGGAAGTGAGGTGTGGGAGAATAAAACTGAGCTCTGGAGAAATGTTTGGCTAGAGTTTCCTCTACAATATGTACCAGTTCCGACTTACATACAAATTCAACTTAAGAACAAACCTACAGTCCCTATCTTGTATGTAACCCGGGGGGGGGGGAGAGAGAGAGAGAGTGTGTGTGTGTACGTACACACACACACACACACACACACACACACACACACACACACACACACAGAGGCAGTCCCCCGGTTACGTGGCAGTCCCCCGGTTACGTGGATCCGACTTATGTCGGATCCCTACATACGAACGGGGCTTTCCTCGCCGCGGAGGACGCGGGCGGCGGGACCGCGGCGCGTCTTGGCGGTCCCGCTGCCTGCGTCTCCCTGGTCTGCTGGGGGGGGGGGGGGGGCGCAGCTAGTGCGCCCCCCCCCCCCCCCAGCAGACCAGGCTTTTCTCACCGACGCCTGGGGTAGAGCAGCTGGGGGCTGCTGGGTTGGTCCCACAGCGCCAAGCAGCTCTGCCACGGGCTTCCTGTAGTCAGCCGCTGGTCAGTTTCAGCAGCGGCTGACTTGGGAAAACCTGGGGCAGAGCAGCTTGGGTGCTGCTGGGTTGGTTCAGTAGCACCGAGGAGCCGTGCTGCGGGATCAACCCAGCAGCACCCCAGCTGCTTTGCCCCAGGTGTGTCCGATTTAGCCGCTGCTGGTCAGTTTCAACAGCGGCTGAATCTGGACGCCAGTTCCGACTTACATACAAATTCAACTTAAGAACAAACCTACAGTCCCTATCTTGTACGTAACCCGGGGACTGCCTGTATAGGACTACTCGTTAATCAGTAATCCAGCTACCGGTAGTCTTGCTCTTTTCCTTTTTGAAGGGGTAAGTGGATAGTGTATCAAAATGTTCACTGTGAGCAGGCTTGTTAATATTATTGTTTGGTTTTACCATTATTGTATTATGAATGATAACTATAATTCTAGTATTTCTTAATGCCCTGTTTCAATTGTCAATCCCCTGATGATTGTACTTTTGCCTCATTGAATCCTGTGTTGTCTTGTTTCTGATTTTTTTATTCACTGAAAAGCTTTCACTACTTTTTGCAGCTAAGAAATTCTGATAGTTTTCTTCTGTGCTGTTCACATTTCCTTTTTCAAGCGCTATGCCTCTCTCTTTGTCCTTGAGTGCTGTCATCTATAATTTAACGGTGATTAAACAATGTGTTGCCCTTGTGATGCTACTCTTTTTCTTTGTGGCCTCTTGAACTACAGTGTTTTTATTTTATTCTGCCTGATTTTCACTTTTTATGTGAGTGGTTTATGGATCCAAGCTCTCCTCTCACCACTTCATTTTTCTTCCTTTATTCAGAAGAGCATTTTTTGTCTCCTCTGAAGACTAGTTTTTCTTTTTTCTTTTCTTTTTTTTTTCAGTCCTTTTTCTATCTCCCATCTCCTTATTTCAGTTGAATCACAGAAACTAGAGATGGAAATACTAGTGGTGTCAGAGTCTATCTTGCCCCCACCAGCCTGTGCAGTAATGTTTCCCTCAGGACATGTTCTAATTCTGTATTCATTCTTTCCCCTAGTGTAAATAGGTTCTTCCTCTAGTTCTCTTTAGCTTGGTTCTTCAAGGTGGGATTCTATATTATTTGCTGTATATTGGTTTTGCAAAACTGTTTGAATCCTCTTATTATATTTTTGCTTTTTCACTAATTTATTTGCTCATCTGGAGTTATTTTCACGTTAGATCCTCCTGTTTCCCAGCAGTTGTAAAAGTAACTTTTCAAATTAAAGTCTGATTTGAAAGATTTCTGTATTTGGACTGCATCATGCTTTCCCCATATACAGTGAAACCTTTGTTATCCAGCACTCTGTTAACCAAAAAACTTTGTTAACCGGCATTGCCCCCAGCCATAACACTGTCACATCTTCAGGCACACAGGCCTGGCTTGGAATAGAAATGACACACAAACTGCCTCACACTACAAAACTACCAATATTAAAAACTTGAGTTTTACTATTATTGTCCCTTGGTTTTTCCTAGGTTGATGGGACCCTCAGATAACTGGAATATTTTGATAACCGGAATACCCTAGTCCCCAAGCATGCTGGATAACACAGATTTTACTGTACTCTGTAAAAAGCATTGAATATTTTGCACAAGAAGTGGTTAATGGTTTGCTTGAGCTTGGAATAGTAGTCACTGAATTCTTGGTTCCTGTATGGTTAGTTCAGTTGGCATACTTCTTCTATTTGGGGTTACTCTTTCATTGTCTATTAGATCTTACCATTGGGAATCTTCCAATAATAGCTTAATATTTTCTTTGCTCTATTTCATCTTATTTCTAGTTTCTTGCTCTACCCCCAGGTCTCCTGTAGTCCTGGCTTCCAGCTGCAGCTCCATTCCAATCCCCAGCCTCTGCTTCTGGCCACAAGTCCATTACCAATCTCAGATCTGCCCTAGCTGTGGTCCCATCCTCAGCTCCCTTAACCATGTTCACTCTGAGGAGGTGGGAAGGATGGGGCTAAGAGAGTGCATGGCTGTGAAAAATTTGGGGTCCACTGTCATAGACTGTAGAGCAGTTCTCTCTAGAATCTCATTATTGGTGAACTGTTGGTCCCAAGTAATATTTTTTTCACCTTCTCATGTTTCCAGATGAAAATAGCCACTTCTGTAGTTCCCCATTTACTTTAGAATCTAGTACATAATTGCTCTTATTTTTAAAATTCTACAAGTATTTGCTACAGTCTGTCTCTTATCTCTTTTCCCTGCCCCTCCCTCCCCTCAGCTTTTCTGGCACTGGCTGTATTTCTTATTCCTTCACATAATCTTAATTATATGTTTTGCAACAGCAGCTCTTGCCATCTAGAACCGTGTTACTGTATCTTATTTCTCTTCTTCATCAACCATTCATCTATTTTCAATTCTCAGATGAAAATATATATTTCTTCAATGCATGTACCTGCTTGATTTTTTTCTCTCTTTATTTTAATTTTGAAAAATATATATTAATTTAATTCTGCAAAGAGTTTTCAAACATACCTTCCATAAAAAGTAAAGTTGATTTTACATTGTGTTTATTAGGGATGTATAGTGTGTAGTTGTTTACATGATTAACCAATAATCCTAACAACTACGCCCCCACCCCCTGTTGCCTCTGATGTGGAGGCAGCTGGGGTGGAGGGAGACGGGAGTCAATGCCTGTGGGGACGCTGGCTTTTAAGCCGTCTTTCAAGGAGTACTGGCTCCCGCTTGCCTCCCTTGTGTGTAAAGGTGTAACCACTGAAAAATTCAGCAGTTACATGTTTACAAAAATAAATGTTTGCATATAAACACTAGAGATATTAGCAACAAAGTGCAGTTACATTCTAATTAGTGACACAGAGGGCATGCAGTGATTTTTTTTTTGTATGACAGTGATATGCACATCCAATTTACTCACTTACTGTAGAACCTTATTTTCTTAATAGCCAGTTAAACTGTGTTCCTTTTGTAATAATAAAGATTCTTAAATCAAAACTTTAGTTCTTTAGCTTCCAATCTGCTAAAAACAAGTTAATTCTAATATACCTGTATCGATTATGTGGTTGTAACAATAGTAAAATGCAAACAGTTTAACTCTTAATAAAAAGAGAATGGATCTATTGCGCAATACTGTTCTATTTCACAGTCACTTCTATGGCCATAACCTCAGTTTAAATATTTGTACATGATTATGTATTATAACTCAGATGCACGGAAGTTAAACAGGTTTAAAAGTATTGCAAACACTGCATCTCCTTTTATAGTTTCTCTTCAACATTGTGATGAGCAACCTATGCTAGTGATTGGGCTGCATGAGTGGCTCTTCATCTCAGTGGGCTGCAAAATTGTCTCAAACAAGAATGTCTACCAGCATAGGGTAGTTTTGTTAACTTGTGTACTTAGAATTTGTAGGATGTGCTGACTGAACCATAGCAGCGCTTTAATTTGTATGCAGAGGGAATGAATGGCTCTCTCAGTCAATGTTATGTATAATCAGCGTGTACCTCACTTCATGTGCATGTCACTTTAATAATACCAGTGGGGAAAAAACCTATGTGGACTGAAAACAGCAGAATCTAGCAACCTTGCAGATGGGCAACAGTAAATAAAGTGTCTCACAGGCCACCCATAGAACCCTTATGGATCACATGCAGCCCTTGCTCTGCAGGTTGCTCATCAACTGCTTCAACACCAGCTTTTCCACAGGACAAGTATATTATGGGACTGGAAATGCAAGCTTCCCTTCCATATTGTTCCCCTTAACAAAATAAATCATAATGTGGAGGAGGCCCATGTACAAAGGAGTTGATGGGAATCTCAGTTGTTTAAACTCATTCACTCCTTTACCTCTGTGCAGACAGCCAACAATGATGATAGGTATTTTTGTGATGTGTACCCTTATCTGTTATGAAATGGCGTGAGAACAACCTGTTCATTTCATTAAGAGTAACAGATAACCATCTGATAACACAGTTCAGTCACTATCTATCTGGGCAGCTTTTATATTTGTTCTCTCTTTTTTGGTTGCTTATCATTTAGAAGTGCTGAAGATTGGTTGTATAAAACAATGTTTTGCTTAATTGAGCTGGATGATGTTCTAGCATTCTAATTAAATATGGAAAAAGCTTACCCATTAAGAAGATGATTGAACTGCAGATTTGTCCTTTTACTTTACAAATCCCACCAAAAATTGTTTCAAGAATAAAGTGCAGATTTCCTATAAGTATTATATTAAGTCACTATTATAATTAATTTTGATATAATGTTTCTTAATAGCAAGATTCATAGAGTTAAAGGCCAGAATAGACACTAGATCATCTGTTCTGACCTGCCTTAAATCACAGGCCATTCAGTTTCACCCAATTCTTATATTGAGCACACTTACATTTGACTAAAACCTAATTTGTGTTTCCCTACACCATATCTTTCACAAAAACAATATGAGTGCCTTGTCTTCATCATTATTAACTATTCAGTTCTTTATCATTCACAGATTTTATCAGTAGTGATTCTATATTTATTTATAGACCTTTGATGCAAAATGTGAATGGCATCAAGCCTGCTACCTTTATAACCCCACTAAAGATGCCTCTACTCAATGATGATTTCCCATTGACAACTACTTTTTGTGATCTGTCAGTTAACCTGTTCTTAATCTGTTTAACATGTGCTTTAATGCTAATTTTTAATCAATATTATGTGATACAAAGTCAAATGCCTTACCATAGTCTGAATATATTACATCTATGCAATTATGTTTAGCAACCAAACTTGTAATCTCCCTAAAGAATGAAATCAGGTTTGCTTGACAAGATCTGTTTTCTGTAGGACTATATTGATTGGCATTAATTGTATTCCTAGTGTTTAATTCTTTATCAGTTGAATCTTGTATCACTTTTCCTATTATTTTATCCAAAAATAATGTCTGATTGATTGGTCTACAGTTTCTCTGTCTCTCTCTGAAATGTAGCCCAGTGCCCCATAAAACCCAAACCTTCAGTATCACGCCAGTCATGCAGGTAGTGGCTTAGCTCTAGTGTTTTCTGCTTTCTCTCACTTGTGGGACCAGAAGATTGTCTGTAAAGATCATGTGGGCTTGCTCCTTTCAAGAGTCCTAAAGTCTTCTATAATCTGTGCATTTCCACACAATGCTGAGTCCATGGTGATGATACATATTGGAAGCAATGGAGAACAAATTCATAATCCTTTCCACTCTTGTAGTTACATATCATATATTCAGTCCAGGGGAAAAAAATACTATCATGTTTTGCTTGTGTCCCTTGCTAAATTCTATATCTTCTCTTCTTAATACAGAGTTACTGACAGTGCTTTGACTTCTTAGGTTGATTGAAGAATATATCTTGGTGGCTACTTGCTTCATATTACAAAGACACCTCCATATGTGTCCCTTGCAGCTTCCTGAACTGTTCTTCTAGGACACAGGTGTGACTCTTTGCCCCCATATTTTTATGGAAATATGTTTTGCATATGAATATGCATAACTGGAATATGCTTTATCCTAAGCAGGTTATGTAACCTATCATTCAAGAGCCTATGATCTCCTGCATATGTGTATTCTTTTTGTGTGCATGTATCATTCTTATATGTGAAGTTAGAAATATGAAGTATAAACCTGCTTATTAATCTAGAACTGGGGTCAGTAACCTTTCAGAAGTGGCGTGCCAAGATTTAACTTATTCACTTTTATTTATGGATTTGCGTGCCTGGGGGGAGAAGGGGACCAGGGGCAGGCTGGGTACAGTGACCATATTTTCTGAACCAGGGAGAACGGTTTAATTTAAATTATTAAATGGATTAAGCGTTTATCAGCCTTTATTTTAAAATAAAATAAAGTAAAATATTAATTTATATCCATCACAAAAGGTTTCAAGGTTTTCTTTATTTATGGCAGGTGTGGGGTAGGTTTTTTGTGTTGGAGGCTACTGACCCACAGAAAAATCAGTTGGGGACCACACAAATGAGAAGCAAAACAAACAAACAAAAAACCCCTCACTAATGTGGCCCTCAACTGGGACACCTCACTGTTAGGGCACTCCAGCCCCACAGGGCTAGGGGAAGGGACAGGGTGGACTGAGGTTCAGGGCTTCCTATAGGCCAGATTTATTTTTCTGGTGTTCCAGAGTTAGTGGATTTTGTGGACCTCCTTAGGCTCTGGGTTGGGGTTCTGTGTGCAAGACAGGGTTGCCAGTCAGTGAGATAGGGATACACGATCTGAGTAGGAAGTGGGGTGCAGCAGGGGGTGAAGAGAGCAGAGTCTGGAAGGGAATTTAGTGTCAGGAGAGGGTGTGAGGCGGGAGTACGAGAGGGAGTTTGGGGTTAGGGAAGTAATGCAGAAAAGGTGAGAGGGTAAGAATGCTGCCAACTAGCTAGTTGGGGAGAGAAGCAAAGAAGTAGGGAGTAAATGAAAGTGCAGCTTCTGCTAAGTAAAATTTTATCCCCCCCTCACATCTTCCCTCTGCTCCAGCCTCGCATCCCTCAGCCCCATGATTCCCCACAGCCTGATCCCCTGGATCGTGATCCCCTGCATCGCCCCATCCCCCTCAGTGCAACCTCTGCCCCCTCCCATTCTGCCCCCACATCCTCCTTCACCCCTCCTACCTCCATATCCTTGTGCCCCCATGTGCACACCGGCAGGAGAACAGTGCTGGGGCGAGAGAGGACCGGGGGGACAGAATCGCTCCCTGCTCGGCCCCACCCTTTGTTGGGGTTCGCCCCTCACCTGCAGGCTGCTGCTCTGGGGTTGGGGCAGGCAGGGCCCAGGGCTGTTTGGGGCTGGTTCCAGCCAAGCAGGGAATAGTGGGGCAATGGTGAAGGGGCTCCCTACCCCCACACACACCCTGTGGGGAGCAGCATGGCACCAGGCTCTGGTGCTTCATGGAGGCAGCAGCAGCTTGTGACTGGCCACCCAGCCCTGGATCTGTGGAGTAGTTCTAACCCTGCCCCCTCCTGGAGCAGGGAGCAGAGCCTGTAATGAAGGAGGGGTGTTAATCCCTTAGCACCTGAAAGCGGCATGCCCAGGCTGGGCAGGGGCAGCCTCAGGGGGACAGAACCCAGTGCGGGGTAGTGCTTCACACTCTACTTGCTGGCCCATCCTGGCCCCTACACACCCATGCCTTCCCCTCTCCCCCCCCCGCTTGCTCTTCCAACAGGTAGATGGACCTGGTTCTCCAGCCTGCAGCTGTGTGGTAACTGCAAGGCTCCAGCCACTGCCCGGGAGGGCAGGGAGAGGCAGGGGTTGAACTCCCTGTGCACATGCCACTCAAAATTGGTTTAAGTGCCACTTATGGCATGCATGCTGTAGGTTGCTGATCTCTAATCTAGAATTTCTAGTGTGAGCCATTAATAATACTTACACAGGACTTAATGGCCCAGTGCTCAAGGCAGTGATCTGTAAATGGTTTGTTTTTCCTGTTAAGCTAACTACTTATGCTAAACAATTTGATCCATCTTGTATTTAGCTGTGAGGCTCTGAGTACCCCCTTACCCATGTCTGAAAAACGAGCTCTGTGTAGCTTGAAAGCTTGTTTCTTTCTCCCACAAAAGTTGGTCCAACAAAAAAATATTTCTAGGAGCCTTGATTCACACAAGGTATAATATACTTGTGTTGTCTCGTGTTAAAGTAAATCCTAAAAACAGCATTTTGTTAATTGTAGACACCAGAAAACTATAGACAAGAACATTGCAATAATTTAAATTGTATTAAATACATTAATGTTGTTATCAACAAAGACTTGTATGACCATCATAAGCACATATGTGCCTGATAGGGAAACTGAACAACAATGACAAACTGCGTATTTGCTGCAGCTTCCCATAGCATGTATATATTTTAAAAAGTTCATCTTATTCAAATAGTAATAAGGTAAAATGGATCCTTATTGTTTTGTAGCTATAGCAGAAGACTGAGAGGCAGTCAGTGTTCTGTGCTGCCTCTGCCATTGACTTGATGTGTATGACTTTAGGGGTGGAGATGTCATACAATTTTCTGTGCCTTAGGGTATTTCTAGACTGCAAGCTTCTTTCAAAAGAGATCTTCCAGAAAAGCTTATTTCAAAAGAGAGTATCCAGATGCAAAAAGCGCAATGAAATAGCGATTTGCTGTTTTGAAAAATAGCACCCACACTTATTGGTTGCTAGCTCTTATTTAAGGTCATCCGGAACCAGGTCAGGCAGTGCATTAGGTCAGCAGTTGCTTCTGGGTGCTGTTGCCCAAGGCTAGCTGAGACGCGTGCTTAAAGGGACCCCCCCCAGACAGCCGTTTCTCAGCTTCTGCTGTATGCTTGCTTACCTCTCTGAGGGACAGCAAAGCATTTGCAGTCTGTGCTTTGGTTGCCCAGCTTTTTGATACCACGCACACTCCTTGACAAGGAGCTGGAGCTGCCTCTGAGCATGTGATCGCCCCACACTGCCATGCTGCTGTTTCTGCAGCACTTTGTGCAGGCTGCCTTCATGGTCCTGCAGGAGCTCGATAGCCTGTGTGCAAGAGCAAAGCCCTTGCAACCACACCCCACAATAGAGAGATGCTTCTGGACACCAGTTCTGACTTGTGGGACTGGCTTGTGATAGAGCAGTGGAATGATCATCAGTGGCTCCAAAACTCCTGCATAAGGAAGGCCACCTTCATGGAGCTGTGTGCCTGGCTTGCCACTGCCCTCCGATGACGGGACACCCAGATGCGACCCACCATCCCCCTGGAGAAGCCGGTTGCCATCACCATCTGGAAACTGGCCACCCCAGACAGCTAGTGGTCTGTAGTCAGCCAGTTTGGCATTAGAAAGTCCACCGTCGGGGCCCTCCCCATGGGCTGCAGTCCCTGAAGGAAGGGGATGTACTGGAAAGGGGGACCCTAGGGAAAATGGAGGTTAGGAGTGGGATTGGGCTGGGGTTGGAGGGGAACCCATCCCCAGAGGGTTCTGCAGTCCCGCCCTCACACAGCCCTACAGGGAGGGCAGCCTCATAGGGGGTGGCTCCTGAGGTATTTGGGGGAGGGGGCAGGTTCCTCCCAAGGTCTCAGGCACTCCCTCTGATTCCCTGTTTATTGTGTTTCTTTGTCTCCTTGTGGTGAGAGCCATCAACTTGGTCCTGCTGCACAGGGTCAACTGCCTGGGAGACCTGGACCCTATCGTGGTTGGATTTGCCGCCCTGGGCTTCCCCAACTGCGGGGGAGCTATAGATGGAACCCACATCCCCATCTGAGCACCAGAACATCGAGCAGCCCAGTTCATTAACTGCAAGGGCTATTTTTCGATGATGCTGCAGGGCCCTGGTCAACCACCGCGGACAGTTTACGGACATTTTTGTCAGGTGTTCGGGCAAGGCACACAACACCCTCATTTCCAGGAATTCCAGCCTCTGCCAGAAGCTGGAGGCTGGTACATTCTTCCCCCAGAGCAAATCTGGTCGAGGATGTTCAGATGCCACTGTGCATCATTGGGGATGTGGCTTAGCCCCTCATGTCATGGCTCATGAAGCCCTACACCGGCCACTTGGACCTGAGCAGGGACCATTTCAATGCCCACCTGGGCAGGGCCTGCATCCAGGCAGAATGCACCTTGAAGGCAAGGTTCAGGTGCCTCCTGACCTGCCTGGATGTCGGGGTGCACAACATCCTCAAGGTGATCTCAGCCTGTTGAGAGGGAGAGGTAGTCAGTCATCTATGAAGACACTATCCCTGAGCCCTTGCCCTTCTCTGTGAGCTGCTAGCTACAGTCCTTGGACCACAGGACGGTGATGTTCCAGGAGCAAGGCCATGTGTGGCCTAGATAGTGGGCTCTGCCTGGTAGGAGCCCAGAGGTGCCCACAGGACCATGCTCGCCCCTCGCCCCCCATCCCACAAACAAGCAGGCAAGGGAAGTGTCCGGCCACACTGGGATCCCATGGGTGGGAGAGAGGCCTGGAGCAGACTGGGCTTCCATCAGTGCCACACCCACGGCACTGATGGTGCCTAGAACAGGCGGGGTTGCCCATGTGCCGTGTGCGGCATTCTTCAGTCTTTGTGCAGGCGTATGTGTGCCCTTGTCCCCAGAGTGCTTCCAGCAGTGGCTGGTGGTGGGAGGGTGTCCCCCCCCCGGGGGTTGTGTGTGTGTGTGTGTGTGTGTGCTCCCCAGAGCCTGTGAGCAGGAGCCTATGGGTGTCCTGAACTGCTTCATGTGGCTGCGTGGTGCAGACTGGCTCTGCACGTGCATCTATGTGCGCAGGCTGAGAAGGCTGAGTGATGATCGCACCTCAGCGCCTGCCTCCCCCACCGTGTGTGTGTGTGTGTCTGTGTCTGTGTCTGTGTCTGTGTCTGTGTCTGTGTCTGTGTCTGTGTCTGTGTCTGTGTCTGTGTCTGTGTCTGTGTGTGTGTGTGTGTGTGTGAGAAAAACTAAGAGCACTCACCTGATGATCATCCCCAGCCTCAGAGGATACCCAGGAGACATCCAGGCCTGGGGAACCGGCTCCAGGGTTAGAGTGACAGTGCTGGCATTTTCCACCTCCTCCTCCAGCTCGGTGTCCTCCTCCTCCTCATCTTCTGAGACCACCCCCCGCCTGGGCGACAACGGGCATCTCTAGCCCTGAGTTGACAACAAGGGGTGAGGCGGGAGCTGCACCACCACCCAGGATGCAGAGGAGCTCATTGAAATAGGGGCAGGAGTGGGGTCCTGCACTGGAGTGAGAGCTGCGCTCCCTGGTCCTGGCGTAGTCCTGCCGCATCTCTTTGACTTAGCTGAGCACCTGCTTGAGGCTTCTGGAGTGGTGGCCCCTTGTGGCCAGGGCCTTGGCCATACGGTCGTAGATATGGATGTTGCTCTTTCTGGAGCAGAGATCCTGGAACCTCCTCACCCCATACCTTCAGGAAGGCCAGGATCTCCACCCCAAACCCTGACAGTTCGCACCTTTTGGTGTCCCTGGCAGGGTCTTGGGAGCCCTGGGCATGCTTCCTTTGAGGGCCAGTGGACTCTCAGGGCTTGAGGATGGGCCATGGCTCAGGAGAAGTGTGGCAGTCTGAGCTGAACAGTGCAGTTCCCAGAGCTGGCTTCCTGCCACAAGCCTTGTCTCGGGTGCCTGCGGCTTTGACAGCTAGCAGGAGATAGAAACTATAGAATTGTGATGAGTTTGAATGGAGTGGCCACCAGGCACCTGTGTTATTTCCTGGAGGCCTCTTTTTTAGAAAGAAGTCCCTATTTTGCGTCCATACACTGCCTTTTCTGAAAAAGCTTTTATGGAAAAAGGCTTCTTCCTCGTAGAGAGGGGTTTACTGCTGTTGGGAAAAACCCCTCTGTTCTTTCAACTTTTTGTCCAGCAATAGCAATGTGGCCACTAGTATGTTTTTCCAGAATAACACTTATTCTGGAAAACACTGCAGTGTAGACATACCCTTAGTTTCACCATCTATAAAATATGGATAATATTTGACAAACATTGTGAGAGTTGATTCATTTGAACAAGCTCATTTCCAAGAACCTAACAGTGGTTTACAGATGTGAACAGTTCAGATTCCAATCCTGCAAGGGACAGATCCCTGCACTTGCATTAAATCCCACTGATGTAAACGATGGTAAGCGCAGTTGCAGGGATTTGCTTGTGCAGCTCATTGCAGGATAAGAGCTTTCATCTTCAGCCTCTCTTGTGAAGTAGGCAAGTATCCCCATGTACAGATGCATGGATGGGGGAACAAGGAGGAAGAATTATGTAGACAATGAATTGGAGAACCGGGTGTAAAATCCCTGGATGGTCATCCCCCTGGTTGCATGATTCTAAATTAAAAAAGATATTATAAATTTGAACATTTATTGCATATACTGTGTGTTGGATTGTAATATCTATTATGTTTTCATATTTTTAGGGGTGGTCAGAAATTTTCAGACTGAACAGATTTTTGTTGGAAGATGCTGCTCTTATGAAATCAAAATATATTGTAGGAGCTTACTGGTTTAGTTTTTATTTTTAATGAAAAATCATCAGAGCTCTTTGTTTACTTACTGCTAGTATATTACAATTGTTGAAACAAAGCACTTCCCCTTGCTCAAAGCACAGTTTTCTTTTGTGGGAAATTTCAACTTTCTGTTCCAGATTAATTAATTGGTTTAATTTCAGCCAATGTAGCTATTCTAAGAGATGTTCCTAATCATCCAGGGCAACAAAGATTATAGATCAGCCATATGTTTTGAAAGACGATTGATCAGAAAAAAATCTGCAGAAGTTCTTGATGGATGTATTGGGTGGTTCATAGACTACAGAAACTATCAGTTCTGTGTCACTGTTTCAAATCTTGAGGAATGGTGTGAGCAAAATTTGGTTCCATGGGATGGTGGTTTGATAACTTACATGAAACGAGTTTGATGGTTCTGATTCAGTTTCCAGTGGGCAAGCATTCACATTAATGTAAAAAACCAGTAAGTTGCACACTATTTGTCAGGGAGAGCTAGGTCTGAAGCCTATTGTATCCATATAATAATGCTCTTTGTTGTCTATAGAACTTCAAGTGCTTTACAAAGGACTTAAGTGTCATTATTCCTGTTTTATGAATGAGAGGAAGTAAAGTTGAGAAAATCCAGGTGATTTGACCAAAGTCATCCAACAGGCCAGCATCGGAATTGGGAACAGATGTTAGGCACTAGTCAGGAATAAGATCACTTCATGCACTGCACCATACAGCTTCTGGAAGTCGTGCCCTTCAATGAATGTTGAGAGATATTTCCAGAATTTTAGCTGTTACAAATCCTCTTCATTGCCCATCCTCTCCTTGTCCCATGGATGAATAAAAGACATCAAGTTGTGGAGCTGTGTAACTAGTATTTTCATCATTACTAAATATATACACAAACTTTGAAAGTAAAAACCACCTAGAGGTTTTGTCTAGAGATGTTAAATTTTAATTAAACAGCTAATCAAGTAGTTGATGGAATTTTCATTGACTACTCAATTAGTCGATATGGGGAGAGGTGCAACAGGGAACCCAGCATGAGTGAGGACTGCTTTAGGTCCTGACTGCTGCGTCTTTGCCTTTTCAATATAGTAAGAGCCAGACGAATACCCAGAAACCATCTACTTCAAGATAGACCCAAGAAAACCAACAATAGAACACCACTTGTCATCATCTATAGCCCCCAACTTAAACCCCTCCAACGCATTATCAATAACCTACAACCTATACTGGAACAGGATACTACACTCCGAGAGGCTCTGGGGGACAGACCCATAGGGTATGTCTACACTACAAAGTTAGTTCGAACTAACTTTCATAGGCGCTACACTAGCGCTCCGTTAGTTCGAATTTAATTCGAACTAACGGAGCGCTTAGTTCGAACTAGGTAATCCTCATTCCACGAGGATTAAGCCTACTTCGAATTTACTAGTTCGAATTAAGGGGTGTGTAGCCCCTTAATTCGAACTAGTGGGAGGCTAGCCCTCCCCAGCTTTCCCTGGTGGCCACTCTGGCCAACACCAGGGAAACACGTCTGCCCCCCTCCGGGCCCGGACCCCTTAAAGGGGCACGGGCTGGCTACGGTGCCCATGCCAGGTGCAAGCCTGCCAGCACCCAGCCAGCAGACCCTGCACCTGGAACGGATCGAGCCACCCACCTGATGCCCTCCAGCCCTCCCCCTCTTCCCGGGACCAGGCTGGTGGCTCCCGGGAGCTTGCCCGGGACCACAAGAGGTGGGCACCTGCCTGGGCTAGTGCAGACATCGTGGACCTTGTCCACGATCTCCGCACTAGGCACAGGAAAGTGGCTGTCTAGGGCAGGAGAGCTGCCAGCCTGGCCACCCAGGAGCAGGTGTGCATGAAAATCAAGGTGGTCCACTGAGACCCCCGACCCTGAGCCCTGAGCTTAGAATGGCCGTCCTGGGTCAGACCAAAGGTCCATTTAGCCCAGGAGCCTGTCTGCCGACAGCGGCCAACCCTAGGGACCCTGGAGGGGATGGACCGAAGACAGTGACCAAGCCATTTGTCTCGTGCCATCCCTCTCCAGCCTTCCACAAACCTTGGCCAGGGACACCACTCCTACCCCCTGGCTAATAGCACTCCATGGACCCAACCTCCATGACTTGATCTCACTTCCCTTTAAACTCTGTTCTAGTTCTAGCCTTCACAGCCTCCTGCAGCAAGGAGTTCCACAGGTTGACTCTTTGCTTTGTGAAGAACAACTTTCTGTTACTAGTTTGAAGCCTGTTACCCATTCCTTTCTTTTGGTGTCCTCTAGTCCTTCTTTATGGGAACTGATGAAGAACTTTTCTGTATGCACCGTCTCCACCCAACTCCTGCTTTTAGAGACCTCTATCCTGTCCCCCCTCCGTCTCCTCTTTTCTAAGCTGAAAAGTCCCAGTCTCTTTAGCCTCTCTTCATATGGGACCTGTTCCCAACCCCTGATCATTTTAGTTGCCCTCCCCTCTCCCAGCCTCTCTCTTCCCCTCTCCCACCTCCTTTTCCCAGTCTCCCCCAGTTTTGTTCAATAAAGACAGATTCCATTTTTGAACACAATTGTCCTTTATTTTGTACATCTAGAAAAGGGGCTAGGGAAGGGTAAGTGGAAGGAGGTGAGGGAGGAATGGGGTACGCGCCCCCGATGGGGAGGACTTGGCTGGCTCTGCGGGCTTTTGGGGTGGAAGCTCTCCTGCAGCCCCCCAATTGCCCCCTCTCCCCAGATGGCCGCCTGCGGCAAGTGCAGCCGGTCTAATGGCCGAGTGCTGTGATGTGCCCAGTGTGGGTACTCCGGGCACTCGAAGCCAGGACTGCTTTGCAAGCGGGGAACTCCTGAGAACTGTCTGTCTGGGGGGGGGGGTCGGGACCCTTTAAGCACAGCCCTCGGCTAGCCTGAGACAGCAGCTCCACGCTCTAAGTCCTCCTCTGATGCCCTGCTGGCACTGCTTCCGGCCATCCTTAAGCCTGGTTCAGGATCCACTTAATGTGGACATGCTAGTTCGAATTAGCAAAACGCTAATTCGAACTAGTTTTTTAGTCTAGATCCGTTAGTTCGAATTAGCTTAGTTCGAATTAACGTCGTAGTGTAGGCGTACCCTTAGTCTCCTATAAGCAACCACCTAACCTCAGGAAGATTCTCACCAACAACCACAGGACATACCACATTAATACCAACCCTGGAACTTTCCCTTGCATCAAACCCCGTTGCCAGCTTTGTCCACATATTTACTCTGGTGACACCATCACTGGACCTAACTATGTCAGTTATATGATCAAGAACACATATTCTTGTTCATCCAGAAATATAATTTATGCCATCATGTGCAAACAGTGTCCTTCTGCTATGTATATTGGACAGACTTCTCAGACACTTTGCCAAAGAATTAATGCCCACAAATCAGACATCTTCACAAGGAAAAACTAGTTGCTTTTCATTTTAACCTACCTGGACATAGTCTTAACTACATGCATCTTACTTCAAAGAGACTTTAACATCAGATTACAGAGGGAAATTTCAGAACTTTCTTTCATGCTTAAATTTGGCACTTTACGAATGGGCCTTAACAAAGATGTTAATTACCTTAGCCATTACAAAGATAGCTTCCCCACTTATCACCCCTGATTAGCCATTCATTGACTCATAAATAGCTATTCCCTCCCTCCCTCTCCTTCACTTTGCCTTCTGTACTAAATCTGATTCGTCAGTTTAATAATGTTCCCTTTTTTCATTGTATTCCTTTGGTATATATGGTCATGCCAATTCTCTTCCAGAATATGATCTGAGGAAGTGGGTCTGGCCCACGAAAGCTCATCACCTATTAAACCATCTTGTTAGTCTTTAAAGTGCTACAAAGTTTTTCCTTTTGTTTTATCTACATGTTTTATTAGTCTTTAAAGTGCTACCAGACCATTTGTTGTTTAGTCATATCTTGGTCTGGGTAAACTGTGAATTGTATTTGACATTTAAGTTTATAGTACAAACTGGAATTTTTAACCTACTGTAAGCAGTGATAACCTTGCTAAGTAGTTTTGTTGCATATTTTGTCACATGTGAGATGAGAATTTAGTGTCAGAGATTATGACCTAATTAATATTCTTATTTAATTAATTTCAAATGGCATTAATACACATTAAAATATCATATAGCTCCGGTCTTTAGTATTTCCATTATATTCTGTTCCGCTCAGATAGGATGTGGTTAGTTAGGATGACTCCTGTTGATCTGCTAGGTATTCTCCTAAATATTGTTTTCTAGGAAAAAAAACCCCACTGCCTAACAGGAAACAGGACCACCCCAAATCTATGTCACAATCTGTTCAGTGCCCAGATTTCATGACAGTCTGTGTGTTAGTCAATACAGATAGTAAGTCCACCCACAGAGATTTATGTGGAGCTCAGAACCTCGGTGCTTCCCTCTGTTCCTACAGTGTTTACTAACTCACCTTAATCAAGAAGGCTGCTTAAATGAATTTTGACAGGCCGGTGTCTATTAAGTGACTTCTACCATATAAAGATTTTTTTTCTTATCAAAACCAGTGTTAAAGTAGCCTACTCCCATGGGGCTCTTCATGTCATATAACAAGATGCACAAAACCTGTCACTAAACTCAGGAATATATAATTTTAAATGTGTTATATTTTCTAGTTTTCTGTTCATATATAATACATGTGTATTTGCTATGTAAACAAAAAGAAAAAAAGCTTTCTTTTTGAAATATGGTTATTAAATGTAGAAAGTGATATAAAATAATACTGAGTTGATATTTTATTGCCCTGATATTTGAATCATATGTATCTAGTTTACAACTCCAGAGATGATTTAAAACATAGGTCCAACAGTTAACTTGTGTTCTGATTCTTGTTTTTAGTAGTAGGCATTCTGCAAAAGGTATGAAGCTAACAATTTGGTGATAATTCTTCAGATGGTATTGTTTCCTGTTTCTTTTCCTAATATTCACTCTGTTGAAAATGTAGTTTTCTATATGTCTATCTTCGGGTTTATCCTGCCATCCCTCACAATAGTGCCTGAGTGCCTTCCTTATAAAATCAATAATGAATCAACAGGTTTTCCTTAATAAACAGATATGACTCTCAAAAATACATGAATCAGATATGTTGGGTATTAATTTTTAATTATTTAATATCCCACATACACTGTTTTCAAGAAGGTACTATTTTTATATGATTTCTTTTCTAACTATATCAGAGCTTCAAGATGTCACCTTTAGGAATAAACAGTGAGAAATCAAGCAATAATGTGTTCCACATTTTCTGTACAATAATTCCTCATTTAACACTATAGATATGTGAAAATGTGTTATGTAGGGTTAATTTTCCCATTGAAAATAATGGAAAAGGTGGGGGTTGCATTTCAAGCGGTGGTGTCTGTTGGGACTGGGACATAAGGTTGGGGGAAAAAGGGGACTGGGTTACAGCAGGGAGGGGAGGTGTTTGGCTCTGGGGAAGGGAAGGGGAAGAGAGGAGAGGGGGATTGGGTTGGGAGTATGCCCCTGTGACGGGTCTGCCGGGACCCGGACTGCATCCGGCGATGGGGGGGTCGCCGGGGAATGGCCCGGGGAACGGAGCAGCGAACCCTCCGCCACTTTGCAGGGAGGCGGGGGAAGCCCCGTGCAACTGGCTGGCTGAGGAAATCGTGTTATTCCAGGGACGGTCATGTAATTCAAAAAACGTTCCCTTAAAAAAAATAAATCATGCTATCGTGAAAACGTGTTAAGCGGTCATGTGTTAAATGAGGAATTACTGTATTTGCACAGGAAGTTGCAGTGCCGTCAAGAATTAACTTTATTCTTCAGTACTTCTGATAGTTGTGTTTTTATATATGATTTATTTTAAATGAAAATGGACTTACTGAGTTTTTCCACTGTAGTACTTAGGATTTTGAGGATATAAAGTGCAAATAAACAGTGTTTTTCACTTATTTTTATTTCAGGGGATATAATTTTCAATGCCCACTACCCAGAGCTGCCACCAGATTTTATCTTTGGAGAGGATGCTGAATTCCTGCCAGATCCCTCTGCTTTGCATGTGAGTACAGCTGCAGTGTTTTTGTGATCATTATGTGCTTGAGAAAGACTTGGCTTTTGAGAATGGATCAACAGTAGGATTTTGCTAACAATGCAGATTAAAAAACATATTTTTATTTAACTATCACATGGGCATGTAAACCCTATCTCTGCTTTAAAAGCGTATGTATGGAATCAACTAAATCATTAATTTTAAAATAATTTAATCAAAATAAGACATATTCACCATGTAAAATCATTTAAATTGTTCTACTGCAGATACATGTTCAAAAAGTTGGTTTTTAAAATATCAGTCATTTCTATTTATCATCTGATAATTTTCAAAGATTTCCTCCTTTCAGCACAGGGGTAAACCTTTACCTTACCTTTAAAATATTATTTGGACTTTGGTAGGAATTTATTTAATGAGGTATAACTGGGTTGGGCTTTGGCAGTAGTCTATTAATATCAGAAAGGGTGGAAACCAGGTATGAGTATATTATGAGTATATATTGTCAAGCAAAACTCTGAAAAATTAATACTTATAACGAAATGGTGCTGCAGTAAAGACAGAAATATGCTTGGGAAAGGAAGATGATAAAACCAGCACATTAAATGGATAGTATTTTGTGGCACTGAGCTGCTACTTTGGAAGAAAAAATACACATCATAGCCAAGTACCATAAATGTGAAATATTACTATTAAAATTAATTTTAATAACAAAGCCTTTTTACCTAGAAGTGAACTTTGGTTGGGTACTTGTGATTCTTCTAACTCTGATCTAGTAGTAACGTTAGTGTGTTTCCATTGTCAGACAAATATGCCTAATGTATAGAGGTCCAGTCTTATCCCTCCTCTGTTGCTAACATCAGTTTTTCTCACTTCCGTTGTAGTATTTTAAAGCTCAAATTAAAATTCAGTTTTTGCTAAATATTTTTTTTAGTTTGGTGACTTTTGTTTTGATCCTAGTTCTAGTCTCTTGTGAATGAAGCATAATACTAAGAAATCCATTAGTCATAGATACATTCTGTATTGTTCCATTATTCATCACTATGTTAACAACAATTCTGCTGGAAATGTTAAGGTGGTTTTTGTTCTTGGTCTTCATTTTGTCCTCAGGATCACTGATCTTTTCAGCTAGCCAATTGCTCTGTATGTCTGAAACTTGAAAAATAGCCTTTTCCTTAGATGTCCTTAGATACTAGACATGTTCTGTATCTTGGTCAGAGGCTACAGAGTGGCTAGCCATTTGTTTTAATTCATCTGACTAGCTCATTTGCTAGCAGGGAATATCTGTTTGTGACATCTTGGAAGAACTCTAACTTAGAGTTCTCTACCTTTGGAATGCTTCTGTGTCCTGGCAAATGGACTGTTGTTAATTTAAAACAGTTGTTCATAAAATTGAAAGCACAAATTTCTTCATTATTGTTGCTTTTAAAACACTGAAAAATAAAAAAGTAAAACATGATTTAAAAGGTATAGCATTTTCTTTCAGAAGCAAAAACATCTGTCTACCACACAGACAAGTGGAGTGCTTTGTTCAGATGGATCTAAGTTATTTTGTATCATTATATCTCTTCAGGAATTTGATTCTGTTATGGCCTTTATATATGGTTGAGGTTTTTAGGGCTATCTTCTTAATATTCACATTATCTCTGTTCTCAAGCAGGATACCATAATTCAGTACTAATCAGATTTTATTAATTGTGGTCTACAGGGAAGTTAAATGAAATATAAAAAACAATATGCATTGTAATAAGTAGAATCTAAAATGTATTTTATACTCTTGAATTCATTTCTTAAATTCTCATAATTTTTACCCCTTTCTCTCTTTAATTCTTGTTTTACTCTCTTCCAAGCTTGTCAGTGGTGCTTATAGCAACATCACTTAAAATTTTGTGTCTCCATCACATACATACATACACAACACACAAAATGAAGTGTGACACACTTGGTTTCTTATGTACAGAAAAGAGAGATTTTCAGCTAAAGTTCTGCAAATATGTCTCAACATTCATTGAAAGGCAACACCTCCAGAAGCAGTATGGTCCATTGTAGTCCAGTGGATAGAGTAATCTTATTCCTGACTAGTGCCCAACATCTGTCAGGGATGATCTAGATCAGTGCTGGGCAAAATAGGGCACGCAGGACAGGTGCAGCTCACCAAGCCACCAGATCTGGCCCTCAGTCACAGCAGGGAACCTCAGGCAGACTTCCTGCTTGTCCTGCCTGCCTCTTCATGTTGCTCAGAAAAGCAGCTGCTGGGCCATTTGTGTTTCTCAGCTGTGAGCCAGGGGAAGCAGGGAGAGGCTTTGGGTGCTGCCCCTGCCCCCAGAAAAATCCCATTGACCCGTTTCTGGCCAATGGGAGCTGCCCCCTCCCTTCAGGCTCTTATTCACAGACGCACATGGCCCCTGCAGCTGCGGTGGGGGCGAGGCAGGCATGGAGGCTACCTGAGAAACGTACTGAGCTGTTGGCTGGGAGTTACACAGGTAGGTCTCCCAGCCAGAGCATGCCTCTGGCACCCCATCCACTCCCTTCTCCCCAACTCTCTGCCCCCCCCCACTACTCCCTTCCCCCACATAAGCCAAATCTTCTGCCCCCCTCCTGAGCCCATACCCCTTCCCAGATCCGGCACTCCAGTACCCTGCCCCAGATCACAGTCCCTTCCTGCCCTAGATCACAACCGAAATCCCAATCCTATGCCCCAGGTCACAACTGCCTCCTTCACCCAAACTCCCTCCCAGACCTCACAGGCCCTCCTGCATCCCAGTGCCTTACCCCAAACTCCGTTCTGCACTCAACCTCCATCCCAGACCCCAGACCTCCTTTGTTGATATCATGGGAGAGTGCTGCCCTCAACCACACCCAATGGGGGACCACTTTCCAAAATATTGGAGTCATTCTCCATGAAAAATTATTGCTCACCCCGGTCTAGATGGTACTTGGTCCTGCCATGAGGGCAGGGGACAGGACATGATGACCTTTCGAGGTCCCTTCCAGTTCTTGTATTCTGTGAGTCTGTGGTTCTTTTGCTTCATGATCGTGAAAATGGAAAGAACTGAAGTGTGTAAGAATGCAATTCAAAGAGCCCCCAAACAAATAGCTAATGTAGCAGAATCCCAGAAAATACCATATACTAATCTGTTCTTTCAGTGGTCACAGCTCCCCAAGCCATTTATTTTATGCACAAATTATAAGATGTTGCTGTATGCCTTGGGTTATGCATGGTGTCTAGCCTTCAAAATGTGAACTAGATACTCTAGATTCCTCAACATGATGCTGCTTTAACATGGGCGTGCAATAACCTTGCCATGGAAGAGTCAAATGGAGGAACTGTGGATGGCATTAGCAATTCATCAAATTGCTATAATACCCACAGATAGGGTATGTCTACACTACAGCACTAATTTGAACTAACTTAATTCAAATTAGTTAATTTGGACTAAGCTAATTCGAATTAGTGCATCTAGACCTAAAAACTAATTCGAATTAGCGTTTTGCTAATTCGAAATAGCATGTCCACATTGAGTGGACCCTGAACTGAAGTTAAGGCTGGCTGGAACCAGTGCCAGCAGGGCATCAGGTTAGGACTTAGAATGTGGAGCTGCTGCCTCAGGCTAGCTGAGTGCTGTGCTTAAAGGGACCCGACCCCCACCCCGGACAGACAGTTCTCAGGGTTCCCCGCTTGCTTGTCTACCTCGATGAAGGACAGCAAAGCAGTCCTGTCTGGGAGTGCCCTTAGTGCCCACACTCGGCACATCACAACACTCGGCCATTAGCCCAGCTGCACTTGCCACAGGCTGCCATCTGGGGGGGGGGGGGTGTCTATTGGGGGGCTGTCAGGATCCAGGAGGCCCTGCAGGAGAGCTTCCACCCCGAGGAGCCCACAGAGCCACCCCAGTCCTCCCCATCAGAGGCTCCCTCACCTCCTTCCACTTACCCCTCCCTAGCCCTGCTTCCTGATGTAAAAAATAAAGGACACGTGTTCAAAAATAGAAACTCTCTTTTATTTAACAAAACTGGGGGGGGAGGGAGGGATTAACCTCTGGGGAGACTGGGAAAAGGAGGTGGGAGAGGGGAGGTGGAAACCTGGGAGGAGGGAGCTGGAAGGGGAAAGCCAGGGGAAGAAGGAGGAGGGGAAGTATAAAACTATGGTATGCCATATCTTCAGTACTGTGTACAGATGTGGTCTCCTCACCTCAAAAAAGATATTTTGGCCTTGGAAAGAGTTCAGAAAGGGGCAACTAAAATGATTAGGGGTTTGGAACAGGTCCCATATGAAGAGAGGCTAAAGATACTGGGACTTTTTAGCTTAGAAAAGAGGAGACTGAGGGGGGATATGGTAGAGGTCTATAAAATCATGAGTGGTGTAGAGAGGGTGAATAAAGAAAAGTTCTTCATTAGTTCCCATAATAGAAGGACTAGAGGATACCAAATGAAATTAATAGATAGCAGGTTTAAAACTAATAAGCGAAAATTCTTCTTCACACAGCATATAGTCAATCTGTGGAACTCCTTGCCACAGGAGGCTGTGAAGGCTAGAACTGTAACAGAGTTTAAAGAGAAGTTAGATAAATTCATGGAGGTTGGGTCCATGGAGTGCTATTAGCCAGGGGGTAGGAACGATGTCCCTGGCCTCTGTTTGTTTGTGGAAGGCTGGAGATGGATGGCATGAGACAAATGGCTTGATCATTGTCTTCGGTCCATCCCCTCCGGGTTACCTGGTGCTGGCTGCTTTTGGCAGACAGGCTACTGGGCTAGATGGAGCTTTGGTCTGACCCAGTACGGCCGTTCTTATGTTCTAAGCTCAGGGTCGGGGGTCTCAGTGAACCCCCTTGATTTTCATGCAGACCTGCTCCTGGGTTCGCATGTGGCCTTTGGTGGCCAGGCTGGCAGCTATCCTGCCCTAGAGGTCGCATTCGTGTGCCTACTGTGGAGATCGTGGACGTTGGAGGCCTCCCCCCAAACCTCAGTGAGGTCCACGATCTCCGCACTAGACCAGGCAGGTGCCCACCTCTTGCGGCCCTGGGCAGGCTCCTGGGAGCCGCCAGCCTGGTCCTGGGAAGAGGCAGAGGGCTGAGTGGCAGTGGGTGGCTGGCTCATGCTGTGCCAGGTGAAGGGTCCGCTGGCTGGGTGCTGGCAGGCTTGCAACTGGCACGGGCACTGTAGCCAGACCGTGCCCCTTTAAGGGCTCCGGGGCTGGGAGGGGGGGCAGAAAAGTTTCCTTGGTTTGGGCCAGAGTGGCCACCAGGGCAATCTGGGAAGGGCTCGCCTCTAACTAGTTCGAATTAAGTGGCTACACAGCCCTTAATTCGAGCTACTTAATTCGAACTAGGCGTTAGTCCTCGTAGAATGAGGTTTACCTAGTTCGAATTAAGCGCTCTGCTAGTTTGAATTAAATTTGAACTGGCAGTTTGCATGTGTAGCTGCTATTAAAGTTAATTTGAACTAACGGCTGTTAGTTCGAATTAACTTTGTAGTGTAGACATACCCATAGGCCTTTAAAAACAGAAGCTGATGAGAACAGTTATCTAGCTAAGTAAAGCTATAACTTAAACAGCTAAAATAGGTGGCAAAAATAATATATTGTAAAAAGTTGGCACTTGAGTCTAAGATACTCATTCCTAGATTCTCCAAGAACATTTTGTTAAAATTTGCTGATTTTTTTGGTAATAAGTATTCTGAATATTTACCAATTAGGGCTCAATTCTGCTAGGTGTTGAGTGTCCTGGTCCTGATTCAACAAAGTGTGTATACATGGCTATGTCTAGACTGCAAGCCTCTTTCGAAAGAGGCTCTTTCGAAAGATACTTTCGAAAGAGCCTCTTTCAAAAGAGAGCGTCTAGACTGCACGTTGAACTTTCGAAAAAGCGGCTTGCTTTTTCGAAAGAAAGCATCCAGTGAGTCTGGATGCTCTCTTTCGAAGAAGCCCTATTTACATTCAAGAACGCCTTCTTTCGAAAGAGGAACTTTCGAAAGAAGGCGTTCTTCCTCGTAAATTGAGGTTTACCGCCGTCGAAAGAAAAGCCGCGTTCTTTTGATTTAATTTCGAAAGAACGCGGCTTGAGTCTGGACGCAGGTGAAGTTTTTTCGAAAAAAGGCTACTTTTTTCGAAAAAACCCCTGAGTCTGGACACAGCCCATGTGTTTAAGAGAAGCAAATAGTTAACTGTTTTCCCAAATTGGTTGTAAATAATATAGTTCTTCCGCTCCTCTGTGTTTGTTCAGCTTGGATGGCAAGTACTTGGCAGTATTTAACAAGAAACAACTATTCCCCTCCCCCATGTATCAATGTATTCAGCTAGAAGTTCAGTTGGCACAAAACCAGATTTGTCATTTGTGTGTATAGATGAGATTAATTTGGAGCACAGTAATTTGATGCTGGTTTGAGTAACAAGAATTGTTTGTTATGTTAGCCTTATTTGCTAATGTGAACCAGTCAGTAATTGAAGTGGATACGTGAAATGTTAACCCAGGTTTTCCAGTATTTTTGAATTATGCTTTGTTTGGTGAGACATAAATAACAGCATTATATCAAAAGTTACCTTTTAAATTTGATAAGGATTCATTTTTGATATCTTAATTGCCAATATTTGCCAGAGATTTAAATATCAGTAAAGTTAATTCAGCTATTTTGGTCTACTAAGACACATTAATTATGTGGTCTGTCAATTACTTTATGAAGATCTTTCATTGAACTTTGACTTTTTAAGCTTTGTGTCTTCTCTTTGTGGACATTAAAGATTCCAGAATTCTTGTTGTAGTAGCAGATTTTCCCTCCGTGTACTTGGGCAGAGTTTTCTTCTCCTGTCTATAATGTGGTGTTCTATAATTTAGAAATGTATGCATGTTTGATAGAGCTTTTATAATAAGGCTATGTTAAATCTACTAAATCAGCTTTACTTGATTAAACCTATGTCCTTTGTCCATTTTGATGAGTTGAGGAAGACTAGTTTTGGTTTAGCAATTTTTGTGTCTATGTAAATAAGATTCCCATGACGCACTGCAGGTACATACATCTTTTTGTGTAAATTACCTAATTTTTGGTCTGACTCTTTAAGAAGTTAGTATCTTCATGTATAGTAGCTGGGTATCATTTGGTAAGTTTCAGACCACTTTTGTATTTTAATTCTGTATGCTTTTGTGTAATTGTTTCAATATGAACACTTTTACTTAGACAAAAACGAAAGTCTGCTTTTTCCCAAGGAAGCATAGGGAGTGTATTCATTCATAAAATGAATGAATTTAAAGACAGGAACACTTCGATTTAAATGCGAATCTAGTGAGTTTGCAGTTAGCTTATCAGAAGCAAAGTTTCCTCAGCTCTCGCTCCCTAACACCTTTACTCTACTTGTGCTACATCGATGACATTTTCATCATATGGACCCATGGAAAAGAGACTCTTGAAGAATTTCACAAGGATTTCAACAACTTCCATCCCACCATCAACCTCAGCCTGGACCAGTCCACACGGGAAATCCACTTCCTCAATACTACAGTACAATTAAATGATGAACAAATTTCCACAACCCTATACCAGAAACCTACCGACTGCTACACTTAACTTCGTGCCTCCAGCTTCCATCCCAGACACATTTCTCAATCTATTGTATACAGCCAAGCCCTAAGATACAACCAGATTTGCTCCGATCCCACAGACAGAGACAAACACCTACAGGATCTATATAGAAACAAAATACAGGACTATGTAGCACTTTAAGGACTAACAAGATGGTTTATTAGATGATGAGCTTTCGTGGGTCTGGCCCACGAAAGCTCATCATCTAATAAACCATCTTGTTAGTCTTTAAAGTGCTACATAGTCCTGTATTTTGTTTTAGCTACACCAGACTAACACGGCTACATCTCTATCAGGATCTATATAGAGCATTCCTAAAACTGAAATACCCACCTGGAGAAGTGCAAAAACAGATTGATAGAGCAAAAGAAGTACCCAGACATGAATTACTTCAAGACAGACCCAAAAAAGAAAACAACAGAATTCCACTTCTCATTACCTACAGTCCACAACTTAAACCGCATTATCCACAATCTACAACCTATCTCGCTTACGGACAACCCCCCAACCTGAAACAATTTTTTTCTGGTAACCATGCTACACAGCTACATCATAAGCATCTAGGAACCCAGCCCTGCAATCAGTCCTGTTGCCAGCTCTGCCCACATATCTATACAAGCGAATTGATCACAGGAGCCAATCACATAAGCCACCAAATCAGAGGCTCATTTAACTGCACATTTAGTAATGTGGTCTGTGACATCAAATGCCAGCAATGCCCCGCTGCAATATATATTGGACAAACTGGACAGTCCCTACGGGAAAGAATCAATGGACACAAATCCGATATCCATAAAGGGAACATACAGAAACCTGTTGGAGAACACTTTAATTTGCCTGGTCATTCATTAAGAGATCTTCAAGTTGCTGTTTTGTTGCAGACCAATTCTACAAGCCAAATACACAGGGGAGGGTTGGAACTATAATTAATTCACAAGTTTAATTCTCATGCCGATGATTTGAATCGAGATACTGGATGGTTAGGACATTATCAACCAACCAAACAATGAAGGTGTCAATGGGTCTTTGTCAGTGCAGATTCTGGTGTTAGTACTATTCCTCTCTAATTTCTAACTAATGGTTCTTATCTGCTTCTTGTAACTATCCAGCTTTTAGGTGCTTATAGACTATCAGTTTTGCCTGTTACATACCAGCTTGGTTTTCCCTTTGATATTTATATACCCACTGCCTCATTTTGTTCCCTCCCGTTCTCCCCCCCCCCCCCCCATCTGGACGTACAGCACTCCGGTCATCTGAAGAAGTGGGCGCATGATACCATCACAAAAGCTCATGATATCATCTACATGTTTTGTTAGTCTTTAAAGCACTACCATTCTGTTTGTTGTTTTTTAAGTTTATCCTGTACAGACTAACTCAGCTATCCCTTTGAAGCAGAAGGGGTAGGTAGGGTTAGTCCAGGTAGATCACATCTGTTTTTTGAGTCACTGGTGCATTATTTGAGTCCAGCTTTGTCTTCTGTTTTTCTTCTGTTCTGTACATGATGTGGGCAGATTCATTATTGTTTGGGTGGTGGGAACTGTAATTTCCATACTTTAAAATTTTTTGTTTTTATTTTTAGTGCAGTTATCTGCACAGCCTGCAGTTATCCACTCTAAATTCGCAGGTATCCCTTGACTATGTTTGCAGATTGCAAATCAGATGCAGACACACATTTTGTATCCATGCAGTGGTATATTTATTTTGATGTTTATCCTTGTGCATTCGCAGGTATCCCTTGACTATGTTTGCAGATTGCAAATCAGATGCAGACACACATTTTGTATCCATGCAGTGGTATATTTATTTTGATGTTTATCCTTAGCTTTGCTTACGACTTCTCTTAATTATTTGTCCCTTTTATGTTGTTTATATATATTTACAAAGTAGTTCATTTTATTTATGCTCGGACTAAACATTTCTTTAAGGCTTTTAAAAACATTTCAGAATGGGTCAGTGACAGGAGTCCCTCTTGAATTCCAAATTGTGAAAAGATTCTCCTAGACCCTGCTACTCCGATTCCATTATGGGTTATTTGCTTGAAAGATGGAAACATACAGGGTCACCTTGTGGTATTAAGCACTCTTTGCTTTTGAATTAATATGTTGTTTTTCTTAAGCATTTTTATGCTAGATTGGCAGCTTTTTATTGAGGACTCTGTTGCCTTTGAAAATATTGTTTGTTGTGCTGCACTTGGATGTCTTCAGAGTTGAGCACTTTAAAAATAATACTTATTTTTATTAATATTGATTCTGAAACCTATTCCAAATTTGTAGAGGGTGAGCGAAGGTAAGTGGAATGGGAAGATGGTTAATTATTTTTTAGAATGTGAAAAGCTCTTCTACTAAAAACATTTTCAATCTACATCTGGTCAGCAACTGTATGCCAAACTTCACCCACAGAAGCTTAAAAGAGCCAAGATATCTAAACCTGAAAATCTGGATTTATAATGGTGGTGCCAATTTAACCTTGTTTATATTTTGAATAATGATTAGTCTATAATAGTGCATGTAATTTGGGTGTATATAGCACCCAGGAACTTCAAAATCTAATTTTCTAATTTTACAAAACACTGTTTGCTTAGTCATTGAAAAGATATCAACAAATTGTTAATTGTTAGAATTATTCTGATTTCTTGAAAATGCAGTTTTTGTTGATGAAAGAGGATACATCAGAAGCTTGTCAGTGGGATAATAAACCTTTCACCTTCAAATTGTTGACTAAAACCCAGATGATGATTGTTGCCTTCTCTCAGTGGCTTGGTGGTGTATATGCAGTGAATCCATATTGTTTCTAAACTTCAGACAGTGTTCTGCTTTAGTGAATATTGAGGCACATTTGTAGAGCAATATGACACCTTTATCTAGCATTCAGTTGAGTGAAAAATGGAAAATAGAAATAAAAAATATATAGAGAAAGAGTCTAATTTTACATTCCTTGTATGCTCATAATTCCAATTTGAATTCATTTTGGGTGCAAAACTATATTTTATCAAAAGTTTACTAGCTTTATTTAAAACAAATCTATACAAGTCTATATTTCCTGTCTAGTCTAATTTTCATAAAATCACATATACAGGCAGTCCCTGACTTACGCGGATCCGACTTATGTCGGATCCGCAGTTACAAACGGGGCTGCCCCGGAGTACACGGACTGCGGGACCTCGCAGTGCCGCCGCCTGTGTACTCCGGGCGAGAAAAGCTGCTCCGCTTCTCCCTGGTCTGCAGACCAGGAAGACGCGGAGCAAAGCCGCTGCCCGGGCCCTCCCCCCCCCCGTGGCTTTGCAAAGCCGCGGGGTGGCTCGGGCAGCGAGGCAGCCCAGGCCGCCTGGGCTGCTCCGCTGCCGGCTTCCCCGAGGCTTTGCAAAGCCGCGGGAAAAGCCGGCAGCGGGACAGCCCAGACGCCCCGCGGCTGTCCTGCTGCCGGCGTCCTCAGAGGCTTTGCTCCCCGTCTCCCTAGTCTGCTGGTCTCCAGCAGACCAGGGAGACTGGGAGCAAAGCCACAGAGGACCCAGGCAGCGGGACCGCGGTGCGTCTCAGTCCGCCGCCCACGTCTTCCTGGTCTGCTGGGGTGGGGGGGGCGCAGCTAGTACGCCCCCTCCCCCCCCAGCAGACTAGGCTTTTCTCTGGACGGCTGTGGGAGAGCAGCTGGGGCGCTGCCGGTTGGTCCCGCAGCGCCGCTCTGGGCGCTACTGGACTAACCCAGCAGCACCCCAGCTGCTCTGCCCCAGGCGTCCTGATTTAGCCACTGCTGAAACTGACCAGCGCTGACTACAGGAAGCACGAGGCAGAGCTGCTCTGCCTCGGGCTTCCTGGAATCAGCTGCTGATCAGTTTCAGCAGCAGCTGACTTGGGGCCGCTTGCGGTTCTTAAGTTGATTCTGTATGTAAGTCAGAACTGGCGGTCAGTTTCAGCAGCGGCTGAATCTGGACGCCAGTTCCGACTTACATACAGATTCAACTTAAGAACAAACCTACAGTCCCTATCTTGTACGTAACCCGGGGACTGCCTGTACACTATTTTTTATAATTTATTAGAAGATTTACCCAATGTTGCTAGGGTTCTTCAGGGCAGGTGGCTGTGGATGTGGGGGGCTCAGGCAGGAGGCTGGGGATTGTTGGGGCGCAGGAGTAAAGGCAGAGGGTGGGAGGTGTTGGGGAGCTCAGGAGAGAGGGAGGTGCAAGATAAAGGGCGAGAGAGAGCACAGGGGCTGGGAGGTCGGGGGGCTTACCATGGCTGCCAATGGCAACAAGGGTGGTGCTAGTCTGGTGCCTCCTCCTGGGGCACTGGGGCTGTGCTGTCCTGGTAGCTTCTCGTGGGGGTGATGCCTGATTCCACCCCCAGACACACACTGGCAGCTCCTTGCTGGGGAAGGCAGGCCAGGGCTGGGCTGCCCAGGAGCTCCTTGAGCTGGGGGGAAGACTGGAGGGCTGGGGCTGTGTTACCCAGCCCTCCTACCTGTCAACTCTTTGGGGAGGGCAAGGCTACTGGCTAGCAGGCTCCCTTCTGTCCGGCACTGTGGTCACTCTGCAGTATAACTGTCCGCTGTGCTGCCTGTCCCCTGTGGTCATTGCAGAGTATAACTATCCCTTCTTTCAGACTCCTCCCTTTCCATGTTATGGAAAACAATAAAATTTCAGGCACATCCTATTTTTCTGGCACAACCATACCCTGATCCTGCTTTAAGTTAGGATAAGAGAAAGCTGCATATCAGATTTTGTAGTCTTAGCTCTTTCTGTTTAGGAGAAATTCTTGAACGAATGGACTCACAGAGGAATGGACAAACAGAAAGAAAGAAGATGCACAAACTCTCTCTATATATAATCTATATCTATATCTATCTTTATATGCAGGGCTCGACAAATAATACAATTTACTCGCCCGTGGCGAGTAGATTGTAACCCGGAAGAGCCGGGTTCGGGCGATCTGCCATGCGCAGAATGATCTGCGCATGCGCAGATTGCCGGACGCCCGGCTGGCGAGCAGGGCTCGCTGCGGATTTGGCGAGTCCTGGGTCCCTTAGCCAAGATAAAAGGGTAGCTCATATGTGGGTTAGGCAAGATAGTTAGTGAGGCCTTGTGTATTCTTAAAATGGTTTGATGGTATAGCTGTACCTGTATTCCTGTCCTGGCAAACACCCTACTGGAAACATAGCTTATACTGTCAAAGGTACTTTGTTTAAACCAGTTTTCTGAATGGAATAAACTGTGCTAACAATAGGACTTTTTGCTAGGAGAACTGTATCTACTCTAGGGCTTTTGTCGCCATGACAATTTTATATGGGGTAAATGATTTTTTTCCTTCCCATCTCTGACATAGCTACACTGATAAAACTTACTGGACTGAGAAGCTTGGTTGCTTTTTTACTTGCCAACTCTACCCATTTCTGCTGTTGAATCCTCAATTTTTCCTTTGTCTTTGTGGGAAGGGGCAGCATTTTGTGCCTTCTGCCTTTGATTCGAGATATTGTCTCTGTTTCCCTCCTCACCGCTCCTTGGTTACTTTGTACATCGCTCTTGTCGGCATGACCTCTGAGAAGCAGAAAAGGAAGATGAGAAGGAACACTGGTTACAGAGACACTTTACAGTCCATGTTGGCAGAGAACTTCTGCTCTGTCTGAGATGAAGCATCAACCTCACCCTTGGAGAAGTCATCTAGTGGTACAACAAAACTGAAGCCTGCACGCTTAAATCTCTCTTGGGAAGGTAATCAGCAATTGGACTTCCTCAGCTGTGAGCATAAAGTAGGCTCTCCAGAGGGGCTTCACTCCTTCTTCACTGCCATTCAGACTACTTCAGAATAAGAAAAAAAAATCCTAGGGCTGGTCTGCATTACTGGGGGAGATCTAACTAAGTTATGCAACTTCAGCTACATGAATAATGTGATATAATTAGATCTACTCACCTTGCACTTCACCTTTGATACTCCAACTCAATGAGATGTTGAGAGCGACTGGCAATAGATTTATCATATCTATACTAGGCTTTATAAATCAACCCCCGATGGACTGATTGCTGCTGATCAGTCCAGCTGGTAGTGTTGACACACCCTCTTAACTTAGAAGTGCTTACTTGATTGAACAAGGCTTTTTCTGGAGCACATGTCAAATATGGGGAAGATCTCTCAACTAAGAAATTTTCCAGTCTGGACAGTGACAAAGAAGATCCTCCTTCCCTGATTCATTCTTTTTCTCTAAGCTAAATTTTTTTACTTCCCCTCTGCTTGTACAGGAGATAGAAGGTGCTACCTTTGGAGCCTGAAACGGAGTTACCAACTTCCTCAAAAAGGGCTTCTTTGGTGTGTCTAGACTACAGGGTTTTTTTGAAAAAAGTGGCCTTTTTCCAAAAAAATTTCCCCTGCGTCTAGACTGCTGCCATGTTCTTTTGAAAGTAAATCAAAAGAACGTGGCAGTTTTTTCGACTGCAGAAAACCTCATTTTACGAGGAATAATGCCTTTTTTTGCAAGTGATAGAAATGTAGCCGTGTTAGTCTGGTGTAGCTGAACAAAAACCAGGACTATGTAGCACTTTAAAGACTAACAAGATTATTTATTAGGTGATGAGCTTTCGTGGGCCAGACCCACTTCCTCAGATCAAATAGTGGAAGAAAATTGTCACAACCATATATACCAAAGCATACAATTTAAAAAAAAAGGAACACACATGAAAAGGACAAATCAAATTTCAGAACAGAAGAGGGATGGAGGGGGAAGGTAAATGTCTGTGAGCTAATGATATTAGAGGTGATAATTGGGGAAGCTATCTTTGTAATGGGTAAGGTAATTAGAGTCTTTATTTAAACTTAAGTGTAAAGTGTTGAATTTGAGCATGAATAACAGTTCAGAGGATTCTCTTTCAAGTGTATTCTTAAAAGGCCTTTGAAGCAGGATGCAGGTAATCAAGACGTTGAGACAATGTCCTTTCTGGTTGAAATGGCAAGAAACTGTTTTTTCTTTGTGATCCTGTCTAATATCTGTTTTGTGGGCATTGATCCTTTGGCAAAGTGTCTGAGATGTTTGTCCAATGTACATAGCAGATGGACACCTTTGGCACATGATAGCATAAATTGTATTTCTGGATGCGCAGGAATATGTGTTCTTGATCTTATAACTCACTTGGTTAGGTCCAATAATGGTATCAGCAGAGTGCATATGTGGACAAAGCTGGCAACGGGGTTTGTTGCAAGGGAAGGTACCAGGGTTGGTATTAGTGGGGAATGTCCTGTGGTTGTTGGTAAGAATCCTCTTGAGGTTAGGTGGTTGTCTATAGCAGACTATGGGTCTGTCTCCCAGTGCCTCTCGAAGTTTAGTATCCTGTTCCAGTATAGGCTGTAGTTTATTGATAATATGTTAGACAGGTTTAAGTTGGGGGCTGTAGGTGATGATCAGTGGTGTTTTATTGTTGGTTTACTTGGGTCTGTCTTGAAGTAGATGGTTTCTAGGTATTCGTCTGGCTCTTTCAATTTGCTTTTTTATTTCTCCGGGTGTGTAGTTGAGGTTTATAAATGCTTGGTAGAGATCCTGAAGTTTCTGGTCTCTGTAAGTGGGATTAGAGCAGGTGCGGTTGTATCGAAGGGCTTGGCTATAGATGATGGATCGTATGGTGTGTTCTGGACAGGAGCTGGAAGCATATAGGTAACCGTATGAGTCAGTGGGTTTTCTGTAGACACCACTCTGGTTATGACAATTTTCTTCCACTATTTGATCTGAGGAAATGGGTCTGGCCCACGAAAGCTCATCACACTGCTCTACTGCCAAAATACTTCTGAAATAAATGTAGTCAAACTTTACTAATTCTGGGTCACTGAGAACGAAAATTATGCTTAAAATTGTTGATTGGCTCTAGTTTTCAAGATATGCTGTTGGATCAGTATATACGACCCTTGACTTGCGAATGGCGGAGGATAAGTGAGTTATAAAGGGAAGAGATCTCAATTTAAACCAGAAACTATAATACATCTTTGACTGGATCTATGAATAAATCTATGACTGGGTTTGGACAGTACTTGCTTTTTAGGCAAAACAATGAATGATGCAATCTGAAGCTGGTATTGCGTCATACATGATATGAATTGCATCATGTTATTCCTAGAAGTCATGGATGATGCAATCATAACGAAGCTTACATCACTCTGCTGAACAAATTGCCCTATATCAACTCTAGAAATCATACAGTGTCGTGCTCTCTTATTTGTCAGTGTTTGATTTTGCAAAGGCATACATTTCTGTTTAGCCAGAGTGAGCAGAGATGCCTCGTACTTGTGTGAACAGTGCAGATAACTTCTGCTGTGTTTGTGGTGAAGTGACTTTTGCATCACAAAAGCGCAGTATAACCACTATGGTTAAGAAAGCCTATCACCTTTATTTTGGCTGCAAAATTGGAGATCAGGACAAGAGATGGGCCCCACACATATGCTGCAACACTTGTGCAACAAATCTTCGCCAGTGGTTGAACAGGAAAAGGAAATCTATACCTTTTGCAGTGCCAGTGATTTGGAGAGAGCCAACAGATTATACCAGCAATTGTTACTTCTGCGTGGTGTCTCCAGTTGGGAAAGATGTGTCAAAGAAGAAAAAGTGGACTGTGCATTATCCAAACATTCCATCAGCTATACGCCCAGTACCCCACAGAGAAGGGCTGCCGGTTCCTGATGCACCAGAATCATTCTCGCTTGAGTCAGACAAGGAAGAGGAAGAGGAAGAGGATGAAACTTCTGGTCCTGAACCATCAATGTCACAGGACCCACATTTTTCCCATCCTCCTCCTCTGAACCACACCTCATAACAGAAGGTGAACTGAATGACCTTGTCAGGGATTTGGAACTACCCAAGAGCAAGACAGAGCTGTTGGGCTCCAGACTACAGCAGTGGAATCTCCTGGCAGGTGATGTTAGGGTTTCCATGTTCCGTGACCGTCATGGAAGGTGATCTTGTAGCCTGCAACAACATCGATGGTGTGATGGCAGCCCTCAACATCGTTCACGATCCAGATGAGTGGAGACTGTTCATTGATTCATCGAAGATGAGTCTTAAAGCTGTTTTGCTGCATAATGGCAATGTTTTGCCATGAATTCTAGTTGGTCATGCAGTCCATATGAAGGAAACCTATGACAACATGAAACAACTTTTGAGGTGCATCAACTATGACCAAAATCAGCGGCAGCTTTGTGGCGATTTGAAGGTTGTTGCTCTCTTGCTAGCTCTGCAGACTGGATACACAAAGTACTGCTGTTTTCTCTGCGAATGGGATAGTCGTGCAAGAGATTCTCACTACATCAAGATAGATTGGCCACTCTGACAGTCATTGGAGCCTGGAAGGAAAAGTGTTCAGCATCCGCTACTTGTTGAATCAAGGAAGATTTTGTTACCACCCTTACACATCAAGATGGGTCTGATGAAGAACTTTGTCAAGACCATGGACAAAACACAAGCAGCTTTCAAGTACCTCCATGGAAAATTTCCAAGGTTAAGTGAAGCTAAGATAAAGAAGGTGTCTTTGTTGGTCCTCAGATTCATGAACTTCTTTGAGATGATGCATTTGACCATGCACTGCGTGGCAAGCAAAAGACGGCATGGAAAGCCTTCCAGTTAGTGGCAATAAATTTTCTCGGAAACAACAAGGCAGACAACTACAGGTTGTTGGTGGAAAACCTCCTCAAGGCATACAAAAGCCTTGGTTGCAAGATGTCACTAAAGATAAATTTTTTGCACTCTCATCTAGATTTTTTTCCACTGAACTGCGGAGCAGTGAGCTAGGAGCACGGCAAGCGATTTCACCAGGACATTGCAACAATGGAGAAACGCTATCAGGGCAAATGGAGCCCATCAATGTTTGCAGACTATTGCTGGACAGTGACAAGAGATGCTCCATTTAAGGAATACAAGAGAGAAGCCAAGAAGCGCCGAGTAGACACTGAATAGGACTAAGCTATGTACTTAATAGTTTTTTGCCTTTTGTTTTGTAATAAATTTTATTTATATAACCCTTTTGCTGATTTTTAAAGTGTTACATGAACAGGACAGGTGAAATACTATCATGTAAAGCAACCATAAACACATGAAAAGACCTAGGTTTACAATTTATGATTAAAACTCTACTATCTACACAATATACATAGACGTAAAATGTAAAAACTTAAATATCTTGGAAACAGTAGCCAATCAGTTGTTTTAATTGTCATATTTGAATTCAGCCCATCAAAAAACATAATAAATAGCACATTTTATCTCTGAAGCAGACGACTTCTAAAAAATTGTAGACCAGTGTCACCTAATAAACCATCTTGTTAGTCTTTAAAGTGCTACATAGTCTTGTTTTTTTTTTTTTCAAAAGTGCTCTTTCGAAAAAAGGCATTATATAATGCAAACTGTGCTTTTTCAAAAGAGAGCATCCAGATTGCCTGGGTGCTCTCTTTCGAAAAAGCGGCTTGCTTTTTTGAAAGTACTGGTTGTAGTCTAGGTGCTGTTTTTCGAAAGAGGCTTGCATTCTAGACGTAGCCCTTTAGGAGAATGGAGTCTTCTAATTAAGTAGATGATCAAGATACTTTAATAAGCAATTTATGGTAGCAAAAGTAGAGAATTTTTCTGGATGAAGGCAAATAAACAAAAAAAGAAAAATCTTTTCTGTTTCCTCTTTGGTGGTATAAAAGCAAAATTTATGTAAGTTTTCTGGAAATTCCCAAATGTTGACATTTCTGTGGGTAGGTCAATGGGCAAATGTTAAAAATGGAATAGAGACCAGAACCTTTCATTAACTCTTCCATCAGCAGATCCTTCGGTGTCAATCTTTACTAAATCCTCTTCTGTCCTTCTGGAAACCAGTTAAGCTAAATAACACAATTCATTTCGAGGAAATACCAAAATTCAGGCCATTCTAAAAGAAAACTGCTTTTCATCTTTGGGAAAAACCCCATAAGCTCCCTCTGTGGGCTCTGCATGTGCTGTCCACAGGGAGCATGCCATACAAGTGGACTAGCTGCAACAGTAAGAGATTCACTCAGGGGAATGGCACCTCAAGAAAAATGCATTTCAGCATGTAGTGGCTTTCCTGGACTTTCAGCAGATAGATTTATTCACATAGGGCACAACTGGATTATGAGCAAGTATTGCAGCAGGTATCCAGACCTCTGGGCAATGGCTCCATCCCTTAGAAAATTCAGGTTGGCATCTCCTTTTCCTTTTATATCTCTCATTTTGAGGATGCTAATAAAAATAGACTTGGACAACAGCAGGGGAGCCAACAGCCCTGCTGGGACCCTGTGTAAGGTTGGGGGGCCCGGCTCTGTGCTCCCAGAAGGGGCAGAGCCAGGGCAGCCAGCCCTCAGCACTGCCCAGAGCATGTCACACCAGCCTCCCCCAGTCCTTAGAGCTGCCTGGAGCATGCTATGCAGCACTCCAGTGGCAATTGAAAGGTTCCAGGGCTTTCCTACTACAGCAGCAGTGGCGATAGCCAAAGCCTCGGACTCTTTAGAATCACTGGGTCCCAAAGCAGTTGCCCTTTGCCCACCTCCACCCATCTCCATTGGTGACCCTGGACAACTATAATCAATGGTCCTAGGCCAGGTTTAAAAGACTGAGAGATGCTGTGCGGACCTTCTAAGAAAACCATTTCCACTGTTGGTTTGGTCCATGAAAGGAATATGCTGGAAGAGCTAGACATTATCAAGAGACTTAGGAAGATCTTATTAGCATCCAGAAAGAAATCTTCTTCAATAGCATGGTGGTGCACTGTGAAGAAACCCTCTCCAAGATATCTGGCATTCCTCTTGTTCTGCATGTGTTTCCAGAAAAGTTGTTTTCATTTCCCTTAAAAATCAGGCCTCTTTTCTGTAGGAGGATGGATAGGAGACTTTTATATGGGCTCTCATTTTTTTGCCCTCCTGTTCTAGCCTTCTCCTTGAAGATTATCCATATACCTCCTTGGAGTTTGAATTTAGTCCTTCAGTTCCTTCTCCTTTAGCCCCTTTCACATATTTCCCTCTCTTTTCCTGGAAGGTGGCTTCGTAGTGAATTTAGCCACACTTGTATATCTCTCTTTATGGTTTTCTTTATGGAAATAAAATGGTCCTATATGTGTGCCTCTATTTCCTTCCTAAAATGTTGGCCTCATTTAATCTTAATGCAGGACATAGTTTTGCCAAATTTTGTCTCTAATCTCAAGCAAAGAAGGGAAAGGCTATAGTTCAGTCTCCATGTGCTTACAGTTCTAAAGTTCAGTTTGGATAGCATTTAAGACTTCAGGCTTCTAGATCCCTTTTTCTTTTCTTTGAAGGGCAGAAGCCTGTCAGGTTTCCAAATATGACAGACAGATAAAACACCTATAAAATTAGTAATACATTCCTTTTAGTCTTCACTGAGTCTCACCTTACAAAGGTAGCTTTGGTCTTTTCATCTGAGATAGGTGAATATACTCTAGAGGAACTTTACAGCACAGATCTCTTCTTGTACATTACCTGTAACTATTATAGATTGAATGGCTTTGCTTCAGTTGATGAGACTTTTGAATGATGCATTCACTGTGTAGCAATTCAGTAGGCCATTCCCAAGCCAATTATCCCTACTATCATTAATTGTTTGGGATTCTGGCGGTTCCTCATAACTTGCTTCTTTCTTGCTTAAAAAAATAAATAGGGAAAGTAACTGTTGAGGGATCTAGATGGATATAGCAGCTTTGCCTGTCCTACTTTGAAAGCTTGTTTATGGGGAGTGCCAAACTGGTCCCATTTGTTCTTGCCTATGAAGTTGGGAAACAGAAAGAAGTTTCTTAACTCATTTCTTTCTGGCATAGACTGCATTCTATTGCCCAGTCATAAGACCCTTTATTATGGAAAGTTTTTAAACTTTAGTTATTATAAAAAACTAGATTTTCAGTATAGTGTATACATGTCCAGAAAGCATTTTGTTCCATGATTAGGGCTTCTATTCACGGTGTTAATACAAATAAATAAAATTAATTAATAATAAGCATCAGAGCTTAGTTAACTGAAAGATGCCAAAAGGAGAGAAACTCCTTGCTGCTATTCTGCCTAATATGGATATGAGAAGATAACTGTTCATTCTGAACCAAGTGAAAGTTGGGATCTAGAAAGCCATTTTCTATGAGAAAATACTTTTTTTGAAACTGCTGCTTTCTGCCATTATATCACATCATGGCCATATAGCTAAGTGTGTTAAAAAATGAGACCAAAATAACAAGATGTTAAAACTTAATGTACAGACTGAAAAAAGACGCTTAGACTCTTAGATGCTTAGCTGTTTATAAGAAGAACAATTAGGAAAAAAGCTGTAATGAGCAGCAGCTTTAGGGAAGTAATATATTATCAATTAGTCATGATGAATAACAAGGAAAAAGTCAAGATTAGTGAAGCTGAGAGTTTTTATTTCATCAAAATATAGTATTTTGCAAGTAGTGTTTTAGTAGAATCTGAATAAAATATACCATAAAGGAGACTGGATTAAAATAAAATGATTCTGGCCCTAAAGTATAATGATACTGTCACAGCACACTCCATTTCATTGCAAGAACTCCAAAACTATAAGAAGTGGGTTGGCTTAGAGGCAGCAGCTTGTTAGCTTTCTGGAAGCACATTTGGAAAGTTATAAAAAAAACAGGAAAATCAAATCTAGCATAAGCCTTTTTGAACTGAGAACTCATTTAAATTCACCGTTTTGTGCCCTTTAGACTCAAGTTATTGAACCATGATAATTCATTTTTCTGCAGAGAAAGTCACTAACTGCTTATGAATATGCAAGCAGAACAGCCTTTTAATTTAACTGATTACAGAAGGTCAGTTAAGAAATAAATATTCAGTCTGATAATGCTGCTTTGGATTTAAATTATTTGTTAACGCTTCTGAATTCTGCTCCCTTTTATAATATATAATTTTCAAAAGGAAACATAATTTGCTTTATTGTGTCCAATATGGTCTAGAAATTCTTTTGACTTCCAACATTTTATTTAGGCAAGAGCATTAGGCAAAATGTTTTGTTTAGAGGAATTGCACATATGGAAATGGAGCTGCTCTTTAATTGTTTATGAATACTTACGTTGACCTCATTATTGGGATGCTCACTATATGAATATATTGGCTTAGTTTAATAGCAAGCTATAAAGAAAATCAAACCGGAAGAAAACAGTGGCTCATAAGGTGAACAAATGTAAACTAAGTAAACATTTAAGGGTTGTTAAGAGACAATGTTGAAATTATTAACTGTAAAGATTCTACTTCCTGGCTCCAGCATGTTTACAGAACTTGTTTTAACAAGTGTGAAAAAGCCCAGGAAGTGACAAAAATGCAAGGACTATAGCAATTTAAAAAGTAACTCCCCTCATGAGGGTGGGGTTGCTATTCAGAGAGTTGTTCACAGAAAGCAGACTGGGATAGGCAGCAACTGGGTGTTTGAAGAAGCCAGGCATGCCCAGGCTACATCAGGGGATGGTATGCCTTCAGGCAAGATAGATATATGTAGACTGTTATCTTAAGGTCGTTGTTCTCTAAATTATTTGTTCTTATGTTAAAATAGACAGTACTTTGGTTTTGAGAAGCCTGTTTGGTTTCTATATACACCACTGGTCATAAACTCCCCTTCTGCTCCCATTTCCCTTCCCACCCCCACCCAAATTATTGCAAGCACTGAATCCTGTTAGACCTGTTAAGTATACATAGTTGATAATACTGTAGTCTGGATTGCAATACCCTATGTAAGAGTGGGAAAATTGTGGAATTTCATTCCCAGAGAGGTAAAGAGTAGGGATGTGAATAGGTAATCAGTTACCTGGTAAGCATCACCCTTAACAGCTTAATGAGTGATCTTACCAGGTACCAGTTAACCAGAACTCAGGAGCAGTCCAGTCACGGGTGAAGGACTACTCCAGTCCCCTGGGAGTAAGGAACTAGCCTCTCTGCATGGAGGGCTGCTGATTGGGGCTGCTGGCTCCTGGTTTTTAAACTGGCTCCCCTCAAGGACCGGCTCCACTTGCCACTCCATGCTGCTTCCTCTGATAGAGAGGCTGCAGCGCTGGGTGGCAGAGGGCTCCCTGGAAGCAGGGCTGGGAGCACACTGGATGCTGGCCCCATCCTCAGGGACTATAGAATAGTCATGTAACTGATAAGTATTTTTATGCAGTTACATGATTATTCAAATACCCGATATCTAACATTCCTATGGAGCATGCAGGAGGTTCTGGACCTTATTGCTGTCTGAGAAGAGGAATCTATTCTCACAGAACTACGAACTAACAAAAGGGATAGTCTAGATCAGGGCTACTCAACACGCTGCCTGTATTGCCCATTTGTTTGCAGCCTGTGGTGTAGTTTGAGTTTACACAGGGCTCAATACACTGCCTGCGGGTGGGATCCTTTGAACATGTCCTCCATTGTGAACATGTTCCACAATGGCGAGTCAATACAGTGGTCTTCTGTTGATATGTGTTTTAGTAGTTAAATTCCTGGTCTGTCATTGCTCATTAAAAGTGCTGTCATATGGGTGGAAAACAGGTAAATATTGATTTTTATTAATATCAGAACTGACTTAAATGGGGCCTGCGTGTTGTGTAGTCTTGCCTTAATTTTTGTATTCATGCCCCGCCAGTATGAAACCCCACTTAAGTTGCAGCCCTCAGTATGTGCTGTGAGTATCATTGTGGTCCTCGGAGCTTCCAAAGCTAAGTAGCCCTTGTCTAGATGGTACTGGGTCCTGCCGTGAGGGCAGGGGACTGGACTCGATGACCTCTTGAGGTCCTTTCTAGTTCTAGTGTTCTATGATTCTATGAAATGCAGGTATTTATGCCAAGATTGCAAAGGGCATGGAGGAGAAAGGATATGCCAGGGACTCCTAGCAGTGCCACGTGAAAATAAAGGAACTGCGGCAGTCATATCAAAAGACAAAAGAAGCAAATGGATAGTCTGGAGCACTGCCGCTTCTACGAGCAGCTGCATGTGATCCTTAGCTTGCCTTGCCAGTCTGTGGATTCCTCCCAAAACACTCAGGCAGCCTCGGGCAGTAGAATGGTAGAGGAAGAGGCGAATGGTCAGTATGTGAGTGGGGCAACCAAGGTCACCGAGAGCCAAGAACTTTTTATAACTTTGGAGACAATTCCCTCATCCCAGGACATCTGACAGCCAGACACTGATCCTGAGGAGGGCACTTCTGGTCAGTTTGTTTTTTATCTTGCTAAAAGTGGGTTAAGGTAATCGAGTGTGATCTGAGGTGGCCAATGTGCCTACATGGTGGGGGGAGTGGTCCCCAGCACAGTTTGTTATCCTTTCTGGAGACACAGCAGGAGTCCTCCCTGCATAAAGCTCTCATAAAAGAACTCTTTAATATTTCTCACAAGGTTTCTGGGGAGGCCTGCCTTATTCCATCCTCCATGGTAGGACACCTTTCCATGCCAAGCCAGGAGTAAGTGGTTTTGTGTCATTGCAGCACAAAGCATTGCAGAGTAAAATCCAGGTTTCTGGCCACATTCAGTCAGCCTCTGCTCCCTATCACTGTGTGTGCTTTGGGAAAGACTGATCTCTTGCATGGCAACTAGGATGAAGCAGGGAACTGATGTCTCTGCAGTAAACCTCTGTTTGCTCATCCCCAGTGAAGCATGGTTTAAGCCCCTGCCCTTCCACTGTTTGACCCTCTCTCCCCTGCTCACTCACTCCTGTGTCAAGGGAAAGTTGCACTCCCCCAACAAATGGGGTGCCAAACACACAGGCGCCACATGAGCCTCTGCCCTCTTCCTCCCGCAAGATTGTGCCCCAGCCTGTCCCTTACCATGGTTGCCTCAAACCAAGTCCAACTGCTCCCTAAGAACTCTGAGGTGTACCTGATGCAAAGAGACTGCCTAAAACAGGGGTGGGCAATACTTTTTGATGGGAAACTACTCCAAGATTTTGGAAAGTGGTCAAGGGCTGCACTCTTCCATGGTATTAATGAAGGAGGAGTTGTGAGGTCTGTGAGGGAGGTTGGGTGCCGAAGGGAGCTTGGGTAAGGGATTGAGATGCAGGAGGGAATATGGTATCTGGGAGGGAGTTTGAGTGAAGGAAGTGGTTGTGCCCTGGAGCACTGGACTGGGGTGCATGATTTTGGGATGTGACCAAGGGCAGAAGAGGATTGTGATGTTTGGCAGGAGATTGAGTTGTCAGATCTGGTAGAGGGTATGGGTGCATGTGGAGTAGCGGGGCAGGAGTAGGGGGTACAGGGATGTGGAAGGGAGGGTCTAGGGTACCAGAGGCAGGTTCTGGCCAGGATACTTACCAGCCAGCAGCCAAACCTGCCTGCGTCCCTGCCTGCAGAGCTAAGGCTTGCAGAGTTTAAAATGTTTCTGCCTGCTCAGCCATGTGCTTGAGTGAGTAACTGAGCAGGAGGGTTGTGCTTCGTGTTATTCAAGCAGACAGCTTCTATCGGCCAGTTTCTATCCAGAAACCGGCCAATGGGATTGTGCTGGGGGTGGGCACAGTGTCTGAATCTTCCCTTCTCCCCTCTGGACTCATAAAGAGAAAGTGCTCCACAGCTGCATTTCTGAGCAGCGTGCAGGGCAAGCAGGGGAGCTTGCTTGGGGCTCCCCATTGCCTCTGCGGGTCAGATCCAGTGGCTTGGCAGGCTGGATGCAGCCTGCAGGCCATATTTTGCCCAGGCCTGGCCTAAAAGCATAACTGTGGCTTTATACGTAACACATCCCTATTGTTTTTAGACAGACATTCATTTTGTTCTAATAGATTAGGCTTTACGCTTTATGATGTATCTCCTGTAAAGTCTGCCATTTTTTTTGTTACAGTGGGAACAGCAGTCAGCTTGTTGCATACTCCCCTAGCTTCACCAGTTATCTGCCTATCTAGTGAAGAGATATTCAATGAGTAAATGCAATCTACCAACTTAGACAGGAGGCACATAAGCAAGTGGAGGAACATGCTGTGAAAGGAGATGTGTGTGGAGTGTCAGGAAAGGAGAGAACATAAGAATAGTCATACTGGGTCAGACCAAAGGTCCATCTAGCCCAGTATCCTGTCTGCTGACATTGGCCAATTCCAGATGCCCCAGAGAGAGGGTACACAACAGGTAATCATCACGTGATACCTCTCCTATCATCCATTTCCTGACAAACAGATGCTAGGGACACCATTCCTATTCATCCTGGCTAATAGCCATTGATGGACCTAACCTGCATGAACCTATCTAGCTCTTTTTTGAACCCTCTTAAAGTCCTAGTCTTCACACATCCTCTGGCAAGGAGTTTCACAGGTTGACTGTGTGCTCAGTGAAGAAAAATGTCCTTTTGTTTGTTTTAAACCTGTTGCCTATTAATTTCATTTGGTGACCCCTAGTTCTTATATTGTGTGAATAAGTAAATAACTTTTCTTTATTCACTTTTTCCACATCAGTCATGATTTTATAGACCTCTATCATATTCCCCCTCCCCCCCGACTTAGTCTCTAATTTTCTAAGATGAAAAGTCCATGTCTTTTTAATCTCTCTTCATAAGGGACCTGTTCCAAACCCCTAATCATTTTTGTTGCGCTTTTCTGAACCTGTTCCAATGCCAATATATCTTTTTTGAGGCAACCACATCAGTACGCAGCATACGGCATGGAAAATGAAGCACTAGGGGTACGTCTACACTACAATGTTAATTCGAACTAACTTAGTTCGAATTAGTTAATTCGAACTAAGCTAATTCGAACTAACTGATCTAGACTAAAAAACTTGTTCGAATTAGCGTTTTGCTAATTCGAATTAGCATGTCCACATTAAGTGGACCCTGAACCGAGCTTAAGGATGGCTGGAAGCAGTGCCGGCAGGGCATCAGAGGAGGACTTAGAGCATGGAGATGCTGTCTCAGGCTAGCCGAGGGCTGCGCTTAAAGGGTCCTGACCCCCACCCCGGACAGACAGTTCTCAGGGGTGCCCTGCTTGCAAACCAGTCCTGGCTTGGAGTGCCCGGAGTGCCCACACTGGGCACATCACAGCACTCGGCCATCATCCCGGCTGCACTTGCGGCAGGCTGCCATCTGAGGAGAGGGGGCAATTGGGGGGCTGCAGGAGAGCTTCCACCCCTAGAAGCCCGCAGAGCCAGCCCAGTCCTCCCCATCGGGGGCTCGTACCCCATTTCTCCATCACCTCCTTCCACTTACCCTTCCCTAGCCCCTTTTCTTGATGTACAAAATAAAGGACAATTGTGTTCAAAAATGGAATCTGTCTTTATTGAACAAAACTGGGGGAGACTGGGAAAAGGAGGTGGGAGAGGAGAAGAGAGAGGGTGGAAGAGGGGAGGGCAACTAAAATAATAAGGGGTTTAAACAGGTCCCATATAAAGAGAGGCTAAAGAGACTGGGGGTATGTCTACACTACCCCGCTAGTTCGAACTAGCGGGGTAATGTATGCATACCGCACTTGCTAATGAAGCCCGGGATTTGATTTCCCGGGCTTCATTAGCATAAGCGGGGAGCCGCCATTTTTAAATCCCCGCTGCTTCGAACCCCGTGTAGCGCGGCTACACGGGGCTCGAACTAGGTAGTTCGGACTAGGGTGCCTATTCCGAACTACCGGTACTCCTCGTTTCACGAGGAGTAACGGTAGTTCGGAATAGGACCCTAGTCCGAACTACCTAGTTCGAGCCCCGTGTAGCCGCGCTACACGGGGTTCGAAGCAGCGGGGATTTAAAAATGGCGGCTCCCCGCTTATGCTAATGAAGCCCGGGAAATTCAAATCCCGGGCTTCATTAGCAAGTGCGGTATGCATACATTACCCTCCTAGTTCGAACTAGGAGGGTAGTGTAGACATACCCTGGGACTTTTCAGCTTAGAAAAGAGGAGACGGAGGGGGGACAGGATAGAGGTCTCTAAAAGCAGGAGTTGGGTGGAGAGGGTGCATACAGAAAAGTTCTTCATTAGTTCCCATAAAGAAGGACTAGAGGACACCAAAGGAAAGGAATGGGTAGCAGGCTTGAAACTAGTAACAGAAAGTTGTTCTTCACAAAGCAAAGAGTCAACCTGTGGAACACCTTGCTGCAGGAGGCTGTGAAGGCTAGAACTGGAACAGAGCTTAAAGGGACGTGAGATCAAGTGATGGAGGTTGGGTCCTGGAGTGCTATTAGCCAGGGGGTAGGAGTGGTATCCCTGGCCAAGGTTTGTGGAAGGCTGGAGAGGGATGGCACGAGACAAATGGCTTGGTCACTGTCTTCGGTCCATCCCCTCCAGGGTCCCTGGGGTTGGCCGCTGTCGGCAGACAGGCTACTGGGCTAGATGGACCTTTGGTCTGACCCAGGACGGCCATTCTAAGCTCAGGGCTCAGGGTCGGGAGTCTCAGTGGACCCCCTTGATTTTCATGCACACCTGCTCCTGGGTGGCCGCTCTAGACCAGGCGGGTGCCCGCCTCTTGCGGTCCCGGGCAAGCTCCCGGGAGCCGCCAGCCTGGTCCCGGGAAGAGGGGGAGGGCTGGGGAGCATCGGGTGGGTGGCTCGATCCATGCCAGGTGCAGGGTCTTCTGGCTGGGTGCTGGCAGGCTTGCACCTGGCACTGGCACCGTAGCCAGCCCGTGCCCCTTTAAGAGGTCCGGGGCCGGGAGGGGGGCAGTAGAGTTTCCCTGGTGTTGGCCAGAGTGGCCACCAGGGAAACCTGGCGAGGGCTAGCCTCCCACTAGTTCGAATTAAGGGGCTACTCAGCCCTTAATTCGAACTAGTAAGTTCGAACTAGGCTTAATCCTCGTAAAATGAGGTTTTCCTAGTTCAAACTAAGTGCTCTGCTAGTTCGAATTAAGTTCGAACTAGCGGAGCGCTAGCGTAGCGCCTATGAAAGTTAGTTCGAACTAACGTCCGTTAGTTCGAACTAACTCTGTAGTGTAGACATACCCTTGGAGAGAGTGTCGTTGTCCATGGTGGATGTGATTAACTGCATGGTGGCACTCCAGGAGTCCTACTTGCACAGGCTCCCCCTCCGATCCTTGTAGACCAACGTTCTTCTTCGAGTGGTTGCTCATGTCCATTTGAAGTAGGTGTGCGCACCGCGTGCACCGCGTCTTCCGGAGCGTTTTCCCTAGCGGTACCTGTAGTGCCGGCAGGGCGCCCCCTGGAGTGGCGCCGCCATGGCAGGGCATAAGTACCCCTGCCGGCGCTGTGCCACCTCAGTTCCTTCTTACCGCAGTGACAGTCGTTGGAGCGTCTCTATCTTTCTTAGTCTCCTAGTTAGTTAATGGTTCCCGTTCTCACATTGCTTTGTAAATAGTTCTTGTAGTTAGATAGTTAGGTTTTTTGCTTTGTTCCTTCCCCCTTGGGGATAAGGAATGACAGGGCCGCAAGGCTTAAAAACGTGTGCTGACTGCGGGAAGTTTATGCTCAGGGGCGACCCACACGACAGTTGTCTTAAGTGCTTGGGTGAGGCACATCTGGCTGTTGCCTGTAAGATCTGCAAGTCCTTCAAGCCCCGTACCAGGAAAGAAAGGGTTTCCCGCCTGAAGCTTCTCCTCATGAAGACAGCGCTTCAACCGGTGCTGCTGGAACAGCCCGCGGTGCACAGTGCACTGGCTTCCACGTGGGAGGCTCCTCACCGGCACCGTGCATCGGTGTCGAGGTGTCGGCACCGGTCTCACTCTCCTCCGGCTAAGAGAGTGAAGAAATCCCGGGGAAGGTCCCCCTTGAAGAAGGCAACTTCGGCTGCGCACCGCGCCATGGGCTCACCGGTGCGCGTATCGCCCCCACCGCACCGTCGGCACCGAGGAGGCCTCGGTAGTCCTGGTCGCCTGCCTCCACACCGTCCGTCCATGCCGGATACGTTCGAGGCAGCGCAGGACCTTATTAGCCTCAGGACCTCCCCTCCATTCTCGGTTGACTCGGAAGGGTCGAGGTCACCATTGTCGGAGGCTCGGCTGGCTATGGCTTCGCCCCAGGATGGCCCAGGTCGGCATGCTAAAGTGGCTTATGCGTCGGGACCACCCCATGTGGGGTCAGTACCGATCGCTACTTCGGCACCCTTCTCGACGCCGAACCATCATTCTCAGGGAGCTTCCAGCCATGCGCGAACTTCACTGCAGTTGAGCTCCTTGCCAGCTCCCCGCCTGGCGGTGCCAGTGCCGTATCTGAGTAGCCATGTGGCGTCCACTCAGACATCTCTCTCCTCCATGGAGGTCACTCAGAAGCCGGCGTCCGTCTCCGTGCCTTCATCTGCACCGGCATCGACGTAGTGGTCTCGACAGGCACCAGGCCTGGGTACCCCGGTGCCGCAACCGCCGGCCACAACTCAACCGGCACCGGGCCTGAGCACCCCTGTGCCGCAGCCATTGGCGGCATCTCACCCGGCACCGAGCCTGAGCACCTCGGTGCCACAGCTGCTGGCGTCTCAACTGGCACTGGGCCTAGGCGCCCCGGTGCCGCAACTGCTGGCGACTCAACCGGCACCAGGCCTGGGCACCCCAGTGCCGCAGATGCTGGCGACTTATCAGGCACCGGGCCTGGGCACCCCGGTGCCACAGCTGGCGATGTCGCAGTCTGTACCAAGTCTGGGCGCCCCGGTACCGCAACTGGGTGCTGTAGAACTCTCGGCACCAGGTCTGGGTCTCCCGGTGCCGCAACAGTCAGCGAATCTTCCGGCACCGGGCATGGGTCCACCGGTACCGCAGATCGCTCGGCCCCGCCGTACTCATGCGGGTAAGCCAGAGTCCATGGCACTCTTCCTCGGCTCCACCATGGCTGGAGTCCGATTACTCTTCGGACTCGGATGCTGTCTCCGTCCATTCGGGCTCTTTGGGAGCATCCTCGGCCCACTGGTCCAGGTCCAGGCATAGGAAGGACTACACTCAACAAACGTGGCCTCCGCACCTGCAGTGGCCTTTCTGGACCCCCTGGGCCTACCATCAGTGGCAAGGTCAGCTGCCTCCTTCTCTGGGGCCGGGGACTTCAGGGCACCGATCCCAACCGTCGGCGTGCCTGTCCCGGGCCCTTCCCTCCCCTCTTCGGGCGCCGCAATCCGATCCAGCGGCACCGCAATCATCGGCACCGGAGGTGGACCCATCGGGAGCGCAAGCCGCCCAGATGGCACCACAGTTGGCAACAACTGTTCCTGTGCCAGTGCAGGAGTCATCGTCGTCGTCTCCGGACGAGGCACTAGCAGACCCTGCACCGAGTCTGCCGTCAATGGATGCCCGTACGCACCAGGACCTCCTCCACTGCATGGCTTCCAACCTGGCCGTTACAGTGGAGCCTGTCATCGAGGACACGGATCCAATGGTGGACATCCTCACTGAAGATGCGCCTACGCGATTGGCCTTACCGCTTAACAAAACGGTGTCAAAGATTACCAATGCCCTGTGGCAAACGCTGGCAACCTTGACCCCTACCTTAAAAGGGGCCGAGAGGTGTTATTAAGTCCCAAACTCGGGGCATGAATACCTGTATTCACAACCCATCCCCGGGTCCTTGGTCGTACAAGCCGCGGCCCAAAAGGAAAGACTCCCTCAGCCTGGTCCTTCCCCAAAGGCGAGGGAACCTAAGTGGCTGGACCTGTTGGGCCGTAAGGTTTACACCACAGGAGCGCTGCAACTCCACATCACGAATCAACAGGCGATGCTAAGCAGGTATGCTTTTAACACCTGGCAGGCTGTCGAAAAGTTCCAAGACAGACTCCCTGTGGAGGACCGTCAGGAGTTTGCGGCGGTTGCCTCCGAGGGTAAAGTCATCGCGCGGACCGCTCTCCAGGCAGCTCTGGACACCGGGGACTCAGCAGCCTGCACGATGGCGACTGGTGTCGTTACGCGTCGGGGGGCATGGCTCCATGTCTCGGGAATTCCCCCGGATGTGCAGCATATGATACAGGACTTGCCTTTTGAGGGCAAAGCTCTGTTCTCGGAGCACACTGACTCTAGGCTCCATACCCTAAAGGACACAAGGTCTACCTTGAAGTCCTTGGGCATTCACACGCCGGCTCCGCAGCGGCAACAGCTGCCCTATAGGCAGCAGGGGAGGGCGCAGCCCCAGGTCCCCCGTGGGGATTACTGGAGGCGCCACTCCCAGGCCTCCGGTGGAGGTTCCGGGGCGGCCGCGCACCCTCAGGGCGCTAGGGGTCGACGGCGTCGCCCCAGAACCGATGCCCAGCGGGGAGGTCCTCACGGTCCTTCCCATCAGGGCAAGCCCCAGTTTTGATGCCCTGTTCGAGAGTCCCGTACCAATCTCCCGCCCTGGCCCCCTGTTTGGGGCCAGGCTATCCCTTTTTGCCCAGGCATGGGCCATAATAACATCAGATGCCTGGGTTCTGAACATAGTGAATGGAGGCTTTTTTATCCCGTTCCTAGGTCCGCCGCCCTCAAAACCCCCTTCTCCGTCCCTAGTAAGGGACACCCCTCACGAACACATCCTGTGTCAGGAGGTGTCTGTGCTCCTCGAAAAAGGAGCAATAGAGGAGTTTCCTCCACATCTGCAAGGAAGGCGTTTTTACTCCCGTTATTTTGTTGTCCCCAAGCCAAAGGGAGGGGTCCGCCCCATCTTGGACCTTCGAGATTTAAACAAGGCGGTCATAAAACACAAGTTCAGAATGGTGACCTTGGCTTCGGTCATCCCAGTGCTACAATTTGGAGACTGGTATGCAACTCTCGACCTCAAGGACGCATACTTCCACGTGGCGATCAGACCCAGCCACAGGAGGTTCCTCAGGTTTATGGTGGCCCAATCCCATTTTCAGTTTATGGTGCTCCCTTTTGGTTTATGTACGGCACCGAGGGTGTTCACGAAATGCATGGCGGTGGTTGCTGCATATCTCCACAAACAAGGCGTGCACGTGTTCCTGTACCTCAATGACTGGCTGATCCGAGGTCGCTCGTACGGGCAGGTAGAAGTTCACGTGGCACTCACAAGAGCCCTCTTCCTAAGGTTGGGACTCATGATAAATGTCGAGAAGTCATCCCTGACTCCCTCCCAACAGATAGAATTCTTGGGAGCCCTCCTCGATTCGAGGGTGGCAAGGGCATGCCTGCCCAAGAACAGTTCCTCTCCATAGTGGAGCTGATCTCGGGGTTAACCTGGTTCCATATCACGACCCCTCGGGTCTGCTCCAGGCTCCTGGGACATATGGCGGCGTGTATGTACACGGTCCGCTATGCCAGATTGAGGATGAGACCCCTGCAGGCGTGGTTGGTGAGGGCCTTCAGCCATTCCAGTGGTCTTTGGGACTCAATAATTACGGTGGCCACAGAAATTCTAGATTCCCTCCTATGGTGGACCCAGGAAACTGTGGTATGCAGCGGGGTTCCTTTCAGTGCCCCACCCCCCTCCCTGACGCTGGTCACCAATGCGTCCGACCTGGGCTGGGGAGCACACCTTGGGCGGCACAGGACTCAAGGTTTTTGGTCCCCCTCCGAGTGAGCCCTGCACATAAATGTCCGGGAATTGCGGGTGGTGAGGAGAGCCTGCGAAGCCTTCCTGCCAAGGCTCTCCCACCGCTCCATCCTGGTTCGTATGGACAACACAGCGGCGGTCTTTTATCTCAACAAGCAGGGTGGGGCGTGATCACCCCCCCCCCCTGCAAAGAGGCCCTGCAACTTTGGCACCTGTGCGTCACGCACGGTATCACACCTCAAGCAGAGTACCTCCCGGGGTGCAAAAACCTGCTAGCGGACACGCTGAGCAGATCCTTTGGAGCCCACGAGTGGACCCTCAAGGACTCGGCTCTCCGCCAGGTTTTCCACAGGTGGGGTTATCCCCGCCTAGACCTGTTCGCCTCGGCAAGCAATGCCAAGTGCAGGAACTACTGTTCCCTGCTGGGGCTGGGGAAATATTCCCTGGGGGATGCCTTGACGACCGTGTGGCCAGAGGGCATCTTCTATGCCTTTCCCCCATTTCCCCTAATTTCCAGGGTATTGACCAGGGCGAGGACCTTTTGGTCCTTGATCATTCTCATAGCCCCCAGGTGACAGACAGTTCTGGTTCCCCATACTAGTGGACATGCTTGTCCAGGACCCAATAGCACTCCCTCTACTCCGGGATCTGCTAACTCAACTCTGGGGCAAGGGGATCATGGTTCACCCGGATCTCCGATCTCTCCACCTAATGGCATGGTTTATCCGTGGTTGAACCAACGTGAAAGGGAATGTTCCCAAGAGGTTCAGATGGTTCTCCTCAGTAGCAGGAAACCCTCTACTAGACGGTCGTATGCTGCCAAGTGGTGGCGCTTCTCATCTTGGGCATCCCGGAGAGGAGTACACCCGTTCTCGGCTCCTATTCCAACTATTCTTGACTACCTTTTCCAGCTTCGGTCTAGTGGCCTTTCTTTTTCTTCTATCAAAGTCCATGTGGCATCTCTCTCCGCCTTCCACGTTGGTATGGCAGGAGTTTCCCTTTTTTCTAACCCGGTGGTTAAAAGGTTTCTTACTGGCCTGGAAAAACTGTACCCTTCAGTGAGGGCCCAGCTTCCCGCCTGGGACCTTAACGTGGTCCTCCACAGGCTTATGCTACCTCCCTTTGAACCGCTGGCCACGTGTTCCCTGCAGCACCTTTCATTAAAGGTTGCTTTCATCGTGGCCATTACGTCGGCTCGAAGGGTGTCAGAACTAAGGGCGCTAATTGTAGACCCGCCCTATCTTGTTTTTTTCCATAACAATGTAAGGTTAAGGCCTCATCCAGCTTTCCTCCCGAAGGTGGTTTCACCTTTTCACCTGTCCCAGGAGATTTATCTCCCGGTTTTTTCCCCAAAGCCTCACGCCTCCTCTAAGGAGCAGGTGCTTCACTCCCTGGATTCCAAGCGGGTGCTGGCGTTCTACATTGATAGGACCAAGCCGTTCCGTAAATCACAACAATTGTTTATTGCATTTGGGGACAGGGTGAAAAGGTCGCCTATTTCCACACAAAGGCTATCAAGATGGGTGGTGCAATGCATCACGGAATGTTATCAACTGGCTGGTAAAACCCCACCCAGGGTGAAGGCACACTCTACCAGGACGCAGGCGTCCTTGGTAGCCTTTGATGCCCAGGTACCAATCACAGAAATTTGCAGAGCAGCCACCTGGTCTTCCCTTCACACATTTGCAACACACTATGCGCTACCTCAGCAGGCCAGGGAGGATGCAAGGGTAGGCTCTGCAGTCCTCGAATCTGTGATGTAAATATGTAAATTTATATCCGATTATCTTTGTTCTTAATTGGTGCCTTGTCAGTGTTGCATTGTTCAAATAAATCTGTTTATTATTCACCTTTCTTCATGTCTCTGGTGGTATGACTGCTCCGACCCCTCCTCCGTGGGGTTAGCTTGGTAGTCACCTACTTCGAATAGACATGAGCAACCACTTGAAGAAGAAAATAACGGTTACTTACCTGTAACTGTTGTTCTTCGAGATGTGTTGCTCATGTCCATTCGACTCCCACCCTACCTCCCCTTCGTCGGAGTGTCCGGCAAGAAGGAACTGAGGTGGGGCAGCGCCGGCAGGGGTACTTATGCCCCGCCATGGCGGCGCCACTCCAGGGGGCGCCCTGCTGGCGCTACAGGTACCGCTAGGGAAAACGCTCCAGAAGACACGGTGCACGCGGTGTGCACACCTACTTCGAATGGACATGAGCAACACATCTCGAAGAACAACAGTTACAGGTAAGTAACTGTTCTTTTCCTTCCTCCCCAAGTTCCATAGCCTCATCTTCTGGGGCTCTAGAATGTGGAGGAGGGTGCGAAGGGCAGCCTTACATTCAAGCCTCCAAGGTTGCGTTGTGAACCAAAAAGCTGTCCTCACAATTGTGAGTACCACCCTCCCCTGAAACTCCTACCCTGGACTCTTTTTCTGTCGGTGCTCTGTGTTCCCTTAATAAAAATGCATGATTTGTGAACAGTCTCTTTATTGCTTGTATTGAAGGGGTAGAGGTGCTACAGGCAAACACACTGAATTCAAGGGTACCTTGAGAGCAACATACATGACTCTCAAAACTGACCGTTCATAAAACTGTCTTTCAAAGCATCAAAGCTGCTGCCCGGGCTATGCTCTCCTTATTGTCCCGGTGTCTGAATGCTCAGAATTCCTGGCCAGGCGCTGAGCCTCAGCATTCCACTCAGACAGATACGTTTTCCCCTTCCTCTCACAAATATTATAGAGCACAAAGCAGGCTGCCAACACAATGGGAATGTTGCTTTCACTGCGGTCTAACCTCGGCTATGTCTAGACTGCAAAGAAAAGTCGGAAAAAGATACGCAAATTGCAATTTGCAGTTTGCGTATCTTTTTCTGCTTTTCTTTTGGAAGAGACTTTTCCGAAATTTGGCCTGTCTACATGGGGCCAAATTTCAGAAAAACTTCCTCTTTCAACACATCCCTTCTTCCTCATACAATGAGGATTACAGGGATGGCGAAAGAATGCGTCCAGTTTTTCAGAAATTGTTCCAATGTAGACATAGCCCCAGTTAGCAGGCTGTAGAACCATCCCTTTAAACACCCAAAAGCACATTCTACCACCATCTGCACTTACTCAGCCTGTAGTTGAACTGCTCTTTGCTGTGGTCCGGCTGCCTGTGTACAGATTTCATGAGCCACGGGAGCAAGCGGTAGGCTGGATCTCCAGGGATCACTATTGGCATTTCAGTGTCTCTGACTGTAATTTTCTGGTTGGGAAAAGAAGTACCAGTTTGTAGTTTTCTGAACATGTAGGGGTTCTTGAAGATGTGTGTATCGTGCACCTTTCCTGACTTTCCCACATTGCTATCAGTGAAATGGCCCTTGTAATCCACCAACCCCTGTATCACCATCAAGAAGTACTCCTTGCAGTTTATGTATTCCTTGGCAAGGTGATCAGGTGCCAAGATGGGGACGTGCATTCTGACTATCACCCCGCCACAGTTAGGGAACCCCATCACGGCAAAGCCCTCCACTATGTCCTCCATCCTTTCCAGAGTCACTGCCCTCCATAGCAGAAGGGAATTGATTACCTTAGCTACTTGGTTCATAACAGCACCCCCTATAGATTTCACCACTCCAAATTGATTCCCAACTGACCGGTCCATGTCTGGCATTGCAAGCTTCTACAGGGCACTTGCCTCTCACTTCTCCACTGTCAGAGGGGTCTCGTTCTGGTATTCTTGTGCTTCAGGGCAGGGGAAAGCAATTTACAAAATTCAATTAAAGTGGCCTTATGCATGCGAAAGTTTTACAGATATTGTTGATCGTCCCATACCTGCATCACAATGCAGTCCCACCAATCTCTGCTTGTCTCACGGCACCAGAATCGGCATTCCACTGCGTCCAGAGGATTGAATGTTGGTAGCATTTGCAATTCACTTAACTCAAGTGCTTCCCAGAACTGTATGTTCATGGCCTCCTGAGATTCTTTCTCCTTCCAGTGGACCCTGGATACTCTCTGTACATACTCCAGCATTAGGCACACCAAAGTTAACATCAGCATCATAAAGCTTTGATGATGAACAAGATCCACGATGAAGCCCATGTGCACGTTGCTGTGAAGTCTGTGTGGATAACCAGCAAAAGAAAAAAGGTTCAAATGGATTGTTTGCCATTATGTGTGGGGATGAGTGCATTATGGGTTGCTATGACATGCTCAGAACTATCTGCTGAACAGTTTTGGTCCCAACATGCCCTGGGAGCATAACCTGGAACACAAAGGGACACAGGCACAGCTGCCAACAGCGCATCACACTCAAAGTCTACAGTAGCCACATACTGGGGATGTGCTATTTCAAACTACATTGAATTTTTGTTCACAGAGTGGACACGTACCTTTGACTTTACAAAATTGAGTGCTAAAAATAACCTTTATAATTTGACTTGATCTCGTATTGTAGACATGGCCTGAAAGTCTAAAGCCTTCATAGTTGTTGATGCATTTAGTCCTTGTCAACATAAAAGTCTCTTTGTTGACAATGGGTGAGAATGATAGATGTAGTTGAACAGCTGAACTGAATGTGGTTTAACTGGAAATGTAGCCAAGGACAAACTGTTCAGCATCATTCCTTCAGTTACTCTTTTGCAGTTAAATAGTGTACAACACTAATTCAGATACACCCATTGTCAGCAACAGATATTTTCTTCTAGTACAGGCAAGGCTATAGGAACTAACCAACTATCGATCAGTGAAAAATAAATTTCTAAGGCTTTTAAAGAAAACTTAATAATTTAACCAGACTAAACACCATCTGGCAAGGTAAACACAAACTCCATAAAGGCATCTTATTTGGAATCGCTGTGAATTGTACCAGTGGTAGGGGAAAACATGTTTTTCTTCTTTCCACAGGGGAGACAGTTTCAGGCAGCTATCAAAGGCTGCGTCTAGACTACATGGCTCCATCGACGGAGCCATGTAGATGAGGGTTGCAGGCAAAGGGAAATGAAGCGGCGATTTAAATAATCTCCGCTTCATTTAAATTTACATGGCTGCCGCGCTGAGCCGACAAACAGCTGATCAGCCGTTTGTCGGCTCAGTGCGCTAGTTTGGATGCTTCCCTGCCGACATCAAAGCCCTTTGTCGGCAGCCCCGTTATTCCTCGAGGGATGAGGTTTACCGGGGCTGCCGATAAAGGGCTTTGATGTCCGCAGGGGAGCGTCCAGACTAGCTCGCTGAGCCGACAAACAGCTGATCAGCTCTTTGTCGGCTCAGTGCGGCAGCCATATTAATTTAAATGAAGCGGCGATTATTTAAATTGTCGCTTCATTTCCCTTTGCCCAATAAACAAATCTACATGGCTCCGTCGACGGAGCCATGTAGTGTAGACGTACCCAAACTGAAAACACTGCTTTGATCCAATTCTGTTTTGTGCTGCATTAGTAATGAGACTCAGGATGTACAAAAAATTGCTTTCAAAACTTATGAGTATCAATACAACTTGATGAGTCTGTTGTACAGCTCTGCCATTTGCTGTGTATGTTTCTGGTATTTTTACTGAAGACTAACTCTTTTATTCATAATGTTTCCAGCGGCAGTCAAAGTTCTCCATGTTTACTAGATTTGTCACATTGGTCAGCATTGCTGGTGATAAGTCAGAGAAAGGTAAAAGAAGTGACCTTGTCACATGATCTGAAACATTGCAACTAGTGCCTCATGACTCAACTTTTGTATTGTTTGTGATGACATGAGCTCCCTTCACCAATAACTCCTTTTTCATCCTGGAGCAAAGTGACATTGAATAGACAGCAGTAATTGGTTATTTCACATATGGCAATGAATATACAATTTAACTTACTCATACTTAGAGTTACAAGTCTTACTGGATGGGATCACATAACCTCGCTAGTCTGATAAGAGGGCAGCAGCTTTGAATATTTGGGAAGCTGTGCAGTAGGCCCCATTTCCAAAGGAAGAGAACTGGGATCAGATTGCAATGCAAATTCAGCAGGGAGAGTCTGAGGTACTTTTAATTAATAAATTAATAAGGGAGGAAGGAAGGAAATTCCCTAAACCATCTTCATTGCTGTGAAATGGTCAGTTCTTATCCAGCAGTGATAATCAACGTAAGAAGAAAGGCCTATATTGGAACTCAGTACTGTAATCTTATTTCTGCCAACAGTATTTGTATTTGTATATGCCAGAGTTATATAATCTCATATGCTCAGGAATTGAGTTGATCTTTAAAAAAAAAAAAAAAAAGTTAGCAGGGAAGATTCCTCTCCCTCCCCTTCTGTCTCCTTCCGGCAAACATTGCATAGTAACTAACCTCCATTTAAAGCAGGGGTGGGTAATAACTTTTTGCCAGGGGGCGGGGCCTCAAATAGAAGGGGCGGGGGTAGGAGGTTTCCAGGCGTCCTCACCCACAGGCCATGATTGGTCTGGGGGTGGGGGAGCCCCTTTGTCCCTCCCAGATTTCCTCTAGGCATCCATGCTTCTGGAGGTCGGAGGAGATTTCCTGTGCTCGAAGCCTCCTCCTGCCCTGTCAGAAGTGCATGGCACTTCTAAGTGCCACGCACTCCTCACAGGGTGGGGGCAGGGCGAAGGAAACTTTGTGCATTCCCCTCACCCCCAGGCCCTGATTGGCCTGGGGTTGGAGGAGCAGCAGGGCCTCCGTGGACCAGATCAACCTGCTTGGTGGGCCGGATCTGGCCCGTGGAGGCTCTTTTGCCCATTCTTGATTTAAAGGCTATTGCAAAAGGCAAGCTACTAAACTTAGTCTTTTGATGGTCCAGTCACATAAACATATTACAGATATTAGTAGAGAGCTGTGTGGAAGGACTCAATATTTTCCTTTGTTAAAGTACCATTTTTTCATGTAATACTGTAAAGATATGTTTAATACTCAGGCAGTGGATGATGTAACAGCTGAAAAATGTGATGCCACCCATTTAAAATTCCATGTAGTGGATAGTTTGGTTAACTAATAATGTAAGTTGGCAGTTCTCAAACTGTGGACTGGACCCACAAGGTTGGCTGCAACCCCATTTGAATGGGGTTGCCAGGGCTGGCTTAGACTTGCTGAGGCCTGGGACCCAAGCTGAAGTCTGATCCTCACTGTCCGCAGCCAAATCCAAACCACAAGCCTGGGGTCTTCAATCCTGTGTGGTGGGCTCAGGTTACGGGACCCCCTGTTTTATGCTGAAGGCATTGGGCTTCAGATTTGGAACCCCAGTGTAGGGCACAAATATCAGCTGGATGCAGGTTTTGGCCCCCCCTCCTGGGAACAAGCAGTAATTTTTGTTGTCAGAAGGGGGTCATGGTGCATTGAGTTTTGAGAACCCCGAAATAAATACTACAAGTATGTTATGTGAATTCAGACAACAGCTAATATGTATATGGGAATCTTTGGTATGAATATCTAATTAATCTACTTACCCATCCAAATCTGGAGTGTCATAAAAAGTCAACTTAAAAGTCAATTTGGAAATGTTCATTTAGGGAGAGTTTCACATATCTTCCATCTTATCTTTATGGGACTGATGATAAACTAGACTTATTCTCTCAGTATATTTTTCCAGATAGTGCTGACTTTACTAATGAAATCATTTGATACGATTGGCTGGATCTGAATTTAGAAAACACTGCTCTTGAGATATTTGCAGTCATGTTACTCCCGGTGATATTTGTTAGATTTTGTAAGCAGTGGATCAAGCCAAATCAGAAATTGGACGCAAAGCTTCTGGGGAAAATCCAGATGCTTTGGTAAGTAGTATTTATGATTTTGGTGGGTAATTTTTTCAATCCATTATCTAGGCTTGGTACAAAAGTAGGTTGTTTTTCATATGAGGTTTTAAAAACAAGGTTTTGAACATTTGTGGTAACTGAAAATCCCAAAGTAATTTCTAGGGCCTGGCCTGGTTTCAAGTTGAATATTTACATTCTGCCTTCCTAAATTCTCACTGCTTTTTAACATAGGTGATATATAGTGTAGTTTTATACCACTATACCACTTCTCTGTTTAATTCCAAAAGTGACTATATTACACCGAACAAAATTATTAATTATCTTTCTTTTATGGCGTATGTGTCATGAAGGAAAGAGATTTTTCTCCTATATTTATACATCAGTATTCATCAAGAAAGGATGTTGGGAAGATACTTACCCTAGGTCTGGTCTAATGAAGATGAGGTTCTATCAAAGATTAATGTGGTTAAAGAAGAGGTATTGGAATAAACTGAAGACAAGACGTGAGATGCCTGGACCAGATGGTATACATCTGAAGGAACTTGTGAATGAAATGCACTTACATGTCTTCCATTAGCACAGTATATCAGTACCTCATAATCTTTAATGCAATTATTTGCGTAACAGTCTTGTGAGCCAGAGAAAGTAGTGGTATCCCCATTTTACAGATGGAGAACTAAGGTACAAAGAGAATAAAAAACATGCCTATGGTCTCACAGGATGATTGTGGCACAGTAAGAAATTGAACTTGGGTCTCCTAAGTTCTAGGCTAGTGCCTTGAACACTGGGCCATCCTTCCTCTCTATATTAAACCTTTATACTCAACGGCTGTGTCTACACCGGCATCCCTTCCGGAAAAGGGATGCTAATGTAGCACATCGGAATAGCAAAATCCGCGGGGGATTTAAATATCCCCCACGGTATTTGCATTAACATGGCTGCCGCTTTTTTCCGGCTTGGACATAAGCCGGAGAAAAGCGCCAGTCTAGACGTGATTCTCTGGAAAATAAGCCCTTTTCCAGAGGATCTCTTATTCCTACTTTGAAGGGATGCTTTGAAGTAGGAATAAGAGATCCTCCGGAAAAGGGCTTATTTTCCGGAGAATCATGTCTAGACTGGCGCTTTTCTCCGGCTTATCTCCAAGCCGGAAAAAAGCGGCAGCCATGTTAATGCAAATACCGCGGGGGATATTTAAATCCCCCGCGGATTTTGCTATTCCGATGTGCTATATTAGCATCCCTTTTCCGGAAAGGGATGCCAGTGTAGACATAGCCCATCAGTATGGGCTTGTGCAGTATGTCTTATACACTGTGAACTGTTTGGTTAAAAGATATAGAAATGCAAGCCCATTACCATTGTCATCAAGGACTTCAGAGGTTTTGTGTTTACTGACATTTTCTCATGAAATTCATTGGAGTTAGTTTCTTGCTTAGAAATACTGAAGAACACTGACTTAAATAAGATCTTGTCGTTTGTTTCCTGTAGTGTAGCCAGGAAAAACAGTAACAAGCTGTCTTCTTAAAAATCACATTCCTGGAAGATATTCTGGCAACCTGGATATTTAAACACATTCTTAAGAAAAACAACATGTCTTCAATTAGAAATTATGTTCGCTTATTTTCTTTCTGATATTGTGAGATTACAATTTACCGTGGACATTGCATGAAAGTCTGAAATAGCCAATATCCTGTTTTGGGTCTATGAATTGGCTGTAAATGAATGCAAGGTGCTTTATAAGCTAAATATGGGAAAAACAGAATTCTCACCCATTATGAAGTTTTGATATTAGGGCTGAGGAAGTTTATGTAAAGATAAAGAAAAGAGTGTGAAACACTGGGTTCCAGACTAAAGACTGAATGGCATTTCTTAGCTCAAAGTCAAATTTCATGATTATTCTAAAAAGGTAAATTCTGAATACCAATAAACAGGCCCTCTCTTTTTCCTGTCATTATTCTTTGTACTTATCCACCCTTTAAAAACTCACATAAAAATGTATCCTCTGGCTGTAGACCATCTGGACAGAACCCAATCAGCATATCTCCTTATTCAACAAGAAGAGTTGTTGTTTAAGTGTTCCAAATTGTTCTCTCCATGCACCTTGCTCTGAGGATACAAACTACAATCTAAACTATTTTATGGGCATCATCACCTGAACTTCAGTCAACCAAAGGGATATTCTGCCACTAGCCTGCACCTTCTCTGTGTACAATTAAACCTTTTTATGGCAGGTTCTTTTACATTAGGTGGAGTAAAGATCACTGCCTGTCATACTGACCAGTATTGTTATATTGTTATCTGTTTAACACAGATAATGAATAAAGGATAGGCTGGGTCTCCCAAAACAACATTAGGGAGTTCCATCTTGTTGCAATCCCTGTTACCGGTTGAATCAATGTCCTAACTTGATCAAATTCAGATATACCAAATCTCCCGAATAATTGTACAATTCTGGGTCCCCCTGGAGGAATTCAGGAACTATGAGCCACCAAAGCCTGCACATCTTTTCCAGTTTATAGGATTATGTGCTACTAGGGAGGTAGGGCAGCTAATAAACAGTCCCACCACAATTGGAGAAGCCCATTTATTCAAAGCCCATTGTAATTCTGGGGACATTTCCAGACTTTACCACCTATTGATGGTCCAAAGCAAAGGGTTGTCATGCAATTATTATCACAATAGAAATGTTGACTTAATGCTGAACTGATTTACTTCAGATTTATGATTATTTGGGGGTAGTCAGCTGCCATTTGACAATAGCAACCCTCTTCTGGAGTGGGTTTTGGCTCTTTTCATTTGCATATCCTTGTGCTGAACAGTAAGAAAAAACTCTTCATAGGAATCTGGCTTTCCTTGTGTGGCTGTTCTGGTTCTACAGATTGTTGTTTATTTAGTTTAACTGAAGTTGCTGTAAAATTTCCAATGGATTAATGAAATAGTGGTGAAATAGTCCCACCATTATGAGCATGTGATTCTGACCCAGAACCCCAGTCAGAATAGGGGGATTTGTCAACCATTAGAAACTGCACTGGCTGTTTGCGTTCGTCCAACTCCAAATGCAGCCTGTATGCTCTTCTTAGAAAAGCCTGCTGACCCTTTCTGGTGGTAGTCAGCCAATGCTGAAATGTCCTCCACAGCATCTTGTACCTTTGACCAGTTCTCACTGGGTATGTCTATGCTTGCCCCCTAGTTTGAACTAGGGAGGCAAATGAAGCATACCGAAGTTGCTAATGAAACACGGGATTTAAATATCCCGCGCTTGATTAGCATATTCGCGGCCGGTCGCTATTTTAAAAAGCCGGTGGCCCGAATTAACTCGCCGCGTGTAGACGCGGTAGTCCGATCCAAAACCTTTCCCTCAAATTAACTGTTTCTCCTCATTGCACGAGGAGTAACAGTTAATTTGAGGGAACGGTTTTGGATCGGACTACCGCGTCTACACGCGGCGAGTTAATTCGGGCTACCAGCTTTTTTAAATGGCGACCAGCCGCGAATATGCTAATCAAGCGCGGGATATTTAAATCCCGCGTTTCATTAGCAACTTCGGTATGTTTCATTTGCCTCCCTAGTTCAAACTAGGGGGCAAGTATAGACATACCCTCTTACTCCTTCCCCCCAAATGAAATTCACATGGATTGCATTAATGTGAGCATTAAGAAATGGTCATAGCTCAGAGTAGGATCCATGCTTTGCCACCAGTTATTGTGGAGAACAGTGGATAGAAAAGTGGAGTGGAAGTGCTTTATTTGAATGAGTTGCCAAGCTAGCACTGTTTCTTGGAAAAGACAAATGAGTTCTTTCACAGTATACCAAGAAGAATTTATAGAGCGGTTTAGCTAAGTGCAATGCTAAGAACAAGAAGTAATGCCTCCAGAGTCAGTACAGCATCAGGGTAGACACAATACTTTAGTTATGTTTGTGAGAATTTTTGTGTGTTGCTTCACAATGAGGTTTCTTAAGTTCAACTAACTTGAGAGGAATAACTTGAGTACAGATAACTAGAATTAACTGCAGATGCATCACTTGTGATGCAGAGCAAGAGATAAAGAATTAGAATCAAGCCTGGATTTTCTGTATTGCATCGAGGTGTTTTAGATTACTAGTGTCTGTAGAATTTCATTAATCCATTGGAAATTTTACAGCAACTTCAGTTAAACTAAATAAACAAACAAAATTAGATTCTTATTGACTTAAATACAATAATTAATCCATACATAAGTACATTATTTTGAGGTTAAATTCAATTTAAAAAATCCTCACACTTCCATTTTTCATTATTGCATTGACAGTATGTAAACAGATCATAAATATTGTCAGGCAAAGTTGGAGGCTATGACAATTGTGTAGGAACAATTAAGCTTTTAGCACTCCAAGAGACACGAGAAACAGTTTTGTCATTTGCTATTGCTGAATGTTTCTGTTAAAATAATCATCAGTGAAATAGTTAACTGTGTTGTTTTTTAAATAGTTATCCTTGCGTTTCAGGCTTAACAACCCACTGAGATGAATGGCATAGTTCTTAGCTTTCAGGTTGCATGAAGCCTGTCTGCAGACTCTGGAAGACAACACTTCCATCTGTTTACACTCTGTTCACATTTTCGAGGTCTTCTTTGCAGCCACAATGACTAACTGATTAATTTTAAGAAAGGTTAACCGACAGTCTGGAGTGTATGTTGCTTAGACAAGGATTGAATTCTGTGCCAAATCATGTAGTTGCAGAAAACAGAGGGCTTGTTTTCAGTATAGTTTACTCTGGTGTTATTGGAAACGGACTGATTTTTTAATACAGTACTATTTCCTGCACCTAGACTGTATAGTGAACTAACTGTGCTATTAGACCACTAGGGGTTTTCGTAGGCTCATAGGATTGGAAGAGACCTGAGGAGATCATCAAGTGCAACCCCCTGCTAAAAGCAGGACCAATCCCAACTAAAGCATCCTAGCCAAGACTTTGTCAAGCCAGTACTTGAAACATCTGCTAGCAATTAAGAGAAAATAAGTGGGTATATAGACAAAGCTACTGGCATCTCCTCTCACACAATTGAGTTTCATCACCAAGTTTCACCCTGACTAAAGTAATGATTTTATTTTTCTCATGGAACTTGTCTTCACAAGGGAAAAAAGTATGTCTTGAGTTAATTAAAGATACGTCATAGTGGCATAGCTGCAGCTATGCTGCTCAAATGCTGGAATATAGACACTTGTTATGGTGATGGAAGGGGTCATTCTGTTTGCTGTAGTAAATCCATGCATTTGAGGAACAATAGCTATGTCAATGGAAGAATTCTTTTCTCAACCTAGCTGCATCTACAGTGGAGGTTAGGTTGAACTTACGATGTATCTAGGTTGACCTAAGTTTTAGGGGTAGCCAGAGCTCACTCAAAATGAAATCCTTATGAAAACAAGTTTTCATGTAAATTACCAAGTTGTATTAAAATTAATGTAAGAATACATTTCCCCCCTTAGTGATTATTATTTGGATTTGTTTAGTTTACATCAGCTGTTTACATATGGCTGATTTCAGTTACCTTACACATAGCATTAAATTTATTTATTTATCTATCTATCTGTCTGTCCCAGAACTCCTTTTAAAAACAAATTGTGGCATGTCCAGGCTCGAAGAAAAAGATAAATTCATGGATAAAACTTAAATGAAATCATAAAGAAAAAAATAGGAATTAATAACCATAAATCATCACAGTGACAACTTGAACAATATTTGACATCATGACATATAGGTATCTCCAGAGTCATAGAACGATAGCATCCTAGACCTGGAAAGAACCTCAAGAGGTCATTGAGTCCAACCCCCTGCCCTCATGGTAGGACCAACTACTGCCTAGATCATCCCTGACAGATGTCTAACCAACCTGCTCTTAAATAACTCCAGTGATGGAGATTCCACAACCTCCCTAGGCAATTTATTGCAGTGTTTAACCACCCTCACATTTTTTCTAACGTCCAGCCTAAACTTCCCTTGTTTCAATTTAAGCCCATTGCTTCTTGTCCTAGCCTCAGAGGCCAAGGAGAACAATGTTTTTTCCTCCTCTTTGTAACACCCTTTTAGATACTTGAAAACCACTATCAGGTCTCCTCTCAATCTTCTCTTTTCTAAACTAAACAAATCCAGTTCTTTCAGTCTTCTCTCACAGGTCATGTTTTCTAGATCTTTAATCATTTTTGTTGCTCTTCCCTAGACCTTCTCCGATTTCTCCACATCTTTTTTTAAATGTGGTGCCCAGAATTGGACACAATACTCCAATTGAGGCTTAATCTGCGCAGATTAGAGCGGAAGAATGATTTACACTCCTGTTAATGCATCCCAGAATCATGTTTGCTTTTTTTTGCAACAGTGTCACACTGTTGATTTATGTTTAACTTGTGGTCCACTATGACCCCTAAATTCCTTTCAGCAGTACTTTCCTAGACAATCAATTCCCATTCTGTATATGTGCAGCTAATTGTTCCTTCCTAAGTGGAGTACTTTGCATTTGTCCTTATTATACGTCATCCTGTTTAACTCAGACTATTTCTCTAGGTTGTCCAGATCATTTTAAATGTTGACCATATCCTTTAAAGCACTTGCAACCCCTCCCAGCTTGGTGTTATCTGCAAACTTAATAATCATACTCTCTAAGGCTACGTCTAGACTACATGCCTCTGTCACCAGAGGCATGTAGATGAGGCTACCAGGCATAGGAAAATGAAGCGGCGATTTAAATAATCGCCGCTTCATTTAAATTTACATGGCTGCCGTGCTGAGCCAATCAGCTGTTTGTCGGCTCAGCACGGTAGTCTGGACGCATGGGTGTCGACATCAAAGGCATTTGTCAACCACCCAGGTATGCCTCCTGGAATGAGGTTTACCTGGGTGGTCGACAAATGCCTTTGATGTCGACACCCGCGCGTCCAGACTACCGCGCTGAGCCAACAAACAGCTGATCGGCTCAGCGCGGCAGCCATGTAAATTTAAATGAAGCGGCGATTATTTAAATCGCCGCTTCATTTTCCTAAGCCTGGTAGCCTCATCTACATGCCTCTGGCGACAGAGGCATGTAGTCTAGACGTAGCCTAAGTCAGGGGTGGGGAACCTTTTCTGGGTCAGCAGCCATTGACTCACAGAAAAATCAGTCAAGGGCTACACACAAGTGAGAAGCAAAGTTAGAAGCCCCTGGCTGAGAAGGAGAAAGACACTTCCCCCATTCCCCTTGTACATCAGAGCCTAAGGGATCCCAGGCTAGTAGATTTTGTGTGCTCCAGCCCTGCAAGTAGGTGGCAGGGGGGTTGGAGCACTAGTGCCGACTCCCCAGTGCTGAGACTCGGGGGCCGGATCCAGGCAAGCCAGGGGCTGCATCCGGCCCCCAGGCCTGAGGTTCCCCACCCCTGCTCTAAGTCTTAGACCTTGTGTAAATAAACACTTAGTTTTATGGGAAGCTGGGGTGTAACTCTAACCTGAACTAGCATATTGCAGACTGAATGTTTGTGGGGACCCTGCACTAAAATTTCCTTGCGTGCTTTGAAGTAGGAATAGATTAAAGTACACGTTAGTGTATAGTATCAGGGTCCACAGAGCACTTAATTTATTGCATTCTAGTGCAGAGTAGAGTCATACCCAAGTCTGCTGTGAACTAATGGTATGTCTACACTACCAAGTTTTGTTGCCCAAATCTGCCTTTTGGTGACAACACAGTGAGAGGGTTTATACTGCAATGTGATTTTTTTTAATCAGGAAAAACACCTAGTTTCTGCAATAAAAATCTTCCACACCTACGAGAGAGGTTTTCATTTCTCTTCTCTTTATTGTTGACAAAGAGCCAGTGTAGACTCTGCTCTTTGTTTTGTCGACAGAATTGGCTTCCACCAGTATCCCACAATGCCAGCTTTGATGGCTCTGCTCATTCTTTTGATCTCTGCGGCTCTTCCCCTTTCAAAGTTCCAGAAACTATCTGCAGCGAGTGAGCTGCTCCATTTTGGGACCAAACAAAGACTAAAGGAGAGGGACAGCTTGCTGTGCTGCTTTGATATTCATCAACATAGAGAGCTTACAGGATACCACCTTCAGCAGCTGAGGATGCTATGGGAGAACTCGGAGGGAATCCCAACATGTGCAGTGATCAGCTCTGCCTTCCCACAGCACTGCGCTGTGGGATACATATACATATGCACAGTGCATTGCTCACACAGTCAGTGATTGTGCCCCCAGTGTGGACATGATCAGTCGACAGAACACCCTCTGTCAGTTTTTATTTTGTTTGACTTTTGGGTTTGTCAACAAAACTTGTTAATGTTGACATACCCTAAGTGTTCACGTAGACAAGCCTTAAATCTAAATTCCCTTTCATATAAAATCTCTTCTGAAGGCCCATAATGCATTCAGGAACCTGACTGATTAAATACATTACTTTTTTATTTCATTCCTTTATTTTTTTAATGCCAATTTTTTTCTCTCAGGTACATAGAGACAGCAACTCCCATTGATTTCGGTGAGAGATATATGGATGTTTTCAGAGAAAAGTTTTGACCCTTTGTGACTTAATTTGGTGCTCTTCATGATTACTTGCAGTTTAGCATATGTTTTATAATGTCCAACTGAAATAGAACTTGATGACTCTTACAATTTTCAAGTGGTTTCTTTTAACTTTTTCTTTACACAAAGCTAAAAATTGCAGCAGAGTGCTTACCTTGCCTTTGCGTTATTGCAAAATAAAAGAAGGAATATATTAAAGTAGGTACTGTTTGAAACACTGAAGGAACAGCTAAATGTTTGTTTTCACACATTATTGAGATTGGATGAGGATAAGAGGAATGAACAGTTAAGTGTCCTCAGATTGGCAAATACTACAGCTGAATAGCACTTAGGAAGAAATCCCACAGAAAAAACTCTCAATTTGTCCATGCTATTGTGTTAAAACAAGTTTTAAGGTTTTTATTTTATCTTTAGTTGGTGCAACCTCGTAAAAAAATCTTTTGATAAAAATGGTATTAACTGAAAAAGTAATAGAATGGTTGCAAATATTGTGATCACTTACCCCTTCTAATTTCTACCCTGAAAAATGTATTTTGGTGGTATATGTCTTAAAAGTATGTATAATAAATGAATTACTCTATGGAAAGAGAATGTAGCCATTAAACATATTTCTTGCGACTTGTTGAAATAAATACATAAATCTGCCCTGGGACATCCTCACAGCATTTGCTAGATTCTGCGTTTTTCACTAAATAGTTAACTCTTGTAATTTCTAGTTACTTTATGAATGAAAGACACATTAACCTAGAAGGGCTTCAATGGCATAATTTCTTTTAATTTCTCGTAATTGATATGGCTTGGGACGGGTGGCAAGGTAGTATTTTAAAGTTTTGTTCTGATGCAGTATAGTTGAGTTCCCTTATTGATGTTGGCAATCGTTATTCTTTAGTTCTGTGTGGAACAGATGACAGTGAGCTTCCTCTTGCTGCCTTCTTGTTTTCTGGTGTACTGTTATTTTTTTTTTACTGTTCAGTTACAAATTAGGTCAGTTATTAAAATATCATTGATCATTTCCTTTGACAACACATTGGCATTGATGTAACACAATAGAATTTGGTGGAAAGGTTAGTCTCATTTCTCTGGCTGCTGTCAGTGTATGTGAGCATATTATATCCTTCAGCTTTCTGGAAATGCTCTGTTTGACTAGGTGCTTGGGAACAGGAAGTCTGAGGTTATACATAGTGGCTACGTCTACACTGGCCCCTTTTCCGAAAGGGGCATGTTAATTTCACAGGTCGTAATAGGGAAATCCGCGGGGGATTTAAATATCCCCCGCGGCATTTAAATAAAGATGTCCGCCGCTTTTTTCCGGCTTTTAGAAAAGTAGGAATAAGATCCTCCGGAAAAGGGCTTTTTTTCCGGAGGATCGGGGCCAGTGTAGACGCTCTTTTCCGGCTTTTCTAAAAGCCGGAAAAAAACGGCGGACATCTTTATTTAAATGCCGTGGGGGATATTTAAATCCCCCGCGGATTTCCCTATTACGACCTGTGAAATTAACATGCCCCTTTCGGAAAAGGGGCCAGTGTAGACGAGCCCAGTATGTTTGCTTAGTTTCAGACTATATGATGCAAGCTCTGTTTCCTAGAAAACGCTGTGTACAGGATAGTATTTTGTAGACTACTTTATTACGTCAAACTTAAACGAACATAGCTTGATAAAAATGATGATCAGTTCTGAGGGTTTTCATAATTACTTCTCTGGTATTTATCTTAACTTATAGGGCTGTCATGACTATAGTATCTGTGCACCTCACAAGTGATAATGTACTTCTCTTCACTACACTCTGTGAAGTAGGAGAGTACTGTTATCCCTGTTTTATAGATGGGGAGTCTATGGTTCAGTGTGATTTTTCCCAAGGTTGCACAGGAAATTTGTGGCAAAGCAGGTAATTTTACCCAGGCCTTTGGAATCACAGACTAGCAACTGACCACTGGACCATTCTTCATGCCAAGATCACAAGTCGGCTCTCAACTGTAACTGGTGTGTGTGTGTGTGTGTGTGTGTGTGTGTGTGTGTGTGTGTGTGTGTGTGTGTGTGTGTGTGAGACAGAGACATACACATAATTTCTTTAGCATAGTCACAGGGCAACTTTTTCCAACAAGAGGTACTCTCAAACCTCTTTTATTTAGCGACCCTGGGAAATGGGGATTAAATGTTTCGCTGGGCCAGGGAGAGTGCTGCAGAGTCAGGAGTCAGAGTTGGGGGCTTACCTGCCATCCGGCTCCCAGAGACATACGTGGCTTTGCGCTTTCCGCCACTTCCAAGCACCACTCCCTGCTGCTATGGGACCAGTGAGAAAAAGCCTTAGGGGAAGCAGCTTTGCGCACTGCCATTCCTTCTGCTGGCGGGGGGCAGGGAGTAGGAGACGGTGTGGTAGCAGCAGTGTGCAGAGCCACTTCTTCCTCCGTACCACAAGTGTTCCCAAATTAGCGACAGCCAGAGTATTGAGGTTTAAGTATATTATAAATCTGCCACTCCCTGACCTGCTTCAGATACACACTTTGGATTTAACTATTCACTTAGGCCAGGCATGTCCAAAGTCCGGCCCGCGGGCCAATTTCGGCCCGTGTTCCGGTTTAATATGGCCCCACAGGTAATTTGGCAATATCTATCTTTTAAGGCCCCCAAGAAATCCACATGTATTGAGATGAATACATTGTAAAATCTCAGTTAATGTCAGTTGGTCTAAATCAGTTATAAATATATTTGGACACAACATGTATACTTGGTGTTATGTTCCTGTTCATATTTTTTGAACTTAAAAGTTGACAGACAACCTTTATTACCAATAATATGTAATGTACTTTACAATGTTCCTGACATATATTTCAGCTTCCTGGATTTTTTTTTCATCTGGCCTTCAGATATGAAAGGCAGACTGATTTAACACCTGTTTAGATTTGTCATCCATGTGACGAAATGAAAAGTATGCTGTTTGCAATAAACTTTGCATAAAATAGTTAATTTGCATTTAATTTTAATGGTTCAAAGAATGTCAGGCAAAATGGTCGGCCCTCACTCATGTTCACTTCATCAAATCTGGCCCTCTTTGAAAAAAGTTTGGACTCCCCTTACTTAGGCATTCTGATTTCACGAACTTGTATCTGTTTAGGCAAGATTGGGGTCTATATATTTGAAGAATGAGGCCAGTCTTCCAAAATCCAGTTCACCCACTCTATTTTTAAGTGAGTGGCTGGTACATCATCATTATTTTATTTTTATTTTTCTGATTATGAGTGGTGAATAGATATTGCAGCATTGCCAATCCCAGGCATTCAAAAATCATGAGTCAGGCCCCAAACAGTCAAGATTAGAGGTTTATCAGTAATGAGGGTTTTTTTTTAAAAAAAGATGTGTTGTTTTAATTTCCCTTGTGGCTTTTGAGCCATTAGGGTATGCATGATGCATATTTTCAGGCTCTTTTCAACAGCCATAATTTCTAGAAAAGTCTATAATGAAAAGCCAAGGGCCTCACAAAATCTCAAAAATCCTCCAGGTTTTGGGGCTTGAAGAAAACACCAAATATGCAACTTCAAATCAAATCAAATCAAATCATGAGAGTTAATAATACTGATTTTATGCCTATCTTGGTAAACTTAATGACAATTTTGCAAAGAAAGGATCTTGATGTTTTACAAAATCATGGTATCTTTCCTTATGACAGAATGTAATCATGTTTTACTTTGGATTATAGCATTCAAAACTAGGAAATATCTTTTTAACAATTTAACATTTACATCTTTTTCCAGATAAGTGCTGAAGTGGCACAAGGAGAAAAAATACTTGCAGGGAAAAAAAGCGAAGTTGCCATATATACTGATGTATTCAGTTCCTATAAAAGTAGTCTCAGGATGCGTATTATATTTAATAACCTGAGAGAAATGATCATATCTTTATGAAATGTATCATTAATACATTTGTGCTGATGTAGTGTTCATATGGAACTGTGAGCTCATGTCTGGATAGCCATAGAAGCATCCCCTTTCCATTTCCAGAATGGCAGAATAGATATATTACACCGCTAATTTTTATTTTGCAAATCAGAACTATAGAGCCTTCCCTTTGTTTAGCCTATGTGTATTTTTAATGGGTGAGGGTTTTATCATAATATTTTATTAGTACTTATTATCCTTGGCGATGTACAAAATATAGTACATATGATTTGGGGGCAAACTTAAATCATTTTATGAAAATGTGGGTTACACAAACAAATTTTGATATACATTTGAATATAAAACAGTCATTTTTTTTTAAATAAGAGCAAAGCCTTTTCTACCCTTTTTTTTTTAGCTTGTGAAATGTTACATACTAAAAAAACAATTTGTTCTACTTGAGAATGTTCAGAAATGTCAATGTGTTTTTATTCACACTTGCAGATTGTATATATTTAAAATACTGATTACAGGTAGTTAATATTTCCATGTTAAGAGTAATTATAGGTTCTTTAGATGCTTTGAGTGGAGATGCCTAAGTTGAAGGGGCAGAGAGGAGACTGATTATTATTTATTTAGATTTCAAATAAGACATCTGTTCCAATCTTGAAACACCATAACATAATTAATGATATAACAAATACAGTTAAATTATATCTAACATCTATTAGCTATCCCATTGTAAAATCTTAGTAAATACAAGTGCTTATAGATTTTCCACAAGCTAAACTAGGTGAGGTCATCTGCAGCCAAGGGTATAGCGTTGACCTCCCTAGCTACTCTGTTGTAAGAACTACACTAGGATATTTCAGTGGGATACTTAAAGTACATTTGTTATCCTAAGGGGAGATCCTCCCCTCCACACACACACACTTTTTACTGTGAGGACACATTCTTAGCCTAACTTGAGTTTGAGCAGCCTCATCTGAAATACTTGAGCTGCACAGGTCAGCCAAATCAAGTTTAAAAACACTAACATAGAAGTTAACATTTCTTGTGTGTGGATGGCACCTGATTAAAGGGCAACCTTCAAATTAACTCCTCAGTGACAACAAGCCCTTAGGGGTGTTGTTGAGGCAGCTGGATAGAAGTTTGCTCTGCTGTTGTCCATTCTGTACTGTTCTATGAATAAGCAGAAAAATAGGATTTCCATGGTGTTATGAATTTGGTATAGTCACTGGAGTTAGTTTGAGTTAGTGATTTTGATTCAGATTCAATACAGGACTGCATATGTCTGAACCAGATTTTGCAAACTGTTCAGATCAGTTTTGTTTTTTTGTGAATGGAAAGGTCTCAGGTCCTCATATGTAATAAGGCACTATATTGATGAGGACTTTAGAAGTGCTAATTAATATTAGTATGCAGGCAAGAATGCTTATATCTTTTCTACTGTTGTAAATTAGTCTGTGCTCTTTTTTTGCCTTATTCAACAGAATTTAGCCTCCTGGAATCCTTCAGACCCTGAATGCCTCCTGCTTGTTGTGAAAGAGCTTGTCCAGCAATATCACCAATTCCAATGTAGTCGATTACGCGAGAGCTCTCGCCTCATGTTTGAATACCAAACTTTACTTGCGGAACCCCAGTATGGAGAGAACATGGAAATTTATGCTGGCAAAAAAAACAACTGGGTAAGTTATTAAGAGTACTTCTGCTAAGAACACAATATACTAGTGCTTTCAGAATTCCTTTTACTATAGTAATTCTAGCCATTACCTTGTAAAATAGAGTTATTTGTATGATGTGTGCACACATATACTGTGTGTTTACAGTGGTGAAAGAAAACATGTTTGCCCCAGCTCACAGTCTGCACTCTCCCCTCCCTCTTTTGTTGACTGCTTCCATTCCATTGTCTCTATTGAATCTGATTTCCATGTGAAAGACTGCCTTCAGACCTGATGGCAGTGTAGCTGGTTTACAGATGGTAAATTTGTTTTGAGAATCATATCTTCTGTCCCACCAAAGCTATGTCTGCATGAGAAGGCTTTTTCTGGCAGAATTATTTCAGTTAGGGGTTTGACGGAGTGTGATTTTAACTATGCTGTCAAATGTCCTTACTACAGATACAGTCACACTGGCAAAAGTGTAATTTTGTCAGTGTATCTATAGCCCCACTAGTAACACTTTTCCAGTATAGTTGTACCAGCAAAGCCGCCTAGCGTAGACATAGCCTGAATGTCCTTAAAATTTTCAAATTCCATACCTTCAGGGTCTGGATTTTAGTTTCATTGAAGGCACGTGTAAACTACATCCATCTTTTGAAAGAGGAATGTAAATTAGGCAAATCGAAAGTGCAAATGAAACACAGATTTAAATATTCTGTGCTTCATTTGCATAGTCGTGTCTGAGAGCTTTTTCGAAAAACCTTTTTTCGAAAGTGAAAGCGCAGTCTAGATGCGGTTCTTTAAAAAAAACAAACCCTTTTTTTGAAAGAACCTGTACTCCTGAAAAAATAAGGAGTACGGGTTCTTTCAAAAAAGGGTTTTTTCCCGAAAAGAACTCTGTCTAGACTGCATTTTCACTTTCGAAAAACCCTTTTTCGAAAAAGCGCTTGGCTGTGAATATGCAACTGAAGTGCGGGATATTTAAATCCATGCTTCATTTGCACTTTCGATTTGCCTAATTTACATTCCTCTTTTGAAAGAGGAATGTAGTCTAGACATAGCCTAACTGAACCACACTATCTGAGGATTGTAGATAGCACAGGATAGTTGATTATGTTATAGTTAGCACTGTCAGTTCTTCAGACCCTTTTTTATATATCATCTGACCAACTTTTTGATAGTGACTTGGTCTCATAAGTCCTCTTTTGTAAATCACAGTACTGCATCTGGTTAAACACTTTATTCAGGTACAAAATGCTGAGATGAAATGTAGGGAAATCCTTTCACGATTGTTGCTTGGAAAGCATGCTCTAGAAAAATAGCTCACTGTACCTATGTCTAAATATTTTGTGCTGAAATGTGGAAGACCTTCATATTTTTAGTTTGCAGACTTGTATTCAAACTCTAGTAATTATTGTAGTTAATCAAAAACTGTAGTTGATTGCAAAAGACTACTATGAACGCCTTTATTTCTAGTACTTCTAACTTTTGGGCGCAATCCAACACGGATGGAAGTCAATAGGAATCTTCCCTCTGATTTCAGTGACTGATAGTTTTTAAAGGATTTGTCTTTAGCGTCAAAGCTTCTTTTTGTCTCAATTTGAAAAAAAAATTGTTCAAATAAATTTTGAGCCTTTTAAAAATTATGGGAGGGTAGAAACATTCAATTTGTTGGACTATAAATAAACTATGGACACATTTATTGTAACAGATAAAAAATCTTAATTTTAAAATGTATTTGCTGCTAAAGAGAACATATATGAAAATGAAGACCCTGCCCCAAGTAGCATGCAGTATAAACAGAAACCTTGTATATTTCAAACCTAATACAGTGTTATAAATAAAAGGACCATAGATGAGTCTTGAAAAACTCTCTTACAGTGTTTAACTATGCACAGATCCTAACACAAGCTGGTGAACTTAACTCAGGGGTGAGCAACCTGCTGATCACAGGCTGCATGCAGCTCATCAGGGTAATCTGATTGCAGGCCATGAGACATTTCGCTGATGTTTGACTGCCCACACACATGGCTCTCTGCAGCTCCCAGTAGCTGTGGTTTGTCATTGCTAGATAATGGGAACTGTGAGAAGCAGCAACCAGCATATCCTTGTGGCCTCTTCGCCTGCACACACTGTCCCCACAACTCTTGTTGGCCGGGATTACATTGATGGGCCTCATGGAGGCCACGAGTTGCAGGTTGACCATCACTGGCTAAACTTGTCAGGCTCTTGGACATTTATTGTGGAAACACTTTTTGGAAGAAATTGGATTTAGGAATATTATGAGTATGGCAAAGGATACTAGGGCCACCTCTTCACTATGCAGTAGATCGACGCTGCAGTGATCTTCCGGGATTTGATGTAGCAGGTCTAGTAAAGACTGCTAAATTGAACTTAGAGTGCACCTCTGTTGGTGCTGGTACTTCTACTCCTCATAAGGAGTAAGGAAAGCTGATGGAAGCATTTCTTCCTGTTGACCTCCTGCTATGTGAATGGTATGGAAACATGATTTAAGATACATCAACTCCAGCTACGTAATTAACTTAGCTGGAGTTGCCCATCTTAATTCAACCTTCTGCTGTAGTGTAGAACAGGCCTAGGAGACATGGGATGTGGAAAGTATTTTTCAATAATAAATGAGTGCTATGCTACGTTTGGAGAGAAACTGTTTGAACTTTGGAATGATTTCTATGGAAATTTTACCAGGTGTATATTTTAATATGTTCTATGTAGAATTTCTGTTCACCTCACACACTGAGAGAGACACAGATTGCATGCCCTGTTATTGAGTACATAATGTACCTAATCCCTACATATACATGCAGACTCTCATTTACACACCAAGGCTACGTCTACACTACATGTTTTTGCAGCAGAAAATACGTAATAAGGGACATGAGTCGGGACATCATTAGCATATTTTCTGTCGTTTCTTTTTGCGCAAGGGGAGAGGCATAAGGATCTTGCGCAAAACGGGGATTTTGCACAAAAAGGAAAGGTCCACACTGCTTCTTTTTGTGCAAAAATCCTTGCGCAAAAAGAAACGGCAAGAAATATGCTAATGATGTTATGACTCATGCTAATGAGTCCCTCATTAGCATATTGTCTGCCATAAAAACATGTAGTGTAGCTGTAGCCCATATGAATTATACTTGAATATAATAATTTAATATTTTTACTGTTCTTCTGTTTCTGATCTCTTAACATTTTTCAGCCCCTATGGAAATAACTTCAAACAACTCTGTTAGTTCAATATTAAAGATGAACAAAAATATCCAGAAATGCTGAACTTAACACCAAATACTCAACCTTGAATTTGCCCTCATTAGCTTTAGGAAAAAGTATTGTTTTTTAAAACAGTATAGGTTTGAGTAATTAGATAGCAGATCTGTAATGCATATGCAAAAATAAGGCAGACTTAAAAGTCACCTGACCTAGCCTCAGTATACCCTGTTTTTTGTTTGGTTAACTGTGTAAAATTACTGTTAGAATTATTATAGGGGGAGTTTTTTTGAGTAGATTATAAAAAAAGACAAACTTCTTCACTTTCTTGACACAGTGCATGAAATTTCCTTACTTTGTCTCAGCATGGTTATAATCATTAGAAAATCAGCCAACATGTATTTCCTTCTAGATGAACAAGAGTCTTCTCATAGCCAGGTGGATAATGCTAATTTTAAGGAAGTGTATGAAACAGAAAGGAAATCCTTCCCATTTCCGTTGCATACATTTGACGCATGAAAAACAGCAATGCGTTAAGGAGAGTTTGGCAATATTACAGCATATAACAGTTGCAAGCAGTCCTCTAGATGGTACAATTTACATAATCCTGAAGAAAAAGTATGGAAGCCCCTCTTAACCAGTTCTTTTTCACACTAATTTAAATGCTACTTCTGATCCATCTACACTGTTTTCAGCTCAAGTTTGCACATCTTAAGATCTCTCCAAGTTTGCTAATAGTAGAATAAAACAGAAGATGTGGAGAATGATGCCATCACTTTCCCTTCCTGATTATATGATTTGACACATTTCAGTTACCCTCTGTAAACCTGTTTGCTGGGGTCCTAGGTCCCTGGCCTGTGCTCAGGCCTATAAGTAAAAGTCCAGTGGCTCCTTTCAAACTGTGGGCCCTGAGAGCATGTCAGGCAGCACTACAAATGCAGTCCCAAAGTTAATACGACTAGGCCCTGGTTCAGGGCGGGGCAGTCAAACAAACGTTGGCATGAGGGGGAGACTGCCACCCGGTATGTGGGGTGGCAGGGGGGGACATAGGCCGTCCCTACTCTACCACATTCCAGCCCAGGGCCCTAGCAGTGACAGCTCTGGCTGCCACTGGGGTCAGCGGGGATCTGGCCTGTAATACACCAGCCCCCCTCTAAAGTGTTATAAGACAATTGTCGGTTTACCCTGGGCCACTGCCTAACTCCCCCTCGGCATCAACCTGGCTTCATGCTGTCTGCTGGTTCTCAGGGTCATGGTAGTCTGGACCCTTGGGCAGGGTAAAGAAGATCTCTTCTTCGGAGCAAGGGCCCGGTAGTCTGGGCCAGTCTTCAGCCTCTGCCAGGTTCTTAGGGCCCTCCTGGCTTGGGAGCTCAAGAAAGGCCTCTGCTTCCTCTGACAGCTGGGCCCCTACTGAGCTATTGGGCTGTGCTTTTATACCCCTTGCCCTGCGGCTTCCAGGGAGTTCAAGGAGCAGGACTGGGTTTGGCCCTCCCAGGCTTAGAGAGGGGTTCTTCCCCCTCAGGGTCAGTGAGTGGCCACCTCTGCTCTCACTACACCCTCATAAGCAAAAGCTTTACATATAGAAGCCAGTCTCGAAGTTCTGAGTACCTTTCTTTATTTTTGATAAATACTGCACCATTGAAGTCAATGGAACCAATATTGAGCCCTTCACAGATAGAATAATTTCATTGCTTGGAGGCAGGTATGGTCATTTTCTTTCAAAGAAACGGGCTGTTACCCAGATGTGCAAAGGTGATCTGCCCTAATGAAAGGAAATAGGAGTCCTTTCTCAGTGAGAGAATTCCATTTTATAGTTTGTTTTCAAACAGCTCATCAGATTTATGGCATCCTCCAAACTCAAATTATAGCTCTGGTACTTCTAGTTGGTCCAGGAACCCATATCATAATCCAATGTGTATTCTGATTTCAGTGAAACTTTCTTTGCTCATTTCTGTTAGTTGACAGAGTGAAATGTCCAGTATGGATGAATTGTGGCCAGATTTGAAAGCTAAAATTTAGTTTCCAGGCTACAGTGACACACGTTATTTATTGTGACCGGGTAAGGCCAGAGGGAAACAAAAGAGTAATGGAAAGGAGGTGTATTAGTAAATCTCTGTTCCCAGGGTAACTGGCAGGGACTAATCCAGAATCAGCGAGAACTTGCTAAAGTCAATCAGGGCAATTGAGCATCTGGAGTTACTTAAGTGGGTTTACAGAGTCAGCTGAGCCTAGGCTAGTTAGAACACCTAGGGGCAATTAAAGAACCAGTTGAGACTGGTTATAAAAAGACTTCTCAAGCAGTTAGCGCGTGAGGAGCTCTGAGAATGGAGAGGGTGTTGTAGGGAGTTTAGGAGGAACAAGTACCAGTAGATACTACGGGTATGTCTAGACTGCACCCCTCTGCCGGCAGAGGGATGCAGATTAGGCAGGTCAAAATTGCTAATGAAGCGGGGATTTAAATATCCCGTGCTTCATTAACATAAAAATGGCCACGAGGTATACATGATCTATCAGAAAAGGCTTTCTTTAGGGAAAGATCAGCCTCTAGACTGCCGCTTTTCTCCGACAAAGCTCCGTGCCGAAAAAAAGCGGTGGCCATTTTTATGCTAATGAAGCACGGGATATTTAAATCCCTGCTTCATTAGCAATTTCAACCTGCCTAATCTGCCTCCCTCTGCTGTCAGAGGGGTGCAGTCTAGTCATACCCTAGGAGGAAGAGCCTGAGAAAAGAAAGGTGCTTGGGAAGTAGTGGGGAAGTAGCCCCGGGGTTTTGTAGCTATCTCACAGCTGGTGTTGAAGACTTTTAGGGTACATCTAAACTACATCCCTTTTTTGCTAAAGGGTGAGGGTTACAGGATCTTTTGAAATAGGGCAATTTGTCGAAAGATCCCCGTCTTGACTGCGGGGTTGTTGTTTTTCCGAAAAAGTCCTGTTTTGGAAAAAAAGCCGCAGCCACTATTATGTAAATGAAGCACAGGAAATTCAAATCCCGGCTTCATTTACAATTTCAATACATCTAATTTACATTCCTTTATTGAAAAAGGGATGTAGTTTAGATGTACCCTTATAGGCAACTGTTCTTATAATGCCCTGGGCTGGAACTGGGAGTAGAGGGTGAGCCCAGGTTCTCCCCAGTATCAATTTCCACTCAGGGAAAAGATGTTTGGGGAAGAGAAAGAGGTTTACCCAGCCCTGTATCAATTGGGGATTCACCAAGACTGTAGAGTTTGGTTTCCCTCTGTATCTTATGCTTGCCAATGATGAGAGTAGCTCAACAAACAGCAAGATGATGCCCTAGGTGTGGTGCCTAAATCGAGGACTGCTGTAAGACTCTGAGGCAAGCAATCCTCCTGAAAGTACAGGACCCTCCAAGTTTGAGAAAGAACTTTCTCACAGCATAAATGCCTATATAAAAAGTAACTCCATTGCCATTCAGGTTATGTAGCTCTCTTTATAAAATCAAAGCATCTAGTAATCTTTTTTTATTATTATTTTTCAGAGAGGGGATACTATCCCGTTTTGGGAACTAATGGTTGAAAAATGTTATATAACATTTCTGAGTTGGGAGAAGAGGAAAACTATACTCACACTCTTGTTTTTTCTTCCACTAGAACAACTTATAAATTTTCTAATATACTTTTGTCATAGAAAGGTCTTGGACAGTTGGATAGGTAAATGTCTAAAGGATTTTTCAGTCATATTCTATATCCCTGGATATAGATATATATAGTAGGTGTCTATTAAAATTGTAACCTTGTTACATCCCTTTTTTTCTCAACAGATCTCTTCAGTTGTAAAAAAAAGGACATTTCTATGTATATGTGATTTATTCTGTTGGTAGGAAAAAAATCTCTTTAACTGATACCACAGTACTTTCACACTATTTTTTTGTTTGGCTTTTTTTACTGTAGCAAGAAGTGTTGATAAGATTTGGTACGGCTGCTGTCTCTTTAGTTAGTAGTAGTAACTAAGCCAGTTCTTCCAAGAAACATTTAGGCGGACACTATATTAAGTAAATGTATTATCAAAATACCTCCAATGAATTCTCCTTTTTTTAAAATTAAGATGTGCACAAGGCATGCTATTTTCTGATGCAATTAAGTATTATACTGGAACACACAAATAGCCACATTTGCAAAAGTGCTCAGTACTTACAAATGGAGAGTACTTTTAAAAAGAAATCATGCTTAGTTTCCACTATGGCACCTAAATGGAATGTCAATTTTTTCTTACCATTCTCAATGTGAGCTAGTGAGTTCTGAGCACTTTTGAAACTCCAGGCAATACATTTAGATCCCTAACAGAGAACTCTTGGGTCCCATACTCTTTAGAAAATCTAGTCCTAAAATTAATTTGTAAGCACTTCAGGATACTGACTGTCTATATCTGTGTTTGTTACAGTAGGACCATCATCATGATGAGGATGTTTAAGTGACATCACAGTAGAGACATTATATTACAGTGTATTCAGTATGGAATTGTGAATGGAAGAACAGTATGGAAGAAAAGTAATTCTTTTGCCTGGCATGTTTAAATTAAGAGTCCTTTAAAGACATACCTATTTAGTAGTCAGGATGTAGTTTGTACAACACATTATTGATGACCTTAATGCCCCCCTTATAACTGTAATTTGAGTTTTCATCAGATATTTACATTCATGGGAATAATTTATGCTAATACATGTAATCCATTTGTTAAAAGACTAGGATGAATGTTAACTTGTGACAGCAGAAGCAATGACTTCAGCAGTGATTAATAAAGAGAAGCCATAGAGCCTGGTCTAATCTAAATCTAGTTTCTTATATGGTGCCAGCCATTATGCTCTCTAAGAACCTTTTTTACTGTTGATTCAGCGAGAGAAATGCCCTTACAATTTTGCAGTACATTGCCATATTGCTTAATATGAAAGCTGTAAATAAATGCTTTTTTAAATTTTCAACAATTACCATTGAAAGCTGTTGCTTAACTCTTCCTCTGTCAGACCTTTTCTCCCAAGTTGTTTGAAGATATTGCCTTGCTAAATATTTCAGTCTGAATAAGTTCAGCTTCTGACCCTGTCTGCTGTAGACAACAGAGAGTAAGACCACTGTAGCTGTAGGTCTCATTAGTTTTGTTTCTTTTTCTGCAGACTGGTGAATTCTCAGCTCGCTTCCTTTTGAAGTTACCAGTGGATTTCAGCAATATTCCCACATACCTTCTCAAGGTAAAATAAGTGACTGTATTGATAGTGTTCATTTTATGAGAAAGTTTGGATGAGTGAGATATTCCCAGTAATAATTTAAGTTTTAATCTCGTAAATTTAGCTAAGAAACTGAAAATCAGACCTTTCAAAAATTGTGCATGGTGAGGTAGAAAAGTGTCAGTAGAGTTACTGTGTATTCCTGATTAAGTTTTCCTTCCAAATTTACAATGAATTATGTTTATTGCAATGCACTATGTAACAATGGAAGGATTTTTTCTTCCAAATGAAAAAAATCACTGATTTTTTTTCTGAAGTTTTACTTATTAAGACAGGGATGGAGGGGAAAACCCATGTGGATTAATTGACTAACAAAACTAACATTGGTTGATTAGATTCCATCTTAAAGATTATTCAGGAGCCTAGGGTTCATGAAGTCCATTTTATTATTGTGCTTATTCTGACCATACAACTCTTCTTCCTACTTGCCTAAAACTGTAACTTATTGTGATATAATGATAATGTAGTATTATCACCAATGTCAGAAAAGCAGTGCAAGAATGAATCCAAATATAATCGTTAAATCTGTTCAGCTGTTGGGATGGAACGGATGGTGATTTTTGCCTGATAAGCAGTGGTTTGCTGCAGCTGTTTTTCGTCATCTCTGTTCTTTGTGGTTTGGGTACCCACAAAAGGTGTGGGATGTGCACATGCACTACATGCTTAAAATGAGTTTTCTTTATAAGATAGAGTATTTAAATAAGGGCTTGAGGCATTGAAAATGCAGGCACTATTTATAAGCTATTTTCATGTGCTTAATTCAAGAAAATACAGGCACTGTACTTTTCCTGAGTATGTGCTTCATTAAACCGTCATGCTCAGTTTACAGTCAACTAACTCTTCATTATGCACCAATGATTTATATAATCCAAGCAGGGGTGATGTCTGACACAATACAGCAGGTCCCCTGGACCTAGTCTTATTACAAAAAAACCCCAAACAAACACATGTAGTAAAGCAAAATGAAGAACTTCTTGAAAAGGTCTAATTATTTTTCTGTCCAGAACGTTTGTATTCACAGAGGTGCCCATGCCTCTTGTATCACTCAGTTGTCTCATTTAGGTATCTAATTAAGATCAGTGAGTAAGTATTTAGGAATATTTATAAGCAATTTATTAAAGCATTAAATACTGTTTGGCATAAACACTATCTTTATTTTGGTAAGAGAATATTTTTCCTCTTGTAGGTTTTGATTTTCTCCCTTTTCTCCAAAAGGTATATGATAAATACAACTTCATTATGTATGACACATTCTGTACAGGAGAAGATTCAAAGAACTTTACAGAGTTTTATATATTACCAGTCTGAGAGGTCCTCTCTGCTGCCAGAAATGAAAGGGACCCGGATCTGAAATTTCTATTGTGTTAGGGATAGATCATAAGACCTTTGAACCAGTTAATATGGTTTCTGCAGCTTTCTAGTGATCCATGGGGTTGGAGGGAGAAAGAGAGGTAAAATGCTGGCCAGTTCTATGAGCTACAAGAAAGAACCAAGCTTACAAACTCTGAGACAATTCTAGAGAAACTCTGTGAATTTGTAGAGCTTAATTTCCCCCAAATTGACTTTTCCCATATAGAGCTCAATTTGTGTCATCAGAATGAAATAGTAGTAGAAGGAACAGAGAAGTTAAGAGGTAAGATGAAGGTCCTCCAGAATGTGGTTTTTCTGTAATAAATTTACTGTGGATTTCTGAAATATGATATATAATAATATTCCATAAATAGTTCTGTGGTGCTTCAGAAAATGTACTGTGTGGCAGGATAGCACTACTTGGTGACCTTATAAGCAACAATAAAGGCAATTGTTTTCAAATCTCATGTGAAAAGAATATGATAGTAGAATGCACATAAAGTATAGTAATAGAAGGATACTATTTCAGATGTAATAATTTGCAGAAAAGAAGACTCTTACACTTATAGTGGTATGTCATACAGGCTAAGAGAAAACTAATTATTAGATAAGTGGAGTAGGGAGAGATGGGATCCATAAAAGTAGAGTTGAACAAGCCCAGAGAGGGTTTTAGAATGAGGATACTGGTTTTCCACTAGATCCTGAATGAATGAGGAGCCTATGAATTTATTGCAGGAAAGGCTGTTTTGGTGCAAACACTAAGAATAAGTATTTATTAGATAGAGCTACGTTGGGTTATTGTGTGACATTGTGGAGTATGTTTTAATGTTGGGAATTCTTATTATTCACTTGAAAAACCATAGAAATATAGGACTAGTAGGGATCTCAGTAGGGAATCTTGTCCAGTCCTCTGCACTAAAGCAAAACTAATATTATCTAGACCATCCCTGACAAGTATTTGTCTAACCTGTTCTTAAAAGCTCCAGTGGTGGAGATTCCACCACCTCCTTAAGTACTTTAATTCCTTAACTACCCTTACAGTAAGAAAGTGTTTTCCTAGGGCGTGTCTAGATTACATTCCTTTTTCGAGAAAGGGATGTAAATTAGGAATGTCAATATTGTAACATTATGTGCTTCATTTGCATAATAGTGGCCACTGCTTTTTTTTCGAAACGGGACTTTTTCGAAAAAAAAGAAAACAAAACGGCAGTTTAAACGGGGATCTTTCGAAAATAAAACCCTTTTTCGAAAGATCCTGTACTCCTCAAAAAATGAGGTTTACAGGATCTTTCAAAAAAGGGTTTTATTTTCGAAAGATCCCCATCAAACGGCCGAGTTTTTTCAAAAAAGCCCTGTTTCGGAAAAAAGCGGGGGCTGCCATTATGCAAATGAAGCATGGGAAATTCAAATCCCGGATTCATTTGCAGTATCGACATGCCCAATTTACATCCCTTTCTTGAAAAAGGGATGTAGTCTAGACACACCCCTAGTATCTTACCTAAATCTTTCTGGCTGCAATTTAAGCCCATTACTACTTGTCCTGTCTTTAGTGAATAAAGGAACAATTTATCATCCACCCTCCTCTTTATAACAGTCTTTTACATACTTCACTATTATCATATCCTCCAATGGTATTCTTTTCTCCAGATTAAACAAACATAGTTTTCTCAATCTTTCCTTAGAGACCATGTTTTCTAGGCCTTTAATATTTTGTTGCCACCCCTCTGGAATTTTTCCTATTTTCCACATCTTTCCTGAACAGTGGAACCCATCATTGATATGCTACAAGAACTATATGTGTTTTACATAAATGGTACCACATTCATAGTTAGTTTGGCAATTTTTAGAAAGTGTACTGCTAATTGAATGAGCCCAGTCACTGTGAAAAGATTCTGTGGTTATCTATCTTCATTTTGTCCACGGAATGACTTTCCTCAGATGACTTTGTCTAGCTGGTCATCTGAGGAAGTGGCCTGTGCCCATGAATGCTCATAACACCATCTACATGTTCTGTTAGTTTTTAAAGTGCTACCAGATTATTTGTTGTTTTTTCAAGTTTTTAGACTTTCTTTGTTCATTGAGTGTCTGCTATTCCCCCTCATTCTCTCATTTACAAAACTTCTTCAGAGGTGAATCATCTTCCTACATCTTGCAGGATTTTTTGTAGGAGAACATGAATCATAATTAATCTATTTCTCAACAAATCTAGAGCTTGATTGGTGTATGATATCCTTAGACAAGTAACTGCTCTATTTGTCAAGCATGTTTGAGCTGTGTCTTTGCTGTATACTATAAAGATAACAAAACGTGTGTAAAGGGTGCGTCTAGACTACATTCTTCTTTCAAAAGAGGAATGCAAATGAGGGAAATAAATAATGCAAATGAAGCACTGATTTACAAATCTCGTGCTTCATTTGCATAATCTCTTCCGATCACTTTTTCAGAAGATTTTTTCGGAAAAAAAAAAGCAGTCTAGACGGGATTCTTTCAAAAAAAATAAACCTTTTTCAAAAGAACCCTTATTCCTGAAAAAACGAGGTTTACAGGATTCTTTTGAAAAAGGTTTTTTTTTTTTTTTTTTGAAAGAACCCTGTCTAGACTGCCTTTTTAAAAAATCTCTTCCGAAAAAGCAATTGAGATTTGTAAATTAGCGCTTCATTTGCATTTTTTATTTCTCTCATTTGCGTTACTCTTTCAAAAGAGGAATGTAGTCTAGATGCACCCTAACTGCGTAACCACTGAAAACTACACTGGTTACACAGTTACATGTGGGGCGGCAGCCAGCTCCCTGGAAGCCGGTGTGTCCCGGGGCCAGCTCCCCGCATGTACCGGCTCCCACCTGCCAGCCCATGTTGGTGCTTCTGATACAGAGGCAGCAGCCCAGGGCAGTAGGTGGCTCCCGGGGAGTTGTATGCAGTCGTGTAGCCATTTGGGTACCCATTTAAACAGTGATACTTTTACATCCCTACTGTGCTACAAGTGGGTACTAAGGGGAAAACTAAAGGTACCATCTTCCTATTCCATATAAGCAGGAGAGGATCTCTTCATCGGATATTCCCAAGGGCTCTGAATTAGAAGCTACACACTTCAGGTGAAAGGATACGTTTTGCTGTCTCAGAAGCAGGTCCCATTCTCTGTCTAAACATGCATGCTTAATGATTAACATGTTTGAGCTGGTGACTTGTGCTTCTGTTTTCCGAGCATTGCAGAAGTTAGACAGTATGCTGTACTGGCAAAAAAGTCACCAAAAAGTCTGGCACACCATATTATCTACTTGTAGTTGGTACAATATATTGGAAAGACACCATCCCTAGGTCCTCCACAGGTCTGCCTCTCCTCTGGCTCCCTCTGCACAGCACCAGCCCTGCAGGAGAAAGGGATTGGGAACAGTACAGCAACTGTGGAGGAGCCATTGGCATTGTGCTCATTTCCTCACTGCCCTTCAAAGCGGGGAGAGGAGCAGAGCCCCATTCCTGCCCTCTGGCTGCTGTACAGAACTGAAGAAGAGGCCGTTTTACTATTTAAAAAAATATATATTACCCGTTCTCTATCTTCTTTTGCTATGGGAAACATTTGCTAAGTAGGCTAATTGCTGGGGTGTAATTATGAAATGAGACTTAGACGTGAACTTGGTACCTAGTTGGCTCCCCAGCTATAAGGAAAAGGGTTCCTAATTCAAGTGGAACTTGCTAGAGACCATGCAAATCAGAAAAGAACAAGCACTTCAGTGCATTGGATAGCTGAACCAGAGACTCTTTGTTGCCTTTGAAAAACAGGCCGATATGAGAGAAGAACTTTACCAAATCCTAAGCGAAAGGGGCACTGAGTGTCAGCTGGCTCTGGACACAAGTTTGATCTGAATCAGTACAAATAAGGGGCTGATTCTGAGACACTGATTGTGGGATCGGGCTTCAACAAGTCAGGAAATAGGAATCACAGTTGCCACCTCTAAAAAGCAGAAAAAACAGGCTATTGCCCAACCATCCTCCCCCGCCATACTTTTCCTCTCAGCATTCCTCCTCACTTCCCCCATCTTGACTCTCAGGCACTCTGTCTTCTCAAGGACTCTGTGTGGGCATACCAAGAACATTGGTTAATCCAGGCATACGTATGCTGGAGCACTATAGATTGACACTCCAGCTTGCAGTGCCCTAACTATTCATCTAGACAAGTCCTAACTCTATAGTCTATTGGCTTTCAATGAGACTTAAACTGGTAATTGCATAAAAGGGGATGTAGGTACCAAATTCATTTACGTGGTTTGGAAAATTTTAGTCAGAGCCACTCTCTAAATTTCTTTTTCCTTTTTGTGATGGGACATAAAGATTTGTTTTTCTCAGGATTACTGAGCCACATCTAGCCATCAATCTAATCTCATAAGCAGGATGGTGGCCTGCAGTGTCTCATTAAAAGGTGAGAAAGGAGGTGGGTCAAATGCTACATGTAGTAGTTCTAATTCAGGGACCTGTGACTTTCTCTGGACTAACACAAAGGGCAAGTTTGGCACTTGTTCTACTTCTGTTTGTTAGAGACAAATATAGCATTTCATACAAAAGTTTACATTATGAATGGTTAAGATTGCAATGTCAAACAAAATTAAAGTTGCCTGTGCAACTTTACTGCAACATTACCACACACAGTTCAAGCCTGCTTTGAATACAGTACAGAATTACTGCTTTCTTCAAAGGCTTCCCCATAATGCTCATTGCTATAGTATCTGAAAAATTCATATTTATGAAGCAATCTTCAAAACAGCCCTCGGAGGTGAAGTGATTTTATTACCCCTGTTTTATAGATGGAGAATTGAGGCACTGAAAGATTCAGGTAAAAAATATACCCTAATTTTGGGTGCCTATTTGAAATGCTTAGAGCTTTATTTTCCTACTACTTGCCATATAGCACAGCTCCCATTAACCTCAGTTGCAGCTGTGTGGGCTTGGCAACTCTTCTGATCAAAATCCAATGTCTTGAGTTGGGCTTCCAGAAAATAAGGAGCACAAGACCTTCTGTGAAAGATCTGGTTCCTGTCTTACCTATCATCAAAAAAAACTCTGTGCCAGAGACAGTGAGTACTAAAATCTGTTTCATTCAGTTGTCTTGACCACGAAACCATTTTTTTTTACTTCCTGAAGTTTCTAGTATCATTAGCTACACACATTCCAACACCTGCAACAAATGAGGCAGGGGTCCTGCAGACAACCATCTCCTTAACTATATAACTCTGGTTCATCTCCAGAGAATAGTCTATTCTGTGCATTGAATGAGGGAGTGGTTCTGTAGAATAAATAATATTTGATAATATAAATAAGGAACATACCATAATGCATGCACCTAACAGGGCTGAACACAGGTCAACCTTACTTCTAGCATTTCCTGACTTGTGATTTCTTGGTTTTGCAACTTTACAGTAATTTTTTAACATTTGTTTTATATAATTTCCTCTATTTTTACACAAGCAAATTGAAAAAAACAAGTTCTACCATGCAGCATCATATCAGCGCCCACGTGTTTCATCAGTGGAAGAAGTGGGTTGTACCCATGAAAGTTCATGATGCTATCTACATGTTTTGTTAGTCTTTAAGGTGCTGCTAGACTATTCATTGGGTTTTTTAAGTGTTTCCAGTCACATAACTGGGCAGTAAACTGCTCTAAAGCCCTCATATTTACTCTGTAGTTGCTAGTCATCTTGTGTTCCAGTTCACTCCAAGTAATAAAATAGTTAATTCTGTTAGTCTTTAAAAGAACACCAAATAGCGTATTTTGTTAGAGTAGTGAACTTAAAGGTGGAGGAAGCACCTATAGGGTCATGTCTAAACTAAGATAGCAGATATATTTTTACCAAAGTAAAACAGTAGGTGTTAAAATTCTAGCATAGACAAAGCAGTTGTAGTTGTAATGTGTTATTTGGTCATGGTAAATCCTAAGCTCCCCACTAAGGTTTACCTTCACAAGATAACACATGTTAAAACTACATCTGGTATGTATTCACTAGGATTTTAACACCTATTGGTTATGTGCTACAAAGTACACCTTTTTCCTAGCAAAGACAAGCTCTAAGAGTTTTAGTGGTGAAATGTAAAGTAGAGATAAACCTGGTTAAGAGTTTGTGTTTTCTTGACATTAAAGATTTATCTGGATCATGTGGAGAAAGCTTATTAATTAATCTAGGCCATCTTCCTACCAAAACAAAATTGTTTCCTATTAAAATGTATTGCTATTTTTTCATCTAATTTTAAATTACCTAAATGATGGTGTTTTCACCACTTCCCTGTTCTGCAGTTGTAATAGATCTCACGGTTAGGAAGGATTTCCTTATACATGACTTACATTTTCTTTTTTTTAGAGAGGTAACTGAGTTAGTCTGTAACTGGAAAAACTTAAAAAACAATGAAAAGTCTAGCTGCACCTTAAAGACTAGTAAAATATGTAGATGGTATCATGAGCTTTCATGGGTACAACCCACTTCTTCAGAAGAATAGAGCATTAAAAGTCCAGATCCAAAAATAAATAAGGGAAGTGGGGGAGGAGGAAGGGAGAAGAAAAAAACGAATTAGAGTTTTCAAATTACAAGAAGCTGATACAAACAATTTGCACCTTCTCTAAGTACCCATTGTTTACTTGGTTAAGTCATTAGGATGTGGAAGGTAGTGTACTAGCCAGCCAATGTCTTTATTCATACCTCTAAGTTAGGAATCAAACTTGTAAATGAAGTCAAGTTCCAACCCTTCCCTCTGTATTTGGCTTGTGGAATGGCCTGAAACATCATGGTGACTTTGAGATCCATTAATAAGTCCCCGTGCAGGTTAAAGTCTTCTCCAACAGGTTTTTGTGAGTTGCATTTTCAAATATCTGATTTGTTTCCATCAATTCTTTCCCGTAGAGACTGTCCAGTTTGGCCAATACACATGGCAGAGGGGCATTGCTGGCATTTGATGGCACAGATCACCTTACTGAGTGTGCAGTTAAATGAGTCCCTGATGTAGTGACTGACGTGGTTGGGTCCAGTGATGAAATCGCTTGTGTAGATCCAGCCCTCGGGCCTTAGGTTCCCCACACCTGCTTAAGTGGTCTAAGTGCCACTACATGGGACAGCACACCCCACCCCTTAGGTGTGTGGGTTACATTAGCTTGATGAAAGCTAGCACATGCATGTCTATCTGAGCTGGAAATAACATTCTCAGCTGCAATGTAAACATGTCCTATATCATTTTTCTCCTGTCCCTTCACTTCAACCCCTCCACACACATTTGTCTTCTAAACAAGCGGTAGTTATTTAATCGTTTGTCATAAACCAGTCCTAGAATTTTGATTTTGGTGCTCTTTGAATTCCCACCATTTTCTCACTAATTAATCATATATAGTACATGTCTCTTTAAAGCTCTGCAATTGGCACTTAAAGGTTTTGCTTTTGTTTGAAGAGGTGCATTGTTGTTGAGAAGGTTCCTACTATTGCTACTAAATCATTTGGGTACAGTTTCCTCTTGATTCATGGGAATGTATGTTGTCTGCTCTTCACCAATTTTGATAAGGGCATTTTCCTTCAAAGAATAGCAGTTTGAAATGATGGTCAAATATAAATGGAGAGAACAAGTCATGTTAAAAATAGTTACTCTATTAATTTTGAATTGAGTTCAGCTGGTTTCATGTATTAAAAGAACAATAGTAGGTATAAAAATAAAAGAATGAATTCCAAGAAGATTCACATTAAGATGTAACTACAACGGGTGTTTTTTTAGACAATTTTATTTTCCTCAAAAATCATTCAGCAGTAGAAACTGATCCAGTTCTTGCAAACTAAAAGTATAACAGCTGTCATGGTGGTCATTAGTAGATGTTAACATACAATGATTGTGGGATTTTTTTAGGCATATGCTTCATATTAGAACAAAAAAAGGCATCTGATCTTGCATATTACGAACAAAAGAATCAAACTTGGAGCAAAGACACATTTCCATTTTGTTGTTGTTGCAAAGCTATACTTTTTGCTTACTGAATTGAGCATGAGAGCCTTGTACTTGATTGTGCATGTTTTTCTTATGCAAAATCTTCACTGACTGCCATATGTGAGAATTACACATATTGAAACAACTTCAGGATCAAACCTGAGGTTTAGTATATACTGCTTAACCTATTACTGGTGTCTGGGTCATACACACTTCGAAAATAGTAACTGGTGTGAGGATTTAAAAAGAGAAAAGAAGGCATTAAAGTGTTTTGCAAGAGAATTGAATATTGTAACCACGGAGAAGGAGCTTTAAGAAAATAGTTTGAGATTGTGATATTATGGCTGAATAAGATGTAGGTATTTTCATACAGGATATTTTTCTGATGATCTTTGAAAAGAAGATGTTTGGAAAAAAGAACTATAGTGGCATGGTTAAATCGCCACTATTCTTAGGGAAGGTGGCGAGCTATGTATTTTGAAAATGTTGGTATGTCTGCAGATATATATTTTCCCCTGTAAAGTCAGGGTTTAATACATTTTGTTAGCTTTTTTTTTTTTTTTTTTTTTTTTTTTTTGCTAGCTCTCTTGCTAGCAACTTGAGGCATATATTTTGCAATGTGAATTGCATTTGGAAATCTTTTAAAATTCTGTTTACTGAACTGGAGATCGAAAACTTAACTTTTTTTTTTTGGGCTATCCTGAGTTACATGGCAACACTATTAGACTGATATTAATCAATAACATCCTATTTCAGCAAGTACAACATATAGTAGCAATTATTAATTTGTCCTAAAGTCTTGCAAAATTAATATAAATGTGGAGACTGACTCCAGGATAATGATTCTGTGCAGAATCTCAGAAGGAGTGGTTCAGAATTGTGTATCTTTTTTAGTCATTTTTGTTTTCCAGAAATCCATATCATTAGCAGCTTTTAGACATGAAATCTTTTGTTTTTACACTTGTGAAATCTGGTTGTAAAGTTATAAATGTCTGTGCCGTAATCGAAAGGCAGTAAAGTATTAATTGAAACCCTGCAGTCCTCTTCTGACCCAAAAGGAATAGTTGCAGTTTTTTTCAAATAACGTAAGTCATGCTTTTATGACTGTTGAAATGAATACCCAGAAATCCCATAAAATTTGAATTTTTTGGCTGAAATAAATCTTTGATTTACTGTCACTACTAAATAACGTATGCCTTTCAAAAACATGAATATAAGACAAATCACATATATTTGCAACATTATTTTTGCACAAATGTGTTTTCATTTTTCTTAATCTTAAAAGCATTTTTCTTTTTTTTATATGAACATAGTAATGGTATACAATGCATATCTTTAAGAAGTGGATCAAATAACAGACATTGTCTAGACACACTGCCAGGGGCCAACCACAGTGTTCTGGGCTGTCAATAAAGAAAGTTTATCATCAAGTTGAAATTCAAAGATAAGAACATATTTGCTGGGCTTTTTCCCCTATGCTGATTTCATCATTTAGAAATCTGTGTTAAAGAATGCCGAATAACTTTGTTTATGAGACAAACCAAATTACATGAAAAAAGATGATAGTGCTTTTGTACGTTTATTCGTGAGTATTCAAATTAAGTAGACAACATTCCAAGCAATTCCTTTTGTTTGAGTGTCGTATGGGTTTCAAGAAATTTTTGCTAGTGCAGTTTCTTTGTTTTTTGTGGTTTAACAGTTTTATTCACTTACCAGTGCCTTAGTTTGTGTTGTTGTGTTTGTACAAATGCCAAACTGTATAAAGCACATAACTGGCTAGGAGGATGTTTAATTCCCGTGTTTGGGTTAGAGCAGAGAATAAAGAGTCCTACATTGTGCATCTGCCACTGGAAAAAGAGGAACAATAATCCCTATAATTGCAGGTGCTTGAAAAGATATAAGGGAGCACGCCACAATTCACTGAGAAAATAGCTTCAGTATGGTTTCGCATAGCATTTTTAATAGAAAATTCAGAAACATGTACAGAAGCTTCAGTCTTCTTTCATATATCAAAGCAATGGGCTGATAAAAATGAATGATGAGATTTGAAAGCCATTCTAATACTTTTAGGGATATGTATGAATGAGGCCGTTGTCCATGGTGTGCTTGCATAGTTTTTAGTCACAATTTTGTGATTCTTTGATTTTCCATCGGTGGAGGAGATATCGATGCTTTCCATGTGTTAGGTCCTGGGTGGATAAAAATTAGTGCTTTAAAAAAAATTTTTAATGGATTTTTTTATTTAAATAGGTTTTTTCCCCTCAAAAGCATTTTATCAAAAAAATCCTATGTAAAGATAGTTTTAATTAAGATACATCATAGCTCAAAGATATCTCATCATGGAATAGGGATTATAAATTCTAATTCTACTTCATGCAATGTGTAAGAAAATTTTGTAAATTCCAGTAGTACATGTATTAGAGACTAGGGTTGTTAAATATCGGTTAATTGAATAGTTGATTAACCTTGTGAATTTTTATCGGTTACTCGACTATTCTATAGTTTCTGGGGGTGGGGCCATCAGCCAGTGCAATCCAGTACCACCCCTGAGGAGCCCCTTGCCACTCTGCGCTGCTGTGTCTGTATCAGCTCTGTATCCGAGGCAACAGCGTGGGGTGCCCTTGTGGAGCTCCCCTTGCGGACCGGCTGCCTATCCCTGTCTGGCTGGTAGACACACTCAACGCAGTCTTAGCACATTTACCAGCCAGGCAGTTCGAAACTACAAACTGATACATCTAGTAATAATAAAACTTACCTAATGAGAAAATACCAGACATGTTATATGTCTGGTATTTTCTCAGTTTGTTTTTTGTGTGTTTATATTTTTGGGCTGCAAAAAACAGTACAGGAAAAAAAAGGGTTCCAACTAAAGTAAAAAGTTTGGGAAACCCTGGTCTAACCAGCTTTCTGTCTATCTTACACTCCATTTATCGGATCCATATTCCTTAACTTGCTGGCAAGAATATTGTGGGTGACCATATCAAAAGCTTTGCTAAAGCTGGCACTGGGGGCTTTGGGAGGACCAGAAACAACGTATTTGAATATTCATCATTTGATTAATGAATATGCAAATATGCAAGTGAACGTTACCATGAACAAAAGTTCGTGAATGGATTTACTGGTCCCCGTGTCAAGAAGTTTGGGAACTTAGGGAACCCCTGCCTTAACCTATAAGCTTTTGTTTATCGATTAATAGACTACACTATTACATCCCTATTAGGGGTTTAGTTAGTCAACTACATTATTAGGGACCCAATCTTATGGGGTTCCAGAGGCTTTTCTATAGAATATTTGGGTTAATCTTTCTAGCTACCCAGTGCTCAGTCTAGAAGATACCATCAGAGATGTTTAGTTTTTGCAGTTTTCAAACTGTAGATTTGTGTCTCCAGAGATAACATGCTTGTTAACAGCAAACATGTTTTTAAATAAATAATATATAGAGGTAAGATATAACAGATCTCAACCCTCTTGGCCTTCTGCAAATTTGTGTACTCAGTTAGCCCCCTACTTCTCTCTCAAAGTTCAAAGTTTCAAAAAGTTCAATGAACAGAAGACACTATTTTAAGTTTCTTATATTGACCTATTTGACAGTCAATTTAATTTTTGTTTTTTTAATTATTTATTTTAGTTAAAATCAATTTTAACCAAAACAAACTTGATTTTAAAAAACTTGAATGTTTAACTACTGTAAATTGAAAAATTCTTATGCTTGTTTTGTTAAAATATTATGTTTGCTGTTGAAGAAAAATATCCAGAATACATAATATTGTTGCTTTAGTTAAATAAAACAATTTAAATGTCTGTCTGGTGACAATATCATAATCTAACATGGCAAGAAAATCCTCCAAATATGAATGATTAATCTGTTGAATTGGAGCTAGTTTACCTCCCAATGATTTCATAAATATCTGCTTCAGTTATCTTTGATAAATGAAACAACCAAACAATCATTCATTTTTTGAAATAGCTGTAAAACTTATCTGAAAAGATTACAAAATAAATCACTGTTTAAAAATGTATAGCGTGTACCTTCTAAAAATGAAATTTATATCTGTTGTGAAGAATATGTATTAAGGTTATGACAGCTAACAAGAATGCACTTTTATGTAGAAAACCATGATTAAATAGAGTCTTCCTGGCTAGTGATTTAAATCAGGATTTAAATCTTGATGTAAATCAGTTTGATTTAAATAAAATCCACCCTGTTTAGGTCCAAACGTGGTTAAGTGCAGTCCACTACCTACAGGATAGACAGAATCCCAGGACTTCTTTCATTGAATTTTTTTATCAGGTGTTGTTTGGGATGTCACAAGCATCCCAGAATTCAAGCCAGTGAGAGCTGGCATCCTTTCCTTTGGCCTGTGGCACTGACACATGGGCTACGTCTAGATTACAAGACTCCTTCAAAAGAGAGCATCTAGACTACAAGCAGATTTTTCGAAAAAGCGAGCCACTTTTTCAAAAGAGAGTCTAGATGCTCTTTTGAAAAAACACAGTTTGCATTCAATAGCGCCTTTTTTCGGAAGAGTACATTAGAAAAAGGCGCTATTCCTTGTAAAATGAGCTTTACTGTGATCAAAAAAACTGCCATTTTCTTTTGATTTACTTTTGAAAGAATGTGGCTGCAGTCTAGACACAGGTGAAGTTTTTTTGAAAAAAGACTACTTTTTTCAAAAAAACTCTGTAGTCTAGACACACCCATGGATTCATAAAGGATTCGTGGCTTCTTTAGACCTGCCAGTACATCAAAACCTCAGTTCACTGCCACCTTTCCTAACTTAGAAGTTACTATGGAATTAGACAACATTTTAGTCCAATTATCTAACTGTTCGTAGTTCCAATATAAAAGCAGGTGAAACAATAATAAATATTGAGCTAAAGGTGTTCTATGCCCAGAACAATTTTATTAAATTGTGTTTAAAAAATGTGCTGTTTCCTTGGTGTTTGCCAAATCTTATTAGCTCCAGCTTTTTAACATAAATCTAATTGTTTTTAGTAGTCAGCAACTAAAAACACAAAATATGACAGCGTCAGGAGCACCTGAACTCCATATGTTGAAAGTCAACAGGATTTTTTTTAACCAGCTTTGTCTATATTTTGTTGGCAGATCCTCTTGATGAGATCTGTCACTGGAAGAACTCATCCAGCACAGTTGATGATTTTTATAGATGATGATTTTCATATGAATCATATTCCTTCACAGTCATAATCAACTAAATTTGTAATGACATCTATTTAGGGTTTAAGCATTTTATTTTGTTTTTATAATTGTAGCATTGGGGTAAAGAACCATCAAGTTATGCAGTTATAGGTTATAAAAAATCTAATTTTATCCACATATATTAGTCCATTGTCTGATAGAAATACTACTTTGGAATTTTTAAATGAGCTGAGATAGGATTTGTATTTAGTTTTGTAGGGTTTTTCTTTAGAAATGTAAGAAAAATAAGAAGCTAAGTAGAACCCTTTGTTTTTTAATAAGCTTTGTCACATCAGATGGGGGAGTTCACAAACACATTACATTGCGTGACTTGTTTCAGTTTTACTACTCTGTTGGAATGTGTAATTTGTGCCACTGTTGTACATTAGCATTGTGTATGTTGGGTAAGAAGGTAGGAATGCAGTCACGATAAACATAATTGCAGGTTATTACATAATAACTCCTCCCTTCTCATCCTCCCTTCTTGTCCAATCATATTGCACAAAACAAACCATATACAATGGTCTGAAAAACAGAGTAAACTTCTTGAATTTTTTTTATTGTGCATTTGTTTTAGATTCCGAATTAGTTCAGTTCCTTGCTTGACGATAATGCAGCCTTCAAAAATTGCAAAATAGATGTAAGTGTGACCATAATGCACCAAACTCATGTGTCATCAGGGCTTCTTTTACTAGCATAGACATAACATCCTGTCACTACACAGGGTTTCATCTAGAGCCCTTTAAAATTAGTGGATTTTTTTCCTTTACCTACAGTGGGGAGTGGAGTGGGGCCTGAATGAGCACTTCAGCATCACAGCTTTTGTGGCACTCAAGTACTTTGGTATATGAAAATGACATATGTTGTTAAGGGTATAGATATATTAGTGGTACAGTATTTATTACAACTTAAAATTGTCATTCACCTACAGTTGGAAGGTTGTATTGCGTCTTTTGAGCTAAAAGCAATATTAATACAAGAAAAGTGCACGTGTGATTATTGTTTTGAATTATTTATCATCCTTCTTGTTTTGTTCCTGTAATTAGCACTGGTAATTTTGTTGTACTGTTATGGAGATGGTATGAAATTTCCCTTTTAAATGGCAGTCTAGTGCTTGTTTTGTTTTTAAATTGTTTAAAAAGTTGCTGGTCAGTATATTATCCTACTTAGATTTGGTTTCATAGGTGTAAAGATTTTAGACTAAAATATGTTTTAAGAGCTTAGTTGTCTAATCAGTGAGCCATGAATTGTTTTATTTAATTGACCTAGAAAATGTATAACTTATGATATACAATAAAAAATAAAGATAACTAACCCATTATGTTATGCTATTTGGTTTCTGTCCCCGAAAGAATTCAAAACGATGATGTCTCCTCTAAAACTCTTGTCAAAGAAATATGGTGTTCCTCCCTTCTAAAGCTACTTAAAGCTTTGTAGTGCTGTTGCCGGACCATCGGAGTTTTACTGTACTTGGTTCAGCATGTCATAACACGTTTGTGGAAGAGAAAGTAATGTAATCAGATCTCTTGATTTTTTTACTCCCTTATTTATCCGCTAAACATTTTCATGCTGGAACCTGTACTGCTGTCACATGCTGGGATCCATAACTTCTGCAAGGTGCATATCCATGTGAAAGATGGGTATGGTATTTAGTGCATGCCACGGCCCCTACAGTTTTCCAGTGCAGCCCTCGTTTGGGTAAAATTTGGATACTCCTGAAGTAAACATTGGTTCTCAGTTTCATAAGGAACTTCCTGATGCATAAATCCTGATGTTTTAAAATATAACTCTCTACTGCAGATAGGAAGCGTAGGTTTGCCAGGTGTCCAGTTTTGAACCCGACAGTCCAGTATTTGAGCTTTCTGTTCGGGAAACAAATTGAGAAAATAGAAATGAGGAAAATAGAAATGTCCGGTATTTTCTAAATAAGATATAATGTAGATTCTCATGTAATGTCAAGTGTATCCGGTATTTTTGCTGAAACCATCTGGCAACTCTAAGGAAGCACTGTACCTGAAGGAAGAAGAGGGTGGAATAAAGTTAAACAAATGAAACTGTTGAACTTACCACTGGTCTTTAATTTGCAGTTAATGCTTATCACAGCAAGAATTGCTTAAAATAACATGCTCCCTCTCCACCATTTTTCTTTATACATGTCTAAGTTATGGTAGTTTGTATTTTTCAAGGCATCAGATTTCCTTTATTACATTGAAAAATGTTTTAGGGTTTTAAAAAATGCTAGACAGATGTGAAGAATCATCTTAGTTGACTGATGTCTTTCTGATGTTATATAAATCATCAGCTACTTGTTTGCAAGAGCCCTAAGGACAATAGATTGGTTTAACAAAGAACACAGAAGTTAGTTCCAAATGAGTATTTTTGCCTCTTTAGCATTTATAATGTGTGTGTCCTAGATAAATTAATTCCATCTCATTTCAATTAGACTAAGGGCTTTTGTAAAATATAAAGCTTGTTTAATTTTCTTTCATCTGTCTACTCTGTTATAAAATTATTGAGTTTTGGACAATTTATACAGATGTTCCCCTGTGTATTCTCCTTGTGTCTGTGTCTCTTTCTACTTATATGACCCCCATCATCATATTGAGCATCTCATAAGTATTAATTAATGTATCCTCTACAACACATGTCCAATTTACAGAAGGGGAGTAAAGGCAAAAAGAGATTGCAACTTGCTCTGATTCACACCGCAGTTCTGTAGCATAGCTGAGAATTGAATTCAGGTCTTCTGAATTCATCCAGTGGCTTAATCACATGGTCATACTTCCTTTCCCATCTCTTTCCAAATAATCGCAGTCACACAGATCGTACAGCAGTTGCAATGAATATGACCACTGATTAGTACATTTTAGCTGGGTTTTTTTGGTCCAGGAAAAACCTGTTCATCTTTAGTCCATTAGGAAAATGTATGGTTTCAGAATGTTTTTACTTGGGGCTTCTCTATATGTTCAATAGATTGTAATAGCTCTTCTGCAATAGTTCTTGCACACTAGTTCCCTGTATTTATGTTTCTCACTAAGACTACCTGTATGTGGTTTAGATTAATCCACACATAGGGAGTTAATTCAAAAAAGTTCTTGTGCTTTAAATTCATGCCTTTTATTAAAGGTTATGGAATCTCTAACACTGCTGATTTTTAAACACCTGCCAGGAACGATCCCCAGGAGTGCAGGGGACTGGACTAGATGATCTCTCAATGTCCCTTCCAGCTCTGCAATTATATGATTTCAGAGTAGTTTTCCTGAGTAGATAAGCCCATCAATGACGTGCTGCTCGAGAGGGTGATCCCCGCCCCCTGTGACGTGAATACTGCCATTGCTGGCTTCGCCAGCCTCGGGTTCCCGAACTGTGGGGGAGCCATAAATGGGACCCACATCCCTATCCGGGTGCCAGAGCACCGAGCTGCCCAGTTCATAAACCGGAAGGGCTACTGTTCAGAGGTGCTCCAGGCGCTAGTGGACCACCAGGGCTGGTTCCAGCACATTTATGTGGCGTGGTCCGGCCGGGCCCACAACACTCGCATCTTCAGGCACTTAGGCCTGTGCCACAGGCTGGAGGTGGGCACTTACTACCCCCAGCGGGAATTCACCACTGGGGATGTCAGGATGCCGGTTTGCATCTTGGGGGATGCGGCCTACCCCCTGATGGCCTGGCTGATGTGGCCATTCACCGGCCAACTGGACCGCAGCCAGGCCACCTTCAATGCCCACCTAGACCAGGCCCGCAACCCCGTGGAGTGCGCCTTTGGGCGTCTAAAGGCACGGTTCAGGTGCCTCCTGACCCGCCTGGACATGGGGGTGCAGCACATCCCGGAGGTCATCTCGGCATGCTGCGTGCTGCATAATGTTATTGAGGGGAAGGAGGAGGCCTTTTTCTGGATGGCAGGTGAAGGCCAGGCCTACATGCAGCCCCAAACAGCCGCCACCCAGCAAACCAACCACCACGGGGTGCGGGTCCGGGAAGCCCTTTGGGTGATGCTGGACCAGGCCCCACAATAGGTCTCCCTACACCTTTGGCTATAGAGATGCCCCCGTGCCCCCACTTCCCACTCCCATCACCACCCCTTCCTGCCACCCTTCCCTCACCTCCCAATAAATGAAATGCACTTGCTTGATATAAGGCACTTTTATTTACATGGGGGAGGGGGGAAGAGGGGACCCTGAACAGGGAGAAGGGGGCTCTGAACTGGGACGGCCTCATAGGTGTGAAGGGAGGCCTCTCCCACCCCCACGGGTGCGGGGGCGCCTCTGTCCCTCATGCCGGGTCGGGGAAGGCTGCACCAGGAGGTGCCAAGGGTGGGGGACCTCAGGAGGGGGCATGGGCAAGGTAAGTGGAGATGCGGAGGGAGAGCTGGGGATGGTAGAGCAGCATTGTGCTGCTGCACAGGGCCCATTCGGTCTGCAGTCGTGCCCAGGATACTGCACACATGGTCGCAGCGCTCCAGGTACTGGCCCCACACCCGCTCCCGCCACTCCACATCTGCGCAGATCTGAGTAAGAGCATGCTCCATATGCTCAATCGCGCAGACGTGGTGGTGGAGCAGGTGGTGGCGGTCCCAGCAGCGCTGCGATGGGCCCTGGATCCTTGGCACTGGCAGGATGGGGCTGCAAGGTCCCTTGCTGGCAGGGGGTCCCACTGCAGGACAAGCAGAGGAGGGCAACATGGTCAGTGAGCCCTGCCCCATGGTGTTCCGGTGCCCAGTGCCCTCCTCCCAGCACGCCATGATGCCCAGGGACAGGTGTGGCTGGCGAGGGGGAATTCCCCTGGGGCGGCAGCAGGGGGGGTCCCAAGGTGGCCCAGGAGCCCCCGGGGGGCTGCATGTGCTTGGGGGGCCTGTTGTGCCTTCCCCTGGGGAAGCTACAGTGTCCCAGAGGTGGCCATGGATGTGTGCTGTGTGCAGCACCCTTTAGGCTGTGTGGGGTCAGGCCTGCAACCTTGGGGCTGGCCTATTCCTGGCCAGACCCCCTTGGTCTGGTTGAGCAGAATCCCTGGGGTCCCAGGCCTGAGCTGGGGCTAGCTGCCGCTTCTCAGTGCCACTTGGTCTGGCTGCACGTAGGGTTGCCAGATGGTTTCAACAGAAATACCAGACACACTTGACATTACATGACAGTCTACATTACATCTTAGTTAGAAAATACCAGACATTTATATTTTCTCATTTATATCCTCTCAATTTGTTTCCTGAACCGAAAGCTCAAAGATTGGACTGTCTGGTTCAAAACTAGACACCTGGCAACCCTAACTGCATGAGGTTGCATGTGCTGCATGCCTCTGCACAGCATGTGGCCAGGCTGTGCCATGTGCCACTACCTCTCCCCTACCCTGTGGCCCTCCGTCCCCCCCTCTTCCCCCTGGTCTCCAGCACACTTGCAAATGGTATCCACTGCACTCACCAGACAATCCCTCGCTAGTTTCTGAAGATGCCAGGGACACGTCCTGACTGCTGCTGGGCCGGGTTGGTGGGGTCTGGCTGCTGTCCTCTGCAACCTCCTCATCCGTAGGCTGGTCTCCCTCCTCCTCCTTCTCCTTCTCCGGTTCTCTGGGTTGGACCACTGGGATAGCCACCGCTGTGTTCACCTGGGCCAGCAGGGGACTGGCCCTTTTGTCCCCCAAGATGTGTTGCAGGCAGTGGTAATGGGGACAGGCAGTGGCTCCTCTGCTCCCACGCTCACTGGCCCGCACATAGGTGAGGCGCAGGTCCTTCACCTTGGCCTGGACCTGTTCCAGGGTCTGAGCCGGGTGTCCCTGTGTGGCCAGCGCATGGGCCATCTGGGAGAATATGTGGGCATTCCTCCTCCTGGACTTGGGGTCCCGGAGGGCCTCCTCCTTTCCCCAGATGTCCAGGAGGGGAAGTCACCTCAGCGGTGCTCCATCATGGAGTCCGCCGCTTAGTGCTTCTGTGGGCCTGCTGGGTTCTCTGGGGTGGCTCCTCGGTGGGGTCTGAGGGACCTGGCTGAGGCTGGGCAGCTGCCGTTGCTCCCCCTGGCTGCTACCTGGGCTGCACGTGGCAAACGGCTGTGCTGCATGCCTGTGCCTTTAAGGGGGGGGGAGGGCAACTAGAGGGAACCAATGAGTGGCGATTGCCTGTACGGAGTGTTGGAGAGTCCACCTGTGTTTTTGACTGGAGGCCAATTCTTGCGCAAGTACGCGTTTGCCGAACGTCCACACTGCCCTCTTGCACAAGAGTGCCTGCGCAAGAGAGCTTACACCTGATAGAAAACAGCATGGCTGTGTCTAGACTGGCAAGTTTTTCCGCAAAAGCAGGTGCTTTTGCGGAAAAACTTGCCAGCTGTCTACACTGGCCCCTTGAATTTCCGCAAGAACACTGACTTCCTACTGTCTGAAATCAGTGATTCTTGCGGAAATACTATGCTGCTCCCATTTGGGCAAAAGTCCTTTTGCGCAAAGCTTTTGGGCAAAAGGGCCAGTGTAGACAGCTCAGATTTGTTTTGCGCAAAAAAGCCCCGATCGCGAAAATGGCGTTCGGGGCTTTTTTGCGGAAAAGCGCGTCTAGATTGGCCCGGACGCTTTTCCGCAAAAAGTGCTTTTGCGGAAAAGCATTCGGGCCAATCTAGACGCTCTTTTCCGCAAATGCTTTTAACGGAAAACTTTTCAGTTAAAAGCATTTGTGGAAAATCATGCCAGTCTAGACTTTGCCCATGGCTCTTGTGCAAGAAGCCATCTCTTACCACGTCATACTGTACATTTACTTGCGCAAGAGCGGGTGGGCAGTGTAGACGCTCTGCGGATTCTTGCGCAAGAAGCCACGAATGTAGACATAGCCAGTGTCCTGAACTAGGGAAAAATGTCAAAATAGCAAAATTTTTCCAAGGTGAGGATTTCAAGACTTTTTTTTTTTTCAGAAGACCCTAAATGGAATTTTTCAGCTGGCTGCCTAAAGGCTTGTGTTAGTTTCACTTTCTGTCTGTCTGGGTGCACATACTGTCTGACCCCAGAGCTTCTGGGCACACTCTGGCTTTGTGCTTCTCTGGATCCAAAGCTGGTTGGGAAGCTGAGCTTTCTAGTTGTGTGTGCTTCTCTGGTCATTGGAACTAGCAGTGAGGCTGAGCCCGCCATCAGCTGAGGGCAAGCTCCTTTTATAGCCAGTGTCAACTGTTTTTTCCTTGCTTAACCCCAGGTGCCCTAATCAACCCAGGCTTGTCTGACTCTGCAGGCCTGGTCAATTAACCCCACTTGTTCAATTGCCCCGATTGCTTCTGCTGGTTCTAGACCAGGGCCTTCCTGATGTCCTGGGAACAAAGATCTCCTCAGCGGGAGGTTTATGTCTCACCTCCACTACTTTTCTATGGCCTGCTGATCTGACCCTATCACAGTAGATAATCAGTGATAAAGTAATGAAGAGAACCTGGACCTAAATGTCAGTGTTCTCTGGGTTAAATACAGGCAGTCCCCGACTTACGCGGATCCGACTTATGTCGGATCCGCAGTTACGAACAGGGCTCGCCCCGGAGGACACGGACTGCGGGACCTCACGGTCCTGCCGCCCGTGTACTCCGGGGCTTTCTCCGCGTCTCCCTGGTCTGAAGACCAGGAAGACATGGAGCAAAGCTGCAGAGAGGCTCGGGCAGCGGGGCAGCCCAGGCGTGACTGGGCTGTCCCGCTGCCCGAGCCCCTCCGCGGCTTTGCAAAGCCTCGGGGAAGCCGGCAGCGGAGCAGTTGCTCTGCCCCGGGCTTCCTGGAATCAGCTGCTGATCAGTTTCAGCAGAAGCTGACTTGGGGACGCTTGGGGTTCTTAAGTTGATTCTGTATGTAAGTCGGAACTGGCGGTCAGTTTCAGCAGTGGCTGAATCTGGACGCCAGTTCCGACTTACATACAGATTCAACTTAAGAACAAACCTACAGTCCCTATCTTGTACGTAACCCGGGGACTGCCTGTACAGCTAAATTCAAGCTAAAATATGTATTTGAATATCTTCTTTTACACTGCAGTTTGGAGTTTAGTCTTTAAATGGAAGACTTACGCTGCGCTATGAGATAGAATTGAAGTTCTTTGTTTATTCATTTGTTGTATGAATGTTATATGTTGTTAAAATTTCAATAAACTTTGGCTTTTGTTCCATGTTGTAGTAAAAAATAATTGCAGACTTCAGAAGAAGTACAGATCAGAAGACTACTTTATCTTGCATAAAGCATTCACTTAACACATGACCTTGGAATAGGCTCTGAACTTTTGATGTATTTAAAACCTAAACCTATTGTTGATATTTCAAAATGGGAGGATTAAAGGATGATCTCCTTAAAGAAACAGTATGAGTTGCTAGACTGTACACAACCATGATTCTCACTGGAGAACTCATTAATCTGGAGGACTTTGAAACTACTAGTGTGAACATTTAAAATGCCATATTTTATTAGCTCCCCTAAAATAAAATGAAGTAAATGTTTGTGTAAATTTATCACTTTTTCTGATCGTGATAGTTTAATGTTTCAGGAGAAACAAATACCATTTAGTTGAGTCAGAATCCATACGGATATGTGATAAAGCTAACATAATATCAAAAGTGTTAGTGTTATAAAGCAGCAGCTACTTAATAAGCATTGACACATTTTATTATTTTTTTTATTGAGAATAAATGCCTAATTAATTCCTGGAAACTTTGTGATTAAATTGAAGACCAGCATATTGACCTCAGCAATGATGCCTAGTCAGTTTTAGAATATAAAATGAAGTATTCAAGCAATTTGGCTTTTTATATTAACCAACAGCTACATGGTCCATCACAGGCAGTGCTATCTTTATTCTGCTTCTTTATTATTTGCTACATTAGTGTAGTTAATCTGATGTTATTGTAACCAATTCAGGGAAATGCTCTTTTAAAATGCCTTTATGTGAGGAAAGTGAAATAGTAGAAACCTAGAGAGATTAGAAGCTTAATAAGAAAAAAAAATCTATGAGATTCAGCTTGGAAAAATGAAAGCCAGAAAACAATCTAAAATATGGAGCGTGGTAGAGATGAGAGAGCCCCAGGGATGATGACAGACAGGAAATTAAACATGAGTTTCTGTGATGAATAAAAACTAACGATTAAAATATATTTTGTATTTAAATCAATCTATTTAAATAAAATTTAGGAATGATAGCCTATATTAAGCCCAAAATGTATTATCTATTCAAATAATTTAAATTAAATACAAAAATAATATTAAGCAATATATGTTTGCTGCCAAGTTTAAAGTCACTGATTAAAGCATCTGGAACCTAAGTTTGTTGAAGTGCCAGTTCAGCTTTTGACAGCAGTAGCCTCTTCTTGCAGGTGCAGAAAGAATGTGTTTCAATTTTCAATTTGTTCAACTAGTTCAGTTCAATTATTAGTTGATTCAAAGTTCAGAAACCCTTTGAGAGTTGAAAAAATGCAGGAAAGCTTGCAAACCTCTTCAAATCAGTGAATAAAAACTTAGCGTGAAAGGCTGAAATCTATTCATTCTAAAATCTTGAAGGACATGGTGACCAGAAATAATCAGATAAATTCACAACAAATATTTTCTTTGTTTAATAAATACAACTGTTTTAATAGTTCTGTAAGAAAACAAATACAAGTTGCACCTCTCTAGTCTGACACCCTGGGGACCTGACCGGTGCTGAACCCGAAAATTTGCTGAACCATGGGAGGTCAATATTGTCTAGCAGCATGCTAACATTTCCACTGCTTACTGGGGGTTCTTAGAAGACATTTAGGAATAAATTAGAGCAACATAACGCACAGAACGCTGAGAGCCAGGACTGGTGGCTATAAACAAACTTTATGGGACAGTGGAAAACTTGGCCACACCCATGGAAAATGGCCATCCGCCCAATTAAAATCATGCCAGGCCACAGATGTTGCCATACTAGAGCGTGCCAGACGAGAGAAGTTCAACCTGTAGAAAGTACAAATAGAAAACACCATTAAAATTGATTAATTAAATGAAGAGTATCTTCTTGCTGAATTAAACCACAATTAAAATCAATTATTTAAATTGTTTTAATTTAAATCAATCCATGGTGTGATTTTCTAATATGCCATAGAAAGAATCAGTGTTGAATTGTACTCTGTTTTGATAGGAGTCACATCTTGGAGGAGTAATTACAATTTTCTTCCAAACAGCTTTATGTTTTTATTTATATATGTATGATATTTTACATTATTTAAATTAACTTTTAATTTAAAATATTTGAAGAATATAACTGGTTTAACAAAAATGGGTATAATAATCTATTTCGTTAAACTAGTATGAATGTCTATGCATAACAGATACATTGCTTTAAAATTGGTTATATTGCTTTAGCTTTCCTGTAAACTTACTGCTGCAATCTAAATTTGTATCAGCAAGGTTTAAATCAAATCCAGTTTGTCTACACAGAAACTTAGACTGTGGAAAAACTTTGACCAGAGATCTGTTGTGTTGCAGGATGGTTTCACAAGAGAAGGGAGCAATGCTATTTGAAATATTTATAATAGACAGGACAAAAGAGAGCATTGCCGTTTGAGATATTTATAATAGACAGGACAAAATGTTAGAAAATGTGTTGTGTGTGGAATTAAATCATTAAGGAAATGGATTGTCTATCCTAATACTACAAGTCCTTTCATCCTTAACATCTGTGACTCTTTCAGGTGTTCGATTTTTTTGGTCAGATATGTTTTTTCTCATTGTTAAATTGAATTTTGAATTTTTGTAAAATTGGTACACATAGATTTGGAGCAATAGTAGTGTTCATTGTTTTAAAGGTACAGGTCCCAACATGTACTTGTCTGTCTCTTACACACTTGGATGTATTTGCACTTTCTTACGCAATTATTACACAGAGAAAAGGGAATGCTCAATGCTTATGGGTTCTTTTTGTTTATTTAAAAATAATAATCAAAGTGAACAGCCCTGAGCAATTATGAGCAATTCTGCAATTGTAAACCAATTCGCTGATATAATTAAGGCTAACAAATTACTCAGTAAGAAAGTTATTGAGATAAAAATATTTTTTTTTAAATTATAAAAATACCTTGACAATGTCCTTTTAAGTTACCATCTTCAGGTACATTAATTCCATGATTCTAATGGACTCCCTGCCTGATTAATCAATGACCTTATTTCTGGTAAGCAAGTCTGTCAGGATATATCTTCCTAACAAATCTATTAGGCCTAGAGCATACAAGGCATCATCTTCCTGTTCAAACAGTGTTAAGTCAAAAAAAGTGTTGTGATAATAATGCGGGCATCACTTGTCCAAGAACATTAAGAACCTTGGTCTGGATCTTTTTTTAACCATAAAAGGAAATGTGTTATGCCTTCCTGTTTTGCATGAGCTGGAAGGGAGTAAAAAATACAGAAAGAATTTTTATTGCAGAGAAATATTTCCTTTCAGGCAGTATGTGAAGAAATAATGTGCCTGAAAACAACCTTTGTTGACGGGTAAAGGAACAGTACGAGTCACGTACTTTCTAGCTAATAACAAACTACTGTTTTATTAACAACTCATGGTTACATATAAAATTGAAATTTTAAAAAGTGACTGAAACTTCATCAGGATAGAAAGTACATTTTTAATGACAGGCTGACATTTAAAAAAGTATCTTCCTATAAGGAACATTTTTCTGTTTTTGTAACTCAGACCTATACATGATCAGTTTGCATGAAACTGCAGAAAACTAAGCCTAGTATTAAAATCTAGCATTGTTTTTTTGAAATATATATTGCTTAGAATTTACTTTTGTATTTTAAGAGGACTGGTCTATTATGTGTCTTTCCTATTATTTTATTTTTATTTTTTTTGGTGGAGATGTAAGTACTGCAGTAAATATTTGGGGTCTGTTTTCTTATGGAGCTGATGAGAGATTCCTAGGAATTCTGATTAAAAACAGTAACAAACAAATAGTTTATTATATGAAAATGGTACATTTTGTTGTGTGAAACCATGCAAATCACTCAAATCTCATGGAAGGGAAAAGCCACCATTACGCTGTTAAGTGCACTTCTACTTCAGTTATACTCAGTGCATATTTTCCTATTTTTGTCAAAATTATCAGTATTAATAATTTTCTTTATTCTCAGATTTTCCTGTGGTAAGCAAAAGCACTGGATAATGATACCAGGTAGAATAGAAACAAATCTGCACAGGTAATGGACAATATAAATCAGTGTACATTGTTCAACGGTATATCTACACTGCACATATAAGCCAATCTATATTAGATTGATTTATAGCCATTACAGTTATTACCGTGTTTGTGCGTGTTCACACTACCCTCCTTTTGTTGGTGATGTGTGTCCTCTTCAGGACGCTTCCACTGACCTATGAGGGTAAGAGTAGAGAGCTTAGAGCTCAGTCTCTCAGCTCTACTGGCATTTCCCTGCCAGACGTCTGGATGCCCCACAGGCTCTTGGGAACCTATGAGCTGTCCCTCTTCTCCCAGAGCTGGGGAACACCACCCAGGCTTCTCACCCCATAGTAGTGTGGAGAAGCTGTCAGGATCCGGGAGAAGCTGCCTGAAGTGTCTTTCCCTGCCATTCCCCACTGGGAGCAGAGTTGAACCCACCCAGGGCTTCTCCACTACTCCTTTTCCCCCAGGGAGCCAGAAGAAATTAACTGGTGCTTCTTGCCACCAATATGCTGATTCCAGTGGCCCTAGCTCTTTTGTGTGCCCCACCCCTTGTCTGCTTCCTGCTAGAAGCTGGGAAGCTTTGCGTGTTTCTCACCCTGACTCTTGCTGGGAGTGGGAAGAAGCCATTCCAGCTCCTGTCATGAAACTGAAAAGAAGGCTACTGTAAGGGATGTAGTGTTTAGACAGACACTGCATGACCCTAACTACACTGACATAAGCTTTATGCATCACATGGAGGTGGACTTATGTTGGTATAGTAGGGCACTTACATTGATGGGAGGAAGGCTATAATATAGACACTTGCATAATTAGGTTAACATAAGCTGTCTTACCTTGACCTGCACTAAGTTTATAATAGGAATTTGTCATATTTAAAGCCTTAAACTTGCTACTGAAAGACAGCCAGGAGCTTCATCTGTGCCATTGGGTTGCTGTTCTGTTCTATCTATATATATCTACTCTGAAGCGTAGGATGACTGGAGTCAATATGAAGCCCCGGAAACAGCTACAAGGATGGTGGAGGGCTCATTTTGTTCAGAATATCAACAGGTGTCATATTGCAATTCAGAGTCTGTTACCATCCAGTTTCTTAAGTTCTCATCCATTTTGACTGTACAAATTGCAATCGTGCAATAGTAAGAAGCTATGCCATGCCAAGAGACTTAGACTATTGTGATACTGCTGTTAATTCAAGTACAGGCAGTCCCCGGGTTACGTACAAGATAGGGACTGTAGGTTTGTTCTTAAGTTGAATCTGTATGTAAGTCGGAACTGGCGTCCTGTAGTCAGCCACTGGTCAGTTTCAGCAGCGGCTGACTTGGGGACGAGGAGTAACGGTAGTTCGGAATAGGAACCTAGGAACCTAGTCCGAACTACCTAGTTCGAGCCCCGTGTAGCCGCGCTGCACGGGGTTCGAAGCAGTGGGGATTTAAAAATGGCGGCTCCCCGCTTATGCTAATGAAGCCCGGGAAATTCAAATCCCGGGCTTCATTAGCAAGTGCGGTATGCATACATTACCCCGCTAGTTCGAACTAGCGGGGTAGTATAGACATACCCTCAGGGATGGTACTTGGTCCTGCATTGAAGACAGAGGACAACACTCAATGACCTTTCGAGGTTCCTTCCAGTTCTAGGAGATAGGCAATCTCCATTTAAAAACTGAAAGATCTTGTCCCTGAGGCTGTGGTCATCCTAATGCTCTTAGACTGTTTCCTCCATCTGAAAGCTTTGGGGCTTGCTCTCAGCTCCATCAGAATGCATGCAATACCTTTTACTGCTTTCCACCCCTGGCAAAGGGACATTTACCTTTACCCATCCTCTCACTTCCCAGTTCTGGAAGGGCTCTTTCCACACATACCCGCCCACTCAGCCTGTTTTTCTTCCGTGGGACCTCAGTTAGTACTTATGGCATTAATGAACTTTTCCTCTGAACCTCTAGCTTCCTGTTCTCTTTCCTCCTTTCCTGGTTGCTATTACCCCTAAAAGGAGGGCTGGCAAACTGATGACAACCTCCGCTTTCACCTGGTTCCACAAGAAAAGTTTCACTGTGCATGCATCCCCCATTTCTACCAAAAATGGTTTCCTACTTCCACTTCAACCATCCCAGAAAACTAACCTCACACCCTCAGTTTATCTAGGTATTGTTTGTTAATCATACTCAATAGAACAATAGGAACCATCACTAAAAGCAGGAGAGATTACTTACCTGTAACTGGAAGTTCTTCGTGGTCCCTATCTGAATTCCAGTATCACCCTCCATCCTCTCTGCTGCAGATCTGATAGATCTGTGGTGGAGAAAGGAACTGAAGACTTAGTTTTCCCCTCTCCCCTCCTCCCGCCCCCCCCCCCCCCACCTTTTATTGCCTCCGGTAAAACTATGCAGCAGTGTAAAAGTGCATGTGTGGACCTATGGACACTACTACTTTGAAGACCCTCCAGCTCCAAGCACATTATGCATGCGGATAAACCACAGCAGAATATAAATAGGGACCACTCATCTTGAAGAACTTCAGTTACATGTTAGCAACCTCCCCTTCTATCCTTTCCTTACAACTAGTATAGAATTTGTCCATGTCAAATAGCTTTGTTGTGATAATGATTATTGCAGCAATTCAAAAGTCTTCTTATTTACTTGCTTAGGAAGCTTGGTAGGAGGTTGGAACAAAGTGGGCAATTGCTCAGGGGCATAGTCAATTTCAAAGGACCGTGCCATCCAGAAGAGATTCGCATTCCTCCATTTCCCCATCTTGCCGCAGTTCAGTGCACCGGGGACAGTCCTGTTAGCTGTACAGAGCAGAAGGTACAGGGTGCTGATTTCAGTGCGTCCCCTTGAACTTGTACCTGATCTCTGCAGAGCAGAGGGCACAGGAGACTCAGGCTCAGGAAGACTCTGGTCATAGTTGTTTCATTCTACTCTAACTGGTGAGTGTGCCTTTCTTAAAGATACAGTGCACTTTTTGGGATTTCCCCAGCAGCCAGCTCAATGTCTCTCTCTCCTGCCCTCCAAACCGTGCCTCTCCATATACCCCATTTTTGTAGAGCAGGAGGGGAGACAGGGCTTAGGAACAGAGAAGGAGAGCTTTCAATGAGTGTCTTAGAGAGAGCTCAGGCATCACTCAAATTTCCAGAGCAGCCAGCATACATGTTGTCTCTGTCACACACATAGACACACTGTCTTCTCTCTCTCTCATGCACACATATACACTCACTCACTCACTGTCCTGTCTGTATCAAAGTGTGACTGATATATGCATTTCACAATTTTTATTTCTCTTACACTTACATTTAATTCTTTGAGTAGAAAGCTCTAAAATGTCCTGGCTGATGTATAGTATCTAGGTTTTCCGTTTCTTCTGGTAGCGCGAATCTGCACATGCCTTGGTGCATATAACAAATTGTATTGCTTACATGGATAAAAAAAATAAGAGGGAGCATGCTCTCAGTCCAGGTGCCACACCTCCTAAATGTCAGGCAGACAGTGTTGTAGGGGACCCATTGTCCATTATTACCCAGGGCTCGGAATTACTGTCAGCAAGCCAGTGCTTGGGCAAGAAGTTTTTTTTGTGTGGTTGGTTTTATATATATATATTGTCAGGTAAAATTTTGCTCCTCCATTATCATCAACATAATGGAGAAAGATAACTAATCATCTGGTGCCTGGTCTGGTAAATTTTCATAACAGTATGGCAAAGCACAAGTGCGGTTAGTTTTGCTTTTTCTCCCCAAAATAGAAATGGAGAAACAAATGAAGCCCTCCTTTCTAGTGTTAACTCAGAAATTTGTCGGTGACTTTAAATGATAAAGAAAACGTGTACTGTATGTAGCTGTGTAACTTTCATTCTTCTTCGATTGATGTCCCCGTGAGTGCTCCACTGTAGGTGCTGGGCTTGCCCCGGCGCTGCAGAACGGAGATTTTTGCCATAGCAGTATTCAGTCAGACCCATGCATGCGTGGCGGCGTCTCTTGGGATTCGCGCTCTTTTGGGTAGTCGCGCAGTCCGGCTCCCGCCAGTTCATCTCAAGCACCTCAGGCTGCAGATGGAGCGAATTGGTCTCTTCAACTTCTCTCCTTTACTGCTTCATTCGTGAGATTATTTTGGAGTAGTTACAGTTTGTTCATGTTATAAGTTCCTTCCTTCATATTTCATTGTTATCCTAAAAACAAAATAAAAAAAACCAAGTTTTTCTTCCTCTCCTAATCCCTTCCCCTCAGTTGGATAGTTGTACTTATAAGTAGTTTTATATATATACACACACACACAGTTGAACCTTTTTTTCCACCAAAAACAAAAAGACTTAAAATGCCTGGTTTTAAGAAGTGCGACACATGCTGGGAGGCAATGCCTGCTTCTGATGGCCACTCCTCCTGCATCCGCTGTCCCTGCAAAGTTCATGTCCCACAGAAATGTCCACATTGTACGAAGTTGACCGCAAGAGCCCGATGGAACAGAGAGATGAGACTCCGGATGATTCTTTTTGACAAAGCTCTCCAACCGGTAGGATTGGAGTGCTCGGTCTCCTCAGACCAGCCACCAAAGCGTAGGACCTCATCCCCTATGGCCGTTCCACCCTACAGGCAGTCACCGCTTGATAGACTCTACTACAATGATGATCACTATCGTCATTACTCACCTCACAGACATTCATTCCACTATAGATCCTGGTCTCATGAAAAATCCTACAGTGACTGCACATCATCTAGACATTCTCCGACTCCAGCCCCTCCCACTCCAATGGGGCAACCTGTATTGCCACAACCCCACCCATCGGAACTGGATGAGACGCAACTTTCTGTTATGAAGGAGCATCCACCAGAAATATCTCCCACTGATCACTCTTCTTCTCCAGACGAGGCTGTCATTCCTGGGGACATCTCCGTGCATGACAACCTTAGGTAATTTCAGGAACTCTTTAAAAGGATAGCAGTAAGCCAGGAGATACAGCTGGACGAAATAAAGGAGAAACAACATCGCCTCCTCAAGAATCTCCAGCCCCAACATAGGTCCAAAATAGCCATATCCCTGGATGAGGCCATACTTGAGGTCACCAAAAATATCTGGCAAACCCCGGCCTCGGTACCACCTACCAGCAAGAAAGCTGACAAGAAGTACTTTGTGCCGCCTAAGGGGATGGAGTTCCTCTTCACCCATCCTCAGTCCAACCCTATGGTGGTGGACGTGGCCCAGCAAAGATCAAAAACACCACAATACAGACACACCTCTGCTGACAAAGACACAGAAAGGCTCAATTTATTGGGCAGAAAGGTATACACATCTGTGACACTCATGCTAAGGATAGCCAATTATAACGCACATCTGTCCAACCACATATTTGACAATTTTACAAAGCTGACGCCACTCTTGGAACACCAACCAGAGTAAAAAAGACCCATACTAAAAGCAGTCGTGCAGGAGGGTTACACTTCAGCGAGAACAGTGCTCCAGATAGCAATGGACGTGGCAGATACAACGGCCCAGTCGATGGCTACGGCGGTAGTCACGAGGCGAGCCTCATACCTCCAATTGGCGGGAGTGCCCAAGGACCTACAAAATGAGGTACAGGACTTACCGTTCGACAGAAACAAGCTAGTCACTGAAAATACAGACAGCGTATTACATTCTTCAAAAGATTCATGCTCGAGCCTCCGAACATTGCGGATGTATACCCCGCCATACAGAAGACATCATTACCCCCCCTTATCAATGATGCTACAATTATTCGTACGTTAGGTAACAATATCAGCATCAACAGTGCGCCCTTGATCAACAACGTACACATCAAAGACCTGAGAAGCATCGAAACCAGGGGAACCGTACGCAGACCCCACTGAACAACAAGCAGCAGGTTTGACTCCTCGGTTGAGGGTACACAGATAGTCTCCCACATTGGCAAAGGTCATCACACCCACTTGTTCCACCACCGTCTGAGGCCCTTCTACCACCAGTGGGCCTCCATCACTACAGACAAGTGGGTGTTGGAAATAGTTCAATCCGGTTACTCCATACCCTTCCTCGCCACACCCCCTACCATTCTCCCTCCTTTCCCCCCCCCCCCCCGCCACATCCCTCTTCAGGGATCCATCTTATGAGGACTTGCTATACACCAAAGTTGACCATCTACTCTCCATAGGTGCAGTGGAAAGAGTTCCAGATGAGTTCAAGGGGAGGGGCTTTTACTCCCATTATTTTCTCACTCAAAAGAAGTCGGGCGGGTGGCAACCGATATTGGACCTCTGGAAATTGAAGAAGTTTCTTTGAAAGCAACGATTCAAAGTGGTGACCCTTGCCTCTATAATACCTGCATTGGATCCCAACAACTGGTTTGCTGCCCTCGACCTCAGGGACAAGTATTTTCACGTCCCAATCCATCCAGCACACAGGAGATTCCTGCGTTTCACAGTTGGCATGCACCACTTCCAATACAAGGTCTTACCCTTTGACCTCTCCACTGCCCCCAGGGTATTCTCAAAAATCCTGGCAGTAGTCGCAGCACACCTCCATCGAGAAGGAGTGATTATATTCCCTTACCTCAACGACTACCTATTGAATGGTCAGTCATTCTCCAAAGTTCAGGACATGATCCGCACTACCGCAAAAACCTTCCATATCCTCGGACTACTAATCAATGAATAAAAGTCCATTTTTCATCCAACTCAGAAGCTGGAATTTGTTGGTGCCCAGCTAGATGCGGTCACCGCAAGAGCATACTTACCCCTCCAGAGGCTTCAGTCTATTCAGAATTTGATAGAAGTCATTTGAGGCAGTCCTACCATCCAGATAATCACTTGTTTGAAGCTCATGGGCCACATGGCTGCCACAACGTATGTGGTTCACCACGCCAGACTACACTTTCGCAGCCTACACTACTGGCTAGCATTGGTATACAACCACATGAAGCATGACATGTACAGATCAGTGACCCCCCCCCCATCTGTCCTACTATTGGTTGATGACCCGCATAAATCTTCTTCACAGTGTGCCCTTTCACCAGCAGCAACGCTCTCGTCATATCATTTCCGACGTCTCCCTTCTTGGATGGGGAGCACAAATGGGTACCATATCCGCCCAGGTCCAATGATCACCTCGTGAGACATGGTTTCACATAAATCTTTTGGAACTCCAGGCAGTCTTCAATGCCTGCAGGTATTTCCACAGTCACATTCACAATACACAGTGAAAATTCTCACAATGTCACAGCAATGTATTCCATCAACCGCCGAGGTAGAGCCCGTTCCCGCTTCCTATGTGCGGAGGCAATCCGTTTTTGGAACTGGTGCATTCGACACGGTATCACACCTGTGGCATCCTACTTACCTGGTGTCACAAACGTTGCAGCGGATTTCCTGAGCAGGCACTTTGCACCGGATCATGAATGGGAGCTTCACGATGGAGTCCTCCACTTTCTCTTCCGATGTTGGGGCACTCCCCTCATACATCTTTTTTCCACCTGTCACAACAAGAAATGCCAAAAATACTGCTCCAAGGCTGGACTCAGTCCCTGCTCTCTGGGCGACGCGTTTCTCCTTGATTGGAATGGGCCTCTCCTGTATGCCTTTCCACCCACAGTTCTCATTCCCAAAGTACTACAAAAAGTCAAAAGGGACAGTGCCACAGTCATACTAATAGCACCAGCATGAGTGCATCAACGCTGGTTCCCCTTCCTTTGACGCATGTCACCATGCAGACCGTATCCACTTCCAGCCTTCCCGAACCTTCTCACTCAGAACCAAGGGTCACTGTGACATCCCCAGATACACAACTTGCAGCTCACTGCATGGCTCCTAGTTGGCTCAATCCTTCCGAATCCCTCTGCTCTACACAAGTCAGAGAGATACTAATCCACAATAGAAGACAAACAACCAGAACCACTTACCTTTCATGGCACAGTTCATCTCGTGGTGTTCCACACAGCAGGTGCTCCTGCATTCAGCTCCACTTCACGTGATCCTCGACTACTTGCTGTACCTAAAACACGTGGGGTTAACTTTAGCTTCTCTCAGAGTGCACATGGCGGCAATTTCCACTTTCAGACAGTCAACTGAAGGCACCTCCTTATTCACCCATCCAATTACCAAGAGATTCATGAAGGGCCTTATGAACTTAAGCCCCTCTCGCAAACCTGTTCCTCCGGCATGGAACCTAGATATAGTACTTGGGGCTCTAACCACACCACCACCATTCGAACTGTTGGCTACTATACCACTACAGATATTAACTACGAAGGTGGTTTTCCTCCTCGCTGTTACATCAGCATGCAAGGTTGGCGAGTTATTGGCGCTCATGGCAATACCACCATATACCATTTTCAGTAAGAATGGAGTAGTTTTAAGGCTTTACCCAGCATTCATCCCTAATGTCTGTTCGACCTTTCATGTCAACAAACCAGTTATCCTACCATCCTTCTACCCAAAACCTCACACTTCATCATGTGAAGCATCTCTCCACATGCTCGATGTCCATAGACATCTTGCATTTTATATAGAACGCATGAGACCCTTCAGAAAATTGGACTGACTCATTGTTTCTCTAGCCGAACAATCGAAAGGACAGCCAATATCATCTCAGCACATCTCAAAAATTATAACCGCTTATATAACCGAATGTTACACTACCAGACGTGTACCTCTTCCAGCGCAACCTAGGGCACACTCCATGAGAGCGATGGCAGTGTCAACAGCCTTTCTCAAGGGTGTTTCCTTTAAAGACATTTGTAGAGCAACCACCTGGTCATCGCATGACACATTTGTAAAACATTACGCAATGCAGCAGAGATGGCTCTCAGATACTTCAGTGGCATCAGCAGTGCTTTCGTCAGAGGACAAATAGGGACTCCGAGTCCCATCTTCCTGCTACATCAGAGTACTACTACTTAGTCACCTACAGTGGAGCACCCACGCGGACACACATCTCGAAGAATGACAGTTACTGCACCAAGGTGAGTAACTTCGCTTTACTTGGTTTTTTTAATTGGATCTTTAAACTTCCAACAGATCTGCCTGTCAACTGAGGCAGCTGCTATTTTATGAAGGAGAAAGTAGTAGCATGTTGCAGGAGGGCAATGTGCTGCTTCCTTTCGGGGGGCTTTACTTTGAGGTCTTTTCGTTGTTTATTGTAATCTGAAGGAAGACATCCAGACTGGAAATGTAAAATTGCTTTATGTATGTGGAAAGTGTCCTTTATAAAGATGTTACCTTTCCCCCAAAGGTTTGTTTAAAGTTATCCTAGTCAGCAGTTAATATCTTCAAAACCAAACACTTGGTTAATTTAGATTTAAAGGTATTGAAGTGTGAACTCCATCAGCACAATCACTTCAAATCAAGGCTATCACAAATAAAGGCAATCTTCATTCATTTGGTGTAATGCAAATACCATATCACTCAAAAGCATTGAGATACCTAATGTCCACCACAGAATTGTTTGGACTGGATGATCAACACTAATATATAGTATGACAGTCATGCTTTAAAGAAGAGGTTGTGTGAAACTAGAAACAAACTACTGTTCATCACAGAGAAGGATGTCAGAATGTGCTCATTTTCAAACACAGCCAAATTGGCTAATTGTTGCGCCAGTTCCTGAGAATCATTGACGTCTGATGAGGCAAATTATACAAATTTACTGACTCATTTTATTGCTGTTTTCAGATGCTTAAACGCCAGCTTTTTTTTTCTTTGTAATAATACAAACAAAGGCCCTAGTTCTGCAGAACAATTGACTAACAATCACTAATTTTGTTAAAAGAATATGAACATAGTACCCATTCTGTTTTGTTTGTGTATTGCTTATGGTTTAAGCTAATCGTATATTTGTCCAAACTATATGTCTTAATAGTAAGATACATTGAATATGTTGGGCTATTTGTGAGATTTGTCAATCAAAGCTTATTATGTTTTTTATTCCATGATGGGTCAATTCTGTTCCTCGTAAAGTCAATCAGAAGAGGATCAGACCATAAGTAAAAATTATTTCATCTACATAGTTTTTCTAAATCATCTGCAGCATAAAGGATAATTAGTATGGATATATAAAGGTATGCTTGTCATGTGCTTCAGAGGAATAAATATATACAAAAAAACTGTATATGGTAAAGCAACAGAACCTGTTCAGGCAAGTATGAACTGCTATTTTTTTATCTCATTTTCTTTAATAACATGAAGTCCTATTTTCAGAGATGTATAACTCTGCTATAAAAATAAGCTGGGGGGGGGGGAGGGGAAGGAACCTTGGCACATAAGGGTTTGTCTCAGAAATTATTATTTTATATCCTTATTCTAATAACTGTTATTTCATGCTATATTTGTTTAGTGGTTTGATATGATACTGGAAATACTTCTACAGCTATGAAAGTCTAGAACTTAGACTTTTATATGGCATGGCATTTTGATTAGGAAACTAAAACAATACAAAATCAACATGGCACACATTAAATGGAAAAAAAGTGGCTAAATGATAGGTCTCAAAATGTTTTAAATAAAGAATTATCATCAAGTGGGAGCAGGGCTGGCTTTAGCAAGTGTGGGGCCCGATTCGCGGGGGTGGGGCTGCGTATGTGCTGTGCACCCAGGGTGGCACTGCACATGCGCTGCGTGCCCGGGGCGGCACGGGGCCCAGTTCCGGGAAATCAGCCAAGTTGGCCTAAAGCTGGCCCTGAGTGGGAGTATTTCTAGTGGAGTCCCATAAGCGGATCAGTTTTTGGCGCTATGCTATTTAACATTTTTATCAGTTGCCTGTCAGAAAACATAAAAACATCACTGGTTATGTTTTTGGAAGATACAAATGAAGAGGATGAGGTCATTGATGCAGAACAATCTGGGCTACTCTGAAAATGGGGTGCAAACAAAATGTGCGTGTTAATAAGGCTATGCATATAAGAACAAAATTGTGTAGGCCATGTATATAAAATGTGGACTCCTTTCTGAAAAGTGACTCTGAAAAGGATTTGGGGGCCATGGTGGATAATCAGCTGAACATGAGCTCCCAGTTTGACCAAAAGGGCTAATACAGTCCTTGAATATATAAAAGCAGGCCTGCTGACCGGGAGGGGCACGGCGGGACAGGACGGGAGAGGGGTGCAAAGGTGGACAACTGCCCAGGGGCCGGATGATACAAAACAGCCCAGGAGTTCCTAGCCACTGCCACTACCATTGCAGCAGCTGGAGTACTACACAGCACACTCCAGGCAGCCCTGAGGGCTACCTGGATGGCAAGGTGTGGTGTACTCTTGAGCAGTGCTGAATGCTGGCTGCCCCAGCCCTGCCCCTTTAGTCTGAGGCTCTGCTTCTTCCAGGAGCATGGAACTACTACCCCCATCTTGCCCAGGGGCCTATTGACCCTCTTGTATAAAAGGTTAGGAGTAGGATATTATTACCTTTGATTTTGACACTGGTGCAATTTCTGCTAGAATACTGTGTCCAGTTCTGGTATCCTCAATTCAGGAGGAACTGGAAAGGATTCAGTCATGAGAATGATTTAAGGTATTGGAAAACATACAGTATTATAATAATAGACTCAGGGAGCTCAATTTGTTTAATTTAAAAAAGAGAAGGCTCTACTCTGTTCTATATAAGTGTTTATACTTCACTAATCATCCTAGTATCTGACTAATGCATTAAGCAACATGTCTACACATTTGTCATTCAGTCACAGTCTTTAAGAATCTGTATGGGAAACAGAAATCTGATGATAGAGGGTTTTTCAATCCAGAAGACAAAGGTATAACAAGATCTAGTGCTTGGACGTTGAAGTTAAGACAAGTTTAGTAATAGAGTGCAGTTTTTTTAACTGTGAAGGCATATCCACTTGAAATAACTTACCAAGGACTGTGATATATTATTCATCATTGGCAATTTATAAATCAAGTTTGGATATTTTACAAAAAAAATATGCTGTAGTTCAAATGGGAATCATGCATTCATGTATGCTTACAACAGGAATATTGTGGTGATAAAAGTTTTTTCTCTTTTCTTTTTATTAACCTGGTATTGGTTAATTTTTGTGTCCTGGTTTGTACTTTAGGAGTGAGATTTCCCAAGTAGTCTCTCCCTGGTTGCTTTATTAATATTTGGGTGGTAGCAGTGGTGTTTTATTCCCAAAATCTAGGTTGTTAAGATTTTGGGGGTAAGTTTTATACCAAAGCCTAGTAGATAAGGTTTTGGGATACTTTTGCTGGTGCCCACTTCTGCATTTATAGTGCCAGAGTGGGGAAGGTGGGATGATTTTGAGAACCCAGGATTTTTAAAAGGACACAGGTTAATAAAAAGAAGAGAGAAAAAACTTTTATTATCACCACAATATTCCTGTTGCAAGCATAATGACTAGATAGAACAGTAACAAAATAATATAAATAATGTTTAAAGACACTTGATCTTAGCCAAAAGACCGAGAAACGATATACTCATGGAGAAGAAATTTATCATGGGCCAGGAACTTAGTTACAAAGGAGAGCAAAACCCATTTTTAAACGCACAGACCAGATCCCATTTCCCAAACCATAAAACAATAAAACCTAACGGATTTATCTAATCTTTATCCTAGTTACAGACTGTGAAGAGTATTTTCTTAGAGGGAGACATCCTGTCCCCTTCAATAGCTGGAGAGAAACTACACAGGGACAAAGGAGGGAAAAACCCAAAAATTCCTTTGTTCCACTTTGAAATTCTTACTTACATTTCGATTGGCTTCCTGCCACCTGGCTTAGGTAAGGGACATAGTTAACCCATTAGTCCCCAGGATGCTGGCTAAGCCTCATGATATGACAGATGAGTTTAAGTTTATTAATTATGTTGTATATTATGTTTTAATACAAGTATACCGTGTAGGATTTTTTAATTTCTCACAAATCCGTCTATTAAAAAAAAATCAGAACCTGAAGTTAAGGCAAAGAATAATTAATATTAGTTAATACATCAAACAAACTTGATCTGTTTATATAATTGTATTAATTGTACAAAACTATGATTAAACTCAGATAAATTATTTTAAATAATTTTAAATCAAGGAACAATGTACAAAAAGGCCTGTGGGGGGACTTATCAGGAAGACTTAGGACATGTCTGCAGTTACAGACACTACAGTAGCACAGCTATGGTGTAGTGTCGTCACTTGCTATAGTGGCAAAAGGAGTTCTCCATTGCTGAAGTTAATCCACACCCGCTGGAGGTGGTAGCTAGGTTGATGGAAGAATTTTTCTTATCTACCTAATTGGCTAGGTTGGCTTAACTGTGTCTCAAGGAAAAATGGGACTTACGCTCCTAAATTAGTTAAGCACTTCAAAAATTTTACCCTAAATCTTTTGTTGCAGTTAATTGTTTTCTTCTAAAAAGTAATGTAAAAACACAGTGGCAGTCCAAACCTTCCCCCTATCTCAACAACAAAAACTCACAACCAGGCTTTCATCATCTTACATCTTGATTACTGCAGTATATTGTAAATCACATTGAGCTACAGTAATCAATTTTTCTGTCCCACAATCAGAATCTGGTTAATCTGCTAACCTCATGCAAACCTCCTCACTTGGGAAAAAATGTGAACTGTATTATGTTGAGCTGATTAAAAAATTTGAGCTACCACTGAACAAGGAATGTGAAAATGTGTTCCAGAGTCAAGCAGACCCTTATGGAAAACGTTCTGCTGGCAGCTTCTCCTGTAAAATTCCATGTCTGTTGTGAAGCCCACAAGAAAAGAGTGTATAAAGACAAAGCAAACAGAAACAAACACCACTCCTTTCCCCACTTTGAAAAAAGCACTTGTAGATTTCCCAGGTATATTTTGCATGTCTGTCTTTTAGACAGTAAACTTTTAAGAGACAGTTTGTCTTTGTTTCCATTTGCAATATAGCACCAAATATTTTGTAATTAAACCAATTATTATAGCACTGATAATTATATTGGCTTTGTTAGGGTTAAAGTGTGATACAGATGGGAACCCAGGCACACAGATACTGCAATACCTTCAGAGAAGAATTCTTTATGTGAATAGTTTCAGAGGAGTAGCCGCGTTAGTCTATAATAGAAAGAACTTTAAAAATAACAAATAGTCCTACAGCACTTTAGAGAGTAACAAAAATGCAGATGTTTAGTCTCTAAGGTGCTGCAGGACTATTTTTTGTTTAAGGTATTTTTTATGTGAATAGAATACTGCAGAGATGTTTCGAACTGTTCTCTCAGTAGAGTACAGAAAACATCTCAAAGAGAAAAATAATAGTGACGTGTTTAGACATTGACAAGTTCCAGCAAGACAGAGTGCAAATATAGATGCAAGAAGCACCTACTTTGACATAGGGTGGTTCTTAGACAGTCTGATGTCAGATATGTGCACTGGTTCTTAATGAAGACTAGTATGAATAGGTGTGAGTGAATCACAAAGATATTTCTTTTCTGGTGGAGTTAAACAGCTGAAGTGTGGGCACAAAGAAACCAAACGAACTTCGTGAATGGAGTAACCATTTGGAGTAGACATAGCAAATTGAGACAAGTGTTCATTTGGAGGAGAATAAAATGAGACTGAAGACTTTCAGCAGAGGTGTGAAGAAGGAAAATAAGCATAGAGCCTTTAATTTTAGACACAAACAAATATATACCCTTGAAAAATTAGGGGATAGTAAGAAAAAGAGGTTAAAGGTTATCTCTGTGTTGGTTGGTTCTCATTAGAAGCATAATCTGATGATTAGGGGGTTGGGCAGTCCCATTCCACAGGGCTTCCCAGTAACCAAGGGTCTGGCTGTAAGACTGCCTTACCTGGACCACTTCCTATGACCCACTCTGTTGTCTATGTTTTCAATCCGTTATGAAAAGGTAATAGAAAAAAGAACTAACTGCATCTTCAGTCTATCTAGCAGGTATAGCATCTCTCCCCTCCCCCTTACAAGTGTCCAGGCCAAGTCCTTCTCCAAGCCTTGTCAGCACCCTTTTGAGCTGTCTGGGTTCCTTTTACTGTCCATTCCCATCTGGAGCATGTTCTGCAGCTGGGTGGGTTCCTCTGTTCTCAGCGTTACTCTTTCATACCTTCAGTTTTAGTCTGGGCTTATACACCCTGTTACAGTCCCTTAAAGGGAGCCACCAGAAAGTCAGAAGAGGCAAGATCCATGACCTGATATTGGCAAACATTCTTTGATCCATCTTTGATCTAGATATATACAACAGGATGAAAAATGTTTTCCTAGATGCCAAGAAAGAGATTATTTCCTGAAGACTATATGACAGTTTCCATTTAATATTGGTTACCATATAAGCTATTATGTGATTAAAGGCAGCGTCACTTTTAAAAAGGATGGTTTTAAGTATTTTTCAAGAGAACTAAAGACTGGGGCAACATAGGTGATTTTTGTCAGTGGTGTCAAATGTGAGTAAAGGCAGGAGCAGCTACTACTGCAGAACTAGTGGAGAATGCAGAACCGTAGGCAACTCTGTGGTGTAGACAGTTTACACTTTATCTCCTATGGATGCTATGCCATGTGGGTTAAAACACTTGCTAGATGGGGTTAAAATGAGGCAGGAATAGAACAACCCCCTTTATTTCACTTAGTTCAGTAGCCTGATGTAAATAAAATACAAATTAGTCATTTGGTAACTAAAGATCAATTATATTTGTAAAAAAAAAATGCATATATGTATCTACACATAAATATATACATACTATAGGATAAAAAATCCCAAAATGACTACGTGACAATATTTAAAGACTAAGTATACAAGGGCATGAGATTGTTCAAAGAAAGATGTAGATTAATGTAATGAAATATCTTCTAATTCTGAAATGTATTCAGCTGTGGACTTAGTTCCCAAGGGAAATGGTAGCGGCTGCATCTGTTGAGTCATTTTCAAACTAGTCTAGACAAAGCATTCAAGAATATACTGTAGCAAACAACAATGCGTTGGAAAGGTACCCAGGAGTTCTATTCCCAACTTTTATAACTTTATGGAACTCCTCTTAGTTTATGAATTAAGGCTACAGATATGTTGCTGAAGATTTTTATAGTTTATTTCTCTGTGTTATGCTTTTATACACATAAAAATGTGCTGTGTTAGAGACAAACATTCTCAGTGAAACTGGAACCACAATGACACTTGTGTGATTTGGGGTTCCTCTTACAATTTCATTAAGTATTGAGTAATCCCATGCTGATTCCAGGTTTTGTATTGTAAAGATGTAAGGTTCAGCACTTATTCATGTTACAAATGTGAAAAGTGACAATTTAGTCAATTTGCAACTTTAAAGGCAGCCTAGTTAATGAACACAGGTCAGGTATACTGTAATCCTGGTAATTTAAACAAGAGCTCCCACAATGTGAATGATCTGCAAGCAATAAATTTTTACCCATGCCGCAAAAAGCCCTGCTAAGTAATCAAACCCCATGATCGTATGTAGCCTGTGCAGCTGAAAAAGAAAAGTAACATATTGGATGTAGTGTGTTTGTGTGAATGGTTGTCAGTTCCTTGCAATAAGCATGTTTTTAAAATAACATAAAGAATAGTGTGTCATTTTATAGCTCCTAAAAATCCTGTAATTCAAATAGTGTATACAGTCTAGTACACAGTCTATTTCCTCTCCTAGCTGTTGAGATTTATTTATTAAGTCTTCAGATTCATTTCCATTACTTTGTAAGATTGGGCTCTATGTTAAGACATTCTCTGAGTTTTCCATCATGTTATGTCTGGTCTATTTCTATTTCAATGATAAGCTCTTCAGGAAAAGGATAATTTCTTCCTTTAAGTCTTGAACAATGCTAACACACTGTCAATATTTAGCAAATAATACTGATAAATGTATCCATTGTTGTTTAAATGGGAGGAGAGTTAGTTTTAACTTGTGGCTAAAACAGACAGTACACGTCACAGCTATTGTCTAGCAAGTATATCTCAGTCTGGTGACTGCTTATATCAAGTAATAACTTTTCACAATCCCCCTTACATTTACTATAACAATATGAGTTAAAAGGTATTAATGAAAATAGTGAAAACTATTTAATTTGTGTATTTCAAGAGGTTGACAGAGAATCCTTGATCTAGAAGAGTAAGAATATACAGAGTGGGGAGGAGAGGGTTTTTTTTCTTTTTGCTTTTGATTTTAGTAATTTTTTCAGTGCCTTATAACCACCAGGAGTAAGGTCCCACTGACTGTAAAACTATCCTGTACTATTCTGTCACTTATGATGAATCATTTCTATTTCATAATCACTGATGTGTCTGTTTTTTAATACCCAGCTATTACTCTGTTTTGTAATGTACATACAACAACAGGAAAGTCAGGCTGGACTTGAGGCTTTCATACATTATGATGTGGCTTCATAAGTTTGTATATGTGTATTTATCTCCAATTAAATGTCACAGAAATAAAAAAGTGGAAAATCTTTGCACATGAGAAGGCATGGGAAGTGATTTTAATATAGGCATGTGGGAGAGAGAAGTTGTGACAAAAAGAGCAGAAAAGATGTGTTAAGAGTCGAGTTGGATAAAATCAGTTTTGGCAGATATTTAAAAAGTCTGGAGAGTGCATGTGGATAAAGGATGGGGAAAAGAACCAATTGAGAAGTCTGTTCATCTGAAGAATTGGGTTGTGCTCTTGAAAGCTCATGAGACTATATGTATATTTTTTGTTAATCCCTAAGGTGCTACATGGTTTTTTAATTTTAATTGTCACCTTTTTTACCTGGGACAAACAATACTTAAATTCCTTGTTTGCTACCCTCTCATTGCTCATCCAGGACCCTCTATCCTGGTTCTCAGACATCCTGGATATTGAAACTGTTTTGGTCCAGGCAAGATCCCATCAGTTCCTTGGCATAGTGAGCATCGCCCAGCCCAGATTCCTCTCATTATCAACTCCAGCAAAGGGATTTTGGCAGAACCCTACTACTCTTTCTTCTATATCTAAAGACGTGGAAAAGAGATGCCAGATGCCTCCAAAGGACTATGCCAATCCAAAAGTTGGGTCTCTGGTATTGTCAGAAATGCAAAGGAGGACTAAGTCCACAAAGGCCAATAGAGAGAAACTGTGCTGCTTTTCGGCACAAAACATGTTCATCTGCCTTGTTGCAGTTAACTGTTGTGAATTATCAAATTAACAAAATACAACTTAATCTGACAAAGACACTCCATTTCTGTCCACAATTCTACTGGAGAATCGAGAGGAAATGAAAGAAATTATATAAAAGGATCAGATGATGACCAGAGCAATATTTCAGATGCATCCCTGGCAGCTTAACATGATTGGGACATTGATATTCATAAAAATCTCCATAAGGAAGATCTCTCAGATGTTGATTCCACCATAGAGGACCTACTCTTTGAAGAAATGGGGTTCTTTTACAGCAGAATAGATGAAGTTTTCCATTTCCTTAAAGACTCACAGGTAACATTATGATCCTGAGGTATCGGCATTCTGGCTCCCTGCTGAAATCCGTACAAATGCCTGTTTCATCAGAAGAAATTATATAGAAGGAGGAGGTGTGTGCGGTGGATTAGGGTTGGGATGTGTGTGTGTTGTCGGGGAGTTATGGGTTCTGAGCTGGGGATTGGGTTTCAGGAGGGGGCACAGACTCTGGGCTGGGGCTGTGGGCTTTGGGGTATAGGAGGGTGCTCAGGGTGGGAGGGGGATCCTAGGTGGGGCTCAGGCTTATCTGGGCAGCTCTGTGCTTTGGCCAGCAGGGAGGGTCTTCTCAGCACCAGTGTCAGCATCTTCAGAACTTGAAGAGAGATATCTCTTAACTGCAGCAGCCCTGAGTCCATGCATGGGTCTTAATAGCCTCTGCATGGAGCTTAATGAGAGCAATCTCAGACACACAGGTTAGAGGGAGCCTAGCTCGGGCATCACACAGGATATCAATTGGAAAACTAGAAACAGATCCCAGCAGTCTTTACTTCTATGATTGTGCTCTAATAGGTCAGATTTCCTCCTTATTATGAATTCTTGATGACTGTAAGTAGCAATCCATTCTACAAATACTCTACACTGTGTAAAAGTTATTTTGTAGTCTTAATGAGTTGCTCAGCATTCTTTGCAATATGCTGAGGCGCTTAATGCTCATTGACTCAATTGAAGTTGATGATGCCGAGCACTTCGCAGAATCAGATCCTTAATATGAACAACATATAAAAACACCTTCTAATTAACCTCCTTTGTCACTGTTGCACTGTTACATTTACAGATTATACATATTTTCAGTGCAAAAACAGTTAAACTTTTTATCTGTTCTTAAAAGTCACCCATATTTTTCCAATAGAGAGATTGTCCTAGCATTTTTCACTTACAAGCTTTGGCCCACAGTTTCAGTTACTACTTCAAAGGAAATGGCTCTTTATTTTGAGGTTGCATGTGTTTTTTATGCCATAGGTGCAAAGTTAATGCCACATACATGGATAAAACCATGTTGGAAGTTGTGTCTAATATGTATTCCCATAGAAAAGAATATTTTCTTTTGTATTTATTTTTAATGCACTGGTTTTTCTGTGCTTTTCCAGAATTGTTTGTCTAATTCAAGGTTTCTCAGTCTATGTGTACACTGCAGGTTATTTTCGGAAAAAACTGCAAATCGCAATTTGCCTACCTTTTCCAATTCTTTTTTAGGAAGAGGCTTTTCTGACATTTGGCCCATCAACACGGGGCCAAATATGGGAAAAACCTCCTCTTTTGGAAGAGCCCTTATTCCTCATAAAATGAAGAATACAGGGCTTCTGAAAGAGAGTGCTCGCTTTTTTGGAAACTGATCTGAAAAAGTGGATGCATGCCCTGGACGTGGCAGTTTTTTCTGGAATACCTCCGGTATCCTGTAAAAACTCTGTTGTGTAGACATAGCCTTAGACTGTCTTGCATTGTAACCCTCTTCTGACGGTAAAAACTATTATGCAACTCCAAGAACAGAGACCAAAGCTTGAGCTCCACTGCCCTGCCCTGGACAGTGGAGCCAAAGTTCAAGCCCAAGCCCCGCTGCCCTGGGGAAGCCAAAGCCAAAGCTTGAGGGTTTCAGCCCTGGGCAGTGGAGCTCAGATTTTGGTTTTAGCCCCAGCAAGTCTAATGCTAGCCCTGGTGACCCGCAGTTTGAGAATTGGTGGCTAATTCCATGTCATTCCTCTATAGTACAGGGAATGTATTGGTAGTTACCATGTAAGCACTAAAAGAAAACTGCGTGGATAGACATCTGATCCATAATGTTGCACATGGTAGGCAGACGCCATATATTTATATGTAAAATTCTCAGAAAGCTCTCATAACTGGTGCCTTGCTTATGTGTGAGTAATCTCATGTGTCTTTATAGCTTATGATGGATGCCTAGAGGGATCCTCCATAGTGCTGCTAATGATTGTCTCATGCTCAACAAATACTCAATTTGTAGGTTTATTAAAGTTAGCTCAATGTTCATTTTATTGGAAAAAAAAACTGGATGCTTTCTACAATAGATGAATTATTCAAGTTGTGCAGATATTCTTCAGACACTACAATTTAGATACTTGTAACTTTTGATGAAGAGCAGAAACAGCTTCCAGCTAACCAAAATGTCTGCCACCTTAAACAGCATGTAGGAATTTTTTTATAGTTTCATAACTTTGTCCTTTGATTAGTATTTTGGTTAACATTTCATAGTGTATTAGCTTGAGATATGAGCTGTTTTTTCTAACATTTCAGTAGTATGTGTAATGCAAGCAAGGTAACTGCCTCTGTTCTAATAAATTATGCTAGTTAATACATGGGCATCAATCCTTGATCAATCTTGATGGATTTCGTGGCAGAAAAGAAAGCACTTTCTGGGATAACTAAGGGTATGTCTACACTACCCCGTTAGTTCAAACTACCGGGGGTAATGTAGTCATCCGCAGTTGCAAATGAAGCCCGGGATTTGAATTTCCCGGGCTTCATTTGCATGAAGCCGGCCGGCGCCATTTTTAAATGCCGGCTAGTTCGGACCCCGTGCAGCGCGGCTACATGCGGCACGGACTGGCTAGTTTGGATTAGGCTTCTAATCCGAACTAGCTGTACGCCTCGTGGAATGAGGTGTACAGCTAGTCCGGATTAGAAGCCTAATCCAAACTAGCTAGTCCGTGCCGCGTGTAGCCGCGCGGCACGGGGTCCGAACTAGCCGGCATTTAAAAATGGCGCCGGCCGGCTTCATGCAAATGAAGACCAGGAAATTCAAATCCCGGGCTTCATTTGCAACTGCGGATGACTACATTACCCCTGCTAGTTCGAACTAGCGGGATAGTGTAGACATACCCTTAGTCTTCCCCAGAGTGATGAAGGAGAGACTAGTGAAGTGAGCATTTGTGTCTCTTGCTTGCTTACTACTTTTTCCCTACTGTGTTTTTTTTTTAATTGCTTAACATAGGGCTTGTCTATATGAACATTTGGTTCCTGGCAAGATGGTATGAGAATCTAAGTCTCACTAGCCTGACGTGGTCTTACAGTACAAGTGGACTGTGCTGATACATAGTATCCATTAGTTAGTTCGCTTTAATTTTACTCTCCTTTCACAGAATCGTAGCTATTAAAAATGGAAAAGAACTCCAGTCTCTAGCCAGCACAGATTTGCTCCCTACGGTATATTTGCCAGTACTTTGTCAAATATAGAGTTAAAATTTGTAAATGCCTGCAGCTTTTGCTGTTTCCCTTTTGGGGAGCTTATTCCATAATATGATAGAGCTTCCAGTTCATAAGTGTTTTCTGGTAATTGCCCATTTACTTTTCCTCAATTTCATAGCATTATTCTTAGTTATTTTCTCATTCCTTAGGTAATGCAACTTGCTTACCCTACTAGGTACAACTAGGGGACCGTAATTGTTGTTACTGGAAAGTGGGTCAAAAAGGAAGCAAAAATATTATGTGTATATCTGTTTGAATATGTTACTCTTGCTGTATTCTTATCATGGTGCTTGTAGTTTTTACTCTGTAAGCCAGGGGTGGGGAATCTAGGGACCAGGGGACGGATGCGACCCCTGGCTTGCCTGGATCTGCCCCCCAAGGCTTAGGGCTCCCCCCAGCATTGGGGAGCCCATACTGATGCTCCAACCCCGCTTATCACACCTCCTCCCAGGGCATTGGAGTTCACTAGCCTGGGATCCACTAGGCTCTGGTGTGCAGGGGGAATGTGGGGAGTATCTTTCTCCTTCTCAGATTTTCTGTTTCACTTGTGTGTGCTCCTGACTGATTTTTCTGTGGGTCAGTAGCCCCCAACCCAAAAAGGTTCCCCATCCCTTAAGCTGTTCAGAACAGGGTCCAAGATATGTTTTAATAAATGTTTCTACAATTCCTAGAACAGTGGGTCTCCCATCCTGAATAGGACCTCTACGCATGATGGCAATACTAACATTAATAATAACTATGATAGGTTATTTTAAAAAAAGGAGGCAGATGATTAAGTAGCCTCTTGAAGTGTTGTAAAGAAACACAACTGCTTTGAAGAAAACAGATTGAATATTTTGGACATCAAATTATAGTAACATCTCTTATTGAAAGTATACTACAAACTAAAATTGCAGGTCAAAAATCTTTATAGATTACTTTTTTCTAAGTTATGCCTGATATTCAGGAATCTGCATCTTTAAGGAAAAAGAGTTCTAATCTGCATCTTGGTTATGCTCCAGGCCCAAGAGGAAATGGATTATAGCAGTTGTGACTGTGAAGAGCAGATGTTTTGGTTGGACTAGCTATCAACCATCTGACTCATAGTAAAACCTCAGTTCCAGTAAATTCTCAGTTTTTAGTTACAAGAGGTAGGATGCAGGAAAACAATGCCTTTAAATTAAAAATATAAAATACACTCTTGGTATTCACAGATAATCAGAATCTATATTAATTTTGAAAGGATAAATTATTGTGAAAGAGGTGAAGCTATTCCTGTAAAATGTAAATACCGAAGGATATTTGCGAATGGCAGTTTCATTAGTTGGGAATGAAAGCCATCACATGATCATTTAGATAGTGCTGATTATTATACATTGAAATAATCTGCTGTAGCTCAATGATATGTTCTTTTTGGTTCTCTTGTTGGTTGGTGCCCTTTGTTTATACTTCCAAGGAATGACCATTTTTTTTCTTTGATTATCTCAGAAACACACTTTTCATAACTTTTATGTTATGACTGGAGATGACTAATCTTTCAATCTTTCTCTTTCAACACTAAGAAAATCCATCTTTTTCTTTTACTTTCTTTACTTTGAATATTTAACAGCCCTTTTAATAGTAATTTTCCTGACTTCCTAGCTGAGTAATTATGTATAATTGTAAAAAAGCCACCTGAACTGTTAGAGGGACATCCAGAAACTAGTTTTAATCTAGCCCATTATTAAGTGGGCTAGATTTCAAATTGCTTAATATCTCTTTAACAATATGAATTACTGAGAACTTGGCATTTTTACTTATAAACTTGTGTTTTAGCCAAGAGTCTCAAACTGTTTTGCAAATAATAAGTAGTTATGCCACACAGCTCTTTTATGATGTAGAGGAGGAATTTAGAGATGGAGAACCAAATACAAATAATACTAATCTTTTGTAAAATTTTTGTTGAAAGACGTGATATAAATGAATAATTTTATTACTTTTAGCCTAACTAGTGTAACTGTAGATGCTGTTTTTTGTTTAAAAATTCCACTCTTAATTCATACAAGTGTTTTATTCTGTTCTGAAATATATGAACTACTTGCTGTAACAGCATCCTATGGCAGCAAGTTCCATGGTTAATTTAATTATATGTTGTGCTAAAGATTGTTACATGTTAAATAGTCAGAATTTGTTTCCATTGAAGTTCAATACCTTTTTTTTTTTTCTGGAAATGGGAAAATACTGAAGAAACAAAATTTGCTGGTGTAAATAAGGAATATACTATAGTAGGAAAGCATATTCTCTAGCTCAGTGTTTCCCAAATGGGGTTCCACGAAGTGAAAGTAAGGGTTCTACAAGAACTTGGAACTGCCCCCGTCCTGTTAAAGAGACAGCGCTCGCTTTATTTTTGTTTGTTTGTTTGTTGTTTGGTTTTTTTTTTTGGTTTTTTTTTTTTTGTTCTTGACCAATTTTCCTGCCTGGGGTTCCTCGAAATTCTTAAGGGGTTCGTTGGCCAAAAAAAAGTGGGGAAACATTGCTCTAGCGAAAAAAATAAAAAGGTGCTTTTGCTTTGTTATTTTACTTGGTCTGTTGTATTTGTTCTATTTGGCCTGTTCTTTGAGCCTGAAACACATGCACAAAACATAGACAGATGGAGGAAATAATGTCTGGTTAGATCTTGGTATGAAACATAAAAGCATCCTTGGCCTTTTGACTCTGGTGATCCCTGCAAGGGAGCTGCCTTTGTCCCGAGAAAAGATAATTGTTTCCCAACACAAACACTGAATATCTAGTCATCTAATCATTTACAGGTCTGTAGAGATGCAGCTTTGAGGGGTTAAATTTTGACAGGCATGGACACATCAAAAAGCTCCATTAATTTAAAAGGCAGATTTTTTCCGTAGTTTATCTGTACCACATGTGCTTTCAATTTTGTTTTATAAACAGCAATTGTAACTGACATACTAAGGTTGAATGCAGTTCCACCAAGCAGCTTGTTGCATAAATAAAAGTAACAAAGTACAGTATGAAAAAAATAAACACTGTGTTGTTACATACAAAAGGACTTAATTATAATAATGTTTGATAGTTTCACATCAAATAAACATGCACTTAGGTCTAGCAAATATATACAAAAATGACCTTTTTGCAGTGTTGTATTGTGATGGCTCTGTAGCCACTCTATTTGACCAGAGTGAGCCACCAGGTCAGTCAGCTTCATAACATCTCTACAACATTTGTTGTATTGATGATGTACTGAGCCATCGATCGACCGATCTCATATTCTGCGATGTCATTGGTCAGTGACTAAGCCAATCCTTGATCAGAAAATCCTGTCACAAATAACACAAAAAAATACATCATATGCGTTTCTGTGCACTCTTCGGAGCCTACGATTTTCTACTAATATCTGGATAGATTGACTCTTGAAGCATTTGAGAGCCTATGCAGTAGTTTGCTGCCAGAACAATCAGTCCTGAGCTGTGATTTCCAGATCACTGTAAGATAGCATGACTTCACTTTGTCCATTAAGATATCTTTATAGCACTTATACTGACCGCCAATACAGCACTTTCCACAAACAAGCTGGCTGTAGAAGACCATATTTGGTGTCTACATGTCATCCATTTTCAATCCAGCAAAACTGTTCATAAGCATTGCTTCCATACCCATGAGCACACCCAGTTTAATAGAGTTTTGTCTCACCAATTCACATGTGCAATCTTCCTGAAGCAACAAATATGGAACTGATCAAGTTTTGAAATGGGGCAATAATATATAGTCCATGACTCTGAACCATCTTGCAGAATAGCCAGAACAACTGAGTTGTTGTATTAAGGTGCTATTTAAACCTATTTTTGAGAATTAAGCAAATTATGTCAAAGGCCTGGTCTATACTTGGCCAGGCAAGTCTGTTAAGGGACACGGCTCCAACTACACAAAATGCGTAGCTGGAGTCGGCTTACCTTAAGCTGAATTTTGGTGGCATCGACACAGCTGGAGGCTGACAGGAACACATGCTCCTGTTGGCTTTTCTCACTCCTCGCAAAACAAGGAGTACCAGACATCGGTGGGAGCTGCCCTCAGCATTCGATTTATAGGTCTACATTAGACCTGCTAAATCAAACGCTAGAAAATCAACCTCCAGAAGGCTGATCTTCTTTCTAGTGTAGACATGCCCAATGTAAATTTTTTGCATACCATACATTTGAAAAATTACCATCTAAAATGATATGGTAATGAGCAAATGTCAGTTTCCTTCTACAAACTTGCACTGGGCAGATGTGCTTGCACCATTAACTTGCTACTATAGCATATTTTTTTGTAGGGCAAGAAAAATTAGGCATCTGGGTTTACCACCTATATTACAAACTTCAACTTGTTGCAGTTTGAAAGGGCAATGGCATTGTGATCACATAATATTATGTACAGGCAGTCCCCGGGTTACATGGATCCGACTTACATCGGATCCCTACTTACAAACGGGGTGAGGCAACCCCGCACTAGCTGCTTCCCCCCAGCAGACCAGGGAGACGCGGAGCGGCTTTTCTCAGCAGACACCTCAGCTTGAGAAGAAAGGACTGAGGGAAGTGAGGTGTGGGAGAATAAAACTGAGCTCTGGAGAAATGTTTGGCTAGAGTTTCCCCTACAATATGTACCAGTTCCGACTTACATACAAATTCAACTTAAGAACAAACCTACAGTCCCTATCTTGTACGTAACCCGGGGACTGCCTGTATTTTAAAATTTTTCCCACCATAAAAGTCCCTATTAAAATGCTCTTATTAGTGGTCATAATAATTATAGGCAATTTTGCTTAGTTTCTCTGATGTATATTCTTTTATATCGCTATCTTTTTGGAGTTCTTTAGATCACTGAAATCTTGACGGAAGGAATATAGAGCTAGATGGTATGAGCTAGAAACTTCATTATTGTCTGTCACATCATGTTGACTCTGTATGTGTAGAGATAAACTTTTGATCTGTTTGAGCATTAACAATACTCATGTGAGATTTAAGCAGTTGAATTTTACTTTGCTGTTATTCAACCAATAAAAAGCATGCACTTGGTGTTAATACAAGCAAGGTACTTGAAAAGGGTTTCCAACATAAAAGATCATGTGGTTTTGGAGATATACTGGCTATGAAAATGATAACATTGTATATGCCTTGCATCATGTGACAAATGTTTGTCAATTAAAGACAAGCTCCTTTTGATCCTTAGACTCTACTGCTTAATCAGGTTTAACGCTTCTGTATATCTGATTAGTGTGACTTATGAGTTAATGGGGACAAGACAGTTAAAACTGCACTTAGACTTCAGGGGTGAAATATGTTAATTGTCTCAAATTTTCCATAGCCATGAAAATATATGGAGTATTGAAGGAGGGATTATATGTTGTGCTAAAGATTGTATGAAGTCAGAATTTGTTGCCATTTAAGTTCAAATACCTTTTTTTTTTTTTAGACATGGGAAAATACTGAAGAAACAAAATTTGCTGATGTAAATAAGGAATACAGGCAGTCCCCGGGTTACGTACAAGATAGGGACTACAGGTTTGTTCTTAAGTTGAATTTGTATGTAAGTCGGAACTGGCTCCAGATTCAGCCGCTGCTGAAACTGATCAGCGGCTGACTACAGGAAGCCCTAGGCAGAGTTGTTCTGCCCCCGGCTTCCTGGAATCAGCCGCTGATCAGTTTCAACAGCGGCTGAATCTGGACTCCTGGGACAGAACAGATGGGGCGCTGCCGGGTAGGTCCCGGCAGGACCAACCCGGCAGCACCCCAGCTGCTCTACCCAGACGTCCCGAAACAAAAGCCTGGTCTGCTGGGGGGGGGGGGAGAAACGCACTAGCTGCACCCCGCCCCCCCAGCAGACCAGGGAGACCCGAGCAAAGCCGCGGAGGCGCAGAGGTCCCGCCGCCTCTGCGGCTTTGCTCGGGTCTCCCTGCTGTGCTGGGGGAGTTACCCCCAGCACAGCAGGGAGACCCGAGCAAAGCCGCACAGGCGGCGGGAACCCGCTGCCCGTGTGGCTTTGCTCCTTTGCCCCGGAGCAAAGCCGCACAGGCGGCGGGGTCCCCCGCCTCTGCGGCTTTGCTCCGGGGCAAAGGAGCAAAGCCGCACGGGCAGTGGGGTCCTGCCGCCTGTGCGGCTTTGCTCGGGTCTCCCTGCTGTGCTGGGGAGTCCCCCCCAGCACACCAGGGAGACCCGGAGCAGCTTTTCTCGCCCCGGAGGACGCGGTGGCGGGACCGCTGCGCTCTGGGCGGTCCCGCCGCCCGCGAGCTCCGGGGCGAGAAAAGCCCCATTCGTAAGTGCAGATCCGACATAAGTCGGATCCGCGTAAGTCGGGGACTGCCTGTATAGTGTAGTAGGAAAGCATATTCTCTAGCGATATCATTCTTTCTGAACCTAAATGAAAAATAATAATAAAAAGGTGCTTTTGCTTTGTTATTTTACTCTGTCTGTTGTATTTGTTCTATTTGGCCTGTTCTGGGATGCCTCAGAGATTGATTATGAAAGGACAGCCTTAAATTAATGCACACTTGAGTTTGCACTGAGGCCAGGGCTGTGGCAGAGAATCAGGAATCCATAATATATACTCTAATGTCACCTTCCCAATCTCTCACACCCTTAACTCAAAGAGCACAGCAGAGAATCTGCTATGTATACTTCAACAAATTTTATAAATGTAACACCGGAGTGTATAATGTAATGACCCAACAGTATTATCTAAATTTCTTGGGTATTTTATCAGTTGTTTATAATAATCCCAGTAATCTTCAAAATTGAATCTGATGTTTATTGAATTGTTTATGCTCCTACACACTGAAAAGGTGATATGCTATTGTAAAGAGTTGCTTGTGAGTTCCAAACCGGTATCATTGATTTTTCTTATGATCCATTGAAGAAAAATGAGCACATGGAATTTGTTATAAAAATATTTTTAGAAAATTTAGTGATACATACAAACCATTTTTTTAAATTGTCAAATGTAAGGCCATTCAACTTTTTACATACACTATGTACTTGACTCTTTTTCATCCATTACTAGTATGATTCTGATTACTTTAATTTTGATGTTGTCTGCTTTTTTGTGTGTTTCAGGATGTGAATGAAGATCCAGGAGAGGATGTTGCTCTTCTTTCAGTCAGTTTTGAGGATACAGAAGCTGCTCAAGTTTTTCCCAAGCTATATCTGTCCCCGCGTATTGAACAGTAAGTAAAATAGTTGTAGGATATTCTGGTTCTTCTGAGAACTTTTAATTTTCATGCTGATTGTTTTGAAGGAATTCTTGGTACTCCATAAAAACTCTTTGGCTTTTAATTGACAAAGCCATGTCAGTGATTACTATAAATTGGCTTTGACTAGGAGGGAACAATTCAGTTAATCTTGCCAGTCCCATTTTTATGTGCCCATCACTTACAGATCTGAGCAACCATTGGCTAGACTAATGGGGGTCCACAGATCCCTGAAAATCAACCTACATTTTCCTGAAGTGACTCATACTGGAAGTGACATCAGGTTCATCTTAGCAATCAGATTTCCCCAAGGGAGGGGACAGCTTTGTTTTTTAAGATTGTGTTTATGTATTTATGTATGTGGAGGTGTGCCTGTGTGTGATTGATACATATTCCCTGAAGGGGAAATGTTTGTGCAACAGAAAAAGAGTTAAACAGTTTTGAATGAATGTTTATTAGCAGAGCTGTAAAGATATATTTGTTAAACTGTGGTCAGGAATTTGCCATCAGTAAGATGTTTGTCTAGGGTGTGTCAGAATATTTTATTTTAAGGTTGTTGTACAACACAGTTGGCACACAGACTATCTAATAAACTAATTTTTACTCCTAAAATGGTAGGGTCAGAGGGAAAAATTTATCTGCTTCCATTAGATTTTGCTTCTTCCATTTTTGGAATTAACAATGTCCCAATGTTCCCCCTCCCCTTCAGTGCTTCAGTCTTGAAATATCTGCCTGAAAGTTTCATCAAAAGCAGTTCAGACTTACAAGTGACTTTTGCTTAGAGATAAGTTGGAAGTTCTTGTAGTGCAGGTCCTTATTTTGTATTTTAGAAGAGCTCTAGTTGTGCCCCCTTGGTCCTGTGCTTTCTGGTGGATTTTTAGTCTGCCTCAGAGGCTTGTGGTGAGCCTCCCACTACCTCTTGTTTCTCTCAGAGGCAAGGGTTTCCCACTTCATGAGCCATTTTAATCATAGGCCAGACACAAACGTGGAGGGAAAAACCCTTCCACAATCTAAAGGTCCCCTTTTCCCTGGTGGTGGCCCACTGGTTATGGGGAGGGTTGGGGGGAACCCAGTTCCACCCACATATTCCAGGTTCTGGACCAAGGTTCTAGATGGCAGCCACTAGTGGTGCTCTTGCCCTTATCCCCGCAGAATAGCAGCCTTTCCCTGGGCCACTTCCCCAATCATTCCTTCAGTACCTTTTCCCTGGTGTCTTGGAGAAAACCTCTCAAGGTTGCCACTCTGTAATTTTGCCTGCACTCTGTGCTTCCTCCTCTCCAGTCCGTCCCTCTTCTCCTTGCCCTGAGGAGAGGCCTTTTATAATGGACCAGCAGGCCTTAATTTCCATCAGGCCAGTGGTCACCAACCAGTAGATCGGGATCTACTGGTCAATCTTGGAGCCTCTGACAGGTGATCCTGACTGGTTTGGCTGGGAGACTATCAAGCGCAGGCACTTCAGCTGCCCCTCCCTGTACTGCCATTCTGCTCCTGCCCAGAGCTTTAGAGGTGCCCCTGGAAGCTTCCTGCTTGTTGTTCAGGGTGGGGGAGACAGAAGCAGGGGGGCACTGATGTCTCTCTGTCCCCTTCTCCTATACCCCATATTCAGAGTGAGGAGGGCAGGGTCTCAGCAAATGGGTAGAGCAGGCATATTTGGGTTTGAGGAAGATCCTGGACTGACTTAAATTCAAAAAGTGATCTTGTACTTAAAAAGGTTAGAGACCCCTTCACTAAGCTGAAGTTGCAGGACAGCTCTTAATGAGACTCAGGTTCTCACCTGTCTTGGTTGCTGAGCAGCAGTACTTGGCAGCCTATTCAGGGAACAGGAACCTACTCATCCAACTACCCGTGTACCTGTCCTCTACCAAACTTCTGCAGTCCGCTGCCACAGTATGGACCTGACAAATGAACATTTCCCAAAGGAAAAGCTTCCTAGTTTGTGATCTTGAAGAAATCTTCAAAGATTCATAATAATGTCCTTACAAAGGAAAATTGAATGGTAGAAGGAGTCTGGTTGCCTAAATATAACTTGAGTCTAGAGTGCTGAATAAGGAGCCAAAAGGTAGCGTGGAAGTGTTTGATATTAATATACTTTAAAAGGAGATCTTAAAGTTCATCTTCTTTTGTTTTACTTTGTTAAGCATTTTATTTGATTACTTATATTATTACACAGAAGTAACTACATTAGACTTTGCAATTACATAGACGTCAAGTTAAGCTAACATTAATTCAATGATGCTTTTATTTTTCTGGTCAGTACTGATGTGACATTCCTCTTAACTGCTGAAATCATTCTTAAGTGGAGTAGAAGAGATCAAAAAGTATTCACTACCATAATTTTAGAATAGCTCTCCAATAATGTATTGAGTTTGAGAAAGGCATGACAATCTGATATTTAAACCAAAAGGGCATTGATGGATAAGCTGAATGACCAAAGAGATGGGGTGTAAAACATCCAAGATTAGTTTTGAGATAATCATATGGTTTACAAGATATTAGGGAAGAAAAATCTATAGAAAATGTATAATATATTGTTTCTTTTAAGTTTTCAAGTCTTTTTAGAAACTAGTTTTATGTTAGAAAAGCTTTATGGTCTCTCCAACATTACTTATGGTCATATGATTTCATTAGTGGCTGATTTTAAATGCATCTCATTTTCTCTGATGAGCTCTGTGATGATGAAAAGGTTAGCTCAGATACACATAATTACAGTAAAAAGTTACATGTAGTTATATTATTTTAAGTAATTGATTACATTAACTGATTTATGTTTTAATTAATGCTGAATTTAACTGATTGTATCATTAAATACATTTAATGTAATGAAAGTTGGGCCTATTTAGTTTTCTATACACTGTTGTACTTAGTTACAGTGTTCCACAAGTGTGTTGTGAGGCTTTACTGATTAATTTGTTTAAGTTGTTTGTTGCCCTTAGATGGGAGATTCAAACTGGTAATATTAATAATAGTATTGCTGGCACATTTTTGGTCAGAATAATACAGATATGGTCATTCATTTTACTTGGTAATTTTATTGTTACTACTTTGAATGTAAGTGATGAATTTCCATAAATTTCGTCTCTGTGGGTAGGGAAGTAATAATGCAGAAAATCTGCAGGTGGAAGGGGATAAGAAGTAAGTATCTTATCATCCCTTTCCCCATCCACATTTGCATTGCTCCTACTAATCTTCTCTAGCAATAATGCGGAGTTCTAGATCTAGGAGATCATATGGGAAAATGGAACACCATATGGGACTGGAACAAGGCTTCCCCCACTCTCAACGGCTATAGCTGCTCATCTGAGCCCTGCCCCCTCCTTCACACAAGGCTGGTGCTGGCCATCCCCCTGCCATGTTCTTCCATATCCTGCTTTTTTGACTAAAGTGGGCATTTGCCCCATATGCCAAAGAAGCAGAGATGGCAGCATGGGGCTTACAAAAAGGACTGTCCCAGCCCAAATGGGAATTATGGTAGCCCTAGTTCTACTTCATACAGACAGAGGGCATGTTGAGGAAACAGCCTCTCAATTCAGCATGTTTCCTTTTCAGTGTAATTGTATCTATTTACCTCTGTGTGTGGACACTCTTGTTGGGGAATGGAGTAACTCAGGAACTGGTGTAGCACTTTAAATTGACACTCTGCCATAATCTCTGTTACTTTTCAATTATAGGCAAGTCCTTAGTAACTTTTACTCCCCCTGAGCAGGAGTAGCTCTTCAGCTCCTTCCACAGCATGACAAAAGCATAAGTACTCAGCTCAGGGATGGGCAGTAATTTTTAATGGGTTGAGCCACTCCAAGATTTTGGAAAAACTTTAAAAACAACAAATAGTTTAGTAGCACCTTAAAGACTAACAAATCATGTAGATGGTATCATGAGCTTTTGTGGGCACAACCTACTTGTTCAGATGACTGGAGTATTGAAAGTCCATATCCAAGAATAAATAAGGGAAGGGGGAGGGGAAGGAAAAGAGGAAGGGGGAAAATGGGGCGAGAAAAAAGACAGTGAATAGATTGTTCAAGTTACAAGAGGCTGATAAGAACAATTAGCACCTCCATTGTTTGATCGCTTGGTTAAGTCATTAGGACTATCTTCCACATCCTGGGGGCGAGTTCAAATGTTCACCCCTGGTTTTTTAGGGATAAAAATCATTTGATGGTGTCAGTGATCCCCCCAAAACCTGTGTATTATGATTCTGGGGGGAAGTTTTTTGTAACCAGTGCCTGTAGATGCAAGATTTTTAAGCTCTCTTGCGGACCTTCACCTTCTGCACTTGGCGTGCCAGAGTGGGAAACTGTCCTGCCAATATTCATTTGCAATAAATTAGACTTTCAAATAAACTATGCAATAAATTATGCTCTCTGTAATTTTTATTCTCTTCTCTTGTTTGTTTTTTTCTTTTTTTGAGGTAGATCTCTTCTCAGCATGTTTTCCTGCCCTTTAATTTAGGTTGCTGAATCTCTTTTCATTCTAACAATATCTATTCTTGTAATTTAGAAATTTCATGACCAGGTTGTGAATATTGTCTATTGAACTGGTCTTTCTTGCAAAGTTAAATTTGAGTTCTCTGACGTCCCATAAAATGGTCCTGACAGAGATTTTGACACAGTTAAGATATCATATAAGCTACACTTCCATTGTTTGAAACCTGAAGCATTTAACCAGCAATATTTACTTATTTGACATTTTTTTCAAAATTACAAAAAGGCCTCAAGAAACCCAGAAGATTATATTAATGTCTTGAAGTCATAACATATTACCTTGTGTTGTACACTGCCACAAGTTTCCTGACTCTGCTAAAGATTATAATTGAATATACCAAAACTTTGGAAACAAATTAGCAAAACAGTTTGTATGTGGCAGGCTTTGAGGACAGAGAATAGCAATTTGGGGAAGCATTTTGGGGAAATTATCAACATTTGCAGAAATAGAACAATGTTACAAAATGCCCCTTTCCTAGATAATTGCAATGTAACTTTGTTAATACTGCCAGCTATATCCAGGAGTGGATGAGAGTGCTGCGGGGCCCAGGGCAGCGCCGCGGGGTCCTGGGCAGCGAAATTTCGTGGGGCCCCTTCTTTGGCATGGCGCCTGCGCCGTGGCGCCACAGCGCATGCGTGGGGCCTCGGGAAGCGCAGGGCCTGGGACAGCCGCCCCGCTCGCCCTGTCCTAAATCCGCCGCTGGCTATATCCCTCTTAGTGAGGAATTTAAATGAGCTGTACATTCACACTTTATAAAAAAGGTTTATTTTGCTATGTGTGTTTCCATTTTGGGAGCAAGTAAAGCAGAGATCTGTTTTATGAAATGTGAAAGTTGGCCAAATATTCCAAAAGATTTTGACACTGTTCAGCCCTATCCTATAATAACACATTATCCATACTTTTTAAATATATATTTACCCACAACTCATATTAGCAACTTGAGGCATAACACAATATGATCTAAATACACTGTTTTTATGCACAGTTATTAAAATGCACATTGTTGTATTGTAGTTCATGGTAAATAGAATATTTACATTGCACATATCGGCGTAAGCTCTAAAAGGGCTTAACAAAACTGGGAAAGTGCCATCATTTAGGGCGAGTCTATACAGCAGGACTAAAATCGAAATAAGCCACACAATTTGAGGTATGCTAATTGTGAAATAGAGCACTCTTCCTCCGACTTCCTTTACTCCTCATACAATGAGTGTTACAGGAGTTGGAGCAAGCAGTCCTCCAGCTCAACGTTATTTTGACATTATGTAGAAAATACTGCTTGTGTGTTTTGTATGTTTTTGTGTAATAATGTCAGTTATTCTGAAATAGCACTGCTGTGTAGACATAACCTTAGAAGAAAGTGAGGCATTAAGTTAGTAGCTGAGTAAAAAATACAACTCAGGAGCCTGATCTAGCTCTCGATTAAGAAATACAGAATCAGGCCCCAAGGAGTTTGACTCCTATTCCTACATTGCTTACCGCAGTTAAAAAAAAATCCTTGGAAGGAAAAGCTTTTGCATGACATAAGCAGTTTGCAGCTTTTATATTAGTTTTTCAAAATGCCAATAATTTTTGAGTGTATTAAAAGTAATTTGCTTAATTTTTTATATAAGTTTGAGTTTTGAAAAGCACTCTCTGCTTTATCTGAAATTTCAAGAAAATATTTGTGAAATTTAAACAAATTGAATCCAGGTTCAAACACTTTAATACATTTTCTGCTTGAAGAGATTTTGTATGTTGTAAGTGGGCAGCCATTGCAATAATTTGTTGGTTGGTCTCCTGGTTAGCAGTCTCAGCAGACTGAAAATTTCTGTGGCTTTATCTAAACTATAAAGTTATGGTGACATAGCTATGTCAGCTAGAAGTAACAGAAAAGCATACCCTTAGCTGACATAGCTATGCCAAAAAAAACCCATCCCCAGTGTAGACATAGTAGACTGAAAAGGACTTCTCAGGGCATAGTTAATGTCTTTCAGGGAAATGGTGAACTCCTTTTGTTATACTTCAGAACTTCTCCTTCTGTTGACATATGTTCTGCCTATTGTAAGGAGCTATGCCAACATAGCAATGCTGACGTAGGTTCTGTAGTGTAAACATGGTCATTGTAGTAGCATAAATCCTGTCTACGCTAGTATTTGGGGGGAATCTTTCACTGTTACTGTAGCGCCAGTATGCTGTTCTGCTGGTGTGGCAACAGTGCCACTAAGTAGGTCTAGATGTCATTAGAGTAAAATTTGATGCACCTTGTTTACACGCATGCCTGCTGTTGCTAGCACTACCATAGATTCACTGGTGCTAGAGTAACAGCGGGAGGTTTCCTCAGAAGTATAAAATTGACACAGTTATAGAGAATGACTGGACTTTCCATTCCTAGAAGAGGCCTTTCCAGGCCAGCCTTGAAGCCTGTTGGTGGTATGGTAGATGAGAAACTCAGTGCTCCTACCTGTACTGTTCCTATTCTATGGTATAATCTCCAAGACTATCAGTCCAACACGTATTACAAGCACTGAATTTACTACTTTTCTAAATGAATGTGTTGTAAAAATCTCTCAGAAGAAAAGATTTATAATAGAAAGAAAACATGTCACATCATTATGTTACTTGTGATGGTCAAAGTTACTAGAATCTAAGGGCTTAAATACACTATAAAATTAAGTTAACGTACGTTGACACACTGCCATTGCAGTAATTAAAGTGGTGGTTCACACGTACATTTGCTCTTTCTGTAGGTGGTGCAGGTCCTCACCAAGAGTGTTTTCCATCCACTAAAGTGGGCAGTAAGGGATACTGACAGCTGGAGCCCAGCTGTCTGGGAGCTGACAACCTCAGCCATCAGCCCTGTGTGAGACTCACAGAGCCCCCCACCACCGTTTACAGCTTGGGCTGTGAGTGCTGGTCGGTGCGGGAGAGCGGTGTAACTGAGTGTCTGCATGGACACTACATCGCCCTAACTACATTGACATAAAAGCTTCACCTCTCATGAAGGTGCAATTAATATGTTGGCATAGTGGGGGATATAACTCAGTAGCATGGGGGACATGGGGGGGGGTCACATGTCTCCGAACACAGGAAGCAGGATGGGATGGCCAGCAGCTGGCTGGGAGACTAGCAGGATGGGGGCTGGCAGGAGGGGTCAGGTCTCTCTGCACTCACTGGCAGCAGCAGGGGAAGCAGAATAAAGCAGTCCCAATTACTTTGATCTCCCGACCACACCACTCTGGGGAAGGGGTGGGATCTCCCCCACTCTCCCGAGCAGGAAGTAGAGCATTGAGGCTGGTGGAGCAAAGCATCTGGAACTGGCTCTCTTCACTTATCCTGCCACTGCTGCTGAGAGTGTGGAAGGGAGGTGGCAGACTCCTGCTGCCGGTGCTGGCCCTGTTAGTCCTCATGGTTGGGGGAAGAAGCAGTGAAGGGGTGTAGCAACGGCAAGGAAGAGGTGGGAGTGGGCGAAGCAATGGTGTTAAGGGGGCAGAGCAGGGACAGAGAGAGGCAGGGCCTAGGATAAAGTGAGTTTGTTCAGGCCCTTCCCCGGGCTAGGAAGGATCACATGGCTGGCTGCCCCCTTGGTTCTTGCCTGACCAGTTGTCTCTGCACTGTAGTGTAGACCAGGGGAAAGAAAGTAGTGAGAGGCTAAAGATCTAAATTCCACAGGAGAGGATAGAGGTTATTTTAGTGCTTAACAAGGTCATTACAAGGCGACAGATCTTTACATAATTTTAATTTTTTTCCTTATGAGCAGTTGTTATTAATAGTAAATTAAAATGATTTGGCTAGCTTTTTTTTGCATTTAAATAGGATTTTATAATGAAAATAATGTTGTTTAGCTAGTGCTTACATTCCCTGATTCACAGAAATAATCCTATAATAAATACTGTTGTCCTGGAGAATTTTTCTGTGATAAATGCACAAACTTGAGTATGCTAAGAAAACCAGCTTTCAATAGCAGTTGTGTTTCACTTTAATGGTGCAGGATCCATGCTTTATCCTTTAGACCCTGAAATGTTGGTTTTACTAGTCTGGGAGCAGAGCCAGAAAAGTTCTTCATGATTGAGGATGGAATTCCATATTCAGCAAGTTTTCAACACTAGTTAACTTTTTAAATATTCCCCTTCCCGTTAAAAAAAGAAGAGGAGCATGGTGTCTGTTTTAGGTTTCTAACAGCCCTGTGTATTTTTCAACAAAAGCAATTTAGGAAGAAAATTAAACTCGCGTGTGTATTTGCCCTAGAATAGAGTATTTATGGAAACACAATGGTTCAACCATGTTTCAAATGTAAACAACCCCTGAGCAATATTTAGATATGTCCATCTAGTTGTTTTTATACAAGTCTGTTGAGGAGAGAAAGGTGTTTGAGGTTATCAGATTTGAGGGTATCTAATTTAGAAATATCACAAGTCTTTTTGGCTTATTAAAATAAGTTGATGATCACTGACTGTTTCCTAGTGGACAGATAACCACCTCATTAAAACATCACCTTATTTTTTATTGATTAATTATATTATCAATGATCTCAGTAAGAGACAGGGCCTGAATGGGTTATAAAGATTGACTTACCCTTTTGTCCCCTGTAATTGTTCTTTCCAGGTTCAGGCTCAGGCACTTTTGGAGAGGTGAAATGGCAAAGGCTTGCATTGCCAGTGTCTGAGTAGCAGTTGTTCTGAGTAGGGATGTTAGATATCAGATAATTTAATAGTTATGTAACAGCATTAAATCTTTGCTGTCACACAACTATTCAATAGTCCCCAGGACCGGGACCAGCAGCCAGTACACTCCAGCCTCATTCCTGGGGAGCCCCTGCCACTCCATGCAGTGCGGGGTGCCAGGCAGGAGCCAGTCTGAAAGGGGAGCCTTTTTAAAAAACAGCTCTCCATGCAGACCGGCTGCCTGCCACCCCGCACTGCTGCCTCTGATACAGCAGCACAGGCCGGCAGCAGCCCCTCTACATAATGGTCCTAGCTCCCCATGGACAGAGGCTGCTACGGGGCGGGGGGGAAGACTGCCGCAAAGCAGCCTCTGGCCACGGACACAGACTGGTCCGTCAGCAGCTGCTGTCCATGGGGTCCCAGCTCACCACGGATAAAGGCTGCTCCAACCTATGACCACAGGGAGCTCAGACCCCACGGACAGGGGCTGCTTCTGGGAAGCCTCAGGTTCAGGCTCACCATGGACAGAGTGAGCTTGAACCCCCTGCAGACAGAGGCTGCTTCATGGCAGTCTTCCCTGCCCACTCCTCCCCCACTGCTGCCTCTGATCAAGGCAGCAGTGCGACAGGAGGGTAGCAGGTGGCAGCACGGAGCAAGTGCTGGGGGGGGGGGGGGCACTGGCTTTTAAGCCGTCTCCCCACAGCTCTGACTCCTGCTTCTCCCCCCCTTCTGCCTCTTATACAGCCTAGGCTTATCAGTTAATCATATAGTTGTCTACTTGTTGACATCTCTAGTTCTGACGAGAGCTTATATACTACCACCTTTTCATAGTTTCTAAATGTGCTTTCAAAAAGAAAATCCAGTCAGCATAAAATAATAAATATTTGATTTCAAGATTGTGTGTGTGTATACATTTAATGCTATTGTGTTAAATAAGAGCTCTCCTCACATTATAAAACTTTCTTTATAAAGTTATTTGAATTCACTATACATATTTGCCCATGAGACTTTATCTAATGTTTGTGTCCTTTGCATAGCATTAGTTGTCAATGTGTACTGGAAATGAGTACAGAGTAGTGTACTAGAAATGTAAAGGATAGAGCGCACAGAAGTGCAGTTACCCAAGGACATAAATTTATCTGATATTTGTATTATCCTAGCACAAAGAGATAATCAGAATTGCTACCTGTCCTTGAGAGCTGTTCTGATGAATGAAACAGAGCTGGGTAATAGGTGCCAAAGATCTAATCTGCTCAAGATGTACACCTGTAACTTCCATTACTGCAAATAGGGAGGCAGTATGATTTCTAACAAATGAAAAAGAGAGTTGGAATCAGGTTTCCTTGATTCTGATTCCAGGTCTGTCACACTGACTTGCTGTATCTGTTCCTGGACAAATAGCTCAATTTTCTCATTCTCAGTTAGTTAATCTGTAAAGTGGGTATAATAACACCTGCCTGACAGGGATGTTGTAAAGATTATTATTTGTGCAGTTAATTGCTGAGAGGTCCTTAGACAAAAAGTACCATAAAATGCTTATTATAATTTATTATAAGTAACTGTGGACACATTTTACAGTAAACTGTAATGGTAAGAATTAATGCTACATTTTACTCTAAAATTGTGCAACTAAAGTGCATTAGGTAATAAAAACGTTCTATTATTTTGCATTAGAGTGTTTTCCTTATATGAGTCTCATATCAGTAGTGACTGTTCATTGTAATTTTTAATATAATTTGTGTACTAATTGAATCAACACACAAGATCTATTCAGAAGTGCACGAACACAAGTTCTTCCTACCATTTGAAAATCCTTGCTCTAGATGACTTTTTGGTAACAAGGTTACATCTAACAGACTTCTTAGATTCCTAGAAGGCAGAGATGGAAATAATGCATTAGATTTTCTGATTAATCCCTGGAGGCCAGTTCAGGATTTTTTCCCATTGTGCATTTTCTGGTGTTTGCCCAATTGTCATGGAGTGGCCTTTCCTGCCCCCTCTTAAGGGTGGGGGTAGGACCTCGAGTCTCTATATACAGTCACGGATTGGCCCTTTAAAGCACCGCCCGCTGGCCCAATGGCTGGAGTCCCTAGGCAAAGCCAGTGACTGTCCCTTTAACACAGGGCCCACTGGCCCAAGTCTCTATAGTCACTGGTCGGCTCTTTAAGGCAGGGCCCATTGGCCCACTGGCCGGAGTCTTTACACCAAGCTGGTGTTTGGTCCTTTAACCAGCCCGAGTCTCTATTCCCAGACACTGGTTGGCCCTTTAAGGCAGGGCTGAAGGCCCTGCGACAGCAAGTCGCTGGGGGGGCAGCACCCCTGGTAGGGGGACCCAAGCCCACCCTACTGCACCAGGTCCTGGCCCAGGGCCCTGGGAGTGGCAGGATGGCCCACTACTCCTTCGGCAGGGAATCCATCTGAAACGTGCCAAGGTTCCCAGGGTGGGAGAGTCTACCCCTGCACCCTTGCTGGGCCACTTCCTACCTGGTCCGACGGGGTATCTTCTCGCAGGATCCTCTAATTCCCCAAGGGCTGTTCCTCCCACATAGGCAGCCGTGGTGGCTCTGTTGTCTCCCCACATCAGCAGTTGTACCGCGGGAGCGCTTCAGTGTAGACACTGCCTATGCTGATGGGAGAGGTTCTCCTCTAAGCACAGGGACTCCCCCTTCCTGCCTTTCCTTCCATTAGCTACGTCAGGGGAAGAATTCTGTCCTCAGCCTAGCGCTGTCGACATACCAAGGGCTAGGCTGGCATAGCTACAGCTCTCCAGGATGTGGCTATTTCATACCCCAGGCAGCTTGCTGGTGCTAGTCAGGAGCTCTCCTCTGAAGTCTTAATCCTCCAGCAGTCAGCCCAGACTGAGCTTCTCCACAGGCTTTTATAGCTGGGCTACGAACTGAGCGTGCCCAGCAGGGTCATGGGGGAAGTGCTCCTTTAGACAGGGTAACCTGGTTAAAACCTGTGAGTTCAATGTGGGGCTGGCTCACCCCGTCACACCAATCTAGTTTTAAAATGTATCTCATAGTAGATAGAGTTTCTACCACTTCCTTGGAGAGGAGGCCTTTTCTTAGCTCAGCACTGTTGAAATATATGCAGTTACCCTATATTATCCACTCTCAATTCAAGTATGTCTACACTACCCCGCTAGTTCGAACTAGCGGGGTAATGTATGCATACCGAACTTGCTAATGAAGCCCGGGATTTGAATTTCCCGGGCTTCATTAGCATAGAGCCGGCTCCGCCATTTTTAAAAGCCGGCTAGTGCGAACCCCGTGGAACGAGGCGTACAGATAGATCGGAATGGCTACGTAGTTCGAACTATCTAGCCCATGCCGCGTGTAGCCGTGCGGCACGGGGTTCGCACTAGCCGGCTTTTAAAAATGGCGGAGCCGGCTTTATGCTAATGAAGCCCGGGAAATTCAAATCCCGGGCTTCATTAGCAAGTTCGGTATGCATACATTACCCCGCTAGTTCGAACTAGCGGGGTAGTGTAGACATACCCATAGAGTCTACAGTCTCTTCTGTAGAGGGTAAATTAGAAGAATAACAAAAGATGAGAAAAATGCTGCCTAAATCTTGTAGCTGAGAGGAAAATAAAGTTCTTAGAAAAGCAGATTCTGAACAGATATGTAAAAGGTTGGGGAATTCTCCTTCCCTAGCCTTAAGGAGTTACTATTTGATTTTATTAATAGAAGATTCCAGCCCAGAACCTTTTTATTGAAAGATAAACCGTAAACATTATATCCAGCCAGTTCTAAAAGTCTTATCTAGATTTTTTTTGTTCAGAAATATAGAACTCCTTTGAGACTAGACTGAAGAGGCCCAGTGGTAAGAAATTTGAAAGTTTTATAAGACAGAACTGTGATGAAGAGGCTGATAAGTTAATTGTTTTTTTAATGAGGCATGACGTTTGCTTGTAGTTTAAAATCAGTGGTTCTTACACTGTGACCCGTGAACCATCAGCAATCCAGAGAAATACTTCTTGGTAGCTCCCAGAATCGTCGTTTTGAACCCAGAACTATAGGGTATTGAGTGTTAGGGAGATTGGCCATGACATTACCTCAGTCTCTCATAAAGAGATCTGCAGAAAGGAAACATTTGAGAACGATTACTTTTTTCAAGTTATAGTAATGTTACTTTATCAGCAGTAGACAACATCCTTCTTTTTTTCTTTTAAGCTTCCAAAATATGCACGTATAATACCTATGGGCATTATAGGTATAGGTAGGTATAACTGTTACTGCTACTGAGCATTTAAAATGAGGTATTAAAATTCATTATCTTATGCCTAGCTGGATGTTGAAAGTCTTGTAATCATGGGATTTTACAAGAGTTTATTAGATTTTATTCTTTGATTCACATGGTTTAACTGTTTATATGTCTACAGTAGTGCATGATCTTTCCCACCCTTTGTTTTCATTGAGATGTTGATATGTTATTTGTCTTACAATGTTCATGTTGTTCCTCAAGCTTTGGCAGGGGATTGTGAAAGCTGACAAATTATTATATGGGTCGATTAAAGATAAAATGTATGTATGTATGTTGATATATGCATTACTTCATGCATTGATGGGCATTCACAACAGAGCTGCAAGATTGGTGATATAATGCAAAATTTCACAAGTAAAAAGTTAGAAATAAAATGTGAAACAACAGACAGAAATGTGATTTTAAAATACATCATATTCCCCTCATCCTTTTGACTGCTGTGGAATAATCTACCTATATTCAAAAACCTTAAACAAATTTTGGGTCTTAGCCAAATAAAACTCTTTTAATCGAGTTAGTAATTTTTTCAGACCTATTCCTGCAGATAGACTAATCAAATATAATAAGAGCATTAATTTTCTTGTATATTGTTTGGTTTTATTATCATGAGTGTTTGCTTGGTTATACTATACTATAATTATTATTTATAATCCCTGTTTTTACATCACCACTTCTAAATATTTTATTTTACTTTGTTCCCCTAAAAGTGCCAACCTGTATGATTCTTGTTCCTTGTGTTTTTGCTCCTTGAAGTGTGACAGAACTCCCTTAGCCCTTAACTATCTTTGCCCCCTGAGGGTATGTCTACACTGCACTCTTAGCTCGAAATAAGATATGCAATTTGCACTATGCAAATTGTGTATCTTATTTCAATTCTTTTTCAAAACAGGCTCTTTCGAAATTTGGCGCATCTACACAGTGCCAAATTTTGAAATAAAACACTATTTCAAAACATCCCTTATCACTCGTGCAACAAGGTTTACAGGGATGCCGAAATAGCACGTCCGCTATATTTTTCAATAGCAGATACGTTCAAAAAACACCGGGTAGCTAGTTCGGGATAACTCTGGTATCCCGAAATAGCATTGCGGTGTAGACGTACCCTGAGGGCATAGGCCAGTCTTCCTCCAAGGGGAACTCTTTTCCATTCTTTCTTGACTGTGGTTGGTGGAAAAGCTTCCAATTTGCTGCTACATTTCTTCACACCTGTATCTTTACAGTTAACTTTATTGAGTATGATCTTACCGATTTCAAATCAGTTCTCTAATATCAAGATCATTTTGAATTTTAATCCTATCCTCCAAAGTACTTTCAACTCTTATCAGCTTAGTGTCATTCACAAATTTTATAAGTGTACTCTGCAGTTCATCAACCAAGTGGTTAATGGATATATTGAATTGTACCAATTGTGGGATATACCCCACACCACTGGAAAACAAAGAGGATTCAGAAAATGATACATGTTGCCAGTTTGACAGCCAACTATTGATAGCTACTCTCTGATTGTGGTTTTTCAGTTAGTTATATACCTATTTTGTAGTATTTTCATACAGACCATATTTCCCAAATGGGAGGATGTCATTTGGGACTATCAAAAGTCTTACTAAAATCAGGATATTTCATGTCCATTGCTTCATTCCTTTAGATTCCAAATTATATTCAAAATATTCTAAATCTAAATATTTTTTGACTTGTTCCTTCCCTATTTTGGCCTGAGTTTCTTCTCACTTATTGCTAATACAAATTTTGCTAAGCGGTTTTTCACAATTATCTTTTTTAGTGAAGATTGAAGCAACATTAAACATTAAAAATTTTGCTCATCTGTCTTTCATCAATTATTTGCTTTCCTTTGCCATTAGGTAATGGACTTATACTTTCCTTCATTTTCCTCTTACTTCCAATGTATATATAGAACTTCTTCCTATTTCATTTTATGTTTCGTGCTAATTGAAACTTATTTTGGGCCTTAGCTTTCCTGATTCTGTTTCTATATGCACATGCTATTTTTTTTATACTCCTCCTTGAAATGTAGGGATGTCAACATCTAATCAACTACAAGATTAACAGCAGCAGCCTCTGTCCACGGGGAGCTTGGACCCCACCTGGATAGGAACTGCTGCTGCAGACTGGCCTCTATCTGCGGCATGCCCAGGCTCACTGCAGACAGAGACTGCTCTGTGGGATGCCGGAGCAGTCTCTGTCCACAGGGAGCTTGGAACATGTGCGGACAGGGGCTGCTGCCACCGACCAGCCTTTGTCCATGGGGAGCTTGGACCCCAAGTGGTGGGCCCAGATTTGCTGCAGATAGAAGCTGCTCCGTGGGATGCTGGAGCAGCCTCTGGGGAGCTCAGACCCTGGTTTTTAAACTAGTTCCCCTGCCTGCCACCCTACGCTGCTTCCTCTGATACAGAGGTAGCAGCACAAAATGGCCGGGGGCTCCCTGGTAGTGGGGCCGGGAGCACACTGGCTGCCATCTGCGTCCCCTGGGACTATCAAATACTCATGTAACCATTTATATTTCATGAAGTTACACGACTATTCAGTTACATATCCAACATCCCTACTTCTTACCACTATTTGCTCAATTCCTTTTTTATATGTAATTAATTTAAACAGATCCTTATTGACATAGGAAGAAAAGTAGAAAACCAATATGGCTGTTTTTCCTCGGCATCAGAATTGTTTATTGTTGTACACATTTAATAGTTTCTTTTAGAAACTGACAACTCTGCTTAACTCTTTTTTCTTTTTTGAAATTTCCTTTCCCTTAGATCCCTACTTGACTTTGTTGGAATTTGCTTATAACATAAGGATAAATTTCTATACCAATACAGCATATAGAGAACAAGTTAGCTTAGAACTAGCTTTTGAAGTTGCTTTATTTCAATTTAGTGCTAAGGGGAGTAGCTGGGAAATCACAGTGAAGAAGTACTAGAGTATGCCAAACTGCCAAAAACTACTTCTCTGCAGGAAAACTAAATATCACTCTTACTGGAAGAAAAGTGTGTCAAAATTAATTATTACAACCAATTTTATAATGAGTTTTCACTGAGATTTGCTAATTTATATCCCTTAAATGTAAGCACAGTACTGCAACTTTAGTATGAGTGGGACATCAAAATTTTTGTTCTTGTTAAAACTTGACCCTTTTACCATTTCTAATTTCTAACCGTGTATTATTTACTGAAATGAATAATATATATATATATATATATATATATATATAAATTAAAATTGTCTTCACAGTCAATGTAATGAATATAGAAATGGAAATGTATTCAAAATGTATGGAAAAGAGGATTTCTAATTCACTCCCCTTTTAAACTTGCTTTTGTTGCAGTGGGAACATTTTTTTCTACTCTTTTATAGCTCCAAACCTGAGTATTGCACAGTGATATCATCTTCCCTTACAGAATTCAATTTACTGTCACTAGCTCTGCATATTTAGACTATGGTGTTTTGGTTTTTTTGAATACTGTGAAGTTCTTATAGTAAAGTCATTTGTTCACAGAACAACATCAGTGTAACTGGAAGCTCCATTCTTACCAGAATTGCAGTTCTTCACATTACAATGCACTGAAACAAAGGTGTGACTCTCAATCTAATTCATTACACATGGACTTTCTCGCTAATAGATTTTACAGGAAATAGGGCCTGTTGTGTGTGTAAATGTGCCATTTAGCATATATTTGGCAATTTTTGAATAGTGGTATTTTGACTATTGAGTATAAAACATTAATTGTATTTTGAGTACTAATTGGAAATTTAAACTCCATGATCAGACTATAAACTTTACTTTCTAGTGAGCATGTCTATGAACCGTGACTTTTTTCTTATTACAATATATTTCTAGGTAGATACAAATAGACTTTTCTGAGTAACAGCAAATACATTGTTGGTGTAATGGACGGTACCTGTGGCCAATGTTCCTTTTAATTTTCCCATATGTGTGCAGAATAAATTTTGTTATGTGCACCAAGGCATGTGTGCATGTGCACCACCAGGAAGACACATGGTCCTGGCAATGATCACTTTGCTAATCAACTGGGCAGCATTTAAACCTCTCCTTAGTTGGTCGCCCAAGTGCTCAGCTTAAGGGAACACTGCCAGTGGGCTAGAACAATTTCACTGATTTTTTTACAATGGTGCATACATCCACCCTACTCATTGTATGCTATAGTGTCCTAAGCGTATAAGATCTGATCACCTTTCTGCTCAAGTGGGCCTGTAGTTCTCTCACCACAGTAACTGGAGATAGGGTTGCTCCTGTCTGCACCATTTGTGCAAATTAGGTATGAGTAGCAACAAAATGCTATTAGGGACCCCGATTGAGGAAAGCTTGCTAAACTATTGTTTAAGGTAATGTTTCTCAAACTGTGCTCCGCGGAGCCCTGGGGCTCCGCGAGACGTTTCCAGGGGCTCCGCAAGGTTGACAAACTGGAAACATCGATAGATACCACACATACAATCAGTGGACCTCTGGGGCTCCACATAAATTTTTACGCATGTAAAGGGCTCCAGAGCCCAAAAAGTTTGAGAACCGCTGGTTTTAGGTATTTACTTAACAGTGACACCAAAGTAATGATGGTCTAAAATCTATTTCAGATTCTGAGAATCTTCTATTTCCATATTCTGAGAAATCATGTGAGTGGCATATAAGTATTATGGAAAAAATATGTATGCGTCTGCATAGAATGTCATGGAATTAATATCACAGGCCTGGTGTGAAAGTGACATTTAACACGTGCATTCAAAATGTGCCTGTACTTTTCATTCAGACAGAAATAAATTAATCTGGAGGACAATCATGATTTCTAGACTAAGGGTAACAAGGATTTGTATTTGTCCCCTTTTTTACCTAAATATAAAACTTATTTTCAGTTCCAGAACTAAACTGGTATACAGCAGAAGGAAATGCAATACTTTTACAACAATTTTCAGGGAGTAAGTTGTGTTAGCACCAGAGAAACACATGCTTTACAGTGGAAAAATCTGTACAAATAGAGCGAAACGATTCTGCTTGCAGATATTTTCTGTTTAAGCTAGTAAAAGAGCTTTGCTCTTCTGTATGTCTTACTGATGTCAAGGACTGTCTTGCTGGAGGCAGCTGTGCTACTGAAGTGCTTTTCTGACCTTAAATGGCCTATATGCTGGGCATTAGACACATACAAATAGAAACATGGGGCATGTAAGGACACAAGAAGGCAGGAAACCCATTGAGGCCCCAACCCTCCTCTCAAAGCAGAAGTATTCCACAATATATTTTCCCTCTTGATATTTGTCCAAGTTATTTCCAGAACACTTTATACTAATTGTTCCCTTGTGCTGCTTTGTTACAGTTTATTCCATATGTTAAGTACTGCATGCAAAGAAGTTCTGCTTAATGTCTTCCTGTAGCTGCCCTTTCCTTAGCTTAAATCCTTACCCTTTGTTCTTACATTTGATAATAGCTCAAACAGCCTTGTAGCATTTACCATCCACATTCCCTTCAGAAGATGGTATGCCTCATTGACGTGCCCCCTTTGTTTGCTTTTCTGAAAATGAATGCTCTCTCTCTCTCTCTCTCTCTTTCTCTAATATTTTGAATTAGTATTTCTTTAGGTTACATTCTCTTTTTAATTGGCCTCTTGTATACTTTCTTTTTTTCTATCATTTCCTTTTCTACCATTCTCTGGTATCCCAAAATAGTGCTGCAATGTAGATGTAGCCTTACACAGCACGAGGATATTTCTTCTTCAAGTGAGGGTTCCTGTGTGTATTCCAGTCTAATGTGCATGTGTTCCATGCGCCCGAGTTAAGAAGATTTTTGTTAGAAGTATTATTGGTCCATGCTTGTCTCCTCCTTGTCATGCTCCAAACCAAAGGCATAAGGGGCAATAGAGATGACTTACAATTCCCTTCTGCCCATGGTCTGACATGAGTGTCCGTAGTGTTATCTGGTGTTGTTTAAATCTGTAGCCATCTATACATAGCTTTTAAAAACTGTTTATATAATTATAGAGTTAGGGTATTTTTTAGGAGTTCAGTGTTTGTGGGTTTCCACTTTTCCCAACCTCTAGGTCTCCCTAGTATGCCTAGCATCCCAAGATTCGAAAATTACATGTCCTGGCTCCAGGCCTTTCCAGTACAGGCAGTCCCCGGGTTATGTACAAGATAGGGACTGTAGGTTTGTTCTTAAGTTGAATCTGTATGTAAGTCGGAACTGGCGTCCAGATTCAGCCGCTGCTGAAACTGACCGCCAGTTCTGACTTACATACAGATTCAACTTAAGAACCCCAAGTCAGCTGCTGCTGAAACTGATCAGCCACTGATTCCAGGAAGCCCGGGACAGAGCAACTGTGCCTCAGGCTTCCTATAGTCAGCCGCTGGTCAGTTTCAGCAGCGGCTAAATCAGGACGCCTGGGGCAGAGCAACTCTGCCTCGGGCTTCCTGTAGTCAGCGCTGGTCAGTTTCAGCAGCGGCTGACTTGGGGACGCCTGGGGCAGAGCAGCTGGGGTGCTGCTGGGTTGCTCCAGTAGCACCGCTCCTCGGCGCTACTGGACCAACCCAACAGCACCCCAGCTGCTCTGCCCCAGGCGTCCTGATTCAGCCACTGCTGAAACTGACCAGCAGTGGCTGAATCAGGACCTGGGGCAGAGCAGCTGGGGTGGTGCCAGGTTGGTCCAGTAGTGCCCAGAGCGGCGCTGCAGGACCAATCGGCAGTGCCCCAGCTGCTCTGCCCCAGGGTCCAAAACAAAAGCTTGGTCTGCTGGGGGGGGGGGGGCACACTAGCTGCGCGCCCCCCCCCCCCCCCCAGCAGACCAGGGACACGGGGAGCAGAGCCGCAGCAGCAGCGGGGTCCCGCGCCTCTGAGGCTTTGCTCTGGCAAAGCCTCAGAAGCACGGGAACCCGCCCGGTGCCCCTGGTCTGCTGGAGACGGTCTCCAGCAGACCAGGGGCACCGGAGCAGCTTACGAACGGGGCTTTCTTGCCCCGGAGCTCGCAGGTAGCAATCCGCCACCTCGACCTCCGGGGCGAGAAAGCCCTGTTCGTAAGTGCGGATCCGACGTAAGTCGGATCCGCGTAAGTCGGGGACTGCCTGTAATTGATGACCACAACACATGCCTCTGTGCCTCATGGAAGATTGTATCCCCAGTTAGTGCAGCAAATGTTGGTCATTTCCAAGCTGAAAACATCAAATGGTCCACAGTCATTACTTAAAGGATTCCTCCAAAGAAAGCCATGGGGAGAGTAAGAAAAACATTCTCGCAAGAAATCCCCCTCCAAGGCCTTGTCGAAAAAAAGGCCTCCTCTTATATACTCTCTGAGTCAGGTGAGGCTCTGCTCACTGGTATAGGAATGTCAGGAGCTCACAAAGAGCACACTAGTATTTTCTCGCATAGAATGACAAGAGTACCTCCAAACCAGCCCTAACCAAAGGAGGAGGACTATCCTTGGTACTGAGAATTGGTGCCTCTTTAGCATGGGAGAAGAGGTTTTTATTCAAGAATTTCCTAAACCTCCCTGCCCCCCTAAAAAGAAAGGATTCTGGAGACCTATAGTAGATTTCATCAATGTCTTTGTCTATTGCTTAAGGTTTAGAATAGAGATGTAATAGTGTAGTCAGTTAACTGATAAGCAAAAGCTTATAGGTTAATGCTTTAGGCCAGTGTTTCTCAAACTTCTTTTAAAAAAAAATTATAAGTACCCCCAGTACCTACAGTTTTCAGACACACAGAATTTTTTCCCATCATTGCAACACATTTGTTTAAACAACTTAATTGTAGCCAGGTAGGCAATGAAATTTTTGTGTGTAAAAAGTACAAAAATAATAAAATGCTGTAAAACTTAAAACAAAAATTCACTTTTCTCCAAATTTCAGTTTCATATGATAGAGGTATATAAAACCATGAGTGGTGTGGAGAGGGCGGATAAAGAAAAGTTATTTATTAGTTCCCACAATAGAAGAACTAGAGGACACCAAATGAAATTAATGGGTAGCAGGTTTAAAACTAATAAAAGAAAGTTCTTCTTCATACAACGTGTAGTCAACCTATGGAACTCCTTGCCAGAGGAGGCTGTGAAGGCTAGGTCTATAATAGAGTTTAAAGAGAAGCTAGATAATTTCATGGAGGTTAGGTCCATAAAAAAGGCTATTAGCCAGGGGATAGAAATGGTGTCCCTGGCCTCTGTTTGTCAAAGGCCGGAGAAGGATGGCAGGAAACAAATCGCTTGATCATTGTTTTTGGTCCACACTCTCTGGGGCACCTGGTGCTGGCCACTGTTGGCAGACAGGCTACTGGGCTAGATGGACCTTTGGTCTGACTCCTCCTGCAATTGCAATAACGGTAGTAACGAATTAGGAGCTTTAATTCGAACTACCTAGCCCATGCCACATGTAGCCGCGGGCAGGGGTTTCGAACTACCGGGCATTTAAAAATGGCGGCGCCCAGGAACATGCAGATAAAGCCCGGGATATTTTAATCCCGGGCTTCATTTGCAAGTTCAAATGACTATATTAGCCACCCTAGTTCGAAGTAGGGTGGCTAGTGTAGACATACCCTTATAGACTAACAGATGTATTAGAGTATAAGCTTTCGTGGGCAAAGACCCACTTCGTCAGATGCATGTCATGTCATGCATCAGACAAAGTGGGTCTTTGCCCACGAAAGCTTATGCTCCAATACATCTGTTAGGCTCTAAGGTGCTACAGGACTCCTTATCGCTTTTGCAGATCCAGATTAACACGGGTACCCCGCTGATACTAAAATGTCCAGTATTTTCTGATTTTTTCCCCCCCGGCCAGGAAGTGAAAATGCCAGGCACCTGGCAACTCTACAAACACTCAGTGTCCAGCCTTCCCCCCCCCCCCCCCCATCCCGACCTCCTCCCTGGCTCCCAACCAGGGCCAGATGGAGGCATGGGCGAGCCAGGCAGCTGCCCAGGGCGCCAACCGATGGGGGGGCACCTGATGGCAGCTGTAAGGGGCACGTGGCATCCCTTACAGCTGCCATCAGGCACCGTGCGCCTGGCTCCCGCAGCACTGGCCCGCCCACATCCCCGTGGCACTGGCCAGCAATGCCCATCCCCCAACGGCCGCGGGGCCCTACACGTCCCAGTGCATGCACCAGCAACAACAGCTGGGCCAGACTGGGCCGCGCTTGCGCCGTGCGCCCTAGGGGCGGGCCCTGGGCTGCACGCCAGCTGCTGTAGCTGGGCTGCGCATGCGCCTTGCGCCCGGGGGCGGTGCCGCGCACCCTTGCCCGGGGCGCCAAAATACCTCAGGCTGGCTCTGCTCCCAACACCTCCAGTCCCCATGCTTACCTGGTTCCACAAGGCTGCTGGCACAAAATGGCTGCCGACCAATGGGAAGCAATGCTTCCCCAGGGTCTTAGTGCTCAACCGCTCCCCTCTTCCTATCCCTGCACTCACTCTTAAAGGGGACATGCTGTTTTAATGATGTTTTATTTTAATTTTTTTGCTCAAGAACTTTGGTCTCCCCCCCCCTTTTTTTTCCTCCTTCAACAGAATTTTTTCCTGGTGTTTTTTTTTGGGGGGGGGGGGATCGGTATTTTTGTTTCAACCATCTGGCAACCCTACTCCTAAACAGTAAGAGCTGGGAGCCCTGAATTTGATATGCAGCTTTCTCTCATAACTGAAAGGAAGGTCAGGGTTTGGTTGTACTAGGACAATGGGATATGCCTGGAATTCGAATGTTTCACATAAAATGGAAAGGGAAGGTTCTGCTAAGAGGGACAGTTATACTGCAGAATGATCACAAAAGAGCAACAAAGGACTCCTCCCCTGTCAGTGGCTACTGCAGCCTGCATACTGAACGCCTCATGTCCAGTCCCACCCCAGAACAGTTATTTAAATGAAGAAAACAAAACTTATTTGAATTAAGGACCTGAGCAACACTGGGTAAAACTTCTAGTAGAATATAAAATTTTAAAATGGCCATAGTGGGCCATCTCATGGTTCATCAAGGTCAGTATCCTGTCTTCCTAAGGGGTCATACTGGGGCAAGAGGAAGAATGTACCTTATATATTCTGGCAATGCTTAGCTGGTGGCTGGTCCCTTAGGGACAGCTGCCAGCTAGCACAGGTTACAATAGTGCAGGGTCTGTGCAGGACAGAAAACCAGGAAATTTTATATCTCCATGGTTAAATCCCATTCATACCACTGCTACTATACCAAAGGAATTGTGGTACAGGAGAGTACCATGCATACTGGAGAGTACCATGCACATGCAGTATAGGGTTCTGTTCTTTCTTTAACACATTAATACATAGCTAGTGTACTAAGATTATTTCCATCTTAAATTATATATGTGTCAAACATAATTGCAGTCTAAATACCACTGATATAACCTCAGCAGTTCACCTGACTGCTTCATCTTTTGTGTCGACAGTTAACACAGTCTACTTCCAAGGCAGGCAAGATAAAAGAAAGCCCAGTGTCCACTACTTATTCCCCTCCCAATCTTTTGGGAGTATTTGGAATTAATAGTTTAATAGCTGAGACTGTCTGCAATCGCCCATGTTGCATCATAATATGTGCAATGTTTACCTTTCACTACGGCAACTCCCAGTTCCTTTGTTAAGTAATAGCTAACTAAGTCCTGCAGTTGATGCCATTTAAAATTTGAAATATCTTAAAGTTTATAGACATACATTTATTAAGTTGAAGTATAGTAGAACCATAACAAGTTATACAGTTGAAACACTACTGGGTTTTAATTAGTATAAGTTAATTTTCAGTATATGTGTAGCTGTGTATTTTCTTTTATTTCATCTCCAGCTACCTGGGAAGTATGTCTGTTCAGTTCAAGTTATGGAGGAATGTCCTTAAAGTATATTTTGCTGTGAGACATTGTAATTAAACAATATAATTAAAACAAGAGTTTGTGGTCAAGTTCCTTGAAGGGCATTCTACTGTAGAAACTAATATTTGTGGCTCTTTCAGTTGTTCTGTTTTTTATGTACTCACATAAGCTTTAAGGCAGCTGTTAAATTGAGAGCTGTGGATAGTATTTAAACTGGAAATGAAAGTACATTTATTTTGATTTATTTTCTTATTTTCCTCAGCGATAAAAGACCCTCAACATGTCTTAGTGGTAGAATTGCCACTTGGGATCGCTAACTACAACTCATCTTTTGCTGTCCACCCACTTGGACATTTGTCAGTAATTCTGCCCACAGGATGGCTTTGTTGTCCTCCTTCAGCTCTATCCTATCCTACCTACAGATGCTGTCTTTATGTTGTATTTAGTTAAGTACACATTAATATGTGATGCACATTCCCAAAGTATCTGCAACCACTGTTTTCTAAAATTCCATTAAAAAATATGATTTGCTGAAGATTATCAGTTCTCCCAGGTTTGCTGTGCAAAAACACTACATTATTCACACTTCTCGCTGCTATATAAAAAATGTATTTACTAGCCTGCCAAACCTCTGGTCCTTTATATCTGCCAGAATTTGGTTCTAAAGGACTTATAGCACAGGGTCTTCAGTGGAAACTCATTGCCATGACAGAACCTGGGAGAGATGCTAGATTTCTTGTAATAATAGGTGAATATTGTAATATACACATAGTATGCATTTGTTTGATTAGACTAATCAGAGAGCATATTATTTTACATATTTTAAGTGTGAAAAATGATGTAAGTTGAGCTGAATGCTATTTTAGAGAACATATTAAATAGTGTTCTGTCCAAGAGGCATCTCTTACTGTAATCTTCTACATGTTTTGTTAGTCTTTAAGGTGCTGCTAGACTATTCGTTGTTTTTTAAGTTTTTCCAATTACAGACTAACTTGACTACCCCTCTGAAGCTAGAAAAAAAACAATGAGGAGTCCTATGGCACCTTAAAGATTTACAGACTTATTTGGGAATTAGCTTTTCTGGGTAAAAACCATTTCATCAGAAAGCTTATGCCCAAATAAATCTGTTAGTCTTCAAGATGCCATAGGACTCCTTGCTTTTGCAAATTCAGATTAACATGGCTACCTCTCTGAGACTTGTCACTGATAACTAGGTTTGTCCATATTCCAAAAACAAAAAAGTGGTGGGTGTTATTTTGTTATAGGAGGGCATCCTGTCAGAGTTTTATATATATGGTTATCTGCTTGCTGAGCCAAAGCAAAATAATATGCAGTTAAGTATTTCTTCTGGCATTACCAGTTTGTTTTCTGTTGGGCAACAGGAATTCAGCTCTGGGCAAGAAAAGTAGACATAGACCTGTTGGATTAGATTAATAAAATACAAACTGTTGCTAGCCTTCCTCATACTTTTTTAAGATAACCTGATGCCAAGTTCTTTAATAAAAATCTGGTTCATTGTTTCTTTGTTAGTCCAGCAAGGAAATATTATTTTAGTAATAATAAAACAGTCAGGTTCTATAATGAGAAGAGGAGAATCCACCCTTGTTTTTAGGTGTTTTAGAAAGGAATTGTATTGGGGGGAGACCTTGAAAGATGTCTCTCTAATGCTGATGGTCAATGACACATCAGCAGTAGCTTTCAAAGTTCTGACATTAGTCTTTTTTGACATTGTCCATTTCTGTTTTTTGGGTCTGGTATTTTGAATCTCCCAAAAGTAACCATTTTGGAAAGGAAAAAAATAACGTAAGGCCAAGTGAACAACATGGTTTCAACTAATTACCACCCATCCAAGTTATAGGTGTAATCATGAAGTAAAAGCACTTTCCTTATCACTTTGGTTGTATAACTTAAGAAGACTCCAATAATAAATTCCTGTAATGATATAGTCAATATAGCACACATAAATTCATAGTAATATTAATTTTTGTGTCTGTTACTAGGAGGAATTATCTCACACTATGCATTTATCATAACATTGAAAAAAACTAAGCAGTATATTGGTGTTTTGATCTCTACAATGAAGCAAAATGTGTCTGTGAAATCTATAACCCATATTTGCCCTTATATGCCTTTGAAGTTATCCTGGAATTGTAGCAACAGAAGTTGTTCCCACTTGAGTTAGCAAAGTCAAGTGCCAAGACACTACACAAGCAAAAGATGAATTTTGAAAAACAGCAGTGCTGGAAGGGAGAGGAAACAGTTTTAGTCTTCACTTACAATATTTTTAAAACATTTGTTAAGGCACAAGTGATACCACGCCTCTAGCATCAAAAGCCTGCAACTGGTTTATTAGCTCCACTCTCTGCACCTGAAAGAGAGCTGGAATCTAGATTAACTGATCCTTGTAAAGGAGGCAGCAGGAAATAAAATGGGGAACTCCAATTACATTGGGAAAGCTGAGTGGCCAAAGGCTATGCTCTCTTACTGGATTACTACTGGAACTAATACAGATAGGAATTGTGCCACAAACCGCATGGACATACAGGAGATTGAAGATGTGTTTCCCTGTTTTGAATTATAGGATGAGGTTTTGTACCAAGTAGAGTAGAGAGACATCGCCTAACTAAAGAACCCAGTATTCCCAAGTCCATTTATAGCTAGACCATTCTCTTCCTATGTTCTGATACTTGGGTCAGAAGAAAACCCAAAATGGATTTTTGGTCCAGTTCTTTTGCTCCGATTGGCCTTCCATCAGAAGTTGTCACGGATCAAGGAACAAATTTTGTGCCAATGGCTTTGGGCACTGTTGACAGTATGAACATGCTGGATATAATTCTACTATCACCAGATTGATGGTTTGATGGAGTAGTTCAAGAAGACCCTTAAAAATATATTTAAAACATTTGGGCTACGTCTACACTGGCCCCTTCTTCGGAAGGGGCATGCTAATTTTGAAAGTGGGAATAGGGAAATCCGCGGGGGATTTAAATATCCCCCGCGGGATTTAAATAAACATGTCCGACGCTTTTTTCCGGCTTGGGGAAAAGCCGGAAAAAAGCGTCTAGACTGGCCCGATCCTCCGGAATAAAGCCCTATTCCGGAGGATCTCTTATTCCTACTTCAAAGTGGGAAAAAGAGATCCTGTGGAATAGGGCTTTATTCCGGAGGATCGGGCCAGTCTAGACGCTTTTTTCCGGCTTTTCCCCAAGCCGGAAAAAAAGCGGCGGACATGTTTATTTAAATCCCGCGGGGGATATTTAAATCCCCCGCAGATTTCCCTATTCCCACTTTCAAAATTAGCATGCCCTTTCCGAAGAAGGGGCCAGTGTAGACGTAGCCTTGTTGTAATAGAGGCCAAAGCCTGGGGCCCGATGTTCCCTAGCCTCTCTTTTATTTACAGTAGCAATGAGCAACTTAGGCTAGTAAATGGGCTGCATGAGTGGCCCTTCTGCATCTCTGTGGGCCACAAGTTTGTTGTAACCAAGACAGTCTCCCTGGATAGGGTAGTTTTGCTAAGTGTACTTGTATACCTACAATTTGCACTGTGTCAATGGAACTAATTGCTGGACTTTCATTAAATGCAAAGGGAGTACATGGCTCTCTCAGTCCATGTTGTATGTAATCAGTACACACCTCATTTCATGTTCCCTTGCTTTATGTGCATGTCACTTTACTAATACTGGGGGGAGGGGAAACTATGTGGATAGAAACCAGTGTAATCTGGCATCTCTGCACATGGGCAACAGTAAACAAAATGTCTGTTAGGCCCCGAAGGGCTGCATGCAACCCATGGGCTGCAGGTTGCTCAGTGCAGTTTTATGGTGTGTAAGAAGTATTGAAGGCCTCCACAGGCTTCTCCCCTTTTGCACTTCTTTATGGGAGACAGCCTTGAGGACTGTTAGTCTTCATTCGGTAGTCTTGGGAAGCTCACTTTACCCGCTTTACCCATGTCCTCCAATATGTCATTCAAATGAGGTAAAGGTTAGAATATTTTGACCAAACTAACTTCTGTAGGATTAAGAAAAGACAAGCAGCAGTATAATAAAGTGGCTAAAGACACAATTCCATCCAGGAGACCAAGTGCTTCCGCTCCATCCCAGCAAGCTTGTGGCCAAATGGCAGCCCCATATAAAGTACTCCATTGGGTGGGACCAATGGACTGTTCGATGTATTGCCCGGACCAGCAAAAACAAAAGCAGATTTATCATGTTACTCAGTTAAAGTCTGTTCATCCTCCCAGAAAAGGGAAAAGAGAATATGAGGTTTCAGCCTGCTAAGTCAGCTGAAATTCAGATAAAGAAGGTGCCATTCAAGGAGGGGCTATCTAATGAGCAGAGAAGGCAAATAAAAAACTTCTTAACCACTACTGGGATGAACCCCCTTAGTGGCTCATCTTATCTGTGATGGGGCTTCTGGTGAAGCCCATTCAGAAATCATATCAAGTCCCAGAAGGTGAAAAATCCCTGAGAGTTCAGAAAGTACAGGAAATGTTAAAATTGGGGTAATTGATGAGTATCATAGCCCTGGATGTAGTCTGGTAGTTTGGTACCAAAGCCAGAAGGACCCTCCAATTGTATGTAGATTTCTGTCATATAAAGACCATTTCTGACTCTGATACAGATCCTATGCCCTGAATCAATGATCTACTGGGTTGCCTTTGTCAGAATGTCTTGCAAACTGCTCCTTCAGGGCCCTCTGCCCAGAATGGTAGGATATGTGCACAGTTCAACAACAGTACTGATGCGTAGCATGTAAATTCAAGACCAAACTGCATACAAGATAGTTGATATAGGTGGACTGCATTGGTACAATCCCCCTGGTTCAATTGCCATTAGTACAGGCAGTCCCCGGGTTACGTACAAGATAGGGACTATAGGTTTGTTCTTAAGTTGAATTTGTATGTAAGTCGGAACTGGCTCCAGACTCAGCCGCTGCTGCTGAAACTGACCAGGGGCTGACTACAGGAAGCTGGAGGCAGAATTGCTCTGCCCCCAGCTTCCTGGAATCAGCCACTGATCAGTTTCAACAGCGGCTGAATCTTGAGCCTGGGACAGAACAGCTGGGCTGCCAGGTAGGTCCCTGCAGGACCAACCCAGCAGCACCCCAGCTGCTCTACCCCAGGGTCCACAACAAAAGCCTGGTCTGCTGGGGTGGGGGGCGCACTAGCTGCGTCCCCCACCCAGCAGACCAAGGACACGGGGAGCAAAGCTACAGTGGACCAGGGGCACCCGGAGCAGCTTTTCTCGCCCCGGAGGTCGAGGTGGCGGGACCGCTGTGCTCTGGGCTGTCCCGCTGCCTGCGAGCTCCGGGGTGAGAAAGCCCCGTTCGTAAGTGCGGATCCGACATAAGTCGGATCCACGTAACTCGGGGACTGCCTGTACAATGCACTTTTGCTAAGGATTTGAAGAGAAGACTTCTGTAGCAGGGGATAGTAAGAGAGGGCTAGCTACAGTGAAAATTGCTTTCTTAGTGGAGATGATCTTCTAGTAAAAATGCAGAATAAACTTGGTCCATGTGGGGACTGCATGAGCTTTTCCAGGATACCAGAAATATCCCGGAAAAGCTCTGCCTTGTCCAAGGAATGCAACCGCTTTTTCGGAACAGTTTCTGAAAAAGTGGATGTGTTCTTTCGGCATCCCTGTAATCCTCTCAGTAAAAGGAATAAGGGATGTTCAGAAAGAGGAGTTTTTTTCTGAAATTTTGCCCTGTGTAGATTGGCCAAATTTCAGAAAAGCCTCTTTCGGGGGAAAAAAGCAGAAAAAGATATGCAAGTTGAGGTTCACAATTTGCGTATCTTTTTCCGCCTTTTTCTGCAGTGAAGACGTAGCCTTAATGTTTGAGGGTGCTTAATAAACATTATCACTTGTAGTGGATTTGAAGGCAAATTACAAAACAAACATTAAAATTCCATCCACTCCAGAAATTTGTGTGTGCATGTGCATTTGTGTACACAAGGTACCTTTTATCTTTCTATAGCAGTTTTTTCCCCTAAAAGAATTCAAAGTACCCATACATTAGAAACTGTAATTGAAATATAGGCTACATACAGGGTTAACTTCATATATCATTGTAATGCAGTCACACATAAAAGGGGAACATAGGAAATCTGTGATGGGAGGAGAACATGAATTAGGGGAGAAAGAGAAACTGCTGCTTCAGTACCTTAATTTTATAGTAGACAATTTTGTCCATTTGTTTAAATGTCCAGTGCATAATGACTGTGTGTTGTCATTGAATTAACATACTTATTGGTCTCTAGTTGTGCTAGATGAGAGGTGAGTTTGTCCTAAGCAGAGGAAACTTGGGGCAGGAAATCCCAGACTGTGGTCTATATATGGTTGTCCAGCTGTAGAGCACTTTCTGGTGGTTTGTGGAGATGTGACTGGTCACATGGTACTAATTTTATCCTTGTTTCCAGTTAAGAAATTGAAATAAAAGATGCTAAGAATGCATTGAATACATTCCAATTATAACTAATTTCCAGAAAGATGTTATTAGGGGCATGTCTACACTTGCCATTTGAAGTGGAAAAAGTCTCTTTTTCGCGCAAAAACCATGGGAGCATCTACACTTACCAACGACTTTTTTCAATGAAACTCAGAAATTTCATCACAAAAAGAAAACCATCTCTATGAGAGGCAAATAGCTCTTACTGGTGATGCTTTTGTGTTGATGTGCAAGTGAAGACATGTTTCAACTATTTATAAAGCATTAGCCTTTTCAGGAGATCACACAGTGCTTAGGTGATCACTGCACCTCTGTTGCTGTGATGCCAGGTAAACAGACACCTGCCCCTCCCCTTGTAAAGCACCAAGGTGTTTGAAACTCCCTCTTTTTTGCCAAGTACTCACAATGCCTTTTCCCTGAAGCAAAGGGTCCTCTGCTTGCAGGAAAACTGAGCTGCTGTTGGGGGAAGGAGGGCTATGCAGGAACCCAGGATACCCTGGCTTCACTGTGGGATAGTTGCTCATCATGGATAGAGCTGCTGCAAATGTAAACACTTTGGCTGTGTCTAGACTACACCCCTCTGTCGGCTGCGGGATGTAAATGAAGCACTTTGAAAGTGCAAATGAAGCCGGGATTTAAATATCCTGCGCTTCATTTGCATAATCATGTAGTGGCACTCTTTCAAAAAAGCTCTTTTGAAATTGAAACCGCAGTCTAAACACGGTTCTTTCGAAAATGAGGCACTTTTTCAAAAGATCCTGTACTCCTCAAAAATTAGGTGTACAGGATCTTTCGAAAAAGCGCCCCATTTTTGAAAGAACCGCATCTAAACAGCGGTTTCAATTTCGAAACAGTGCTTTTTCAAAAGAGCACCATTATGCGATTATGCAAATGAAGCACGGGATATTTAAATCCCGGCTTCATTTGCACTTTTGAAGTGCTTCATTTATATCCCTCTACTGACAGAGGGTTGTAGTCTAGACGTAGCCTTTCTGATCCCAGGGAAGTAAGTGAATACACAAACCAGCACTTTTCTTTTTCTGGTCCCCTATAACCAGTGAAAATGACAGCTGAGAATCTCTGCAATTGTAGACATATCCTCAGTCACCAGTTGAATGTTAGGTGTCTACAGGACACCACACTCTGTTAAAAGTGGTCCAGACAACTGAAGTGTTTGAAACCTTCTAAATCTATTAAGAAAAAAATGTTGGGACAGTCCAGATGCGTACTATTAGGATGACACATTATTCAACTGGATTTGAAATATATACAACTTGAAGTGAAAAAAATATATACAACTGAAAATTTGGTTCCCAGGACCTTTGCTAATGTCATTGCAATCATTAATTCGGTGCCAATAGCATACTTGGCACTATAAAAAAGCCAAAGTACGCATGATTCCTTTGTCATGGCGTTTACCATCTATATCTGACACAGAAATGAAGCTGAAAATAGATTGAAAGGTAGGAAGATATTAGAGCAGTTCTGATAGTGGTGAACAGGTCCCGGGGTACAGGCTGGCACCAGAGTTCAGGCAGGTCCCGCAGGTCGACCGGGTCCTCCGTGTTCCTGGGTACGGCCGGCGGGACCTGCAGAGTCGGCAGGTGCTCATGGACCAGGGGTACAGGTGGGCGTAGGAGCTCAGGCCAGCGCTCATGAACCTGAGGGACAGGCGGGCATCGGGGCTCAGGCGGGTCCTCGGGTTCAGGCAGGTCTTTGGGGTCCTTCCCTGTAGGCCCAGGCCATGTCCCAGTCTCCCCTTCAGGGAGCACGGAATAGGCCTCTGGTTCCTCTGAGTCAGAGGGCAGGCCTGTTGGCAGGCCTAGCCAGGATTCTGTCTCGCAGTGAGGGAGTTTGGGGTAGGCCTCTGGGTCAGAGGTTATTGGAGGTCCGAGCCAAGCCTCGGCCTCTGAGTCAGAGAGGTCCGTGTAAGCCTCGGCCTCTGAGGCTGTGGGAGGCACAAGCCAGGTCTCAGCCTCTGTGGAAGGGAGCTCTGGGCAGGCCTCTGGCTCCCACTGAGGCTGGGCCCTGACTAAGCTCCCTGGCCGGGTTCTTATAGCCCTTATAGGCTTACAGGCTTCTGGTCAGGTAACTGGGAAGGGCTAGGCTGAGCCCAAAATGGCTCCCAGAGGGGTTCCTCTGCCTCCAGGTCAGTGAGCGACCAGTCCACCCCACTATACCAACTATGTAATATAGCGTGGAAAGAAGGGAAGGAACCTAAAGAATAGACGAGATCTGTGCTAGTGACAAGAAAGGAAGCATATTGGAGTGCAAGAACTACAGAACGATTGCCTTAATGAGTCATCTAGGCAAGGTGCTGATGATGATACTGACGGAGAGATTGAGATTGCAGATAGAAGAACATCTAGCGGATGAGCAAGCAGGATTCAGGAAAGATAAAAGTACCATACGGCAGATATTGGCAGATATTGATAGCGGAAAAAGCTCAGTGAAAGACCAAGAACATCTACAATTGCTTTGTCGATTTTCAGAAGGCATTTGACAGTGTAGATCAGAAAGTGACTTGGGCTGTCTTGGAGTCATACAGAGTGGATAGCAGACTGATACGGTTGTTGAAGGATATCAATGATAATGCGGAGGCAGCAGTGAGAATGTGCGGAGAGTTGGGAAGTTGGTTTAGAACATGGATTCCCAAACTGGGAGGCATGAGACCCTGGGGGGGCATTAAGAAGATCCAGCCACACATACACCCATCAATCCCACCCCAAGTTTTGCTGCTATTTTTTTGGGGAGCAGGGGCGTAAGGGTTTTTCAAAAATCAAAAAGGGTGTGATGCCGAAAAGTTTGGGAACCACTGGTTTAGAATGAGTAGAGGTAAGAGACAAGGAGAGCCGATATCGCCAAGTATCTTTATTATGCACCTAGATAGAATGATGGACAAAATTAAGGAAGAGGTAGAAGGGATATCAGTGCATGGGATGAGAATTAACACCTTGAGGTTCGCAGATGATATAGTTATCATCGAGGAAGATGAAGAGAAGCTAGCGAGAACACTGGAGGTGCTAAATGAGGAAGGGAAGTGGTGTGGACTGATTATGAATATCGATAAAATGAAGACAATGGTATTTGGAGATAAGAAAGTAGGAAGGAAGATCAGTGTAGATAGGATTGAACTAGAGAACATAGAGAAGTTCACATATTTGGGGAGCAACATGACATATGATCTAGTCCAGCGGTTCCCAAACTTTTCAACATCACGCCCCCTTTTTGATTTTTGAGACCCCCCCCCACCCACCCCCAAAAAATAGCAGCAAAACTTGTTGATCAAAAAAAAGAAAAGGAACTGAGTTTGAAGGCAATGGATAAGATCTGGAAGTAGAGCGATTAGCTTAGGAATGAAGCTGAGCGTCTTGAAAACGTGTATTTAGCAGCATGTTGTATGGATGTGAGACATGGGTGATAATGAAAGATTCGAAGAGAAGGATATTGACATTTGACAGAAGTTGTTATAGAAAGATCCTGAGAATAGGATGGATGCAGAAGGTCACCAACGAGGAATTATATAGGAAGATACAGCCGAAAGAGAACCTACTGCAGAAGGTTATACAACGGAAGTTACAGCTATTCAGGCATATCTGCAGAATGAATGACAACTGAAAAGTTAAGATCCTGGGCCGCACCTTAAACTGTGACTTTAAACTATTTGTGTTCCCCTCATTGTTTGTTGCCCTGAGCCAGTGCAGCGCCTCAAACTGTAACTTTAAACTATTTGTGTTCCCCCACTGCCTGGTGCCCTGACCCCGGGCTGGGCCGTTGGGGGCTGTGACTCAGCCAACAGCAAGGCCCAAGGCATGCCACACAGACTTGGGGGCACCTAGAGAGTCAGTGGTGCCCCACCCACTGATGAGGGACCCTTTACAGTCTGCTTTCATGTATAGTTCCCATCATAAAAATCATTACATTTGATGGTGAATTCGGGCAATATGGCTTTAAAAGACAAGCTTTGTTATTCGTTCAAGACATTCATGAGGTACCAGAACAATTACTCTCCAAGCTACCAAGACCTTTAGACTCATGTGGCGTGGTGCTTGTTACAAAAACCCTAGACAATATCAACATCAATCGACTTCAAGCAGCTCTTCAATGGCTAAAGCGGAACAATCCCCTTTATCATGATGTTGAGATCGATATTCCTGCCCAAGGCTATGACATCCAAGAACTCTGTCACTCAATAGCACATGACAATGATCACAAACCACAGCAAGCAAGCAGATGGTCAGATCTGGGAGGAGATACAAGGATTCTACAAGGCCAATTTCATCAAGCTGATCCAGTTCTTCTGTTCGAATAAAATGGTGGCAAACAATGTACAGTCATGTCAGCTACAGCAATAGTGAAAGCTTGTTTCAAGTCACCACCTGAATGGACAACGACAATTGACAATATGCTGATCGAGGGAGATGATTTTTACGCAAAATGCTTAGCGGCAGCAAGGAATCAGCAAATGCGTTTTGAAAACGATTATCTTTGTCAGCAACTTGCTACAAATGACTCAGCTATTTGGAAAGTGAGTTCAACTTCAATTTGACAACGAGCCAGCAATACAAGTAAGTGTGACTAGAAATGAAGCTCCATTTCCTGATCTGACAGCAGGACTCTCAACCCTTTTCCAGACGCATCAATTTGGCATCATTATTTGCAATGGATATGCTTGAGCTGTGATGAACTTGAATGATTGCTACTTCCTATTTGACTCTCATTCCTGTGTACCGAAAGGAGTACCCGCACATTAGCCTAACGGAAAAGCCTGCATTGTTGCGGTGTCTTTAATTGATGAACTTCATCACATTTGCAAAAGGAAGATTGGTGGAAGACAAGCAGAATATACAATCGATTATATTGATTGTGATATTCAAGACTTGCCCGCTTCGCACGCTCCTCGAAACAATGAGCTGGTGGTGGCAGCCCCTGATATTTTACAGCACATTCCTGTGTAGTCGAGCATAATGATGCCTATCAATTGTAACCATCCTGAGGTCAACGAAATAGTCCACATCAACAACAACACTGATAAACCAGTACCACTCCAAGGAATCAGATTAAAATGCAAAACAGATCATATTGTCAATGAGGCACACAAAGCTAAAGCAGAAGAACTAGCATGGTATTATCTCTTTCCAAACGGTAAAAATGGCTTCAGAGAGAATCATCAGGTTCCTATTACGGCTCTTGACTATTTTTGACACTGTATTATAGGAGATATCCGAGGTTCAAGCGAAATGATTATTTGTTTTACGCTCTCTCAATGTTCAAAATGCTCAAGGCAAAATCCAACATCGCTGTTTGTGGAAAAAAGGTTAATCAACAGAACACTATGGTAGAAAATATTGATTTATATGTCAAAAACCTGCGAGGAATGGGTACATATTGGTCCACTATACTTTCTGAGCTCATAGCTACTGTAAAAACATTTGGACCTCCAACTTTCTTCATTACATTAACCTGCAATGACTTACATTGGCTCGACATGATCAAAGCCCTTTTATTTGCTGATGGACGACCCAAACAAGATCCAACTAGCTTCTCGCTACAGGACTGGCAGAAATTAGTAGAACAGTATCCAGTGGTCCTCTCAAGACAATTCATCCTAAGGGTGAATGAAATTCTCAAATATATAAATGCTAATCAACAACTGTTCAAAGGACCAGTTGATGACTATTGGTAATGTATTGAATTTCAAAATCACAGCTCTCTGCATTTGCACATGCTAGTGTGGATAAAATATTTCCCCAGATTTGGTACCAAGGAATACATCATAGCCATTGATGAAGTTGTCACATGTGAGCTATCAGATGTGGCGAATGTTTCCTATCATCCACACTTATGCAGTCACTGTCGACAAACTGCAAGGGACCACAGTGAATAGAACAGTTGTGAACCATGGCTCTCAATACTTTGCGCTAGCTCAACCATTTGTGGCGCTCAGTCAAGTGCGTTCTTTGGAAGGCGTAGAGATCGACAGCATCGATTTAAACAAATTTATTGGTGACAAAGTTTGTCATAAAGACGCCTTAGAAGAATTACAGCATCTTCGAAGCCTTCCTCCTTTTAACCAACAAAACAATTGATCGATCACCTCAGTTACTTTATTCTTGCCTTAAACACAACAGCTTTTTTTAATTAAAAATCTCGATACCTAGTGCAAAAAAATGTTTGTAAAACAGTCTAGTTCAAAATATATAAGCATATCAAAATGTACCTTGCCGTTTTTATTAGTTGAAAAACAGTAGATTTAAGACCAAAAAGACCAAAATAAAAAAACCTGACAATCTTTCTAAAAGCGCACCAAAAGATAAAATAATAATAAAAAAGTGCACCAAAAAGTCAAAAATAAAGTTTAAAGCTAGCAATTTAGGAGAAAGATTGGATGGCTATCAGTTAGCAACTAGCTTGAATCGTACTTAGCCAATCTTTATCCAGTCTAATCCAATCTTTATCCTAAATTGCTAGCTTTAAACTTTGTTCATATATGCAGAGGACATACCATTTAAAGTTTTGATTCCCAGATCACATTAGTAAAACATGGTGTGCTCGTGTATTGTATTAAGTCATTAAACTTAATACCATTCATAACATTACAAATTGTTACACGAGTACAAGATGGCCAAATTAAAGATGCCATAGGAACTTTACCTTTTAATTTCTTAACAACTGTGTTTGTAAAATTTTAACTTCAATGTTAGAAATCGCTTTATGTATTTAATATAAATTACTATATCAACTCCTTCCTTTTGCATATAGTCATGTGGGAAAAAGTAAAATGAATACTACCCAACACTGAATTCAAATACTTATACTTAATAGTGATAGAGATACAGCCATGTTAGTCTGGTCTAGCTAAAACAAAGTGTATACCAAAGTGATACAATCAAATACAATCACTTTTTTTAATTGTATCACTTTGGTATATATGGGCGTGCTAATTTTCTTCCACAAATTGATCTGAGGAAGTGGGTCTGACCCATGAAAGCTCATCATCTAATAAACCATCTTGTTAGTCTTTAAAGTGCTACATAGTTCTGTCTTTTGTTTTATACTATCTTAAGTATTTCTACATTCTATATTGTACAGTTCTAGGTTTATATATAATTGCTTCAATGTGGATAATACATTGTGCCATATTGCATATAAAGTACATTTTTAGATTAGCATTTGGTCAGGAAAATTTCACAATCTGTATAGCATGTGACATTTAGAAGGAACAAGTTTGGTGCACCTTAGAATGTCATAGAAATATAATCTAAATCCTGAGGTCCTTACTCAGTTTTTCTTTCTTAGGAACACTCTTGTTGAAGTCATTGGGAATTTTCTGAGTAAAAACTGAACAAAGAACCTCAAGATTTGGGTCTAGTCCTTTCCTTTCCTGTATTCATTTTACAGAACAAATTGTTTCCTTGAATCCTATGGCCTCCCCTAAGCCAAAGTGAAATTGATCATACTGTGTACAGTAGCAGCAGCTTTTTCCCAAAATCACAGTAAGGATGCCAAACCTGAGAGGGATATTGTTGAGAAAGACTTCTTCAATGAGGGCATAACCTCTGCTGTTTTAAAGAAAAATGGAAACTGATCAGTAGCCAAAGACTAGTTATAGTAGTAACAGCCAAAGTTAAGGCCTCCCAGTATTTTTGAAAGGAGCCAGATGGGCAGAAGCACCAGATGTCAGAAAGATTTAAATTCAGATCAGAATAACTTCTTTTAAATCTCACATTGAAATTTAGGAGGCCTAAAATCTTCAAAAACTGACACATTCATTGCAATTAATTTAGGTCCTCATTGATATTTGTGTGCATTTGAAACCCAGGAAAAAGTCAGAGAGCATAGGATTTTGGAGAACTTCAGTATTGTAGAGGCCCAAATTAGCTATAAATGGCATGGAGCCAGCAGACATTCTGAAATTCAAAATTACTATTAATAGTTTTAAATATTGCTGAATATTTTCCTTCAGCTATTCTTTATATTGCTCAACCCCCCTGAGCACAGAGTGCATATGTATCCACAATGGAATACCCATAAGGACATGTACTTGAAGTTAACCGGTTAACTAATTAAACAGAATTTTACATCCCTACATCATAGTAATTAATTATCTAGATTCCTCCTACAATTTAGTTCCATAAGACATTCAAACTCTAGCTTAAACTATTGTGTATAGTACTGCTATGCAATGTTAAACTGTAAACTGCACATGACTGGTGGATGAAGAGATACCTGTACTATACAGAGGTTGGATAACAGAAAGCACTTCAAAGTCCTACAGGATGAAAGGAGTTCTGTGAAGGAAATTTATAACGCATTGTTTTTATTTTAAAATGCTGTAGGATTTTGATTTTTTTGATCCTCCATGTTGATTCAGTCATCATCAGAAATGTCCTTTCAGTGGTTGGCAAGAGAATTTGGCAGTTTTTCTGATTCGCCCCATGACAGAGATTTAACTATAGAATTTACAGTAATTACTGAGGTATGTAGGTCTCAAGCACATTGAAGCAGTATGAAGTGTTCCCCCTTCTGCACACTTTTTAAATGAATAAAATTGTATTGAAGTTTTATGAAACCTATACCAACAGAACCAATATTAAATGTCCAATTAACATAGAATCATAGAACATTAGAACTGGAAGGGACCTTGGGAGGTCGACTCCAGTCCCATGCCCTCATGGCAGGACCCAGTGCCATCGAGACCATAATCTATAGTGGGGGTATTAATATTTGCTACATATAAAGCACTTTTCATCTTCAGAGTACTTTATAGGGGTTAATTAGTTAATCTTTGCATAAGATCTGTCAGGTAGGTAAATTTCAATTTCTACTTTCTAGAGACTAGGAATGAGATGTGATTTTTCCCAGTTCACATGCAGAGCCAATGGCAGAATTGGGATTAAAACAAATAAATTCTGTGCTTCCAGTAATATGCATGAATTAACTTTGATATGGAAATATCTTTGACAGAAGATAAAAAATTATTCTGTTTCTTAAGAAAAGATAGTAGAGCACAGAAAGAAAATAGAAGATGCATAAAGTATCACAGTATCATATAATTCAATTTTAGTCCATTGTACACTTTGGAATATATTATTGTAGGTAGACTAGTATTATATTTCAGTGATTCATCAAATGGCATTAACATCGTTTTGAAAAAATGCTCTATGCCACCTGGCAGGATGGAGTTTGAATGACATAGTGACTGGTTTTAAAAGAGACAGGAAATGGAGAAGGAAACATTTAAAGAAATTTTGTTATTTTTCTATGTCTCTGTAGGCATATTTTTTCTTGTTTCTCATACACTTCATGCAACAATATCTACATAAAAATTGGAAACACACACAGACATAATATTGTATACTTTAACAGCTGAAAGCATTAAAAACTTAGAAATTCACACACATACACACACACACAAAATTAGAAACAGGACTATATAGCACTTTTAAGACTAACAAGATGGTTTATTAGGTGATGAGCTTTCGTGGGCCAAACCCACTTCCTCAGATCAAATTGTGGAAGAAAATAGGCATGACCATATATATCAAAGGGATACAGTCAAAAAAAGTGAACACACATAAAAAGGACAAATCAAATTTCAGAACAGAGGGAGGATGGGCAGGAGGTAAATGTCTGTGAGCTAATGATATTAGAGGTGATAACTGGGGAAGCTAATATCATTAGCTCACCTCCCCCCCCTATCCCCCATCCTCCCTCTGTTCTGAATTTGATTTGTCCTTTTTATATGTGTTCACTTTTTTTGACTGTATCCCTTTGGTATATATGGTCATGCCTATTTTCTTCCACAATTTGATCTGAGGAAATGGGTCTGGCCCACGAAAGCTCATCACCTAATAAACCATCTTGTTAGTCTTTAAAGTGCTACATAGTCCTGTTTTTTGTTTCAGCTAGACTAGACTAACACGGCTACATCTCTATTACTATTCTATACAAAATTAGATGGAGTTAAAGTACGTGTAAACTGCAGATTAGTTTTCTTGTAGCAATTACTCATGTATTCATCCATATAGAAGTTTTAATAACTGCCTGCTCTTTCTCATTTGATTCAAGCATACATAGTATATTATCAGCTGTTTCAAAAATAGTGTAACTAAAAATATTTGTATTTTTAGTATATCCTGTAACTTCAGATTTTCTTAACATGATTTGGAGAAAGGACGAATTATCTGTCTGTGGTAGTTTAACTCATAAATCACTTCACTATAATAGATAATATTCTTTACTTTCAAGGGCTGTATTAATCATTGCATGAGATAAAGATAATAAAAATAATAGTGCAGTCCCTTTATAGAGACTGTCTCAATTAGATACCACAAAAAAACCTTAAAAATTCAGATAGGCAATATTTGCTTCCATCATCAGATTTCTGAATTGGTTTTAATTTAATAAAGCTAAACTCTTAATATAACAAATGACAATGTCCAATAGCAGCATTATTGTCAGGTATCACATGAAAATGTATAACAAATATCCCGTAGTCCTCCTCTTTTATTTGATGCTGCCTCATGCACACAGATTTTCCCTTTGGATATTAAATCTTTGGCATGGAAGAATAAGGACACCTTCAGCAAAGAGATCTGTTTGAGAAGGGCACTTACCTGTTATCGACATTAGTGTTAGTTTAGCTGTTAAAAATAAATGGTATGAATGTCCCAAGTTTGGTTACAGATCCTTTTCACCAATATGTGCATCAGTCACATTAGTTTAGGGGACATTCCCTATTATGAAACATTACACACAAATCTTGACCACTTTAAAAAAAGAAAGTCCTTATCATAGAATCATAGAACTGGAAGAGACCTCAGAAGATCATCAAGTCCAGCCCCCTGCTCTAGGCAGGACCAATTCCAACTAAATCAACCCGGCCAGGGCTTTGTCAAGCCGAGACTTAAACACCTCTAGGGATGGAGACTCCACTATTTCCCTAGGTAACCCATTCCAGTGCTTCACCACCCTCCTAGTGAAATAGTTTTTCCTAATATCCAACCTGGACCTCTCCCACCACAACTTGAGACCATTGCTCCTTGTTCTACCATCTGACACTACTGAGAACAGCCTCCCTCCATCCTCTTTGGAACCTCCCTTCAGGAAGTTGATGGCTGATATCAAATCCCCCCTCACTCTTCGCTTCTGCAGACTAAGCAGACCCAACTCCCTCAGCCTCTCCTCATAAGTCATACGCTCCAGCCCCCTAATCATTTTGGTTGCCCTCCGCTGACCCTCTCCAATGCGTCCACATCCTTTTTGTAGTGGGGGGCCCAGAACTGGACACAATACTCCAGATGTGGCCTCACCAAAGCCGAATAAAGGAGAATAATGACATCTCTGGATCTGCTGGCAATGCTCCTCTTAATGCAACCTAATATGCCATTAGCCTTGTTGGTTACAAGGGCACACTGTTGATTCATATCCAGCTTCTCATCCACTGTAACCCTCAGGTCCTTTTCTGCAGAACTACTACTTAACTGGTTGGTCCCCAGCTTGTAACTATGCTTGGGATTCTTCCGTCCCAAGTGCAGGGCTCTACACTTGTCCTTGTTGAACCACATCAGATTTCTTGTGGCCCAATCCTCCAATTTGTCTCAGTCATTCTGTACCCTATCTCTGCCCTTAAGCGTATCTACCTCTCCCCCCAGCTTAGTGTCATCCACAATATTTGGTTATATTTGACTTCATTATGTTGGATGCATGTGTCTTAATCCCACCCCATTGCCTATATACAGCTGTTCAAAGCACATATTTGCTAATTAATCATTGCTGAGTGCACATCCTGTTTTGTGTATTGTACAGGTATGATAATAGTATATGGCAAGCAAAACAGACATCTAAAGCAACTAAAGGAACAAATATAACCAAAAAATTTTTATTGGTAACATGATCTGTTTTATTCCATTTACTCATGTTTAATGAATGGGGACTAGCAGAGGCGGCCCGTGGGACTAGGCGAACTAGGCAGTTGTCTAGAGCGCCGCTGGTCCGGGTGCCTGATGATGACATCATGGGGCACCGGGGCGCCCCGTGATGATGTGACGGCCGTGCCGGGGGGAAGGGGTGGTCATCAATTGTGCCGCCTGCCTGGGGTGCCAGTTGCCGCAGCCAGCCTCGAGCCACTCCTGGGGACTAGACTAGCTGATCTCTCAAGATCCCTTCCAGTTCTAGTATTCTATGACTGTGATTCTATGAATATACATACAGTATATTCTAGTTTGTTTAAAATGTCTAAAGTGTCAATGTGATTTAAGATCGTAAATATAATTTTCAGTATGACTCAGGTACTTGGGAACAAGTCACATTGTTTTTGAATGAAGCTTAGTTTCCTGAATACCTAACTTGTGTTTAAAAGTCAGGTTTTGGCTCTTAAGTCACAAAAATGCTGCTTTTGGCAATTCTGTGCTTCATCTACAAGGACTAGTTCTCAGTTGTACTTGTGCATGCACAAATCCCTTGCTCTGATTTGATATATGATTTATACATGATAAATAATAACACCAGTCTCTACTTTCTTTTCTTTTTAAACTAGGTCTCTATCCTTTTCATCGTAGAAATAGCCTTGAAAGCATAGCCAATGTGAATCAGTCTCGGGTTGAAAGTTTATTACTGTGATTGCTGTTCAGTCTTCCTTACAGTTGCCAAAGGTTGGCCTTTGTAATGTATGACAGCCATGGTTCTCTCTGTTTTCAGGGGTCACATGTGCACATACATATTTGTGCTGCTTGCTTTTCCCAGACATTCTTAAGAACAAAATGTGCTCATATAAATGTCACGGAAAAAACAATAAAAAGGGTTGTGAAAACCATCCATGGAAATTCCGTTTTTATTTCAATGAATCTTCATTAATATTTTTTGCAGATGAAGGTAATGTCTCAAGTAGATGGTATCAATCTTAAGCAGACATTCATTAGCATTGTACACTCTCTGCAGAGAGAGGTACAAGATATACATGTACATTGAAATAAATCTTCTGTACAGTGATGTTCCATTCAAAGTTCCCACTCTTGCAACAGAGGTGGGCTGCAATACGAAAATCAGCATCAGAGACCAAGATAAGTTGCATGATATACCACCCATGATTACATGCAGAAGAATTCTCAGTGATCCTCACCATACATAAATCTCAGATGTTTATCAAGAATTATTCAAAACAGCTCTTCCAGCACAGTGCTCACAATATGCATATTTTCTAGTCCTGTTTCTTTTTTGATTGTTTAATGTTACAATCTGTAACTCCTTTATATATGCTTGACATTTCCTGACATCTGTAGGGGAAAGAGTTAGAATAAAACATATACAGATCCTAAATCTAGACAGTTTTTTTTCAACATCATAGCTCCCATCTCTATTCTGTATGTAATTCAGTCTACTTTTTTCATAGTTCTTACTGTGAGGTGATTGATTTGAATTGACAGGCTTGTCCTTTTGAGCATGAGAAATTATTTGGAGTAGAAAAACAAAATTTACTAAGAAGACCTTGTGTATGTAAAAACTTCATTAAAATTGTTATAAAGTCACTTATAAACCAATAGACACTATTTAAGGAAATATATGAAAGATTTGAAATTCACAGTTAAATTTCAGATACCAATTTCAGTGCTGCTCCCTATTATCACATCTCTAATGGTGATATGGATGCAGAATGAATATTTACATAACTCTGTAACATTTCACATCTGTAAATGTTTGTTAATGCTGGTATTTCCTATAGGGACTACAGTTTCCCCCTCTATTATTATCTAAGAATTAAACCTATGGGGCTCGTCTACATTGGCCCCTTTTCCGGAAGGGGCATGTTAATTTCACGAGTCGTAATAGGGAATTCCTACTTTTGAATAAGATCCTCCGGAAAAGGGCGCTTTTTCCGGAGGATCGGGGCCAGTGTAGATGCTCTTTTCCAGCTTTTCTAAAAGCCGGAAAAAAGCGGCGGACATTTTTATTTAAATGCCGCGGGGGATATTTAAATCCCCCGCGGATTTCCCTATTACGACTCGTGAAATTAACATGCCCCTTCCGGAAAAGGGGCCAATGTAGACGTAGCCGTGGTGTATTTCAGTGATAGGGATACGCTATTAAAAAGACTAAAATCTCCAGATATGATACAGTTTTTACTCATCTGATTATATGCAGTCTGAGTAGTTGTGAGTATGATTTATAGCTTAGTTGCAATACTTTTTTCATTAATTCTTTTAAAACGCAGTTTGGCCAGTTACTTTGAGCGGTGCCAAATTTTGTTAAAGCCAAGTTTAGACACTATCTTCTAATCTAGGAAAAGGGTTGCACTTGTCTCAGAGAGAAAAGGATCATGAGGCACGACAGTCAAAACCTAATTCATTGTCAAACACTCTGCTGTATGCTGAAATGCAAATATTTTTTGTCTTTGAATGGTATATGTGCCATTATGTGGATGTGTATACCATTAATTAGCTATCCACTGTCATAATAAAATATCTGTCAGATCCTTCTCACACAGAATTTTCTGGGGCAGAAATACAGAAACCTCTTTTTTGCTAACAATCTGTCACTTTCTTGTAGACTTTTTTTTTTAACTGATTACTTTTCAGCTTACTTTCTCTCTGTTGATATCATTATGCCTTATATTATTCCCCATAGAATTGGATCTTCGTTGGTTCTTTTCTGTTCTTCGCCCAGCATAGTCAAACTGTGGACAGACACTACTGCTTCTATCTCAATAACATTTCTGAGATCCCAATTGTTCCTTTGAACATCAAAAGTTATCATCATTTCAGGCCTTATTATAAATGCTGCACCTACAAATACCCCAACATGCATATCACTCTCTTCATAATACAATCACTAAGGTAATTTCACTAATTTATGAACCTGATCGTGTAGTTTTCCATCTTAAATCCTTTTTCTGCTCCCCCCTCCTCACCACATTATGGTTACATTTCTTGACCTTATAGTAAGATCCAACATAATATCCATACCTATTTAACTGAACTTGTCTTTATTCAGCCTCAGTGCTCCATCTGTCTGCTTTCCCCACAATCGTTTCCTGTTTTTTCCCCCCACACTATTCCCTGTGCATGGAATTTCCTGCCTAAGGGATCCTGACTGGCCACCACACTTTCTTCATTCAACTCCCTCTCTAAGACTTCTACCACTTTTCCATTCCAAAATGAATGAAGAACTTTAAAAATGTTTTATCTCATTTTATTTTTGCTCCAAATCTTCGCTGAATAACTCTATTATCTCATTGCTACAATCCCTTCACTTCCTTCCCTGCCAATCCATCCCTACTGTGCAGTTGCCCTTGTTAGTGAGTAGTGTCTGATTAGATTGTATATACTTTTAGGCACAAGAAACCATGTTTTCCTATTTTTACTGTAAGGTGTCTAACAAACTTTTCAGGTGCTTTAAAAAATAGCAACAATTATTTCCTCTGTCTCAGTCAGGGGTGGGCAATAAAATGGCAGTGGTTCACTAGGGTTAGCCCCTGGTGGGCTGCCACCACTATATATGCTTGGACATCCACAATTATCAGCTCCCGTTGGCTATGGATTGCCGTTGTCAGCCAATAAGAGCAGCAGTAAACAGCACGGACCAGGACACCACTTCCAGCAGCTCCCATTGGCTGGGAACAGTGATCTATGGCCAATGGGAGCTGCAATTGCCAGTATCTGAAGAAGTGCAGATAAATATAGCAGTGATGGCCCACGAGCAGCTAACCATGGTGGATTGGATCTGGCCCAAGGGCCAGTGTTTGCACACCCCAGTATAAATTTATTCTACATTGACAGTTCTAGCAGAGAGCCAAGTCAATAAGAAAACTTTTAATAGTGTTATCAATTACAGGGGTTTTTTTTTTGTCTCCTTGTTCTACTATTATGAGTAAGGGTAAATAGGAGTAACTAATAAATCTTTTTTACTCATTATTTTTTATATTTCTATCATATTGCCTCTTGTTCATCTCTTCCCTAAACTAAATGGCCCTAATCTTTACAATCTTTCTATGCATGGGAGCCTTTCTAGCCGCTAATCATTTTTGTTGCACTTTCTTTGACATTTTCTGTTTCTATTGTATTTGTTTTGAGATATAATTGGAATCCCCTAATGGTAATTTTATCTATAAAACAACACTTTTCCACCTTTTTCCTTGTAAGCTTTGGCTAGCTCATAATAGTCTTTAAAAGGTTAGATTCCTTTGAGTGAAAAACAATAACTTTAAGACTATTATATGTAATTTATCTATATGTGTATATATATCATGCATTGAAACCCTAGTTAGTCAAGGTCTGAACTTTATCATACAAAGGTTCTTGTCTGCTATATAGGGCATAAGATATGAGAGATTGAGAGAGAACTTCCCTTTCCATCACCATCAACCTAGGTTTACAATAGTTTTCAAAAGTTTTCATGGAAACCTTGTACTCTCCTTTTCAAACAGTGATCCCTATATGTGTTGTTTTCTACTTATTCATTCTCTTTCTATTGGATAGAATAAGACAAACAAGTGTTGTATCTATTCTATATATTTTACACAGACATCATTAATCTGTAATGAGAAAATTAGAATACAATTGATCCTGGAACAAAGGGCAATTAATCAAGCAACTAAAGAAACTGAAAACCATAGAATTACCATAGTTCTTACCATTTTATATTAATCCAATAGCCTCAAGAAGTCTTACATTTTGCATGAGTATCTGTTGAACTTTCTACTTTTCTGCTCACATATGAGTTCGAAATATATAAAAAATACTCTAATTATAAGGTTCATCAGACATTCATTGTATGCTTCATGGGGGTTTTTCCCTGAGGAGAGAAAAATTCAACTACTAGAGATAGAGATCCTGTCCCCAGACATATATTTCATCATTGTATCAGATATGCTACTCTTCATATATAGGCACCAGCATTAAAATGATTTTTTTATTGAAAGGCTTATCAAGTGGACTCTCAGTCAAAGCTGTTACGTTATTCTGCAAACATTATTAAACCAGAACATCGGTAAGTATGAATGACCCCATGTTGTAGATGGACAGACACAGGAACAAAGAAGTTAAGTGACTCCAACTGAGGGATTCTCTACTTGGGAAAGTTAGCGTGCAGCATAGCAAAGAACGTACTTGCAGTGCACTAGCTACTTTGCACTAACTCCCCATGTGAATGCTCTATTATTGCACAGTATAAGTGTCCTGCAGCAGTTAAGTTTAATACTCTTAAGCTAAGTGTGTTAAGCTAAGGTGCACAGAGGCACTTCTAGGGCATGATGAGACTGTCCACATGGGCAGTTAACATGGAGTTGATAGTGCTCCATAAATTCAGACCCTAACTTGCTCTGCACTAACATCTTGTGTAAACAAGCCTGAAGGCCTGGTCTACACTACCATGGTAAATTGATCTAAGCTATGCTACATCAGTTACATGAATAACGTAACTGAAGTCAATGTAGCAAGAACTACTTATCGTGATGTCTATACCATGTCGTGTTAACAGGAGATACTGTCCTTCTGACATACCTTATTTCTCAGGGAGGTGGAATATTAGATATTGATTAGAGAATGCTCTTCCATTGATTTAGCATGTTCATCAGCCTCACTAAATCAATGCCACAACATCAATTGCAGCAGCACCTATATCTCTCCGTAGTAATACATGCCCTGAGTTTTTAGTAAAGCTGAAAGTAGAGCTCAGGAAACCTGATCTGCAGTTTTCTGCTCTAGCTACTGAACCAAGGGGCTCCTAGTTTTTAATTTTCATTTTTTACAATAAGAGTTTCATGTTCCTACACCTGCAAATTCTAAAGACTGATGCTATTCAGAAGCTCCTACCCAGAACCCCTAGAGACTAAACAATGGAAAGCTCTAAGTATCCAGGTAGAATATTGGGCATAGATTTGTTTCCATTGTTATTTGCCCTTCCATTTTAGATCACTCTAATGTCTATGTCAAATTGTATCCTGTTGAGGTGTCAGAGTGAACTAAATTGCAGTGGATGTAATTACAGGTGCAAAATTGCTCCTATAAAAATGGAGCCCTGTGCCTGACAACCCAGACCTAAACCACAATTTCTGGGGTGAGAATCCTCTTTTTTTTTTCCATTGTATTTTTGGTGTACATTTTAGTTTGCAGTAGATTCGAATCAACAGGAAGTAACTTTTAGCTTTTACTTTACTATTGATAGTGAGTTTTTAGAAAGAGGAGAAAAGAGCATCATAAACTTACACTGAATGTTTCTTAATAACGGGCAATGTTTTGATGTTTCATTATATTGTTAAGCTCTTTGTTGCTGACTGAAGCAGAATTCCAGTGTTTTGCACGACACTGTATTGTTAATAGGATAGGCAGGATTTGATTATGGGCAAGAGAGTTTGGCAATGGTAAATTGACAATAAATCTGGGATCATGGTTCTCAAGGCAGCTTTTGTGGTCACATTGTTTTATTTGATGTGGTTCCTTCTGTCTCCTATGCCAACGGTGTAATGTTCTAAAAGTGATGAAGCTGAGAAACAGAGAGAAAGAGAAAAAACAGCAGGAGATCAAAGGCCATAATACAGGGATGGGCAATAATTTTTAATGTGAGGGCACTCCAAATTTTGGAAAGCGGTAGAGGGCCTCACTCTTCCATTGTATTAATCGAGGAGATATGGGGTCTGGGATGGAGGTTGGGTGTAGAGGAGAGCTTGGTGTAAGGGATTGGAGTGCAGAAAGGAGACTGGAGTCTGGGAGGGTGTTTGGGTGAAGGAGGCAGTTGTGACCTAGGGCAGGGGACTGGAGTGCAGGGGTTTGGGATGTGACCTATGGTAGAAGGGGACTGTGATCTGGGACAGGAATATGGGGTGCCAGATCTGGGAGGGAGTATGGGTGCAAGAGGGAGACAGAGGGTTTAGGTATGTTGGGGGGGGGGGGGAGTCAGAAGGTTGGGGCAAAAAGAGTCTGAGGTGCCAGAGGCAGGCTGTGGTCAGGAGACTTACCAGCCAGCAGCCAAACCAGCCTGCCTGTCTGCAGAGCTAAGGCTTGCAGAGTTTAAAAACTTTTCCCAGCCAGCCTGCCTGATTGCCTGGCCATGTTCTTCAGTGAGTAACTGAGCCAAGGATAGGAGGTGTGGTTCTTTTTGGCTGCTTGTTATTAAAACAAGCAGCTCCCATTGTATGGTTTCTGGCCAGAAACCGGCCAGTAGAATTGTGCTGGGGGAGGGCAGCTCCTAAAACTCCTCCCTCCCCTCCAGTTTTGAAACTGAAAGGAAGCGAGGAAGCCACATTTCTGAGTGGCATGTGGGGCTGTGGGGCAAGCAGAGGAGCCTGCCTGGGGCTCCCCGCTGCCTCTGCAGTCTGGATCCAATGGCTTAGTGGGCCAAATCCAGCCTGTAAGCTGTATTTTGGCCATGCTTGTCTCATAGGCTAGTTTAGATGAGTCCCTGCCTAGAATTCTGGCTTTTGTGGATCTCACCCTTAAGTACCTTTCTCTCACTAGTCATAGTTCATGGAAATAAATGCGTAACTCAGCTGTTGTGACTCTCCGTGTTGTTCCACTGATTTTCTAGCATCTAAATTTCCTTTGTGTGGATCCAGGCATTAATATTTTTGTGCCTCAGTTACCCATCTGTAAAAGAGTAGTCACGGGAATTTTGTGAGAATAAACACAACTAAAAAGAGTGTGAGGCACTCAGATATTATTGTAGATAGATAGAAATATACAGTACTTATTTTTCTGTATCATTATGTGAACTAGGAGCCCTATACGCTTTTGACTTTTTGGCCTGAGTCTTAGTTATCTCACTGTCAGCAAAGAAAATACATGTATCAGCTTCCCTTTTAACAGCATCTGCAAAGGAAGGAGCATGCATGTGAGGTAACTCTGTATACTTGAGTGGGAGTTCTCTTGCACAACAGCATTTTATTTTTGCTCTGTGAAGGGAAAAAAGTGGAAAGAATTTAACATTTTTGAAAAAGCTCTGGCACAATGAAAGGATGCACATACATATATACCCAGTGTCTATATATTATGTGACAACAATACACCCATCACCAAGTATTTTACTCTATATTAATGACTTGTATTCAGAAATGTTACTATAGTATAATAAGCTATATTTTCAGTGCAAAACAAATTCAAAATAATTTCAAAAAATTACATTTGAGTGGCTAAGAACCATATGGTTAGAAATTACCCAGCCTTAAACATGTAAATAAAATCTTACCTATACATGGGAACCTGTTTTTGTATTAAGTTTTTTAACATGAAAGCTTTTTTCTTGGATTGGCCAATGTTAAAACATGTTAAATCCCATTTACTGGTGATGAAAGGTAGGCTTTATTGACTATAGTCCCATTTTTTTACATGGATACACCCTTGTTAACGCACTCAATGGACAGTTTGTCCTGCCTTATTTTGAAATTGCAAGTTCTTTTCAGACTTAGGTAAGTACTTAAAGAGATCTGCCATTCAGGATGGCTGTAAGGAAGAGCAGCTTAAAACATGTGAAAAGAAACTCCCATCTTCTCTCCTTTCTTCCTAACTGAAGTCGGGTATTATGGCAGGCCTGGACAAAATACTGCCCACAGGCTGGATTTGGCCCATCAAGCCACAAGATCCGGCCCACAGAGGCAGCAGGGAGCCCCAGGCAAGCTTCTCTTCTTTCCCTACAACCCCACATGCCATTCAGAAACATGGTTGCTGGACTTCCTTTTGGTTTCAAAACTGGAAGGGAGGGGGGAAGTTTCAGGAGCCACCCCACCTCCAGCAAATCCCATTGGCTGGTTTCTGGCCAGAAACCAGCCAATGGGAGCTGCTTGTTTCAATAATAGGCAGCCAAAAAGAACCACACACCCTGTCCACGGCTCACTTATTCCCTGAGGCACATGGCCAGGCAATCAGGCAGGCTGGCTGGGAAAAGTTTTAAACTCTGCAAGGCTTAGCTCTGTAGACAGGCAGGTTGGTTTGGCTGCTGGCTGGTAAGTCTCCTGACCACAGCCTGCCTGTGGCACCTCAGTCCCTCCTTGCCCCAACCCACTGTCCTCCCCACTCAACATACTCAAACCCATCCTTCTCTCTCTTGCACCCATACTCCCTCCCAGATCTGGCACCCCAATCTCCTGCCCAGGTCACAGTCCCCCTCTACCATAGATCACATCTCAAACCCCTGCACTCCAGTCCCCTGCCCTAGTTCACAACCCCAATCTCTTCACCCAAACTCCCTCCTAGACTCCAGTCTCCCTCCTGCACCTCAGTCCCTTACCCCAAGCTCCCCTCTGCACCCAACCTCCATCTCAGACTCCTCATCTCCCCCATTAATATCATGGAAGAGTGCAGTCCTCGACCACTTTCCAAGATCTTGGAGTGCCCCCCCCCCGTCAAAATGTATTGCCCATCCCTGCCGTGGAAGGTGCCAACTAGAGGGTTGTATCCTAAGCCCTGTCACTTTCATATTGCTTATTGGAAAACATAATTACAACTGTACAATAAAATTAGCTGTTACCAGTCAAAAAAGAAATCTTGGAGTCATTGTGGCTACTTCTCTGAAAACATCCATTCAATGTGTAGTGGAAGTCAGGCCTGACCTTGGGGGTGTAGGAGTACAACATGCAGGTTGCAAACAGAATGCTGGGAATCACTAAGGAAGGAATATATAATAGGACAAAAAATATCTTTTTGCCTCTTTATAAATCCATGGTATGCCTGCATCTTGAATACTATGTGAAGATATGGTTGCCTCACTTCAAAAAATATTGATTGGAACTGGAAAAAATTCAGAAAAAAGCAACAAAAATTATTAAGAGTATGAAATAGCTGCCATATGAGGAGAGATTAATAAAACTGGGACTTTTCAGCACGGAAAAGAGACGATGAAGGGGGATGTGATAGAGGTCTATAAAATCATGACTGGTGTGGAGAAAGCAAATAAGGAAAAATTATATATTTATTCCTACAACAGAAGACCAAAGGTCACAAAATGAAATTAATAGGCAGCAGGTTTAAAACAAACAAAAGGAAGTATTTTTTCACATGGTCATCCTATGGAACTCCTTGCCAGAGGGTGTTGTGAAGGCCAAGACTTTAACTGGTTTAAAAAAAATAGATAAGTTCATGGAGGATAGATCCATCAACAGCTTTTAGCCAGGATGGCCAGGAATGGTGTCCCTCTATCAGGTCTGGGAATGGACAACAGGGAATGGGCCACTTGATTAATTCCCTCTAGGACACCTGGCATTGACCACTGTTGGGAGACATGATACTGGGCTAGATGAAACTTTAGTCTGACCCAGTGTGGCTGTTGTTATGTTCTTATTGAGTCAAATACCTAAATCCAGTCTTCAAGCAATCTCTACTTTTGATTTATAAGTTACCAGCACTCCCTTTTTTGGAGTTAGGTGGCTTTGGTGCCTAGGCTTTTTCTTGCAAGAATGAACTAGGCCCCCACCTATCACCATACAAAATAAGGAGAGGGAATGTGCCTCTATTATCATCTATAACCCCTTCTCCTTATCAGGCAGAGAGGGAATTGGAGTGGGCTTTTCTACATCCCCAAGGTCAAGCCTTCCAACAAAAACTTGTAGTCTAGCTGTGCCCTGAATTGGGCCCCACAGGCAAGACAGGGAGGTGAACACCAGTTGGCCACAGTCACACAGGAAACTTGTGGCAGAGCACCAAATTGAACCTGGTGCTCCCAAATCCTGAATGCTGTAACCACTGAACACTTACTTCTTCCTCTCTGTAGCTCATGGTATTTCTCAAGGAGGATTCTTTAAAGAATTTAAAGTGAGTTTATTTACTTATTTGCATGTTGATTCTCAGGTACAAGTAAAGAAACATATGTAAACCTGTGAAGAGTAAATTAAATGCATTGACACTGAAGTCACGGGACTACTTGTTCAGGAATAGTTATTCAACTTAGGTTCTCAATAGCTACAAAAGTTCAGATTGTATGTTCAGAGTGCCTCCTGAGACTCAGCCATTTAAAACATATAACACTGTGGGACAACAAATAATCCGACACACAGAAGCAATACCATAAGCTTAAATGTATTGAAAATCCATTCATTGCTGAACAAAATCCTCTATTAATATAGATTGATCACTGGTTGAATTTGACATTGAGAGTCCATCAGTATAATTAAATACTGATTCAAAGAGTGGAGCCTTTTTAAGATGCTAACAAACCACTGCAAAATTTGATTTTAAACACAATCTTGCATAGTTGTCATGTAATTAGGCTTACTCTGTTTGCAATTACTGCAAAAAACAAAACAAAATATATTTCCCCCTCATGATAGTCCCAGTGTTTTTTTCTCTCTTTTGGAATTGGTTTCATAAAATTCCAAAATTGAAAGTATCGTGTTGCTTGACATTGAACAAACACATAGTAAGTCCTTACCACAAAAATCTTACAATCAACATTGAGGTCAACAAGTAGGTGTTTAAATATGAGTGAGTATAGCAACAAATTGGTATAACAAATTGGGAATTGGGGAGTGAGGACAAGAATAACAGTGATAAGAAAATAGAGTTGCAAAGACTAGTGACATACACAATATAATTTATATTTGTATCATAGATGGCACTGTCTAGTGCACAGCCCGCTACATGTGCAACTAAATCCTGATAATGCAAAGATTGTTGCTTTTAAAAAGCTTTTTCTGCATTCTAATACATTGGCTCCCAACCTGTGGTCCGCAAAGGGGTCTGTGAAAAGTTTAAAAATAAAGATCAGACCCACTGGGATTGGCCCAATCCTTAATTTTCTTTTTCTTTTCTTTTTTTTTCTTTCCTTTTCTTTCCCTTTTCTATTTTTCCCCTTCCCCAGGGAGAGGGGGTCAATTAAATTTTAATAGATTGAAAAGGGGTTTGGATGCTCAAAAAGGTTGGCATATACTGTTCTAATACAATCTGGATAGTGGTGGAGCATCTGTTACTTTTACAGCCTTTTAAAGACCTCTTTATGGTAGACTACTGGAAAACTTTATTATAACCACAGTCTTGATTAGTAGTCACATAGACGTTTGCAAATATTGCACACACACACAAAAAAGCCAAACAAGTTTTCCTTCTCATATTCCCTCTCCTCTTTTCTCTCTTTGGAATTGATTTAATGAAATAACGCAAGTTAATATATGCTGTCACAAATCTTTTGATCTAATCCCCCCAAAACTAGACATCCATTTTATTTGTGAAGAATGCTTAATAAGCAATGAACAAACACATGCACAAATTAAGCATATTTTAAATAGTCAGCAGACAAATAATTCTAAAATGATTTACGTAAATTGGTAGTGTATGATGGTGGGTTCTGTCACCAGCCAAGGAAGAATTGAGAGCTGTGCCTGTATATCTTTCAGGCCCTTCCTTCAGTGAATTATTATTAATTAAAAATACAAAAACTCAGTAAATAAAGCAGAGCTATTCCCCATAGCAAAATATGCTGCCTGGGCCTGTTCCAGATTTCTTATGCTATGTACCCACCCCCAAAGAGACAAACCCCATTCTTTAAATTCTGCTGAAACACATAACAGCCTGAAAGCCCCCTTACCATTTGGTACCTGTCTCAAATAGTTATTTTCTTGATAGTTAGTGTTTGGCTGATCTGCTTTGTTTTGCTTTGCCTTGCAATTTCTGCACCATAAGAACAATTCATTTGCTGCGCTTGAACAGTCATGTAACATAGAATAGTGACCATGGATTTATGTTCTATTCTGGAAACATTTATATTATCACTTGGCAATTTGTGACTACAAAAATGTGTCCCCTTTACAGAATGTGTTCCAATATCACTGCCTCCTAAGAAAAACTACAAGTTGGTCCCCTTTGTAGAACACATACTCAGGCAATTCCACCTGATCTGGCTAACAGATTGGTCTACAAAAGTCTGAATTCTTCCAAGGCTCTTGCTTACAAGATAAAAACAAAAATCTCCTGCAAGCTGCTGTTGCCTTTGATAGACCTATAAGATATGACCCTCAAAGAAAACAGCATTAATATAACTAGACATTTGTATTTCCCAGTCAAGATCGGTACTGTGCATTATCCATTCACCATCAATTCTGAAATGAGTATGTCACAAGAAGAATATCCTATGACTTTCAGGCTAGTTCTTGCTTTGCAGATGTTGCCTGGCGTGAACCTTGATTTTCGGCAACCTACGTTTCCTGCATTTTTACAGCAGCTGCATTTTGTTGCGGCAATCTCCAGATGGATAAAACAGAAATAAATCACGATATGTAGCCAGCCTTCAATAGAAACTTTAAAAAGCATGCACAACATAAGAACATCTATTTAAAACTCTGGGAAAATGTATTAACTTACTTGTGCAATATATGTACACTTCCATACTTTTAATAGTTAACTGTACCTGATTGGAGTAGGAATACCTGGATTCATTGTCCAGCTCAGTCTGACGCTTGCTGTGTGATGCTAAACAAGTCATTTAAGCTGTATGCCACAGCTTCCCCAACTGTAAAACAGAGATAATGCTTACCTCACAGAGACGTTGTAAGGCTTAATTAGTTAGTTTGTAAAATGCTTTGAGATTGTTGGATGCAAGACTCTGTAAAAATGCAAAATACTGTTTTATTCAAGTACTTGGCAAACAGATTTCTAACCCATCACAAAGAACAAACATGCACGTCTTCTCAGAGTTCCACCTGGCCCTGTTTACCTTTATTTTCTTTAAATACATTCTGTGCAGCCATTTTCTCTTTTCAGAGATGGCAGTTTGCGCCAGGATTCCCTCTTCCTTATTAAGGAAGGACCTTGTTCTTAAAGATCCTGGCTTGTATTAATCTATTTTGCAGCTGAGCAGGGTTAAACTCAGTTTCTGTCAAAATGTTTTTAGAGATCAGCCAAAGGAAATGGCTTGAGAGTAATGTGAAGCATCTTGCTCCCTCATAAGGGTTGCCAGGTGTCCGGTTTTGAACTGGACAGTCCAGTATTTGAGCTTTCTGTTCAGGAAACAAATTGAGAAAATAGAAATGTCTTGTATTTTCTAAATAAGATGTAATTTAGATTGTGATATAATGTCAAGTGTGTCCGGTATTTTTGTTGAAACCATCTGGCAACCCTATCCCTCAAAGGCAAGCGTATTAATGCTACAGAAATTCCAGCTTCCACTGAGCTCCAAACCTGGGACCATCTTGCCAGCATCTTGCCAATTGAATTCATTAGATCAAACTTCTTAGAAATGTAGGTAATCACCAGACTTGTCATATAGGAACTGGCTTATTTACAGGTTATTCCAGGCACAGTGCACGAGGAAGGAGGGAGAGTTTCTGACTGCTGGGAAACTGGACCAAACCAGAATTATTGTAGTGAGCAAATCACAAATAGCTGCCCTTTGCCTTGAACAATGGCACAGCCTGACCTACACTTCTGAGAAAGAACACCCTTTTCTTGTTGGTGTTTCTCAATTCCCCCTCAAATATACTAAAGGACATTTTCTAGACCTTCACGGAAGAAAGGCATAGAGAACTGCTAGCATTCTCTTTGTGCTCAGAAGAGGGAGAAAGAGGCATGCACAGCCCAGATGAGAATGACCAAAAGAATTGATAATGTACTAGAGACAGGCCTATGGAACAGAATACAAAGGCTGAGTTGATTTGTCTTTTAGAGGTTATATGGTTAATAATGATTATTACAGTAAATTATAAAATTATATTTACCTAGCTTCCTTTCCTCAATGGTTTCTTTTGAAACTACTTACAGTGTTTATTTTCTTAAAGTAATGAAATCACTTGAGATTGTTCAGTAAAAGCAATGCAATGTCAGGCTCTAGTACATCTGTTAAATATTTACCCGTTGAGGCAGATATTTATATGAGTCAGCAGAGCTTATCAGCATGATGTTGGATAGTTTCTTCTGAAATTATATTCAGGTCTCTGACTTCATAACTACTGAAATATTTAATCACTGGAGAAAGCATCATCTTAAAATAAACTTTCAGTAAAGACTCAACAGCTGTAGTATTTCATAGTCTAATTCCCTCATAATTTAAAGATTCTCTGTAAGACACTGATCTAAATCATAGAAGCTGAGAGATGTGAAAAATCTGTTAAGTCATCTTGTTCATCTACAGGTTAATGGAGAAATGTTCCCTTGGTGCTCTGTCCAGGAAAGATTTAAGTGTTTCCAGTGACAGAATTACCACCAACATCCGTCAGAAGCTACTGTGTATTTCAGCAGATCATTGTTTGAACGGCTAGCTCCATTTCTACTGTTTTAAGCAGGCTCTTATTTTCCTAGACAATTGTAGGACCTCTCTACACAAGAAAAGCTATATTGATATAACTCTGTCAGTTTTCAGGTCTTATTTTTACCATTATATTTATACAGATATTAGCCCTAATGTGAATGCAGTTAATCCAATATAAATGTATCTTCTAATAGTGTAGCTTATTTCAGTATCTGAACTAGAATAACTATACTAGTATGAGCACTTTATACTGGTATAACTGCATTCATAGTAAGGAATTGTATTGCCACTTTATCTGTAACTGTTACAGATAAAGTGACAAAATATTCATAAGCCATTGGACACAAATTTAAAATAATTATTCGGGGTCTGGAATATAGATTGTATCAGGGCACTAGAAGAAAAGAAGAATCATTTGAAAACTGTTAGAAATTCTTTTATGTCTGTTGAAACCAAAAGAAAAGTTTGATGTTCTTTGCATTGTTTTGAGCATCTCTAATGGAATCTCACTACTGAGAGGAGCCTTAGATTTGGGTGCAACTCAGGAAAAAGAGGCTGTGGGATGGGTAATAGCACTTAGCACTTCCTTGTTTTAGGAGTAGGAGTGTTCAATTCAGAGAATATATTTATTTAATATCGGGAGTGATAATTGCAAAACCTGGCACGATCATTTTCATCTTCAGAGTAGAATCAGTGCCTACTCTTAACTTGTCAGAATGAGGACCCCATTTCATTCCTCCAATCTAAATACAATTTAAGAATTTTCTGAGGCAAATTATAGTTTGGCTATTGGATCACAGTGTTGATGACTGGCTAATACATTGTAATCCACTTCTGACCCTAACCATCCATTAGTGGCAAAACAGCATTCCCATATTTCTCAACACATCACGTTGGCAAATAGATGACCTGCAACAAACAAAGCAATCAAGAAGTAGAATAAGTTGGTGACAACGAGCAGCTCCATGTTTGACTAATGACAGCCATATAGGACAAAACTCATTATGCTGTAATATACACTAAAGTATTTTTCTTATTCATCTTTGCATCTGCAAAGTCCAGACTACAGGCAGTCCCCGAGTTACGCGGATCCGACTAACATTGGATCCGCAGTTACGAACGGGGTTTGCTCCGCGTCTCCCTGGTCTGCTGGAGACCAGCAGACCGGGGAGACGGGGAGCAAAGCCTCTGAGGACGCCGGCAGCAGGACAGCCGCGGCGCGTCTGGGCTGTCCGCTGCCCGTGTGTTCCGTGGCTTTGCTCCCCGTCTCCCTGGTCTGCTGGAGACCAGCAGACCAGGGAGACAGGGAGCAAAGCCTCTGAGGACACCGGCAGCGGGACAGCCGCGGCGCATCTGGGCTGTCCGCTGCCCGCGTGATCTGCGGCTTTGCTCCCCGTCTCCCTGGTCTGCTGGTGTCCAGCAGACCAGGGAGACGCGGAGCAAAGCCACGAAGGACCCAGGCGGCGGGACCACGGTACCTCTCGGTCTGCCGCCTGCGTCTCCCTGGTCTGCTGGGGGGGGGGGGGGCGCAGCTAGTACGCCCCCCCCAGCAGACCAGCCTTTTCTCCGGACGCCTGTGGTAGAGCAGCTGGGGCGCTGCCGGTTGGTCCCGCAGTGCCGCTCTGGGTGCTACTGGACCAACCCGGCAGCACCCCAGCAGCCCTGCCCCAGGCGTCCTGATTCAGCCGCTGCTGGTCAGTTTCAGCAGCGGCTGAATCAGGACGCCAAGGGCAGAGCAGCCGGGGTGCTGTTAGGTTGGTCCAGTAGTGCCTAGGAGCGGCACTACTGGAGCAACCCAGCAGCACCCCAGCTGCTCTGCCCCAGGCGTCCCCAAGTCAGCTGCTGCTGAAACTGACCAGCGCTGACTACAGGAAGCCCGAGGTAGAGTTGCTCTGCCCCGGGCTTCCTGGAATCAGCCGCTGATCAGTTTCAGCAGCAGCTGACTTGGGGACACCTGGGGTTCTTAAGTTGAATCTGTATGTAAGTCGGAACTGGTGTCCAGATTCAGCCTGTTGAAACTGATCAGAGGCTGATTCCAGGAAGCCCGGGGCAGAGCAACTCTGCCTCGGGCTTCCTGTAGTCAGCCGCTGGTCAGTTTCAGCAGCGGCTGAATCTGGACGCCAGTTCCGACTTACATACAGATTCAACTTAAGAACAAACCTACAGTCCCTATCTTGTACGTAACCCGGGGACTGCCTGTATAGACTTATTCCATATGGTGAACCGTCTGCTGAATCCAGATTGTTTCAGTAACAGATTTCAGTGCATCTCATAATGATAAATTTTAAATTTAGGCTTCTATCCTTCAAAGGGTTTTGCCAGTATAGAACCTTATACCTAGATAATGAGCTTGTCAAGGCATAAGAATCCATGCCAGAGGATACCTTTGGAGGAAAAGGACCTTACTTTGCAGAGAAAATATGTTGGATTCTAACGTTTTTGTGAAAGCAATAGATAAACAGCATGAGACAAAATAATATCTTAACTTTTGAAGTATAGTTTAATTTCATTTTTAGAGATGTACTATACAAAGAGAGATACAAACCATGACTTGTAAGATCTGTGGTTTGTGTCCCTTATGATTGGTAAAAGACAATGGGAAGGATTTAGGTCTGCTGTTGACTAAAAAAATTATACAGGTGTACAATCATCTTTTCAGAAAATGTGTTTATAGCCTAGTTTGCCGAGGAAGTCCTCAGATGAAGTTCTTGGCCTTGATGTTTACAGCCCTTCCTCAAACCTTCCTGTTATGGGAAAGGTTATTGAAAAGATTGTGGCAATGCACCTTTGGGTTCCTTTCACTATCCTGTATTGCTATCTTTCTGGTTTCTGGCCTGTGTATAGTACAAGGACAGAATTAGTGTCTTTATTCAGATTATCTCTTTCTGGTAATGGACAAAGTTCAGGTATAGAGCGAGTCAAGAGAAGGGGAGGGTATAGATTTAATTTTAAAACAGTGCAACCAGCTCTAGTCAGATGTTCATGTTGATTTTATTGGATATAGAATCATAGAATCATAGGACTGGAAGGGACCTCGAGAGGTCATCGAGTCCAGCCCCCTGCCCTCAAGGCAGGATCAAGCTCCGTCTACACCATCCCTGACAGATGTCTATCTAACCTGTTCTTAAATATCTCCAGAGAGGGAGATTCCACCACCTCCCTTGGCAATTTATTCCAATATTTGACCACCCTGACAGTTAGGAATTTTTTCCTAATGTCCAATCTAAACCTCCCCTGCTGCACTTTAAGCCCATTACTCCTTGTCCTGTCCTCAGAAACCAAGAGGAACAAATTTTCTCCTTCCTCCTTGTGACACCCTTTTAGATATTTGAAAGCCGCTATCATGTCCCCCCTTAATCTTCTTTTTTCCAAACTAAACAAGCCCAGTTCATGAAGCCTGGCTTCATAGGTCATGTTCTCTAAACCTTTAATCATTCTTGTCGCTCTTCTCTGTACCCTTTCCAATTTCTCCACATCTTTCTTGAAATGTGGCGCCCAGAACTGGACACAGTACTCCAGCTGAGGCCTAACTAGTGCAGAGTAGAGCGGCAGAATGACTTCACGAGTTTTGCTTACAACACACCTGTTAATACAACCTAGAATCATATTTGCTTTTTTTGCAACAGCATCACACTGTTGACTCATATTCAACTTGTGGTCCACTATGACCCCTAGATCCCTTTCTGCCATGCTCCTTCCTAGACAGTCGCTTCCCATCTTGTATGTATGGAACTGATTGTTCCTTCCTAAGTGGAGCACTTTGCATTTCTCTCTATTAAACCTCATCCTGTTTACCTCCGACCATTTCTCTAACTTGCTAAGGTCATTCTGAATTATGTCCCTATCCTCCAAAGAAGTCGCAACCCCACCCAGTTTGGTATCATCTGCAAACTTAATAAGCGTACTCTCTATCCCAATATCTACATCATTGATGAAGATATTGAACAGTATGGGTCCCAAAACAGACCCTTGAGGAACTCCACTTGTTATCCCTTTCCAGCAGGATTTAGAACCGTTAACAACCACTCTCTGACTACGGTTATCCAGCCAATTATGCACCCACCTTATCGTGGCCCTATCTAAGTTATATTTGCCTAGTTTATCAATAAGAATATCATGCGAGACCGTATCAAATGCCTTACTAAAGTCTAGGTATATGACATCCACCGCTTCTCCCTTATCCACAAGGCTCGTTATCTTATCAAAGAAAGCTATCAGATTAGTTTGGCATGACTTGTTCTTCACAAACCCATGCTGGCTATTCCCTATCACTTTATTACCTTCCAAGTGTTTGCATATGATTTCCTTAATTACCTGCTCCATTATCTTCCCTGGGACAGACGTTAAACTGACCGGTCTATAGTTTCCTGGGTTGTTCTTATTCCCCTTTTTATAGATGGGCACAATATTTGCCCTTTTCCAGTCTTCTGGAATCTCCCCTGTCTGCCATGATTTTTCAAAGATCATAGCTAAAGGCTCAGATACCTCCTCTATCAGCTCCTTGAGTATCCTGGGATGCATTTCATCAGGACCTGGTGACTTGCTGACATCTAACTTTCCTAAGTGATTTTTAACTTGTTCTTTGTGTATCCTATCTTCTAAACTTACCCTCTCTCTGCTTGTATTCACTATGTTAGGCACACCTCCAGACTTCTCGGTGAAGACCGAAACAAAGAAGTCATTGAGCATCTCCGCCATTTCCAAGTTTCCTGTTACTGCTTCTCCCTCCTCACTAAGCAGTGGGCCTACCCTGTCCTTGGTCTTCCTCTTGCTTTTAATGTATTTATAAAAGGTCTTCTTGTTTCCCTTTATGCCTGTAGCTAATTTGATCTCATTTTGTGCCTTTGCCTTTCTAATCTTGCCCCTGCATTCCCGTGTTGCTTGCCTATATTCATCCTTTGTTATTTGTCCTAATTTCCATTTTTTATGAGACTCCTTTTTTATTTTGAGATCATGCAAGATCTCCTTGTTAAGCCAAGCTGGTCTTTTGCCATATTTTCTATCTTTCCTACACAGCGGAATTGTTTGCTTTTGGGCCCTTAACAACGTCCCTTTGAAATACTTCCAACTCTCCTCAGTTGTTTTTCCCTTCAGTCTTGCTTCCCATGGGACCTTACCTACAAGTTCTCTGAGCTTATCAAAATCTGCCTTCCTGAAATCCATTACCTCAATTGTGCTGGTCTCCCTTCTACCTTTCCTTAAGATCATGAACTCTATTATTTCGTGATCACTGTCCCCTATACTGTCTTCCACTTTCAAGTTCTCAACTAGTTCCTCCCTATTTGTTAAAACCAAATCCAGAACAGCTTCTCCTCTGGTAGCTTTTTCAACCTTCTGAAACAGAAAGTTGTCTCCAATGCAGTCCAGAAACTTATTGGATAGCCTGTGCCTCGCTGTGTTAGTTTCCCAACATATGTCTGGATAGTTGAAGTCCCCCATCACCACCAAATCTTGGGCTTTGGATAGTTTTGTTAATTGTTTAAAAAAGGCCTCATCCACCTCTTCCACCTGGCTAGGTGGCCTGTAGTAGACTCCTAGCATGATATCACCCTCGTTTTTTACCCCTTTTAGCTTAACCCAGAGACTCTCTACACAGCTATCTCCTACATTCATCTCCACTTCAGTCCAAGTGTGTACATTTTTAATATACAAGGCAACCCCTCCTCCCTTTTTTCCCTGTCTGTCCTTCCTGAGCAAGCCGTACCCTTCCATACCAACATTCCAATCATGCGTCCCATCCCACCAGGTTTCTGTAATACCAATGATATCATAGTTGTATTTATTGGTTAGCAATTCCAGTTCTTCCTGCTTATTACCCATACTTCTCGCATTTGTATATAGGCATCTAAGATACTGATTTGATCTTGCCTCCCTGTTGTGCCCTGACCCTCCTTTCTCCTTGCCATTATAGGCCGTAGTCCCCCCTATTTCCAACCCATCTCCCAGTCCCGCACATTCAGCACTTACCTGTGGGCTTTGCTCACCTGCCCCCGACAAACCTAGTTTAAAGCCCTCCTCACAAGGTTAGCCAGTCTGTGTCCAAACAAGGCCTTCCCGCTCCTGGAAAGGTGAACTCCATCTCCGCCAACCAGTCCTTCCTGGAAGAGCACCCCGTGATCAAGGAAGCCGAATCCCTCCTGGTGACACCATCGTCGCAGCCAGGCATTCACCTCCAGAATGCACCTCTCTCTGCCCGGGCCCCTACCTTTGACAGGAAGGATAGAAGAGAATACCACCTGCGCTCCAAACTCCTTCACCCGTACTCCCAAAGCCCTGTAGTCACACTTGATCCGCTCAGTGTCACACCTGGCAGTATCATTTGTGCCCACGTGGATGAGTAGCATGGGGTAGTAGTCAGAGGGCCGGATAATCCTCGACAATGCCTCCGTAACATCTCGGATACGGGCCCCTGGCAGACAGCATACCTCTCGAGATGAGCTGTCAGGGCGACAGATGGGTGCCTCCGTTCCCCTCAGAAGAGAGTCTCCAACCACCACTACCCTACGTTTCCTCCTCGCAGTGGTGGCAGGAGACTGCTCAACCTTGGTGGTGCAAGGCCTGGTCTCCTCCACTGTGGGGGATGACTCCTTTTCTCCTGCTGAAAGTAAAGTGTAACGGTTATGTAACACAGTGGGAGGGTTAGGAGCAGGGGTGGAACACTGCCCGCTGCCGGAAGTAACCAGCTGCCAGTGCTCACCCTGCACCACTGCCTCCTCCATAAGTGGCTGGTCAACAGTCCCACATCCTACGACAGTGACCTCCGTGGACTCCACAGGAATACTGTCCAGGAATTCCTCATGGCTTCGAATGCTCCTCAGCCTGGCCACCTCCTCCTGTAGCTCTCCCACCTGCTGCCTGAGAGATTCCACTAGCAGGCACCTTTCACAATGGTTGTCTCCCCCAGCCTGGAGATCACTCAGTGGGAATTGCAAGCCACAAATACAGCAAGACCACACCAGGACCTGGGTAGAGGCATCCATGCTCAGGTTCTCTGTCTGGATACAGGCACAGGTGGAGGAGACAGGAGAAGTACTGGCACAAGCGCTTCGGGTCTTCATCACCATCAGTCACTCCCTCTGCCCAACTCCCTCTTCAACTCCCCTGTCTGCAGTCCCCTGTCCGCTTCGCTCCCCTGGTCGCACTGCTCTGGCTTTTTAAAGCCTGCTTGCCTAGGTCAGGCCTGCCCCCTTCTGAGTCACACAGGGGAAGGCTGAGCCTGAGGCTAATCAGAGGCAATCAAGGGAACAATGGCAGGCTCTCAGTCCCAACTGCCACAGAAGCTGAAACTGAAACTGCTAGCACTCACCTGGAATCAGACTCAATTCACACCACTTCAAACTGTAAAATTCAAACAGTCAGGCACACACACACACTCACACCACAGCTTGTACTCTCACCGGGTAGCCTCTTCGGCGGTGGGGTCGCTTTGCTCTCCCTCTTCAACTCCCCTGTCTGCAGTCCCCTGTCCGCTTCGCTCCCCTGGTCGCACTGCTCTGGCTTTTTAAAGCCTGCTTGCCTAGGTCAGGCCTGCCCCCTTCTGAGTCACACAGGGGAAGGCTGAGCCTGAGGCTAATCAGAGGCAATCAAGGGAACAATGGCAGGCTCTCAGTCCCAACTGCCACAGAAGCTGAAACTGAAACTGCTAGCACTCACCTGGAATCAGACTCAATTCACACCACTTCAAACTGTAAAATTCAAACAGTCAGGCACACACACACACTCACACCACAGCTTGTACTCTCACCGGGTAGCCTCTTCGGCGGTGGGGTCGCTTTGCTCTCCCTCTTCAACTCCCCTGTCTGCAGTCCCCTGTCCGCTTCGCTCCCCTGGTCGCACTGCTCTGGCTTTTTAAAGCCTGCTTGCCTAGGTCAGGCCTGCCCCCTTCTGAGTCACACAGGGGAAGGCTGAGCCTGAGGCTAATCAGAGGCAATCAAGGGAACAATGGCAGGCTCTCAGTCCCAACTGCCACAGAAGCTGAAACTGAAACTGCTAGCACTCACCTGGAATCAGACTCAATTCACACCACTTCAAACTGTAAAATTCAAACAGTCAGGCACACACACACACTCACACCACAGCTTGTACTCTCACCGGGTAGCCTCTTCGGCGGTGGGGTCGCTTTGCTCTCCCTCTTCAACTCCCCTGTCTGCAGTCCCCTGTCCGCTTCGCTCCCCTGGTCGCACTGCTCTGGCTTTTTAAAGCCTGCTTGCCTAGGTCAGGCCTGCCCCCTTCTGAGTCACACAGGGGAAGGCTGAGCCTGAGGCTAATCAGAGGCAATCAAGGGAACAATGGCAGGCTCTCAGTCCCAACTGCCACAGAAGCTGAAACTGAAACTGCTAGCACTCACCTGGAATCAGACTCAATTCACACCACTTCAAACTGTAAAATTCAAACAGTCAGGCACACACACACACTCACACCACAGCTTGTACTCTCACCGGGTAGCCTCTTCGGCGGTGGGGTCGCTTTGCTCTCCCTCTTCAACTCCCCTGTCTGCAGTCCCCTGTCCGCTTCGCTCCCCTGGTCGCACTGCTCTGGCTTTTTAAAGCCTGCTTGCCTAGGTCAGGCCTGCCCCCTTCTGAGTCACACAGGGGAAGGCTGAGCCTGAGGCTAATCAGAGGCAATCAAGGGAACAATGGCAGGCTCTCAGTCCCAACTGCCACAGAAGCTGAAACTGAAACTGCTAGCACTCACCTGGAATCAGACTCAATTCACACCACTTCAAACTGTAAAATTCAAACAGTCAGGCACACACACACACTCACACCACAGCTTGTACTCTCACCGGGTAGCCTCTTCGGCGGTGGGGTCGCTTTGCTCTCCCTCTTCAACTCCCCTGTCTGCAGTCCCCTGTCCGCTTCGCTCCCCTGGTCGCACTGCTCTGGCTTTTTAAAGCCTGCTTGCCTAGGTCAGGCCTGCCCCCTTCTGAGTCACACAGGGGAAGGCTGAGCCTGAGGCTAATCAGAGGCAATCAAGGGAACAATGGCAGGCTCTCAGTCCCAACTGCCACAGAAGCTGAAACTGAAACTGCTAGCACTCACCTGGAATCAGACTCAATTCACACCACTTCAAACTGTAAAATTCAAACAGTCAGGCACACACACACACTCACACCACAGCTTGTACTCTCACCGGGTAGCCTCTTCGGCGGTGGGGTCGCTTTGCTCTCCCTCTTCAACTCCCCTGTCTGCAGTCCCCTGTCCGCTTCGCTCCCCTGGTCGCACTGCTCTGGCTTTTTAAAGCCTGCTTGCCTAGGTCAGGCCTGCCCCCTTCTGAGTCACACAGGGGAAGGCTGAGCCTGAGGCTAATCAGAGGCAATCAAGGGAACAATGGCAGGCTCTCAGTCCCAACTGCCACAGAAGCTGAAACTGAAACTGCTAGCACTCACCTGGAATCAGACTCAATTCACACCACTTCAAACTGTAAAATTCAAACAGTCAGGCACACACACACACTCACACCACAGCTTGTACTCTCACCGGGTAGCCTCTTCGGCGGTGGGGTCGCTTTGCTCTCCCTCTTCAACTCCCCTGTCTGCAGTCCCCTGTCCGCTTCGCTCCCCTGGTCGCACTGCTCTGGCTTTTTAAAGCCTGCTTGCCTAGGTCAGGCCTGCCCCCTTCTGAGTCACACAGGGGAAGGCTGAGCCTGAGGCTAATCAGAGGCAATCAAGGGAACAATGGCAGGCTCTCAGTCCCAACTGCCACAGAAGCTGAAACTGAAACTGCTAGCACTCACCTGGAATCAGACTCAATTCACACCACTTCAAACTGTAAAATTCAAACAGTCAGGCACACACACACACTCACACCACAGCTTGTACTCTCACCGGGTAGCCTCTTCGGCGGTGGGGTCGCTTTGCTCTCCCTCTTCAACTCCCCTGTCTGCAGTCCCCTGTCCGCTTCGCTCCCCTGGTCGCACTGCTCTGGCTTTTTAAAGCCTGCTTGCCTAGGTCAGGCCTGCCCCCTTCTGAGTCACACAGGGGAAGGCTGAGCCTGAGGCTAATCAGAGGCAATCAAGGGAACAATGGCAGGCTCTCAGTCCCAACTGCCACAGAAGCTGAAACTGAAACTGCTAGCACTCACCTGGAATCAGACTCAATTCACACCACTTCAAACTGTAAAATTCAAACAGTCAGGCACACACACACACTCACACCACAGCTTGTACTCTCACCGGGTAGCCTCTTCGGCGGTGGGGTCGCTTTGCTCTCCCTCTTCAACTCCCCTGTCTGCAGTCCCCTGTCCGCTTCGCTCCCCTGGTCGCACTGCTCTGGCTTTTTAAAGCCTGCTTGCCTAGGTCAGGCCTGCCCCCTTCTGAGTCACACAGGGGAAGGCTGAGCCTGAGGCTAATCAGAGGCAATCAAGGGAACAATGGCAGGCTCTCAGTCCCAACTGCCACAGAAGCTGAAACTGAAACTGCTAGCACTCACCTGGAATCAGACTCAATTCACACCACTTCAAACTGTAAAATTCAAACAGTCAGGCACACACACACACTCACACCACAGCTTGTACTCTCACCGGGTAGCCTCTTCGGCGGTGGGGTCGCTTTGCTCTCCCTCTTCAACTCCCCTGTCTGCAGTCCCCTGTCCGCTTCGCTCCCCTGGTCGCACTGCTCTGGCTTTTTAAAGCCTGCTTGCCTAGGTCAGGCCTGCCCCCTTCTGAGTCACACAGGGGAAGGCTGAGCCTGAGGCTAATCAGAGGCAATCAAGGGAACAATGGCAGGCTCTCAGTCCCAACTGCCACAGAAGCTGAAACTGAAACTGCTAGCACTCACCTGGAATCAGACTCAATTCACACCACTTCAAACTGTAAAATTCAAACAGTCAGGCACACACACACACTCACACCACAGCTTGTACTCTCACCGGGTAGCCTCTTCGGCGGTGGGGTCGCTTTGCTCTCCCTCTTCAACTCCCCTGTCTGCAGTCCCCTGTCCGCTTCGCTCCCCTGGTCGCACTGCTCTGGCTTTTTAAAGCCTGCTTGCCTAGGTCAGGCCTGCCCCCTTCTGAGTCACACAGGGGAAGGCTGAGCCTGAGGCTAATCAGAGGCAATCAAGGGAACAATGGCAGGCTCTCAGTCCCAACTGCCACAGAAGCTGAAACTGAAACTGCTAGCACTCACCTGGAATCAGACTCAATTCACACCACTTCAAACTGTAAAATTCAAACAGTCAGGCACACACACACACTCACACCACAGCTTGTACTCTCACCGGGTAGCCTCTTCGGCGGTGGGGTCGCTTTGCTCTCCCTCTTCAACTCCCCTGTCTGCAGTCCCCTGTCCGCTTCGCTCCCCTGGTCGCACTGCTCTGGCTTTTTAAAGCCTGCTTGCCTAGGTCAGGCCTGCCCCCTTCTGAGTCACACAGGGGAAGGCTGAGCCTGAGGCTAATCAGAGGCAATCAAGGGAACAATGGCAGGCTCTCAGTCCCAACTGCCACAGAAGCTGAAACTGAAACTGCTAGCACTCACCTGGAATCAGACTCAATTCACACCACTTCAAACTGTAAAATTCAAACAGTCAGGCACACACACACACTCACACCACAGCTTGTACTCTCACCGGGTAGCCTCTTCGGCGGTGGGGTCGCTTTGCTCTCCCTCTTCAACTCCCCTGTCTGCAGTCCCCTGTCCGCTTCGCTCCCCTGGTCGCACTGCTCTGGCTTTTTAAAGCCTGCTTGCCTAGGTCAGGCCTGCCCCCTTCTGAGTCACACAGGGGAAGGCTGAGCCTGAGGCTAATCAGAGGCAATCAAGGGAACAATGGCAGGCTCTCAGTCCCAACTGCCACAGAAGCTGAAACTGAAACTGCTAGCACTCACCTGGAATCAGACTCAATTCACACCACTTCAAACTGTAAAATTCAAACAGTCAGGCACACACACACACTCACACCACAGCTTGTACTCTCACCGGGTAGCCTCTTCGGCGGTGGGGTCGCTTTGCTCTCCCTCTTCAACTCCCCTGTCTGCAGTCCCCTGTCCGCTTCGCTCCCCTGGTCGCACTGCTCTGGCTTTTTAAAGCCTGCTTGCCTAGGTCAGGCCTGCCCCCTTCTGAGTCACACAGGGGAAGGCTGAGCCTGAGGCTAATCAGAGGCAATCAAGGGAACAATGGCAGGCTCTCAGTCCCAACTGCCACAGAAGCTGAAACTGAAACTGCTAGCACTCACCTGGAATCAGACTCAATTCACACCACTTCAAACTGTAAAATTCAAACAGTCAGGCACACACACACACTCACACCACAGCTTGTACTCTCACCGGGTAGCCTCTTCGGCGGTGGGGTCGCTTTGCTCTCCCTCTTCAACTCCCCTGTCTGCAGTCCCCTGTCCGCTTCGCTCCCCTGGTCGCACTGCTCTGGCTTTTTAAAGCCTGCTTGCCTAGGTCAGGCCTGCCCCCTTCTGAGTCACACAGGGGAAGGCTGAGCCTGAGGCTAATCAGAGGCAATCAAGGGAACAATGGCAGGCTCTCAGTCCCAACTGCCACAGAAGCTGAAACTGAAACTGCTAGCACTCACCTGGAATCAGACTCAATTCACACCTCTTCAAACTGTAAAATTCAAACAGTCAGGCACACACACACACTCACACCACAGCTTGTACTCTCACCGGGTAGCCTCTTCGGCGGTGGGGTCGCTTTGCTCTCCCTCTTCAACTCCCCTGTCTGCAGTCCCCTGTCCGCTTCGCTCCCCTGGTCGCACTGCTCTGGCTTTTTAAAGCCTGCTTGCCTAGGTCAGGCCTGCCCCCTTCTGAGTCACACAGGGGAAGGCTGAGCCTGAGGCTAATCAGAGGCAATCAAGGGAACAATGGCAGGCTCTCAGTCCCAACTGCCACAGAAGCTGAAACTGAAACTGCTAGCACTCACCTGGAATCAGACTCAATTCACACCACTTCAAACTGTAAAATTCAAACAGTCAGGCACACACACACACTCACACCACAGCTTGTACTCTCACCGGGTAGCCTCTTCGGCGGTGGGGTCGCTTTGCTCTCCCTCTTCAACTCCCCTGTCTGCAGTCCCCTGTCCGCTTCGCTCCCCTGGTCGCACTGCTCTGGCTTTTTAAAGCCTGCTTGCCTAGGTCAGGCCTGCCCCCTTCTGAGTCACACAGGGGAAGGCTGAGCCTGAGGCTAATCAGAGGCAATCAAGGGAACAATGGCAGGCTCTCAGTCCCAACTGCCACAGAAGCTGAAACTGAAACTGCTAGCACTCACCTGGAATCAGACTCAATTCACACCACTTCAAACTGTAAAATTCAAACAGTCAGGCACACACACACACTCACACCACAGCTTGTACTCTCACCGGGTAGCCTCTTCGGCGGTGGGGTCGCTTTGCTCTCCCTCTTCAACTCCCCTGTCTGCAGTCCCCTGTCCGCTTCGCTCCCCTGGTCGCACTGCTCTGGCTTTTTAAAGCCTGCTTGCCTAGGTCAGGCCTGCCCCCTTCTGAGTCACACAGGGGAAGGCTGAGCCTGAGGCTAATCAGAGGCAATCAAGGGAACAATGGCAGGCTCTCAGTCCCAACTGCCACAGAAGCTGAAACTGAAACTGCTAGCACTCACCTGGAATCAGACTCAATTCACACCACTTCAAACTGTAAAATTCAAACAGTCAGGCACACACACACACTCACACCACAGCTTGTACTCTCACCGGGTAGCCTCTTCGGCGGTGGGGTCGCTTTGCTCTCCCTCTTCAACTCCCCTGTCTGCAGTCCCCTGTCCGCTTCGCTCCCCTGGTCGCACTGCTCTGGCTTTTTAAAGCCTGCTTGCCTAGGTCAGGCCTGCCCCCTTCTGAGTCACACAGGGGAAGGCTGAGCCTGAGGCTAATCAGAGGCAATCAAGGGAACAATGGCAGGCTCTCAGTCCCAACTGCCACAGAAGCTGAAACTGAAACTGCTAGCACTCACCTGGAATCAGACTCAATTCACACCACTTCAAACTGTAAAATTCAAACAGTCAGGCACACACACACACTCACACCACAGCTTGTACTCTCACCGGGTAGCCTCTTCGGCGGTGGGGTCGCTTTGCTCTCCCTCTTCAACTCCCCTGTCTGCAGTCCCCTGTCCGCTTCGCTCCCCTGGTCGCACTGCTCTGGCTTTTTAAAGCCTGCTTGCCTAGGTCAGGCCTGCCCCCTTCTGAGTCACACAGGGGAAGGCTGAGCCTGAGGCTAATCAGAGGCAATCAAGGGAACAATGGCAGGCTCTCAGTCCCAACTGCCACAGAAGCTGAAACTGAAACTGCTAGCACTCACCTGGAATCAGACTCAATTCACACCACTTCAAACTGTAAAATTCAAACAGTCAGGCACACACACACACTCACACCACAGCTTGTACTCTCACCGGGTAGCCTCTTCGGCGGTGGGGTCGCTTTGCTCTCCCTCTTCAACTCCCCTGTCTGCAGTCCCCTGTCCGCTTCGCTCCCCTGGTCGCACTGCTCTGGCTTTTTAAAGCCTGCTTGCCTAGGTCAGGCCTGCCCCCTTCTGAGTCACACAGGGGAAGGCTGAGCCTGAGGCTAATCAGAGGCAATCAAGGGAACAATGGCAGGCTCTCAGTCCCAACTGCCACAGAAGCTGAAACTGAAACTGCTAGCACTCACCTGGAATCAGACTCAATTCACACCACTTCAAACTGTAAAATTCAAACAGTCAGGCACACACACACACTCACACCACAGCTTGTACTCTCACCGGGTAGCCTCTTCGGCGGTGGGGTCGCTTTGCTCTCCCTCTTCAACTCCCCTGTCTGCAGTCCCCTGTCCGCTTCGCTCCCCTGGTCGCACTGCTCTGGCTTTTTAAAGCCTGCTTGCCTAGGTCAGGCCTGCCCCCTTCTGAGTCACACAGGGGAAGGCTGAGCCTGAGGCTAATCAGAGGCAATCAAGGGAACAATGGCAGGCTCTCAGTCCCAACTGCCACAGAAGCTGAAACTGAAACTGCTAGCACTCACCTGGAATCAGACTCAATTCACACCACTTCAAACTGTAAAATTCAAACAGTCAGGCACACACACACACTCACACCACAGCTTGTACTCTCACCGGGTAGCCTCTTCGGCGGTGGGGTCGCTTTGCTCTCCCTCTTCAACTCCCCTGTCTGCAGTCCCCTGTCCGCTTCGCTCCCCTGGTCGCACTGCTCTGGCTTTTTAAAGCCTGCTTGCCTAGGTCAGGCCTGCCCCCTTCTGAGTCACACAGGGGAAGGCTGAGCCTGAGGCTAATCAGAGGCAATCAAGGGAACAATGGCAGGCTCTCAGTCCCAACTGCCACAGAAGCTGAAACTGAAACTGCTAGCACTCACCTGGAATCAGACTCAATTCACACCACTTCAAACTGTAAAATTCAAACAGTCAGGCACACACACACACTCACACCACAGCTTGTACTCTCACCGGGTAGCCTCTTCGGCGGTGGGGTCGCTTTGCTCTCCCTCTTCAACTCCCCTGTCTGCAGTCCCCTGTCCGCTTCGCTCCCCTGGTCGCACTGCTCTGGCTTTTTAAAGCCTGCTTGCCTAGGTCAGGCCTGCCCCCTTCTGAGTCACACAGGGGAAGGCTGAGCCTGAGGCTAATCAGAGGCAATCAAGGGAACAATGGCAGGCTCTCAGTCCCAACTGCCACAGAAGCTGAAACTGAAACTGCTAGCACTCACCTGGAATCAGACTCAATTCACACCACTTCAAACTGTAAAATTCAAACAGTCAGGCACACACACACACTCACACCACAGCTTGTACTCTCACCGGGTAGCCTCTTCGGCGGTGGGGTCGCTTTGCTCTCCCTCTTCAACTCCCCTGTCTGCAGTCCCCTGTCCGCTTCGCTCCCCTGGTCGCACTGCTCTGGCTTTTTAAAGCCTGCTTGCCTAGGTCAGGCCTGCCCCCTTCTGAGTCACACAGGGGAAGGCTGAGCCTGAGGCTAATCAGAGGCAATCAAGGGAACAATGGCAGGCTCTCAGTCCCAACTGCCACAGAAGCTGAAACTGAAACTGCTAGCACTCACCTGGAATCAGACTCAATTCACACCACTTCAAACTGTAAAATTCAAACAGTCAGGCACACACACACACTCACACCACAGCTTGTACTCTCACCGGGTAGCCTCTTCGGCGGTGGGGTCGCTTTGCTCTCCCTCTTCAACTCCCCTGTCTGCAGTCCCCTGTCCGCTTCGCTCCCCTGGTCGCACTGCTCTGGCTTTTTAAAGCCTGCTTGCCTAGGTCAGGCCTGCCCCCTTCTGAGTCACACAGGGGAAGGCTGAGCCTGAGGCTAATCAGAGGCAATCAAGGGAACAATGGCAGGCTCTCAGTCCCAACTGCCACAGAAGCTGAAACTGAAACTGCTAGCACTCACCTGGAATCAGACTCAATTCACACCACTTCAAACTGTAAAATTCAAACAGTCAGGCACACACACACACTCACACCACAGCTTGTACTCTCACCGGGTAGCCTCTTCGGCGGTGGGGTCGCTTTGCTCTCCCTCTTCAACTCCCCTGTCTGCAGTCCCCTGTCCGCTTCGCTCCCCTGGTCGCACTGCTCTGGCTTTTTAAAGCCTGCTTGCCTAGGTCAGGCCTGCCCCCTTCTGAGTCACACAGGGGAAGGCTGAGCCTGAGGCTAATCAGAGGCAATCAAGGGAACAATGGCAGGCTCTCAGTCCCAACTGCCACAGAAGCTGAAACTGAAACTGCTAGCACTCACCTGGAATCAGACTCAATTCACACCACTTCAAACTGTAAAATTCAAACAGTCAGGCACACACACACACTCACACCACAGCTTGTACTCTCACCGGGTAGCCTCTTCGGCGGTGGGGTCGCTTTGCTCTCCCTCTTCAACTCCCCTGTCTGCAGTCCCCTGTCCGCTTCGCTCCCCTGGTCGCACTGCTCTGGCTTTTTAAAGCCTGCTTGCCTAGGTCAGGCCTGCCCCCTTCTGAGTCACACAGGGGAAGGCTGAGCCTGAGGCTAATCAGAGGCAATCAAGGGAACAATGGCAGGCTCTCAGTCCCAACTGCCACAGAAGCTGAAACTGAAACTGCTAGCACTCACCTGGAATCAGACTCAATTCACACCACTTCAAACTGTAAAATTCAAACAGTCAGGCACACACACACACTCACACCACAGCTTGTACTCTCACCGGGTAGCCTCTTCGGCGGTGGGGTCGCTTTGCTCTCCCTCTTCAACTCCCCTGTCTGCAGTCCCCTGTCCGCTTCGCTCCCCTGGTCGCACTGCTCTGGCTTTTTAAAGCCTGCTTGCCTAGGTCAGGCCTGCCCCCTTCTGAGTCACACAGGGGAAGGCTGAGCCTGAGGCTAATCAGAGGCAATCAAGGGAACAATGGCAGGCTCTCAGTCCCAACTGCCACAGAAGCTGAAACTGAAACTGCTAGCACTCACCTGGAATCAGACTCAATTCACACCACTTCAAACTGTAAAATTCAAACAGTCAGGCACACACACACACTCACACCACAGCTTGTACTCTCACCGGGTAGCCTCTTCGGCGGTGGGGTCGCTTTGCTCTCCCTCTTCAACTCCCCTGTCTGCAGTCCCCTGTCCGCTTCGCTCCCCTGGTCGCACTGCTCTGGCTTTTTAAAGCCTGCTTGCCTAGGTCAGGCCTGCCCCCTTCTGAGTCACACAGAGGAAGGCTGAGCCTGAGGCTAATCAGAGGCAATCAAGGGAACAATGGCAGGCTCTCAGTCCCAACTGCCACAGAAGCTGAAACTGAAACTGCTAGCACTCACCTGGAATCAGACTCAATTCACACCACTTCAAACTGTAAAATTCAAACAGTCAGGCACACACACACACTCACACCACAGCTTGTACTCTCACCGGGTAGCCTCTTCGGCGGTGGGGTCGCTTTGCTCTCCCTCTTCAACTCCCCTGTCTGCAGTCCCCTGTCCGCTTCATATACTTGACCATGTACTTGACCATATACTTGACCATATACTTGACCATATACTATATGCCTTTCATATACTTGACCATGAGGTGTAGATCTCACAATTACAGGATTTGATAGTTAGTGGCAAATGAAATTTCATGAGGATAAGTGTAAAGTAATGCACATCGGGAAAAATAACCCCAACTGTACGTACAGTATGATGGGGGCTAATTTGGCTATGACAAATCAGGAAAGAGATCTTGGAGTTATCGTGGACAGTTCTCTGACAACTTCCACACAGTGTGCAGTGGCGGTCAAAAAGGCAAATAGGATGGTAGGAATTATTAAGAAAGGGATAGAAAATAAGACACAGAATATCTTACTGCCCCTGTATAAAACTATGGTGTGACGTAGTGGGGGGGAACTTGCTGGTTTCTATGGGTCTGTGGTAACCCCACTGGCTGCTGCCAGTACCACAGCCCAGAAGGACAGGGATGGGTCATTATGCAAAGGGATCTCTCAACCGGTCAGACCAGCTAACCCCCATGGAGAGGAATAAAGGAAGGTGGATGCTGCCCTGGCTGGAGGGCAGCGCTGGAGGAGAGTGAGTTAGTTTCTGTCTGGGAGCATGGAGGAAGCAGCCTCAGCAAAGGCTGGGGGGTTTAGAAGCTGAAACCCCTGCCCCATATCAAGGGGGGCTGAGACATCCTAGGCCTGCGCTGTAACCTGATGACATCTGTGCTGTGCTGTATACTGGGGGAGCAATAAACCACCTTTATTCTACTGGCTGGTGGAGTCTGTTCGTGCCATTTCGGGAGTGCAGGAGACGGGGGACCCCCAACGCGCCATCACATATGGTATGCCCACATCTTGAATACTGTGTATAGATGTGGTCTCCTCACCTCAATTAAGATATTTTGGCTTTGGAAAGGGTTCCGAAAAGGGCAACTAAAATGATTAGGGGTTTGGAACGGGTCCCATATGAGGAGAGGTTAAAGCGACTGGGACTTTTCAGTTTAGAAAAGAGGAGACTGAGGGGGGATATGATAGAGGTATATAAAATTATGAGTGGTGTGGAGAGGGCAGATAAAGAAAAGTTATTTATTAGTTCCCTAAATAGAAGAACTAGAGGACACCAAATGAAATTAATGGGTAGCAGGTTTAAAACTAATAAAAGAACGTTCTTCTTCACACAGCGTGTAGTCAACCTGTGGAACTCCTTGCCAGAGAAGGCTGCGAAGGCTAGGACTATAACAGAGTTTAAAGAGAAGCTAGATAATTTCATGAAGTTTAGGTCCATAAAAGGCTATTAGCCAGGGGATAAAATTGGTGTCACTGGCCTCTGTTTGTCAGAGGCTGGAGAAGGATGGCAGGCGACACATCACTTGATCATTGTCTTCGGTCCACCCTCTCTGGGGCACTTGGTGCTGGCCACTGTCAGCAGACAGGCTACAAGGCTAGATGGACCTTTGGTCTGACCTAGTACGGCCGTTCTTATGTGGCTCTCAAGGGTGTTGAGAAACTACTCTGTTTGAATGGCTATGGACATAAGTGGGTTATTTATGGATGCTTGGGTGTTACATGGAAGGCTGCTTATACTTTGTATTTAAGCTGCTGTGAACCAAGATGCAATGGTGATACAAATAATACAAATAATTAATAAATAAAATTAAAACTATTTTTGAGAGGATGTCTGGTATACCTGACTCTCTCTAGTATGAGCAGTTTACTCTTCTAATGGGAGTGGTTTGATACTCTTGATTAAAGTTGTCTATTGTCACTAAGGTGTCAGGAGTAGTATATGGTAAAGATATGGTTGTATCGCTAATATTTATTGCATAGTCAAGGAGTAATACAAATCAGTTTGTAGTCTATTCTTAGTATGGTGTTGTGCTTTTTACTTTGGGTACAAGAATAGCTAACATGTCCCAAAGGAGCAACTTCTAAGGAATTGTGATTTTTTTTTTTCTTTTTCTTTTTAGTGCTCTTGGAGGCTCCTCTGCCCTTCACATCCCAGCCTTTCCAGGTGGAGGCTGTCTCATTGACTATGTGCCACAAGTGTGCCAGTTACTAACTAACAAGGTGAGTTAATACACAGAACTTATTTTTTCCTTCCTTCATGTGTTCTACTGAGCTTTTAGAAGCACTTTTATGAAACCACTATGGAAACAAAGGATTCTACTTGTTTTACCAGATGATTTAATTAAAACAAACTCAGGCAAGTTAAACCTTATACCTGATCTTGTGAGAGACTGAGCACTTTCATGTCCCACTAAAGTCAGTGGAAGTTGTAGGTATGCAGCATTTTTTGAGTTTTAGAGGAGTTTTCTTACTATTATAAGGAACATTAAAACAAAAATGTCACTGCAACATACTGTTGTTCTGTTGCTAGATAAATAGCAGTGTATAGCCAATTAATGTATATTTCAGTGAAAAGATATCTAACTATCCCTCGATTATTGTAGATTGTGAGCACTTGACAAAAGGTCCTATTACAGTGATATTATCTTAGCTAATTTATTGAATCACTCCTTTACATGTTTTCTGATGAATGTTGATATAGTAAGGTAATACCCTCTCACAATTAGAAAGTTGTATTCTGTTTGGCGTAGAGCTTCAGCCAAAGAGGGTTATTTATTTGGTACAGTACTTTGAAAAATTTCTCAGATTATTTAAATGTAGTTATTAACTTAGAATAATAACTTAGGAACAGATATTTAGCAGCCTGTTGCTGTAGAATCGCTATTTGTCTCTTTTTATTTCATTTTTTGTTTTTCTTGTTTAAATGAAGAAATTAAATGATGCATTTTAGAAAAGGATCCTTCAAATGTATTTTCATAAGTATACTTAAATTTATCTTTAGAGAAGTTTTGTTGTGGTTTTTCTGTTAAAACTGCTTTCTGTTTTCAAAATCTCCCAATACACAGAACTGTTTTCATCCTTTTTGAAAACAAGTTACTTATGCAAACTTTTCATCTGTTTTCCTTTTCCCAAAATAACATTTCAGATTTCATACCAAGCTTTCAAACTAAGCACTTTTTTTATAAACTGAAATAAGTCCTATTTTATAAATAGCATTATTTTATTTGAGAGGGTATAACATAGCTCTGATAGTATCAAGGTTATTTCAAATAACTGAACATAAGCATTTGACAGCCTAGAAAATCTAATGTTACCATAGCCAGCATAAATAAAGTATATATTTTCCCTACTCTTTTTTCACTCAGCATTAAGGGACTCTAAAACAGTTAGTTTCCCATTATGAAAAGCAATGTAGAATTTGTATATGTGATTATGAATGAACATAAAAATGGTCATTCTGGTTCAGATCAAAGGTCGATGTAGCTCAGTATCCTGTCTTCCAACAGTGGTCAATGCCAGGTCCCCCAGTGGAACTATCCTATACATATAACAAGCTGTGAACTCGAAGCTCTTTCAGCCTACTATCTTTTGTGTTGTTTTCATCATGAGTCAAACCTTGCTTATCGTGCAAGTTACATGATTGGTCCAGTAGAGTTGAATTGGTAAGGCAAGGACTATTCAATGGGCTCAGATCTTCCAACCTATGCACAATGGCCTGGATCCATGCTGGGTTGGAATATTTTCAAGGGAACTCAGGATACCTCAGAATTTGGTGTTGGTTTCTGAGACAGTTTGAAGCCAATAAAATGGTTTACTGTAAAGAAGTACTCTGTTGCTAGAGATGCTGTTTTTCAGATGGCCACACAATTATAGCCCTAAGCTATTTCTTAACAGGATGTTACTCTAGCATCCTGGCCAAATGCTAGTTCAGCCAAAAACATTTTGCCTATCTAAGGTTCTTTCTAGTGTTTCAACTGGATATGATATTCTTCATTTTTTATTGCACAGGGTTAAGTAGTGCTATTGGGGTACTGTTTCACCTACAGCTGAATGAAGAGAGCCCTCTGCACAGTTTATTTGAAAGACATTTTATGATCCTTTAGAATGAAACATGTTATATAAAAGTGATCCTTTAGAATGAAACGTTATATAAAAGTTGGATGCAACACTATTCTGTAAATAGATTTCTCCAATAAAACTAGAAAAATATGAGAAGTTGGGAACCTTTTTTTTCTGTAAAATGTCTTCACAGCCTTGGGATGGTATGGAGTGCTTTTTGTTTGTTTGTTTGTTTGTCTTTTGTTTTGCAGGTACAATATATTATTCAAGGATATCATAAGAGAAGGGAGTATATTGCAGCTTTTCTGAGTCACTTTGGAACGTAAGTCTCCTTTTAATGCATCTTCTCATGTAACATTAGCAAAAACAAATGTATTTCATCTTTCTGATTCACAGTTAGATGTCTTGATTGTTAGTTGAGGCAATGACGTTTTACCTCTCATTATATTGTTCTTCTGAAGCATTCTATATAATCGGGGTGGCCCGTGAGCCTAGGCCAACCAGGCAGTTGCCTAGGGCGCCGCTGGCCTGGGTGCCCGATGATGTCACGGCCATTGACGGCTGTGCAGGCGGGGGCGCTGATCGTGCCTTCCGCCTAGGGCGCCAGCTGCCGCAGCTGGCCTCAGGCCACTCCTGTATATAATCCTATGATAGCAGCTCCTATCAACAGGATCAAATGAAGATAAAGGCAAAATTTGCTGTAGAGGAGAATGTGCTCATTACAGGGCCCTTGACTGTATAGTTAACTTCCACTGGATGAGTCCGCATCTAGCCATCTTCAGAGTAAGATACTCATAGGGCTTCTCATAATAATGGTGCTAGCAAGCACGCCAGCATTATTCCTCCTGAAAACCAATCACCACATTGATTCAACTCGGGAAGTAACCTAAAATGAGGAGAAGATAGTAGTTTTCATTGCTTTGTAAAGACACTGAAGTTTCCTTATTTCTGTATAGAGTGAGTACAGAGATATTACTGTAATATGCACATCACAAAATCAGTGAATGGATGGGTGGCAATAGACTGTAAGGAGTAGAACCTAAGATGGTGTCAAGTGGTACAATGACACATAAGGAGTGAGGCAGTCTAGAATGGATCCAAATCATATAAATCGTTATAGCTCTATCTCAACGGCTTAAATTACACCATCATGCAAATAAGAAGTTAGTATAGACCTTGGAGATTTGTTCTAACTAAAAACATTATTTCTTTTCTGAGAATTATTCAGTCCAATCTGTGCAATATAAAACCTTCAATCTGTACAATGGATTTATAACACAAGTCTTAGAACAAAAAAAGTCCATCTCCAAATGATCAAGTAAACTGAGCTAGCATCCTACTGTGGTTTAAATATGACTGTAAATTCTATAGATCTGATCCAGATAAGATAAAGTTGTTTACCTCTCAGTTGAGAATATTATAAAAAGCACATGATACATGACAAATTAGTATACTGAAATATTGTAGTTTACATGCTATTGTGCTATCATAAACTTAAAGAGACAACCCACTCCTAATGGTTTGGGGATGTAATCCATTGGCAGAAGGGGGAGCAGAGGGGACTGCATAAGCAACTTAAACCAAAATTTAGTTTTTTGTATATTATTTAGGATAATGTAATAAATCTTGACATGACATATATAAACACTATATTAAGAAAATAACAGGAAAAACAGCAACAACAAACAGCATTGCAGTAATTTGACATGCCTGAGTATTTAACAATAAAAGATCATGAAGAATTAAAGATGAAAGTATTAATTCAGCTGTCATATGGATTTTTTTCTCAATGTAAGTAAAAAATATGTCCATGTGAAAGAAAGCTTTTATTTAAATTTAAAATATCATTTGCGAATTTTGAATGTTTGTATACTTTAGGTGTATAAATTGTCAGATTTAGACTCCACCAAAATTATTGGAAATGAATATTTTGACATTGGTCCCTAGATTTTCAGTAAGGTCTCCACTTTTTACATATAACTTTAATGTCATAGCATATTAATGATCTCCACCTGAGTAACATACATGCCATTTTTGGTAGATTATTTTTGGCAGTAATTATTGAATTTCCATTGCTGTTAGCAGAGCTCACTGTGTTTACACTGATGATAGCCATTCTTCAGGTAGAAGCTCCATTACTGTGATGTAAGTAAGGCCACATCTCCACTTGCCAGAGGTTCAATGCTCTGATGATTGATCTTCCAGGATTAGATTTAGCAGGTCTAGTAAAGACCTGTTGAATTGAATGCTGAGGGTGCCCCCAGCCAGCACCAGTACTCCTTGCTATTGCGAGGAGTAAGGGAGGTTGACAGAAGTGTTTCTCCCTTTGACATCCTGCTATGGGCCACCCTAGAAAATTGGCGCAATGTATGTCAACTCCAGCTACGCATTTCATGTAGCTGGAGTTGCGTACCTTGCATCGATTTTCATTGCCTGTGTAGACCTTGCCTAAGAAAACTGCTCTATTTGAGAGGAGTCCCATGCAACCTGCATTTGGATAGAACATAATCAGGTAAAATGTTGGACATTTTCTTTTGCTTTAACCCAGTATTTATTTGCTTATAATTTAGTATTGTAAGGAATATTGTGTAAACATGTGTTCTTGTTTTATATTTCTGTTTTTATAGTGGTGTGGTGGAATATGATGCAGAGGGCTTCACAAAGCTCACACTGTTACTGATGTGGAAAGATTTTTGCTTCCTTGTTCACAGTGAGTAGTTCTTTGCCTTTTTTCTTTTACAGGAAACAACAGCTTTGGCTATTCTTATTCAATGGCTATGTATTTTTTATGTGGCCATCACATTGTTGAAAACACAAAATTCTGACTGCGATTTGAGAATGAGGGATGATTTATGCAAATAGATCTGATTTTCTGATTTATAAAATTGCCAGATATATTCTGGGAAGGTGCTCCAGTAACTTGCCCCAAGGTTCTGGCAGCTGCAAATATTGGCAACCAGGCCATTAGTGTGCATAAACTAGGGATAACCAAATTAAGTCATCACTTACCATGAATCAAGAAATTTGTGGAACTTTCTAGATCAGAATAAAGTACACAGCCATAATGTTTCTTGTACATAGATTTTCTAAGGTAGATTAATAGAAGTTGTTGCTTTTTTCATTTCACACTCTAGAAAAATCTAAAGCTAATCACCTTGGTTGTCCTTATTACAGAGAGGGGACAGCCACAAGCAAATTTTTAGGGCTATGTAGGCCATAGATAACCTTCAGTTATGTTTTTGGCATCCTTGATGCATACATTTTGAACTAAATTAGTAAATCAAAATAGAATTAGAACATGTAATGAGTTTGAAGAGCCTTGATCTTGGTCTGTATGAGGAAGAGATTTCTCATAGCAGGTACATCTTTAATCTAGAAGACAAAAATATAACCAGTTCCTATGGGACTGAGAACTAAAGCTTAGATAAAGTCAGACTAGAAATAAAGTGCATGTTTTTCACAGTTATGGTAATTAACCATTGGAACAACTTGCCTACGGATGTGGTGGACTATTCTTTTTGGTTGGTGATTTTTGTCATGATAGTAGAAAACCTAGTATTAGCCCTAATAAAAAATCAAAGAAGATAGGTTTCACATAAATCAAAATTCAAACTTCTCCTTAATGGTAGAGCAGTTTTTAATTGTTAAGTAAAATTCAGAGCTCTCTACTTAATGACTTTAGAGCCCTTGAGAGGTATGATTATAACTGAACAGCTTGTCACTATGAATTAGCTCCGTGGTCTTGCAAATTGTGCAGTAACTTATCTGTGCAAGTCATTGTATCACTTGCTTGTTGAATAAGCCACTGCATAATTTAAATAAGTTACATGTACTAAAGGATATTGCACAGAAAGCACCGAAACCTGCATTTCATTTCCTGAATGAAGTAATGTAGACTTTCATCTCTTAACCACTGAAATGACTGAATATATTATGGTTGAATATTTAGCAGCCTGTTAAATAAAATGTCTAGCACAGATAGATTTAAGTTGAAAAATGTTGTACTTCATGTATTTACTATATGGAAGAATTCTTCAAAGAATAAATAAAGTATAAGTCAGAAAAATGAGGAACTGTGCAAGGAACAAGATTCTTTATTAACATAGGTACCCTTGGTTTAGGCCAAAATGGCTTTGTTGCCTACATTTAGGCTACCCTATACACTCTAGCTGAGGTGATTTGCAACTCATGTAGACATATCCATGCTGACTGTCATCTAGCTAGCTCACTAAAAATAGCAGTGAGGTTTTGGTGGCACATTGTTCAGTGTGAGTTGCAAGTGGGTACATAGCATAAGTAGCCTTGAATTAAGTGAAAAAATAAAGGACAAACAGCAAAAGGTAAATTGAATTATAAAATAATAATACATGAATAAAGAATATCATACTTTAAATGCACTATTATTGTATCTTATTACAAAATATAGTTTCTCTGTTGACTCAACTCCAGGTTTTTGTCCCTTCTGGAAACCCCATCTACACATCAAAACAGTTTCATATGATGAAAAGTACAGTATTATTCAGTACTCGTGGAATAAAGAGTAAAGTAAGGGATGTGTTTACAGCTTGTGTTACAATATAGGAGACGTATCTAATTTCAGGCTTTAGCAACATTGAGTCCATCAAAGTATGGTCACAGGAACTGTTGTTTTAGTGGCTTAGTTCTAAGAGTTAATTGAGTGTTTTCAGATACGTAATATAACAGAAGACGTGAACATTCAGAGAAAGTTCATGTTTCTTCACTGGGGAGAGGAAGTCATTAACCACTGTTAATATTAGTGGTGGTGAAGTTGAAGAGTAACTTCACCTTCATTTGTGTTTGTGCAATCATAGGCCTCTATTGCCTTTGCTAATATTTTATACCACTGATGTTTTTTCTTTAGCTTTGTGAATAAGATGATTCATTTTCAGAGACTTAAGGGGTCTTTCTTTCTTTGACTATGTCCATATGCTTCATAATGCAGATTTAATAGGTGTATGTCCAAGATTGCATAAACCTCTAGAAGTGAACACAAAATAAGAATGTGTTGAGTAGTTTATGAACAAGTTTTTTGGAAACTTGATATTTACTGTGATTGTGTGTTTAGCATCTCAGCACAAATGAGATTGGTAGAAGAATGAAGGATTGGAAATAGTAATAAAAGTATTAGTGATGAATTAGTGGTTGTTTTGCTTCTTGTTCTTACAGTGGGGGACTTGGAAGGATATATGTTTAAGTGGAAAGGTCTTGCTTCTCTGCTACATATATATGCTCTTATACCAACAAGCATGGCAGCTTCCTCCAAGTATGTTGGCAGCTTTCAGCAAATGTATCTTCTGGGGGCACTCACAGACCTTTTTGAAACTAATGGGCCCATCTCACTCTGGCAAAACGGAAAAAGCAATTAAGCTCCTTTACATAGTAAAGTAGCTGAAGCACTAGAAGCTGTCACCTAAAGCACTGGCAAAATGAAAGGCATAAGCAAAGAATGAACTTGGTAAGAATGACAGGGTTTTACTGATTGAAAAACCAGAGGTGGGGATATTAATTTGATTTTAGCTGTGTGTATTAGAAGAAGAAAGCCAAAAAAAAGTAAGGGCAAAGCCAGAGAAACACAGGTAGCATGACCATAAGAGAGAGGGATTGCTTTGGGCAGAGTTCTGTCTGAAAGGGAGGCTAACAGTCATCGAGGAAATTGCCTGCTCTGTTTGTTCCTACTTGCACTCACAGAAATAGGTATTTGTGTCCATGTTTTGTAAATAAACAGGATTGCACAAAATAAATATCTGAGTTTACCATCAATTTCTCTTGATATTGGAAACATCCTGCAAGGTCTCAAATATTGGCCAATCATTCAAGCCAAAAAAAGGAAAGCTGTAATACTGTTTTGTATCTGGTCATGTTTTGGTCTAGCTGGCTTTCTTAAGAAAATTCTGTTATTTTAGCTTGGAAAAATTCTGTTATTTTAACCAAGTACACAGTAATATAGGAAGCAAAGTAGAGGAGGAGGATGTGATGCACTTTGGTTAAGAGAAGGGGAAAGTAGGCCACAAAAACAATTTTTCAAAAGTAAGAAATTCTGTACAGAGATACAAGTCAAGAAGTCTTCTAAAGTTGTCATAGAAAGTCTTTCTGCTATTGGTGATAGCTAGTCAGGAAAAGCTGGAGCTTTTCAAAGGCCACACTTGGAAAGCTGAGGCAAACAGTGGTTCCAAGTGGCCACTAGTATTAGTTCTTGGGAGTGATTTCTTGACAGTGGAATAGGTAAAGAAAGGACAAGCTGAGAAACCCATATCCCTTCTCTGGCTCACTGCCATTTGTTCCCAGGAATGTTTATTCCTTGGCATCTGATCCTGAGCACCTGCCACTCTTCTTGAGTGATATTCACCCTTGTGTACAGAATCTCTGCACCAAGCTTATGCACTAAGTCCCACATTGGTCCTCAAAATAAGGTTTGTTGAATTTGTCTTCTACCTAGGCCTTGAGCATAGGTCTGAATGTCATCCATTGAGTTCATTGGGAATTGCAAGTACTCCCCACGTCTGAAGATCAGGCACTATGGTGGGAAGTTGTTATGGTGATGGTACTAGTAGCAGAAGCAGGCTTTTGTTTTTGTTTTGTTTTATTTTCTAAAACGTCACTTTCCATTAAGGATGTTAATGTATAGTCATTTAAATGATTGACCAATAAGCCTGGGCTTATTGGTTAATCCAAATGACTACACACACACTTCCCCTGCTGCCTCTGTATCAGAAGCAGCAAGAGGGGGAGGCAGGTGCTGGTTCCCATGGAGCTGCCTCTCACAGGGGGCAGGCGGGAGCCAGTGCTTGGGGGAAGCCAGCTTAAAAGCCAGCTCTCCCACTAGTACCAGATCCCACAGAGCCACCTGTCCCTTCACCCCCCCACAATGCTGCCTCTGATAGGGGGTCAGGTGGGAGCTAGTACATGTGGGAACCTGGCTTTTAAGCCAGCTCTCTGCAGCTATTGGCTCATGTGGAGCCATCTGCCCCCCTGCACTGTTGCCTCTTTATCAGAGGCAGCAGTGCAGGGTGGGCAGGCGGGAGCCAGTCTGCACAATTTTAAACCAGCTCCCTTCACCGACCAGCTCTGCCTGCCACCCCATGCTGCTGCCTCTGATACAGGCTTCCTGGGAGTGGGGGAGTATTTTAGTAACTGTGTTACAAATAAAGTGTGTGTGGCTACATAGTTACTAAAATAAACATTATCTAACATCCCTAGTTTCTATTGATAGAGTCTGTAGTTTCAAGGAAACGTATGTATGGTTTGTATTTTTTTAAGTTTTTCATGTTTTTATAATATTGCTCTGGATACTTTAAAGCTCATGATTTAGTATTGCTTCATCTTTTTTTAAATGGAAACTACAAGCTCTTTAACAAATGGATAGAAAAGTCATTAACTTTCACAGTAGCTTCTTTTATTCTGAAAAGTGACAATAAAGGAATGTCATCTGTTCATTAGAATAGTGATAGAAATGTAGCCGTGTTAGTCTGGGGTAGTTGAAGCAAAATGCAGGACAATGTAGCACTTTAAAGACTAACAAGATGGTTTATTAGATGATGAGCTTTCGTGGGCCAGACCCACTTCCTCAGATCAAATAGTGGAAGAAAGTAGTCACAACCATATATACCAAAGGACTTCGCCAAAGGATTAATGCCCACAAAACAGATATCAGACAAGATCACAAAGAGAAAACAGTTTCTTGCCACTTTAACCAGAAAGGACACTCTCTAAATGACTTAGCCACCTGCATTCTGCTACAAAGACCTTTTACATCTGCACTTGAAAGGGAATCCTCTGAACTGTCATTCATGTTAAAATTCGACACTTATCACCAAGGACTTAACAAGACTTTGAACTTTCTCACCCATTACCAAGACAGTTTCCCCAATTATCACCTGTAATACCATTAACTCACAAACATCCCACTCTCCCTACCTTTAATATCAGCAATTCACAGACACTTACCTTCCTTCCTCCCCCTTCCCACCCCCCCGCATCCCCCTTCTGTTCTGCAATGTGATTTGCCCTTTTCATATTTGTTCATTTTTTTAATTGTATCCTTTGGTATATATGGTTGTGACTACTTTCTTCCACTATTTGATCTGAGGAAGTGGGTCTGGCCCACGAAAGCTCATCATCTAATAAACCATCTTGTTAGTCTTTAAAGTGCTACATTGTCCTGCATTTTGCTTCATCTGTTCATTAGTCTGTCTAGGCCACTATTACCAGAATGTCCAGATATCTTGCAAACATTAATGGATGTATTCTCTAAAATAAGGAAGATGTATTATCCCTACTTTACAAATGAGGAACTAGGAGACAGAGATTAAGTGGTTTCCCCAAGGATACATAGGAAATATGTGACAGAATTGATAATTAAATACTGATTTTTGGAATCCCAGTTCAGTTCTTAAACTTCAAGACTAGTGTAGTGTTCCCTCTAAGCTGAGCAGCAGCACAGCTTCATGGGTCATTTAATCAGCCCCGCACAGTCAGTGAGCTCCATGCACAGAGCCCTGAGCCTCTGACTGGGCGGGGCTGATTAATCACCCGTGAGGCTGTGCTGCCCAGCAGCTTAAGGGGAACACTGCAATGCTGCGTCTAGATTGACATGATTTTCCGGAAATGCTTTTAATGGAAAAGTTTTCCATTAAAAGCATTTTCGGAACAGAGCGTCTAGATTGGCACAGATGCTTTTCCGCAAAAGCGTCCGTGCCAATCTAGATGCGCTTTTCCGCAAAAAAGCCCCGATTGCCATTTTTGCGATCAGGGCTTTTTTGAGGAAAACAAATCTGAGTTGTCTATACTGGCCCTTTTGCGCAAAAGCTTTGCGCAAAAGGGACTTTTGTCTGAACGGGAGCAGAATAGTATTTCCGCAAGAAGCACTGATTTCTTACAGTAGGAAGCCAGTGCTTTTGCAGAAATTCAAGCGTCCAGTGTAGACAGCTGGCAAGTTTTTCCGGAAAAGCGGCTGATTTTCCAGAAAAACTGGCCAGTCTAGACACAGCCCAAGAGTCTCCAGCCCTTTTTACTGTGTGTATTTAGAGTTATATCTATTTACTTTCTAAGACAGTACACTTTTAGCACTTTACCATGCTTCACAAAGTCAATATACTTCTGGGATCAGCGACAGAATTGTGAAGTAAATTTCTACCCCAGAGCCAGATTCTCTCCTCAGTTACACATGTGCCACAACAAAAGGAAATGAGATGGCACAGATGTAATTCAAAATGTAATCTGCAGTCAGTAGGGTGTGTGGAAGTAACTGGAGTGGAATTTGAAGACAATTGAATTGTGCAGGAACAATTTACAATATAATTTCATGGAATGAAACTGGAAGAGGGTGAGTTTGTATAGGTGTTATCGAGAGCAAAGTGTGGATTTTAGGAACTTTATTTTTGGTGGTAAAAAATGAGCAGAAAACAACTCATTTTGATTTTCAGATTCCAGGCTGAGTTTGAAACACTGGCAGAAAAAAAAGATTGTATACTGAGTAAAATTAATAAGGAACCATTGAGAGAAACCGATTTTTACACAGAAACTTATCAGAGGAGAAACACACTTTAAATGTCTTCATATTATACTGAAATACTATTTAGAACTTCTTAACAAATTGCAAAGGCTGTCTCTCTCCTCTGACAGCACTAGTGAAGTAAGAAGGATAAATGTCTCTTTTCTCCAGCAGTGGAATACTGTAGTTCCAAATGTGTATTAAGTTTGAGCACAGATTTTTCTACACTGACACTTTTTTCCACTACTGTACTTTCAGTGCAGACTTCAATTGGCTCAAACAGGCAAGATTCAGCTCTATACTGCACCCTTGTCTCATCACTGCTAGGAGTTGCTATAGAAACTGGTGCACCAGAAACAATAGAAGAAGTGGGAAGTGGAAAAAGAAGAAGGGAGCCTTGGGAATTTAAAAAAGAAAGAGAGAGAGAGAGAGAGAGAGATCATTAATACATGGGATGTACATGACAGACAGCAAAAGCTCCAGTCCCACTGGAGAGAATTAGTCATAAGAGTTAAAGACAGAAAGACCCTATTAGGCTTTCCATTCCATTTCCCTGGGGTCAGTGCAGGATAGTTCCCCATGGTATATTTTCTCATGGTTTGTCCAGTCTAGCTTAAAAGTCCCAAGCAATAAAGTTTAATGGGGATGCAAGATAATGTCACACGAAAGACAGAAATGATTATAAAGCATTTGCTAGGTTAGTTTTATAATGTCCTATCATATGCTTTTCTTTTATTACTAGAGACTGTTTGAACAGACTCTTAATTTGTGCTGTGAACTATTTCTCATATAAGACTAAACAAAGAACCTCTGCTTGAAGCATATATTTTAAATTTATAGTTTTCACAAGGTAGAGGACATGGTCTATTTAAAAAGTCATCCCAAATTTCACTGTGATTATTTTGTATTATAAAAATGGGTTAGTAAAAAACAAAGTTCAGCAGATCTACCACTAATAAATAAGGGATGCATGGCACTGAGGGGAACTGCCAGCTGTTCAAAATGGCTGGTGGTTCCCTCTGAGTGCTGTGTGCCCGTGGCAGGTCCGGGAAGTTGGAGGGGAAACTTCTCTGGGTGCTGAGCACTCCTGGCAAGGCGGGGGCAGGAGGCAAAGATTTGTGGGCTCCACCGCCCTCAGGCCAGTCGGCGTCTGGAGGCAGGGGAGCAAGCAAAGTCTCCTACTGCCACCGGGGGTGGGCCACACCTACAGGGAACAGCCCCCATCTGCCCAAAGCATCTCCCCTTTAGGGGCGGCTCATAACCACTTCCAAAATTCATGAAGTGTCCCCCCTTCAAAAATTATTGCCCACCCCTGCCTTAACTCAAAACTCATCAGAGAAGACAGAGGGGACATGATAGCAGTTTTTAAGTATCTAAAAGGGTGTTATAAGGAGAAGGGAGAAAAATTGTTCTCCTTGGCCTCTGAGGATAGGATAAGAAGCAATGGGCTTAAATTGCAGCAAGGGAGGTTTAGGCTGCACATTAGGAAAAACTTCCTAACTGTCAAGGTGGTTAAACACTGGAATAAATTGCCCAGGGGGGTTGTAGAATCTCCATCTTTAAGAGCAGGTTAGATAGATTCCTCTCAGGGATGATCTAATGGTATTTGGTCCTGCCATGAGGGCAGGGGACTGGACTCAGTGACCTCTTGAGATCCCTTCCAGTTCTAGTGTTCTATGATTCTAAGGTAAAAACTATTCAGTGAGACTGAGTTTGTGTCTTTCTTCAAAAGTTTCTTTGATGTATACAACCCCTGCTGGTTTATATAACCCAGAGAGCTAGCTTTAGCATTTACTTTATTCAGCAGCAATGCAAGAAAACTACAGGCCTGTACCCTGTAAGAAATTGGGTTTAGCAGTTAGGGTAAGGCTTGAGGCCTATGAACTTTGGAACAAAGAGCCCAAAGGACACCCATAAGTGTTGGGGAATTGGAAATGGACTGTGGAAAAGGGCATGTTGTTCATAATGACATCAGCAAACCAAATGCATATGTGTTCACACCAGCTTCTGGATAGAACATCCACAAGTATCTGATCACAGGATGACCATGGCAACAAATTGATGTATATCACAATAAGCTCTGAGAATTAATATGCTAATCTATAGAAGGACACCCCAACATTAGTAAGATGAGGAAATATAAATAAGGAAGAGAGGAGAAACGCCTGCTGACTATGTATTAGATGTAGTTGCATCAGCATAACATATAAAAATTGTATCTCAGCCTGTGGGCAGTGGGAGAGAAAGATGTAGCCCTTCAGGTGCTAGGATGATGGCCACTTATGATAATGAGGAAGGTGATTGTGATGAGGAAGGCCATGGCTCACATTTCAAGTTGTTCTGCAACAAATGGTGTGAGTATGTGGATGTTCAGATGTACATTCTGTATTATCTCTATCCATCTCTGGGTATGTCTACACTAGAAAGTTAGTTCGAACTAACGGACGTTAGTTCGAACTAACTTTCCTATGCGCTACACTAGCGCTCCGCTAGTTCGAATTTGAATCGAACTAGCGGAGCGCTTAGTTCGAACTAGGTAAACCTCATTTTACGAGGACTAACGCCTAGTTCGAACTAGCTAGTTCGAACTAAGGGCTGTGTAGCCCTTTAGTTCGAACTAGTGGGAGGCTAGCCCTCCCCAGGTTTCCCTGGTGGCCACTCTGGCCAACACCAGGGAAACTCTATGCCCCCCTCCCGGCCCCGGACCCCTTAAAGGGGCACGGGCTGGCTACGGTGCCCGTGCCAGGTGCAAGCCTGCCAGCACCCAGCTAGCAGACCCTGCACCTGGCACGGCACAGAGCCACCCACCCGATGCCCCCCAGCCCACCCCCTCTTGCCGGGACCAGGCTGGCGGCTCCCGGGAGCTTGCCCTGGACCGCAAGAGGCGGGCACCTTCCTGGGCTAGTGCGGACATCGTGGACCTCGTCCACGATCTCCGCACTAGGCACAGGAAAGTGGCCGGCTAGGGCAGGAGAGCTGCCAGCCTGGCCACCCAGGACCAGGTGTGCATGAAAATCAAGGGGGTCCACTGAGACCCCCGACACTGAGCCCTGAGCTTACAATGGCCGTACTGGGTCAGACCAAAGGTCCATCTAGCCCAGTAGCCTGTCTGCCAACAGCGGCCAACCCTAGGGACCCTGGAGGGGATGGACCGAAGACAATGACCAAGCCATTTGTCTCGTGCCATCCCTCTCCAGCCTTGCACAAACTTTGGGCAGGGACACCACTCCTACCCTCTGGCTAATAGGACTCCATGGACCCAACCTCCATCACTTGATCTCACTTCCCTTTAAACTCTGTTCTAGTTGTAGCCTTCACAGCCTCCTGCAGCAAGGAGTTCCACAGGTTAACTATTTGCTTTGTCAAGAAGAACAACTTTCTCTTACTAGTTTCAAGCCTGCTACCCATTCCTTTCCTTTGGTGTCCTCTAGTCCTTCTTGATGGGAACTCATGAAGAACTTTTCTGAATGCACCCTCTCCACCCAACCCCTGCTTTTAGAGACCTCTATCCTGTCCCCCCTCCGTCTCCTCTTTTCTAAGCTGAACAGTCCCAGTCTCTGTAGCCTCTCTTCATCTGGGACCTGTTCCCAACCCCTGATCATGTTAGTTGCCCTCCCCTCTCCCAGCCTTTCTCTTCCCCTCTCCCACCTCCTTTTCCCAGTCTCCCCCAGTTTTTTTCAATAAAGACAGAGTCAATGTTGGAAGAAACGTTATCTTTATTTTGTACATCAATAAGAAGGGGGGCTAGGGAAGGGCAAGTGGAAGAAGGTGAGGGAGGAATGGGGTACGAGCCCCCGATGGGGAGGACTGGGCTGGCTCTGCGGGCTTCTGGGGGTGGAAGCTCTCCTGCAGCCCCCCAATTACTCCCTCTCCCCAGATGGCAGCCTGCGGCAAGTGCAGCCGGGCTGATGGCCGAGTGGTGTGATGTGCCCAGTGTGGGCACTCAGGGCACTCCAAGCCAGAACTTCTTTGCAAGCGGGGCACCCCTTAGAACTGTGTGTCCGGGGTGGGGGTCGGGACCCTTTAAGCGCAGCCCTCGGCTAGCCTGAGACAGTATCTCCATGCTCTAAGTCCTCCTTTTATGCCCTGCCGGCACTGCTTCCGGCCATCCTTAAGCCCTGTTCAGAGTCCACTCAATGTGGACTTACTAGTTCGAACTAGCAAAACGCTAGTTCGAACTAGTTTTTAGTTCTAGATGCGTTAGTTCGAACTAGCTTAGTTCGAATTAACTAATTCGAACTAAGTTAGTTCGAACTAGCGCTGTAGTGTAGACGTACCCTCACTAAGTTAGAGTGTTTGTGACTTTGCTAAATGTATAAATAAAATACTGTAAATATAGACAGGTTCCTATAATGTGAGCATTGCACCTGTGGACATTGGAGTTCCTCACTGTACAGTAATTTTAATAATACTGGGTCTGATCTTGAGACAAGAACCTGTTAAACTTCAAAAATGTAATTGGGAATTCCTAAATAATCAATATAGTTAATATATAGTAATTAGATCAGGCTAACTTTGACAAGGACTGAGTAGTGTTTTGGCATTGTGGCCTTATCTAACCTGATACTTTCTGTAAAGTTTTGCATCATTGTACTATTACTAGTGCTGCTCCCCTGGCGATGGTAACAACGGGGACTCAAGTGTATTTTTACACGTCATCTATTTCTATTAGGGAGGCCAAATATCAAATGTAAAAAATTGGGATAGGATGGGCATAGTAGGCACCTATATAAGACAAAGCCTGGAATATTGAGAATGTGTTTATAAAACTGGGACATCCAATCATCTTAATCTCTGTTCAGATCAAATCTAGATGACACAGTAATAAAAATTCCAATGGTCACCAATGCCTGGTCTGCACTATAGCTCCCATTGTTACTGCCACTGATAGGAATTTTCAGAAAAATACCCATATAGGCATGGTGGTGGAAAATGCTGTTCAGTCATTCTCAAACCAGACAAAGTTATTCACTTCTAATGAACACTTTTTTGTAGGTGATATACAAATTCTAGGCTCAGTGTAATCCACAAGACAAACAAGTTCAAACTCCATAATGTGCAGAAACAGTTGATTCCAACATAAGTCATTGTTTCCATTATTCAAAAAGACACATGGGCGACAGAAAAACAGTCTAATAAAAAATAACCACTTCTGTATTTTAGACTTTGAAGTTTGCCTATAGCTTCTTTGAAAAAGGCTATCATAAGAGACGTTGGGGGAGGAACAGGATGGCTCAGCAGCTTAACACTGGAATGTATGGCCTTGCTTTTCTCGGTCACCAGTTCAGCTCCAGTTGAGACATATAGTGACTAAAAGCTATTCCTGTTCAATATGAAAAGAGTTGGAGATCTTTGTCCATTTTGAAAGAGGCTTGTTCCCATCACAGTACATATCACCAAGTTATCATTACTTAATGCATTTATGGCAGTTTCCACAGAGAGGCCAAGAACTATCTGAGCATATAGCACTAACCTTCTGCCCCAGAGGTACCTGACTGGATTGAAACTGACTGAGATAAAGATCCATCAACATTTCTCTCCTTCCCAATCCTATTAGACTAACCACTCTAGCAAGTTCACCTTTTGAGCCCTTCAGTAGACTTCTGGCTTCCTTCCTAATCCTGACTACTTGATTTACCTACCAACTGAGGCAGGAAAATCTCACACGGTTGTAAGGGTTCATCATTCCACAGATCTTGTTTCAGGACTACATCCTCAATGAGTAGTAGTCTTTCTTCTATCTCATTATTAATTTAATGCTCCAGCATGAGGGTAGGAAGTGTGAATTTCAGATACAATGTAAATCCTGGATATTGCCAACATATAATTATTAAAAACACACCATTTAAAATGACAAACTTCTGATTTTTTTTAGCCTTTTATTGTTATTATTACACCTAAGATTAATGTATAACTCAAAGATTTACAAGAACACACAGGGTACGTCTAGACTACATGCCTCTGGCGACAGAGGCACGTAGATTAGGCTACCAGACATAGTAAAATGAAGCGGCGATTTAAATAATCGCCGCTTCATTTAAATTTACATGGCTGCCGCGCTGAGCCGACAAACAGCTGATCAGCTGTTTGTCGGCTCAGCGCGATAGTCTGGACGCTCCCCTGCCGACATCAAAGGTATTTGTCGACCACCCAGGTATGCCTCCTGGGATGAGGCATACCTGGGTGGTCGACAAATACCTTTGATGTCGGCAGGGGAGCGTCCAGACTATCGCGCTGAGCCTACAAACAGCTGATCAGCTGTTTGTCGGCTCAGCGCGGCAGCCATGTAAATTTAAATGAAGCGGCGATTATTTAAATCGCCGCTTCATTTTACTATGTCCGGTAACCTAATCTACGTGCCTCTGTCGTCAGAGGCATGTAGTCTAGACGTACCCACACATTTTTCTCTTGGTTTTTTTTTCAGTTGTACTTTGTACATTTGACAGCACTTTGTGTATAATCAATTTCATTCTTTCTGTTGGAAAGGCAATCAGTTCCCCATGTTATCTGTGTGCATCTTTCACATAGCAACAAGAGAAATAAAATAATTTTTCAAAATAATAAAATGTGATTAAAAAATATAAAATTGACAGGGGCCTCAGGGACACATAGCGCACCATGAACTGCTTTTAATTCACTTTTTAAATCAACTGGTTGCAGCTTTCCAGTCAACAGTGTTCCTTTGATGATCCTATGGACCTTCTGCAGCAGTCCAAATATACATTTACCAAATTGTAATGCAAGTGACCCTACAGACCTAATTTCCTGCAGTAATTTCAGTTGACCGTTATCCTTCATTCTTTCTTCTTCTCCCATAAAAATATTACCACCATAGTGCCTCTGACAGAGGATGGCTGCTGCATTTCCAACCAATTGATAAATTCACCCCTTCATCCTGCACTTTAAACCAGTTTAACATAAGCTGTAGGTTTTCAGCATCAGAAAATCAAGGGAGGTTTGGTAGGATACAGTAGCCAAGCCAATTATAAGCTTTGTTCCATTGAGGGCTCTGGACCCAGCCACTGCAGGCCCAAACACACTGGTGACTAGGCCAGGTCATGCTTATCAGTAACTGCATTAAATCAGCCTAAACAATGAGAAGTCTTTTGACACCTTATAGACTAACTGATTTATTGGAGCATAAGCTTTTGTGGGCAAAGACGCATCTGACGAAGTGGGTCTTTGCCCTCGAAAGCTTATGTTCCAATAAATCTGTTAGTCTATAAGGTGCCACAGGACTTCTCGTTGTTTATGCAGATTCAGACTCACACAGCTACCCCTCTGATACTTGCACTAAATCAGCGTATCTCTTATGAAGCTTTCACCACTGGTGCTCCCATAAGGAGTTTGTGAAAGCTGCTTGCTTTAGTAAAACCCCAGTTGGAGGATACATCACCTACCTTCTCCCAGCGAGGAATGTCTCCCCTAGTGTAACTCCTAATTTACACAGAGGGTACAATTGTCATGTCCCTGCACTCATGGTCTGAATTGGGTCCATAGTCTGTAGGGACCACCACGGCACTGCAGCAGCTGACAGCGCAGCCTATCGGCATCATCCTTTTGTCCTTCGTCTCTTTTGTGAGGAAAGGTATTATATATAACTCATGGTCTTATTTGAAAATGTTACATATTTTATCCTTCAAATGTTATTCATACAAGGATATATAATATATCAGAATAGAAGCAGGAGTAAATATTAAACAGTTATCACTACAAAGGTCTAGCCAGTGCCCAGATAGCTTGCCAGGTAATGTCTCTTATACACCTCAAATAAAGTGTGTGTGTTATACCTATAAAAAAAAAGTTAAAACTCTTCATCAGTCATTAACCTCCTGTGGGCGGTAGACTGTCTACCTAATCCCCAGTGCTTCTGTGTGTTACTGTTCTCTCTACCAGAACAAAAGTGCATTTGTATTTCTGGGCTCCAACCACAAAAGGAGGTTTCATTCACTCATTATGTACTGTATGAATCTCAGTATGGAGGTGGAACAATCCTTTCAATGAAATGTAATAGAATGAAGTCATTCCAAAACATAAATGAATCCCTAGCATTTTGCTTCAGCTACCCCAGACTAACACGGCTACATTTCTATCACTAGCACTTTTTAGTGAGCCTCCCAAAAGGTTTATGTGGTATGTCTGTTGGCATTACTAGCTCCACTTTACAGCTTTGGAAACCTATAACTCTACAAACACTGCTTTTGTATGTAGGAATAGTTAAACTGCAGCAAGTTGGCATATGAATCAACCACACACTAGCTTGCCACAGACTAAGTAATAGGTGTTAACAGCTCATTAATGCACTTTTAGCTCATCCTTTTTCAAATAGGACTAAATAAAAATGCTTTAAGAAACTTATCATGTATCAGTAGGATCCACATGGACCACTTACCGGGCTAGTATGGGGTAGATTTGCACTTCTGCTTGCAGTGCTCTATCTGTTCATGTAGACAAGACTTAAAATTACGACAGACAGCAGCAAGTGGAGCAGGAGCCAGCAAACAGAGCTGTAAACAGAGGAGTTTGAGTGGGAGTTCTCTTGGAGGAGAAGTTTGTATTTGGTTTTGTATTTGTATTGTTTGTATGTGTAGAGGCTTGTAGGGGCAGTGTGCTGGGAGAGAAGCTGAGCCCTGATTAGGGGGCGGGCTTCACTGATTAAGGGTCCTATAAAGGTAGCCTCCTCCCTCCCCTTGCTGCCTCTGAATCTTAGGCAGGAAGCGGGGGAGTAGGAGCCGGTGCAGGCTGGGAGAGGCAAGGGAGGTAGAGGAGCAGTGCTAGGATTGCTCAGTCCCAATTTACACCAGGTCTGGGACCTACCCTGTATGCCTGGCTCCTACTACATTTAATCTGAAGAGCCACAGCAGGGGTAGCTCCTGGAGGTAGCAGGGGAGATAGCAGGACCTGGGACAGAGCACCTCCCCTTATCAACTAATCATGTAGTCAATACAAATTGTATCGACTACACGATTAGTCAGTTTCCTGCTTCTTAACATCCTTAGTTTATTTTCATGTTTCACAATCCAAGGTTTGTTTCTAATTTTTCTTATTGTGCAGATGAAATATATAAATACTCAGGATCAGTCTTTATTTTTAAATCTAAATTTAAGCCCTAGGGAGTAGGCAGCTATTTAAAGAGGTACATAGAGGGATAACAGTGGGTTGTGAGATGAAATAAGGTGAAAATAAAGACTGGATATAAGGAAATTGATACAGATTAGGCAGGAATGCACAGAGGTTTTTGGAGGCATGGGACAAAATCTGAAACTGAGGCCTCCCCACTCCTCCAAAACAGGTTACCACTGAAGGGAAGTCCAGGAGGCAGGGGGTTGGTTTGAAGAGTGAGCCACTCCACACTTGTGCTCAGCAGTGGCTCAGTTCCTGACCAGTGGGGCTAGGCCTTGTTCCCCACTCCATGTGTTGTATGTCAGCATCATTCAGGTTTGGTCTAGGAGGCCAAATATGAGTTGCGGTGTGACCCTACACCTCAGGTCACAACATCACTCAATTGGGCAGGGACAAGCTGTCCTTTTGCCACACATCCCTCCCTCAGGCCATTCTGTGATTAGGCCATGAACTACCTTTTGTTTCTCTGGTCTGCATTGCAAAGTCATACCAGCAAAACTTTACATTCTTTGAGAGACATCCTTGGGGTGCTCCAATGCAAGTGTTGGTGCGTCCCAGCACCACAGACCGGATTCTTCTTACCAGTGCATTGGGAGGTGGCAGGCAAGGCGTGTGGGCACTGCTCAGCAATACTGCGCACGTGCGGCCACCCACCCCTCAGTTCCTTCATACCGTCTCCGGCTCAAGAAGGACTTCTGCAGTGCTCTTCATTCCTCAGTAGTTATAGTAGATAAATAGATTAGTTTAACTTCCAAATTCTTCTCCCCAGTTCACTTACAGCTACCCACCCAGGATGATAGGCTCACCTGGTTTTAAACACTGCTCAGCCTGCATTGAGGCAATGCCAGTCTCAGACTGCCACACCAAGTGTGTTAAATGTCTCCTATGTTCAAGGGGACTGCGCACACTGTGCTAAACTTAAGGCACGTACTCAGACAGAAACTTCCATTTAAAGATGCTTGAAAAGGGACACCATTCCTCCGACCCAGGCACCAAGGGGTCTCCCAAAACTAAAGAGGACAAAGTTTTAAAAAAATCCCGACGTGCCTCCTCTCTACCAAAGGATGTTCAGTCACCTAAACAGTGTTCAACTGAGAAGCAAGTGAGAGAGGCTGAGAAACCGCTGCCTCAGCACGTATGATACCCCAGGTACTTCTGGTGCTGACTGGGCTCTCACACGGCACTCATATGGAGGCTACAGGCCTTTCATTGCCTGCTTCACCGAGTATGGGGACGACCCACTCAGTGCTTGAGATCATTGCACCAAGAGCGCTCACCACAGCACTGCAGCAGCTGACAGCGCAGCCTATCGACATCGTCCTGCCATTCTGGTGGCAACTACTCCAGCTGTGATCTCTATGCCAGAAATACAGCAAGCATCAGCACTGAGCACGGCACCAATCGCCTCAATGTCGTTCACTCCTGTACCTAGCTTCTTACACCAGAGAGACTTTGAGGGCTCATCAACTTTTAATTCTCCATTCCTAGTTACAGACAAATTATCCTACTCAGCACCATTCAAATACATGTCATTACCTACTTTGTTATCCAGTGGTGATGATGATGAACCAGGGTTTTTCTCACTCCTGCTGTCACATTGCACAGAGACATCAGGACATTTGTCCCATGCCAATATTGCCCACCACCCTACCAATGTGGGCATTCCCCCCTGAACTCCATATCCATGGATATTACCACCACACATGCCTTACCCACCACAATGACAATATTGGAACCCATGGCCTCAAAATCATAAAAAGAAATAATCAAAGAGGAAACATACTATAAATGCACTTTCTGCCCCACTCCAATCTCCCATGATGCAGAGGGAACAAAATGAAATTGATAAACCGCAGCTCCATGACTTAGGTCCAGACACATCATTAGACACAAATTCATAGTATATGATGGACAAAGTTCTCATGCCACCAACCCTGGCAATGACAGAGGACTTCACCCCCTTTCAAGAACTTTTCAAAAGTCACATCTGATCTCAACATTGCAATGGAGGAAGTGCAGGACACACATGAGCTTACCGACATTCTTCAGGCTACACCTTCCTCCAGAATTGTTTTGCCTATCAACTCAGCCATTATGGAACCTGCCAGAATTGTCTGGCAAACCCCTGCCTCAATTCCTCCAACTTATAAAAAGGCAGATTGGAAATACTATGCTCCCCCAGAGGAGTCTGAGTTCCTGTTCACACACAGACCGCCAAACTCCTTGTTCGTTGACGATGCTCATCAAAGAAATAAACAACAGCAACACCATTCCACACCATCAGACAGAGACAATAAAAGAGTTGACATGTTTGGTAAAAGGGTTTCCACCTCAGCTGCATTACAGCTAAGAGTAGCCAACTATGCGGCACTCCTCAGCAAATAGGATTTTAACAACTGTACAAGTTTAATAACTTTATTGATGATATACCAGAGGCAAAGAAGCCCCAGTTTAAAGCGATCATTGTGGAAGGCCACACAATATCCAGGACAGCCCTGCAAGCTGCCATAGAGGCGGTAGACACGGCCACAAGGGCAACAGCTACTGCAGTTGTTATAAGAGGAGCCTCATCCCTCGAGAAATCCTGTCATCCATTGAAGATCTACTGTTTGAGGGCGAGAAGCTCTTTTAATCTAAAACCAATGAGGTCCTCGACTCCATGAAAGACTCTTGGGCCATGCTTTGCTCCCTTGGCATTCAAACACATGCAACAAGGCAGAGGCAATATAGATTCCAACCATACTAGAGACCGAGATATCTACCCTTCACATATAAATGCCAAAGAACACCCACCATACTGACAATGCGGCCAATGAAGACAACAGCATAGACAGCACCAATCATCCGCCCTAGCCTGATAAGCAAATTTGAGACATCTGTCAAGAGACCAAAAATCATCTTGCCCTCCCAAGCATTAGGAAACCATTCATCTCAGAACTTTTGCCATTCTGTGACAAATGGCACCATGTAATATCTGACAAATGGGTGCCAGAAACAATTTCATCCGGTTACACCATTCCATTTCTATCCATTCCCCCCTCCAACTCCATCCCTCTTCAGGGACCCCTCTTATGAAATCAAATTACAACAAGAAGTAGATCACCTTCTACAACTGGATGCTATAGAACCCAGAATACTGGAGAACCGGGTTTTATTCTCATTCCTTCCTCACTCAAAAAAACCCCCTGGATGTTGGTGTCCAATTTTAGACCTGAGAGCCCTGAACAAATTCATAAAAAGGCAAAAGTTCAAAATGGTATTTTATCCACCATTATTCCCTCTCTGGAGTTGGGCAATTGTTTTTTGTCTCTCACTTTACAGGACACATATTGTCATGTGCCTATTCGTCCTGCTCATAGAAGGTTTCTCCATTTCACTCCAGGTACATAGCACTACCAATACACGGTCCTACCCTTCAGACTTTCTACAGTGCCAAGGGTATTTTCCAAGATGCTAGCGGTGGTTACAGCCCACCTCAGAAAACAGGATGTCACAATATAGCCGTACCTCAACGACTGCCTTATCAGGGCAAGAACTCGAGAGGACTCCTTATCGTTGCATCTACCTGGTACGACAGGGCTTCCAATAGATGGGACTGCTGATCCACAAAAAGAAATCATTACTGATGCCAACTCAGTCAATACAATTTATCAGGGTGCAAGTCAGCTCTGCCTCAGCCATAGCTTCTCTACTTCTCAACAGATTCCTAAAGATCCACGAGTTAGTCCAAGTGCTGCACATAATGCCATGGGTCACAGTTCATGAGTGTCCACAGTTGCTGGGACACATGGTGTCCTGCAACCCTATGGTTCCGAACGAATGCCTATTCTCATGAGGTGCCTTCAGGGATGGCTCAGATCAAACTACAAGCCCAACCTACACTCTCTAACCAAAACACTGTCAACTCCCAGCACAGTAAAAAGTGCAATACTATGGTGGATGAAACAAGACAATTTATGCCAGGGCATACCCTTTCAAACCCTGGAACCTACAGTGGTCATCACCATGGATACCTCCCTCATGAACCACGCAGCACACTATGGACTCTGGCAGAGAGGGCGCTACACATTAATGTCCTCAAGCCCAGGGCTGTTCATCTTGCATGCCAACACTTTCTACCTCATATCACCAGAAGGTACATCAGAATATATATCGACAGTACGACTTCTATGTTTTACATAAACAGACAAGGTGGGGCATGTTCCCACGCCCTGTGCACAGATGCTGTAGCACTATGGAACTGGTGATTTATTCATGGTATCTCCATAAGCACATGCCACCTCCTCAGTGTCCTAAACATGACAACTGACACTCTCAGCAGGGCCCTGCCATGAGATCACAAGTGACAGATCGACCCGTCAGTTCTTGTAATGATATTTGCACAATGGGGTATCCCCATATAGACATACTTGCCACCAGAGCAAACAAAAAGTGCCCACTTTATTGCTCCAGGTCGAGCATTGGAAAGGACTCACTTGGGGATGCTCTTATCCTCAAGTGGGATCACCTACTCTATGCATTCTTTCCCTTTCCCCTCCTCAACAGAATACTCATCAAAATATGGAGGAACAGAGTGAGGGTCATCCTCATAGCCCCCTGTTAGCTTTGACAGCCACAGTTTTCTTTCCTGAACAGAATGGCTCTACATCATCCAAACACTCCCATGGAATCTGAGCGTTTTATTCCAACCTGGAACCGAAGCCCCACATCCACAGTTTCCATGGTTCACCTCAAGGGATGGTACATCAGTGGTTTATGGGCATAGAACTACAATGTTCAGACCAGGTACAGGAGGTGCTCCTCTGCAGCAGGGCCCCCACAATGAGAAAGACATATAGTAACAAATGGTCTCGTTTCATACATTGGGCTTCCTCCCATAACATACCGTCAACAGCCCCTCTATCTGCAATACTTATTGTGCCTTAAGCAATCCCATCTTTCCATCAGCTCAATTAAAATACACCTTGCAGCCATAACAATGTTCCGCGTGACCATTGATGACACCATGGTCTTTGCACATCCCACAATTAAATGCTTCCTAAAAGGCCTACAGGCATTATATCCCAACATTGCTGCCCCACACCCACTGTGGGACCTACATCTGGTACTAATGATCTTTTTTAAGGACAAAGTCTCTCTACGGACACATCCAACATTTCTATGCAAAGTACGCTCTGTGTTCCACATTAATCAAACAATACACTTACCTTTATTCTTTCCCAAATCTCACGCCAACTCCTTTGAGACACAAATGCACATGCTCAACATCCGCAGAGCAGTCTTCTACCTCCACAGAATGAGACCCTTTAGGTCCGTGGTCACCAACCCATCGATCGTGATCGACTGGTCGATTGGAAGGGCCCAACCAGTCTATCGCGAGGCGTTCAGGGCCCGCCACAATTCCCCCGCCCTGCAAGAAGCCCCACTACGTACCTCCAAAAATGGAGGTAGTGCCGGCTTCCCACAGGGTGGAGGGAAGTCCGGCAACTGCGCGCCACTTCCGGGGTTTCCAGAAGTGCGCTGCCTGCTCCCCTCCTCCAGGTCTGTGGCGCACCGCAAGGAGATAAGAGTCCCGGAGGAAGGCGCGTGCTGGGGATTCTGGGGGGGGGAGGGGAGACGTGCACCAGGGCTCCCCTCCTCTGCGGGGGAGGAGGTAGGAGTCCCTAGGGCAAGCGTGTGCCAGGGAAGGGGGGAGGAGTCCCGGGGGAAACATGTGCTGGGGCTTTCCCCCTTTGCGGGGAAGGGGGGAGGAACCCCAGGAGAAGGCTCTTGCTGGAGCTTTCCTCCTCTGGGGGAGGAGGGGGGGGGAGGCGCATGCCAAGGATTCCCTGCCCCAGCCAACATCCTGCCCCCTGTTCCCACTGGCACTCTGTTCCCACTGGCATCCTGGCCTCTGCCCCCGCCAGCATCCTGTCCCTTGCCTACACTGACACCCTGTCTTCTGCCCCAGCACCCACTAGCACCCTTCCTCAGTACCATGTCCCCTGCTCCCATCTGCACAGTTGGGGCCACATTAGTGAGGCTTTGGAGGAGTTGGGGTTTTTTGCATCTCACTTGTGTGGCCCCAACTGACTTTTCAGTGACCCCTGACTCAAAACAGGTTCTCTCAAATATAAACATGGCCATGATTTTGAGCCCCCTGATTAAGTTAATATTCATTAGTAAACTTTTGAAAGAACAACAACAACATTTTGTTCAGGGTTACTAATATTTCAGAGTAATGAACAACCTCCATTCCTATGGTGTTTGTTACTCTGAGGTTCTACTGTACTACTAAAAGGAATATAAAATCAAATGTCAAAAAGAATGTATTGACCACCAATCTAATCAAAAATCAAAGATTTGCATATTACATTAACTCTGTCCCAGACATCAGTGTTATTGACCTTTGAGAAGGTAAACAAAAGAGGCTCACAAATTCATGGCATAATTTTTCAGGCAACTGTTAACGAGGGTTTGACGTTTAGTTAGCAATATTGAACATATACCGAGTGTATACATTAAATTACATGACAGCACAAAAACAAGAAAAACTCAAATGTGTTTGTGTTGTTTTTGTAGCTTCTTTTATATTTAGAAATGATCAAAGTACTATAACTATTTATAAACTTTAATTAAGTCCTGTGATCCATTCTTGATGTGCAAATCATGTTTTCTTTTTTATTTTGGAATAAGCACAGCATAAAAAGTTAGGGGAATCATGAGACCCTTTACTCAGGGTTTACTTCATCAGCAACACTGTAAAAGTTTTGCCAGAGTAAAGATGGGAGCTTTACCAAATTAGGGAGTTCCAACTCACGTTTGGTAATTAGACTCATGTTTGGTAATTTTAGTCTTGAGTGTTATAAGCATCATTCTGTTTTCCCCTACTCATGTGCACCTCTGGTCTGATCAGTTGTTGTGTTCTTAAATTATTTTTTTTAAAGACAAAGTAAAAAATACAAATAATTAAATTAATGTGAATCTGGAATTGAACCAGGAAGCTTTACTTTTCTGAACCAATTAAGAGTGAAGCATTTCTATTCCTGGGAAAGAAGAGGTAAATGGCACTTCCTTTGATACCCCTTTTATTTTAAAACCAAGATTAGCTCGACAGCAAGATTTGTACCTTCATAAGTAAATATTACTATTTAATCATATGACTTGTGGAAGCTTGTTAAGTGATGTGTGACTCACCTAGATGAAGTTATTTTTAGATATGTAATTTGTACTGTTTAGAATGGCAGGAAAAAAAACTGGTAAAGAGTTAAATCCCTCATTATGGTTTACAAAGCTCATGAAACAGCACCCATGCAAAAGATGACTAAGCAAGGGGTCTATTGCCACTTTCAGGAATTTACAGACATGAGTCATCCACTTATTGTCTGCAGATACACCACCAAGGTACCTGTGAGTCAGCTCTGATTTGGAAATAGCACTTGCATTCAACATGAATACTTTTTTGTGGTTCTTAAGTATCTAAATACTGTGGCTAAATAATATGCCAAGCCAAAGCTTGCTTTTGTAATCTTCACAATTCAGATGCTCACTTGAGAAAGTGTGATTTATTTTACACTGTGATGCATTCTACACAGTAAAATATGAATATGGTCTGATTGGTATATTTTCACCAACACTTAACTCTAGTCCCTTGTATACTATACAGAAGCAGATTTTTTCTGTGTTCTGTAATTCACAGTTATCTAATTTGTATAACAAGTAAAGGGCAAAATATTCTGTCACACCTTTGCCACCTTCACAAAAATAACAGGTGTGTTCAGGCGTATTCACCCTTTATTTTCAAAACCTCTTGTAAATATTAACCTATAACATGTTCGCTTATTTTAGGTGCTCTAAAAAATTTGAGAACAAATTCAAACTTGACATTAGAAACTACTAGTTTATGAACTCCAGTGGACTTGTGGCCTTTCATGTCTACTTAAATAATATTATGCTGGCTATCTTGAGATGTGTATAGCATATTAAAGTTCAGGTCCATTTCCTGTTTACTTGAACTACAGGTGTTTCTGTGCTCCATAATTAGGGTCACATTTTTGCTTAATGTGGCTCAGCTCACATTTTTCATTAGAGAAACACCTGGGCTATGTCTACACTGGCGGGTTGTTGCACCATTAGTATGCAAATGAGGCTAAGCGTGGAATATCGCCGAGCCTCATTTGCATATCTAATGAGCTGCCATTTTTGCAGAAAAGGCTCTTGTGCTAGAAGGAGCTATCTACACTGCCCCTTCTTGCGCAAGAAAAACCCTCTTGCGCAGTGCCGCTACGCTGATTATTTTCAGGAATAACGGCATTGCGCAAGAAGAGGCAGTGTAGACAGCTCCTTCTAGTGCAAGAGCCTCTTCTGCAAAAATGGCATCTCATTAGATATGCAAATGAGGCTCGGCGATATTCCACGCTTAGCCTCATTTGCATACTTTTGGCGCAACAACCCGCCAGTGTAGACGTAGCCCTGGTTTAGAAAATGGCAGCTTTGGTTATCCTCTGTGTTCCCAGGTGGACAATGGCTTTAGAAATCAAAGGCAGACACCATAGCTTTTCAGCATTTTGCATGAAGTTCAATATGCTTCTGCTCTTGACTAGGAAGGGTCAGTACCTATTTTGATTATTTGGTTCATCAATTTGCATCATATTTAACTCCTGAAAACTCCTGTGTATATTTTGCTTAAGCAAAGGAGGAAGCATTTTCTTTCTTTCTTTCTTTCTTCTCTTGCTGTACCTTTTGTTGAAAAAAATACTTTGAAAAATGAAAGGCTAATCACAGAAAATGAGAGCTTCTCTGACAGCAATGTCTTTATTGTGCTTTTAGACAGTAGATCTACTGCTAGATACTTTCTCTTAAAAACAAAGCTTTTGTTTTAGTTAATGTGAGGAAAAATGCTGTTACTGCCTCCTTCACATAGAGAGAAGTTTTCAGAATTAAGTTAATGGAGACCTGACATTCTCTAGTAAAAAGATAAATGAAGTAAATGAAGATAATAAGGTTTAATTTCTTTACTGGAGTTTGCTATTCTTTATTCATACTTATAAGCAAGTTTCATACTATTTGCACAGTTATTTGAAGGAGGGTGTTCCTCAAAGAACTGATTGTAGAGAGAGCAGATAGAGGCTGTACTAACAAATGGAGTTTAAACAGACAACACTAAACAAAGTAAACTTCCAGCTTCAAAACTGAGAACCAGTCACATGGGTTTTCATTGCTCTACACAGAGCAGCTCTTTTAATTCTTTGGTATAAGAGGAATGTCTGTGAGTAGGAGGAGGAACAAGTAGTTTGCTTACTGATAAGTGGCTTATTGTATGGCAGTTCTTTTTCAGGGATATCAGTCATTAGCCATGCTACCAAAGAAGACTTTGACAAAGTATTTAATCTTTGAATGTAACTTTTATTTTTCTTTAGTGTAGTACTTAATGTTCTTCCTCAAAATTGATCAGACTAATTCACACCATCATGTTACCTCTTAAAACTATCAAGCAAACTTTTGTGTGCACTGAGTCCTCCAGTTATTCAGAGCCTTATCACAACATAAAACTCAGACACTGGTTCACTGAACTGTCCAGACATCAGTACCTTAACTGATCTGCTTTAGCCTGAGACCACAGTTGGAATATTGCATTAAGTTTTTATGTACTTTATTACCATACATATATGGAAGGCATGACTGGCGCTTGGTGCTCAGTATTTAAACCAAAGAAGAGATAAAAGGAGCATGAATAGGAAAACAATAATTTGAAATAGGAAAATTTAAGCTAAATATCAAAACACATTTCTGAGATTGCTATATCTTACGCCCTGGAATAGGCATTCAAAGGAAGTGGTGGAAGCATCATATCTTGATAACAACAGATTACACAAAATACTAGCAAATGTATTGGAGAGAGGAGAACAATCCTGCTCTGGCATAGAACTGTGTAGCTGATTTAACAGGGCTTTTCCATTTTAGTTGCTATGATTCTCAGCAATTTTACACTCAATGGGTGCATCTAGACTAGCAAGATTTTGCGCAAAAGCAGCCACTTTTTAAACAAAAACTTGCCAGATGTCTATACTGGCCGCTTGAATTTGCGCAAGAGCACTGACGTTCTAATGTAAGAATTCAGTGCTTCTTGCGCAAATACTTTGACGCTCCCACTCAGGGATAAGCCCTCTTGCGCAAGAATACTTGCACAAGAGGGCCAGTGTAGACAGGCACCTTAATTTTTTGCTCAAGAAAGCCCGATGGCTAAAATGGCCATTGGAGCTTTCTTGCGCAAAAGCGCGTCTATACTAGGCACGGATGCTTTTGCGCAAAAGCATCCGTGCCAATCTACACGCTCTTTTGTGGAAATACTTTTAACGGAAAAACTTTTCCGTTAAAAGTATTTCCGGAAGATCATGCCAGTCTAGACGCAGCCAATGAGCGTCCTCTATTTTGATACTACCTCTGACTTAATCAGTCAGAAACTTTGATGTCTCATTGCGTATACAATCAAGTCACAAATGAAGATTTCTGGGGTTCCAAATTCATATAAATGAGCTGCAGTCTTGCAAAACTAAACTGGTGAGCTGACTAAAGAATTTGTTCTTTTGTCTCTTAGGTTTGGTGTGGGATGAATAGTTTTGAAATATTAAATGGAATAATGTGGGGTGCTTTGACAGCCAGATCCTGTACGACTAAAAATAATGCATGTTTTGCCATTGATTTCAGTGGATGCAGACTCAGGCCTTAAAAGTGAATACAGAAGTTGATGTATGAGTAAAGGTCTTAAAACAAAGTAAAGAGATTTTTGAAGTCTACCATGTATAAAAGAAGACCCATGAAAATGTTATACGCTAAGAATATGTTTGGCAATTAAAAGGTTAAGTTTTACAAACTGAAGAGCCTCTGGAATACTCTCTGTTGGAGACTGGTTTGTTGATCTAACAGGCCTGACTAATCTTGAGATGGCCTCCTTCCTTTTGTGGTGATAAGCAAGGGGAGTTAAAAGAGATAAGATCTAATTGTGGGGATGTTTAAGAGCAAACCATTTCTGATACCAATGTCTTTGTAGTTTTGTTTGCTACCATGGCTAACTACAAGTTGGGATTCCTTTGTTCTGTTCTAGATTCTGCAAGGAACTCCCAATGTGATCGTGGTCAAATAATTTAACCTTTCTGGGCCTCCCTTTTTAAATCTGTAAAATGGGAATAGTAATACTTGCATATCCCAGACATGATGCAAGGATTAATTCTGGCTGATAAAGTCCTTTCAACTCATTATATGAAAGGTTCTAGTACAATACTGCTCTTTTTCACAAAATAGAATGAGTGTAGCATTCCTGAAAATAAAAACTGAGCTGGAAAAACAAAGACTTTAATGCATTATGCTCCACTGCATTAGAGAGAGAAAAAACAAGAGTGTGAGATTGAATTGATGGAAATACTGTGATTAACCCGTAAATGACCATAAAATCATGTGTCCATTCTATTCATTTGAAAGATGAAAGTAAGAAAAGGTATCTCTTTTCCTATCTTTGCAGTTGATCTACCCCTGTACTTTCCTCGAGACCAGCCAACTCTAACATTTCAGTCAGTCTATCACTTCACTAACAGTGGACAGCTATATTCTCAGGCCCAGAAAAACTACCCGTACAGCCCACGCTGGGATGGCAATGAGATGGCCAAGAGAGCAAAGTAAGTTAAATTCTTATTTAGTACCAAAAGTTTCATTTGTTAGATGGCCATGTTTTGTTAAGTACTAGAGCATTGATTTAGTTGTATGCATTGGACATTCTGCTAATGTGAAACTGTTTCTGTCTAGTGTTTTTCTTGGTTCTATTTGTGTCATAACCAAATGCAGTCTTAATATTCACAAATTGGAGTGGAACTTACATGTTTCTATTTTATTAATAATCAATTATTATGATATTGTCTAAGGACCAACCAGTGGGGTCTCTTTGTGCTGGGAGACCCAGCCAAGAGTATGCGGGGACCAAGGCAGGCGGGGACAGGCAGGCTCCAGGCAGCACGGGGCCATGAATAGGGTAGCCAGGTGTCTGGTATTCACCCGAACAGTCCAGTATTTTTGCCTCCTGTCCAGTAAAAAAAATTCAGAAAATACCGGACACCTAAGATGTCTGGTATTTTCTGATTTTTTTCCCCCAGCCAGAAGGCTAAAATGCCGGGCACCTGGCAACCCTACAAACACTCAGCGCCTGGCCTCCCCTCTTTCAGCACCCCCCCCCAACCCCCAACACCCCCAGAGCCCATGTTTACCTGGCTCCACAAGGCTGCTGGCAAAAAGACCACAGGGAAGCAATGAATCCCCTGGGTCTTAGTGCTCAACTACTCCCCTGTTCCTATCCCTGCACTCACTCTTAAAGGGGACATGCTACTTTAATGCTTTTTTTTTTTTCAACAACTTGGTCTCCCCCCCCCCCCCCTTTTCTTCAACAGAATTCTTTCCTGGTGTTGTTTTTTTGGGGGGGGGGGGGCAGGTGTTCGGTATTTTTGTTTCAACCATCTGGCAACGCTAGCCGTGAAGGTGTGAGGGTCCAAGGCAACAGCCTTGCTTGCCTTGCCCTGAGGCTGGGCCTGGTGCCGGGCAGCAGGTGGTCTCACCCCAAAAGACCTTACAGTCTAAATAATAAGACAGAGACAGGGCTTGAGGAACAGGGTGTAACGTACAAGCAGCGTCAGCAGTTTGATGGCAGGAATTGTTATGTTCATTGTGTAATTTTGTTTAGGTGAGCTTAGTTAGGAGGGAGTAAACTAAATAGAAAGAAAGGTGAAGAGGAGAGAACATTGAAAGGAAGATGGCATGCGAGGCAGAGCTTGAGAAAGGGGTTAAAAAGCAGGTGTGGACTGCAGCTGAAGTGAAGCAACATTGAAAAATGGGGAAGAGAACCGTTGCAACAGCCAATCAACACTGGGTAGAGAAAATTCTGTCACATTGGTGGAAATCTCTCTCTATCTCCCTGCTTTGGCTGCTTTGTTAGCTGCTCCTATCAGCTAAAGCCTTTGCACTCCTTCCCCATGGCAAATTGAAGGAGAGATACTCCGTGGATCCCTGTTTCCCCAGAGTGCAGGAGAGTCTCACCTGCATCGTTCTGGGTCTGGAGGTTACTGAGGGGAGCAGTGGCCTCATTTTACCCTCTTCCCCTGTGTAGCAATGAGTTGCTTTACACCTACCCCAACGATTTGGAATTTCTGAATGTGCAATTTATAAACTCAAGCATAACTAAGACTAACTTAGACATTTATATCTCAGTAGATAGTAAGTACAGAGTTAATATTTCCTTAACTACTATTTTACTTTACTGAAGCACCAAAGTGCTCAAGGCCGGACCGGGCCATTCCGGCGCCCTGGGCAGACAGTTTAATTGCGCCCCGGGTTGGGGGAGGGTACATGCACATGCGCCAGTGAGCGCAGGAGGACGTGCAGAGCTGGCAGCAGCAGGATTCACGTGCCCAGCCCGGCTACTGGCCACGCAGGGCCCCACAGCTGCGGGGGGAAGGGCGCTGCTGGCCGGCACTGTGGGGGTTAACACAGCCCCTGCCCTGGGTGGCCACTGCAGGGTGGCCACTGGGTAGGGTTGCCAGGTTTAAGGTATTGTACCGGACAGTCTGGTATTTGCGCACTCTGTCTGGTAAAAAAAAAAATCAGAAAATACCGGACAAGTTCAATGTCCAGTAGTTTCTGATTTTTCTGGCTGTGCACCGGATGGAAGCCTGGCGTGGACAGGGGAGCAGCTGGGAGTCCCAGCTGTGAAGCGGGGCCGCGAATGCTGCCGGTGCCCTCAATTAGTTGAGTATGAGGAGAAGGGAAAGCCTCCTCCTTGCTCGTGCGTCTCCGGGAGCCTGCGCAAGACAGGCAGCAAGTGCCCAGGTCAGTCCCGCTCCCCGCCGTCTAATTTGCTCACCCGCCCCCTTCCCGGCCAGCCAGTTCTCCCTCACTTCTCCTCCTGATCTTCCCCGGCCAGTCTCCCTGCACCGCCCCCCAGCTCTGCTTCCCGCCGGCCCATTCCTCTTCCTTGTCTCACCCAGCCAACGCTGCTGCACCTCTCCCCGCCCCCGCCAGCTGTGCTTCCCGCTCCCCCTTCCTCCTGGCCCCCCCTTCCTCCCAGCCAGCGCTGCTGCACCCCCGCCAGCTCTGCTTTCCACTCCCCCTTCCTCGCGACACCCCCTCCTTTTTTTTTCCTTCAGCAAAATTTTTTCCCGGTTTTTTTTTGGGGGGGGGCAGTGTTCGGTATTTTTCTTTCAGCCATCTGGCAACCCTACTGCTGGGAGCTGCTGCAGCCCAGGAGCCGGGTGCACGGCGCCTGATGGCAGCTGTAAGGGGTGCAGTGCGCCCCTTACAGCTGCCATCAGGCCCCCCCGAAGGTTGGCATTCCAGGCAGCTGCCCAGCTAGCCCATGCCTTAATCCGGCCCTGAAACAACTATAACTAAAACAACACAGAATTAATACAAAGGTTTAGAAAACATGTAAATCAGAATATAATGTTTAAAATAAGACTTAAAAGTGAGGTAATAAATATACAGCACAAATTTCATCTACATGGAACTATATGGTAAAGACCTTGTACTTAGATTTGCAGATTGTAGAAATTTTGAAACAGCAGTTACTCAGGCTGCGTGTAGCCTACATCCCTCTTTCGACAGAGGGAAGTAAATTAGACACTTCGAAATTGCAAATGAAGCGGGGATTTAAATATCCCGTGTTTCATTTGCATAATTGTGTAATGGTGCTCTTTTGAAAAAGCGCCATTTCGAAAGTAAAACCGTGGTCTAGACGTGGTTCTGTCAAAAACTGCAGGCTTTTTTGAAAGATCCTATATTTTCATGGAATACAGGATCTTTCGAAAAAGCCCTCTGTTTTCAACAGAACCGCGTCTAGACTGCGGTTTTACTTTTGAAATGGTGCTTTTTCGAAACAGAGTCATTACAAGATTATGCAAATGAAATGCAGGATATTTAAATCTCTGCTCATTTGCAATTTTGAAGTGTCTAATTTACATCCCTCTGTTGAAAGAGGGATGTAGTCTAGACACAGCCTCAGAGTACAGGTTGAACCTCTATAATCCAGACTTCTCTCATTCGGTAATATCCATAGCCTGGCATCCTTGTGGGTGCTCTTGGGCTGGAGCACTCACAGGGAAAAGCCAAGGGCCCCACGCTGAGCAACTCCTCCACTACCCAAATAGCTCATTTCTGAGCAGAGCCCCGCAACTGGTGAAGGAAGAGGAGCTAGCATGGATCTCTTCTGGTCCGGCAAATTACCTGGTTTGGGACTAGTTAGGTTCCAAGGGTGTTAGACCTGGAAGATACAACCTGTATGAGTTGGTATACAGCACATTTAGAAATCAGATATATAAATAGAATGTCATAGCAGAATGAAAGGGTTTGAATACCAGAATCAAAAGATGAAAATGAATTAGCAAAAGGCACCTAAACAAGGAACTCAAAGGAAATTAGTCCAGCTGCAAAAATCAGGTGAATGATGCACATGGTTATATAGTTTGTAACTTGGGAAGAATAGACATAAACAGTGAATAACAGAAGCAAGTTTCATAATGCCCTAAATAATATGGAGAATATCAAATAATAACATTTGGGATTCCAGGTGTCATGTTACATTAGATATGTGGTTTTGTTTATAATAATTGACTCTTTAAGAGAACTGTCTCCTGTTAAACATATTTTCTTTTTGTTGAGTTAGTTTGTTAGGGTGGAATGGACAAGCTATGCAAGTGTCAGAATATTATATATGATTTATTTGAAAAAATGAAAAATATAACTTGGATGCATCATTGTGAGTTATTTCATTGCTGTTCTGTACAATATATTCATGTTATGTGAAGAGATGTTCACAAACCACACACCCAGTCTGATCTGCAGTATTTATATATAAATCAGCACGCGCAAGTTGAACCTTCATGCCCAATCTGCAGTCGTGAAATGAAGTGATACTCTTTAAAAAACCAGTCCTTTAAAAAGCACTGCCTGCATATTTTTTGTTTGTGATTTAAATCTGGACTGATCAGCAGAGGCTTCAGAACTTTCAGATGCAGAAAGTCACATTTCTGGACTTTCTTTACCTTTGTATGTTGTGTGCTGAGTTTTCCTTCGCCTTCTATTGCTGAAGCAGCAAATGAGAGCCGTTTTGACAGCAGAAAAATGAGTAGCATTCACACTGGAAGCTTGCATTCCTAAATTGCTATCAGTTGGTGTTGGGAAGTTTTCAGTGAGGACAGTCCATCAACCAGGTGTGCAGCCTAATACCTGTCTCTTGCACAGGATTGTGACTGTGGACAACATGCAGGAAATCATAAACTTATTCAATGCAATGGACTTCCCACCCTGATGTGGAGTGATGAAGAAAGACATATCAATTCTGGGCTGCCTACTCCCCGTCAGTCTAAGAACTTAATCAGAAAGTGCTATTTTTGAAGGTTATACGGTCATTAGTGGATCACCATGAAGGTTTCACTGACATTAACAATGGTTAGTCAGAGAGAGTGCATAATGCTTGGATTTTTAGGCATACAGAGGGTGTTTGAAGAGCTGCATTGCCAGGGATGTTTTTTCTGGACCAAACATCCACATTGGTAAGGTTTCAATGCCACTTGTGATTCTCTGGGGCCAACCTGCTAGTTGTTTCTCTCCTTCATGAAGTCAGACACTGGGGACCTAGACATTAACAAGGAAAGATTTTGTACTATCAGCTAAGTAGGTTCAGGATGACTGTTGAATGTGTGTTTGGTAGACTGAAAAGACTCTGAACATGTCTCCTGACTGGGCTGACTGTCAGAGCCAAATGTTCCTATTGTTATTGTTGCATGTTGTGTTTACGACTATATATTTTAGATAATTTGTCTGTTTGTATACCAAATTTGTTGGTCCTAACTTGTACCATTTAGGAGGAGTTCTTGATCAAACTGTTCCCTCTTCTCATAACATTAAAGAACATAAGGATTTGGTTATGCCAGGAAAATGGGATGTGCCTAGAATGGGATGGCTTCTCATAAAATCAAACAGAAAAGAGACAGAATCATCAAAGCAAGTACCATCCTCAAAACTGACATAACTAAAGCTATGTGTAGACTGCAGGCTTCTTTTGGAAGCTTTTCTGGAAGAGATCTTCTGAAAAAAACTTCTTCTGAAAGAGTGCATCTACACAGCAAAAGCCCATCGAAAAAGAGATCTGCTTTTTCTAAAGCATCATTCCGTGTGGATGCTATCTTGCATTTAAGCTGTGATTACTATGGACAGGGTGGCCACTTGGGCACCTGTGCTTTTTCCTCTTTCCTCCTCTTGAGAAAGAACTCCCTCTTCCCCGTCCACACATGCCTTTTTCTGAAACAGCTCTTTCGGAAAAAGGCTTCTTCATCATAGAAAGAGGTTTGCCAATGTCGGAAAAACCTCTCTGTTCTTTCAAATTTTTTTTTGAAAGAATGTGATTGCAGTGTGGGTGTAAGTGAAGTTTTTTCCAAAAAACAGTTGTTTTTCCGATAAAACACTGCCATGTAGACATACCCTGAGTGAATGATGAAAAAGACTGAACCAAGATGAGCCAGGATAATAGGATAAACCTGGAATAGGATTGCTTCTCAATAAACCTTATAGAAAAGAGATAAAATGGAGAAATGTGGAGTAGTGCTCCATTTTGGCACAATTAAATCAATGTTTAAAGTTGACAACTAGAAGAAAATGTTATTGGAAACCAAACTGACATTAGCCCTTTTTTGTTATAACACAGTGAATGATAAGAGTTTATGGAGATGAAGAAAAATATACACTTGATGGAATTCCCATTTTAAAAAATGTACTACAAAATTTAAATCCCTTATTTTAAGAAATAAAAAAAATAGTTTCATAAAAATTGCACTTTATTTTTTGAAAAATATAATAATTTAAATAAAGTATTTACATTTTCCTTTTATTTTCCAAAAGAACCTTCTTAATTGAGTTATAGACCCAAGCAATGCTGGGTAAATCTGCTAGTATGTAATATTTGCAAAGTAAAGAAAGAAAACAGTCAACAAAGTGGAACAGCAAGAGGCAAGACTGCTGATTTTGGTAAAAGAACAATTAGGTAACGTCTACACTGCACAATTATTTTGGAATAAGCTATTCCAGAATAGTTATTTTGAAATAGCACGTCTACAGTAAAGGGAAGCCTTAAAATTAGTCCGAGGCAGGCTTCCCTAATATAGACGAGCTATCTCAATTTAGAGCCCCAGGAGGAATAACTTAGAATGGCCCTGGTGAGGGTCTGTTCCGAAATAGCAGAAGTAGAGTGTCTACACAGGCCTTATTTCAAAAAAACTATTTTTGAAATAAGCATTATTCTTCGTAAAATGAGGTTTACAGAAGTTGGAATAAGCCATCCGTTATTTTGAAATTATTTTGAAATAATGGAATTGCTGTGTAGACACTCACGTAGTTATTTTGGAATAACTGCTGTTATTCCGAAATAACTTTGCTGTGTAGACACACCCTTACAAGAGCACACCAAGATACTGTACAGCTGAGGGAGGCCTTAAAACAGATTTTGACAATGCACTGTAGTCAGACATAAAACCATTAAAAAAGAAAGTGCTGACCATTCTTGCATGAATCACACATCATTGTGCATATAGTTCTTATTTTCCATTGAGTTGAGTGAAGGGGATATAGTATGGCATCTTGACATAGGAAATATATGGGTCAGGGCCCGGAAAGTTCATTTGTGCATGCACTGGAATGACTGCAAAAGTGCAAATCTTTGGAACTTTTGTTCCACAATGTTTTGTAGCTTCAGTGTTTGCTGTCACAGCATAGTGACTTGATGAATTTATCTGTGCGCTTCTTGGTTCTTCTGCCTTTCCTCTAAGATGCACTCTATCCACTCCCTTGTTTTCTGGGTCCTGGATTTGGATGAGAATGTGGCCTCCTTTGTCTCTTTCTTCCTCTTCCTGAACCAAGTCAGTCATTCAGCAGATTTGGAGGGATGTCTATTGAGAATATCCTAGCTGAGGTCACCAATAAGCAATAAAACAGACTGACATTGCTCAATTTAAAAGTTTAGTTGACGGGAAAAAATGAGTGGGAAAACTCCCTAGAAGTTTCCTAAACAATATTCCTAAGCAGAAGAAGTAGGACAGACTTTTCAGGGCTGTCTGCTTTAGGACAGCTCAGCATCTCCCAGCATGGTGAGCATATGGGAGCATTTTTCAAAATCTGTAGCCATGAGGGTCTGTGTCTGTCTCCTTGACAAGCTCTTTTTTTCTGTACACTGCTGGGGTCTCCACCACCTGATCTTCTATGGAGTCGACTGTCACTTTTGGGGTGATGCTGAGATCTTTAGCAAATATGTCATCCAGTTCTTCATAGAAGCGGCAGGTGTATGGAGCAGCCCCAGATTTTCTGTTAGCTTATCTTGCCTTTTGTCCAGCTTCTGCTGTTACTTCTCCTTTGTCCACCATTGGTGCCCCACCCAGTTGTGGCCTAGCTGTTGCAGTGTCAAATAGATGTCTTTACTTCTGCAGTTATTCTGCAGCTGGACTTGCACTTCTGCTCACAGCCTGAGGAAATCCAAGACTTTTGTACTGACCAGGCAGCAATGCAGGGCTTACTGGTTTTTTATGTGTACTAACAGCTAAAATGGGATTTCAGGAAGAGATGTATTTCTAAAACATTCTGATGTTTGAAAAGTGCCTGGAGGGCCTTCTGGTCACCGTGACCCTGGTAACAGAGTTCAGAATTGTGATCAGGATGGTCATTGTCACAGGGGCATTTTAGGATTATTGCCAGAGAACTGTTGTCCTAAAATATGTAGCTGGCATTAAAATGCATAGTAAATTATGGAGCTAACATCCTTATTTGTTCTGTACATGTGAAATAAAGCATCTTTGTGTCGTTTCCATGGGAAAGCTCTTGATATTTTCTACAGTAGGCATTCAAGTATGCACAAACTGTCTCTTTAAAGAGCATGCAGACTATGAGACTGGGATTTCATGTAGGAATATTATAAATAATGCTTGTTTGTTATCCTAGTGAGATAAATAGAAAGGAACATAAACACTGTCAAATCAAGTGTAAAAATGTAATAAGAAAAGCAAAAAAAGATTTTGAGGAACAGCTAGCCAAAAACTCAAAAAGAAATAACAAAATGTTTTTTAAGTATATTAGAAGCAGGAAGCCTGCTAAAAAACCTGTGGGTCCCCTAGATGATCGAGATATAAAAGGAGCAATCAAGGACAATAAAGCCATTGCAGATAAAGTAAATGATTTTTTTGTTTCAGTCTTCACGGCTGAGGATGTTAGGGAGATTCCCAAATTTGCACCGTCCTTTGTGGGTGATGAATCTGAGGAACTGTCCCGGATTGAAGTGTCATTAGAGGAAGTTTTGGAACAAATAGAAAAACTTAATTTTAACAAATTTCCGGGACCGGATGGCATTCATCCAACGGTTCTAAAAGAACTCAAATGGGAAATTGCTGAACTATTTGTGTTTTGTAACCTATCCTTTAAATCGGCTGCCATACCTAATGACTGGAAGGTAGCCAATGTGACTCCAATATTTAAAAAGGGCTCTAGAGGCGATTCTGGCAATTACAGACCGGTAAGTCTAACTTCAGTACCGGGCAAATTAATCAAAACAATAGTAAAGAATAAAATTGTGAGGCACGTAGAAGAACATAATTTGTTGACAGAAGTCAACATAGTTTCTGTAAAGGGAAATCACGTCTTACTAATCTATTAGAGTTCTTTGAAGGGGTTAACAGACATGCAGACAAGGGGGATCCAGTAGATATAGTATACTTAGATTTTCAGAAAGCCTTTGACAACGTCCCTCACCAAAGGCTCTTGTGTAAATTACATTGCCATGGGATAAGAGGGAAGGTCCTTTCTTGGATTGAGAACTGGTTAAAAGACAGGAAACAAAGGATAGGAATAAATGGTAAATTTTCAGAATGGAGAGGGGTAACTAGTGGTGTCCCCCAAGGGTCAGTCCTGGGATCAATCCTTTTCAACTTATTCATAAATGATCTAGAGAAAGGGGTAAGCAGTGAGGTGGTAAAGTTTGTGGATGATACCAAACTGTTTAGGATAGTTAAGACAGAAGCAGATTGTGAGGGACTCCAAAAAGATCTCACCAAACTGAGTGATTGGGCAACAAAATGGCAAATGAAATTTAACGTGGATAAGTATAAAGTAATGCACATCGGGAAAAATAACCCCAACTAAACGTATAGTATGATGGGGGATAATTTGGCTATGACAAATCAGGAAAGAGATCTTGGAGTTATCGTGGATAGTTCTCTGTACACTTCCGCACAGTGTGCAGCGGCGGTCAAAAAGGCAAATAGGATGCTAGGAATTATTAAGAAAGGGATAGAAAATAAGACACAGGATATCTTACTGCCCCTGTATAAAACTATGGTATGCCCACATCTTGAATATTATGTACAGATGTGGTCTTCTCACCTCAAAAAAGATATTTTGGCCTTGGGTTCAGAAAAGGGCAACTAAAATGATTAGGGGTTTGGAATGGGTCCCATATGAAGAGAGGTTAAAACGACTGGGACTTTTCAGTCTAGAAAAGAGGAGACTGAGGGGGGATATGATAGAGGTATATAAAATTATGAGTGGTGTGGAGAGGGCAGATAAAGAAAAGTTATTTATTAGTTCCCAAGAAGAACTAGAGGACATCAAATGAAATTAATGTGTATCAGGTTTAAAACTAATAAAAGAAAGTTCTTCTTCACACAGCGTGTAGTCAACCTGTGGAACTCCTTGCCAGAGGAGGCTGTGAAGGCTAGGACTATAACAGAGTTTAAAGAGAAGCTAGATAATTTCATGAAGGTTAGGTCCATAAAAGGCTATTTATTAGCCAGGGGATAGAAATGGTGTCCCTGGCCTCTGTTTGTCAGAGGCTTTAAAAGGATGACAGGAGACAAACCGCTTGATCATTGTCTTCGGTCCACTTTCTCTGGGGCACCTGGTGCTGGCCACTGTCAGCAGACAGGATACTGGGCTAGATGGACCTTTGGTCTGACCCAGTACGGCCGTTCTTATGTTCTTATGTTTATACAAATTTCATTAAGTCGTTCGACACACTCTGGCTGAGGTTCTGCTCTGACATGCATCCTGTGCAGCTTTCAACAGGGCTGCAAGGAGTGCAAATTTGTGCTGATTTTAGTCCTTTAGCCTAGTAATAGCCTAAATGAAGTATCTTTCTTGTGAACAATTGCAGAAGAGTGAAAAACTGGTATCCCAATCAATACTCTTACTCTAGGGTTTGTATGCTCTTTACAACTTGGCTAAAACAACGTGCTTTTTAAAATCTGATTCTGAATAATACTGTTGTGCCATCCACTCACTCACTGGTGTACTTGCTTAATGTGACCTTATGGTTTTACATGCCTTTGCATGTTCTGAATGGGTCCAGGCTTTAATAGGGCTTATATCCTCAACCAGAATTGTATTGAGTGATTTTTTTTTTCTAATAAATTTTGGTATGAATCTCCTTACATTTGTGTTAGAAGCTATTCTTCATATAGTGACATCAGCCAATATGTCAATTCACCTGCCTTAATACCTTTATGAGAGGATAACAACAGAACTTGGCTTGTTTAGCATAGCAAAATAAAGGTGGAGAGGGATTATGATCGCTTGCTAGATATACAGGAGGAGGATAAAAACCAGGGAATGAAAAGCAGTGATGATGACATGTACCTCGTTACACAATTAACCAATAAGCCTAGGCTCATTGGTTGATCTTAATGATTTCATGTACTGCCCCCTTGCTGTCTCTGTACCAGAGGCTGCAAGTGGGAGAAGGCAGGAACTGGTACATGCGGAAAGCCAGCTTTCAAGCCAGTGTGTATTGGGTCCTGTCAAGCTGACTGCCTACCCCACCACACTGCTGTCTCTGTATCAGAGGCAGCAGCGTGGGGGGAGGAGAGAGGCAAGCAGGATCCCCACTAGCACCAGCTCCTGCCTGTCCACCTGCATATAAATGTGCAACCACTAAAAAATTACGTGGTTATACATTTTCAGAAAGACACGATTGTTAACATCCCTAATGACAAGAGCTATATAAGCTAAAGAGCAGTGTTGGCACAAGAACATATGGATATAAACTGGAAATTAGTAGGAGTGAGGTTTTAGAAAAGCTTTCCACTAGTAGTTGAACAAATGTCCTAAGTAGTTGTAAGATGGAGCTTGATAAATTTATGATTGGGATTGTATGGTGGCCATAGCAGGGGATTGGATTTGGTGACCCAGGAGGTCCCTTTCAGTCATATGTCCTGTATTCCTATATTACATCAATTATTGTCTTAAACACATTTTAGATTAAATATCTACTGATAGTTTTTACTCTGTTTTTTAAAAAGCCTTCACTGGTAATCTGAAACTTTGTTTCCTTCTATGATGCTTTGGATCTCCTTGGAAAAAAATTAATATTTACAATTCATACAAAATTTTATTTATTTTGTATTTTCTATTCTTAAGAGGGCATAATTAAACATCACTATACAACATGATTGGGAAGAATTAAATCTGTATTATAGTCCTCTCCCAACTTGATAGTAAAAGGGGTTCATGCGGGAGAGGGTAGACCTTCTGAACGCAAACATTTAAATGATCTTCAGTAGAAAACAATCTACTGAGGATCTTTTAAAAATAGAATTTTTTTTTAAAGAAAATCAGCTATTTTGCATCTATATATCAGTAATCCTTTTGTGTTCTTTTTGTTTGTCTATGTTCTATTAAACTATCCAGAAATTATAATAAAGTTTTCAAATGGAGGAGAGGAAGATGATAATGAATGAAGATCATGAAAAAAACATGGGCTCTAGCTACACTGCCCTGGCACTTCATAAATAATAATAATGAAATATTGTACATATTTGCTTTACAACTCCAGAATTCCAAACCACATAGAAAATGAGTTTTTTCTGCTGTAGAAGAGAATCCCAAGAATTGTGAAAATTCCAAATAACCCTGATACAATCATCCTTTCTAAAATCATATGTCAGAACTTTTTATTTATTAGAACTTATGATTTGCAGTAACTAATGGTAAGTTACATTTACAAATCTGATAATCCATTATTACTTATTATGTCTTTCACAAAACTGTGCACATATAGAAATCCCCTCAAACACGCCAATTAGGGTGCATCTACACTGCAAATTACGTAGATTATTTTGAATTAATTTCAAAATAGAGCGCTATTCCAAAAAGTCTCTTAATCCTCGTGGAATAATGTTTACAGGGACGTCGGAATAGCGTGCCTGTTATTTCAAAAGCTATTTCAAAATAACGGGCATGTGGTCAAGATGTGGAAAATGCTATTTCAGAATACCAGAAGTATCCCGAAAAAGTGCTGCTGTCTAGATGTATCCTTAAAGAATAAATGGTTTAAAAATATTCATAATCCCCAAAGAAGAAAGTCAGAGCCATGAATGCACACATCTTTCCCAACAAATCTCATTCTCTTTAGCATTGCTTATCCTTTGCTTTTGTTCTTTGCTATGTATTGGCCAGTCACTTGGAAAGAGTACCCTATATGAGGCCTCTCACTGCATAAATGGCACTCTGAGGTATATCTGCTGTGCAATACTCTCTCTCTCTCTCTCTCTCTCTTTCTCTCTCTGTATGTATATATATACATCATACAGCTTTCAGTTTGTGTATGGTAGCTCATGCTTCTTTTGTTTTGTTTCCTAAGTTTGCTATATCTAGATATCTACTAATATGTACTTTGTACATAAGTGGGCTAAGCTGGGTCTGTCAAGTCACCCATAACTATGGTATTTTACCTGCTTACTATCCAAAGCATTATCTTTATGTTCATTAATCACTATCCAGTTGGTAATAATGATTTGCATTAACACTTAACTGAACAAGACAGGAAACAAAAAGTAAGACCCACCAAAAACCACTCTCAACCTTGGAGTCCCAAGAACCATCTTTAATAGCTCAAATTATGAAAAAAAGAAAAAGAAACAGCCCAAAACTCAGGCATTCCTTCTCTCCATTTCACCGTGGGCTGGCTGGCATGTGAGCATTTAGAGAAAGGCCTTCCTAGGTTACATAGGGTAACGAGAATTGTTTGGTAAGCAATCTCACATGTTTAACTCTTGCTGGTCTTGGATAAAGCCTTGTATTAGAAACATTATTTTATTTTCCTAAATGGGATTTTTCCCTGAGACTCAAAGAGACAGTAAATTCTAACATAATAGCCATAGAAAAGAGTTATAATGATCTAGCTGTGTGAGGTTTGTGATAGAGTTAATTTTCAAATCATAACTTATATTCACTGACAGAGAATCATTCTGACATGAATTATACATAAAGAGAAGATACAGTAATTCCTCATTTAACACTATAGATTTGTTTCAGAAAATGATCATGTTAAGTGAAAATGTGTTATTTTTCCATTGAAAATAATGGAAAAGGTGGGAGTTGCATTTCAAGTGGTGGTGTCTGTTGGGACCAGGACATAAGATTGGGGGAGAAAGGGGACTGGATTACAGCAGGAAGGGGAGGTGTTTGGCTCTGGGGAAGGGAAGGGGAGGAGAGGGAAGGGGGATTGGGTTGGGAGTATGCCCCTGTGATGGGTCTGCCGGGACCCACACTGTGTCTGGCAAGGGGAGGTTGCCAGAGAATGGCGCGGCAAGCAGCGAACCCTCCGCCGCTTTGCAGGGAGGTGGGGGAAGCCCTGCGCAGCCGCCGGCAACAGGCCAGCTGGGGAAATCGTGTTATTCCAGGGACGGTCGTGTAATTCAAAAAACGTTCCTTAAAAAAAAATCGTGCTATTGTGAAAACGTGTTAAGCGGTCATGTTAAATGAGGAATTACTCTACGTAAATGAAGGGAGGGGGAGTAATATTTTGCTAAAGCACAAAGGATAACATTCTTCTTTGTGATACATTACACTGTGTTTGTTAATAAGGCAATCTTAATACCAAAACTATTTTTAATTGTAAGATACAGTATTGTAGGCAAAAATAGCAAATTAATAAACTAAGCATTAATGAGGAAGATGTTCTTTAATAGAATAGCATTTCATATCAAGATAATATGCTCTGTGTGTATGTACAACATTGTACTGTACAGATAACAAAGTCATTCTAGTTTAATCTCATTTTTCACGTACAGTTTTGAAAGTGTCATTTTGACTAATTAAATCTGACACTTAAGATATGGTATGTTAGCTTCTGAGGTGCCTGCCAGGGATCTTCAGTGCTGTCATGCATCATGTGGATTTCAGCCAACAGAGGAATACTTGTTTCTGGTCACTTATCATTGAAGCTTTCACTGTAAGTAAAGGAAAACAACTGCTAAAGTACACAGCACTCTGTATGAAATGAAATATTGAGATGGGGAAAAGAATCTATTTCTACTGAAAAAATGTCTAATTTATAAGTTTATTTTATTAACAAAGAAAACCTATAAATAAAGCTTTATTGTTTAGCAATCTTGGAATATAAAAAGTGCACTTCAGATGTAAATAAACTGATTTATTTTATTCAAAGTTAGAACATTATGTAACCTAACTTTAAAAATTTGGGCAAAAAGCATTATTCTTAGATTCTACAGAGCTAGGTGCACTAAAATACTGATCAACTGATTTAATAAATAAATGTTGGCGTTTTCTAATGGGACATAGTCAAGATTGCTAAACGTACATGAAGACCTATATGTTTACCTCTGGGGACTTTTGCAAGACTCAGATTTATTTCTGGGCTTTGAAAAAGGTGAAAGGGCAGGAAGAAGTATCTGGATTTGGAGGGGTGGGTAGTTGGGCTTTAATAGTTCACATGGATACTGGGATAAAGTGTTGCTTAGTGACATGATTATGATATGTTTTCATATTGGTGTCTTCTTGGTCAAGTTTGTAACTTTTATATTACACATTTGCCTAGAGCACAGATGGGCATGAGTCTCAGGTTCGATAAATAAATAACAGCTTTAGTTTGTTTTGCTGATTCACAGGTCCTACAAAAAGTGGAAACATGGACAAATCACTAAGGAGGAGTACAAAAGAAATAGTACAAGGATGGGGATAAAATCAGAAAGTCAAAGGCCCAAAATGAATTACACCAAGCAAGAAACATAAACAGCAATAAGAAGAGGTTCTCTAAATACATTAGGAGCAAAAAAAATGCCAAGGAAAAGTGTTGGTCATCTATTAGTAGAGAAGCAGAGTTAATAACTGATTATGTTAATAGGCAGCAGGTTTAAAACAAAGGGAAGTTTTTCCTCACTCAGTGCATAGACAACCTGTGGAACTCCTTGCCAGAGGATGCGGTGAAGGCTAGAACTTTTAACAGGGTTCAAAAAAGATCTAGATAGATTCCTGGAGGTTAAGTTAATCAATGGCTGTTATCCAGGATGGGTAGGAATGGTATCCCTAGCCTCTGTTTCTCTGGGGCTGTGTCCAGACTCGGGGGTTTTTTCGGGAAAAGTAGCCTTTTTCTGAAAAAACTTCCCCTGCATCCAGACTCAAGCCACGTTCTTTCGAAATTAAATCGAAAGAACGCGGCTTTTCTTTCGATGGCGGTAAACCTCATTTCACGAGGAAGAACGCCTTCTTTCGAAAGTTCCTCTTTCGAAAGAAGGCGTTCTTCAATGAAAATAGGGCTTCTTCAAAAGAGAGCATCCAGACTCACTGGATGCTTTCTTTCGAAAAAGCAAGCCGCTTTTTCGAAAGTTCAACGTGCAGTCTAGACGCTCTCTTTCGAAAGAGGCTCTTTCGAAAGTATCTTTCGAAAGCGCCTCTTTCAAAAGAGGCTTGCAGTCTAGACTCAGCCTGGAAGTGGGTGACAAGAGAGGGATCACATGAGGATTACCTGTTGTGATCCCGCCTTCTGGGGCATCTCGTATTGGCCACTGTCAGCAGACAGGATACTGGGCTAGGTGGACCTTTGGTCTGACCCAGTATGGCCGTTCTTATGTCATGAAGGCAGAAGTGTTAAATGCCTATTTTGCTTCAGGTACACAAAAAAGATTGCTGATAACTAGATGCTCAATACACTTACTAATAACAGTAAGGGGAGGAACACAGGCCAAAGCAGGGAAAGCACAAGTTAAACTGGATATATTCAAGTTGTCATGGCCTGCTGACATTCATCCTGTTGGGTACTTAAGGAACTAAAAGAAGCAATCTGAGAACTGTTATCATTTACGTTGGAGGATGGGTGGATGGGGTCCCAGAGGACTAGAAAAAGACAAATATAGGACCTATCTTTAAAAGATAGGACAAAGAGGAATGATAGACCAGTCAGCCAAATTTAAATACGTGGAAAGATTGTGGAACAAATGATTAAACAACCAGTTTGTAAGTACTTAGAGCAGGGATAGGGAAACTAAGGCCTGGGGACCGGATGCTGCCCCTCGGCTTGCCTGAATCTGGCCCTCAAGGCTCCCCCCCCAACACTGGGGAGCCCTCACTGGTGCTCCAGCCCCCCATATCCCCATGGGGCAGGAACACACAAAATCTGTTAGCCTGGCCCCACTAGGCTCTCATGTGCAAAAGGAATGTGGGGAGTGTCCTTCTGCTTCTGAGTCAGGGGCCACATCAGTGAGGAATTCCTTTTGGCTTCTCATTTGTGTGTGACCCCCAACTCATTTTTCTCTGGGTCAGTGACCCCCAACCTGAAAAAGGTTCCCCACCTCTGATTTAGAGGATAAAAGAGTTATTAAGAATAGCCAGATTGGATTTGTCAAGAACATATCATGCCAAACCAACATCATTATCTTCTTTCTCAGAGTTGCTGGCCTAATGGATAGGCAGGAAGCAGTACATACGATATACCTTCATTTCAGTAATGCTTTTGATACAATCCCACATGAAATTCTAATAAGTAAACTGGAGGAATGTGGTCTAGATGAAATCACCATAAGATTGGTGCACAACTTATTGAAAGACTACTCAAAGAATAGGTATCAACAGTTCATTGTCAGACTGGGAGGGCATACCTAGAGGAGTCCTAAAGGGGTCAGTCCTGAGTCCAGTACTATTCAGTATTTTCAATAATAAGCTGGATAATGGAGTCATGGAGAGTATACATGTATAATTTGTAGATGACACCAAGATAGGAAGGGTGGCAAACACTTGGACAACAAGAATAGAATTCAAAACAACCTAGAAAAACTAGAGAATTAACAACAAATTAAAATGAACATGATGAAATTCAATAAAGACAAGTGCAAAGTACTTGGGAAGGAAAAATTAAGAACATAACTACAAAATGGGGAATAGTTGGCTTGGTTAGGTATTGGTACTGCTGAAAAAGATCTGGGGGTTATACAGGATCATAAATTGAATGTGAGTCAGTGATTTGATGCAGTTGTGAAATAGCTAATATCATTTTGGGTTGTATTAACAAGTGTGTTGTATGTGAAACACCGGAAACACCTGATCTTTTCAGCAGTGGTGAAGCCTGGGAGTACTTTGTCCAGTTCTAGGTGTCATACTTGTGGGAAAATATGGACAAATTGGAGAGAGTCCAGAGGAGAGCAACAAAAATGAGAAAAGGTTTAGAAAAGTTGATCTGTGAGGAAAGGTCAAAAAAATTGGGTCTCTTTACTCTTGAGAAAAGAAAACTAAATACATAGCAGTCTTCAAATATGTTAAAATCTGTGTAAAGAGAACAGAGATTAATTGTTCTCCATGTCCACTGAAAGTAAGACAAGATGTAATGGAATTACTCTGCAGCAACGGAGATTTAGTTTACATAATCTAAAGGTAGATAAGCTCTATACTAGTCTTCCAAGAAAGGCTGCAGAGCCCCCCCCCCCCCCATGTAGGTTTTTAAGAACAGGTTAGTTAGACTAATACCTGTCAGGGATGGTCTAGGTTTACCAGTAAGGCCCTGTCTCTGAGCAGAGAGCTGAACTTGATGACCTCTCAAGGTCTTTTTTACTCCTACATTTCTGTGATTCTTCACGGATCTCATCTCATCCCTTTCCCCTCGGACTACTTGCTCTGTTCTTGTGAATGTCTAAACTGAATTCATGTATAATTCAGTACCCTGCCTGTTACAACCACTGTAAGGGTATGTCTACACTGCCACCCTAGTTCAAACTAGGGTGGCTAATGTAGGCATTTGAGCTTGCAAATGAAGCCCAGGATTTAAATATCCCGGGCTTCATTTGCATGTTCCCGGACACCGCCATTTTTAAATGCCCCGTAGTTCGAACTACCTGCCAGCGGCTACACACGGCACGGACTAGGTAGTTCGAATTAAAGCTCCTAATTCGAACTACCGTTTATTCCTCCTGCAAGGAGGTTTAATGGTAGTTCGAATTAGGAGCTTTAATTCGAACTACCTAGTCTGTGCCGCGTGTAGCCGCGGGCAGGTAGTTCGAACTACGGGGTATTTAAAAATGGCGGTGTCCGGGAACATGCAAATGAAGCCCGGGATATTTAAATCCTGGGCTTCATTTGCAAGTTCAAATGCCTACATTAGCCACCCTAGTTCGAATTTGAGTGGCAGTACCATAATTGCCTATCTTGAATCTCTGTACAGGCTTCCTCTTTTCTCTTGCTGTCCTTTCACATGTCTCATTTACAAAGCTATATAACTCTAACTCTGATTACATCTTTGGCCTAATCTCTTCATACATTCCATCCTACTCCATTTATTCTACCCACATCTCTTCCACCTCTTACTTCACATGTTTTTCATGCTGCCTTTTATGCTTGGAACAGCATCTCATTTAAATCATGTCTAGCTCCTTCCTTCTACAAAAACACACCTGTTCAAGTAAGCATTACAGCTATAACTGCCATGCACTGTTCTGTATTTGTGCTGTTTTACTTTGTAATAGCTTGCAACTTCAAAATTGAAAGCCCTTAGGAATGGGATTTACCAGTATGGCTCAGTTTAGCTACTGTACAGTGTCCATGTTTGTAGCTTTAGAGAAGTAAATAATAGTAATAATAAATATCAAGTATCATGGGCATCTGGTAGCCTAGGTGGGGGAAGGCTTTGCCTTCCCATCACCAGGCATGGCCCTGCCCACACTCTGCCCCCCAAAACCCTACAGCAGGTATTCTGGGTTCAGAGTGTTGCTGCCCCCAGTGCCCGCCCTATGGAGACCAAAAAGGCTGGAGCCACACGGCCTCCTCCCTCCCCAGTGCTCTGGGGGCTGGGGTGTGCACGCACTCATCCTCTTCCCATCTCTTCCCCTCCGTATGGGGGGAGAGAGGGTGTTCAGCGTGCTGCCCCGCCTCCTCCCTTCCCCATGGCTGCACCAATCACCCATGTCAAGCATGTCCTTTCTAAGGATAATAATATTTACATATGTTTACTGGAAAGCTCTGGTTGAGATCCTCAAGTGAACAGGAAAATAGAGGGGGGCCTGTCACAATGTGGTTCACACAATTGGAAATTTTCACTAAATTAGTATTGGATCTATTTAGAGAAATTACATTAAGATGAAATACTTCCATGATGAATCCATTAGCAAAGAAGCTGAACATTCACACAATAAGAGAGGTATTCCAGTAACTCCCATCTGTACAGACAGTTAGGACCCTAAGCACCGACTAATGCACTAGGGAAAATGGAAGTTAAGAAAGAAGAAGTAAAACTGCTATGATCAAAGACCACAAGCCTTCATCTGACTGAACCAAGTCTATTTATATACATTGGGGAGAAGGTGAAGGAAGTGAAATACTTATCTGTTTTGAACACCAGGCAGAATGTATCAATAAGCCAGTTTAAAATGGAGAGGTCTGTTCTGCCATTGATATTTAATGGTGCTCATGTATGTTACTCACACAAGATTTAATTCAATATAACCATATACATTCACAAACGTTGATGAAAGAATAGACCTTCAGAGAATCTTGATTTTAAGATATAGTATTTATAGGTAATTCAGGAAAGTTACTTTTTTAAGTATACTCTTAATCCATTTTTGTATAGTTTTCTAAAAGATAATTTAATGTAGACTTAGCTTTCAACAGCAGTTGGTTTCTTCTGCATTATGAGTAGAGATCCATGGTCTTGGGACCAGGATCAGAGTTCTCTAGAAGTAGTTTCCATGTGTTTGTTCCCTCTCAGAATTGGAGATGTGATGAAAGATTATATAAGGTGATGCAGTTTCACCTCCACTCTAATTCCTTGACTTCTCTTTCAAAGGATTCATGCTCCTTTTCCTTTACATCCATTTTACCTCCAGCATAGTTCGTTTATTGCAATTATTTTCTATTTGTTATTTCATATAGACAGATGGACTAGTCTTTTGCCACTATGTAGTATTAGTAAGGCCCTCATTATTTATGTGGCTGAGCTACATTGAATTCTGTGACTGTGAATTGATTTAAAAAATCATTAGGTAATGTGCTGTTTTATTGAAATATGCACAACAAATTGAAAATCTAACTAATGTCTTTTATATTTTCCTTTGTATCAAAATAGTGCCTCCTGGCATTTTTACAATGGGCTAATCCCAGAAAGATATGTTTAATGACAGTTTTTTTTTCTCCTCCTGTGGGTGTAAATTGAATTAGAAATTGTACAGACTGTAATCAGAAGTTTTGGAGGAGTGAAGAGGTCCTCGTTAAATTCAGAAGTCGACACCTCATTGAATTGCATAGAGTTGAGTCTGCACCTCATAGATTTAGAAGTTCAGAAGTTCACACTTCTGTGTGATGATGGAGAGGGCGAAGCTCACACTTACTGTTTTTATTTCTTGGAAACAGTTTTCTGTCTTGCAAGACTATGGAATGAAGTGCAGGGAGCTCTAGAGCTTTTGTATGGCACCTCCTGCATAACTCCCCATGAACCCACAAACTCTGTGTCCTCTTCTGCCACTATCTGCTTCAGTTCACTCACACTTCTCCAATTGACATACAGTCTCCTCTTTAAGGGATAAGGCTCGAAACTGTGTCTCTGATGCCTTCCACCTTATCCCTTTAATGGGAGAAATTTAGAAGCAAACACAGGAAATGTACTGAATTCCTCTTCCTATGTAACTTGCAGAACAAAAGAAACAGATTGAGACAAGGAAGATGGAAAGAAAAAATAATGGCAGGCAGGAGGCTCAGGAACAGAAGGAAGCATTACTTTAGTGGATTTAGTTGGCAGTTTGGCAACATGATAAAATTTGCAGCCATCTGCACAGCCACATAATTTTGTTATACACTGCGCCCCTGCTGTATGTTTGTGTATCTAGCTAGTTACATTAGTAGTTACTAAATAACTCCATGCTGTTGCATAGACTGTTTAATTATTATATTCTACTTCCCAGTTCTGGGTGGTGGATCTATAAAACAGATCCAAGCAGGGAATCAATCACCATGCTTGTTTAACAATGAAAGGTCTTCCTATGGACAACCCTGTGCTATGAGAAAGATATGATCCATATCCCAAAGTACATATTATCTAGCAGCTTAGTGTAGATTCAGGCATATATATTTAAACAGATGCATATATGTATTTGAACTGATAAATGAATCGTTGAAGCACTCTAGATGGTGATGCTACTGAACCCAAATAAAGTTGGCCAAGATTTTCAATTTACCTTCATTTTTGTCTGTTCAACTTTAGATCCTTATGGATATGTCTACACTAGCCCCCTAGTTCGAACTAGGGAGGCTAATGTAGACATTCGAAGTTTAAATATCCTGGGCTTTATTTGCATCTTCCCATCCGGGTGCCATTTTTAAATCCCCCTAGTCCAAACTAACTGCCCACGGCTACACGCGGCAGTCAAATGTTAACTCGAACTAAGTCCGAGGTGTAACAGTTGAACTAAGGACTTAGTTCGAGTTAATGTTTGACTGCCGCGTGTAGCGTGGGCAGTTAGTTCGGACTAAGGGGATTTAAAAATGGCGCCCGGACGGGAAGATGCAAATAAAGCCCGGGATATTTAAATCCCTAGCTTCATTTGCAACTTCGAATGTCTACATTAGCCTCCCTAGTTCGTGTCGCGAGAATCACAGGTCCGATGATAAATACCCAAGGGGGGAAGGACAGAACCAGGTGGACAGTTTTATCAAATAAAAAATATTTATTTATGACAATGGTGAATTTATAGTATTTATTGTAAGATTTTTAATAGACAGTGTTAATAATGGATTTACAGTATTTATTATATTTATTCTATGGCTTCTAGTAAAACGTGTCAGAGATATAAGGATGGGAATGGCAAGGGGAATAGTCTCTAATCTTAAAATATCCAGCTACAGTAATTAAATAACAGTGATAATTACAAACTCTTATGTACTACCCAAAAACAACTACAACACTAAGCTTATACAACAAGAAAAAATCAAATCATACATACCAACTTACACAGCACACGGAACATTTCACAGATATCGGTTCGGTTGCGAAGGCCTTGGTTACGCCCGAGAGTCGGGGGAGGTGGCTGGTCGGTTGATCAGGCCAGCAGCACTTTGAAGTATACGAGAAGGCACACGCACGGTGGTACGTGTGTTGCGAAGACCTCCTAGAGCAAACTGTGCCATGGGTATTTATCCCCAAATCTGCACATCGCTTTCCCGCGCTTGCATATTACCATATATGGCCCAATGGTCACCAAGTGGGGGGTCTGTGTCCCAGGGGTTGGGCCGAAACTGTGCAGGTTTCATGCGCCAAGGTGACGGGTGGGAGAGTCTGAGGCTATTTTCCCCTTTTCACACCTTTCCTTTTTCTAAAGGCAATGGTATGCAGGAAGGGTGTGGCCGGTTTCTCTCAAGGAGTATTGCAGAACATGAGCGGCCTGGCCAAACTTTTTTACTGGGGGGGGGGGGGCAGTTTCTTTTCTCTAACAGTTAGAACTAGGGGGCTAGTGTAGACATACCCTAAGTGACTTGGTTTTCATGAATTCTTGAGTGTCCAATTTCTGCAAATGTCTTAAGTTGGCACAACAAAGTTAAACCATGCAAAATCATATACACTGTCAGGCACCTTGGTTATCACCTTTAGGGGCTGTCTGTACTAGGAAATTATTTTGAAATAAGTTATTTTGAAATAATAACTATTTTGAAATAGTGTGTCCACACTACAAGGAAGCCTTGAAATTAGTCTGAGGCAGGTTCCCTTATTGTTGACACGCTACCTCCACTTAGAACCCCAGGAATCATGGAGACTAATTATTTTGAATGACTCTGGGAAGTTGTTATTTTGGAATAGCAACAGTAAAGCATCCCTGCTACCGCTATTCCAAAATAACCATTTCATAATAAGCATACTCCTGGAATGCAGGAGTTATTATTTCAAAATAACCAGCCCGTGATTTTGAAATAAGAGGCTTGGTAGTGTGGATGCTCAGCTTGATATTTTGAAATAAGGGGAGTTATTTCAAAATAGCTCCCTACTGTAGACCAGGGTTCAGAGTATAATCCATGGCACATCTTAAATGATCATTTTCCTCAGATAGTTGTGTCATAAGACACTCTCCATTATCCCCTATTGTTCGGGGGGGAGAGGGGGGACAGCAAAGAGATAGAGATGAGAGTTCTACCTTAATGGTACTAATGTATCCTTAACCTTGTGAGGCACTCTAATTCTGTTGTGATGAACACTATAAAATACATATAAATAAATAAAATATAACTCAAAATATGGGTTAGAAAATGAAAACATTTTAACAATAATTATTATAGCAAGTCTATAAATATTAGGTATTAAGTTTCAATTCACTATGCATAAAAATAGCAGAGAGGTTTAATGTCCCTAGTTTGAGATTAAAATAAAAATACTAATCTTAACTAAAGAATTGGTATAATGTCACACTGGATCTTTTATATTAAATAAATAGTCATCTTTGTCATTCAGTATGTTAAATTTTTCCATGTGAACTTTTTGTATTAACAATGAGCAGTCTTGTGGCATCTTAGAGATGAAGAAAAATATATAGTATTGTGAAAGTGCCACAGGACTACTCATTTTTAAAGTTACAAACTAACATAGCTACTCCACTGAGACTTTTTATATTAGATCAATGTTAAATGTAAAACTGTTTTAGTAGATCTTAGAGATACATAAGGAAGAAAATAATCACAGGTTAGAGTTCGGGCAAATGCTATTGCAAAATGTGACCTAAATACAAATCCACTATCGGAATAAGTGTAACTATGGAATAAGTGTAATCATTTACTCTACAATTATAAATTCACATAGCTATTTTATATTAATTAAGTTGAATTGGATAAGACCTGAAAGTTATTCAAATGCAGTTTAAGAAGAAACAGACAAATGAGAGAATCATTAACATTTGTCTCTTTGGCTTTGCCCTGTTATGGAAAAATGGCCACTCCTATGTTTGGGAGGATTATGATGTCTACCTTTTACACTTCTAAAAATTAATTACTGGGAGTTGCACAGAGACAATGCCCAGGAAAGGACAAACCTTCATTTCAGGTGCCTTAGAACAGATGGTTGTGGGTGTCAGGCATTTTCAAAACAAGTTTTCTTTGTTTCGGGGCAAGTTGCAGCAGGAACAGAAAAATACAAAGATATCCTATAATCACCACTTTGCACTTCAAAAAGTGAATAGTCAGATTAATAGGATTTAGAGATCCTCTCTTTTAATTCTAACATGGTCAAACTGTTGATACTACTTTTATACTATGATTTTATTAAGAAGTGGTAGCATAATAATTCTAGTCTGGGAGGAATAGGTGACAGACACTATTAAGCCTCTGGGCTCTATTCTGCCCCAATATATGCACTGCTTAGATCTTGCATTCAGGTAATTTACCTGGAAGAGGGTGGAGTGTGGTTTTCACAACTTATTTATCAAATAATCTTTTCTGCCTTGAAAAAAAGAGAATTTCTGACCTGCTACCAAGTATGGATATGCATGCTAAGGTTCTTAGGTACCCATCCCATGGTGTTATAATAACCTGAATAGGAGAGAGTGAATAAATTAGATTAATTTAGTGTATTCGCTTTAAATTTGCTGAAATGTAGTTTATACTTCCCCTCCCCACTTCCAGAGCACAAAACTCAAGATCTAACTAACTTTGGTGCTTTAACTAATATAAGCTTTGTATAAAAATTAACTTTGCCTGAATAATTTCTTAAATATATATAAGAAATATTATATCTGCTTTGGGTACATTCATCCAGTCTGTTGCTGTGACCAGTATAATGGGGAAAGGAGAAAACTCAATCAGCATTAACATTGAGTCACCCACTATGTCTTGTATATTACATCAAGACGCTGAGAATAAAGTCCAGAGTATCTTTTCTGTAAAACTTCCTTTACAGCTTCCATGGATTGAGGAACTTACGGGTGTTTTGCAACAGCAGCTCCTTTGGGATGGAGAGGTGCAAGCTGATTTTCATCATTTGGCACATGAAAAATTCAGAGTGTAGTTACTTATAAGCAAATGGAGTTCTCTAAAATAATGGTTACCAATCTTTTCACTAGTGTGGACCCCCAGTCACTCCTCAAAACCATTTGTGGACCCCCAATTAGCCCCCCAAACTGTTTGCAGACCCCCATCAAAGCCAATTATAACCACAATTCTAGTAGTCAGCAGAGTATTTTCTCACTTTAAGTTTACTTATATCTGTTTGATTAGACATTCCACTTGTGGATGCTTCACTCTGCTCATCACTCTCCTTTCTCTTCAGCGTGCCTGATTTCAGCCACAGATCCATGTTGAATGTGTGGCTAACATTTTTATGCTTCTAACCGTTGTGATCGTTTTGTCACACAAAGGCATCACAACATAATTTCACTGCTCTGCAGCCAAAATGCTTCTAAAATAAATGTAGTCAAACTTTACTAATTCTGGGTCACTGAGAACGAAAATGATGCTTAAAATTGTTGATTGGCTCTAGTTTTCAAGATATGCTATTGGGTCAGTATATACGACCCTTGACTTGCAAATGGCAGAGGATAAGTGAGTTATAAAGGGAAGGGTTCTCAATTTAAACCAGAAATGACTAAAATACATCTTTGACTGGATCTATGAATAAATCTATGACTGGGTTTGGACAGTACTTGCTTTTTAGGCAAAACAATCAATGATGCAATCTGAAGCTGGTATTGCGTCATACATTATATGAATTGCATCATGTTATTCCTAGAAGTCATGGATGATGCAATCATAACAAAGCTTACATCACTCTGCTGAACAAATTGCCCTATATCAGCTCTAGAAATTATACAGTGTTGTGCTCTCTTATTTGTCAGTGTTTGATTTTGCAAGGGGATACATTTCTGTTTAGCCAAAGTGAGCAGAGATGCCTCGTACTTGTGTGAACAGTGCAGATAACTTCTGCTATGTTTGTGGTGAACTGACTTTTGCATCACAAAAGCGCAGTATAACCACTGTGGTTAAGAAAGCCTATCACCTATTTTGGCTGCAAAATTGGAGATCAGGACAAGAGGTGGGCCCCACACATATGCTGCAACACTTGTGCAACAAATCTTCGCCAGTGGTTGAACAGGAAAAGGAAATCTATGCCTTTTGCAGTACCAATGATTTGGAGCCAACAGATCATACCAGCAATTGTTACTACTTCATGGTGCCTCCAGTTGGGAAAGGTGTGTCAAAGAAGAAAAAGTGGACTGTGCATTATCCAAACATTCCATCAGCTATACGCCCAGTACCCCACGGAGAAGGACTGCCGGTTTCTGATGCACCAGAATCATTCTCACTTGAGTCAGACAAGGAAGAGGAAGAAGATGAAACTTCTGGTCCTGAACCATCAATGTCACAGGAACCACATTTTCTCCCATCCTCCTCCTCTGAACCACACCTCATAACACAAGGTGAACTGAATGACCTTGTCAGGGATTTGGAACTACCCAAGAGTAAGGCAGAGCTGTTGGGCTCCAGACTACAGCAGTGGAATCTCCTGGCAGGTGATGCTAGGGTTTCCATGTTCCGTGACCGTCAAAAGGATCTTGTCCCATTCTCCTTCATGGAAGGTGATCTTGTAGCCTGCAACAACATCGATGGTGTGATGGCAGCCCTCAACATCGTTCACGATCCAGATGAGTGGAGACTGTTCATTGATTCATCGAAGACGAGTTTTAAAGCTGTTTTGCTGCATACTGGCAATGTTTTGCCATAAATTCCAGTTAGTCATGCAGTCCATATGAAGGAAACCTATGACAACATGAAACAACTTTCGAGGTGCATAAACTATGACCAACATCAGCGGCAGCTTTGTGGCTATTTGAAGGTTGTTGCTCTCTTGCTTGGTCTGCAGACTGGATACACAAAATACTGCTGTTTTCTCTGCAAATGGGATAGTCGTGCAAGAGATTCCCACTACATCAAGATAGATTGGCCACTCCGACAGTCATTGGAGCCTGGGATGAAAAGTGTTCAGCATCCACCACTTGTTGAATCAAGGAAGATTTTGTTACCACCCTTACACATCAAGCTGGGTCTGATGAAGAACTTTGTCAAGGCCATGGACAAAACACAAGCAGCTTTCAAGTACCTCCGTGGAAAATTTCCAAGGTTAAGTGAAGCTAAGATAAAGAAGGTGTCTTCGTTGGTCCTCAGATTCATGAACTTCTTCGAGATGATGCATTTGACCATGCACTGCGTGGCAAGCAAAAGACGGCATGGAAAGCCTTCCAGTTAGTGGCAATAAATTTTCTCGGAAACAACAAGGCAGACAACTACAGGTTGTTGGTGGAAAACCTCCTCAAGGCATACAAAAGCCTTGGTTGCAACATGTCACTAAAGATAAATTTTTTGCACTCTCATCTAGATTTTTTTTCCACCGAACTGCGGAGCAGTGAGCGAGGAGCACAGCTAGCGATTTCACCAGGACATTGCAACAATGAAAAAACGCTATCAGGGCAAATGGAGCCCATCAATGCTTGCAGACGATTGCTGGACAGTGACAAGAGATGCTCCAATAAATGAATACAAGAGACAAGCCAAGAAGCGCCAAGTAGACACTGAATAGGACTAAGCTATGTACTTAATAGTTTTTTGCCTTTTGTTTCATAATAAATTTTATTTATATAACCCTTTTGCTGATTCTTAAAGTGTTACATAAACAGGACAGGTGAAATATTATCATGTAAAGCAACCATAAACACATGAAAAGACCTAGGTTTACAATTTATGATTAAAACTCTACTATCTACACAATATACATAGACGTAAAATGTAAAAACTTAAATATCTTGGCAACAGTAGCCAATCAGTTGTTTTAATTGTCATATTTGAATTCAGCACATCAAAATACATAATAAATAGCACATTTTATCTCTGAAGCAGACAACTGCTAAAAAATTGTAGACCAGTGTTTTCGGACAGCAATTAATAACATTATTGGAAGATATTTAATTTAAAAATAATAATTGATTGTAACATTGCAATTTATTTAAAACTTATTTTCTATAATCATTTTTATTTTTTTTTCTTCACTAATCCCCTGCAATACCCTCATGGACCTCCAGGGGTCCGTGGACCCCAAGTTGTGAACCACTGCTCTAAAAGTATCAGAAGAAGTATAATTTAGTCTCTGTGGCTCCAATTCTTATCTACAGCAGGTAATCACAGGGTGCAGCTGGGCATCGGGGGAATATACAATCCTGGGCCCAGTCCTCAACATAATCTGAAGCAGCCTTAATGCTACCCTAAAGGTCATCACCTGGTAACCCCATGAGGCTGTTCAGGCAGCTGCGGATCACCAGAGCCCAAGAATGCCACCTTTCTTTATCATGATCCATAGGAAGATGACATAGAGCTCTCTGACTTTCCAGGGATCTCCATCCTTACAAGGGAGTATACCTTCCTTCCAGGTACAGAAGTTTTAAATAGAATTTGCAACAGGGATCCCTCAGTTACTTTCAAATAATGCACCTTTCTCCTTTAGGCCTTGTCTAGCATAAGAAAAAAGGTGTTTAAAAAAATCCCAACATGTGAGCTAATATGATTTTAAACTCCATTCAACAGAAAGGATTTAACCATTTTTAAAATGTCATGGTCAATCCATATAGTAGCATATTTTTAAAGGTGTTAAATCCTTTCACACTAGCTTCTAACACATTTTAAACAGCTCTTCATTGAAATGCTTAAATAAAAAGTAGTATCTAAAGAATCAAGTTTACCCACAAAACTGGCACCAGAGAAGAATCCAAGTGGAATTAGCTGAGGCTGTCTCCAAGTAATAAAGAACATAAATCCAGACATTTGGGGAAAAGTGGTGATAACATATATACATCTTTAGAAGATAGATCCAGATTCTTTCCTGGAGAGCTTTCACTCGCTATTGAAAAACAGTGCCAGGATAGACTATACCACACCAATTATGAGTATTCTGCTCCGGGTGCTGACTTTATAGTGGGTATGGAAAAGCCCTTGCAACCATGTTTGACCATCAAGAATCATTTCTTTTTCTTCCTGAAATAATCTCTTGACACGTAAGGCACTGGGACAACTATAGCCTGAGTTTTTTACATTGATGAAGGATGTCATTGCAAATAGATGTCTTAGATTAGAGGCTGTCAGTGTCAGAAAACTTGGCACCAAAACACTCCTGCACAAGCAGAGTTTGAAATGCCTGTCTTTCTCCATCTTGGCTTTTTGAGTAAATTGAGAAGATGATTGACAACCATCATGTCCTTTTCCAGATGTAGGAAGCATAAGAAATGCTGGTTGGTAAGTCACTTTATGTGACTTTTTCTCTTACAGTTTGAATTCTGATTCAAAGTGGTAAAGAGAAACAGAAACCCATTATCAGCTCTCATCATTCTTACCCACCATCCAGAAAGACAAAAACTATTAAAGCCAAAGAAACAAAGAAAAGAGAGAGGAAACAGAAGGTGCATCACAACGGCAGGACTCTTTCAGCAGAAGTGCCCAAGAAGCCATGTGTAATGGGAAATTACTACAGCTAAACAATTTCAAATCTCGTTTGTGGAGAGAATTTTCATTGTTAGAATCTAAAGGTCAAACAATGGCATTGCAAGTCAATAGAAACCACCTCATAATGGCAAAGTACAATGTCAGTGCAGATTTGCTACCATTTAAACAATAAAATCCAACACTTAGTTGCATTAAAATAACATTAAACTTAGGGTGAGATCTCACAAAAGCAAGTGAATTGTGAGTCAAGTATGTTTTCAGCACCTGGCTTCCAAGCCCCTTGGATTTAGACATATATGTCTATTTAGATGGATATGTCACTTTCTTAAGACCTTGTACCACTGCCGGGGTTTTAAATCACTGGAAGAACATGTCAACACTGAGTGGTCTGATCCTTCCTTCTTTCGAATATTTACTATGTGCAGTAGCAATTTTCTTTCTAATGGATAGTAAGGTCAAGGAAAGATAAGTGCTTTTCTCTCAGCAGTGTCCTTGAGCATAGCTCTTGCAATTCTGTGTACTCTATTATCTATATGTATTGGTTAAATACGGAGAATGTGTGTTGTTTTCAGAAGTGCTAAAGAAAAATTGCTATAGAAACCCAATGACTTACACCTTGAACTTGGAAAATGACCATTTGAAGAAATAAAAACAAAAGATTCTTGCAGCAAGATACTTATCCAAGAGCTTGATATCTGCTTGTATGATGACATACACCCATTCTGAGAAGAGAATATAGCAAACTCCTTATACTCAGTGGAAACGAACACAAACACCGGGAAGGTAGCTGCAAAGGCATCATGCTCAGCACCTGGGTGAGGTGTCTGCCCACAGGAATTTTGCTTCATGCCAGGGAGTGTTGCAGCCAGTCCTCCTTAGCTTGCTATAATATTATTGTGATAGAGGCCATGTAAAAGGGAGGAAATAAAGTAGAGAAATGATGGGACCTCAAGTGTTTCCCAGAAGGGAAAAAAATCAACCATACATTGAAAAAAAAATCTCTCCAATCCCAAGCAGTACAGTGTGGAGAAGCCACAAACCAAGCAGCATCAGAGCAGGCTTCCCCATCCACATTGTGGCTCAACAGTTACCTGGAAGACTTCATTATTTTTAACACCGTCTTATCTGGAGTCAAAAGACTTGCATGGTGGGAGAAGAGATTTCAAAATATTTTGGAGACTTTTCATTAGTATCGGACAGTAAAGTATTGTAAAAACAAAACTGTGGTTTCTGACTGCTAAGAAATATTTTCGCTAGTGTTCTGTGGCAGAGTTCAAAACTGAGCATTAAGTCATTCAGTAAGAATGGGGTTAAATGAATGGGTATTTTGAGAAAGCAATCATTGCTTAAAGTTTTTGGTTGCATGGGAGTATGTGTGTAGAGGATGCAGAGATTTATGTGGTTGCAGATCATTTTTAAACTGAGATCTGAATAAAAGAAATAAAAGAAATGTTATTCAGTAGTATGAAAGCCATTTTCCATCTCTTCCGCAGAAGAATGTAGTCTAGCACAGCCTCTTTGTTATTTTCTAGAAATACTGGGCTTTGTTTCTGATGGAGTTATTCTTTCCCATAGTCATCCACAGCCTGATGTAGGGCAATGTCCTCTTCAGCTGGAGTCTTTTTCTCTTGTCACAAAGGACTTATGAAACTACAACGTTCTTCACCAGTGCCAGTTAACAGATTCATGACACAGCCTTGATTTCTTAGCCAGTATAACAGCTCTTCAGTTCTAGTCTTTCAAATTCATAATTTCTAAAGATAAGCAAAAAATCAAAATTTCCATCTCAAAGGACATTTTAATATTTTGACATTTGGCTCAAATTGGGATTAAAAACTTGGTATATTGAAACTGTTCATGGAACAATAAAATCTGTGAATGTTTTGTTATGAGCCAGTTCAGTATAAATCTGCATCTGCCAACGGTTCTGTATTGGTTCGTGCAGTTGTTGTTTGGTCCCTAGTACAATCATTCTTTCCTAAGGGCAAAGCTGCATGGCTGGATTACATCTCCCAGGATGCACCACAGTCATATGGCTCCCATAAGGCACCATGTAGCTCAGAGGGAGACAGCAATGTATTGTGGGAGATGTAGTGTCTGGCCAATAATAGAGAATGAGACCATAAAACACTCTGGCTACATATACACTGCAAGTATTTGTCAGCAGAGAGGTTTTTGCACAAAAACAAGTAGTGTAGACAGGTCCATTTTGCACAAAAATAACTTTTTGCGCAAGATCCCTTATGCCTCAAAAAAGGAGGTATACAGGATCTTGTGCAAAAGGGGGGGGCTTTTGCACAAAACAAACCCATCTACACTGCTTGTTTTTGCGCAAAAACCTCTTGCGCAAAAAGCATCGGCAGAGATATGCAAATTACAGCACGACAAATGCTAATGAGTGCTTCATTAGCGTAGGCTCTGACGACAAATACCTGCAGTGTAGATGTAGCCTATTGGACTACAGCTCCCAGGAGGCACCGTGGCATATAAAATTTATTGTCAGACTGACTTGAAACAAAATGTTTCAATTTGGGTCAAAATGACCTGAAACAAAATATTTTGTTTTGATTTCAGCAAAAGTAAAAATTTCAGTGTTGCAGAAACTGCAAAAAAAAAGTAAAGAAAATTACCAATTAGTTCTAATAATCTGAGTCAATTGACTCCTTTTTATCCTTCTCCCTCACCATACATCCTCTAGAGCAGTGTTTCTTAAACTTTTTAAGACTGAGGAACACCAAACAATGGTTTTTTTTAATGAGGAACACCAAGGATTTTTTGTTGAGCAAAAAAAAAAGGAGGGGGAGGGGAAAAATTATTGAACCCAAAAAAAGAGTTAGGGGGGAAATTTTGGGGGGGGGGGGGGAGGTCGCCTGCCCCTTTAAGGGTGGCCATTTTGAACTCTGTTGTTCTCCGTGGCACATGGAACACAGTTTAAGAAACATTGCTCTTGAGTCTAGACAATTCCTGTAACTTCTTGAACATTTTTAAAATTTGGCATTTTTCTGCATCACCCCCATTAAGACATTAGTTTACACCACGACACACTGTTCCCTGAACTGTCCCTGTCCTTTTCATCTGCCTGTCTCCCAGTCTGTCTAGAATTCTGCAGCTAAAGTAATCATCTGCACTTTCTGCAGCTGTCCAGTTAGTGTGCTGAATAATCATTATCTAAAGTCTTCCATAATTTTTTGCATCTTAGGGAAAACCCATCCTTGGTAATTGTCTTTGATATTACCTATACATTGTGGGCAACACAACAAATGACCAAGTCGAATCCTAAACATATGGCTTAAGAATCGTGAAGGAAGAAAAGGCATTTAATTTTATGAAGTTAGAACACATTTTGGGGTACCTGGAACCCCTAGAAGAGCAACCAGTTTAATCTGAGCAATGGAGTAATATGCTTGCTGAAACAGTACTGAGAATCATACTAAGGAGATTTTAAAATTAATACTGCAGCAGTGCAGATGTGCATACGTGCCCACGAGAGGAAAAGGTGAAAAGAAAGGACATTGTAGATGTAAATAAAGATAACATGGAAGTGTGTACTTAGTGCCAATGAAATTTAATTTGGGACTCATGTCACTGCAGAGAGTTGACTGAAAAATGATACAGTATTTGTGGTGTTAATAAAAAAGGGAAGAGAAATATAGACAAATGTTTCAGAAATTGAACTAAATATAGATATACTCTCACATATTCAGCTTAGCAAAAATGAACTTTCTTGGCATTCAGAAAAATATAAATGGCTTTTTAGGAGCCTGTTGAAACTAGAAGAGGAAAGGAGCAGGTATAAGGGGAGAGACTACAGAGAACACTTCAAACAGAAAGCAAGCAATTTAAAGTAAGCGTGTAGAGGAAATATAATTAAACATTAAGACAAATAGCACAAGGAGAAATGCCGAGAGGATGATAGAGATACTATGGTTGACAAAATATAAGGGTAATTCATATATCTAGTAGAATGTTGCAGAGCTAGTTATGATATACTCTAGTGGACCACATTTTCAAATGTTTACTACAAAAATGCCAAGTGCAAGCCACATGCCTGCTTGTATAAATCAGGTGATAATGCACACAGTTAGCTGATATAGCCTTACTTATGTCCGTTTTTTCTGTGTAAATTGATGTGCAGTCACTTTTGTGAGCACAGTTCACAGTCCACCTCTTCCATTATTTGGTCCACAAAATTAGGATCTTTTGTGTCTTCCTTCAGTAAAGTATACATACTGGTTTATTGTTTAATGTGAGTGCTCTCCCTCTCTCTCTTTTTCCATTATCATTCTTAGGCTCCAGGTATGATCTCAAATTTCCCAAGCCATCCTGTTATGTTCTTATTTTATACTTATAGTCCCCTTACTAAAGGGGCCTCTGGTTTATTCTGAAAAGACCCTGTGTGCTACAATCCAGACTACAATTCCCATGAGCCCTTGGGAAAAAACAGGAAGGAAGGACTCTAGGGAGAGAGGTCTGCTCTCTCCATGTGCTTGAAGAAGAGGCCTAGCAGTCTGGGACTCTGCCTTGGAGTTTGGAACCAGAGGGGGAGCCAGGCTGCTGCCAAGGACATTGACCCAGTGCAGGGGCTGTTGGAGTATAGCTACTGGATGCCTTGTTGGAAAAGTGCTGCCTGGGCCCAAAACTTACTGCCTCATGCTGTGCCTATAGGAAGCAGCCTGCTAACTCCCAGTTCCAACAGGCATCCAGTAGCTACACTCCAACAACCCCTGCATTGGGTCAATGTCCTTGGCAGCAGCCTGGCTCCCCCTCTGGTTCCAAACTCCAAGGCAGAGTCCCAGACTGCTAGGCCTCTTCTTCAAGCACATGGAAAGAGCAGTCCTCTCTCCCTAGAGTCCTTCCTTCCTGTTTTTTCCCAAGGGCTCATGGGAATTGTAGTCTGGATTGCAGCACACAGGGTCTTTTCAGAATAAACCAGAGGCCCCTTTAGTAAGGGGACTACATACTATTCATCTGACCTTTAGCCAACATCTCATACAGCCTTACAAATTTGATGTAAGTTGATTGTCACTGTCTTCTAATGAGCTTATCAGGCACATTGTCATGAATAGAAGAAGAGCTTTCCCTTTTTTGATCTTACAGTATTTTCATTCTTAGTCATCATCTGGAGTAATTGTTCAATGGCAGCAAGAAATTCTGTACAGTTTATTAAATTAGATACTTCACTTGATTGATTGTGGAGATTCAGTATATATACTTGTCTGATGAGATAGTTGGAATTTTTGACATGCATGATTACCACAGCAGATATAATACAGTGAGCATAATTTACAGGTATCTTCATTTCAGAAATTACAAGAAATATTCTGTGAGAAAATATATATACATGAATTATAAGGCAGATTTAAAACATAAAAAAAAAAAGAGTTAAAAATGCAAAAAGTAGTAGGTGAAAGGCCCAAGTGGCAGAATTACAGTTTAGTTGCCTTTGATTTACCTTGCAAATAAAGTATCTTAAGGAGCTTATAATTTCAGAAGTGGACACATTTTGCTGTTAGCACAAGTTGAGGGTAGAAGCAGAGCTAACCCAAAGGTACAGTGTAAACCAGCTTACAATGATCAAGATGGACTCCTATTCACTTATAAAAGTGACTCATGAAATTAATCCGAGAGAAGACAATGATACTAAGATCCAAAATACACAGAGTACACCCTCATTTACAAAATGATGTATCTGACTTCCAAACTCACTCAGCAACAATTTCTTTTTGACAGTTAGCAAGCAAAGAATTACAGCTCATCCATTTCATTTTTTCGCCACAGAGAATTAATTTATGCTTTTATAAACTGCTCTGTTATTGTCAATGCTAACCTTGTGTTTCATAAAAGTTCCTGGAAGAAGGCAGATCAAGATCTTAAGCATTGCCCATATTCTCACTTTCCCAACTGATTGTATAATTTCACTGTTTGTGGTGCTTTATTTGAAGCTTTTTCAAAAGTTAAATACATCCAGTTGTCCCAAAAGCGTGGTGAGCATCTAGTTTATCTCAGGGTGCATCTGCACTGCAATGCTATTTCAGGATACCAGAATACCACAAAATAGCTATCCCATGTCTTCACAGCAATCCTGTTATTTCAGGATCACTATTCCAACATCCCTGTAAACCTCATTCTACAAGGAGTAAGGGACGTTTTGGAATAGTGTTTTATTTCAAAATTTGGTGCTGTGTAGACAGCACCAAATGATGAAGTAAGCTATTTTGATATAGCATCAAAATAAGATACACAATTCATGTAGCTCATATTGCGTACCTTATTTCAAGTTATGGTTCAGTGTAGATGCACCCTACAACACCAGATTTGTAATGTGTTAGCAAATGGTTTCACTTCTGTAGCTGTTGAGAGAGCCCCATTTCCCACGGCCCAACACTATTTTCTCTATATCTAAAATATTGTTGTACCTCGACTAAAGGAATTAGAATACAAATCAAGGGAAGAAAAGAGAGCAATTGCAAATGATTCTACAAAATATTTTTCCTTCAATATTTTGGAATGTATAAAATATTGAAAATACATCAAGCAAGTCATGCTGATGCTACAATACAACATTGGTACTCATTATTTAATCAGTGCTGCATATGGTTGTGGTCAGTTCATCAAAGGAAGTAACATTACTGAAATTAAAGATTGAAGCATAAGGATCACCACCTTTCAAAATCAGGCCACTTATTTATGGGACTAAATATGGACACAAGCAGCTAACTTAAGGCTCCCATTTTTAAAAATCTTGGCTGTAGATACCACGCACAAATGATTGTTCTGAGTTTGTTCTTTGCTAATAACCAACTTTCTTTTTCCTCACTAGGGCTTATTTCAAAACGTTTGTCCCTCAGTTCCAAGAGGCAGCTTTTGCGAATGGAAAGCTGTAGGAAACAGTTGGTCTGGAGAAGATGCAGACAGATTCTTACATTCACGTGCATGTGAGCCCCAAGAAGAATTTTTGGAAGTGGGTTGGAATCTTTTTTTTTCCCCCTCTGGAATAGTTTTAATCACCACAGACTTCATTAATTCTATAAAACAAGGACCCCATCTGTCTTATTCTAAACTGAGTATTTGATACCCTTGCAATCCTCTCCTATCACCACCATTTCTTTTTATGGCCACTGGATTAAATTAAAACCTTAGTGTTTAGATGTGATACCGTTTCCCTGTGACAACAATGTCATATGCAATACCTTGTGTCAGAAATCCTTGTCTTTCATGAGTTGTTAAGAAATGAATTTTTTCATACCAGTATTCTGTTGTTCTGAACCTTTGTATATTTTGCTTATCGATTTTCAGGATATCCTAAGAATATATAACATTGCCATATTTTTCAAAAATGTCTAATAGATTATATAATGCCATGTTCTGCCTCTGATATGTGCCTGTATTTATGGTTCTTATTGACATATGTCTGAGTGTGAGTTGCAATATTTAATTACTCACTGCTTTTCAGATGTGTCTTATGTCGGCATGGGAATATTTTTTTAATATTTCAGTTGAAAACTCATCCTGCGTTGAATTCAGTGTCTTTATGTTCTAGTTTACTTCAGGTAATACAATTTAAGGTGGCTTTCTAATTGATATTCATTGCTGTTACCAAGAAAGGTCTATTGCTTTAGCATCAAATGCTCAAGTAACCAGTTGTATAAATTAAGGTAACAAAATAGAGCTCCTGCATAGACCTATATAACTCTGTCAAGTAATGTAAATACAATTAATGAAACAGGCCTTTAGCAAGGAATTATTGGAGTCTTTGAAGGCAACAAGCAATAATTCAGGGGATCAGATTTCTTTAACCTAAGACTTGCAGATACATTCAGCATATATATTTAAAGAATTGATGAACAGACATAATGGAATGCATCCGTTTTTTTCTAGTGCTGTAATGATAAATGAAGAATTCCAGCTACTCATCTTCTCCTTCTTGTGATATATTAGAGCAGGCCATATATAGCTGACTCTTCTGGTGTCACTTCCCAAATTAAGTTGTAGACAGACATGGGTACTTTCCAGGATTGAATAAAATAAAATGTTGTTATAAATGGCATACAGAAAAAGTACCTTCTGCTAAATGTTAGGGAACTGGACTGATGAGCTATGACGAAGACATATTAGTGAAAAGTAATATATCACTGTTTCTGCTAATGTTATTAAATCTGTATACAACTTTTAATTGATTTGCAATATTACCAGAATTTTCATGTAACTTGGGATTTTTAAAGAAAAATATTGTTTACTAGAATCACTGTGTCCAAGGTTACATGTATGATCCTTATAAATGAAATTTTCATAATGAATACATTCTGTTAGTCTAGTTTCCCTGAGAAACTACCAACCTTCTAGCAAATTCTCTTTTTTTTAAATGACTTTATGCTACCAATGTCTTAGTCATTTAAGAGTTAAAGATCAAGCTGAAGTCAAAACATAGATCTTATTCCAAGTCTAAAGGAAAAAGAGCAGACTGATTTTGTCTCCTTATCCAGTCCCTTATAACTGATTCATAAAGGAGCTATAAACAACCTTCAAAGGGTTGAGGGCAAACTCCTCCCACACAGGTACTACATTATGCTGCTGTAGGCAGAACCAAAGCCCTTTGCTATGCTAAGCTAAGCAGGGTTGTTATTAAATATGTCTTTGTTATTCATGCATCTTAGCTGTGGGTGAACAAAATTTACATTAATCTATACATTGAGACAACCGTAAACCTGCACTTCCAAGGTATACATCAGAATTACATATACCAAGAATATTTTCATATATTCTAAGGTTGGGAGCAGCTATAGAAAGACTAGTTTTTTGCTTTATCTCTGACAGGAAATATTTCAAATGTTTCTTTTCTAGTCATGCACAGTAACATCAGCAGCTTGTATACCATGATGTATCTTCACTGTGTTTATTGACTTAGGGACTCTGTGATGAGATCTACTTCTTTAAGAAGATTTGGAAGGTTCACTCAAGAATATCCATCCTTAACATCAATACTATGTATTTTGGATATCAGACTACTCTAGCATTGTGGTCTTTGTGCTCCAGAGCTCTCAAAAGGCACCACTCCTAACCAATCATTTGACATGTTCAAATTCACTAATATTTGTGGCTGTTTAATTGCTTAGGTGAAATGAATTGATGATTTTGGTCCAGTTCCTCATTGGTCAAATGACATTGTTGGCATTATTATTTGCAATGTAATCAGAGAGTCCATGGATTAAAAGGATGATAGAGCTTTACTATTCTAATCTGTAGCCCCTCAAAATCACAATCAAGGCAGGTTGTCCTCCATTGAGAGAAAAATGCTGCTTGGATAAATGGGTAATTTTGCGATCCAGATCTAACATTTTGAAATTTGCATTTTTTTTTAAGTACGGTATTCTAATCCTAGGTGGTATGAACATTTGCTTTTCCCCATCTGTAAAATAGAAATATTAACTTCATTTGAAAAGCTCTGTGAGATCTAGTGATGAAGAGCACTCTATAAGAACTATGTGGTACAGTTATTAATAATTCCAGAGCAGTGCTCATCAAGCTGTGATCCATGAACTACGAACCATCTATAGTTCCCAATCTGATCATTCACAGAATGATATATTTTGAAAAATAGGCACTGAGAGAATTGGTGTTTTGGGAGGAATGGTAGGGACATGGGAGAATTTCTCTTATAAATTGATAAAGCGGGAGACCCTTATGAGAGAGTTTATCTGACCAGTCTTACATTAATAAGTTATTGGTATTTGTTGAGGTAAGTGAATTTATACATATGGTTCTTACCTATTTGCATAGAACTGAGTGTATATTCTAATTATAACATGCCTTGCAACCAGTTTAATGGGAATAAGAGCATCACTCTTTTGTTCTGAATATGTAGTGTTTAAAAAATATAGAAGCTTGACTCAACTATATAACATATGAGAAGCAACTAAAGTGTGTCAATGAACTGCAGCACTAGTTGCTAAATCAGCCCCTGTCCCTCATACTTCCAAAGCTGGAAAGAATAGAATAAGAATAGGTAGCCTGCTTCAAGCAGCACTCTCTAAGACAAGGCCAAAGGGGTAGGAGAGGGCTGCACAAACAGGTAACTCATGAGTAACATTTCCTTCTTATGTGTGTCCCTCTTCTCTCAATTTATCTGGCAATAGCTTTTACCAACAGCAGATATAACAGGCTATCGACACCTCATGGTAGAGGAGGGAAGACCACTCTTCCAGATTTGGAATCTACTGCAGATATCAAGTCCAACCAATAGTTTCAGAGAAATATGAAAGGGGAGTAGCAGATGGGCTCCTTGGAAATATAAAAAGTACTTTGGCCTGACAGACCTGTGAAGAACACACTCTGTAAGAGGTTGATAAAATTTGGACACAGCTTGAGAATGGTTGTAAATTGACAGGATACAGTCCTTTACCTGTTGGGCAAGAGAAGTCTATGACAAAGCAGATGACCAATGAGCAATCTTTCTATAAATATCTACTGTTTCTTTAATTAACATACAATCACTTCCATTAAATCTAAATATTATTTCAAGCTTTTCAAAATGCTAATGAAAAATCCCTTCACTCACTTTTTTTTTTTTAAAGTTTTAGTTTCTGTTCTCTGTAATATTCCAAGGCAGCCTGGCTTTATCCCCACTGACTAACTGTAGCCAGACACAAACCCCATCTTGTTCCCCCCCCGAGAGCAAGAGAAAAGCAGTCAGCCTTTGATGCCCTGGGAACGCAGGTGTGGTGCCTGTCCCTGACTCTACCATAAACAGAAACCAGACAGTAAATGGGCTAGCTGACGACTGGGAGGCCTCCGGTCCCCATGATGGCTAGTATCAGTAATTGACACGCCTGCACTGTCTCAGGAGAGGAATCTTCACCCATCACATACCAGAGGTGCCCATTGTCTGCATCTTCCCAGGTGTGAATTATGCTTTGCACCCTTCGTGGGAAACTTGGTGTTCAAAGCCATTTTTCTTAATTGGCCACTTGAGACCAGGAAGAAGCCCATGTGACCCAAGGGGTATAAAGAGGGTTTAGTTGCCCACCCTATTTGAGCTCCAATCACCTACACCTGCTGGCAGGTATTTATTGTCTCCCGAGGTCCGTGGGACGCCCAACCTCGCCCTACTTCTTCCCGAGGGATTGAGAGAAAGACGCTGGCCACGCCAAGTCTGGAACGCAGGGGTGAGAATTGTACCTGCAATGTGTTTTCTTTATGTGTACACTTTAATTGTCACTCTGTTGTAAGTTTAGTTACTTTATTATAGTTTTCTTAAGTCAAGCTGCTTCATTTCTATTGTAAACTGCCTTTGGTAAGGTGATTTAGTTATAAACTTTGGGAATAAGTGGGGTGCCCTCATTCACTTATAAATATATATATACTGAACCAAGTTTCTTTATTTCTTTTCTCTTTCTTTCTCCTATAAATAAGCCAGTGCGTGTCAAGCTTCTGACTTGAACCCGTGCTGCTGTACCCAAACACAAACAAAAGAACTTCAGCCGGTCAAAAGGGACAGGTATAGGAAGAGCTTGGGCATTTTGGATCGTGTCGCTTCCAGGGGACAGATCCGTTGGGGCACCTCTCAGCCTCCCCAGGCTGCCTGCTGCGAAAGGATTTCTGTATCCTAGCAGCTAAAATCTGAGGTGTAATAAGCTCTTCCTATAAACTCGGGGCGTCTGAGAGCCTGTTGGCTGCCCTCTGCGACGGGACCCCGGTCCTAGCAGTAAAGTCACAGACGTTAAACTATTTTTCGGGGCGCCCTCCAGCCTCCTAGGCTGCCCACTGCAACGAGACTTTGCGTCTCAGCAGTTGAAGACTTGGGTGTAACACACACGCACACACTGCCCTGACCATTTCGGCTGACACTAACCAAGCCAGATTAGGAACCAATTTAGCTCAAACCATGTTTAAACATGTTTTCATAACTCTGTTTGAACCCGACTGTGGACAAAGCCAATCAGATGTATTCTCACTTGATACCACGTACCTTTCTACACACAAATGTGAACTCATATAATCTTGTGAATGCATTTTAGTGGTTCTCAGACTTCATTGCACTGTGATCCCCTTCTGACAATAAAAATGAGACCCCAGGAGGGGGGACTGAAGCCTGAGCCCACCTGAGCCCTGCCACCCTAGATGAGAGAAGCGGGAGGGGCAAAGCCAAACTGCATGGTCTTCATCCCTGTTCAAGGAGTGGGACAATTAATCTGAGCCCACTGCCTAAGTGTGAAGCCTTTAGCTTGGGGTAGTAGGACTCAACCTTCAGCTTTGGCCCCAGGCTCCAGTAGGTCTAACACTAGCCCTGATGACCACATTAAAATGTAGTCATAAACTATTTTGGTGTCCCAGTCCCACAGTTTGAGAACCGCTGAGCTATTGGTTCCTTGTCAATGAGTTAGAGCAAATTGAAGCTCCGTAAGATGTGTTAACAAAGAGGCAGCAGTTGTTTATGTCTGTGCATGCAGCTATTTCATAGTCTTGTATTAAATAATAGAATGGTTTTCTGTATAGATGTCCAGTTTTTTGGCAGAAGCAGCTTTTATTTATGAAATTAAGTATGGTATTCTGTAGGGAAGGGTGTTGGTACAAGGAGGTTCACTCCATTGTTAACCAGAAGCAGGATAGATAATCACCATTTCTGTTTGAGATCCCAACAATTGTGAACCAGAAATCATAGTCTTGGACATTGCAATCACCATTGCCTCTCTAATTTATATGCTTTGATTGTGCCCTAAAATCACTCCTACGTTTAAACTGATTTTTAATAAAGTGCCTAGAGCAATATTTGTTTTCAGTCTTGGTGCTGACATCTGATCAGTCTCACATTAAAGCTTAATTTAAATTGCACCCTAGAATAAGTGGAGGAATAAAATACGATTTACTCTCTTGTTCTGAGGAAAGCCTGCGCCTGAATAAAACTGCTAGGTCAGTGAGAGTTATTGACTGCTGCTTGCTCTCGAAAAAGTACATGAGGGCTCTACAGGTAAGCCTAGACAGTACTGGGTTTGAAATAAGTGAGATTTGTTTTTAGTTCTAGCAATAGAATATTTCCAAAACTGTGGCGTCGCCAATTTCACAATGTGTTTCCAGTGATCCCAGTGTTACTGATTTTAATGTTTCTTACAAGAGTGTATCCTTTATTCACTACATTTGTATAAAGTCAGTGGTTCAACTCTTGCTTCCAATACAGTTTCATTTGTGTGGTAATTATCTGTGAAGGAAGCATAAAAAAATCAAGATTAACTGTTGAAAATAATTCTTAAAGTATCAAGAAATCAACAAAGGAAACAAGATTTGGCAGCTGCCCTGCTGCTTTCTGAGACCACAATACAGGACTTCAAAAATGTCTCAGTGAAGCTTAAAAAAACCCCAAAAAGTACACAAGAGGTTTTTTTCTTGTAGCAATGAAGAATAAATACAATATTAAACAACAGGAAATAAAGCAAGCACTAATTGCAGGCACAAAACACAAACCAAAAGTCTAATGTTCATTCATTCCCGCAGCTCTCTTGACATCAGAATAGGATGTAGAATTAATGCTTAGTGTATAATACACGCTCCTGCAGTGAAAATTGATCCTGGGGGTGCTACATATTTTCATCAAACTCCATTTAAACCCTCATGTTGCTTTTCCTCCTTTGAGAATGACAGAACTGTGAAAAGTAAATCTTTTGCTGCCAGAGAAATCTGTTCTAGCTATGCTGAGTCCTAAAGTCGTTTATTTGGGGTGGCATTAGTATTCTATAAGTTGAGCCTACCTTTACATGCCTCAATGTCTGTTGAAAAGGATTTGGGCTGATTATAGTTTGACATATTCTTGCTTTTTTTCCCCATTGTCTTCTACATTTAAAATATTTTAATATTTGTTTATGAATAAGACTCATTGGGTTTGTGCATCTGTTAAAGGACATTTATACTGGTGTCAGCAATGACCGCTCAGGAGACTGGAGTCTTCTGTTTACCCCAGAACAGCATAGTCAGCTGCTTTCTCACCCTTTTCCAGAAGATATAACTCTAACCTCCGGGATGGGACTGTTCCTAGGAGTGACAGAGCAATTTATTCTCCATAGCCCAGTCACATTTTGACCTTTTTACTCAAGACTGCCAGCAAGAGGCCAAGGAGTCTCAGTTGTTATAGTGCAGGTGAAGCACATACACTTGTCTACTAGCAACGGGTATGTCTACACTACAGCGCTAATTTGAACTAACTTAGTTCGAATTAGTTAATTCGAACTCAGCTAATTCGAACTAACAGATCCAGACTAAAAAACTAGTTCGAATTAGCGTTTTGCTAATTCAAACTAGCATGTCCACATTAAGTGGACCCTGAACCGGGGTTAAGGATGGCCGGAAGCAGTGCCAGCAGGGCATCAGAGGAGGACTTAGAGTGTGGAGACGCTGTCTCAGGCTAGCCGAGGGCTGTGCTTCAAGGGTCCCGACCCCCACCCCAGACAGACAGTTCTCAGGGGTGCCCCGCTTGCAAAGCAGTCCTGGCTTGGATTGCCCGGACTACCCACACTGGGCACATCACACCACTCGGCCATCAGCCCGGCTGCACTTGCCACAGGCTGCCATCTGGGGAGAGGAGGCAATTGGGGGGCTGCAGGAGAGCTTCCACCCCCAGAAGCCCGCAGAGCCAGCCCAGTCTTCCCCATCGGGGGCTCATGCCTCATTCCTCCCTCACCTCCTTCCACTTACCCTTCCCTAGCCCCCCTTCCTGATGTACAAAATAAAGATAACGTGTCTTCCAAAATGGAATCTGTCTTTATTGAACAAAACTGGGGGAGACTGGGAAAAGGAGGTGGGAGAGGGGAAGAGAGAGGCTGGGAGAGGGGAGGGCAACTAAAATGATCAGGGGTTGGGAACAGGTCCCATATGAAGAGAGGCTAAAGAGACTGGGACTTTTCAGCTTAGAAAAGAGGAGATGGAGGGGGGACAGGATAGAGGTCTCTAAAAGCAGGAGTTGGGTGGAGAGGGTGCATACAGAAAAGTTCTTCAATAGTTCCCATAAAGAAGGACTAGAGGACACCAAAGGAAAGGAATGGGTAGCAGGCTTCAAAGTAGTAACAGAAAGTTCTTCTTCACAAAGCAAAGAGTCAACCTGTGGAACTCCTTGCTGCAGGAGGCAGTGAAGGCTACAACTAGAACAGAGTTTAAAGGGAAGTGAGATCAAGTCATGGAGGTTGGGTCCATGGAGTGGTATTAGCCAGGGGATAGGAGTGGTGTCCCTGCCCGAAGTTTGTGGAAGGCTGGAGAGGGATGGCACGAGACAAATGGCTTGGTCACTGTCTTCGGTCCATCCCCTCCAGAGTCCCTAGGGTTGGCCGCTGTCGGCAGACAGGCTACTGGGATAGATGGACCTTTGGTCTGACCCAGGACGGCCATTGTAAGCTCAGGGTCGGGGGTCTCACTGGACCCCCTTGATTCTCTTGCACACCTGCTCCTGGGTGGCCAGGCTGGCAGCTCTCCTGCCCTAGACGGCCACTTTCCTGTGCCTAGTGCGGAGATCGTGGACGAGGTCCACGATGTCTGCACTAGCCCAGGCGGGTGCCCGCCTCTTGCGGTCCCGGGCAAGCTCCCGAGAGCCGCCAGCCTGTTCCCGGGAAGAGGGGGAGGGCTGGGGGGCATCGGGTGGGTGGCTCGATCCGTGCCAGGTGCAGGGTGTGCTGGCTGGGTGCTGGCAGGCTTGCACCTGGCATGGGCACCGTAGCCAGCCCCTGCCCCTTTAAGGGGTCCGGGGCTGGGAGAGGGGCAGAAGAGTTTCCCTGGTGTTGGCCAGAGTGGCCACCAGGGAAAGCTGGGGAGGGCTAGCCTCCCACTAGTTCGAATTAAGGGTCTACACAGCCCTTAATTCGAACTAGTAAATTCGAACTAGGCTTAATCCTCGTGGAATGAGGGTTACCTAGTTCGAACTAAGCGCTCCGTTAGTTCGAATTAAATTCGAACTAACGGAGCGCTAGTGTAACGCCTATGAAAGTTAGTTCAAACTAACGTACGTTAGTTCGAACTAACTTTGTAGTGTAGACATACCCAACTAGACTAGGTCCATACCAGCTCACTGCACACAGAACACTACACAGTTTTCACCAGGTAACAAATTTTGATTACTTGCAAATTGGACCAGATTAATTCTTGCACTGGGTGGAACATCTGTGCCTGCTGGAAAGCTTCACTGCCCCACCAGAGCAAGAGGTGGAGCACCTCTGCTGAAGTCATGATAGAAAAGGACATCTGTAAAATCTAGCTACTATTCTAGTCTGCCAGCTAATGCAGGATCATGTGCATGTCGTGACCCAGCCTTAGCTGACCATCCCACTTGGAAGACTCTCCACTGGCTCTGAGCCCACCAATACAGTAAAGGTTGCAGACAACTTGCTCTTCTATGCTCCCAATTCTAAGTGGACATAAAAGACTCTATATCCCAATAACAATATTCTGAGCCATCCAGTCTCTTTTCTTTTTTTCTTTTGTGTAGGGGAAGCACATTTGAAAATGAAACCCCAGTTCATAGAAATAGTTCAGGTTTTGTGTGGTGCATTTTTTGGTTCCTGTTTTTCTTGTAAGAAAAGCATAATGCTTTTTGTTTTGGTGGAGAAGATCCCTGAGCTTGCTACAGTTTGCTTGCCAATATAGACCCTGTGCACTGGTGTATTTTCATCACATCCGTCAGATAGGTGCAAGTAAGTCTGTACATCAGCATCTTCCCTTTGTCTCAAGACTGCTGATTCCCAGCTCAGGTAACCTGCTGATGAACCAGAAAAGAGGCAGGCATTTTCTGGTGTCAGCAAGAAGAAGGTGAGTTTGGGTGAATGAGCTTTTGCTCTATGAGTTGGACTCATCCTGTATGGCGCTCTAACAGTGCCTGTAACCATGAAGATCTAACAGCTTTTTTCTAATGGGGTCATCAGAAGGCTTAATGGAGCATTTTCTGCACAGTAGTAGATTGTATAATTATATAGTGGGCCATAGCGTGTCTGGCTCTAATAGCACCTTGGCCTCAACTGAATGACTCACCCTCCGCTTGAGGCTAACTATGAGCAGGTTGCATGAAAAACTCATGCAACTTGACCCTCCCTTGTCACTTCTAGTGAACTGGTATTCATCACCAGCGTGGATTGCTCACTGCAAAACCGTGTAACCGCTCCGTTACGTGACAGAGGGAGGGGAAGAATTTTCAACAGGGAGGCTTCAGCCAGCACAACAAAAATGCTTGATTAGAAGCACAGGATTTGCCCAGTTGAATGTCAGTCCACTTAGTCTGTTTTCCTGCCTCTGGCACTGGCCAATACTGTGGTATTTTAAAAGACAGTGACATTCCCACTTAGCTTCAGTAATCCAACAATTCAGTTGTGTAATGACTGCACATGGGGGCTGAAGATCATTTCCCTCTGCCCACTAACAAACAGTTTACACCTTCAAGCTGAGGATTTGATTGCACATATCTTGGTTTGCAGAACCATACTTATGAATGGGTCATAATGTTACTCAGCCCCTTTCAAAATTCCATCCCTGTGTTCATCACTATGACCTAGTTTGACAATAAGTTCCACATGGTAACTGCACAGTATGCTGTGTGCAACAGTATTTCCTTTTGCCCACTCTAGAAGTATCATGAAAGTGCTGGAAGTAGATTTTATGCTGGAAGATAGGCATCTGAAGGTAACTCCTCTGGGCCCAAGAGAGCTTGCCAGTGTCACACAAAGTTGAATTTTCACAGAGATTTTTTTTTGCTGAGAACACTCCCCTACTTCTCTAACACGGGACAAGGATGAATACTTGTGTAGGATTGTTGGAAGTGCAAAAAAAATTTGATGTGAGTTCAAGGGAAGCTCCTGAATGTTGCCTTCCCACTTCATGGGCCGGTCTACACCAAATGCTTTTTGCAAAAAATTCCTTACACACCATGCACCGCCAGTGGTGTGAGCTCTAGTATACATAAGGCTCCTGCAGGGACCAACATTTTTGCCACCATTTTGTGTGGCCCTGCCCTGAGCAACGCTAAACAACATGTTAGTATGAAATACCAGTGGTACCTTGTCTCCACAAGTGCACTTACTCTTGGTACCACAAATGGTCCTGTTACTGACATTAGCAATGCTCAGAACATTTTGACATAAAAATCTTATTGTAGACCACCAGGTGGGAGGGGATGGAGACGGGGGTGTCCTCCAGCTCAGGAGGCCAGGGAAAAATAATAGTATTTCTTATAAAAAACACTTTAAACTTCAGCCCTTCAATCTCAGAGCAGAGCTACGGTCTCCTCCATACCTTGCATCTCTCCAGATTACTGCGCTCTGCTATCTTTTCACCCCTACATTCTGCTTTTCAGCCATAAATTCCGGTCTCTGCTTTTCTTACTCCCTTCTTTCCCCCTCATTCTCTCCTCTCTGCTTCTCTTTGTCTTTGCCCTCCAATAAGCTCTTATTTACTCTATGCTGCCCCTCTCTCCCATTTTGTCCCAGGGTAGCGCCCAGTGATCCTTCAGTGCTGACAGGAGAGGGCAACTCCAGTACACTTATATTTTGGCACTCCAGTCTTGGTCCCTGAATCTGAGGCAGCAGACGGACTCCCCAATCATCCATCCCCTCCAATTCTGCTTCCTCTCTCTCAGAAAAACAGAGTCTCTGTGGGTATGTCTACACTTGCACCCTCTTTCGAGGGAGGGATGCAAATGAAGACATTCGAAATTGCAAATGAAGCCAGGATTTAAATATCCCGCACTTCATTTGCATATTCGTGTTATGGCACTATTTCAAAATAACAGACGCTGTTAAGATGCAGTTATTTCTAGCGAAAACCCTTCTCTCGAAATAACCCTAATTGTATGAGGAATAAGGGTTATTTCGAAAGAAGAGTTCTCTCTCAAAATAACTGCGTCTTAACAGCATCTGTTATTACAAAATAGCACTATTTTGAAGAGAAAACCCTAATTGTATGAGGAATAAGGGTTATTTTGAGAGAAGGGTTTTCACTTGAAATAACCACGTTTTAATAGCCTCTGTTATTTTTAAATAGCTCTATTTCGAAATAGCGCCATAATGCGAAAATGCAAATGATATTTAATGAAATAGCATGGAAATTATATTTAAATCCCGTCTTCATTTGCAATTTCGAATGTCTTCATTTGCATCCCTCTCTTGAAAGAGGGATTGACACAGAGTGAGAGAAAAGCCTTCAGAGAGCAAGGTCCTTTCCCTTTTCAGAACTGGAAAGCTATGCAAAGAAATTTCATTGCTTATAGGCTTTTCAAGAGTAATAACACTCTGACCTTTTACATCTGCCCCCTTTGGAGGATTTGAGTGCTTTACAAACAACTCATCCAGCATGCCCACATACACACACACAGCATTCTCTCCTGTCTGGCCATCTTCCCCACCTCCTCAATCACTAACCTAGACAACACCTCCACTCAAGCAACAAATTGATGAGGCACACCCAACTATCTATGCCCGTCCTTCTCACACTCATTGACATCTACCTAACTATTCACTTTCAGTCCTGCCTCTTTACCTGCTTGCCATATCAATTTGTGTACCCATCACATTAATTCACTTGCATGCAAAACTCTCTGGCTACGTCTATATTGGCAAGATTTTGTGCAAATACTCTTTAATGCAAGAGTTTTTGCGTTAGAGTATTTGTGTAAGAGAGCATCTACACTGGCATGTGCCTTTCCGCAAAAGATGTGCTTTTGCGCAAAAGCATCCGTGCCAGTGTAGATGCTCTCTTGTGCAAGAAAGCTCCGATGGCCATTTTAGCCATCGGGCTTTCTTGCGCAAGAAATTAACAGTTGTGCAAGAGGGCTTATCCCTGAGCGGGAGCATCAGAGTATTTGTGCAAGAAGCACTGATTTTATACATTAGAACCTCAGTGTTCTTGCGCAAGTACTCGCGGCCAGTGTAGACAGGTGGCAAGATTTTGTGCAAAAGCGGTTGCTTTTGTGCAAAATCTTGCCAATGTAGACGTAGCCTCTATGTTGTCAAATCACAGAGACAGAATTTCTGAAAACTGAAAACCCCGGAATTTATGCTAGAAGTGACAACAGTCCAAGCCTAACCCACTAGTGTGTTATCAAGACAGAGCACCTTTAAAGAGAATTCAGGGGGAAAAGGGAAATAGAAGGAAGAGATGACAATAAAAATAGATAATAAAGACTTTAAAACTTCAGTATATATAACAGAATTTTTAGATCTCCAAAGCACAAATGCTGTTGTGTTACAGAAGTGTGCCTGAGATCCTAGGCTGTGTCCAGACTCAGGGTTTTTTTCGGGAAAAGTAGCCTTTTTCCGAAAAAACTTCACCTGCGTCTAGACTGCAGACGCGTTCTTTCGAAATTAAATCGAAAGAACGCGGCTTTTCTTTCGACGGCGGTAAACCTCATTTCACGAGGAAGAACGCCTTCTTTCGAAAGTGCTTCTTTCAAAAGAAGGCGTTCTTGAATGTAAATAGGGCTTCTTCGAAAGAGAGCATCCAGACTCACTGGGTGCTTTCTTTCGAAAAAGCGGCTTGCTCTTTCGAAAGTTCCACGTGCAGTCTAGACGCTCTCTTTCGAAAGAGGCTCTTTCGAAAGTATCTTTCGAAAGAGGCTTGCAGTCTAGACATAGCCCTACTGTCAAACAAATTTTCCCCACCTCTAATCTGGGGTCTAAATTGATGAGCTACATCAAGAAAAAAAAAACTATAATTATCTTGGCTTCCCTAGGATTTCACAGCAAAATTAGCTATTTCAGGTTACATCTCTCAATATACAAACACACCTCTTTTTGTAGTGAAGGGAGCAGAAATTGTCCCAATATACTTTGAAATCTAATATATTTTAAAACAAGTTGGCCTGAGATTGATTGGCAAACAGGAGTGAAGATAGGGTTTCCAGTTTTGATCAGACATATTTCTGGAGGTTTCATCACATGACAATCATTCATTAAAAATTAACCTTTGTTTCCAGGAGATTGCATGACAGTTCTGTAGGTCTGGCAACTGTAAGTGAAAGAGTTAAGACTGAGGCTATGTCTAAACTACTTATGTTAGAATAACTTTATGTCACTCAGGGGGTGTGAATAAACCACTCTCCTGAGCACCATGTGTTACATTGACAAACCCTCCTGTTGCTTATGGGGAGGGGAGGGGAGTAGTTAAGCTAACAGGAGAGCTCAATGCCATCAGTTGAGAATAACTACTGTATATCAGAGAATTTATAGCAGTGCAATTCTAATGTAGCTAAATGAAACACTGAGGGTGATCCAAGGTGATTATCTACAAGGAATTAACTTCAGAACAAATACTGTAGCAAAAGTAACTTCTTAGCCTGTGCAGTCGGTTTGCAGGAGCTTCCTGCATACAGCCACCTCGCTCTACAAAAAGAAGAGTTGTTTTGAGGTTTGTCTAACTTGTCTTTGCACTTCATCCTGCCACTCAAGATTAAATCTCCTAGACAAAACAAGCTATGTGGGAGACAGACTAAGAAAGCCTTTACAGAAAAGAAAAATGTAAACACTTGGCAAACTATGGTTAACTTCTGAAAGCAAAGCACCCCTCTATCCTTATTGTTTGTAGATTATTGGCAGAGCAATTTCTTAAACTCCCACCATGTCCCCACTTCGGATACAATCTATTATACCCCCACCACAACATTATTGCTGGCAAGGGCAAATTTGTGTTTTCTTCCCTTTTGTTGTATATTGTTTTTACTCTTTATTTTTGTTTGTTTTAATAAAGGTTGAGTCTGGCCCATTTTTGTACCCAGTTTCCTTTCATTGTGCATATTCCTGTATCCAGCTGCTTGCACCTGAACTTGGCTTCAGTTTTTGCTCTTTCTCCCCTCCCCATCAACATACACAGAAACACAGTGCTGCTGAAAGTGCCTGGCTCTGCTTCTAGCATTTCACGGCCGCCAGCAGCAGCACCACATGAGGGCTGATGTTATCCTCTGAACTGTGTCCAGATGAGCGTGGGGAGAAGCCATAAAATACTGCTTACTGAAGAATTCTGGCTGCCAGTGGTGCTGCTGTTTTCCATGGAGACTTGAGGGTAGATGCCAAGCCCTCCTTGTGAAGCACAGAGCTTATCCTGTTTGGCACAAACTCCTCAAAGTATCAAGAGCACAAATATGTTTTATAGCAGGAGTGCCTAAATGTTGTGATACCAGCCATATGGGCAATATGGCAGGAACCCAAGACCCTGCACTTAACTTAGATTGCAATATACATTTATTTACTTGTTTAATTAAATGGGTAGCACGAGGAAGTTTGGAAACAAAAAGAGTTAGGGCCAGATACTGATCTCAGTTATACCAATGTCAATGTGGAACAACCCCACTGAATTCACATGAGTTACTTGAGACTGCCTTTGATATTACTAGCTTCAAAATTTCCCCCTCCCCCCCCCACATATAGAGGAATTGGTCATACAACTTTTTTTCTTTTTATAGATCTATCGGTTTTGGAGCTCTTTTATAGTTCAAGTGCAACATGCTCTTTGGCTAGGTTTGCCCAAACATTAAAAAAAAATGGGAGAAGAAAGTGAAGTTTTAAAAAATTCCTTCTGCATGAATCTGACTGTAGTACACAGGGAATGGAATCTCGATTTTTTTTAAATTAACTTGATAACGTCCCTTTAATTTAGACATAGTGCTCCTCTCATACATCTGGAATCTTAAAAAACACAAAACTGTGGGCCCCATTGTACTCTGTTACTAAAAAGTATAAATTAGGATTTACCAGATTAACTGGTCTAATGGTAAAATTTTGACCGGCAGTTATAGAACAGTGGTCCAAATAGGCCAGACAATACATTAATCTGGTGGAAACAAATATGAGGTCTGACCCTGAAGTCAGAGATGCCAGCATGTCTCAGCATGGAAATGGGAATCCACTTTACTGGATTCAGTTAACAAGACTGGGACCATAATGACTAAAGAAAATCAGATACCAAAAGGAAAGATCTTGTAGACATAGAAGAGAAGCCCTCAACTGGAAAAGCATTGACCTCAGTTGTATGTAAGCATAGTATTAAAGTTAAGCACATACTTAAGCACTTGCTGAATATGGATACTTTCCAAATTTGGGACCAAAAGACCTTGAAACTAAGTTACACAGGAGGTGAGTTAGGCCCATTGTATTAAATCATAATGCCCATTTCTCCTTGGGGTATTTATTGTAGAAGACAAAGTTGCTTGTTAATGGATTTCACCAGCTATAGGTCAGCATTGTTCTAACTCTGTGGTTACAAGGAGGGAAGAACTGCAGGCATCCCTCATTTACTGGATTGTAATATTAAAAACAGAAACATAATCAAAGTCATGCTGAGGCAACTTCTGTCAAAGTACACTGCAAAACTGATGGCATCCACTTTGACAGGTGAAGACGTGATTAATAACACTTTGCAAGTATAGACACCTTTCATCCAAAGACATCAAAGTGTATTAGAAGCATTAATTAATTGAGCTTCACAACAACCCCTGCAAAGTAGTAGTTTTGTCCCTTTTACAGACACTGGAGTGGCATGGCAAGGAACAACATACACGAATGCTGATTCCGATGTGCTTGCTGTAACCACTGCAACACACTACCTTCTTGCTGTAGAGGAAAGTTGTTCCTGTCTTTAGACTGTTTTTATTTCTCCCATGTCATGGCATTTCCAAGTAATGTGTTCAAATGTGATTGCAGCTAAAAAGAAAGTCTCTAGGGGAACATTCAAGTTTGCAGCTGTTTGTCAGCATTTATCTCAATGTTTGCAGCTTTTTCTCATGTCAAAAGGCAGCAGCTTCTACATTCAACCTACAGCACATGGTTCTTCTGTGGTGGTTTTCAATGGCCTGCAGACCCCTGGGTGTCACAGGATATATCTAAGATTTCCAAAAGGACCCACGCCTCCATTTGAAATTTTGGGAAAGGGGGGGTCCACAAATGGGGAAAAACAGTTGAAAACCCCTATTCTACTTCTTCCACTATAAGGAGGACGGGGGAATCATTTGCATGATAATACTTTTGCTTTCTGATTGTGTTGGGACATTATATTTGCTCATCATGCTCTGTTTGCATGAAATGTTTTTGATCAGCAAAGGGCATAATGGAAAATGTGGATTTAATTTTGAGCAAATTAACACCAATTCCATTGAGTTAGATAATGGAAAAGTTTAAAGTAGCATGGTTTTAGGGTTTTTTTTAAATGAGATTAAGATGTGTCCAAATAAAGAGCCAAAATGTATCCTTCCCAGATTGTTGTGTTTTGTTATAACCCTACATTACACTGATATGCCTATATGATTGCACAAAGGGAGAGTTGGGCTACATCTAGACTGCAGGCTTCTTTCGGAAGAAGCTTTTCCAGAACAGATCTTCCGGAAAAACTTATTTTGAAAGAGAGCATCCACGCAGCAAGAGCGCATTGAAAAAGCAATCTGCTTTTTCGAAAGAGAGCGTTCACATTGATTGGATGCTATCTCACATTTAAGTTGTGATTACTATGGATAGAGTGATCACTAGGGCACCAGTGCTTTTTCCTGGAGGCCTCTTCTTTCGGAAAAAAACCCTCTTCCCCGTCCACACACGCCTTTTTCCAAGAGCTCTTTTAGAAAAAGGCTTCTTCCTCATAGAAAGAGGTTTACCACTGTTGGAAAAACCCCTGCATTCTTTCGACTTTCTGTTGAAAGAACGCAATAGCAGTGTGGACGTAAGTGTAGTTTTTCCAGAAAAACTCTGCAGTGTAGACATACCCTCAGTCTTTATGCTGGCAAAAATCTCCATTGACCTCAGCAAGGAGTTTGCCTGAGGACTTTTAGGATTTGACACTGTAAGTTTAGAAGAATTAATGCTTAATCTACCATCAGTAACTATGGGAAAACATTAGAAACAAAATGTGGACAGTCATTATTGCTCTTACCAGAGTTCTTGATACTTTTTACCCAGTTAAAAATGTGGAAACTTTTTTGTGCATTTCAGTCAGATAAATGAACTCCAATTCAGCAAAGCACTTAAATACTTGCTTAATTTTAATTCATTAAAGTCAATGGTACCTTAGTGATTTTTCAAATCAGGGCCTCTGTGTACAAAATTCTTGCCAATCCATTTATAAAAGATAATTGAATCACATCAGGTTTATTTTGGCTCCCATTTTCTTTTTGGTGGTGACTGACAAATCCACAGAGGTGAATTAATACCAGAGAGGTGATGAGCATAAAAGTAGTGGTGCCAGAAAGTGTCGTTAAACTTTGAACTGGCAAATTTTTTAGCTTTGGCAGACTAAAAAACCTCCACATAAAGAAATTAGGCTTTATGTGGGCTTCATATGCAGATAAATGTTCTTTTTCATGGAGAACCTCTAATTCACCACCACTTAGTTTGCTGAAACAATGGGGTAGACCCTTAGCTGTTGTAAGTGGTGTAAATCCACTGCATTTCATCAAGCTTTGATGATTTTACATCACCTGACAGTCTCGCTTCATAAACATACATCATATTCTAAAGGTGCCCCAACTCCAGGGAAAAGATATGTAGGAACTATTATTATAGTTAATGCTGAAGAGCTCAACAGGGTCATGGCTTTCATGTTCCTTGGGGGAGTTTTGCCAACGAGCCTCCGCTGATCAATGAATCACTACCTGAATGAAAGGAGATGTATAGTCCAGGAGCAGATTGCTATATTGAAGCAGGAATCTGCACAGTATCACAAAGAAGAACAAAGTCCGTGTTTGCTCCACGGTAGCTAGCATTTTTCACTTATTCAGAGACTGAGAAATATGGACATGTTATTGCTGGCATGTCAAGAGCTGGAAAAATTTAATCAGCAACACCTTGGAGCTATTAGGCATACCAAGTAGTATGATAAAATCACAAATAATGAAATTCTGCAAAGAGGTTGCACAACTGAAGTACTGAAGCAATGTTAATAAAACTCATCTTCACTGGGCTGGACATATCCCCTGCACAGAGGACTCCATTCTCCCAGGGCAATTGTTGCATAGTGATTTTGTTCTGGGCAAAAGATCAAGCAGCAAAGGAAATTCAAATATGTCCTGAAAAAGAACCTCACCCAGTGTGACATCAGTATCAACACATGGGAAGCTAACGTGGCAAACAAATCAATCAGAACATCTAGTGCAGAAAGCTGTGAAGAGCGATACGCTACTACAAATAGGTTGGTTGCCTGTCCTATCCTCACCATAATACATGGACCACAGATTCATCCCCACACTCCTTCTCTTCCTAAGATTTGATTCTTTTGGTAACTCAAAAACAATAATATGATATAAAGATGAGACTAAGCTTCCTCTCCATGCTTGATTGTTCCTAGGGAGATACTGGATTTCTTCTGGCCAGGCCAATATTCCCACCCCTTTTATATCCTGGTTGGAGCTAAATTGACAAACCTGCCAGTAATTATCCTGACCCTTAATGCAAGTTTGTAGCACTCGAGTCTAGGATAATTCTACAGAAGAGCCCTGCATTAGAGTCCCCAATTCTGTCACAGTCAACAAGAGAAGGAAGGAAATATGAACATACACCACTGCAGTCTCCCACCCAGCTTATTGAAAGGCCGGTAAATCAAGAATTGGGCTCATTACCCATCCAAGAGTCCATAAAAGCTTTTGATAAACAACCTATTTTTGACATAGAGGTCATCAGGCCCAGATTCTCATTTCTCAAACACTTTATTCAGCTCAGGTTTAAATAGTTCAAGTGATGAGACTTAGAAGACCATCATACAGCCTAATTCATCTATAGGTATCATTTTTTAAAATTATGTTTATATTTATAAGCATTCAAAACGAAACAAGTCCATGCCCCAAAGAGCTTTCACTCCAGCTCAACTTAAATACAATCAATAAAAAATTAGTTGTGGGACTGAATGCAGGGAGAATCAGATCAATCAGTCTGTTTGCAGCTGCTTCAACAAAGCCTCATTAATGCATCGCTGCAGGATGTGTGCAAAGATGCACAAACTGCGTGCATCACAATCTTTTTTACTGTTGCGGTTTTTTTAAGTGCTTACCCTACTTTCTCATAAAAACAACAGAGAACTTGCCAACCTGGAACATCAGGGGGTAGCCGAGTTAGTCTGTACAGGATAAACTTAAAAATCAACAAATGATCTGGGAGCACTTTATAGACTAATAAAACATGTAGATGGTATCATGAGCTTTCGTGGGCACAGCCCACTTCTTCAGATGACCAGAATATTGAGTTTAGGATGTGCAGACCCAAAATAAATAGGGGAGAAGAGATGGGGGAGGAGGGAGGAAAAAAAGGAAGGTGTGGGAAACAAGGAGCAGAGGGTATGAAAATATCAAAGGGAAAAACAAGTAGGCAGAACTGGTAATCTATAAGCACCTGAAGATTGGATAGTCAAAAAGAAGCAGATAAGGATCAAAGGATAGCAATTATATAGGAAGGGTACTAATGCAAGAATCTGCACAGACAAAGAGCTGTTGGCACCTTCACTGAATGTTAGGTTGACAATGTCCCAGCCATCCGTTATCTCAATTATCAGTGGAGGAATTGAATTTGTGGATGAATTGTAATTTCAAAGCCTCTCTGTGTATTTGGCTTGTAGAATTGGTTTGTGACAAGACAGCCACCTGGAGATCTTTTAAAGAGTGATTAGGTAGACTGAAGTGTTCTCCAACAGGTTTCTGTATTTTCCCTTTACGTATATCTGATTTGTGTCCATTGATTCTTTCCAGTAGGGACTGTCCACTTTGTCCAATATGTATAGCAGTGGGGCATTGTTGGCATAGATCAAATTGCTGCATGTGCACTTGAATGATCCTCTGATTTGGTAGCTTATGTTGTTGGCTCCAGTGATGAATTCACTTGTATAGATATGTGGGAAGAGTTGGCACCGCAGCTGATTGCAGGGCTGGGTTCCTGGATGCTTATGATGTGGTTGTGTAGCATGGTTACAGGAATTCGTTTCAGGTTGGGGGGTTGTCTGTAAGCGAGAATAGGCTTTTCCCCCAAGGCCTCTGAGAGTGAGGGATCATTTTCCAAGATGGGTTGTAGATTGTGGATAATGCGCTGGAGCATGTTCGGGAAAGCAAAGTACATCTAGGTACCTGAGTGGTTCTCAAAGCCTCACAAAGAAGAACAGCTCTGTTCAAGTCTTCACTAATCTGCTCAGCATCCCTGCCCCCAGGCCAGAAGCCAGAGCTTTGGGCAGTTGTGGGGGGCCAAGAACCCTCCACCTGCCCCAAACAGGGAATCTAGGGGCAGGGACACAGGCTGAGAGCTGCTCTCAGGCTCCCCCACCCCTGGCAGGCTTTGGCTTTAAGCTTAGCCAGGGTGTCAGGGCTTCTATGGAAAAGGAGGAGTAGGGGTAAGGCCTTATGATCGTCCCTTCCACACAGGGATTTATACTGATATAACTGTCGTGAATAACTATCCAGTATATTTATCCTAATATAACTGGTAAAACGATCCTATATAAACAAGCCTTAACAAAGTGTGACTGGCCAATGTAGAAAAGGACCTACTTAGAGCCTACTGTAGATCATAGCCAGCTAACATATTTTTAAACATCACTGCCCTTGTTTCCACTGGTTGCTAAGTGACGTTTCAGAACAGACCAATTCCACAAGCCAAATACAGAGGGAAGGGTTGGAACTACAATTCATTCACAAGTTTAATTCTCATGCCAATGGTTTGAATCAAGATACCGGATGGCTGGGATGTTATCAACCAAACAAACAATGAAGGTGCCACAATGGTTCTTTGTCTTTGTAGATTCTGGTGTTAAAACTCTTCCTCTCTAATTGCTAACTAATGGTCCTTATCTGCTCCTTTTAACTATCCAGTTTTTAGGTGCTTATAGACTATGGCTACGTCTACACTGTCATGATTTTGCGCAAATACTTTTAATGCAAGAGTTTTTGCATTAAAGTATTTGTGCAAGAGAGCGTCTACACTGGCATGTGCCTTTGCGCAAGAGATGTGCTTTTGCGCAAAAGCATCCATACCAGTGTAGAAACTCTCTTGCGTAAGAAAGCGCCGATGGCCATTTTAGCCATCGGGCTTTCTTGCACAAGAAATTAATGTTGCCCGTCTACACTGGCCTCTTGCACAAGAACAGTTGCACAAGAGGGCTTATCCCTGAGTGGGAGCATCAGAGTATTTGCGCAAGAAGCACTGATTTTATACATTAGAACGTCAGTGTTCTTGCGCAAGTACTCACGGCCAGTGTAGACAGGTGGCAAGATTTGCGCAAAATGTAGACACAGCCTATCAGTTTTGCCTGTTACATACCAGCTCCGTTTTCCCTTTGCTATTTATACACCCACCGCCTCCTTTTGTTTCCCCCCTCCCATTTTTTTCCTTTCCATCCCCCATACCATCCTCTCCCTTCTCCCCTATTTATTTTGATTCTGGACATACAACACTCCAGTCATCTGAAGAAGTGGGTTGTGCCCACGAAAACTCATGATACATCTACATGTTTTGTTAGTGTTTAGAGTGCTACCAGACTATTTGTTATTTTTTAAATTTCAGAACATGTTATCTATCTAACGCAGGTTAAATAACACGTTTTAGGACACAAACCTATTTTCCTCATCTAACTTGTCCATAATATAGCCGATGTATTGTTTTTGTTGAGGGTATTTTACTTTGACATTCTTCATTTACTTCCAGACAGCAATTCTAGGCTGTAATTCCACTCAAATCCTCATGTTTAAAGCTAAAGGAAACCAAAGTGCTTTTCTACACAGGCCAGGTAGGTAGGTAGGTAGGTAGGTAGGTAGGTAGATAGATAGATAGAAGGGACGTGGAAGTGATACAAGGACTGGAAGGACAACAATAGTGCAGAGATGCAAAGAATCAAAATGTGGCTAAATGGGGTATGTATTTATTGTATATGGATGTTTATATTGTAATCAGATTTTAAAAAATAACTGTTTGGTTTCAGAAGGCAGTTGGACAAGGAGCAGTGGCCTAACCTAGAGAAGCGGTGTAAGGCAAATAGGAGAAAAAGTTCTTAATGCTAAGAATGAGAGGGCAATAAAATGAATTCCCAAAAGAGATGGCAATGGTACCATCACAACAGCAATTCAAGGGCAGGATAGAGGAACTTGAGGTAGTGAGTCCTGCAAAGTGCATAGTGGGTGGTGTCAGAATTAATGACCCATAGGGTCTTTTCTGGTCCCTCCTATTTATCTGTGAAAGTTACTTTTCTGCCACCCTTACCATAGTAAGCACCTCAGAGTCCTCTTGTCTGGTACGTAATCTGCAGATTAAACACCCAGTTTGCCAAACTCTCCGTGCTATTTTGCATGGGAGTTCTACAGGGGGAGCAGCTCCAGAATCCAGTCAACAGCTAACAGACACAACAGTGAGAACTAACTAAATAGTAGCTAACATGATTGGACTCAACACAAGTCATTGAGCTCATTATAGGAGCAACTGGATGAAATTCTGTGTTCCTCTACCAACTGCTCAAAAATAGCACTATACTCCTCAGCGGCTACATGATTGGCAGACTTTTGCTCACCGCTGATATCTAATTTACGGATCCCACGCCGATCCTTAAAATTACGCAACCAACCTTCTGAAAACACACATGATTCGCTAATATTCATTTGACTGTGAAACTGTTTTGCTTTTTCTATGAGCACTGGCCCAGTAATGGGCTTACCTTCAGAACGCTTTGCACTGAACCACTTAAACAAAGCTACATCCAACTGTGCCATCTTAGGCATTTTCAGAGTTTGCCGTAGCTCAGTACATTTAGTAGGTGCTTCACTTTCAGCAACAAATGCTCGCAATTTATCCTTCTGTTTCATTGTCATAGATTGTCAAAGATCCAACGTTAAATTTACTCATGATAACGTTCCGATTTATGCCTCTTTCTAGCATCTTTATAATTTCTAATTTCTGGTTCAGTGTCAGGGTTATATGCTTCCTTTTTAAAGTTTTCTTACCACAACTACTAGCACCTTCATTCACTTTTGACTCCATCACTATGTACACTCTAATGGGCAAAAATATTCAAAAGTCAAAACAGCACTCTCCAGTGGGTCACAATGCTAATGGCAGACTGACTCAATGCCTTCCGGTTCACTGGGTTCAACTGCTGCCTCTGGTTTTTTGCGCAAGCTCACTCACTTGATCTTTTGATCCTGGACTATCGGTCTACTGGTAAAAGCAGCAGGGACAGGGAGGGGAGATGCTCTCTTGTGAGTTTCAGCAGCAGCCTGTCACCTGCGGATCTACCAGTTCCCACCCTCCCCCCCCTCCCCCCGCAGTAGAGAGGAAAGTTACATTAACTGTGTGTCGGCTGTGGATCCAGCCGGAGTGACTGTAACTGACCAGAACGTCCTGAATGCGGCTGCTTTGGCACACCCTCGCTCCCTCCTCCTCCCCCTCCCCCTCTCCCACCGACCCCTACCTTCCCCTGCTCCCCCCTCCTGGCAGTAGAGAGGAAAATTACATTAACTGCGTGTGGGCTGTAGATCCAGCCGGAGTGACTGTAACTGACCAGAACGTCCTGAATGCGGCTGCTTTGGCACACCCTCGCCCCTTTCCCCTCCCCCTCTCCCACCGACCCCTACCTTCCCCTGCCCCCCCTCCTCCCAACAGTAGAGAGGAAAATTACATTAACTGCGTGTTGGCTGTGGATCCAGCCGGAGTGACTGTAACTGACCAGAACGTCCTGAATGCGGCTGCCTGCCTGTCACTGCCTCTCCTCTTCCGCTCGCAGGCTCTGCCTCCCTGCAGCAGGAGGGAGGGTTTGGCACCCCCCCACCCCCTCCCCCGCTTCTCCTCCGATGCGACCCACCCCTGCCAGAGTACCTCCTGATAGTCCGGCATTTCTGATAATCTGGCACCACCTGGGTCCCAACGGTGCCGGATTATCGGAAGTCTACTGTACCTAATTGCCAGCATCTCAGAGGCAGGTAAACTCTTGTTCTGTTGTGTTACTTTCTACACTGCTACCTCTTTACTTCTGTCCTACATTTCACTTTCTTGGCTTTCCATAAGATCCTGGCACTAACTGCATTGTCTCAGCACAACGAGATAAAATGTACGTTATCTTGTTCCATCTTAAGCGAAAGAAGCCAACCAGATGATGTCCCTGACTGGAATGTGAGTCAGGGTCATCAACTTGCCAGACAAAGTATTCCCTTGTAATCTACTAGCCATCCAGTGTTCTAAAGACACCAGTCAAGGCCATATTTCCCTCATCTCCTCTTTCCAGTCATACAATCATAGAGGATTAGGGTTGGAAGAGGCCTCAGGAGGTCCTCTAGTCCAACCTCCTGCTCAAAGCAGGACCAACCCCAATGAAATCATCCCTGTGGTTATGTCTACACTACCCTTCTAGTTCGAACTAGGAGGGTAATGTAGGCATACCGCACTTGCAAATGAAGCCCGGGATTTGAATTTCCCGGGCTTCATTTGCATAAGCGGGGAGCCACCATTTTTAAAACCCCGCTGGTTCGAACCCCGTGCAGCGCGGCTACACGGGGCTCGAAGTAGGTAGTTCGAACTAGGATTCCTATTCCGAACTACCGGTACACCTCGTGGAACAATCAAGGACAATAAAGCCATTGCGGAGAAACTAAATGATTTCTTTGCTTCAGTCTTCACGGCTGAGGATGTTAGGGAGATTCCCAAATCTGCACTGTCCTTTGTGGGTGATGAATCTGAGGAACTCTCCCAGATTAAAGTGTCATTAGAGGAGGTTTTGGAACAAATAGAAAAACTTAATGTCAACAAATCTCTGGGACCAGATGGCATTCATCCAACGGTTCTAAAAGAACTCAAATGGGAAATTGCTGAACTATTATCTGTGGTTTGTAACCTAGCCTTTAAATCGGCTTCCGTACCTAATGATTGGAAGGTAGCTAACGTGACACCAATATTTAAAAAGGGCTCTAGAGGATAGAAATGGTGTCCCTGGCCTCTGTTTGTCAAAGGCCAGAGAAGGATGGCAGGAAACAAATCGCTTGATCATTGTCTTCGGTCCACTCCCTCCGGGACACCCGGTGCTGGCCACTGTTGGCAGACAGGCTACTGGGCTAGATGGACCTTTGGTCTGACCCAGTATGGCTGTTCTTATGTTTTTTTGTAACACTCCAAATGTGGCCTCACCAGTGCTGAATAGAAGGGAATTATCACTTTCCTCAGTCTGTTTGCAATGCTCCTATTCATTTCTTGTTAGCCTTCTTGACAACAAAGGCACACTATTGACTCATATCCAGTTTTTCGTTCATTGTAACACCAGGTCCTTTTCTTCAGAACTGCTGCTTAGCCAGTCGATCCTCACTCTTTAGCAGTGCTTGGGATTCTTCTGTCCTACGTGCAGGACGCTGCACTTGTCCTTGTTGAACCTCCTTTCTTTTGGCCCAATTTGTGTAGGTTACTCTGGACTTTATCCCTTTGTTCCCTGCCCCCTGCTCTGCCTCCCAGCCCCAGCAATCCCAATCTCTCAGTGCTCCAGGTATCCCAATCCCCTGGCTCCCTGCACCACCTACCAGCACTTGTGTTCACAATCCCACCCATCCTGCTCTGCAACTCAGGCAGGCAATACCACTCCCCCTTCCACCTGCTCCTCCACCAGCCTTCCTGCCCTGTTCTTTCCCTCACAGATCCTGCCTCCACAGCTAATGCCCATGGAATTGCCACACACACAGACACCCAGCAGGGGATGGGAGTGCAGGTGCTCAGGCAGCATAGGGCACCAGAATATCATAAGGACAGCCCTGCTCCAAGTGTTTCAAAATGGAGTCCTTGAGGACTCGCTCCATTATTTTTCCAAGGACTGAGGTGAAGCTGACTGGTCTGTACTTTCCTGCATTTTTCTTCTTCCCTTTTTTAAAGATGAGCCCTACATTTGCCTTTTCCATTCATCCGGGACTTCCTCCAGTCACCACGAGTTTTCAAAGATATAACCAGTGGCTCTGCAGTCACATCAGCCAACTTTCTCAGCACCCTCAGATGCCCCATGGCCTTTTGTATGTCCAGCTTTTCTAAACAGTCCTTTCACCACTGACGGCTGTGCACGTCTTCCCAGGGCCGGCCAGGGCTTCCCAGGGCCCCCGGGTGCCCGGCGCATGCATGGCATCGCCCCCAGGCACCCGGCGCATGCGAGGTGCCACCCCCACCCAGCCCGGCAGCCCCGCGCTGCGCCCCCTACAATGGGGTGCCCCTGGCGGTAACCCGGTTGGCCCGTACCTTGGGCCAGCTCTGCGTCTTCCCCATACTGTGCTGCCCAGTGCAGCAGTCTGGGAGCTGATCTTGTCGGAGAAGACTGAGGCAAAAAAAGCCATCTGGTGTGAAGTGAATATCTTCAGACACCCAAAGAGAGAGTAAAATTTCAATCAAAGAAAGATTCTTCGGAAAATAATAAACTCTAATATTGTGTCTTCAAAAAGAGAGAGATTTCAGCAGCTTTAATTACATTTGTTTTGAGTAATTGCTCAATTTAGGTTTCAATATAAATGCTTGTCTCCTAATGGCTGCCACATTTCTACTCTCACAGTGCTTGTCTCCTCTCCCTTTCTGGACACCTGGGCTGCGTCTAGACTGGCAAGTTTTTCCGCAAACGGGAGCTGCTGTAGACAGCTGCTTTTGCGGAAAAACTTGCCAGCTGTCTACACTGGCCGCTTGAATTTCCGCAAGAACATTGACTTCCTACTGTCTGAAATCAGTGCTTCTTGCAGAAGTGCTATGCTGCTCCTGTTCGGGCAAAAGCCCTCTTGCACAAATGCTTTTGCACAAGAAGGCCAGTGTAGACAACGCGGTATTGTTTTGTGCAAAAAAGCCCCGATCGCGGAAATGGCGATCGGGGCTTTCTTGCGCAAAACCGCGTCTAGATAGGCACGGACTCTTTTCCGCAAAAAGTGCTTTTGCGGAAAAGTGTCTGTGCCAATCTAGATGCTCTTTTCCGCAAATGCTTTTAACGGAAAACATTTCCGTTAAAAGCATTTGCGGAAAATCATGCCAATCTAGACGTAGCCCTGTAGTACCTGGGCTGACTGACTAAGGAGCAGGTGTGGCCGATTGGATGGGACATCGGACAGAGTCTCAGGAGGCCTGGATTCATTTCTTGGCTCTCCTGCTAGTTTGCTGAGTGACCTTGGTTATGTCATTTCCCTTCCCTGTGAATTCCCATCTCCTTTGCAAAGAATGCTGAGAGACATAGATGAAAATGGCTGCACAAGAGCTAGGTATTACTACAGGGCGGCAGTCTGCAGGTGAGTAAGTGCTTTGCATAACTAATTACAGACTATCTGTCCTACAGGAAACCAGCAGCATTTCCTGGGCAGGCCCAGAGCACAATACTTCACATGTAGAGGAAGATACATAAGTTAACTCTGAAGTGCTATAGGCAGCAGCTATACAATGCAATATCTTCAGAGATTAAAAAACCTTTAACTCTTCCAGCCACACCATCATCTTGCAGCTTTGTGATGTGTGTGCACCATGGTCCTTTCCAGGAACCAAGTGCAGCAGTAGCTCTGGGATTCAGCCAGTCTATAATGTAAGTTTCCTCCTCACTAGGTGACCCTCTAATGTTGCATCCATGAAAGAAGCCAGGATTTATGATTCTGGCAAAAGGAATCTTGTGATTTCAGGTTATTCAAATTAACACAGCACAGTTTGCTTGGGAAACACAGGACTGAAAAACCTGCACCAAATAGCAGCTCTCTGTGATGAATCCTTTCCAATCACGCAGATACCCGTGGCAAAGCAGAGCGGGGGGACGACTGGCAGGGAGCTAGTTACTGCACATTGATTCTCTGTCAGCACATGTGCCCATTGGACCCATCTCTGGAGCGGCTTTAACCTGTGCCAGCTAACAGCAGTCCCCAAGGGTCCATTCACCAGCTGAGCATAGTCAAAGCACTAGTACAAGAAGCAGGGCCAGGTCCCACCTCTTTGTCTCTCATAAGTGACCCAAAAGGGAAGGAATTCAGCAGAAAATCTGGCTCTCTGCATCCTTACTCAGTTTGCACCTAGCCTTCACTCAGGAAAAAAAATCCCATGGAAGCCAATGCAAATTTGCCTGCGTAATGATTTCTTAATAACTTGAGAACTGAACCACTGTTTTGTAACACATTTCATAAGCATGTGTTTACAAGAAAGTTACATTTTGGGTCTCAGCTCAAGGAACTGTGCCCCCTTTAAAACAGGCTGGGATGTGGGTGTGAGGCTTTCTTTGAACATTAAAATGAGTAGTGAAAGTCACAGGGCTTTTTTCCTTTATACAATTGAAGCTGAATTTGAGCAATAACCCTTCTGATTTCTGTGGAGGAGGGGACATGACGTCTTGAGGTAAACCACACATCCCGTAACCACCAGTGTCGTTTGTACAAGCTGCTTCTCTGCAGAAGTGGCAGAGTTGCTTTTCAGCAAAAGTCACACATTTGTAAGAGAGGAGTAATTCCAGTCAAATAGAGATTGGGCAGCAAAAAGGAAGAAAGCTTAACCACAATAAAGCCACCATCGAACCTGAAAGGAAAAAGACGTCAGCAGCTGAGGGCAGGGGCTCTCCTTTTCCTGGTATCTAGCTCACTATAATTATGTGGAAAGAAATTGTGGGTGGGACTGTTACTAACTAGCTGAACTTTGTAACCTAACTCATACACCAGATTACAGTATGGATCCAGGGGCCAATCCTGTGAGGTACTGAACTCATTGACTTCAATGGGAGTTGCGATTGCTGAGCACTTTTGACAACCAAGAAATGTATTTGGGTGCTGTTACCGGGCAGGCCCATCTGCTTCTAATTGTTAGTCTCCTTAGTGATGGGTTTGAGCCTAGGTCAAGGGTTGGATCAGGCAACCAAGCATCAGATGGCATTAGACCAGCGTTTCTCAAACTATGGGCCACGGCCCAGTACTGGGCCGCAGGAAAAAAATACCGGGCCTCAGTGGAGTGCCTGTGTGGCGCCGGGTCCCCCAAACCCTTGGCCGGCCTGGGCAGAGTCTGCAGCTGGATCGTCCGGCTCCCGGTAGAAGCGTAGCTAGGGGAGGTCGGAGGAGAGTGGGGGAGGAGAAGGAGGAGGAGGAGGGGAAAACTGGCCATCGGCAGCAGCACTGGATGAGGGAATCGGGGCGGGCTTTGGAGATTTGGGTCGGGGGGCAGCCGGCGGAAGCAAAGCTGACCAGGGGGCAGGCAGCTGACTGGGAGATTGGGAGGAGGAGTAGGGGAGAAGCGGCCACTGGAAGCAGGGCTTGCCTGGGGCATCGGGACTGTCCGGGAGAGATTGGGGGGCTGGCGGAAGCAGGGCTGCCGGGGGGCGCAAGGTTGGGGGTCGGGAGCTGGCCGGAGAAGATGTGAAGGGGGGGGAAGCAGCCGCCGGAAGCAGGGCTACATACGGGCAGCGGGGCTGGCTAAGGGAGATTGGGAGGAGAAGCAGGGGAGAACTGGCTGTCTGGGAGGGGGTTGGGGGAAGTGGGGCTGGCAGGAGGCACAGTGCGGGTAGCGAATCAGCCAGCGGGGAGCGGGACTGACCCGACCATATGCGATCTCAGGGCACTGCCCCCTTCCCTCTCCTCCAGCAAAGCATGAGTGAGTTCGGCCCGGGGATTTTATTGTGCCCCCTGCGCCCTCGAGTAGTTGCGAACTGTCTGGCTGGTAGACACACTCATGCAGTCTGAGCACATTTACCAGCCAGGCAGTTCGAAACTACAAACTGATACATCTAGTAATAATAAAACTTATCTAATGAGAAAATACCAGACATGTTATATGTCTGGTACTTTCTCAGTTTGTTTTTTATGTGTTTATATTTTTGGGCTGCAAAAAACAGTACAGGAAAAAAAGGGTTCCAACTAAAGTAAAAAGTTTGGGAAACCCTGGTCTACCCAAGCGACGAGGAGTCCTGTGGCACCTTATAGACTAACTGAAGTGTAGGAGCATAAGCTTTCGTGGGCAAAGACCCACTTCGTCAGATGCATGTAGTGGAAATTTCCAGAGGCAGGAATAAATATGCAGGCCAGGATCAGGCTGGAGATGAAGAGGTGGATCCAATCAAGGAGGATGAGGCCCACTTCTAGCAGCTCATCTGGAGGTGTGAATTCCAAGAGAGCAGAAGCTGCTTTTGTAGTTAGCAAGCCATTCACAGTCTTTGTTTAATCCAGAGTTGATTGTGTCAAACTTAAAGATGAACTGTAGCTCAGCAGTTTCTCTTTGAAGTCTGGTCCTGAAGTTTTTTTGCTGCAGGATGGCTACTTTTAGATCTGCAATTGTGTGTCCAGGAAGATTGAAGTGTTCCCCTACAGGTTTTTGTATGTTGCCATTCCTAATATCAGATTTGTGTCCATTGATTCTTTTACGTAGGGATCCACCTCGTCATCTCCAGCCTGATCCTGGCCTGCATATTTATACCTGCCTCTGGAAATTTCCACTACCTGCATCTGACGAAGTGGGTCTTTGCCCACGAAAGCTTATGCTCCTACACTTCTGTTAGTCTATAAGGTGCCACAGGACTCCTCGTCGCTTTTGCAGATTCAGACTAACACGGCTACCCTTCTGATACCTGGTCTACCCAGTTTTCTGTCTGTCTTACACTCCATTTATCTGATCCATATTCCTGAACTTGCTGGCAAGAATATTGTGGGTGACCATATCAAAAGCTTTGCTAAAGCTGGCACTGGGGGCTTTGGGAGGACCAGAAATAACTTATTTGAATATTCATCATTTGACTAATGAATATGCAAATATGCAAATGAATGTTACCATGAACAAAAGTTCGTGAATGGATTTACTGGTCCCCGTGTCAAAAAATTTGGGAACCCCTGCATTAGACACTAGAGGTATTGCTTTCTGAAGAACAGGTCTACTGTAGGGAAGTTCTCCTATATGGTAGTAACTGCTAGGAGCCCATCTGCAGTGGGTTATAGAGATGACCAGGGAAACCGCTAGAAAGGAAAGAGGCAGGGGAGGTCTGAAGTCAGACAGGTACAGCTTCCCTCTCAAAGGGATCTGAAGAACTGACAGAGAGCTGGGGCCAGAAGCCTGATGCAAGAATGAATAGGAAGCCTGAAGAAGGAATCAAATCTGTGATACAGAAGTGACTGAGAGGTCCTTGAGAGGGGCCCAAAGGCATTGGAGAACCAGAGCTTAGGGTGAAAACTTGAGGGCTCTTGTCTTGTTTGGCTTTTTTGGTTACCCTGGACGAGACCGCAGGCTCCATGATTTGGCCAAGGTGCTAAATCATTTTGAGATAGGAGAATTGGCACATCCCAAAGCAGGAGATGGGAAGTGCCTGGAGCTAGGAGAGAGGAAATCAAGGCACAGCGCACCCAGGTACTAGTTGATCTTGATACAAATGCCTAACTATGGATTTGAGTGCCTAACTAAACACCTAAGTTTAACCTGTTAGCTACAAGATTGACTAGCCCCAAGTTACTGCAAGCTGGGCAGAGATCCTACATCACCTGCACCCAGTGCTCTGCCCCCCATCCCTAAGTCTGTTTAAGCAAGCCCTGGCAGAGACGTGTGGGAGTTGCCCTGAGGTACGTTGGCAGATCTCCGTCTAACCCCATGCTTAGAAAAACAGAGGGTCTACAGATAGCTACAGATGAGAATTGGGAAGCACTGGCAAAGTTATATGGGAATTTGTGAAATTGGAGTAGTTTGGCGAGCTGCAGGGTCTGGGTTCAGGTGCATTGACAGACTTGTGTTGCAGAAGGTTGTGCCGTACGGGGCTTTGGGGAATGCCTGGATATTTACTTTCATAAGTACTGTGTTTCCTTTCCCAACACACAGAGCCGAGGATTCTAATCCCTTTACAATTCGTCTGAAAGGGTGATGATTTCAAGCATGTGTGAAGGAGTCCCCACGGTGCAATCTGGATTGTGGGATCACTCAGCTCTCTGTCCTCGCAACCTGGGATATCCCTCTCATCCTGTGATGCTGTTATTAAGCCACAAACCTCTGGCTGGTGCTGCACTTACACAGACATCCACAGGCAGGGATACACGTAGCTGAGTTACAAGAATGCTTGGCCAGCTACTCATGGGCCAGCAACAGAGAGGCTCTCCAGCCAGTTCCTGCCAGCTCCCAAGCCTTCTAACCCAGAACTGTACTGTCTTGTCCCGGTTAAAAGACTGACGGCTGCGTCTAGATTGGCATGATTTTCCAGAAATGCTTTTAATGGAAAAGTTTTCCGTTAAAAGCATTTTCGGAACAAAGCATCTAGATTGGCACGGACGCTTTTCCACAAAAGCACTTTTTGCGAAAAAGCGTCCATGCCAATCTAGACGCGCTTTTCCGCAAAAAAGCCCCGATGGCCATTTTCACGATCAGGGCTTTTTTGTGGAAAACAAATCTGAGCTGTCTACACTGGCCCTTTTGCGCAAAAGTTTTGTGCAAAAGGGACTTTTGCCTGAACAGGAGCAGAATAGTATTTCCGCAAGAAGCACTGATTTCTTACAGTAGGAAGTCAGTGCTTTTGCAGAAATTCAAGCAGCCAGTGTAGACAGCAGGCAAGTTTTTCCGGAAAAGTGGCTGATTTTCCAGAAAAACTGGCCAGTCTAGACACAGCCGACCAGTGTAGAAGTTCATTACCCAGTCTGCCCCTCCTTCAACATGGAGAGGACACAGATTAGCCTTTGTAAACTGAGCTGAAGTTTCCCAAGAATTAAACCCAAACACGCTGTTTTAGGTAAACTGTAATACAAATGTCATGTTAACTACACAAAGATTTGAAGTGGTTATAAATAGGCAACAAGATCAGAGGTGGTTACTTAAGAAACAAAAATGCATTCACTATCTGAATTTTGCAAACTGAAGAGAATTTGAATCAAGCAATGGCTCACGCTGGTAGATGGTACAAGCAGGTTCCAGAGCCTCAGTATACAAGCCGGGATTCTTCCAGCCTATGATCACCCTCTCCAGGTCAAAATCTTTTTCCTTCATATGTTTGTTTCGGGGGTTGAGTTTTGGGGAAAGTGGGGGAGGAAGGAGGGAGAGATCAAGTGATGATGTCACTTCCCCTCTTTTATAGTTTCTTCCAGCGTACTGGAAAGATCTGTACTTGTGAAGGGGGAGTTGGCCTCTTCCTGACCTGATCCACAACCTCCCAAGTGTGCTACATCCCTCCTTCCCCCTCCACCCCAGAACCTCCTTCATGCCACTAAACAAGCTGATCATGGTGAGCAGGAGAAGCTGTGTGGGGAGGTGCTGATTGGTGAGGTTAGTAGGGAGAGCTAATTGGTAGTTGCCATTGGTTGCTTTTCCCCATGAGTGCTCCAGCACAGGGGCACCCACAGAGTCAGCGAGTAGGCCTGGGATAGAGGATTCTTTCCCTGACTGGTGTTGATGAGCCATTAACTGCTGTCTGGTTACTCTACACCTGAAAGGCTGATTTTGGGTGTTCCCATCCTCCCAACACATCTCAGTCCCACACACAGCAAAATTTCATAACTGCACATACAATGACGGCACATACAACCCAACAGGATCTTAATGTCCAACAGATGAAGACTTTTAAAACGATATCTCACAAGGCATACTTCCTACAAAACTTTTCATAATTATAGGACAGTAGTTGATATTGGGTTTCCAGGGTGCTGCTTTGTGGTACAGGATGACATGAAGACCATTGTGTTGGTGCAGAACTAGCTCTCATTGTCACTATTTCTGTGGATAAGAGGTGTGAAAACTATTAAGCAAGTGCAAAATCTAGGGCACTCTTATTTTAATGTCAAACAACTTAGATTGTGTCATTCGAAAGCAAAACCCATCACACTCCAAAAAAGGCTCAAAGTTTACAATGGCATTTCTATGGAAGGATTTCTACTGTCTTTTGTTACCATGAGAACATTTAAACAAGAATGAACACAAGGAAGTAGAGGAATGATGGGTTAGTATCTCGCTCGTCTTTCTACTCCCTGAGTTCTGAAATGAAACTGAACCCCGGGTCACCTCAGCCTTGTCAAGCTGCCAAGAAAAAGACACAGTAGGTGCTTCCAGCCTTTTCTGTTCTCTCTCATCATGCAGGCTTTAAAGAGCCTTGCAGCAGAGCTAGCTGCACGGCCAGCAAATGCGTTGATGGTATCTGATATGCCAGTGCGTTGCCTTCTGTGCAGGGATGGTAGGTGGCTGAACCTAATTGTGTTGTCTTAAGGGCTCTGGCAAGCATTCAAGAACAAAAGTGAAGACAGCCAGTTCCCATTCGTGGGCATGTCCCTACACTTTATGTGGCAAACCTTGTGATTTAGTAAGTGTAAGCCCTGCACCCTACGGCTTTAAAAACATTTTTTACAAAAACTGACAAGACTTCTAGCAAAATGAGGAAAAATATAAGGAGAAATGGCTGTAAATTCAGATCTGGATTTTGAACATTGCAATCTGAGAACTTGGTTCAGGGCCATTTGAGAAAACCCAGGGATCTAGACTTGAATTTTTTAAAATCCCCTAAGGTTTGGGAGCATTTGCACCCATCACTGATGATATTTTACATGAATAAGCCTTTCTTCCCAAGGCAAATGCATCCCTTTCTGCATTGAAAGGTAGCTGTCCATCATCTGTTCGTAGCGTGCTATGCAACAATAGAAAGGCAAGAAACATTGGCCAAGTATACCATAGCCGAACCCCAATCTTACTCTAGGTGCCATAGCATGTTTGCAGCCTGATTTTGAATACTGGCCTCCAATTTTGTGCCTAGATTAATTGTGAGCACAAAAATGTAGGCTCAACTAAGTGAGTGTGCCAATGGTAAGACTTAGACTGGGTCTCTAAAACTAAGCTAGGTCAACTTAAACTGCCTTGCACTAGCCTAGTTGTGTATGTGCCTAACTTAAATTTGTTTCCTCCTGATGTAAGTGCCCCCTTATGGCAACATGGTGACACTATCTCCCCACACAGTGTTGATGGCAGAGCTATGGTAGATGTACTGCCATCAACACAGCACAACTGTAAACACTATACCTGCCCATGTCAACTGAACAGTCCTCCAGCAGCTCTCCTGCAATGCCCCACACTCACTGCTCTGGCCACTTTGTGAACTCCTCTGCTCAAGGGCCACTGAGACCAGAAACCCTCTCTCCTTCCTATAAAGCCCAGCACATTTGTGAAATACCTTTTTCTGATTGCCCCGCTTGGCGATCATATCTAGTGGGTCTCCACTGTTGTGTGCAACTGCCAAGCTGACCTTGCTGACTACACACGCTAGACACACTTCTGCCTGCAGGATGAGATGGGAGATATTGACTCTCCTAGACTGTGGGAAGAAGAGACTGTGCAGGCATAGAAATGTAAAATGCAAGGGGGTGCAGGAGAAAGGGCAGGACAGGGACCAGCAGAAGTGCTGTGTAAAATAGAAGGAGGTGTGGCAGGACTCGGAGTACCAGAAGGCCATGGAAGCCAACACTCAATCCAGTGCCAAGCTACAGACTTACCCCTTTACAAAGAGCTGCATGCCACGCTTGGGGAAGACTCCATTGTCCTCGCACAGACAACTGCCGGTACCTCTGAGGAGTCTGCGAGACAGATCCCTGCCATGAACAGTGAGCACAAGGAAAAGGAGAAAGACGATGGGGCAGTTAGAACGTAAGAATGGCCATACTGGGTCAAACCAAAGGTCCATCCAGCCCAGTATCCTGTCTGCCGACAGTGGCCAATGCCAGGTGTCCCAGAGGGAGTGAACCGAACAGGTAATGATCAAGCAATCTCTCTCCTGCCATCCATCTCCACCCTCTGACAAACAGAGGCTGGGGACACCATTCCTTACCCATACTGGCTAATAGCTATTTGTGACCAAAGTGGGGTCCATCTATGCCATGATCCAGGACCTGTTTGAGACTCCCGTGCAGTCGAGTCAGTCCTAGCAGTCGAGCTTGTAAGTATGCATGGGTGTGCCCTTGTTACAACAATGCACACAGCTATTGACTTTTCATTAATTTACTCCTACTAGGAGAGGTCACATTACCACCCAAGAAGTAGAGATGTTATTGGCTTTTCATTTCCGTGTAGAGTTGGGTGTAGGGGAGGGCATGTGGAGCAATTTATTTATGTGCACAGGGATGTTCCTTCAATCCTTTTGAGAATTCTTGATTACTCTTTCATGGAGGTACTCTGCAGTCCTCTGCTGAAGGTTTCTTGGGATGGCAGCATTACTGCTTCCTCCACAGGAGGTCACTTTCCCATGCCAGTCCAGGATAACTTTGCCAGGCAACAGGAGCATACCTAGACATATACAAAATGCATAGTTGTGTAGGGCATCCAAACACTGGGGCACCCAAATGAGTGCTTGTATGCCTGAGGCTTGCCCTGACACCTCCACTGCTCAGTTCCTCTCCTGCCTCTCTCCCTGGCTGCTCTCTCTTGCTGGCAGCAGAGTTTTTCTCTGCCCCCTCCCATGTGTTCCTCTCAGCAGCCAGCTGTTAGGGGGGTAAACAGGAGCCTTCAGCCTCTGTGGCTCCACTCTGGCCCCAAGAAGCTCCCAAGTCCCCAGCGGAAGCCACGTGGTGGGGGCAGGGAGAAGGAAGCTGTAAGCCGCAGGGCCCCAGCAGAAACCACGTGAGGGGGAAGGAAGCCCCAGGCATCCTTCCAAGAGGGGAAGGGGGACCTCAGTTGCATAGAGCTCCATAATTTGTAAGGACAGCCCTGCCAGGCACCCCTGGAGTACACAAGCTGACAGCACATGGGCACAGGCAGCTTTAGGACACCAGCAACAGCTGTGCCAGCCATGTCTTTGTTACCCTCAGGAGTGAGCGATTAGCTGGAATCATTGCTGCCTGTGGAAAATGGTGCCAGTATTCAGTGCCCTTGCCCTATACTCATAGTAGTTTCATGCAACTGAGCAATTCCCTCCTTATTTCCCCTGCTACTGGCGAGCCATACTCCCCATGTCTGGTGCTGTAAGTGGCACCATGCAGATGCACTCCAAAGCAAAAGTGTCAAGAAACATGCCTTGTCTAAAAACTTTAGGGAAGTGTGCACAGGAGGTCCTGAACCGTAACTTTCATTTTCCATTGTGACAATACTGACAATGGTACCTCTGTGTGTTTTATCTGTAGTTGCTGCCCTCCACACCCAGAGCACCTGAGTCAGTTAAGGAGGAAAAAGGCAGGGACTTGGGCTGATATGTTCAATGAGCTCTTGCAAGCTAGTGCTGGATCAGTCCATGGGCATTAGGCCTGGAGGCTGAATACTTCAGGCTGTATGGAGAAGGAAACAATGGACAGGAGCATGTCCCAGGAGACCTGGCAAGAAAAAGAAAGGCAGATGCCCTGCAACATTATGAGGCTTCTCCAGAAGTAAATACAGATGCTGCAGACTCTTGTGGATCTACACATCTTCTTTTCATCTCTCAGTAATGCCTCGGTAGGTCCATTCACACTCCTCACTCATATTTGCTTTGCAGAGAGATTGGTATATACCTTTAAATGCCCAGACACTTAGCAGGGGCACACACATCTCGGATCATAAATCTCACTCAAGCTAAACAAAATCCTTCTGTGATTTTTTTTTCTTGTTGCTCCCTGGTCTCACCCTCCCCCCCCCTTGCTGTCCTCAGATAACTCCACTGCACCTCCTCTCTACAGCCCCTCTCCCCTTTAACATTGTGGTATCAGGAACCACATCACTACCACTCCTGGCTAAAGGAAGGACAATCGATGCCCTGTGATAGCTATGGATGCTATATATGTAGCCAAAATGGCCATGGTCATTCTTTCCCTGTGTTAAATTCGTTTCCATTAATGTATTGCATTTTGATGCATTTGATTTTAGTTTGCCCAGATTTTTCTTTGCATTGGTTTTCTGACTCTGTTCTTTGAAAAGTCATTCATTCATCTTTGTCACTTTACAGCAACTCTACAATGCCTAGCAGTAAAAAGCCGTGAAAGCCCACACTTCCTTGTTATTGTGCTGTGGGACAGGACTCAGGATCAATGACAAATACAATGTAAAAATTATAGATGTACAGCAAGCACCACAAATCTAAAAGATGGATCAATACAGTTCCTAACAGACTCACAAAACAGCAGGACCTGGTAGAGCACAGTCCAGCACAACACTTTACTGTGTCTCGCTATCAGCGTGCTCTTCCAAGGACTCCCTCAGCAGTATAGCTCCACTTTGAGCTCTTCTCATAGCCCTTGTATCTGGCTGCTCAAACTCTGCAGGGACCTGCTCTACTCCACCTCAGCAGCAACTTTTCTACCTCACAGATCTGCAGGACACAACAGGCAGCTATAACCATTGGGATATTTTTCTCACAGAGATACAATCTTGTGAGTAAATAATGCCAGAGATCCCTTCCGTTTGCCAAAAGCACATTCAGCCATCATTCTGCACATGCTGAGTCAGCACTTGAGTCTTTCCTTGGTGCTTCAAGATGGCTGCTGTACGGCTCTATGAGCCAGGGGAGCAAGGGGCAGGCTAGGTCCCTCCCAGAATCACTACTGGCATTTCAGCATCATCCATGGTAATCCTCCAGTCAGGAGGCTTGCAGCTTCCCAAACAATCCCATGTTTTTAAATATATAAATGTCATGCTCATTCCATGAGCATCTAGCACGGGTGAAACAATACTGGGACAGTTAGCAAATAGCTTCAAGAACTTCTGGTAGACAGGAGAGGTCCCAAAAGCCTTAAGGGAAAACATAATACTTATCTTTAAAGAAGAGAAAAAAGAGGACCTGGCAAATTATAGACCAAGCAGCCTAACTTTGATATCTGGAAAGATACTGGAACAAATTATTCAACAATCAATGTACAAGCACCTGGAGGAGGTTATCATCAAGAACAGCCAGCATGGGTTTGTCAAGCACAAATCATGCCAAACCAACCTCATTTCTTTTTCGACAAGGTTACTGGCCTCGTGGATGGGAGAAGCCGTAGCTATGATACATATTAATTTTAATACGTCTTTTGACGCAGACAACATGACACAGTTCAGCATGACATAAGCAAAGTAGGAAAATGTGGTCCAGATTGAATTACTTAAGGCAGGTGTGCAAGCGATGGAAAGAACATAATCAAAGAACAATGGTTTGCTGTCAAACTAAGGGCATATGAATGGGGTTCTGCAGGAGTCAATCCTGTGTCCACTCTGGTTCAGTATTAACATTAATGAAGTGGATAATGGTGTGGAGAGTATGCTTATAAACTCTGCAGATGACACCAAGCTGGAGGAGTTGCAAGCACTTTGGAGTCCAGGATTAGAATTCAGAACAAACTTGAAAAACTTGAGAATTGGTCTGAATTTAACAGGATGAAATTCAATAAAGACAAATGCAAAATACTTCACTTAGAAAGGAAAAGTCAAATGCATAACTACAGAATGGAAAGAACAATATGGCCAGGCAATAGTACTACAGAAAGGGATATGGGGGTAATAATAGATCACAAACTGAATATAAATCAAAATGTGATGCAGCTGGGAAAAGGGTGAATATAAATTCTGGTGTGTATTAACAAAAGTCTGTGATGTAAAACATGGGAAAAAATTGTCCTGCTCCACCTGGCTCTGGTGCAGTCTCTACTGGAGTATTGTGTCCAATTCTGGCCTATACATTTTAGGAAAGATGTGGACAATTTGGAGAGATTTCAAAAGAGAGTTACAAAAATGACAAAAGGCTAAAACACTGGGCATGTTTTGTGTTGAGAAGAGAAGACAGAGTAGGGCTGATAATAGACTTCAGATATGTTAATGCCTGTTATAAAGAAGATAGTGATTAATTATTCTACATGTACAGTGAAAGTAGGACAAGTAGTAAAGGGGATTTAGATTAGATAATAGGAAACATTTTGTAACTATAAGGGTAGGTAAGTTCTGGAATAGGCTTCCAAGCAAGTAAAGGGGATTAAATTGGACATTAGGAAAAGCTTTAGGGTGGTTAAACACTGGAATAAATTGCTTAGGGAGGCTGTGGAATCTCCATCACTGATTTTTAAGATTTTTAAGAGCAGGCTGGAGAGACATCTGGAATTTCCACTACATGCATCTGACGAAGTGGGTCTCTGTCCATGAAAGCTTATGCTCCAATAAATCTGTTAGTCTATGTGCCACAGGACTCCTCAGCACTTTCGCAGTATTCAAGATGTGGGCATGCCATGGTTTTATATAGAGGCAATAAGATGTTCTCTGTCTTACTCTCTGACTCTTTTTTAATGATTCTTCACATTCTGTTTGCTTTTTTGACTGCCGCTGCACACTGAGTGGATGTTTACAGAGAACTATCCACAATGATTCCAAGATCTCTCTCTTGAGTGGTTATAGCTAAATTAGTCCTCATCATATTGTTTGTATAGTTGGGATTATTTTTTCCAATGTGCATTACTTTATATTTATCAACATTAAATTTCATTTGCCATTTTGTTCCCTAATCGTTAGTTTTGTGAAAGCTTTTTGAAGCTCTTCACAGTCTGCTTTGGTCTTAACTATCTTGAGCAGTTTTGCCATCTCACTGGTTTACCCCTTTCTTCAGATCATTTATATACAGATTGAAAAGGACTGGTCCTAGTACGGACCTTTGGGGGACACCACTAGTTACCTCTCTCCATTCTGAAAACTTACCATTTATTCCTACCCTTTGTTTCCTGTCTTTTAATCAGTTATCAATCCATGAAAGGATCTTTCCTCTTATCCCATGACAGCTTACTTTACTTGGACCTTGTCAAAGGCTTTCTGGAAATCTAAGTACACTATATCTACTGGATCTCCCTTGTCCACATGTTTGTTGACTCCCTCAAAGTACTCTAGTAAATTAGTAAGGCATGATTTCCCTTTACAGAAACCATGTTGACTTTTCCCCAACGAATTATTTTGATCTATGTGTTTGACAATTTTATTCTTTACTATAGTTTCAACTAATTTGCCCAGTACTGATGTTATATTTACTGGTCTTAAATTGCCAGAATCACCTCTAGAGCCCCTTTTAAATATTGGCGTCACATAAACTATTTTTCAGTCATTAGGTACAGAAACTGATTTAAAGGACAGATTACAAACCACAATTAATAATTCTGCAATTTCACATTTGAGTTCTTTCAGAACTGTTGGATGAATGCCATCCGGTCCCACTGACTTGTTAATGTTAAGTTTATCAACTATTAAATTTACCAAACTTCCTCTAATGACACCTCAATCTGGGATAATTCCTCAGATTTGTTACCTAAAAAGAATAGTTCAGGTTTGGGAATCTCCCTAATATCCTCGGCCATGAAGACTGAAGCAAAGAATTCATTTAGTTTCTCCTCAGTGACCTTATCATCTTTGAATGCCCCTTTGGCATCTTGATCGTCCAGGGGTCCCGTTGGTTGGTTAGCAGGCTTCCTGCTTCTGACGTACTTAAAAAACATTTTGCTATGACTTTTTGAGTTCTGGTCTAACTGTTCTTCAAACTCCTTTTTGGCTTTTCTTCTTATATTTTTACACTTAATTTGACAGAGTTTATGCTCATTTCTATTTTCCTCACTAAGATTTAACTTCCACTCTTTAAATGATGCTTTTTTAAATCTCTTACTGCTTCTTTTATTTGGTTGTTAAGCCACCCCAGGGCTGTAACAAGGGTGAGGCAAGTGAGGCACTTGCCTTGGGTGCATTGCTGAGGGGGCACAGAAAAGACAGCTACTCCGCTATCTTCACTCATGTCTTATGCCATGTCAGCAGCCCCGCCTGCGCCAAGGACAGTCTTGCCCCAGGCACCAAATTAGCTAGTTATGACTCTGAGCCTCGGTGGCACTTTTTTGGTTCTCTTACTGTGTTTTTTAATTTTGGGTATGCATTTATGTTGGGCCTCTATTATGGTGTCTTTGAAAAGTCTCATGAGGCTTGCAGGGATTTTACTTTTGTCACTGTAACTTTTAATTTGTGTTTAACTAACCTGCTCATTTTTGTGTAGTTCCCCTTTCTGAAATTAAATGCCACAGTGTTGGACTGCTGAGGTGTTTTTCTTACCACAGGAATGTTAAATTGTATTACATCATGGTCACTATTTCCTGGCGGTTCACCTGTATTTACCCTTTGGACCAGATCTTGCACTCTATTTAGGACTAGATCAAGAATTGCCTCTCCCCTTGTGGGTTCCAGAACCAGCTGCTCCTAGAAGCAGTCATTTAAGGTATCAAGAAATTTTATCTCTGCATCCCGTCTTGAGTTGACATGTATCCAGTCAATATGGGAATAGTTGAAATCCCCACTATTATTGAGTTTTTTATTCTGATAGTCTCTCCGATTTCCCTTAGTATTTCATAGTCACTATCACTATCCTGGTCAGATGGTTTGTAATAGATCCCTACTTCTATATTCTTATTATTAGAGAATGGAATTACTACCTACAGAGTTTCTGTGGAATATTTTGGTTCATGGAAGATTTTTACTTCTTTTGATGCTATATTTTCTTTCTTGTATAGTACCATTCCCCCAGCAGCATGACCTGTTCTGTCCCTCCAATATATTTTGTACCCTGGTATGACTGTGTCCCATTGATTGTCCTCATTCCACCAAGTTTCTGTGATGCCCATTACATCAACTACTTCCTTTAATATGCACTTACGCAACTGTCGTAGCTGGAACTGCGTATTTTACATTGATTTTCTCTGCCAGCGTAGACCTGAACTTAGTAACCTTCCCTTTTGTTTTACAAATGGTGTTTAGCCTTTTCAAAGCAGAATCAGTCGTAACTTAGTTATTGGAAGAACAAGTGAGAGAGAGGGAGGACAGAAGTCTATGCCAAGAGCAAGTGGGCATGCATTTTAAGTAATTACCAATGGACTGATTACTTTTCCAAGTAATTAAACATTATGAAAGGTTATTAGCATGCTGACAATAGACAGCTTTGACATCTGCCAGTTCAGCATGATGGAGCAGACAACTAAACAAAAGAGAACAGGATTCCATAGCATTTACAATTCCACTATGTGCTCTTAGCCATGCTAGTGCCAGAAAGAAAGGTCAACTGTGATAAGCATGGTTCACACCAGCACATGTTTCAGTACATAAAAAACCAAGAATCCTTTCTGCTGGCACAGGAAGGTCAGCATTACACCTCCCTGCACCGGCCTGGCCCCCCACTCTGCCTGAAACAGACTCTCCCCAAGGCTGGGCAAGCAAGCAGGTATCCTGCAATGAGCAGCTTTCATTCCAGAGGAGAGCTGCAGCATGTATGCAGAGAGTCAGCACAGCCCACAGTGCCACCCACTTCTGGGATTGCTCTGATTCTGTAGCGATCCTGGACTCTTCCTCACCCTGCTGCTGGTATAACCACTTAGCACCACTGCAAACTCTCCGAGAGTGCACTGAAATGTGGTGAATATTCAATCAGAAAATATCATTTCACTACCACTTCCCCAACACAAACACACCCACACATTCGGTGCCCTTGATCTCTACAGAAATGCACCACATATTAAACTCATCACTATCTCCCGAAAGTATATCTTGTATCTTCTGAAAAAAAAGGAAAAAAATATAACCCCATTCCCAGTCACACAGGGTACATCTACACGGCAGCATTATTTCAGAATAACTGACATTATTCCAAAATAACATAGTGTGTGTCTATACTGCAAGCCTTTATTTCGAAATAATGTTGAGCTGGAAGACTTCTTACTCCGACTCCTGTAACCCTCATATTATGAGGAGTAAGGGAAGTCAAAGGAAGAGTGTTCTTTCTTCAATTTCCTGCTGTGTAATCAGCGCCAAAAGCAAAATTAAGCTGTTTCGACTTAAGCTACGCAATTGATGTAGCTGAAGTTGTGTAGCTTAATTTGAGTTTTGCCCTGCTGTGTAGACGTACCCACAGAGACTGATTGCCGGAGAGGCCTACACATTTCTAAAGAGCCATTGAATATAATCTCTCTCCTCCTCACTCTTCTCTCCCATTTTTGCTTGTGAATTAATGACAGCAGAAGTATTAGGGAATTTGTTCTTCTCTCATCCTTTGCGTACAGATGGTGAGTGTCTGTGCTATCACAAGTCCTAATTGATCTATCTAGTCAAGGCTCATATGGCCCCATACTGGCAGGTGCTGAGCACCTCTTGAATATGATCTGCTTTATCGTGTAGCTAGTTGAAGTTTGCCTTTTGCCTTCCTGGACCAAATCTCTTTGCACGAAATATCAGACAATTACATGGGAGTCTTTCATAAATTGTGGTCTGACTCTGATCTCATGCAAGTGTAAATCAAGATTCTTGCCGTGGAGGTCCATGGAGTTACACTGGTGTAAAATCACTGGAAGATCAGAGTCAGGTCTTATATGCAATAATAATCCCAAGCATTTATGTAGCACTCCACATGTCAAAGAACTGTACAGACATTATCTATTAATTCTAACCATACCCCACTCTGCTCATTCCCCTGATCACACTGCCTTATACCTGTAGCTTGGTTGCACATCCTTCTTACACCAAATATACACATGGACACCTACATTGATGAAATACTACATAGGCACCTCAGGAAAATAGGTGCTTTTGGAAATCTCCTCCTAAATGCCAGAGAGGCACAATTCCCTCTGGCTTTCAAAGTTTATGGGCCAAATTCTGCTGTTAGTGACATGAGTGTCAATTCAGAGTATAATGCCCTTAGAGATACTGTGGTGTCACTAAGAGTACAAATGGGCCCTTTGTGTCTACACAATGGCCCAACAGTATTTTTGCCACATATGTTAAAATGCCAGGAAATAACCTTGGATATTAATGTATATCTAGCTAACCCCTGGTAAAATACTGCTGTTCCACCTAACTGATTGTGGTTTTCAGCTATGTGTTTTACTAAACTACAAAAAACACAATAATTATTGTTTCTTTTGTTTATAACTCTAAACAAGAGAGCTTTGCCCCTGACTTGCAACTTTCCATGAGCCGTCTTCATTTTTCTTGTTATCCAAGCCTCAATCTTTAAAAATAGCATCACCACCTAAACCTTTAGAGCATATGATCATTTATTCTAAATTTGCTATCCTTTTAGCATCTGCATGGTAAATGCTATATCTCTCACTTCACCAGAGATTGAAGGGGGAAATAAGTGGTGGTACTTTACTTGCTCGTTTACTTTGCAAGCAGCATGTTGCAGGGATTGAGTCATCTGTGTCTTGCACAGCACTGATCATGCTGCTGGCATATAACCAATAACAAAATAACAGTTTCTACCCACATTCCCAGAAGAGCTCCATGCTATCATTAGAAAGATCAGCTGCATTTAAACTGTAATCACTAGGCTTCAGAGTAAACACATATAGAGAAAAATGTAAATTATTCATATCTCTCAAAGATCAATTGTTTCAGGCTGACACTGGGCTAAGGAAAATGGTAATGTATTGGATCACATTTGGAAGCATTATTCACACGCATAAGAATTAGAATTTAGACCAGTATTTTCAAAAGTGGGCAGCTACTAAAACATTGGCCTGATTCTCAAGTGTGCCGACCTCACTATAGCCTAACTTTACACTGTCGCTCTTTAAAATCTTAATCATCACTTTTTAAAAATTGAAATTTTACCTTTTCTCCTAGAGTGAGATCATGTAGCTGGGCAAGTCTGCTACTGTGGCGAGGCCATTTGGACTAATTATACTACTGCACACTGACTTCTGACCCATAATGTTACAGACAGTAGAGCTTGGGCAAATTCAATGATGCTGATGTCAGTGGGGTTGCAGTAACAGAAGAATTTGCCCCTATGTATATGGGATTATTCTGTTTCACAGGACAAAGCTGTAAGGAAATTATCTTGTTCTGTGTTAACTTCTCTTCCCTCCTCTTCTCCACCCCATCACCTCAGATGCACTCTCATTTTACTTAACATAGAAACTCACATGTTCATATGGTGCTTTCATTTCCAAGTTGACTGCACAAATCCAACCCAGGTGGGTAATGACTAAAAGTTGTTACCATCTGTTCTCCTCATTGGTTCCCTAAGGCAAATGTGTGGATGGTCTCAGTCCACTTTCCATTTCTCGTATTTGGTCCTGCCATGAAGGCAGGGGACTAGACTTGAGGTCCCTTCCAGTTCTAGTGTTCTATGATTCTGTGAAAAAGAAGAGTAAGGAGTGAGTTGATTGCAGTCCGTAAGGGTATGTCTACACTACCACCCTAGTTCGAACTAGGGTGGTTAATGTAGGCAACCGGAGTTGCAAATGAAGCCTGGGATTTGAATTTCCCGGGCTTCATTTGCATATTGCCGGGCGCCGCCATTTTTAAATGTCCGCTACTTCGGACTCCGTGCCTGCGGCTACACGCGGCACGAACTAGGTAGTTCGGATTAGGCTTCCTATTCCGAACTAACGGTACACCTCATTCCATGAGAAGTAATGGTAGTTTGGAATAGGAAGCCTAATCCGAACTACCTAGTTTGTGCCGCGTGTAGCCGCGGGCACGGAGTCCGAACTAGCGGACATTTAAAAATTGTGGCACCCGGCAATATGCAAATGAAGCCCGGGAAATTCAAATCCCGGGCTTCATTTGCAACTCCGGTTGCCTACATTAACCATCCTAGTTCGAACTAGGGTGGTAGTGTAGACATACCCACAGTGTTTACAGGGGGAACATTATTTGATAATGAGCTTGTCAATCTAGCAGTGAAAGGTAGAATACCATTCAGTGGCTGGCAGTTGAAACTAATTCACACTGGAAACGGGGCATACATTTTTGACAGGGAGGGCGATTAACCATTGGAATCATTTACCAAGAGTCATGGGGGATTCTCCATTGCTGACCATTTTTATAGCAAACTGGGATGATTTTCTAAAAACTCAGCTCTAGGAATTATTTGAGGGGTAGTTCTCTGTCCTGTGTGGCCCAGAAGGGCAGACTAAAAGGTCTCTTCTGGCCTTATGTTATAAGAATCTGTAATTGCCCAAACTGAAACCATCACTTCCACTAGCATTACTCTTCCCCTTTTTGACAGACAGGCCAAAGACTAGATACGCCAGGGAGACTGAATTAGCTACTCACTCACTGAGACGTCCCTTCCGGGTCAGGACTAAGTCATGTTGATAGATCTCTACCTTTGCCCGAACAGCAACTGTTAAACAAACAGAGGACTTCACCTTTCAAGGCTTTTACCAGCTCTAAGTTCACTACCATAAAGAAGGGACCTTTCACAGGCACCATCAAAAACATTTTCTGTCGTTTTATTATTGCATTTGAAATGTCCCTTCTGATTGATCCCTAAGTTATCTGTGCTGAAATCCTTCTCTTGAGCCTCCCTTCCACATGAAGCCATATGCTACTGATCAATATTCCTTTCCAGAGAAAGTACATCTCAGTTATCCTTCACACATTCCCCTGAGTGCTTGTGTCAAACTCTCTCACATCAAGGGAGGGGAAGGTAATCTGCAGAAAGGTCAGAGACTGCCTGTGCTAGCTTTCAGCATAGACATTAACTCTGTGGTGCCTGACTTCTGCTGTGCTTATCCTGCTCTTCATTCTGCTTCTTTTCTCTGTTCTTTTTCTCCACCAGTGTAAACCTGGCCTTGGTAACCTTCCCTTTTGTTTTACAAATGGGCTGAGTCTACATTGGCATGATTTTGTGCAAAAGCACCCACTTTTGCGCAAAAACATGCTGCCTGTCTACACTGGCCATGAGTTCTTGCGCAAAAACACTGATGTTCTAATGTGTGAAATCAGTGCTTCTTGCGCAAGAACTGTGATGCTCCCGCTCAGGAATAAGTCCTCGTACACAACTGTTCTTGTACAAGAGGCCAGTGGAGACAGTCAACATGAATTTCTTGTGCAAGAAAGCCTGATGGCTAAAATGGCCATTGGAGCTTTCTTGCGCAAGAGAGCGTCTACACTGGCACAGATGCTTTTGCGCAAAAGCACATCTCTTGCGCAAAAGCACATGCCAATGTAGACACTCTCTTGTGCAAATACTTTAATGCAAAAACTCATGCATTAAAAGTATTTGCGCAAAATCTTGCCAATGTAGACGTAGCCATGGGCTACGTCTAGACTACATCCCTTTTTCATAAAAGGGATGTAAATTAGATGTATTGCAATTGCTAATGAAGCTGGGATTTAAATCTCCCCCGCTTCATTAGCATAAAAATGGCTGCCGCTTTTTTCGGCACGGAGCTTTGCCGGAAAAAAGCGCCAGTCTAGATGCTGATCTTGCAGAAAATAAAGCCTTTTCTGAAAGATCCCTTATCCCTCTATCTTCATTAGCAATTATCTTCATTAGCAATTGCGATACGTCTAATTTACATCCCTTTTACGAAAAAGGGATGTAGTCTAGACGTAGCCATGGTGTTTAGCCTTTTCAAAGCAGAATCAGTCATAACATTATTCTTCATAGGATACTTTGGAAGGGGGGAATAACATGGGAAAGGAACATTGGTATCACCATCTTAGATCAGACCCTGGGCCACCTAATACAGTATCCTATCTCTGAGAGTGGCCAGCACCTGATTAGAGGAAGGTGCAAGGACCCCAGAGTAGACAGCTCAGGGATAATCTGTCCCCTAATAGGTAAAGATGGTTTAAGTCCTGAAGCATGAGATTTTATATCCGTTCTACTGGAATATAGGGATTGGAGTCATAGTGGGCCTGATTCTGGGAGGTACTGGGCACATCCTGTTCTATGGGAATTTCTGATACTCAGCATGCCTCAGGATCAGGCTCTTACAGAGGATGTTATAATACTGCATATAAGAGTGTCACTTTCTGAACCAGGGCTGTTTCTGCAGTTCTCTACTTCTGATTATATGTCAATCAATTTCTTCCCCACTGATGAAAGAATTTTAAAAAATACAGTGTTTAACTATTAATATATACATAATTGGTATATTTAATTAACCATTGGAACTCTCTGCCACAAAACAGCTCTGAGAGCAAACATTTACCATTATCCAGAACAGGGTTAGATGCCTGCTTCCCTACTGGCCTGTATCTTGTGCAGTCATTTATATATGGGTAAAGTAGTGCAAAACACTGACAACTCAAAATACTCCACTCCTATGTAATAGAGACTGCATCCTATATCCACCTTGTGCTCACTCACCAGGGGAGAATCAGGCCCAAAGGCTGCAGTGCTTTGACACTATTAGGCCTGGTCTACCTTAGACCAAACAGGTTGGCTTAAGGCAGGTCTACTCAACTTCGGAAGCCCCAGGGGTCACAATGATACTCACGGCACATGCCGACAGCCGCAACGTAAGTGTGGTTACACATACATGCAAATATATATGCAAATAGCTTATTTCACACTGACAGGCATGAATACAAAGATTAAGGCAAGACTACACCACACACAGGCCTCATTTAAGTCAGTTATGCTGATATTAATAAAATGCAATATTTACCTGATTTCCATCCATCTGACAGCACTTAATGAACTATGACAGTCCAGGAATTTAACTACTAAAATGCATATCAACAGAAGACCATTATATGGACTACTTTTTTGTTTTGGCTCCCACCCTCAGGCCATGTGTTGGGCCCCGCGTAAACCCAAACCGCACTGCGTGCTGCGTGTTGAGTAGCCCTGGCTTAAGGTATGCCATCCAGCTATGCAAAATGCATAGCTGGGTTCGTCTCACCTTCAGCCAAGCTACTGCAGCGTCTACACTGCAGGAGGCCGACGAGAGCACATGTTCCTGTTGGCTTCCCTTGTGCCTCGCAGAATGAGGAGTAAACAATGCTGGCGGGGCTGCCCTCAGTGTTCCATTTGGGGATCTACACTAGACCCACTAAATCAAACACTAGAAGATTGATCTCTGGAGGGTCGATCTTTTCCTTAGTGTAGACAATCCCTTAAGTACTTTATAAGGCAAAGTCTGACCCTGCTGTCAGGGAAGTCAAATGGGAATTTTGCCTCTAACTTTAACGGGAGCAGGAGCAGGTCCCAACATTGTGAGTTTAAGAAAGAATTCTTCTTTCAACAACAAAAGGCTGTAGGAAGTCCTGGAAGTTGTAGTTTGCTCTGTAGTTTTGTTGGCTGCACTAGTTCCATTCAGGGACTATCTCAAGTGGAAAGTTAGGGAGTGTCTGTCACTTTCACACTAGAGAAAGACCCTGGGGAAATATGGCTCCTAGAGCTGCAACTATGAACTCAACTAGCCTCATGAACAGGTGCATCACATGGGCAAATCAAAGTATTTCTGGGTCTTCATAGCTGTGAGGGCCAGGAGAAGGGTGGGTTGGAGTTTTTCTTTGCTATCCTGAATGTGCTTTTGAGATTTTCCCCCACCTGATGCTAGTGACCTAAGCACCCTGCTGAGAGAGTCATGCTCAGACCTGCCTGCTCCACAAGACAGAGTAGCAGCTCCCCCAGGCATTAAACATCCCTTCAGAGCCAAGATGGGTGTTTAACTGAGCTCTAAACTCACACCACAGTAATAACGGCAAAGGGGAAAAGGAAGGTCTCCCTTCCCATACAGGAGACTTCCTCACTGAGAAGTTGGGTGATTGGAAGAGATGAAAGGTTGTGTAGAAAAATGTATGTTCACTGTATACTGAAAGAAACCTAGGCCCGAGTCTCAGTTTCTTCATGTGCATAGTGCAAGAGTGGAAAGGGGGCCAGGAAGTGACTTTAAAGGACTTTTGTATAACCCTCTGAGAGTGCCTGCCCAGCTCCCGGGGTAAGTCAGAGCAACCTTGGGTGGCTCTAGCTTATGTTCTGTTTTCCATGGCTGCCCATAGGCCCTGGAAAGCAGAAGATAGCTGCAGAGGCCATATTTTCAACAAGCCCTCAAACCGCCCCTTACAGTGGGGGTTGGGCGCAGGGCCACTATGCTAGTTCTGCATTCGCCAGGGGTATTTTAAGTGGATAGTTTCCATTCCTTCTTGGAAACCATGAATTTGCATATATTTGAGGACTGTAATTTTTTTGTGGCCCAAGTCCTGCAAATATGACCTGCAATGCATATTGCAGTGATTAGGGCCATTGGTATAGATGCGCTGGATTGTGGAACTCTTGCTTATCTGGGTGGCATTCAGTCCCTACTTCAGCAATGTACTTAAGCACGTAAGTAGACTCCTTGAAGTTAGCTGAAATCAGTTCAATTAAATTACTTCTACTTTAACCTGCTTTGGGCCATCGGGGCCTGATGCAGTTAGCTCTAGTTAGTTAGTGGGCACAGCATTCCCATCCATAGGACAAACCAGGGCCTCATAGCCTTTGGGGGTCCCACAGTGGCTTCCCCAACCTGTCAATGAATGGGAGGATCTGGTGGATTACAGGCACTTGGCACAGGGCGACAGCAGGGGTTGCCTCTCCCCGCAATCACCACATGGCCAACAGGAGCCAAAGTGGCCCACCAGCAAGCTCTGCAGTGAGACACTGCCAGCCCACTGCGCTTGGCAGCAAGAGAGATGCCAGGCCCCAGGGCACTCCACTTCTTGCTGCTGCAGAGAAGCAGGGCACAGCAGGGCAGAGCAGTCTTCTCTGGCTCCTGATGCCTGTGAGGTGAAAGGGGGCACCCCCTGCTGACACCATGCCCTGCCCTATAATCCTCACAGCTCCATTGGTTGGGGGAGGAGGCAAGGGGCAAAGCAGGGCTGGAGCAAGCATGGAGCTTGGGGAAGGGGTGGAACAGGAGTGGGGGCAGGACTGGGGGGTGGCTCTGTGGGCACTGAGGGAGTATTGCCCCAGGGCCCCCTCAGGATGGCTCTGAGAGTAGGATCCCCAGACAAGAGGGGCTCTATAGTCTGACTACACGCTCTATGCCTGGTGCTAAGTGTTTACAAAATTGTCCCCATAAATTCTTTGGGGCAGAGACTGTCTTCATTCTATGTTCTTATACACACACCAGGGTTGCTTAACTAATAGCTAACAATTGGTGATGATATGGTAGCTGATAAATGCCCTCCTAGGGTTAACACCAAAATACTCACATCTTAATACTGGGCATAAACACAGGAAAGTAAGCTTGAGACATGTATAAAAGTACTTTTGTTTGGTGTATTTGTGAGTCCAGGAAGGACAGCAGAAGCCCACTGAAAACGATCTTAACCTGCCAAGGGTGCAGCAAAAAATTGGTAATGTAGTAGAGATATGACAAAAGGCCAAACGTTGTTCCAAAAGACTTTTAAATGGTTATTAAAAGGTGAAATGTAAAGTGACAAAACCTCCTTGCCTGAGTTCCTCCTGGAGTAATGAAGTCACAAATTGACACAGCCACTCCAAATTCTCACTTTATTTTCACATAAGAAACAAGGAATAGCCTGGCCTGACTTGGCTGCTCTGATTGGAGGCCTGTGGTCTTTGGCTGAAACCTGAGCTGCAGCTTTCCCAGCAGGTGGTTGAAATGGGTGGGAATGTTGTGTCTGTGTTATTGTGACTTTCCCCCTTTAAGATAAGGGGATTGTTCTTACTGTACAGTTCTTTGTAGGGCTGTCTGAAGGGTTTTTCCCAGCATGTCAAAAAAATTATTCTAGCTGCCATTCCCCCTTGCTACATGGAACTAAAATTGATTATTGTGTCTTTAAAAGGACAGCTGATTTAATGTACAGAGCAGGAAGGGGGAGACAAGAAGCTGGAACTCAGTTCTAGACCCTGCCCCTGACTTGCTGAATTACTTTGAGTAAATTACACCTGGTCCTATCTGGCCAGTTACTGAAAGCTTTTAACTCCCCTTCTTTTAAATAAATGTAAACAATTGCTCTGAGTTCTTTGCTCAGGTTTCTAAACTGCTGCAAAAGCCCAGGAACCAAGCTTCATTTGCCTTACAAAGATCTTCTCCTGCCCTGGAACTTGGGTTGGTCTTAATTGGCCTAGTGCTCAGGCAAGAACAAACCAGGTAGGCATGCATGTTATCTCTTGTTTTTGTAGGGTTTATTGCACAATGCATCCTGGCCTGCGTGCAGGTAGGAATGTGTGTCTGGGACACTGTCAGCCAGGTTTATTTGGAGTTACTTTGACCAAGCAATGTATTACAAAGAACTCATTGCTAAATAGGAGAAGCTACACTGGACTGATTATTTTCTCCTATGAAGGATTTTTCACTAATTACTTGTGTGATCTAACTTTAGTGAGAGCCTGATTCTGCCCTCTAAAACACCAGTATTAACCAGGAATGACTTCAGTGAATTCAATGTAAAACTGGTGTCAGTGAAAACAGAATCAGGCCTCAGACTTGCAGTGGGCCAGGTCCTCAGTGAATGTAAACTGGTGCAGCCCCATCATTGCAGTGCAGATCTGTGTTTCTCACAGCACTTTTCACCTAAGGATTTACGAGTGTTAGCTAATTAAATGCACAACTAATTAAACTTAAAACCTGTGTTTAAAGATGGGTAAAAGCACGTTGTAGCCAGACAGGGTTCCAGTGTGGGTTTGGCTGGTTAAGGCAGATGTGCCCAAATCATGTCAGAACATTGTTCCAGAACAAAGTGTGTCTGGAGTAAAGTACAGCTGTAACGTAATACATGCTGTACACACACTGGAGGTAGCAACATCTAGTAATTAGAGCACAAGACTGGAGTCAGGGGACCTGGGTTCTACATTTATTTCTGAGACTGACTCACCATTTAACCTTGGGCAAGCCACTTCACTACTGTTGCCTCAATTTCCCTGTCTGTAAAATAGAGCTGGGTGAATAACGGTTGCAATTGCTGGCAGTTCTGAAAAAGACACAAAAATTGGCTAGGATTGAACTAGAACAGAAAATGTTCTGAATTTTTAGCAAGCCAAAGCAGTTGGGAAAAGTTAATTTTGAGTCAAATGGGACATTTTAGCTTATAAAAGTCAAGGAACTTGGAAGCTAGAGTCACAAAACTGACAAGCAGGAGAAGGAGAACTTAGTGCTTGAGGCACTCACCTGGGATGTGGAAAATCTGGGTTTGATCCCTAGTCTGGAGCATAGACTTAAACCCAAATCTTCCCCTTTCAAGTGAGACTCCCTAACCACCAAGACTCTTGGGTATTCTGGGAGTGGTTGCTCTCTGCTGTTGCATTTTAAATACATAATTTAGTATTCATTGACACAGAACATAAGAACAGCCATACTGGATCAGACCAAAGGTCTATCTAGCCCAATTTCCTGTCTTCTGACAGGGGCCAATGCCAGGTGCCCCAGAAGGAATGAACAGAACAGGTAATCATCAAGTGATCCTTCTCATTGTAGCCCATTCTGACACTTGAATTTAGATGTTGCCCCTTCCAGGGGGTGTCCTGACCATGCCACATGCTCTCTGGCTGCCTGTTCAAATACTTTATAAAAAATGGAACAGCTTTAACAGGAAGGATGGAGACTCCCACAACAGAAAAACCAATAACCCAGAGATGAGCAGGGAGAGAGACTTAAGCTTGTAGGTGCTGACACTGTGAGTGCTCCTTAGAGCACTAGGGTGAAAAAAAATAGTGGGTGCTGAGCATCTACCAACCGCCAAGCTCCCTTCCCAACCAGCGTGGATCAGCTGTTCTGCTGGAAGCACTGGGAGGATGGGGGGAGGGAAGGGAAGTGGGGTGGAGTCTTGGAATAAGGGGTGTGGTGGGAGTAGTACCGGGGGGAGGGCCTAGCACCCGTTTGGTAGAGAGGAACCCAGCTCCTATTCCTAGGTTCACACTCCTTGCTTCAGGGCAAAGATTCAAATCTTTGTCTCCCACATCTGAGGTGAGTATGCTAATCCCTGAGTTAGTGGAGATGGTGGGAAAGAAGTGGTAGCAACCCTTCTCTCACTTTGTGAATGTGCCTATGTCCTCCTGTGAATTTAGCCTGAACAATCAAATGTTTCATTTTTATTTTGACAATTCCAGGGTTTTACTTTCATTTTGACCAAAACAAATTGCCAAAATTGACACCAATTTGCTAAATGCGTCTGTCAAACCGAAATTTCACTTTTTGTGTGTGCACTGAGGGTGGGAGGCAATGTTTGTGATGAAAAATTTCTCACAGCTCTACTGTAAAAAGAGAAATATACTTATTTAGCTTGTAGGGCTCTTACAAGGCTAAGCTGATTAATGTTTGGGCTGCTCCACTGGAAGGCACTATAGATACCCCATTCTGCAAAGACATGGGATGGTTCTATGTTAGTGGGCCAGACAAACTTAAACAACATCACTTTTCTCCCTTCTTTCAAGAGACTAGGGTTAGCAGATGGCTTCAAAAAAAATGATCTCAGATGGCAGGGCGGGGGGAGAATGAGCCGGCAGGAAGCAGGGCTGGCCAGGAGGGGATTGGGGGAAGCGGGGCTGGCTGGGAGGGGGAAGCGGGGCTGACCTAGGAGATGGGAGGGGGGGAGAACCGGCCGGCAGGAAGCAGGGCTGGCCAGGAGGGGGGTTGGCTGGGGGGAACAAGCCAGCGGGGAGCAGGGCTGTCCAGAAGGGGAGCGAGGGGAGAGAATTGGCCGGTGGGGTTGTCCAGGAAGGAACTGGCCGGCGAGGAGCGGGGTTGGCCAGGAGAGGGTCTGGGGGAGCAGGGCTGGCTGGCTGGGAGGGGGGGAAATTGGCTGGTGGGGAGCAGGGCTAGCCAGGAAGGAACTGGCCGCTGGAAAACAGGGCTGGCCGGGAGGAGGTCGGGGGGAGTGGGATTGGCCGGCAGGGAGTGGGGCTGACCCAGCCCGAGCACACGCAGATCCTGGGGTGCTGCCCGTCCTGCGCATGGTCCTGGAGGAGCATGAGCGAGTCTGGCCCTGGGGATTCCATCCCGCCCCACCCCCACTTCTCTCTACTGCATAGTTGCGTGCTGCCTGGCTGGTAGACACACTCACGCGGTGTGAGCATGTCTACCAGCCAGGCAGTACGCAACTACGTACTGATACTCATAAGAATAAAACTAACCTAATTAGAAAATACTGGACATTTATATGTTCGGTATTTTCTCAATTTATTTCCCGGACAGAAACTTCAAACACTGAACTGTCCGGTTCAACACTATCAAGAGGCAGAAGGGGAACCTGGCAGAAGATGGGATTCCACAAACCTGTGGATCATGAGGGATTCCCAAGAAGCTCCCTTGCCTCTGCACCACCATGCAGTCCCTGCAAGCCATGAACAGCGCCACTCCTGAGACAGCCATGCTGCTGTGACTGGCTCTGCAACCAGCTTTAGGGCTTGGTGGGACAGCATTAAGATACTGTGACTTGAAAGAGAATCTTCTGAACTGTCATTCATGCTTAAATTTGACACTTTATGCCTAAGTTTGAATAAAGACTTTAATTATCTTACCCATTACAAAGATAGCTTCCCCAATTATCACCTCTAATATCATTAGCTCACAGACATTTACCTTTTTGGAAAGTATCTTCTACAGGGCTGGCAAAGTAGGGTGTAGGTGGCATTCCTTTTCCTCACCCGTCAGGCTCCCTGAATGCATTTTTTCCCTCCTCATAGTAGTGGTGGGGAGCAGAGGGGCCAAAATGGACCCGATATCTTGTTGTTATGATATAATAATCTTTGACTTTAATGGCCCTGCTAAATATTAACAAGACCACCAGCTGGACTTCTGAAACATTCAGGAACATGGGGTTTGTTATCCTAGGTCAGAGCACTGATCCAAGGGATCTGGGATCCTGTGTCCAGTTTCTCTATAGCAGCCCAATAGGAAACATTTCAGTAGTCCAAGAGAGATGACCAAACCAAAGGAAACTTTTGCAGACATTTTTATTTCAGTATATCAGTGTGTCTCTCTCTGATCATCTCATAACAACTACAGGCTAATTCTTCTCACATCCTGATCTAATTCTCTTTCTGCTGGTGAAGATCAAGCATGTGTAGCTCATCTGTTTGACGTACAATCAAAAGGGGAAAGGACGTCACAATCTCACAGTGCCTATTAACGCAACTCTCCCTTCCGCCTCCTTACTCCTAATGCAATGCAAATTGGAGGCAGTGGTTTATTTTTGTAGCATTAGCCCCACCTCCTCTAAAGTTAGACGCTGCATGAAACAGACCAGCTAATTTGGACCAAGAATTTCAATTGCTTGGAAAATGAAGGTGCTAAAAACCAAACAATATCAGAAGGAGTTTTTGCTTCTAAACATATGACTTGTCAGGTACTAAAAAGTATCTAATTGATGTGCTGTTTTCAGACTTCCAAAGATGAGCTAAAATTCTTTGTTAGTGCTTCCTGGAGAAAGTAAAGACAAAGTGAAGAAAAGACTATCACTCTTTGAGTGTTTTGTAGAAAAAATGAGCATAATGGGATTTTAGTTTGAATTTAGAAGTCATTTTCCTTAACAGTTAAGGAGATATGCTATATACATCCTCTAAGAGGATTAAGAAAATATACACATTTAATTTTGAACATCAACATTTTATTGGTCACTAAATTAGTATGATTGTTGTATTTCCATTTACTTGAATGGGTATGGTATTATTGTCTTTTAGTGGACTTACTTAATCTTCAGTCCTATACTCTACAAGAGTCAGCATATCTGTTCAGTAGACTGTCTGACATGCCTGGCCATAGTCTGATCTTGACATCTTCCCTTCTAGGATGATTATTAATATAATAGCAGTCTAGGGAATTGTCTGGCATGGTGAATTAGTAATAGGCTGTAATCCTTTTCACCCCCTGGTTGCCAGTTTGACTCCAGCCCAGTTTAGTAGTCATTTACCGTCACCATCTGAGGTTTGCTTGGGAGCCTAAATGAGTTGGTGGTTTTCAGGCCAGTTTCTAATGGAATTGTGCCCACATCATAAAAATCATCACCACCGTTGACACCACAACGTGCAGCCATGACAATGTAAGCAAATGGATTTCAGCCAGCGACAGAATGGGCCTTGCAGACCAAACTTCTCTCCCCCTTGGAGGCCATTCCTGGAGGAGGGGGAAGGAGTATCTTTGAAGGAGTGTGCTATTACATATACATCCTGTGACAAAACTTTATTATTTTTACAAATCACATATAGGTCCCTAAATAATCTTATAGTCTGATTCAGGCAAATACAAAATAGACCATAGTGCGAAAAGTACACATGCAGACAAAAAAAAAATGTTGAGGCAAAAGGGTTAAAGGAGACAGTCAAAACCTGTTGAAATTTTTCATACCCTACATTATCACAGTTTCATAGGATCTGTGAAAGAGTAAAGGTTTTAAGAGAGATTTGAAGAAGGAGACAGCTCTTGGAAGAGACTATTACAACAGAAGGGAGAAAAAATACATGAAGGTGAGAGCAGCAGGAGGAAATAAAGGGAGCATTAAGGAGAGGCTTGGGCAGAGCATATGCAGCTTGGAAGGATTATGGGAGGAAAGCAGGAGGAGCAAAGCTGTGCAGAGCCTGGAAAAGGTAACAAGGTTGGCATCAGCTCGGTGCAGCAGAAGATGACCATGTTAGCTGCAGCAATATGAACATGGGTAGAGAGTGAAAAGAAGGCTCCTTATTGTGAATCCTGACACCCTTCAGAGTACTAGTCATTTGAAAAATTATTTTTTTCCATGTTCCACTCCTTACCACTTCCTCCAGGCTTTAGTGATTTGTTTAGAAAGCTTTAGGAAAAAGTCCTTCCATTGCAGAAACCAAAGTACTCAATACAATGTCACATGCAGGAAACTGTGGGATTTAGTCATATCTAAAGATAATAGGGTCACAAGTGTTTCTATATTTACTATCACAGCTACGAAGGGAAATGCTGATTTGCAGGTTCCTATTCAGACACACCATGTGCTGTGATGACCTGTACTTGCCAAGTCTGGCATACAACTAAGGGTGGTGGTTCTACCTGGGGGGGAACACTGTAATTGCTGGTGTGCAGCACAGTGTATTCAAACAGTGATATTAACCTATTTAGAAACAGAGATGTGTTATAGAGCTCTTTTTAGCTTAAAGCACTTTACAAAAAATAATTAAGCCACACTCCACCTCTGTGCAATGGTATTGGGACATCCACTTTACTGATGGGTAACCTGAGGCATAGAGACATAAATAAGAGCCTAATTCCCAATCACCTGCTCAAAGCACATGACAATACTGTTCTCATCCATCCCAACACTAAGTCACAGAATCTCCATTAAACTAAAGAACTCTCAAAAGGCATTGACTGATGCAATTGCTGGAACAAGTCCTGTCCTATTCTGGTATGTACTCTGGGGAGGTTGCATTGTATGGCTTGACCTTGGTCTGCCCTCCCCTTCCTTGCCTCATCTCTGGTACTCAGTCCAGACCATTGGGATTCCATGCATTTGTTTCATCATCAGCTGCTGAAAAGCAAGTGGCTGAAACTCACTGTGTACTCACTATTAAGCTTCTAAATGCACTCTCCTCAATTTAAAGAACAGGGAATGCTGGTTATGGGTATCTATATATTTTATGAGTTGGGTTTCTGTTGACCATCTCTCTTACATTTTGAAGAACATTATCATTTCTTGTTAGTGTTCCACACCCTTTGTTTTGCTAATGAGATACTAAAAACATTTCATCAGAGAAAAACATGGTTACAAGGAAATCATGCAAAGGAGGACATAATAAATGTCTGATTTTTGTACCATGGGTAGAGCGTTGCTGGGTGGTGTCGCTTAACTGTAACCTTTGTCCTGAGCTGTTACATGTGGTTTGTTTCCTTGATGTACTCAACCTCACTGGGCTGGGTTGTGGTTTGCATGTTTTAGGAGCCAACGATAGAGGCCTGAACTGACAGGAGACATTTCCTTGGTGCTCAGTTTGCACAGGAAGGAGGCCACAAAAATGCCAAATATATCTCCTTCTCCCTTTTCTGGATGCTCCTCAGTAATCTCTCTCACTGGAGATTTTTTTTTCAAGAGCCCTCTGAAGACCTAGCACTTTGCCTGTGGAATTCTCCAGCTGATCTGTCGTTTCAAAGACATTTCCGAGGGGAAAATTGCCCCCCTGCACAGGCACCCCCTATAATTACTCAGTTGGAAACACTGGAGTTGATCTTTGTTCATCCCGCCTCTCTTCCCTGCAGCTCCCTCCCGAGGAGCTGTCATCACCGCAGCTACACGCTGCAGCTGCTAACGCAAAAGGCTTGTGCCGGCCGTTGCATCAGCAAGCAGCCCAGATTCCATGATGCTCTGGAGAGGCTGGGGTTATCCAGCAGCCGCTTTACTGGAAGCCGCGGGAGCAGAGGGAGAGTGTGACGCTGCGTGCTGGACTCAGCGCCGCCCGGATCAGCCGCCAGCCAGCGCGCCCCTCCCAGGCATTACTGGAAGGGGCGGCCCCTCCGCAGCAGGGCGGAACGTGTGTTTCTGCGGCCACTTGGCGGGGGAACAAGGAGACAAACATGCTTTGGTGTCCGGGCGGGGAGAGGCGCAGCCGGTTCTGCTCGTATCCCCCCTCCTGGCGCGGTTGGGTCGCTCCGCGGGAGGACTTGGCTGCAGCCAGCTGGGCCGAGGGGGGAGTGCTGGGAAGGGCGGCCCCTGTTCCGAGTTCCCACTCTCTCCCCCTTCCGCACGTACCGCTCTGCCTTCCCCCCAGCAGCCCTGTGTGTTTACTCGCGCTGTTGGGAAGGGCTTGAGTAAACAAAGCGTGGAGAGCGCCTTTTCCAGGGCAAGGGCAGCGCCTCCCCGGCGTGCGCACGGCGGTTTTACTCGTGACCAGCAGCTACCTTTGGCGGTAGAGCCCCGCAGGCGGAGGAGAGCAGCGTTAGGGTCCGAGCCCTAGGAGGGCGAGGAAACAAATCCGCCTCTAGCGCAGCCGAGCCCCCTACAAAACGAGGTGCCGGGTGTTGCGTCCGCCAGAGAAATGCCTGCACGGGAGCGCGGACTTTCCTCGCCGCTCCTGCTCCAGGCAGCGTGTCCTGCCCAGAGAAGAGCAGCGAGGGGAAGCCGTGCCAAAGCGCACCGCACGCAGGGCCTCGCAGCCAGCCGCCGGAGCGCGCTCTCCCTCCCCTCCTCGGCAAGGACACCGCTGGAGCCAGTGGCACGCACACACACACACACGCTTCAGCGCCCGCCCAAGGACAGCTCGGGTCCGATTGCGCACGGACCGGCTCCCCTCCCTCTCCCCACGCAAGGACAACGCTGGATCCAGTGCACACACGCACCCCACCCCCCTTTCCAGCACGGGGGCAGCTGCGGATCCAGCCCCCGTTTTGGCACGGCCGGGCGGCAAGCGAATGCTGCTTCCCCGCGTCTCCCCTGCTCCGATCCGGTTCCCCTTTAAGCGGGGCCGATCTGGCGCGAGCGAGTAGGGAATCCCTTTCGGGCCGCGTCATCCTAACCAAGGAAACCCGCGCTGGCGTCGTGCAACGCAAATGACCATCTTTGGCAACGTGCGCCAATGGACGAGACTAAAGGCCGCCGCGGAGTGGGGGGAGTGGGTGGGCTCTGACAGTAACAAAGCAGGCGCGCTTGGGCCCAGGGTGCTCCCCCCGCTGCACAGGGGATGGTCTCTCCCCGCGGGGCTCTGAGATTGGTTTGCAGGCAGTGGGCTGGGTTCGGCCAAATCGGATTCTGTGGGCGGGGTGAATTTCCCCCTCCCCCTGCCAGGTGGGCGACTCCCTCTGGTAAGGTGGGGCTTGGCGAGCTGGGAGTTTGACGTGTGTGACTCCACATGGTACAGCTCTCCGAGGAGGGGATGGATAATAGGAGTGTGGAGTTGAACTAATGCCATTGCACTGACTCATCCAGGGAGAGTAAAGGAGCTCAGAGAACAAGATACCAGGAGAGACTCAGGCAGAGAGAAAGAGGGGGGCAGGCGACACGGGGGGAGAAGAGAGACTCACGCGCGGGCAGAGAAGGGCAGGTAACAACTGTAAAGATCAATAATTAAAAGAGCTTAAAAAAAATCAAGAGGCTAAAATCCTGGACTGACTCATCCAGTCCGGCTAGAGCAGGGACCTGGCACTTTTATACAAGACTTAATTAAATAAGCAAAAAAGCCTCTTGATTGAAAACTACAGAGTCAGAGAAGCTTCAAAACCAGAACAAATATTCACAGGAAGTTTGAAGAGGGGAGCAGAGACAAGTTTTAAGCGTGTGTGTTTAGGTCTTTCCCCTCCCTTTTTTTTTCTTCAGAGCAAATGTAATAGATTTTTAAGACTTTTTTTAAAGAGACATCTAATTATACTTTTTGCGGGAAATTTTAAATCCACGGCTTTTATTTTTTTTTTCTGAACGCACCGAAAACCTCAGATTAAAGAGACTGCCTCTGTTCTGTGAAGTGGGAAATATTTTTCGCCAGTCTTGAGTGAAGGAAAAAGTTGAGGAAAGGGCTTTATTTTTAACTATTTAAAAACAACAAATCCTTACGTGCAGCTAGAAGGCAGAAAATAAATTTTAAAAAAAATCAGGCGAGAGAGGCGGAGAAATAGAGCGTGCGTGTGTGTGTGAGAGAGAGAGAGAGAGAGAAGGAAAGAACATCGTGTTTCTCTCCGTCTTCTACCTCGGATCATGTACCAGGACTATCCCGGGAACTTTGATACCTCCTCCAGGGGCAGCAGCGGTTCCCCAGGCCACGCAGAGACTTACTCCAGCGGGACAGCACAACAGGTAGGGGTGGTCACATGCACCTTGCCATACAACTGACATGATCAAGCTTCTCTTTTCCCTTCAGTGCAACTTTCTTTCTGATCGCAACGGAGCACCCTCTGCTGTGGGAGCCAAGGACCGTAGGTAACACAGTTCTACCTTCCACTTTGGGCACCGAGTTTTACTTTCAAACCAGGTCTCTCTCCTCTTCAGCAGAATAAAATACTATAGTGTGGTTGTGTGCGAAATCTGTGTGTAACATCCGTGTGACATTATTGTGCTTTTTGTGGGCCATCTTCCTGTACTAACTTTTTAAAAAATCGCCTTAACTAGATAGTAAAGTTCACTCGCCACACCCAGTCCACTTTGTGAGAGCCTTTATCAGACTTCTGCCTAGTTGGAGATTAGGGGAATAATAGGTACTGCCTATCCTTTGGCACTCCCGAGTCCATTTCGAGTCCACGCCTTAAATGGAGGGGGAAAGCAACTTCTGTCTTTGCAAGAGTTTGGGCGTTTTGGTGTGAGTGTAAATAATGAGGAATCTAATCTACGGATTTACATGACGCCAGGTTAGGAGAGCGAGGCAACTTTTAATCGCCTGTGCGGCTAAGTGTGGGGAGTGTGCGCGTGTTTGCGAGTTGCTTTCGACTTCTTGAAATTCCCGTCTCCGCGCAGACATCCAGTTGCTGCCAGCGGGGGTCTGTGCTGACACGCACACCCTCCTCTTGCCGCGACCATTCCTGCGGGGTCAGTCACACCGCGGGTTTTGCTGTCCTCTGCTGGAGTTAATTTGGGACTGAACGAAGCAACCTGTGTGTGTGAGAGGGAGGGAGACGACAATGCCTGTACTTTCATTTTATGCTTGCTGTGGGGATTGGAAGCTGTGTGTGTTAGTGTGGATTCCTGGTGGATTTCCTAGTGGGAGTAATTACAAAAAAGGAGAGTGTATTAAAATGACTTTAATTTGTCTCTGTGTGTAGGGAAATGTGTATGTGTTTATATATAAATACATGCAGTATGTTGTGCATATACTGTATGACTGCTGCTCTGCACCTTATGTGCATCTTGAATGTATGCAATGAATTTGCCTTGCTTCTCCTTATAGGAAATGTTTCACAGTGCCAAAAATATCAACTCTTACTCTGCTTTCCACTAAAATAGTGTTCTTTTCTATAATTATCCCATGTTCTAGCTGAGTGTACCTACCAACTATGTAATCAATCAGGCACTGAAGATTTTGAAGTCAGAATCCCTGATTTTTTTACTTGTCCTTGGAAGGTGAAGGGAATGCAATGTAACCTGAAATACTGCCAGCTCTGTAGGATTTCAACCAACATTCCACTCAAATTAAATGGTGCTAGTTCCTATTGTTTACATTTATATTTCAAAATCGATGGCATTTCAGTATCTTGATGAGAGACAGGACAGCAGGAAATAGGAGGGTCTGGATCAATTGCTTGAGTAAAAAGTGCAGAAGTGGGTTCTTAATCTTTACACAAGAGAGTCACACTTTAATCTCTGATTTCAGATTGCTCCCAAACCCTGTAGATAAGAAGTGAATTTCAAAGTAGAACAATAGCTTTAAGATAAGAGTGGGGGGAGTGCTCCCCTGCTTCACAAACTCTCCTGGAAAAGACACTTTGTTTTCTGCTCAGATAACTCAGATGGTATGACTGACCACAAACCTGGTATCTATAGGTGTAAGCAATTACAATCAAGAGACTCTTAACTCTTCTTAAATGTAAACTTGAAAAGAACACTAATGGTCTTTGGGTCACAGTTCTGTTTGGGACTTTTCACTTACCTTATTGAAGTAGTTTTTCTTTTTTAGTGTAAAAACTGAAAAGAAGATACTTAAAAAAAATAATTCTGTCCACCCATAGGTGGTAGAGTATCATTGGCTAAGCACAAAGCAAGTGATGGCTAATTCATAGCCTGGTGCAACATGCATGTAGGTTTTTTGTTTTTTTTTTTTTTTGCAATTAATAATAGTATGCTGCCCTATGGAAATCTTGCTTCATTTGTTACCTTTCAGCAATAATAGTTTACAGTTAAGGAATCCTCATGTCAATATTTTTAATAAGTTACCAATAAAATCTGTGAAGTTCTCCCCTGTCTTGTTTAATTAGTTCTTTCCTCCTCCACCATGTTCTACCAAGTAGACAAGTTATTTTGGGAGCTGAACCAAAACAACATTACTTCTTTGACATCAATATGCTATTATTTTTATATATATTTTGATACTCAGTCTCAAGGTCCTTTACTGCAAGGGAGTTAAAACATACAGATAATCTCTTTTTAAGTACACTTTATTTGATTTGGAAGGTGTTTAAAGAATTTCAGCAGAGCATGTCTCTTTCCCCCCATTAATAGTGTCTGTCTGTGAGATGGAATGTGTTTTTGTACCAGCCAGGGTTTCTCCGTACCTAGGGAGTGATATTTTTGCTTGCTTCTGGTATTCAGACATTCCTTAGCTCGCTGATTGCTTCTTGTTGGTATTTACTGTTGATCATTTTTCCTGTTCTTTTGACCCACAGAAGGCAATCTCATACAATGCTCATGGGATTTAGTTACATTTTTCAGATAACTTTTCTTGTTTTAAGGTTCTGGTATTGAATAATATTGGAACTAGAAGAATGGAAGATATTTCCTGTTGCAGTTGCGTGGCTTATATGAATCTAAAAGGCTGGCCATTTTTTTAATGGACCTTTTAATTTTCCTAGGAAAACACCCCAGAAAGACTTATGTGCCCACACAAACAAACACCATGGCTTCTGTGGAAAGGATTACGCAATCGGGCCAGTTACACAAACCTAGCTTATTTCATAACTTGTTTACATCAGCTGGCCTTCTCTCTTCTTTCTCTCCCTCTTTTTTTTCCCACCAGGGTTGCTTCATCTCCCTCCCTCAATTATTATTTATTGCATAATTTGTGCAAATTAACTAGCAAAGTGGGAGACGTATGAAGAAGTCATACGATCATTTTTAAAAATTGCTCTGTATTAAACTTTGCCAACAGTACCAGTCTGTGACATTTCTCACATCAAAGAACTTTTACCAGAAATGACTCAAAGTTTCCCAGCTCACTCCAAATATGCTTCTTTGGTGCCCTCTATAGGATAATCCCAGTAGAAATTCTTCCAGGGATTGTAGTTTGGAATCAGATTATTCATTCATTTTCAGTAAATATGAGGAGGAGGAAGGGGAGGTTGAGAAATTTAACATGCTTGGATTGCTTGGAGCTCTTGTTTTTGGTTTGTGTGTTTCAAATTAAATGCCTACAATAGATCAAGTGAATTTGGAAGAGGCTATGACAAGTGGTTGGGTTGAATGTGTAAATTAATGATGTCTGAAAATGCGCTGTATTTATTTTGTTCCTTGTTTTTCTTTCAACAGTGAGAGGGATTTTATATGAATGCCAGAATACAGTTTGTTACTATTTCAATAGGTCTTAGATCAGGACATGAGTTCAATAAGTGCATAAATGGTTTCTTAAAAAAAATCTGGGAGACTTCTCAGGGCCCTTGTGTATCACCTTCCCCTGAATACTTACAGATTTTGTAGAGTAGGATCAAACAGAAGCACCTAGGAATTGGTCTGTTCCACTTTGTACTGTAGGAAGCTGCGATTTTATTACCAAATAAAAAGCATAACTGGCAAAAATGACCCACAGAAGGCAATCTCATACAATGCTCATGGGATTTAATTACTTCTTTCAGATAACTTTTCTTCTTGTAAGGACCTGTGGTACCTTGGAGAGTAACAAAAATATATATAAAATCATGAGCAAAACCCACTTCAGAGTGATACTCAATATACTATATATATTTTTGTTAGTCTCTAAGGGTACATCTACACAGCAGGGCAAAAGTCAAATTAAGATATGCAACTTCAGCTACATCAATTGGGTAGCTGAAGTTGAAATAGTTTAATTCATCTTTTGGCGCTATGTACACAGCAGGAAGTCGAAGGAAGAACACTCTTCCTTCAACTTCCCTTACTCCTTGTGAAATGAGGGTTATAGGAGTCAGAGTACGTAGTCCTCCATCTCGACCTTATTTCAAAATAATGGCTTGCTGTGTAGACACGCATTTTGTTATTTTGAAATAACGTCAGTTATTCCGAAATAATGCTGCTGTGTATACCTACCCTAAGGTGCCAGAGGACTGTTGATTGTTTTTAAAGTTACAGACTAACACCACTACCCCCCTTTATACTGGCAAAGTTTTCTTTTGAGAAAAGAAGGCTGCATCAGTCATATGTTTCAGTGGAAATCGTCTTTTTGAGCCAAAGCTTTGATGCTTGTAAATGCTATCCATACAGTACAGTGCTGTGACTTTTAAAATGTTATATAAAATAATTCTATTCTTAATAACGAACTTGCCATGTGGTGAATATGGAATTTAATTAGGATAATATAGTACATTTACTCTTTCAGACTTGAAGATTTCCTCCTACATACTATCCCAATGAAATCCTACACCAGCAAGAAAACTATTCCTATGAGAAAAGCTTGCAATATTGGGCTGTTAATTTATCATGAGATCATTGGGTTAGAGGGGATCAACCTTCCGGGGTTCGTGGACAGTAGTGACTCACTTGAAACAGCTCCCCAGTAAGATGAGGAAGGGGAAGTGCAGTCCCCTTCAGCCTGAAATATCACACAGTTACTGTTGTGTATATATACAGGTCTTGGTGACCCACTGATCTAGCCCATCCCTCTCCATTTTGTTATCTTTGCAATGTCTCTGGGAGCTGGAGCTCGGGAGGCTATCGCCCAGTCCCATGTTTTAGATTATAATAGAAACAGACCTTGGCCTTTTTATAATGAAGCAGTGGGAGAGCTAGAGAAGGGTTTGTCTTTTACCAGGGAATGCAATGGTATCTTGATCTGCATGTTGCTTAGGGCAGTGCAAGGGTGATGGCTCTGCAGTATTGCAGTGGTTGTACATTCCAGGAAAGGGTGTGGGGATCTAAAGGGTGCAATATTACCATTTTGCTATTGCTAAACATTGTATATAGTGCCATGAATCTCCATGGCACTTCAGGAACATAGACACCAAAGAACTTGCAGGCTAAATAAAACAGAAGACACCTAATCAGGAGAAGGGTGGGTAGGAGATTACAGCTGATGAGATGAATGCAGGAGGCTAGGAAGTGAGATTTGAAGAAAGTGGAGAGAGGGTGAGGGGGAGTGTGTTTTCAGGAATAGAGCCCAGCATGATGGAAGGTACAAAGCTGACTGTAGGGAAAGGAGAAATAGAGCTGGGAAGAGCAGTATAAGGACTAAGGGGAATGAACTGAAGTACAGGTGAGGGCAAGACTATGCCACCTGTAAGTGAGGGGAAATATTTTGAATTTTCCATAATAAGAAATTGGCACCCAATGTAATTTAAAAGGAGGTGGAGGCGGTCAGAGCCTGCCACTGAAAACTGTGGTACCACAGTGGATGAGAATGGAAAGCATATTGGGAGCCTCACTTGTAATCACTGGTATTCGAGTGGCAAAGGGCATGGGATCTACTAACATTTTTGTCATGGAAAATGAAAGGCAGAGCAGTGTCTGACTTGTAAAGCAGGTGAGTTGATATAGTTGGGAAGGAGAGAGTTGCCACAATGGGGCTTATGGCCTTCCAGCCCTGAGCAGAATGTAGAAACAATCACATTTACGTGTCTTAGGTAATTGTTCATTCATTTTAGAGTCCCAACATGAGTCAGCAGAGAGTCTTTTAAGACACTCTTGTGATAGTGACACATCCTGTAATTTAGTTAGATGGCAAAAGGAAAATAATAACGGAGGATTTTTAGTGACACCTTTCAGAGTTGCCTACCTCACTAGAAATGTTCTGAAGTCATTTTAAGGCATTAGAAAAGAGGCTAGTGAAAAAGGAGGATGCATGTCACAGAAACTAGGGGTGTTTCCTTTTCCCTCTAAGCCTGTCACAGACAGCTTTTGTAGCCAGATAAAATTAATACCCTGGGTTTACAGATGGCTGGCCCGAGGCTTTAGCACAGTCGTCTCCAACCTTTTTACACCCAAGATCACTTTTTAAGTGTCAGAACAGGCGAAGATCTACCGCCCCGCCCTTGCCTTGAAGCCCCGCCCTCTCTATTCTCCTGTCCATCACTTGCTATCCCTAGCCCTTATACTCTCTGCTAAACAGTTTATTTTTAAATTACGCAACATATAAATTAAAATCACATGTTTATAGTTATGAAATGAATGGTCTGTTTTTAATTCATGCTATTTAAATGTCAAATGAAGCATTTACAATTATACATTTTGTTCTCTATTTTGTAAATCTAAAATCAAGTATTGATAATTATATATTTTTTCTTCCAATAACAAAGTCTCAGTGTGACACCCATGACTGAACAGTATCTGCCAGTGTCTTGAAGTCTGGGTTGTAGTCTGAGATTGCTAGTCGTATACAGTCCATCAGATGGGCATCTGTGATCCTGCGCTCAGCCTGGGAAGCTTGCTCCAGCACAGCCGGAGCTAGAGGCAGCCTCCCTGGGCTGAGCGCAGGGCATCTGGGTTGGAGGGAAGAGAAGTGGCTGCCCGGCCAGCTGGCCATGGCGCTCAGCCAGGGTGCACCAAGCTCCACGTGGGCAGGCGCAGAGAAGAAGCTGCCGATCAGCTGGAGCGCGGGGCAGCCTCTTTCAGCTGAAAGCCACAGTCAGCTTGCTGGGGTGTTTCAGCCCTCCCGACCTCTCAGCTCCCACCATTCCTTGCAGCTACTCACCTGTGTTGTTGCTCGATGAGTAGCTGCTCCTCAAATGAGGAAATCTAATGTAAATGTACTGCGCAGGCATGCAGTTCAGAGAGGGCTCAAGAGCTACTCTTAGAGCCCCTGAGATCTATCAGTAGATCACAATCTACTGGTTGGTGACCATGGTTTTAGCACAATCCAGCTATGCAGTGAAATCTCCATCCCCAAGGTAGAACCCTGCTGTAACTCTGTAAAGAAGCCTTTATCTTATTACTGGCCTCAGGGCTGGTTGTGTTTGGTACTGTCACTGCAGCAAGGCATAGTTGTGCTGAGGAGAACTGGATTAGTGTGATAGCAAGGTCCCAGATCTAATGTGAGACCTGATTGAAAAAGTAACTGTCCTTAGACTTGCATTGACATACTGCCTGATCTTCAAGTCCTGGTGGCTTGGGAGAAGTTAGTATCTGACCTTTCATCCAGATAATGTGGTGATTATATGACACGTCAGATATGAACTCCTTCCTGGGAAGAGTTGAAGGTCAGGATGTCTGCCACTGCAAAGATCATTACCCTTAGATTTGTAATAAACTCTTCTGAATGATAATTTGGCACATCTATAATACTTCCCAAACAGGGTTAATTGGCTTCACAATAAGGATGTTAAAATGCGGTTAATTGAGTAGTCAATGGAATTTCCTTCGACTATTCGATAGGCACTTCCACATTCCTCCCTTGAAATGCACAAGAATCCCCAGTGGGCGCTCTTGTGCATTTCAAAACCATGGTGCCTGGGGTCAGCTGGGGAGTTCCCAGCTGACCCCGGGCTCTAGGGCTGCCCCTTTGAATCACGCAGAGGTGGCATTTTAGAGGGGTAGCCAGTCGCACAGCTAATCTGTGGATCAGCTGGGGACTCCCAGTTGACCCCGGTTTTCCCTGCGGCATTTCCCAAGAATCCAGGATCTGCTGGGGAGTTCCCAGCTGACCCTGGGCTCCAGGGCTGCCTCTTTGAATCACAGCGTTTTAAAGGGGCAGCCCACTGCGCAGCTGATCCACAAATGCTTATCAGATAGTCGACTAGTCTTTAATATCCCTACTTCACAGTACCCAAATGAAGATGGTAAGAATCATTATTTCCCACTTCAGAGAGAGGGGGAACATAAGCAAGAAAGGCACAGGAAGTCAGTAGTAGAGCTTGAAGTGGAACCAAGATCATCTACTCTAGCAGCTATTCTTTAACTGCTAGACTAGCTCATGCTTCTTCTTTGACCCTATTGTCCTAATAATTTTGCCTCCATCCCATCCCTGCACTAGTTACACTATATAATGTGGACACATGAAGATGTCATGTCCTGTTGTACAAATATAGCTTACCCCGGTAGAAAAATATGGGAGGAGTGGGAAATAGGGAAGTTAGCTATTGGTTAATTCAATAATCGACTCACTGCATGAATTCTTAGCAGTTAGTTGACTGTTCTATAGTCCCTGCTGGGCAGATCAGCCTGGCAGCCAGTGCAGGGTGGCAGCAGCCCCTGTCCACAGTGAGTCCGAGCTCCCCACGGACAGAGGCTGCTGTGGTAAGGATTTTAAGCGGCGGGTAATTGGCTAATTGTATAGTCAATAAAATTCCATCGACTACCCAATTAGTCGACAAGGGAAGGCGTTCAGTCCCGGCTCATGCTGCTCCCCCCCCCCCCCACTGTGGCTCTGCTGTTTAAATGTAGAAAGAGCTGGGCTGCCTTTGTCTGGAGAGCCTCTGCCCACAGCAAGCTTGGGCCCGCTGCAGCAGATGCTGCTTCATGGCAGCCTCTGATAGAGGCAGCAGTGTGTGTGGCGGGGGGCGGGGGAAGAGAAGTGGCACTGGCTCCTGCTTCCCCACCTTGCTGCAAAGGGAGGGAAATGCAAGTAGTTGACTAGATTAACCGATTAACCTAGGTTATCAGTTAATCGAGTGGTCGACTACTTGTTCAAATCCCTGGTGCAAAAAACAGCTTTGAGAACATTCAGTCCTTGTTGGTTCAGGATCCACGTTCTGGTGGAACTTTTGCTATAGGGTTGGCATCAGGACAGGTTCATTCTTACATTCCTCCCCTTAACTGATTCATTCATTTCTTCTCCTAACTTTCCCCCTTAGTTTGGGGCTCTCTGAAGGTTTAAATTGGATTGTTCAATGTTCTAAATAGCTTTTTTGGGCCCAATTCAGATAGTGTTGAAGTCGTTGGGAATTTTGGCCAGCATTACACAAACTGAGTCCAATGACTAAAGTTCTGGTCCCATAAAAATCTGGAAAATTATTCTTGCAGGGATTGATTTAGGAAAACACTTAAGCACATACTTAATTTCAAGATCATCCTTAATGCTTATATATTCTCCTGAATTGGGGTGTCATAGTGGTGATTTCCCATCCCTCCAGTTTTCTAACTCCTGTGATATCATTTTATTGACCCAAGGATGTGCATTTTCACAGGATCATTTCAAGGGCCACAAACTGTTGTTAGCTATTCACTTTTGGTCCTAAAAGCCTCTTCTGTATTCAAAATTCAGAATGTTTGGTACATGTCATGTCTTCAAAATCTAATCCCTAACCTTTGAGTGTCTATTGAAAGGATGCTTTTTTCTAGGAAGAGATCCTTTCTCTCATGCTTCCCTATCCTGAGCACATCATTGTTTTCCTGGCTGTTTAGTGCCAGCTTATTATCCAGGTGGATTTATTTAAGTCTCACTGAAACTAGGTGTACAAGTATTATGGAAAGGAGATTATTACCTCCTGGCTTGGTTTTACTATTGCCTAATTTTGTCTAGAGTCTAGACAATGCAGAGAGCTGAAAGGAATTTGTCCAATCTAAATCCTGAAACATATTTTATAGGCTGCATTTAAAATATGTACACACACACACACACCTTATACCCTAACACCTGTTTGGTTCCATATAATGAAAGCCCTGAATAATTGTAATGTTTCTCTGTTACCTTTGCAATTCTCTATATGACCCTATAAAGCTACATAATCTGGCCAATGTTCCATATTATATGGGTAGAACTGTTAAAAGGTTCCACTGAACTGTACTTGGTACGGGTGTTTTGCTGACATTCTCTCATTTTTTGTTTGTTTTTTTGTTTTTGTTTGATGGAGAAGTATTTTTCTAAAAACTCCTCAGTTCCCCTTTTAATCTTGGGCCTGACTTTTGTGGAGTGAATGCTGTATACAACACACTTTGCATTGTTTGCAGGGAGGTGAAGTGTATTATGGGAAAGAGAGGCAAAGTTTGGCAGGAGTGGGACTGGAAGGGAGAGGGAAGGAGTTGTATTGGGTTTAGGGGAGAAGAGATTGCTTGGCAGTAAGCCTTTCAGGAGCAAAGTAAACCAAAATGGCACTGAAGCAGAATGGCATCAAGAGATACAAATAATCACCGTGACAAGCAAAAAGGTCCTTCATTTCACAGGTCAACGTACATCCTTCAACATGATAGGCTCCCGCTGTGAGGCTCTTAGTTTTTGTTCAAGTACCAGAAGGTGCATGGGGGCGTGTTCTGACTGCGGGTGCACTCTGCCCCATCCATATCTCAGGAACAAGTGCAAACGCAAGCTATTCTGCATGCAAATGAAATGGCATGTGTGTAAGTGCCAGATGCTGAAGCCTGATCTGCTGGTTGCCACACTAGGCTGTTAATGAAGAGGCGCAGTTGTACCTTAATGGGTCACTGAATCCATCTGCTTCAGGTGTATACGTCCTGGATCTGGTACCTACTTGCATTCTCCCAGTGATTATTTTTGTCCATCATATTGTTTCTGCTTAAACCTCAATTTTGTGCATATACTGATTTCTCTCTCTCTTTTGCCTTCTCCTAGAAATTCCGGATAGATATGCCAGGATCAGGCAGTGCTTTCATCCCCACCATTAACGCCATAACAACCAGCCAAGACCTGCAGTGGATGGTCCAGCCCACTGTGATCACCTCCATGTCGAGTCCCTACTCTCGCTCACATCCCTACAACCATCCTCTGCCCAGCCTATCTTCAGTTGGTGGACATACAGCCCTTCAGAGACCAGGTGTCATTAAAACTATTGGGACCACAGTGGGCAGGAGGAGAAGAGATGAGCAGGTAACCATAGTAGATAGAATGCCTCATCACAACTTGCAAGCTCAGGTTGATTTTTGGATGGGCAACTGCAAGACAACCTTTGGTGCTGCATATGCAGTGAGGCTGATGATTCACTAAATGGTGCTCTTGCCTGAAACTGATTGACACCCATTCCATCTTGATAACTGTGTTTCTGAAAGGGCTTTGTTTTGTGTGATTTCCTGAAAACTAAGGCCCTGACACTTCTGCCTTAACAAGAATCCCATGATATCTTTTGGAAGAGTAAAAAGGTTTTGATCCCTTTATGGCTGACTAAATTCTATTTGGCTAATTATTTTGTCTCCCTAAAATTCCCCCTTCCTTGCATTTGTTCAGTTGGGTAACATTCTTAACTTCCAGTCCTCAATTTGAGATGTGGTAATACGGTGCTTTGTTAAATAGCTGCCAAGTTTCCACTTCAGAGAAAGGTGGTAGGTGAATTAATTCTGGGCTTAACATCGTCCGTGTGTGATGGGGAGACAGGCGGCTATGGGTCTCGTTTCCATTCCCTCAGCTCTAGGAGTGCTGGTTAGAGCAGCCCTGGGGTTGCAGTGACCCTTCAAGACTATTCAGTCAGCTCCAGATATCCAGAGCACAGCAAACTCTGATCACACTCCTTTGCACCGTGCCGTCCAGCCCTGGCCCTTACTTTATAAAGGCCTTTCAGGTCCCTCAGGATACACCACGATGGAGGTAATTTTACTGCTGAGACATCATTATGAGTTGTAGTTCAGCCAACCTCTTTCAAATACTTAGCAGGTCTGGGCCGATCTGTGGCTTCACATCAAAACCAGGTGAAACTTTGTAGTCTAGACTTGGTTTCAGTTTGAGTTTATTTGGCTATAGCCTCAACCAGAGAACTTCTAACAGCTGAGTTTTACATAATCTGATTTTAAAAAATACCAAAGGATTGGAGAGACGAGGGTTGACTCTGCTGAGAGTGCCACACCTTCCCTTCTCCTCCGGGCCAATTCCTTCCTTTTACTAACTGGCCCACTCAGATTCCCGTATTGTGTGCTGGCATGAATGTGAAACTAACTAGAAATGGGCGGTGGGAGGCTTTTACTGCACAAACATATGCTTATTAAAAAGCACCATCTGTGTAGGGGGCGGCTATAGATCTAAGTCAATTTCCTAGTGGGTAGGTGTCCACATCGCAAACCCAGCAACATCCAATCCCTTGGTGGCAGGCTCAGTAAGGACTGAGAATGATCTTGTGATCTCAGCTCATTTTGTCCATGGCTTTGCTGCTCAGAAGGACATTAATGTGACTGGCATGGGCAAGTTTGGACTTCCACTGTTCATGCTGAGTTAAAAGGAACTTCAGCCTTCAGGGCTGTCAAACCAGTGCTTGCCACTGGTGCAAAATTCGCTTCTAAAGAATATTCTAAATAATCTGGATCTCCCTGTGTTACTCTGAAGCTGCAAGTTGTTCGAGTCTTTGCAGAGGAATGCAATGGGATGCTGCACCAGGCCAGCAGTTTAAATGGGAATTGCACAAGATCTGTTTTTAATAAAAGAATAAGCTCTGCTTTTACTTTCATTTTGATTTTCATTTGTTTTATCCTGTCTGGTTTTTGCTCCCAGTGAATGAAAAGTCCCTTAGTCTTCTGCACTAACATTTCCTTCTTTTAAGCTCTATTTTTATAAGTGCATATTTGTTCAAGAAGAGCCTCCAACAGGAGTAAAGCAGGGCATTAGTTCAGGTGCCAAGACTTGAGTGGATTGCCCTTGCTTTCATTGGGTCCAATGCTCTGTTGTCTAAATTGAAGGAAAACTGACACTAGCACTAGAAGAATAATTATCAGCAAATGATTAATATGACACATGTTGCTTCTGTGTTCACAAATTAGCTGTGAAGTGATTCTGATATCCTCCAATTTGATTATTGTTTGACTTTATTTCCTGAAGACTGTCTGCCAGTAATTTCTGGCCTGTGGCTTGTTTGTGAGCAATTCACTGGTCCTTCAGATTCAAGCTGTGCTGTTTAGACAGATGCTGAGTTCGATACCCGATTGGGTGAATGGGACTCCTAGCATCAGATTTCTGCTGTGGGGGTCATGAATCAAATTCAGAATTCATTTTCTGAGAACATTCTGTAATATTTGCTGAAAGTAGGCTGTTTGGGGATGTTTCTGCTGGCAAACCCATCTACTAGCCTATTCATACAGAATTAATACAAAAGGGATATGAGCAATGCAGAACTGGAGACCTTTAAAAACACCAAGGACTCTTTCTATGTTTAGGCCCCAGCTAATGTTACATACGTGCCATATTCTGTGCCAGATGGCCTGAGTTGCCACCATTCGCGATTGTTCATAGAACTTATGAAAGTGGCAACCTGAGCCAGATCATTAAACAGAATTGAAGTTATTGGGAATAAAATTTTGGTCTGAAACATATTTCACTGGGGCTTGTGTTCCTTAATTCCATAGGGTCTTTTGAAAATCCCATCCATAGGCTCTAGCTGAGAATTTAAGCATGTGTTTTAATGCTCTGCTGAACAGGGGGTCATACAAACTATATACATTTTATGCACACACACATATTAACATTTTAAACATAATAAAGCTTTGTGTATGCACAATCAAAATAAAAATCATAGAAATTTATACAGTTAATAAAAGAGTAGGAGCACAATGGGATCAGGAAGAATGGGGGAACACATGCACTTTTAAATGAACTTTCTGAAATGGGAATGATTGCCATAAAATATATAAATAAATAAAAACCCAGAATGAAGTTAGGCAGCGTAAAAAATCATAAAGACCCGAAACTGAAAACTCTGAGTAGCATATTCATTGCATTATTCACAGCCCTGATGGTAGTAAAACTGAAAGTTGTTTTTTTTTATTAAACAGAATGCTTCCATTATGTGTTGGCAGTTAACTTCTTTGCACTTGATCAACCTGAACGCTGACACCAGATTAGTCAGTTTCAGTTTTGTTTCTAATCTGTGGATCTGATTCTTACTGGTTTAGGGCTGCAGGGCAAGTTGGACATTAGTAGACTCGAGTCATGTCAATGCAGGCCAGCTGAGGGTCTGGCTCAGGGTCTTTTGCTGTGTCTCATGTTCTAGTTGTGAGCCCTGCATGGGAGTGATAAAATCCAAACACAAATCTGGCTTTTGTTGGAATTTAAAAATGAGGGCTGGAGCCTAGGCTGGTGTAAATTAAGGGAGCAACATGTACTTTGTTCAGTGTGCTGATTTATATCAGTGGAAGAACTGGGCTGCTATTCATTACAATGGCATCAGTTCTGCTGTGACAGACACTGTCCCCAAATCTAGATTTTTTTGAGCTTAACTTTGATACCAGTGGTTGTCTATTGCCCTTGATCACTCTGGGTTTTCAGCAATGTTACTCCATAGGCTTCTGTGGAGTTGCTCCTGATTTACACCACTGAGAACATAATCTGCCACCTGGGTCTTTTTCTGTTGCTGGCTGATTGCCTGCACGTACAGAAAGTATAGTGTGTTGTCTTGGCTAGTGCATGGAGATTTGTGGCCAGATCATGAGCTGGTGTAAATTAGCAGGGCTCAACAAATAATGCAATCTACTCGCTTGTGGCGAGTAGATTGCAACCCGGAAGAGCCGGGTTCGGGCGATCTACGCATGCGCAGATCGCTGGACAGTGCGGCTGGCGAGAGGGGCTCGCCACGGTTTGGCGAGCCCCGTAAATTAGCATAGCTCCATCAACTTCAGTAGAGCTACTTTGAGTTACTGGGGATCTGGTCGGTGACCTTCTGGCTAACAACTGTGCTTGTGTGGAAAGAAGCCGTTATTCTGTTTCAAGAAAGAGGTACTTAGATCTTTCTCTGGTTTTGCTTAACATACTGCCTCTTGCCACATACTGTGGCGCCTCACTCCTCTTTGACTCTAGCCCTGCATTATGGAGCCAATTCTAGGAGAGATGCGGAGCACCTCCATCTCCTAGTGCTCTCCAACATGGGACTTCTGCGAGGGGCTGTGCCCTTTTATCGAGCCCTTTTTGCTGTGCGCAAGGAAGGATTTGCTCAGATTTTGTTATGGTTGTTTTTGGCATGTGCCTACAGCTGTCACCTGAGGAAGAGGAGAAACGAAGGATCCGGAGAGAGAGGAACAAGTTGGCAGCTGCTAAATGTCGTAATCGACGTCGAGAGCTAACAGAGAAACTCCAGGCGGTATGTACACTGCATGCATCTCTCTACTCCTAGCTAGGCACTCCTTGGTTCGTCTTAAACCATGCATCTCCTCCTGCTAGTGGGTGGACATAAATATACTACAAAGAATGCACAGCATTTCCTTTCAGTAACTGGTTCACTGAGGTTAACTGCTTCCTACTGATGCCAGGAAGTGGAGTCATTCCCTTAGCTCCTGTGGTACAGTTGTGTCCTATTGTATCCCTACTCAATATTTTGGGTTCAAAGCCTATTGATAAGCTGTGTGGGGAGTATTACACTTGTACCCATATACTCTCTCCCCAACTCACTTATTTGTCCAAGTTATCCGCATATATAGTCATTTCACTATCACATCCTCCAAACCCAACCGCTTTTCAGTGCTTGATTGTCAATACAGGTTTTCTCTTTGTGATATCATTTGTTTGTGTTATTTTGAACTGCAGTAATTGGCTAGGTTAACCAGTCACATTTCTGCTAGTGGAACTCCGAGTATACTCTAGAAGGCTCCTTCTACAGGTCCCGTAGACAGGTAGGATTGCCTAGTTAGAGCACTAATCTGAGGGGACTTCTCAGTTCAATTCCTCTGCTCAGCTACAGGGAATTGTGTCCTATGTAACCTTGGGCAAGTCACTGAGGTGCACAGAGAGATGGAGTGTAATATGGGATCACAGCTATACCTGCCTCAGAGGGGCATTATGAGGATAAATACATTAAAGATAGGGGCTGTACAAGTACCCCAACAAGCCACTTGCTCTGCCCCAGAGCCTAGTTGTCAAACTGCAGTGATTAGAAGCCAGCTGGAATTTGCGCGAGAGTCTCTTTCTTTCACTGGTTGGTTGGTGCCTCAATAGCTTGGATAGCATCAAAGGGGGACAGGTGGCTGTAGATGAGCAGAGAGCCAGGAGTGGAAAAGCCGTCCTGTGGAGCTCCTTTACATTACGCTGAATTCCCAAGGCAGTTTTCAGTGTTTGAAATGTGCCAGGTGAAGTGCAGTAATTTTCCCTTGACGCGCAATGGCAGATTAGGCCCAGACGCTATAGCTACAGGGGGAGAAAGGGAAGGGCCACCCTGAAAATGGAATAGAGGCACCATTCTCTGCCTTTCATTACTTGTGCTTCTGCGCCCTGGACCCCATTCCTCACTGTTTGTGTATTCCCCTAGTATCTGTTCATTGTCGTGGTGCACGCCAGCAGTCTTTGCGGTCGTGGGGTGTATTATCTGACTGGCTCTGAAACAATGTTTGGATTTGCCTAAGTGGTAGATCCCCAAGGATTGCTGTGTTTTACTGCTCATAGATGGTCTATGAGAGGATCGTGCAGGATATCTGCTCAGCTTCTCTCTCTGCTTAGCACATTAAGGCCCTGCCTTAGCCCACTGTGCTCTCCCCTTTAGGGTAAATAGGCTGTCCTATTTATTTATTTATTTCTCCTTGGTCTGCAGGAAACCGAGGAGCTGGAGGAAGAGAAATCGGTGCTGCAGAAGGAGATTGCTGAACTCCAGAAAGAGAAGGATAAGCTAGAGTTCATGCTTGTGGCTCATGGTCCTGTGTGCAAAATCAGCCCTGAGGAACGTCGCACCCCACCCTGCCACAGCCTCCAGACGGTGCGGACTGGAGGGAGTGGAGCAGTAGTGGTGAAGCAGGAGCCAGTGGAAGAAGACAGTCCATCCTCCTCTTTGGGCCTTGACAAAGCTCAGAGGTCTGTCATTAAGCCCATCAGCATTGCAGGGGGGTTTTATGGGGAGGAGCCACTCAATACTCCAATTGTGGTGACGTCGACGCCTGCCATCACTCCCGGCACCTCCAACCTAGTCTTCACATACCCCAGTGTGCTGGATCAGGAGTCTCCTCTCTCCCCTTCTGAGTCATGCTCCAAAGCTCACCGGAGAAGTAGCAGCAGTGGTGACCAGTCCTCAGATTCCTTGAACTCTCCAACCCTGTTGGCCTTGTAACCCCCCTTTCTCTTGTGCTCCATTTGCTAGTGTGTTATATCCCCACCCAGGACTGGGTAAGGGGAGAAACCTTCTCCACAATTAAAGACACGCATAAGGGTGTTCAAGCACAAGGGCAGCAAAAGCATGGAAGGGGAAATGCTGCAGCTCTGGACACCTCCTGGAGCAGGAAGAACAAGAACAAATGTAAACTCTCTGGAAGCAGAAACGGCGATGGAGGAAATGACCTGCCCAGACCATCTGGAGAGGAGGAGCTGCCTATGGAACCCTTTGCAGGTGTTGAATGGTCTTGGGAAACACTCTTGTCCGGGACTGGAGGCGAGCTGCAGAAAATCACTAGTCCCCCTTTCCTTTGTGAACTGACCCAATGCTTTATTCTCTGTGCTTAGTTCAGTCTGGTGCGTTGATCTCTCTCACTTTCTGTTATTGATACCATGACATTTCATCCAGTCGATCTCAACCCTAGAGACTTGTTATGACCTTTGTTAATTGACGATGATGTCAGGAGGGGCTGTGGGAAATTCTTGCTGTTGTCAAAGGGGGCAGCATTGGGAGGAACCTCAAGTGCTTGATTGCAGGGATAATGCTTGTAAGAACAGCCCGTGAGCTCAGTGGCCAGGACACTGTGAATGGAGACTGGAGGAGGCTCACTCAATGACGGGAAGATTTGTCTGGAGGAGCTGGAGGATGTGAGATGGATATTTTATTCCCCCTGTGCTGCAAATGCCAGGATAGCAAATTGCCTGGGAATGGGATGCAGAGTGGTGCCCCTGGAAGCCAATAGGAGACCAGAATCTGTTTCCACTAGCTAGTGTCTTTGGCAGCTTTTCTCTTGGAATTTAGTGTTTGTCATTCTGCTGCTGGGCCCTTTGTTTTCTTGGCTACTTGCTGCCCTTCTGTGCAATGCGTCTGCCACCTCAGTGTGCCCGAGTCAGATGCTGTTTCACTACATGGGCAGCCCTCCCTCCTCTGCCCGTGTTTCCAGAACATATCACTGAAGAGGAAGTGCCATTCCAGTGCATCCAGGGAAGAGATGTACTAAGAATGAAAGGGTGAAGCTGCCTTGGTAGCTTCCTCTTGGCACCTGTGCAACAATATGTTGTCTTGCACCTTGATTCCTAGACTCTGTTGGATTTTGCTACTTGTTGGATTTGGGGATTTTTAATTCTGGTACTCAAGACAAGCAGAGGCCCCTGCCCCTAGCAGTGGGTCCTTTGCCTTCTACACAAGGTCTCAGCTGACAGTGTAGAGTGGGCATGGCAATTTAAAATTAATGTTCACTACTGAAAATAGTGATATGTTTAACCTCAACTCCTCTGGAGCCAAGTCCAACTGCTACTGAAGTTGGTGATACTTAAAACACCATGCTCAGGTGCACTGTAGGTTTTTCCAAGATAGTGTGCGTGGATTACGCCCATAGTGTGGTAACTGAGAACTCATTTCAGAGCCTTCAAAGCGTGTCTCCATTAGTCCCACTCCATTAAAGTTGCTGTATCAGCATATCTAACCTATTTAATTGCATGTGGCATAATCTTCTTCGGTTTATCAGCCAGAATCTGGGTATTTTCAGAATTAGACTGGACTATGAGGAATCCTTGGTGCAGTGTGCTATTTTAGGCCCCCGTTCTTTGAGATGCTAAGATCCTACTCCTCTCAGATCCTACTGCCTCCATTGGGATTTGATAGTGCTCATTACCTCAGAGAATCGGTCTATTACATAGCAAGCATGGATTCTATTCAAGACTCATTGTTCTTCAGTTGCTTGTATCGGTTTGAATAGGATTAAAACGGTCTGAATTAGGTTTTGTTTAAAACCAAACTAAACCCAAACATTTACAAAATTTGCCAGGAAGTGAGATGTTCTAGTGAATTGTTCATGAAACTGAAATCTACTGATTGTGGGGTTTTTTTATTATTTGAACATTCCCTATTTTAGGCTAGTGACAGAAACCCATCACTGACCAAAACCAGTGGGTTTCATTGTTGTTTACTGAAGTGCAAAACTAAAAATCATTTACCTTTATTTATGTTAATCAGTTAAGTATTTTTCAATAAGTAGCCCAGAAAGATTCCGATTTTATTTTAAACTAGAAAGTCTTATTTCAGGATAGCTGGCTCTCTTTCCTGCCTTCTCTCACACACCCTTTCCCCCCCTGTCCTCCCCCAGTTTGCCAGAGACTCATTTGGGCTAATCTAAATCACAAACCTGGGGGCACTCCGTTAAAATGTCTCCCATATTTCAGTTCCACTCGTTCAGGGTAGAAGATAATATTAACAAGTGGTGACTCCTAAACAAGTGCACTTTTGCCCTAGGCTAGTTGACCTGACCCGCTGTTCTGTAAGGACCTGCCTATAATTAATAGCTTATTAGCATTCCAAATAGGTACCAGTTTTCCCAGATTTGAGCATTATGAAACTGTCTGCGTGGGAGCAGAAGGATCTTCGAAATTTCCCTGGTGCCAAACTGAATCTGTGGTATCTTGAAAAATATGCTAATCCCTTCTTATGTAACTTCATAAGATTTAGTTGGGGTTGGTCCTGGTTTAGGCAGGGGGCTGGACTTGATGACTTCCTGAGGTCTCTTCCAGCCCTAGTATTCTATGATTCAGCTGATGCTCACAATCCCATTAGCTATTGATTTTAACTAGTGTAAATGGTCAGTTCTGTGTAATTTGAAAGCTTTAAACCATGATATGAGGACTTCAGTAACTCATCCAGAGGTTAGGGGTTTATTATGGGATTGGAAGGGTGAGACTCTGTGGCCTGAAATGTTCAGGAGTTCAGGCTAGTTGGTCTTGATGTTCCCTTCTGATCTTCAAGTCTGTGAGTATCGGCCTGTTTCTGTGTCTCCTCCAAACCATAGGATCCCCTGTCTCCCTACACCACACACACTCCTCTTCCCTGTGACATGGGCATACACTCAAGGGACAGCCAGGCTCCTCTTTAGGTCCAGTTCATTGAGATGTTACCCAGAGGAGCCCCAGCCTCCTCCCTTCCTCCTGCCCTCACTATTCCCCTTTTTTGATCTTTCAGTGAGCACTTCAGAGATGAGGCAGCAGTATCCCTGCTAAGTGGTGATCCCTTAGGCAGCATGTTTGTGACTGTCTGAAGCAGAGGATCCCTTTTCTAATATCTGAAAATACCTTGGACAACTTAAATTCAAAGAAAGAACAAGAGAAGAAAATCCTAGAAGCTCTGCAAACTTCTCCACCTGTTTCTCTTCCCCTCCCAAAACACTTCAGGGAATCCCAGGTTAAGAACCTCTGCTGTTAGGCCACGGGGCTTGTGCATTTCTCTTGAGTAGAGACTTCTCAGGGCAGGTAGCCTTGGTTTTGATTATCCTGTTGCAAATGAGAGACCGCAAGACTTCTCAGCTGCTGTGAACTGGCTCTGGATTAATCTTTTACCACTGTCAGTTTCACCTACTCTCAGAAAGTGACGTGTCCCTTGTTTTGGAACCAGCAATCTCCATGCATACCTGTATCTTGGTGATTCCTAAATGTGCAGCATCTTCAGATGTTGTCTTTGTGATTGGGGGACATATTACAACTAGGGTCTGATCCAAAAGGTTATGTAAATCTCTGGGCACCTTTCCAGTGACATCAACAGGCTTTGGATCAGTCCTCTAGTATCTGGCCCCAGCTCAGTAAAGCACCTAAGCATGTGTTTAAAATAAGTCACTCCTAAATTTGGAGAGCAGCAACAGTTAAGTCAAAGGAAACATCCTTTCAACCTCCAAGTGCTTTTTTTTTTCTTCTGCTAATTTCACCCCCTTTCCCCACCTCTCTCGGTTCTGACATGGTCCCTATCTATTCCTTGCTCTCTGGTGAAGGGGCTGAGTAAGTCAGCAAACGGAGGAGTGATGGGTGTAGGACCAGCCTGTTGGGGGGTCAGTAGTTTGGTTGGTTTTTCTTTTAAAAATGTTATTTAAATGAGCTGTTAAGTTCATCTAAATCCTTATTTTTGCTGCTTTCTGTATGTATGATCCACCTGGCCTTCATCCTAAAAAAGCCTCAAATCTCATTATTTATTGGCAGGCAAACATTTTGTCTGCTCCAGCAGATCTGCCCACCATTAATTTAACATCCTCCCAACTCATGTTCCTGTTTTGTTTTGGTTCCTTTTCAACTCTAAAGCAGGCTTCTGAAATGTTATATATTATAATTTCCACAGTGACCATTACAAGATCATTCTCGTAAGAAGGGCCAGGTCAAACATTTTAAGAAAGGAGGGAACAATTGATTTCCTTATTTATTTGTCATGTTTACATATCATTTTCTATTCCAGACCTAGACATAATCATGAGAGCATTAAAAATACTTTGGTTGTCTGATTTTGCAGGTTAATAATGCTTTTTTCTTTAGTTAAAAACAAAACAAAAAAAATCCAGATTTTTTTTTCTTGTCTGTATAAAATGTATAAAGAGATATTTGTTTCTAAAGATGCATTATCACTCCTTTGTGAACAGTAGCTGGGACTGGGGACAAATCTCCAAGTAAAAGATAATAATAAAATCCTATCCTGTTCTACTTAATTGTTCCCCTCCTGCACCGTATGATTAAAGGGTTACTCCACTTTCTTGTTTGTGGTTACTTGATATTAAAAATGTGTAGAAAATAGGTATCTGATTGTTTTTTGCTCAATGAGAGGATAAAATGTTGTGTATATATTTAGATATACTGTGTAGTTCAAAGTAACATCAATAAGGGATAGTGCATCTTTATTAGAGCGATAAGTTACTAGTGTCACCTGAAGTCTACTTTAAGATCCTTGAAGAAAACAGCCTGATACCAATTCCATTTACATGTGTGTAAATCAGGACTAACTCCCCTGAAATAAGATACGTGGAGTTACGCTGGTGTAAAACTGGCCTGAGACAAATTGGAATCAGGCACCAGAGTCATACAAACATATAGAGATCCACGGATGTTTGGGGTACCATTATCCCCCACAAAAATGTAGATGATTTTTTTTTTTTTTTGTCTGAGGTGAAATAGTTCCTATTAAGAAGGTTCTTAAAGGTGACTGCAAAATTGGGACCCTTTGCTCATTTTGATCATTGTATAGTTCTTGCAATCATGGAAAATCTTGGCTCTGAAGCAATCTCTCTGGTGTTGTCTTTCTGTTCTTGTTATTTTACTGTAATACAGGCCTACAGTATTTGCACTAAAACAAAAAGCTTGTTAGAGAAAGCTTGCTGCTATGAAAGAAAGAACATATTAAAACAGTTTTGCTTTTACAATTTTAAATAAGTAGCATTTTGTAGAATAAAATCAATTTAGATTGGAAAAGAATGAAGTTTCTTTTTTTCCCCACTCCCCCCTTCTTTTCATCCTCCTTTCTTTTCCTTCCATTCCTTCATGGTTTATTCCCCCTCTCCTTTGGTGCTCAGTTGTAATGATTGCCTGTGTTGTTGACTATGCTGCTGGGAGTTATGACACTTGTAAATCCTGTTTTAATTACATTGTGGACACTTTGTATAACGAGAGCTAACTGGAGTCCTTCTCTCTGTTAATTGAAGTAATTAAAAGGCTGTCTTTGCCATGAACAATGAAAAGCTTGCATGTTCCTTCAATCCAAAGAAATGGCTACAGATGTATGTCCATAAAGCATGTCAGGGCTGTTTTCATCAAAAGGGGATGTAATCCAGACAGCTGTTCTGCCCCATTTATCATTATTGCTTTTGAAGCTAATGGAGCAAACCACGTGGGCTAACAGGCAAATATATTGCATTAATCCCTCTCTCTTGTCCTCAAAAAGAAAGGGATGTAACCAGAAAATACAAGATGTGATAATTTTACCACCTTTCAGACAGAAGGATTCAAAGTTTCTGCTGTTGCAACCTGGAGGCTAAATACCATTCATGGGTACCTAGCTAGTCTCTGGAAGCAGCCTGCATTTACCTGTGGATTTATAGATGGGTGAAGTTACCAATGTATTAAAAAACCAGCTGCCTCTCAGAAGGTGGTGTCTGTTTACCCACAAACGGCAACACTATACTACAGTTTAGGACAAGAACAGAAAGATCCTATATCTAGTTGAAAATACAGGAGCAATTTTTGTTAGGCAATACTTAATTAGCCATGTTGGCTTCGGACCCAGCTCCTACAAAGCGGCCCTATTCCTACAGCGTCACTGGATGTTTTATGAGTATGTGCAGTCAGTACTTTTGGTTTTACATCTCCTTTGAAACGCTGGCACCACCCCTTCTTCCATGAAGGAAGCTGTGTTCCCTGCCACACCGTGGAAATGAGTGTTAGGGGAAAGGTTGGTGTGCCAGAATGGCTTACTTTGATAACTGGACATGACAAGCCTTCTGAAGCTGAGGGGAATGCTCAGGGCACTATGTGCAACTAGGAGCCGCCAGGCTTGAAAACAGGGCCTTGTGAGAGCACCCAGTGGCCAGTGAGCAACATCTCAACTACAATTGACACTAAGCAGACACAGAAGCCATGGAGACTGAACTGCCTTAGTAGTGGCCAATGTTCCCTCTAATTTTTTCCACCTGTTGTGCGGAATAATTTTTATGTGCAGAGCTGCACCTCCACTGGAAACATGCTGGTGGCTGTGGGTGCTCTGCTAATCCTGGAGTGGCATTGGAATCTCTCCTGGGTAGTCGCTCAAGCATTCAGCTTGCAGGGTACACTGGTGGTGGCCTCTCCTGGGCAGAGATGATGTGATTGGTGAAGTACTCTGAATGTGTGCATGCAAGAGCCTTGCTTTGACTGCTCTGTTTCTGTTCTGGAGATGTGGAGAGGTATTCAGGGTACTGGCACTTTCACTAGCATTAAAATCAGCTAGCAGAAGGTCATGTTACTCCCATTCTCCTTGCCACCACACACCGCGCACTGAGCCCATGTTTGGTAATACAGAGCTTTACCAGAAGGGTTAGAATTGCTGTTCTGTAAAAGCTGGTTACAGGCACAGGCTTCCCACCATACCTTCCTCCCACCATCCACTGATCAGAGCAGCCTTTTCCCATCATTAGCCCACAGTGGGTGGGATGTCTGCACAGTTACTATAATTTTGGTTCTAAAGGATGAAATTACACAGCAGAGAAAAGTGTCTTCCAGTAACCTTCCTTTCTGTGGGAGGCTAAGCCAACCACATTTACATGGGAATCTTGCTTTCTGTAGTTCTTATTTTAAACCCTTCACTTTATGTGGGAGAAGAGTTCTTCTCAGCTACACAGGTTTGTAGAGCATACAATGGGACCAGGGGACTTTGTATTACCACAAATCACATATTCTCCTAGAACTCAGGAAGCCAGAAGCAGATGTTGCCTCATTTATTATACAGGGCCAGGTCAGAACTTTGTTAGTCTATTAACCCTTGTCTAGTAGAATCACTTTGACTTACTGGCCTCCCTAGAGGGAGCAATAACTAGGGGAAGCTACTACTTTTATTTTGTCTGGTCTCCCATCATAAGAGAGAGCAGGGTCTCCTCTTAGAACTATGGCCATTATCAGTCATTGCTACTGTGCAAGAAAGCACCTGCTTTCCCAACAGCCAGCGTACAATAGCAACGCCAGTTCTTAGACACCCAGAGGCCTCTTTCTCTTTAATTCTAAAGCATAGTTACTTCTCACTGTCTTAACACGTGGGATTTTACCTTGAGCAATGCTTTGATGTTTGGAACAAGGCTTTGGTCTAAAGGGGGTGATGTGTCTATATTACACTGGAGATGGCAGCTTTGACAGCAGCAGCTCTTTATTTTAGTGCTATTGGAGCTGATCGAGGCTGCAAATACATTGCAACCAATGGAAAGTACAAGAGCCATGCTATATTTCAAGACTGCTAAGTAGCACATAGAGGTGCTGGTTGGGGGAGGGAAGACGTCACTCAGCGTGTTGTGTTGTAGTGATGTTTCCACTGCCACATGGGAAGGATGTGACAGAGGAAAAATGTGACCTGAGTACTGCATCAAATACACTTAAATGGAACAACTGATGCATTATTGAAATTAACGTCTTATGCTCCTATTGAAGTCAATGGCTCAATTCCAATTAGTTGTCATGTCAGCAGTAGCAAACCTTTTGTGTTTAATTGTGACAGTCAAATTGGTTACCAAGTCCCTTCTGACCATGTCTCTTTCTACATATGATGACTCAGTTGTTGGCCTCATTCAGTAACATAATTTGGCCTCCTTCGTAATTTGGGAGCAGGCTAGCTGGATTGTCCCTCTGTGTGGATATTCCTGGGTCCTTTTTCTAGGGCTGAGCTTTGGAAGCAAGATCTCCAGTGGGACGTGCAATGCAGTGAGCCCCAAAGCCCCTCTGGAAAGACTCTCCTTGGGAAGGCAGGACAGGGTTTTGAAATCCTTTTGAAACTATCCAAGCAACATAGAAGTGAATTTGTTCCACTTTTCTCCACAATGCGCACATGCCTCTTTCCACCCTCAAGTGTTAGAACTGTTGCACAGTAGGAATCTCCCTGATCTGTAGGCTGAACTATTAGCTTGTCTAGGGTTGGGTGACCATGGTCAAGAAGGCAAGGACTAAGTTGGGAGGAGGCCAAGACAAAATAAATGTTCAGCATGCTGCAGGTTGAAGTGGCTCTTTCATTTCACCTGTTCTATTCCACAAGTACGTATTGCATAGGGAGACAAGGTTTGTGTGGCTATTATTTCTATGCCCTTGGAGAAGACTGAGCATTTCTATGGTATCAGTAATCTGTTCCAATTAGCTGCCTCTGTCTGAGGCCAGGTCCATGCCGGCGGAGAATAGTGATGCAAGATACACAACTTCAGTTATGTGAATTGCATAGCTGGAGTCAACATACCTTGCATTGATTTTTTTTTTTCTGGGGGGGCCCCAATGCAGGAGGTTGACCGGAGAAATGCTCCCATCAACTTCCCTTACTCCTTGCAACAGCAAGGAATACTGTGGTCGATGGAAGCACTCTTAGCATTCGATTAAGCAGGTCTCTTTACTAGTCTTGCTAAATCAAGGCCTAGAAGATTGATCACTGGATTGTCGATCCTTCAGTAAGTGGATACAAGGCCTTATTCGGAGTGACTCAATGTTCTTCCTTCTACGCTCCTTGTTCTATAGCCAGAGCTTGTCCTTCAGATCCTGTGAAGAGGAAGAGAAGGAGCCAGTGGTACGCTGATCACGATCATTCAGCTATGTGTCCCTGACAGATCACTGAAAGAATTATCAAAGGTACAGGATACTCCCACTCTTTCCCCTCAGCCCTGTATATAACACAAAATGGCTGCTCTCTAACTTCCACATTCAGCTACATTCATGATTTAATTCCCATTAATGACACTGGTGCTTAAAAATGAACATCCACACCAAGAGATTTTGTATGAATTTGGGGTAAAGGAAGGTCTGGATCAGTTCTTGTCTTTTGGGACCCCCAACTTTCATGCCTGGGGTGCCGCATAGACCGTTTTGCTAGACCAGGAAAGTGCTTTTGCCTAACTCACATGTAGGCAGTTTAAGCCATGATCAATTCAAGACCATGTGTAAAGTACCTAACTTTGTTTTCCTGGGGCCAAAGCAGGAGGTGCCGGTGCAGTGAGAAGAAGAGATGCTTGCTTCTGCATGAGCACCAGCTGTTAGCAAGACCCACCCCAGGAATAAGAGAAGCCAGCTCACTTAGCTCCTCATCCCAGGCTGTGTGTCAAAGGGCTATGTAGACAAAGAAGATGGGAAAGAATCAAATCTACTGTGCCCACTCCATCCTCTGTAGTCACAGGGCAGCAATTGCATGGAAGACATTGGCAGCCCCTTGTAGCCAGTAGCTTAGTGCTGTGTGTTTGAACAACAGTCACCCTAGGTAAGTGTCTATCTGAAGTGATCCTTGAGATGCTCTTAGTATTCAGGCCCCCAGTCCTCTCTACCACCTGTGTGAGCTGTGGTGATCCAGATGGGGCAGACAGTCCTGCAGGGAACAGACCAGGGGAAGGGGAAGGGGAAGGGGAAGGGGAAGGTGAGTGACCATTCCACAACACTGACACTCTCATTCTTCGATCCCAAGAATGCACAGGAGTTTTGAGGAGAGGAAGGGAATCAGCCCCTCTCCAAAGCCCCTGAGGTGAGGGGAGGGACCTATCCAATGGCAGCATGACGAGAGGTGGGAGCATGGGGTGGAGGATCTGTAGTGCTCCCAAGATCCATGTGGATTATGGGAGAGCCACCAGTTTATGGGCAGAACCTTCAACCTATTCCACAAAGCTGGAGGGCTTGTCGTCTCCGCCTCCAAACAGAATGAGTCTGAGGGGATTCAAAGAACTGAAATGCTGGAAGTTTCTTGCCTCTTTTATGGTCTTACCCTGTGCAGGCAACCATCAGGATCCAAATAATTGGGCCTTTTCTTCTCACTCCCTGAAATGTGGATTTTGCCTGCCTCTTCTATAGCAAAAACTTCCAGCCTGTAACTGCTCAGCACCATTCAGCAGGTATCTCTCCTGCCCTAGGGTGTTATACGTCTCCTATCTTGCTTTTCTTTTAGATTCAATGCTCTCTTTCATGTCTCTGTGGTACTGCCGCCTCCCTACTCTCCAGGGATATGCAGCCAGTCCATAGGCCGGTTTCTCCATCTGACAGTGGTGTCTAGTAGTCACTTCTATTGTGTGACTCTGTTAAGAAATGAATTCTGCAATCTGTTGCCATGAGGGAAGGCAAGCCATTGCTAAGCAAGATATGCTTGGATTTTGTGAAAGTTGGCTGACCTGAGGCCATTGAATTTCCAATTGTACCGGGGGGAATGGCTCACTTCAGACCACCTTCTCCAACCCCAACCTTCCTGTTTTCACTGAACCATGAGGGGCAGCTCCCAAAGGCCAGGTGATGCTGGCATGGGGGTACTCAGCAGGATATTGTTGAAGGAACAGCTCTTGAATATAGACAGGTCGCTCTCCTGTAAGGGTGTTACAACCCAAGAGGGCCAGCTTGCCTATAGTGTTATTTCAACAGCCTGTGGCAAAAGGTGGAAGGAGGCTGCCTGCTGGGTGCTGCAAATCAGAACATGGGTGTATTGGCTGAGCTGTCCAGTGTTTATATTGGGGAAAAAATAAATAACTTCTGCAGTGCTTCTCCTGTTGTGTCCGTAAGCTTGTGGCATACACATGTGTGTGTACACACTGGGGAGGGCTCAGGATACCATTCAGGCAATAACTTTCCAGCGAGGGAACAGGAGGCATCCCCAGATCATGAGCCATCCTGGGTAGTGAATGGGGCGGGGGGGGGGGGGAAGAGGGGGAAGTCTTGTGCAAAAATAGTATGTGCTCATGTAATTAAAGACTAGCTCATGAGGCCTAATTAAGCTAACTGGGAGAACTTGGCTGAGCAACACAGTGGCTCCTGAACAGTAATTAATCCCTAAATGTCCAATTGTTCAGAGTTCAAGGAAGCACCTCCTACTACTGTACTTTGTGTTCCTGTTAAGCAAGGAGAGACGGCAGGGCGTATGCCCTCATTCCGCAAGAGCGACACGCCTAGGGTGTAGTTAGGAACTAGACCGAAGGTTGAGTATAATTATTAACCCTCTAAGTGTCCCCCAGTGGCACAATCACCTATGGCTCAGAATGCCTTCTTGAAATTACACAGTTGCTTTATATTTTTTAAAGATAACAACAGAGCCCTTTTTTTTAATATAATGCCTCTAGTACAGAGCTGTTTGTTCCCCTGCCAAGGCAGCTCACAGCATAAGGCTGAAAGCCATCAGCAAAAGGAGAGAAGAAATTAAATATACAGAACCAGAGCCTTAGCTGAAGTCAATCAGCGCAGCACAATTGGAAGCAATGAAGCTATGCCTATTTACACTAGCTAAGGAGCAGGTCCCTGGGTCTTTTTCCTTTGGCCTGATGTTGATTTAAAAAAACCGACCTCTGTATTAACTGAAAAGTCTCACTCATCTACTGGTTAGTGTTATTTGTTTGCACGTGTCTTGAAAAGTCACTGAGGGGGAAAAACGGGTTTAGAGTTTCAAATGGCTGTGTGCGGTCTGCCTGCTCTTTGGCCATTTGCCACTGCAGCACCTTTTGCTATAAACCATGGGTTCCCAAACTGGGGGGCGTGAAGAAATTCCGGGGGGGGGGGGGGGGCACGAGGCAACCCAACCCTCTCCGCCCCCGTAAGTTTTGTTGCTATTTTTGTTTTTTGGCTGAGTCAGTTCCTTTTTTGGAGGTGGTGGGGGGGGGGGAGGGTTTCTCAAAAATCAAAAAGGGGGCATGATGCCGAAAAGTGTGGGAACCGCTGCTATAAACCCTTCTGGAGAGCAGCACTAGGGAGACTGGCCAGGCCAAGTCAGATGGGTGCTTTTGAAAAGACAGGAAGTTGTGTTGCGGGCACTGCAGAGACCTGAGGGAAGAGGCAGCGCCAGGTGTCATGCAGCGAGGGGAGGGAGCTGTGTCTCATGTGCTTTATTGCTTCATACGGCTTATAGGAGAGTCTCTCTTATTTAAACACAGGTTTTCAGCAAGGTGTGGCGGAGGCTGGAGCCCGAGCTCTGAAGCCAGCAAAGAAGGGGGGGCTTCAAAGCCCATGCTCCAGCCTGTACTCTGCAACTTCAAAATTCTGTCTACACAGCTATTCTTAGAGCTCTCACACGAGCCCCTGCTAACCTGAGTGTCTTTACCTGGGCTGGGAAGCTCGCTGCTCTGGACTCCCAAATGCTGGATAGACATTAAATGCCGAGTGGCTATTAAGGTAGGGAATAAAATGTTCACCAAAATTACATGTAATTGAACCCACTCATAGGCCTGGCATGCAACCATTGGCAAGTCCTTTATAGCAGCATTCATGCACTAACGTCAAATAATGACTATCGTCAGGCGTTTAGAGCAAAACTGTCTCTTCACTGGGGAGCCTGGCTAGCTGAGTGGGTTCCTTGGGAATTAATGGGGGGCCCAGGAATGAAGCCCCTAGGGTCACCACTAGTGCTTCTGAGCTGATGTGTTATTGTTTACTTATTAGTTGTTTTGTGGTAGCACCAAGGTGCCTCAGCGAAGATCAGGACCTCATTGTGCTAGGCATGGTCTAGCCACATAGTGGGAGCCAGCCCCTGCCTTAAATAGCTTACAATTTAAATAAACAGACAGCCAAAGGGTGTGAGGGAAAACTCAAGAGGAACGGATTTGCCCATGGCCACACAGCAGACAGGAACAAAATTCCTCTCCTTAGTCCCACTGTAGTTTCCTACCCACGAGACCACACAGAGTATTTTCCATGAGTAATGGAACTGTCTCCCCTACATACAATGAAGGAGAAGGATCAGAAGTCCTACATTGTGATGGACTCTGGGTTTACCCCTATCCCGGTCCCAGAGACCCACATCTCGCTAGCATAAAACTGGGGCCAAATTTGAGCAGATAATTTGGTTGATAATTCACAACTACACTGTAATTCCTATAAATGTTTATTGAGGCCTGCAAACCCTTCTGGGCCTGCCAGATGAATCTCAGCTTTCTGACTAGAAACATCTTCACCCTGCTTTCTACAGTAAGGCTAGTCCTCAATAGCCAGAGGGAAGGTTCAGGTATATATATGCAGGACACTGATACAGAAAACCAACTCCTGCCCCCATTACTTTAGAGACATCCAGTTATCCTGTTCCAGATTCCAAAAGGCCTGTGGGGAGTCCTGTCCGGGCTGGAGTCTACACTCTCATGATTATATTGGAGGTGAGGGAAGGCAGTTGAGTCTATTAAGTGGCTCAGCAACAAAACAGGCCCATTCTGTGATACAACCCGCATCTCTCGTGCCAGGTGGGGCAGCTAGGCAGAACAATTCTGAGAGGGCTCTCAAAGAGACCGAGTTGCCCCTCAGCCTTAGGGTAAAGAGAAGGGTGGGTAGCTGCTGCTCTAGGCCACATGTCCCTTTGCTTGCATGCTGGAGTGAGGCAAAGTGTACCAGTGTGGTACATCTAAAAGCCTGTGTGCTGGCATAAAGAATGCTTGTTGAAAGGAACATGTGCCCCTAAGAACACCAACCATTGTCCCAGACAAAACTTCTGTAATAATCCAGAACACCCTAATCAGGGGTTGGGTGGGATATAGGGAATTGAGACAAGCTGATGTAGGATATGTTGAACATGCAATGTAGCCTAGTATAGAGAGCTCATCACCATCAGTCCACTGACAGTGGCAGGCAAAGGGGGCAACTGCCCTAGAGCCCGGCAATTCAAAGGGGCTCAGGGCTTCCTGCCGCCACCACTGCTACTGAGATAGAGGCAGCAGCTGCAGCCTTGGGCCCTTTAAATTGCGGCCGGAGTGCTGCACCACTCGCTCCATGCGGCTCTGAGGGCTGGCTGCCTCGGCCCTGCCCCTGCCCCTTCTGTCTGAAGCCCTGCCCCTTCTGGGAGTACGAAGCTGAGCCTCCCCCCCAGCCAACACACACCTTGCCCAAGGGGTGGTGGATGCTATCAGCTCTTTGCGTTTCATTCCCAGGCCATCTAACAGTTCTTGGGGGCGGCATACAAACTGATGAGGATCTAGAGGGGGTTTCTCTTCACTGTCTTCCAAAATGCAAGTTAGTATTTCATTCAAAATCTCAGTCAAGTTGGAGCAGACTGTGCTGGGGTAGGAGCCTGGAACACTTGCATGCTAACCTAAGCTTTGCTACTGGCGCACGAGTCACTTAACTTGCTGTGACTCAGTTTCTCCCTCTATAAATTGGGGAGTCATGAGTCTTAATTACATTCTGTGAAATGCTTTGAGATCCTTGCCTGAAAGATGCTGCAAATGCACAAAGTATTAATTATTATTAAAATGACAAAAGAATTGTAAAAGCTCAGGGGCAAAGAGAAAGTCAGAGGAGACAGCGAGCAAGCTACATTCCCACCATGTGGGCTCCCACACACAGGCCCCTCAATTTGGTGGCAAACCTGATGTTCTCACCAGACAAACGAACTCATTCACCCCTTCTTGAAGCAGACTGGCTGTGACATGCAGCTTACTCATTTGTTGGCCATCAGTCATCTTTCCAGAAGTATGAGCAATAAGGGGTAAAAATTCCACAGAAAGGGGAAGTGTCAGAAAGCAAGCTGGGATGTGCAGGCCTTTATCACTGCTCCTGAACTGCAGCTCTGCAGAATGAACTAACAGGAACCTATCTCCTCTGTCCCTAGAGATACGTGCCCTAGGGCAGGAAAGAGCTACAGAGTTACTGTAGCAGAGGAAGCGGGAGGATTTTCTGATGTAAGGGAGTTTCAGTGGAAGAGCCCTTGTTGCAGGTTTCAGTTAATGGAATCAGGGAGGAGAGGTGACTTGGTCTGGAGGAGGGGGAGAGAGTTTTGGGTTGTTTTTTTAAAGCATTTGGTTTCAGTGTGGCAAAGCACTTAAATATATAAGCATATGCTGAAAGTTAAGCATGTGCTTAAGTACGTTGCTGATGAGGGATGGCCTCAGCGCATGTTTAAATGATTTGATGAATTAGGTCCAAAGTTAATGTAGTGTTAGCAAATGGTACAAAATTGACAGGACCAAAGCTTCTTGCATTTGTTGAAAGAACACACTTGGACAGCAGCAATGTGTCTCAGTAGTGACAGGGTAGGATTGATTTTTGGGTGAGAAGGACATGCTGGCCTATATTGTAGTCAGTCAATTCATGGGATGGCAATCTCTTTTGAATCTAGCTCAAGTAGGTGCATTGTGGGTGAATGCCTGGGTGTGCCACGTTGCATCCGGATGACCCTTCATGCCCTGAAAGCACTGTGTCAAGCTGTCATTGTGTCAGCAAAACTATCAGAGAGTCCACACCATTTATCCAGCCATGCTTTCTCTCTCATTAAAATAAACTGGAGGGTCCCTTCAGACGGGAACCAAATCCAAACCAAGGCTAGTTTTGGTGCCCAGTTGCAATGAAGATGAGATTTTGCGTGGGCGAGTGTCTCAAGCACTGCCCCTGAAAACAGGTCCTTGTGAATGGGTGCCTCACTCTATTGCTGGAGGCATAGAAAGGTGTGAGGTGGAAAATGGGGAAATTCTGGAAAATGTCAACTTCCGTGAGTAATAAATCCATACCATGCAGGCAGATTGCAACAAAAGTCACATGCACAAGCACGTAAATGCACACAGAGCTGAGACTAGGTCCCTTATTCTTCACTCCAAAAACCACCTCAGCTAGAAGAGGACTTAGGTCCCTTATCCTCCCACTGAGCCAGAAACTATAGGACAACATCCCATGGTCACCCAGGGCCAGTACATTGTATCAATACATTCCTAGCCAGTTGGGGCTTTGGGTGAGATTTTTCAGAAACCATGTTTTTTCCATTTGCAGACCCAGTTTCCCATTTGAGTGGCTCCACCTGCCTTGAAATGGGCTCCGGTAAACAGGTAACTTGGTGTTTTCCATTCCTGGCTTGGGCCTACCCATAATGTGTTGTTTTGCTACTGAAGACTCTGCTAGAAAACTTACTTGACTGTTGCCAATGCATGTGACCTTCCCGTGGCTTTCAATTCTGTTACAATGTCCTTACCGCTGTGACTTGGTAATTGCTGTGTGCCATTGTCTGATCACTCATGGTTGCTTTATTTAAAATAAAACATGGCAGTTATTTTTAAGTAAATGGCATGCTAGTAAAAAAGAGTTGGCAAGCCCTCTGCTTCTTTGGCTGTGATCTCTTCGCATAACTCTGTCTCGTTCGTCTATGTTTAGAAAGTGCCTAGCACAGCATCTGTTTGGCAAGAGAGGACATCAGTCTCCATGGCTCACTTAGTCCTAGGGGTGCCTGTTAAGGCGGCCAATTAAACAAAGGAGCTGCACAACACCAACTTTGATTCTTCTTGTGCAATGAGGACATCTTTCCACCAGTTCATTTCATCAGCCACTGAACTGGTGCCAGTTAGCTATAGCTTTCAGTCTCTGCTTACTGAAGATGGATGTGAACTCGTGACATGGTGTTTATTTCATGACTACCCTCTGGCTCATTGAGCCTCTGCAGACTTTAAATAGGCTTCCAATTGAGAGGGGGAATATTGGATTAGGATGCTTTAGATAAACCCAGATGGAACTAGTCAGTGTGGGTTCTCATGGATTTTGTAAACACAAACCAATCAATTCAATTCACCAAGCTTTCTGAGCTGAAGTCTTAAGACTTTGTTTACACTAGAAAGGGTTTGCCAGCATAGTTCTAGAAGTACAGGCAAAAGTCCTAATGGAGATGTGGCTTCTATTTGCAAAAATGGGCTCTTTTGCCTGTTCAGTGTATACCCTAAATAAAATAAGCTATATCAGCAAAACAACTTTTGTTGCTGGTACATCTGTGTCTATGCTAGGGCATACAGTCAGCATAAAAATGCTATGAAGAATCACACCCCTAACAACATTATTACACTAGCAAAACATTCTAGTGTATATCTTGTCTTGGTTTCACATCCTGAGGGTTGTTTTGGCTGCAGTTCCCTTTTTATGAAAGTGTCACCCCTTTCCAGCAAAACTGCTCTCCAGTTATAGATGATTTAGATGAACTAATGATGCAGCAGTAATTTGGTGCCCTCTAGTGGGAAACTTGAAAGTCACAATTGTCTCAGCAATTTAGGTAACTGAAGAGAGCCCAGTAATAATTACTAAGGGTGAACACATCTCAGATAGAACTGAGAAAAACATAAGTCATTACTAGTGGCTGTGTGCTTATGGAGGAATCAAACTGATTATTCCTTCCAAACTGTGCATTCTAAAAGCTTCTATTCCAACTTGGGCTTTCATGTCTTTTTGCAATTTCACCCCCACTCTTCTCTCTGTTGTGACTTTTTTCTATTTCTGGTGACTTTCAGCCCTCTCTCTGCTGCATCTGTGAATTTGAGGACTCACACTTTTGGTTGATTGGTGACATTTATTAGTTGTAATTCTGATGATTACCTGGCTTGCAGGATGGAAATTTAGCTTCAGTAAGCAATTCCAGGCTCCCAATAAAGGCCAGCCTTTACACATGAGTTGTCTGCATTCATCCAAGGGAATGTAGTCTGACTCCAAAGAGACACTTTTAGCCCCTTGCTCAATAAAGATGGATGCTATCATAACCATCCATGTAAAATGAAAGCCCAATAGGTGGTGAAGACACAGGGCACCTGGATAGACAGATGTTTGGCTCTGCTTGGTCACAAAGCCAAGAAGCAGCCCAAAATGTCATGTTTGTTTTGAATTCTATCTGGGAGGATATGTTCAAGGCCTGCAGTTCATGAAAGTGGTGAAAGTAGTAGTGTACCTGTGTTATGAATCAGCCCTGAACAAGAGCTTTGTCTTTGTTCGTTTTTTTTGCCACTGTGACCAGCATGTTCTGCATTCATTTTAACCAAGTTTTGTTTTATATCTTTTTATTTAGTCTAATAGTATTCTTAAGAAAAAGGAGCAAGGCTTTTTATTGTCACTATTCCACTTTCCTGAAACTCTCCATAGTCCCTTTGATTTTGAGCCAACTCCATTTTTCAACTTTCTTTCCATAGAATATTACTCACAGTGCCACGTGATCAACAGCTTCTTTGGTTTTACACATTACACAGCTGGTCTTTGTCTTTTTAGTACTTTAACTTATCATTTAAGGCACAGTGACCATTAACACTCTAAAAACAACTGTTTCCCTTTTTCAGTGATGACTGTGGATTATAGTATTAACTTTGATTTTTTTTTGAGCATACCTCATGGAGTCTTTGTCCTGTTGTTTCCTGAATTCCTAGTTTGTGCCATTCTTCACAAGTTCCTTCATGACCACATTTCAGAATTCTTGTCTACTTCAGTGTGTTTCAGTATCCACCATCACATTTTTTAGAACATGTCTTTCATTCTTCTCCTTTCCAGGTATTTCAATATATGCCGGAATCCATGCTATTGTTACACCATTACCAGCTTGCATTATTTCCATCATTAGGTCTCATAATTTCATAGCCTTTTAGATTTCTAGGTTCCAAGATTAGGAACACAGAATACAGTTCCTGCCCTACCCGTGCTGTCATCTTTTGATCCATCTGTATAAACTTGGCAAATCTGCCCCTATTTTTCTTAAATAAATTCAGAAATTTCAGTGAGCATAATGTGTAGGTTTTTTCTTTCCCACTTTTTTTAAAATACAACGCCAAAGCCAGAAATGGTGAATAAATGTAAAGTATTTGATTTCCCACAACTAAAAAATTAATTTGCCAACTTTTCTTTTTCATATATCTTCTTCGCCCAGTTTTTTACCCTGATACTATAAGGAACTCTGTGTCAATCTATATAATTGTGTCTAGTAAGCGTCCAGCAATCCTCGTAACTCCATTGTGCACATCTATATTCATGTTTCCCCTTTACCTTTGCCCAAAAGGTTAGACATCATAGTTTCATCCTTAGATTGATAGGTGCTTGCAAGATATACTGGAGTTGTATATACCTTTGCCCAAAAGCTTAGAATCTCTAGTCTAAAACTGGTCTCATCCGTGCTCTATTTATGATCATTTGTTTTCAGCTACACTTTTAAGAAAATGCATCTTTACACTTTTGTAGGATATTATCTATGCAACTTTTCCAGGTTGATTTATTATCAAACACTACACTTAGTCAAAGTTCCCACTAATCTTTTCCATCCATATGAGGATTTTTTCCATCCATGTGCAGAATACATTTTATGTGTACCAAAGCATGTGTGGATGTGCAGTGCCAGTAAAAACAAAAATTGTAGCTGTGGGCACTCTGCTAATCATCTGGGTAGCATTTGAATCTCTCCTGAGTGGCCACATAAGGTAACAGCTCATAGGGAACACTGCTCTTAGCAATATAAACTTTTGAACTATCTGAATGTTCTCACCATAAAGAGATAAGTCCCATTCTGCCCTAATTTTCTTCCTGGTTAAAAGCATTCCCTGGCTACGTCTACACTGCAGGCTTTTTGCACAAGAATGGCTGTTCTTGCGCAAAAACTTGCAGAGCGTCTACACTGCACGTGCGTTCTTGCACAAGTAAATTTACAGTACAGCATCAGAAAACAGGGCTTCTTTTGGAAGAGTTGTTCCTCTCCCCATGAGGAATATGCCCTCTTGTGCAAGAGCTCTTCCACAAGAAGGCAGTGTAGACAGTCAACATGAATTTCTTGTGCAAGAAAGCCCTATGGCTAAAATGGCCATCAGAGCTTTCTTGCGCAAGAGAGCATCCACACTGCCATGGACGCTCTTGCGCAAAAGCACATGGCAGTGTGGACACGCTCTTGTGGAAGACCTTTTGCACAAGAACTCTTGCGCAAAACAGTATAGACATAGCCCCTTTGTTTTTACAAGTGAGTATTTCAAGTCCCAATCATTTCCCCACTTGGAATTTCTGTGGAGTGCCTCATTTGTCTTGACCATGGCTATTTTAAGTGTTTTATGCTTATTCCAAATATCACAGTCATCTGTGAAAAGGAAAATGCCTATTTCTGTCTGCACACTTTCCAGGAGTTCATTTATCATAATGGAAAACAAAGTAGGACTTGTAATATTTCCTTGTGGAGTAAGCTTGTAGGTTTTTGATAACACAGGCTATGTCTAGACTACCAAGATAAATTGGAAAAAGAAACTCAATTTGTGGTACACAAATTGAGTATCTTTTTCTGATTTACTTCCTAAAGGGGTTTTTCCAAAATTTGGCCCATCTACACGGGACCAAATTTCAGAAAAAAACCCCCTCTTTTGGAGCATCCCTTCTTCCTCATAAAATGAGGTTTACAGGGATGCCAACAAAACGTGTCCACTTTTCTGACTTTTTTTCGGAAAAGAGGATGTGTTCCTTGGACACGGCAGAGCTTTTATCCCAGAAAAGCTCTGCAGTCTAGATGTACCCACAGTTGTCACTTAAAGAGTCTTTTATCCACCAAAACATTCTCCCCTTTATTGCAATTTTGGCTAGGCTTTTCCCCCACAGTATGCCATATACTTTTTCATTGTCCTGGAAACCTATCATTAAGTTATTAATCCTTATGTTTTTTGTTTCTTCTTTTCTAAAACCACTTTTTTGTATCTTCTTTTCTAAAACCACTTTGTATTTTAGTTGTAATGTCCCTTTTCTCCAAGTATTCCATTCATCTTACATTTTGATTTTTTTTCATGATTTCCTCCTCATATGATGTGAAGGGCAATAAGCTCTTGTATGAACCTTGCCTCATCTGATAATTGGTATCACCTATGGTTTCCATTTTATGGGCAGCAGTCCTTTTTCCATATAGCATTTTACAGATTGAACCTCTCTACTCCTGGGACCTGACCAGTGCCAAACCAGAGAATTTGCTGAACCATAGAAGTTCAATATTGTCTAGCAGCATTATCAACACTTCTGCTTATTGGGCTCTTAGAAGACTTTTAGTAGTAAATTAGAGCTAAATAACAACACAGAGCACTGAGAGCCAGGACTGGTGGCTGTGAACAAACTTTATGGGACTACGGGAAACTTGGCCACACCCATAATAAGTTGACATCTGGCTAAATAAAATCATGCCAGATCACAGATGTTGCTGGATCAGAGAGTGCCAGACTAGAGAGGTTCAACCTGTACCTCTCTAGTCTGTATAGAATCTTTTGTCTCTCTTCTAACAAGTGTTGAAGTATTTTGTTACTTATGTCAGGGTTCTCAATCAAGGGTATCTATAGCCCTGAGAAAAACAACAAATGGTCTGGTAGCACTTTATAGACTAACAAAACATGTAGATGGTATCATGAGCTTTCGTGGGCATAGCCCACTTCTTCAGATGACCGGAGTTATGAGTAGGGGATATGAAAACTCGAAATAAATAGGAGAAGGGAAGGGGGAACGGGTAGAGAAAGATGCTCTGTCTCCCACCCCCTTTCCTGTTTGCTGGAGAATGGGTGTTAGACCAAAGCAGATACAAATCAAAGTTAGTAGATAGATTGCTGAGGCAGGAAGGATACCATTCAGAAAGCTGTTAGTACCTCAGTGATAAAGCCCCCACCATCCCAAATCTCAATTAAGCCCAGTAGCATGTGAATTGAATTTGTATATGTAATGTAATTCCAGGCTTTCCCTGTGTATTTGGCTTGAGGAGCTGGCCTGTGACAAGACTGCCACTTGCAGATCTGTTAGAGTATGGTTAGGCAAGCAGAAATGTTCTCCCACGTGTTTCTGAGTATTCCCTTTGGCTACGTCTGCATTGGCCCCTTTTCCGGAAGGGGCATGCTAATTTTTCAGATCGTAATAGGGAAATCCGTGGGGGATTTAAATATCCCCCGCGGCATTTAAATAAAAATGTCCGCCGCTTTTTTCCGGCTTTTAGAAAAGCCGGAAAATAGCGTCTACACTGGCCCCGATCCTCCGGAAAAAAGCCCTTTTCCGGAGGATCTCTTATTCCTACTTCAAAGTAGGACTTCAAAAGCCAGAAAAAAGCGGCGGTCATTTTTATTTAAATGCCGCGGGGGATATTTAAATCCCCTGCGGATTTCCCTATTACGATCTGAAAAATTAGCATGCCCCTTCCGGAAAAGGGGCCAATGTAGACGTAGCCTTTATGTATATCCAGTTTGTGTCTATTGAGTCTTTCCTGCAGAGAGCGTCCAGTTTGACCAATATATATAGCTGAGGGGCATTGAGGGTATGCAGAGGTCTTCCAGGGATTGCATCAACTCATCTAAATATTTGTCTAGTTTTACAACAGGCCTCCACATATGATACATTTGAGTTGAATAAAATTATTCAGAAAGCTTTTCTCGAGCTTATTCTGCTGCTGCACATCTTTTATATGCTGCACTGTGCTTTCCCACATAATTGTGACATTTAGGTTCTATTTCTTCACCACAGCTCTTATATGAGCAATGCCCTCCACTTTTACTGAACCTTAAAAATAGCTGCCTCACGCTCAAAACCTTCACAGTTTTAGCACCACATAGAGTGTGGGGACTAAAATGGTTTAACCCAGGAATATTGATGTGCCGTTTGTATCCTACCTGGAAGTGTCACACCTTTATGTGTTACATATACAGCCAGATGGCCAGATTCCTCCTACTCTTCTACTAAGTTGTCATTTTACAAACTATATTTAAATTTTACCTGTACTTTGTTATATCATCCTCAGCCAATACCAGCAGCCCTCCATACATAACACATCTTGCTTCCATTGGGAGCTCAGACAGTTGACAAGTAACCTTTATTTCTCTTAAGGTTCCAGTTTTAAGAAGCTACCAGCTTGCTCCTTAAGAGTATGTTCTATCAATAGTTCTCTGCCCTAGATTCTTGTAGCTCTTTTTACATCTCCAGTGCTTTGCTTTATCCATTCTGCCATTTGCAGGGGGGTTAATATCTCTTATTTTCACATACTCTGTCACTTGTCTCACAATTCTGAAATGTTGCATTTCTCCTGTTTCTCATTTCTATGTGTTCCATCTTCCGCAAAGCCTCATATATCTAATCTTTTCTTCTTTTTCCTGACTTGAGGCCATTTCTTATCCTAGAAGTGGTGGAAAGTCCCTAAAAGTGTGGGGGCAGAGTGGGGGGAAGCAGGGGACACTGGTGGTGCCTGAACCTGCTGTCTCTTCTTTCCGAAGTCTTGCCCCCATGCCACCTCTTCTCCCTTAGCTCCTCCCTCCACCCTCCCGTCACTTGCCCATATGGCTAGTAAGCGGGGGAGGGAAGGGGCTGGTCACCTGGCCCTCCAGTTCTCCATTTTGGCATGCCTGCTTTATAGCTTACTACTTCTCCTTCATAGTCCAAGATAACTTTCTTTGCAGTCACACTCTCATTTTCAGTTTTAATATTCAGACACATTCTAGGTAGGGCCAGCCATAGCCCAGCCTCATGGTCTTCAGCCAAACATCAGCTCAGGTGAGTCATCTGAGGGTATGTCTACACTAGAAAGTTAGTTCAAACTAACGGACGTTAGTTCGAACTAACTTTCATAGGCGCTACACTAGCGCTCTGTTAGTTCGAATTTAGTTCGAACTAACGGAGCGCTAAATTCGAACTAGGTAATCCTCATTCCACGAGGATTAAGCCTAGTTCGAATTTACTAGTTCGAATTAAGGGCTGTGTAGACCCTTAATTCGAACTAGTGGGAGGCTAGCCCTCCCCAGGTTTCCTTGGTGGCCACTCTGGCCAACACCAGGGAAACTCTATGCCCCCCTCCCGGCCCCGGACCTCTTAAAGGGGCACGGGCTGGCTACGGTGCCCGTGCCAGGTGCAAGCCTGCCAGCACCCAGCCAGCAGACCCTGCACCTGGCATGGCACAGAGCCACCCACCCGATGTCCCCCAGCCCACCCCCTCTTCCCGGGACCAGGCTGGCGGCTCCCAGGAGCTTGCCCGGGACCGCAAGAGGCGGGCATCCGCCTGGGCTAGTGCGGACATCGTGGACCTCGTCCACGACCTCCGCACTAGGCACAGGAAAGTGGCCGTCTAGGGCAGGAGAGCTGCCAGCCTGGCCACCCAGGAGCAGGTGTGCATGAAAATCAAGGGGGTCCACTGAGACCCCCGACCCTGAGCCCTGAGCTTACAATGGCCGTCCTGGGTCAGACCAAAGGTCCATCTAGCCCAGTAGCCTGTCTGCCGACAGCGGCCAACCCTAGGGACCCTGGAGGGGATGGACCGAAGACAGTGACCAAGCCATTTGTCTCGTGCCATCCCTCTCCAGCCTTCCACAAACCTTGGGCAGGGAAACCACTCCTACCCCCTGGCTAATAGCACTCCATGGACCCAACCTCCATGACTTGATCTCACTTCCCTTTAAACTCTGTTCTAGTTGTAGCCTTCACAGCCTCCTGCAGCAAGGAGTTCCACAGGTTGACTTTTTGCTTTGTGAAGAACAACTTTCTGTTACTAGTTTGAAGCCTGCTACCCATTCCTTTCCTTTGGTGTCCTCTAGTCCTTCTTTATGGGAACTAATGAAGAACTTTTCTATATGCACCCTCTCCACCCAACTCCTGCTTTTAGAGACCTCTATCCTGTCCCCCCTCCGTCTCCTCTTTTCTAAGCTGAGAAGTTCCAGTCTCTTTAGCCTCTCCTCATATGGGACCTGTTCCCAACCCCTGATCATTTTAGTTGCCCTCCCCTCTCCCAGCCTCTCTCTTCCCCTCTCCCACCTTCTTTTTCCAGTCTCCCCCAGTTTTGTTCAATAAAGACAGATTCAATTTTTGAACACAATTGTCCTTTATTTTGTACATCAAGAAGAGGGGCTAGGGAAGGGTAAGTGAAAGGAGGTGAGGGAGGAATGGGGTATGCACCCCCGATGGGGAGGACTGGGCTTGCTCTGCGGGCTTTTGGGGTGGAAGCTCTCCTGCAGCCCCACAATTGCCCCCTCTTCCCAGATGACAGCCTGCGGCAAGTGCAGCCGGGCTGATGGCCGAGTGCTGTGATGTGCCGAGTGTGGGCACTCAGGGCACTCCAAGCCAGAACTGCTTTGCAAACGGGACACCCCTGGGAACTGTCTGTCCGGGGTGGGGGTCGGGACCCTTTAAGCACAGCCCTTGGCTAGCCTGACACAGCATCTCCACGCTCTAAGTCCTCCTCTGATGCCCTGTTAGTACTGCTTCCGGCCATCCTTAAGCCTGGTTCAGGGTCCACTTAATGTGGACATGCTAGTTCGAATTAGCAAAACGCTAATTCGAACTAGTTTTTTAGTCTGGATCCGTTAGTTCGAATTAGCTTAGTTCGAATTAACTAATTAACTAACGTTGTAGTGTAGACGTACCCAAATGTATTAAGAGCTGGTAGACTCTTAATACATTTCAAAGACAGAGGCCTAGCAGGGGGACAGGGTGCAAGCCGGGAATCAGCTGATTCCCAGCTTGCGACTGGTCCTTCACCTCACTTCTGCCTCCCTTGAACCCTGAGGTGACAGTGCTGGGTGGAACCGGCTTTTAAACCAGCTCCCCCAGCACCAGCTCCTGCTCTCCTCCCCCTGTGCTCCCTCTCTCTGAGGCCGCAAGCGGCAGCAAGGTTGGGGGAAGCGACTAGCAGAGTCACTATAAGCATATGCTTAATGGGTAGTTGACTAGTCGCTTAGGGTATGTCTACACTACCCCGCTAGTTCGAACTAGCGGGGTAATGTATGCATACCGAACGTGCAAATGAAGCCCGGGATTTGAATTTCCCGGGCTTTATTTGCATAAGCCGGCCGGCGCCATTTTTAAATGCCGGCTAGTTCGAATCCCGTGCCGCGCGGCTACACGCGGCACGGGTTAGATAGTTCGAACTAGCAAGCCATTCCGCACTATCTGTACGCCTCGTTACACGACACCCACAGGAGGGCTTCTGCCAGGGCCCCTGGGTTCTGCTGCTTGCAGGGCCTTCACAGAAGCAGACTGGCTGACACCTGTCACAAGGTGACTGACCCTTTGAAAGGTTATGGGTGCAGCCCCACCTGTACCTCACTCAACGCTACTCCCCAGGGGTATGTCTACACTACAGAGTTAGTTCGAACTAACTTAGTTCAAATTAGTTAATTCGAACTAAGCTAATTAGAACTAACGCATCTAGAACTAAAAACTAGTTCGAATTAGCGTTTTGCTAATTCGAACTAGCATGTCCACATTGAGTGGACCCTGAACAGGGCTTAAGGATGGCCGGAAGCAGTGCCAGCAGGGCATCAGAGGAGGACTTAGAGCGTGGAGATGCTGTGTCAGGCTAGCCAAGGGCTGTGCTTAAAGGGTCCCGACCCCCACCCCGGACAGACAGCTCCCAGGGGTGCCCCGTTTGCAAAGCAGTTCTGGCTTGGAGTGCCCTGAGTGCCCACACTCGGCACATCACAGCACTCGGCCATCAGCCCGGCTGCACTTGCCGCAGGCTGCCATTTGGGGATAGGGGATAATTGGGGGGCTGCAGGAGAGCTTCCACCCCCAGAAGCCCGCAGAGCCAGCCCAGTCCTCCCCATTGGGGGCTCGTACCCCATTCCTCCCTCACCTCCTTCCACTTACCTTTCCCTAGCCCCTTTTCTTGATGTACAAAATAAAGGACAATTGTGTTCAAAAATGGGATCTGTCTTTATTGAACAAAACTGGGGGAGACTGGGAAAAAGAGGTGGGAGAGGGGAAGAGAAAGGCTGGAAGAGGGGAGGGCAACTAACATGATCAGGGGTTGGGAACAGGTCCCAGATGAAGAGAGGCTACAGAGACTGGGACTGTTCAGTTTAGAAAAGAGGAGATGGAGCGGGGACAGGATAGAGGTCTCTAAAAGCAGGGGCTGGGTGGAGAGGGTGCATACAGAAAAGTTCTTCATGAGTTCCCATAAAGAAGGACTAGAAGACACCAAAGGAAAGAATGGGTAGCAAGCTTCAAACTAGTAACAGAAAGTTGTTCTTCACAAAGCAAAAAGTCAACCTGTGGAACTCCTTGCTGCAGGAGGCTGTGAAGGCTACAACTAGAACAGAGTTTAAAGGGAAGTGAGATCAAGTCATGGAGGTTGGGTCCATGGAGTAGTCTTAGCCAGGGGGTAGGAGTGGTGTCCCTGCCCAAAGTTTGTGGAAGGCTGGAGAGGGATGGCACGAGACAAATGGCTTGGTCACTGTCTTTGGTCCATCCCCTCCAGGGTCCCTAGGGTTGGCCGCTGTCGGCAGACAGGCTACTGGGCTAGATGGACCTTTGGTCTGACCCAGGACGGCCATTGTAAGCTCAGGGCTCAGGGTCGGGGGTCTCAGTGGACCCCCTTGATTTTCATGCACACCTGCTCCTGGGTGGCCAGGCTGGCAGCTCTCCTGCCCTAGACGGCCACTTTCCTGTGCCTAGTGCAGAGATCGTGGACGAGGTCCACGATGTCTGCACTAGCCCAGGAAGGTGCCCGCCTCTTGCGGTCCCGGGCAAGCTCCTGGGAGCCGCCAGCCTGGTCCCGGGAAGAGGGGGTGGGCTGGGGGACATCGGGTGGGTGGCTCTGTGCCATGCCAGGTGCAGGGTCTGCTGGCTGGGTGCTGGCAGGCTTGCACCTGGCACGGGCACCGTAGCTAGCCCGTGCCCCTTTAAGGGGTCCGGGGCCGGGAGGGGGGCATAGAGTTTCCCTGGTGTTGGCCAGAGTGGCCACCAGGGAAACCTGGGGAGGGCTAGCCTCCCACTAGTTCGAATTAAGGGTCTACACAGCCCTTAATTCGAACTTGTAAGTTCGATCTAGGCTTAATCCTCGTAAAATGAGGTTTTCCTAGTTTGAACTAAGCGCTCCGCTAGTTCGATTTAAATTCGAACTAGCGGAGCGCTAGTGTAGCGCCTATGAATGTTAGTTCGAACTAACGTCCGTTAGTTCAAACTAACATTGTAGTGTAGACATACCCCAGGAGAGGAAAGTTATCACTGCCACATGACAGGTAGGACAAAGGGCTAAATCAGTCCCAGATCCGGTAGTAAAAGAGAAACTTCCAGAAGGTGAGAGTGGGTGGCCAGCTTGGACAAGTTGACAGAGGGCTGCAGCTGGGTTGAGTTACCAGTACAGAACCTGAGAAGGAGTGCGAAGGGACTCCTAATGAGAAAGCTGCAAGAGTTATCCCTACCAACCCCAGAAGGATGGGAAGAGCAGTTGTGCTTGACTAATTTGACATAACAAGAGACTTAACGACGGAGACCCCTCACAAGGGAAATCTCAGTGTAAAGTATTCTGACCTGAGAGTGGCTTCATATATGAAGGGGACAAAGGATGTGGATGGCAGCACAAATCTAGGCCCATCCTGTCCTACAGGGTGTACACTACGTCTGTTGATGGAAGAGGAGGGGACAATTCCAGCCATTGAGATTTTTTGTAACTGTGTGACTCTGACGGGGTCTCTGTCTGCACATAAATAGAATATCTACATGCAGCATGGAGCAAGGGCCAAGGTTTGACATGCTGTGTTAGCAGGAGCAAAACCAGCAGATATTACGGGAGCTGACAACTCAATATAGGTTGCAACGAGAAGGCCTGCTGCAACAGGTATCCACGATGTTACAATCCCGAGGGGCAACCAGCCCTGGGACGAGTGGGGCCAGCCCAGGGGATACCGGAGTAGGGTTACCCATTTGTTTGATGAAGATGGGACCGGACGATGACTCCGAGGCTTTTGTGATCATGTTCAAGTGAGTGGCCCTGGCTGCTGGCTGCTGGCTGCCCACAGGAACATTGGGCCAACCTGCTGGCGCTGTATTTGACAGGAGTGGCTCAAGTTGCGTATCGTAACCTAGACTCTAGGCTATACAAGGGTAAAGATGGCCATTCTAAACAGTGCTGGTGGTAGCCCGGAAATGTATCGGCAAAGACTCCGGAAGAAGGTATCCCCCACGGGCTGTGGCTCAGAGAGTCCAGGACCATTGTTGGAGTGATTAAACCCAGAAGGCCTGAGTGGACCCCAGGTCACGGAATTGGTCGCTCTGGAACAGTTTATACAAATACTGCCCCCCGGGGCTAAAGAATGGGTGCAACGGCACTGACACTACCCTGATGGAGACAGAGAGCCTGGCTGAGGACTACTTGGCCACGGAAGAAACTGATACCACACTTAGATGATGGGGGAATCTTGCCCTGCAAGAAGGGTCAACCTGGAAACCACCCCCCAGGAAGGACTTGCAGAGCTCCCCCTTCTCCCCCGGGGACCTGCCACCCAACAAGGGGAGTTGAGTCAAAGGGGCCGCCAGGCGATGGGGAGGCGAGGCCCCCAGAGGCCCCCGAGTGAGGAGTGGCACAGCTAGAGGAGGCACCCAAGGAAGAAAGGCGGTACACTAATCCCCAAGAGGCGTGTTGGGAGTGTGGACAAAAGGGACACTTTCAAAAAGACTTCCCTTATATGGACTATATGTAAGGGGACTGTTACCCCTTACTAAAACTCTGTGGGAGTTTTTGGTTTGCCAGCTCGCAGTATCTGAAGGGGAAGAGTTCATGAGACTGATTGACCCCAGAGACAATGGAAAGCAGCCAACACTCCAGCTCAGCCTGATTGACAGGTTGGACAGGCCAGTGAGGAAGGGGAGAGGCCAGGCCCCGTCCTCCCTGTGAGCTGGGATTGTTCTGGCTCTCTCTCTGAACAAACAAGCTGTGTGCAGAAGAGGTCCTGCAAAGACAGAGAGCTGAAAAGAGCAGTGCAAGCTGTATGAAGGAGTCCTGCAAAAGGAACAGAGAGCTGAGACACTGCTAAGAGGAGTGCAAGCTGTGCTGAGGGGCAGTTTTTGCAGCAGCAGAGCCAGGCATACACAGCACAGGGAGTGCAGAGCCTGTGTTGAGCAGCAGACTGGCAGTGCTCAGAGCCAAAAGGAACAGAGAAGCAACACGAGCTGGAACTGGCCAAGCAGCACAGCCTGCAGCTGGATGTGGTGAGCACCTGGGACCAGCAAAGTGTGGGGAAAGGCTCTGGACTGGGAGAGGGGTCTGGCCACTTCGAGCTTGAGACTGTGTGGTCACTGCCAGAGCAAGCGTGTCCAGCTGGTAGCCCCCCCTGCAGCATATCCAGGGCCTCTAAGAAAGAGACTGTGGACTGTCCTTACACTCTGCAGACTGCTGTTTTGATGTCCCTGTGCTACAGAGCAGGGCTGTGTGTTCTCATTTAACCATTCTCATTTTGTCTTATTCTTTTCTCTTTAATCAGTTGTTGTTTAATAAATTGTATTTGCTTTGAACCTTATGAAGTGGTCACTGGGCCAAGAAGGCCTGCAGTGTAAAGAGAGCACCTCGGAGTGGGGACACCCTAACTCCTGCCCCCAGTGACTACAAGGTCAGGGATTAAGCCCCAGGAAACCTGGGCCCTGCCTTGTTGGGGTTTCAAGGGCTCTGCTACTCCGGAGAGTGGAGGGGGAGCCCTCGGGATCAGGGAGCCATGGGGTAAAGGAAGTGGGAGCGGGGACTCAGATCCTTTCGCTGGTTCATTTCACCGGGGTGTATAGAAGCCAGGAAAGTTCCCCACAATAGCGGGATCATTCCCCCGCTTACATATAGCTTCAGGCAAGTCTGAGTGGCGGAGCAGCCAGACTGAGAAGCCCAACCAGGCAAGTTGATAATCCCGGTGACCTTAGAAGGCATGGAGGCCACTGTTCTGGAGAACTCCGGCTGCAGCCAGACTATTATATGCAAGGGGTGGTGCCAGGGCTCCAGCTGACTGGTGAGACACTTATCCTCCAGTGTATTCACAGAGACGTCTGTCCATACCCAACTTCCTGTGTAGACTTTGAAGTGGGCGGCTTCAGGAAACGCCTACGGGTAGGGGTGGCACCCCAGCTAACCTATCTGGTGGTGGTGGGGTTGAATTGGCCCCAATTCCAAGAAGTCATGAGGGCGCTTCAAGTAAGTCAGACCCAGCGAGAGCCCAGAACCCTGATAGAGAGGACCCCGAGGAAAATATCTAGGTACAGTTTGAAAGGGACGTGGATTTCTTGAGGGAGCAGAGGAAAGACAAAACGCTAAGCTGGGCATGGGAATATGCTACAGCCCCAGACCCAGGAACAGGGGAAGGGACCAGACATCCACAGGGACCCCACTTTGAAATATGGAAAGTCCGATTGTACCAGGTGGTTGTGGATCCCCAGACTCAGGACCAAGTGCACCAGTTATTAGTTCCCCAGAGGCTGTGATGAAGCATCCTCCACTTAGCACATGCCAACCCATGGGCCGGCCACTTAGGCCATGAGAAGACCCTTCAAAGGGTAGTCAGCCAGTTCTTTTGGCCAGGGATGCACCAAGAAGTAAGGGAGTATTGTGCCTCTTGCCCGGAATGCCAGTGAGTGGGGGTTAAGAGGGTACCTAAAACCCCCTCGAACTCATGCTGGTCATTGGGGTGCCTTTTGAAAGGATAGGGATAGACTTGGTAGTTTATACTGATAATAGTGGATTATGCGACCAGGTACCCTGGAGCAGTGCCCTTGCAGGTCACCACTGTGAAAAACATAGAGAATGAGCTGGTGAAGATATTCACAAGGGTAGGCATCCCTAAGGAGATTCTGACTGACCAGGGGACCAATGTGTCACCTATAGTTAATTGCTGAACTGTGTCGTCTCATGCACATCAGACCACTGCGAACATCCGTTTACCACCCTGTGATGGGGCGCCTACGCCCCACACTGAAATCCCCTCCCGAACACCGAAGCAGGGAGGCGGGGGGGTTGACAGGGCAGACTTCCTGCTGAGCTGGCAGTGCAGTTTCCACTGCCAACAAGGCCCTGGGCCAGGATCCAGTGGAGTGGGAGGACCCGGGTCCCCCTACCCTCACCCCAACTGGTGTTTAGCTCTCCAATAGCCATGGAGAGCCCTCCAGCAACTCAGGCCTCTAGGCTCTGAACTTTGTGACTAGACCCAGAGGGTCCGTAATTTCCCAGAACAAAGGGCACTGAACTTTGTGTCCAGGCACAGAAGGGCTGTATTTCCCCAGAGTAAGGGGCATTGAACTTTGAAATTGAGCTTACAGAGAGGTACACCCTGGGACAGGGGGGCAAACCCTGTGACACTCCACAAACGGAAAAGGGGGAACTAATGTGAGTGAAATTAATTAACTTCCCCCATCAACTGAAATCTGTGTGACCCTCTTATTTCTCAAGTGGAGCACATTAGGCCTGCTGCTTCAGATGCCACACAGAAGGGCAGGTACAAAGAAGGGCCACTAGGATGATCCGAGGAATGGAAAACCTGTCTCATGAAAGGAGACTCAAGGAGCTTGGCTTGTTTACATTAACCAGAAGAAGGCTGAGGGGAGACATGATTGCTCTCTTCAAATATATTAGAGGGCTAAATACCAGGGAGGGAGAGGAATTATTTAAGCTTAATACCAATGTGGACACAAGAACAAATGGATATAAGCTGGCTATTAGGAAGTTTAGACTCAAAATTAGACAAAAGTTTCTAACCATTAGAGGAGTGAAGTTCTGGAACAGCCTTCCAAGGGAAGGAGTGGGGGCAAAAGACCTATCTGACTTCAAGATTAAGCTAGATGGGTTTATGAAGGAGATAGTTTGATGGGATAACATGATCTTGGCAACTAATTGACCTTTCACTATTAGTGGTAAATAGGTCAATGGTGGGATGATAGGAGTTACTATGAATAATTTTTTCCTGGGTATCTGGCTGGTGAGTCTTGCCCACATGCTCAGGCTTCAGCTGATCGCCATATTTGGGGTCGGGAAGGAATTTTCCTCCAGGGTAGATTGGCAGAGGCCCTGGAGGTTTTTCGCTTTCCTCTGTAGCATGGGGCACGGATCACTTGCTGGAGGATTCTCTGCATCTTGGGGTCCTTAAACCATTCAAGGACTTCAATATCTGAGGTATAGGTGAGAGGATTATTCCAGGAGTGGGTGGGTGAGATTCTGTGGCCTGCACTGTGCAGGGGAACAGACTAGATGATCATAATGGTCCCTTCTGACCTTAAAGTCTACGAGTCTATGAGAAGGGACAGCTCCCAGATTGGGAGTGAGGAACGAGGGAGGGGAGGCTCCTGACAAAGACCGTCTCCTCATTCTGAGTGTCACACCTGAGCCTTCCAAGAATCCAGTCAAGTTTTGTCCTTGATTTTGTCATCTTGGCCAAAAATATTGGACCTAGAAGCAACTCAGAAGGGTTAGTGGGAGAGGCTCCAGCTTTGAATGCCAAGGTACTCCTTCACCTGCAGTTGCTGAAGAGAGCATATCTAAGGGCGTTGCCTAGCAGCAGTTCCTATAAGTAGGGTTGCCAGGTGTCTGGTTTTAAACCGGACAGTCCAGTATTTGAGCTTTCTGTTCGGGAAACAAATTGAGAAAATATAAATGTCTGGTACTTTCTAAATAAGATGTAATGTAGATTGTGCTGTAATGTCAAGTGTGTCCGGTATTTTTGTTGAAACCGTCTGGCAACCCTATTCCCACAGAGGTAGATATGCCTCCAGCGGGTGAAGGAAGAAGATTGCACTGAGCTAGCATCTGATATTTGAAATAAAAGGCTGCAGTGTGTTTTCCTCCAGTGCTAGCCTCACTCCTCAAATCAGTGTTTGAAAGGTGAGTGGGACCTCAGCTGAAGCTGAGGGTTTGGTTTTTCTGTTTAGTTTCACTTGCTCATTAAAATTGACACTGAGGATTGACCTTAGCTGTGCCAGGCTAACAATGGGGAGCTGTGGAGGTCTTGGGAGAAGGTGAAACAAAAAACAGGACTATGTAGCACTTTAAAGACTAACAAGATGGTTTATTAGATGATGAGCTTTCGTGGGCCAGACCCACTTCCTCAGATCAAATAGTGGAAGAAAATAGTCACAACCATATATACCAAAGGATACAATTTAAAAAAATGAACACATATGAAAAGGACAAATCACATTTCAGAACAGAAGGGGAATGCGGGGGGGGGGGGGGGGGAAGGAATGTGAATGCCTGTGAGTTAATGATATTAGAGGTGGGGAAGGGTAGATGTCTGTGAGTTAATAGTATTAGAGGTGATAATTGGGGAAGCTATCTTTGTAATGGTAAGATAGCTGGGGTCTTTGTTCAGCCCCCTGCGGAGAGTGTCAAATTTTAGCATGAATGCCAGTTCAGGGTGTGAGTCCCCCATGAATAACACACAAATAATATTAGGGATGACTTTTTTCGCCATAGTGACCTGTGGCTGTTACCGTATTGTCAGCCCTGAGTGTTCAGAAGTCATGAGTGAAGCCTTCAGAAACTATGAGATTAAAAAAAATTAAATTTCTTTTTTATTTGCCTTTTGATTTTTGAGCCCTTTCAAGCTTTTTCCTGCAGCCATGAGCATTAAAAACTTTTTCTTTTCAAAGGCTGCTGAAATTCACATACAGTCACTTAACTTTGGAAGCTGGGGTTTTACAATTAACACCAAATATTACAAGATTCATGATAAAGTCATGAGAGTTAGCAGCACTGCAGTGGTTCTATTCTACCCCATTTTGCAATGGCTGGACAGCTCTTTGTGATTCATTTGGTTCCCATAGCACATTCCGATTACCTCCAGCAGATGGTGGTAAAGTCCCTTCAAATGTTTCTCATCACCTAGTTTCATTAATATCCATTCCTGTTTTCCTGGATGCTGCTGAAGGTTCATGCAGGAGGATGAATACTCCCCTCCCCCTCTTTCCTTGGATCTAAGTGCATCAATTATCACTTGCAATGGATCTCTTAGTCCTGGATACTGCTGTTTATAAGTCTTCCACAGACACATTGTGGTCACTGGATTTACCCCCAAAATATGGCATCACATTGTCAAGCACTGACACAATGCCGTGCTGCAAAGATTGCAATGTTGCTATGTTGCCATAAGATGATTTTGTCCTGTGAATGACTGACAATGTTACAGCATTTAGCCCATTGCAGGTGTTAGTGCAACAGACAGAATAATAACACTGCTCTACAGCCAAAATGCTTCTGAAATAAATGTAGTCAAACTTTACTAATTCTGTGTCACTGAGAATGAAAATGATGCTTAAAATTGTTGATTGGCTCTAGTTTTCAAGATATGCTATTGGGTCAGTATACACGACCCTTGACTTGTGAATAGCGGAGGATAAGTGAGTTATAAAGGGAAGGGATCTCAATTTAAACCAGAAATGACTAAAATACATCTTTGACTGGATCTATGAATAAATCTATGACTGGGTTTGGACAGTTCTTGCTTTTTAGGCAAAACAATGAATGATGCAATCTGAAGCAGGTATTGCGTCATACATTATATGAATTGCATCATGTTATTCCTAGAAGTCATGGATGATGCAATCATAACGAAGCTTACATCACTCTGCTGAACAAATTGCCCTATATCAGCTCTAGAAATCATCCAGTGTCGTGCTCTCTTATTTGTCAGTGTTTGATTTTGCAAAGGGACACATTTCTGTTTAGCCAAAGTGAGCAGAGATGCCTCGTACTTGGGTGAACAGTGCAGATAACTTCTGCTATGTTTGTGACGAAGTGACTTTTGCATCACAAAAGCGCAGTATAACCACTATGGTTAAGAAAGCCTATCACCTTTATTTTGGCTGCAAAATTGGAGATCAGGACAAGAGGTGGGCCCCACACATATGCTGCAACACTTGTGCAACAAATCTTCGCCAGTGGTTGAACAGGAAAAGGAAATCTATACCTTTTGCAGTGCCAATGATTTGGAGAGAGCCAACAGATCATACCAGCAATTGTTACTTCTTCATGGTGCCTCCAGTTGGGAAAGGTGTATCAAAGAAGAAAAAGTGGACTGTGCATTATCCAAACATTCCATCAGCTATACACCCAATACCCCACGGAGAAGGACTGCCGGTTCCTGATGCACCAGAATCATTCTCACTTGAGTCAGACGAGGAAGAGGAAGAAGATGAAACTTCTGGTCCTGAACCATCAATGTCACAGGACCCACATTTTCTCCCATCCTCCTCCTCTGAACCACACCTCATAACACAAGGTGAACTGAATGACCTTGTCAGGGATTTGGAACTACCCAGGAGTAAGGCATAGCTGTTGGGCTCCAGACTACTGCAGTGGAATCTCCTGGCAGGTGATGTTAGCATTTCCATGTTCCGTGACCATCAAAAGGATCTTGTCCCATTCTCCTTCATGGATGGTGATTTTGTAGCCTGCAACAACATCGATGGTGTGATGGCAGCCCTCAACATCGTTCACGATCCAGATGAGTGGAGACTGTTCATTGATTAATCGAAGATGAGTCTTAAAGCTGTTTTGTTCATAATGGCAATGTTTTGCCATCAATTCCAGTTGGTCATGCAGTCCATATGAAGGAAACCTATGACAACATGAAACAACTTTTGCGGTGCATAAACTATGACCAACATCAGCGGCAGCTTTGTGGCAATTTGAAGGTTGTTGCTCTCTTGCTTGGTCTGCAGACTGGATACACAAAGTACTGCTGTTTTCTCTGCAAATGGGATAGTTGTGCAAGAGATTCCCACTACATCAAGATAGATTGGCCACTCTGACAGTCATTGGAGCCTGGGAGGAAAAGTGTTCAGCATCCACCACTTGTTGAATCAAGGAAGATTTTACCACCCTTACACATCAAGCTGGGTCTGATGAAGAACTTTGTCAAGGCCATGGAGAAAACACAAGCAGCTTTCAAGTACCTCTGTGGAAAATTTCCAAGGTTAAGTGAAGCTAAGATAAAGGACGGTGTCTTTGTTGGTCCTCAGATTCGTGAACTTCTTCGAGATGATGTATTTGACCATGCACTGCGTGGCAAGGAAAAGACGGCATGGAAAGCCTTCCAGTTAGTGGCAATAAATTTTCTCGGAAACAACAAGACAGACATTTACAGGTTGTTGGTGGAAAACCTCCTCAAGGCATACAAAAGCCTTGGTTGCAACATGTCACTAAAGATATATTTTTTGCACTCTCATCTAGATTTTTTTTCCACCGAACTGTGGAGCAGTGAGCTAGGAGCATGGCAAGCGATTTCACCAGGACATTGCAACAATGGAGAAACGCTATTGGGGCAAATGGGGCCTATTAATGCTTGCAGACTATTGCTGGACAGTGACAAGAGATGCTCCATTTAATGAATACACGAGACAAGCCAAGAAGCACCGAGTAGACACTGAATAGGACTAAACTATGTACATAATAGTTTTTTGCCTTTTGTTTCATAATAAATTTTATTTATATAACCCTTTTGCTGATTTTTAAAGTGTTACATGAACAGAACAGGTGAAATACTATCATGTAAAGCAACCATAAACACATGAAAAGACCTAGGTTTACAATTTATGATTAAAACTCTACTATCTACACAATATACATAGATGTAAAATGTAAAAACTTAAATATCTTGGAAACAGTAGCCAATCAGTTGTTTTAATTGTCATATTTGAATTCAGCACATCAAAATACATAATAAATAGCACATTTTATCTCTGAAGCAGACAACTTCTAAAAAATTGTAGTCCAGTGTAATAAAGGGAGAGATTTTCTTAACAAAAAGGTATAAAATCTCCAATCAGGAGAAGACTGTAGGCTTTGAACAGCCAAGGCACACACCCAGACCAGTTGTGTCTGCAAAACAGGTGCAAGACAAGCTTACTCTCTACTTTTGCAATAACTCCCATGTTGTGTTGATACAATACACTGGCCTACTTCTGTTGCGTCCTAATGGGAGGGCCCAGCAAGGATCCCAACAGGCTGTCACTCTTGGTCTCACAGCTAGAGCTGGTTGAAACGTGGAATTCCCATTTGGAAGGGACAGAGAGTGCCAATGTTTCACGGTTTTTTGCTTTCCAAATTAGAATGAAAACAGATATTGTTTGAAACTTCCTGTGGAATGTGGTATGTTTGAAAAGTGTTGGGGTTTGGACTATTTTTGTTCTGAAATTTAAAAAATTTGTTTTGAATTTCTATGATGTCTTTTTCCTTATTACATATTTACAATAGTTTATTAGCTCCATTAGTAATAGGGTATAATATGATGAAATAGTTAAAATATTCTAGTTTTATTTTAGCACTTATATTGTTTGATTTTTGGGGGGTATCAGATCACTTTGTTACAATACAAACAGGAGACAGCTCTGTGTGTGTGGGCGGGGGGGGGGGGGTATATGTCAATCGGTACCAAGTAGCAAGTGCTTTTAATGATTTTACAAATGAAATAAATAAAAATAATAGTTTAATCTGTCATAATATGACATGTCAGTATTAGTTATAAACAGCCTTTTGTTTCAAAATATTTTACTCAGGGAATTTTCTATGAAATAGACCATATTTTCAGGAATGTTTCAGTTATGACAGACCAGCCATTTTTTTTTATTGAAAAAATACTTTCCATGAAAAATTTCTCAGCAGTTCTACGCTCAGCTAAAAGAAGCTTCTTTAGGTCACAGGACAAGGGCTTGTGCGTAAGATGGTGAAGATCCTTGGTTTAACCCCAACTAATGATGTGTTGTACTTAACAGCAGGATGGAAAAATTCCAATTAATCTTAGGATGTATCATATCGGTGTGGAATATTAGCCATAAAGGCTTACCATGGCTTAACCGTTAATAAAAAGGATGAGAGCATTTTAGTGAGATCCAAGCTTTTCATTTATGAATGTGGTGCTACACACGCTGAAATTGCAGTTTGGCCTATTTAAGAATGTACAGTACAATTTAAAATAGTTAATTTGTTCATTTAGTTGGCAATGCAATGGCTATGTCCCTAGAGACAATATCTTCTATTATTTATTTTATTAATTTATATAGCATCCTCCAGAGAGGGGCCTCTAGGGACTACTGTCATACAAAGCATAATAGTGTAGCAAAACCTAACATCTGCATGCAAGATGTGCATTCCATGTAAGCCCCCAAAAGTGAGGGGAGGAGTGCTGTCAGCAAGACAGTGGGAGCAGTAAGCTACATGGTAGAGGTAAAGGTTCTTACAAGAGAGGAAAAAGGCACTGAAACGGGTAAGTATGCAATTTATCTCTCTGAGATATGACCCCATGACCTTAATGTTTAATGGAGTTATTTTCTCAATCCTGCTCTACAGCTGGGGAACCACAGTACAGAGGATAACATTTTTTTTAAAAGCATTTCAGTGACTTAGGAGCCTAAGTGCCTTTGACAATCAGTAAGACTTAGGTCCCTGAGTGCCTAAGGTACTTTAGAAATACTAGCCTGCGAGACTAGGGGCCAGCTTTTAAAAATAGATTGAGTCACCTAATGATGCAGATAGGTGACTCGGCACTTTTGAAAATTCTACAAGGGCCCAGATTTTTGAAGGGATTTTTTTCTCCCTACCCATTATTAGGGGATGCTTATTGTGTGAGGTTTTATATAATTTCTAAAAACATATCTATATAGTCTCATAATGTAACTGAGTGATTGAAAAGCCTCTTTTCTCCCCTCATGTGACTTCCATTAATTTTACTCTGCTTCTGTTACTGGTATTCAACACTGAAGCATCTTGGAGACGTGTGTGAGAGAGAGAGAGAGAGAGAAAGAGAAGTCTCTGCAGGTTTAAGTTCTGGTGTGCATTATTTTGAGGCTCTTATTTGTATAATACATGTACTATTTTCCCCAGTCAAAGGCTTTTGTTATTTCCCAAAGAGTACAGTGTAGGTAGTGTCAGAAAAGGTCCATCCCCCCCACCCAAGGCTGTATGTTGAAGGGCTCTGGGGTCACAGGAGATATACCACCAATTGGCAGAGGGCACCCTATGTCATAACTCTCATTAGATATAACATGCTTATTTCTCCAAATCAATGTGGTCATATTCTGTATGTAAAAGATGTCATGTAAGGTGTCACATGCAAATTGGTAACACACTCGTCATCCACATTATTGTTCGGTGTGTGTACAGGGCAGTGTACACAGAATTAGAGGCATGTTCTGGAATTATGTTCCTCGGGTATGTCTGGCAGATAGTGTCTAAGCACAGCCTGTCCTAGGCAAAGTTGCTTCACGGGCTGCACTGTGTCTCTATTGTAAATTCATAGAGAAACCTAGAACAATGAAAAGCTCATTTACATGTAAGATAAACAAAGCCATTAGGCAAATGAATGGGGAAAGATGACCACTCTTGCCTCTTGAAATAGGGTCAATGAACTTTGGGAAAATATATGCAGAGGCAAAAAAACCATTTTATCATCCTTCATCTGAGGAGACAAAGAAACCAAATGATTTGTCCTCTGTGTTGGATCCTGGCTAAAGGCTGGCCAGTCATGCTGGAAGAAGTTCTGTGGTGAGAAAACAACTTTGAGTGAAAGACTAGTTGTTAAATTTGATATTTGTAGAAGCATATATAGATTACTTTTGTATGTTTGTAGCCACCTGTGATAGGGTGCACAAACACCAGGTTGGTAAAGCGAGGTTTAAGGAATTGCCATGGACACAGGAGGCCAGGCCCCACTGTCCTGCTAGGAGTCCTCACAATGGAGGGAAGAGTTCAAAAGACAACAGTTCTGCTCCATCTAGGCAGACGGAGCAGGGGAGCAATTGGGTGGTGTTACTCCAGATCCTTCAGGCTTAGCAGCATATGGGACCCAGATGCTGGGTCCACTTACAAATACACTGGAGTCCTTCCAGAGGGGGGACTGGGTCTGGAGGACTTTTGCACTACTAGTATAAATGAGAATCAGGCTTCATATGTGTGGCAGTCTCTGACTCCCCACACTGAGTGGAGGCATGTGGACCGAAGTGAAAGGAAGAAGTCCCATGGTTAGGGCATTAGACTAGAATTTGGGATACCAGGGTTAAAGTTCCTATTCCAACAGTGATGTTTGGTGTGACCTTGGGGAAAGTCACTTAGCCTCTCTGTTCCACAGTTTCCCACTTGGTGATAATGGCTTCCCCCGGCCTCACACTCAGCTACTATGGCAATGGGGTGTGTGCAACTGCCTAAGATATTTGGCAGAGAGAACTCATTTCTAACAAACAGAAATAGTCCTGTGAGCAGGATGGAAGCCCTTTGGCTTGCCCAGAGATGGAAGCAGGGTATGTCTCTACTGCAACCAGAAGTATGACTGAAGCATTTATAGATACACACAGCCTAGCTTCCATCTGTCTGGCTTGCAACACAATAGCAGTGATGCTGTGACAACGTGGGTACAAACCCATGGTCCCAGGTAGGGTTGTACAGCATGGGCTGCTGTGACTTCCCTGTTGTTATTATTCAAGCTAGCTACATCAAAGCCAGCTCACTTGTGTCTGCATGTGCTGCAGTCACACTTTGGATGTAGTGGAGACACAGCAGCAATGGTTTGGGGTACCAGTCCCCCAGGATACCTAAATAAAACAGACCCAAAATGAGACTACAGAACTTGTTTGCTAAATTTAAAAAAACCACCCCAACAATGTGACCAGAACAGAGTGCAATGTTTAAAAAGTAAGCTGTTTAGAATAGCTGATATCCTATAGTGTGGCTAAAATATAGGGACACTTACCTCTTAGAAACTTGGCATTTAACAAATTGCTAACCAAACTTTATGAGGAGGTTTATATGTCTATCTTTGGCATACAAAGGATTAATAATTCATAAATGTTTTATGGTCTTGTATTTCATTGCTATGAACATTGATGATATCCTGTATTACTGTGGAAGGCTGATCTCATAAACTGTAATTACATCATATACTTTCTATGAACAAAGAGGACACCATAAACTCTAATGCCATGCACTGTCACTCTGAAAATGACATAGGGAAAATAAATGTGACTCCCTATTGCAGTAGTACAGTCTCAAAGCAACTTGATCAGAAGAAGGAAAGAATTTGTGCAAGATCAAACAAATTTTTCTTGGCTTTTCATTCTCCTACTTTTCTCCATGCTGCCTTTTTTTTGCCTGGGATAGTCTTTAATTGCCCGGGATAAAGGCGGACTGCAGGAGTGCTGAGTGAAGAGACTGAGCAACTCTCCCTGTGCTTTTAGAAGAGGAGGGGTAGCAGTATTTCTCTCATCTTGTTCTCCCTTTCTTCAATGCTGAGAGCCAATGATATATAAAGCACAGCACAGGTTTTTTTTAGTCCTGAAATGTTATCCTTATCACTTTAATTCTAAGACTGAGTTTACAAAGGTGAGGAAGCCAATAAAGTTTATGGCTGCTCAGTTAGCAGTTTGCTAAAGTATAAAAGCTGGAGGAAGGAAAAACATTTTCTCTGCTGTCAGCTCCTCAAGCCCCCTGCCCTTAAAGCCATATTGACATCTCTCCTGGCATATTCATTTCTCAGAGCGCTAATCATGAAGCTGCTATCAGAGCTGTTCTTTCTTTGGCTGGTAGCCTTGCAAGGTAAGATCTTTGGACACTGAAAAGTCTTGTTAGAAAATGTGGGGAAGCTGATATTTTTTCTAGTGGTTGAAGTGCAAAGATCAAGTGAAAAGCAGAGGCTTTCAAAGCAGGAAGATGAATGGTACAATCTGTGTGTATGACGATGGATCACACATTTAGCAACGATTACTGTAGATCATCTTAGGTAAATTTTCGCAGTATTTGGTAGTGTATGGGTTTGTATCTTTTTGGAGATTGACCTCCCCGGTCTCATTCCATTGGGGCACTGAAGTTTCCAGAAGGGAAGACCAGCACCAAATGGTCAGCCAATACATAAACCTTGTGTCTTTGTGGAGGTAGGCCTTAATGTCTCTGTGTTTTGGTTCATCATCTGCAAAACTGGCAGAATAACAATTCCTCTGTCTTGTCTACTGAAAGTGTAAACTGCTCAGGACAGTGACTGTATCACACTGCATGTGAACACAAGCCCTAAAATGTCTTGATCTTTGTTAAAGCGGTGAGGAGTCCTATGGCACCTTATAGACTAACTGAAGTGTTGGAGCATAAGCTTTCGTGGGCAAAGACCCACTTTGTCAGATGCATGTCATGCATCTAACGAAGTGGGTCTTTGCCCACGAAAGCTTATGCTCCAACACTTCAGTTAGTCTATAAGGTGCCTCAGGACTCCTCGCCGCTTTTGCAGATTCAGACTAACACGGCTACCTCTCTGATACCTGATCTTTGTTAGGAACTCAAGTAGGGAATAAGAGATCCTCCGGAAAAGGGCTTTATTCCGGAGGATCGCGCCAGTCTAGACGCTTTTTTTCCAAGCCGGAAAAAAAGCGGCGGACATGTTTATTTAAATCCGCGGGGGATATTTAAATCTCCCGCGGATTTCCCTATCCTGACTTACCTGATTTGCATGGCTTTTCCGGAAATTGTGGCCAGTGTAGACGTAGCCTTTGTGTCTGGACCATATCTCATTAGAGCAAACCAAAACCAAAATCCTTGCCACCTGTATGCAGGGAAATTCTGATGATAAACTGTTCTTTATTAACAAAAGAGGTAAATTTAAATGGAAATGAATACAGATGCATTTGGGAGTGGGAAGACTCCAGTTTTCCCTGGTTGCTCAGAAACTGCATCCAACAAAGCAGCAGATGACGTTTCAAGTATTACATCACCAGAGCAAACTTTCAGGCTATGTCTAGACTGCAGGCTTCTTTTGGATGCTATCTTGCATTTCAGTTTTGATTACTATGGATCGAGTGGCCAACAAGCCACCCGTGCTTTGTCCTGGAGGGCTCTTCTTTTGATGAAAAAAAAAAAAAAACCCCTCTTCCCCGTCCACACACGCTTTTTCCCGAAAGAGCTTTTTCAGAAAAAGGCTTCTTCCTCATAGAAAGAGGTTTACTGCTGTCGGAAAAACCCCTGCATTCTTTCGACTGTCTGGATGTAAGTGTAGTTTTTCCGGGAAAAACTCTGCAGTGTAGACGTACCCTCATTGGCTAACCACACCCTCCTGGCATAACACTATTACTTGCTGACTATGAGAGTGGTAGTCTTATGTAAATTACTCCTTTTTTAGGTGTTATACCATGTACCTGTTCTGAAAAATTAATCTAACTATTCTGAATGTGTGCTGAATAAAGAACCAGAAAGTCTCATAATGCCATACAAATTAAAGGCTGACTCAGACATGAATATGTATTCTGGGTCACAAATCTCATTTATGTACTTATGGGAGAATTATTTATTTATACAGTGCCCTCGGTGCTAATTGCACTTTACAAAACAAATAAAAACATGTCCCTGCCCTGAGAAACTTCTTATTAAATTCAAGTATAACTCAGCAGGGATGGCGATAAATTAACATGTGGTGGTTCTGGGAAGGGCAAAAGATATGGAAGCTAATAAGGTCTGTTATGTACCTAGATCATAAAGTTAAGCAAGGTGATCCTCAGCTGGTGTAAACTGGCTTTCCACCATTGATTTTAATAGTTACACAGATTGCATCCTCAGAAACAATGGTGGCCCAATATCTTTAAAAACCGAGGACATAACGTTTGGTGTGGAGTGATGGGCACTGGAACGGAGATCAGCTTTGGAAATTGTGAGAGAGAAGAGGTGAAACACTCTCCCTTTCAGAAACAGACACATTTATTTGTATTACTATTTACTGAGGGTCAGCAAAGAGTGAGAGAAATGCATTCATTCCTAATAGATCGTTTGATTTTTTTTCTCGGTCCTCCTCCCTCCCTGCCTTCAAGGCATTGCAACTCATCCCTTGATGAAAAGTAATTACCTGACGGAACAAAAGAAGTTGGAGGTAAGTCCCTGGCATGAGGAAAGCTTTAGATTTTCTGTTCTGAATACTATACCTACAATCAACTGATATAACTGCTGCATTGCTCTGATGTAACCCCTCAGTGTGTGTAAGAGAAAGAGAAAGAGCAAGCAAGCAAACAAGCAAGCAAACCATCGACAGAGCCATGTAGATGAGCTTTGTAGCCATAGCAAAATGAAGCGGTGATTTAAATAATCACTGCTTCATTTACATCAAAATGGGTGCCGCACTGTGCTGATCAGCTGTTTGTCGGCCAGCACGGTAGTCTGGACACTCCGCGGTTGACATCAAAAGCCTTTGTCGAGTGCCCTGTTATGCCTCGTGGGATGAGGTTTACCGGGGTGGTCGACAAAGGCTTTTGATGTCGACCGCGGAGCGTCCAGACTACCGCGCTGTGCTGACAAACAGCTGATCAGCACAGCCATTTGATGTAAATGAAGTGGCGATTATTTAAATCACCACTTCATTTTGCTATGTCTACAAAGCTCATCTACATGGCTCCATTGATGGAGCCATGTAGTGTAGACATACTCTGAATTATTAGCAACTGTGCAAGGTGGAAGGATCCTATAGCTCACGCTGCAGCTGGAACCTGAGCCCCAATCTGCAGGCACAGCCCAGCCATGAGTGTCTAATTACAGTGTAGACATTCCCAGAAAGACATTGCACAGAATGGGCCATGAAGTCTGTAATACAGGTTGAACCTCTGTAGTCCAACACTCTCTGGTCTGGCAACATCTATGAGCTGGCATGATTTTAGTTAGCTGGATGTCCACTTATCATTGGTGTGGCCACGTTTCCCACAGACCCATAAAGTTAGTTTGCAGCCACCAGTCCTGGTTCTCAGTATTCTGTGCTGTTATTTAGCTCTAATTCACTCCTAAACGTCTTGTAAGAACCCAGTAAGCAGTGGAAGTGTTGGTGATGTTGCTACACACTATTCACTTACTGTGGTTCAGTCAATTCTGGTTTGAAACTGGTGAGCTCCCAAGGGGGCTGGACTAGAGAGGTTCCATCTGTAGTTTTATCTGTGTCTCCAAGGTTGAGGCAAATCGGTGGGGCACCATGGGGGGAATTTGGCATTACTACTGGCCATGTTGTAACTCTCTGGTGAATAATCTTTAGGCCTCTTGATCTAACACTTTATTCCCGTTCTAAATTCCCTTTTTAAAAGAAAAGTTCCCCAAACTCTATCTGTTTGCTGTTACAGCCTCTGAGAAGATTCCAGTTTCCATGTGAGCTGGAGAAGCTGTCTCATTCTCCTCCACCTTCAGGTGTGTGTTTAAAAGTCATCCTCTTGGAGGGTTTGCCAGCTCTAAGTTTGTAGGGAGACATGATCCTGGTCTACACTAAAGAGCTAGGTCTATGTAAACTGCCTTGTGTCGACCTAGCTGTGGGAGAGTCTTTGTTTAAATTTGGCTCCTGACAAGATTCGTGCTGGGATATGCTGATTTAGTAACACCACCTCCTTGCATGGGGTAGAGTCACAGTCCATATCATAACATTGCCGGCCGCAGCATCAAGGTAGATACTGTGTTACTTACATCAACTGTTAGTGGCTTTTAGGAGCCATCCCACAATGCCCCAGGCTTACAGTACAGTTGATACAAGTGTTCCTGATGCGCATGTGCACTGCTGCTGCAAGCAGCCACGCACGTGCATACACAAGCGATTTAATAACTGTGATGGCTGTTTGCTGAAGAAATTAGTTTGACAATTTTGTAATGTAGACGTAGCTATGGACTGAGTTTGAGTCTGGAAGCTACCAATTCCTGAGTTCAAATCCAGACTGTAAAAATTGGACAAGTGACTTTACAAACTTGCCTCAGTTTTGCCATCCTTATACTGGGGATAATGATAATCTTTGTCAACAATACACAGGAGTGCTGTGTGACCTCTTCTTTGCAAAATGGTTGGAGAGCAAAGGCTAAAATTCCCCAGGGAGCCTTTGGGAGTCAGGCACCCAAATCTCATTGAAATTCAATGGGGATTAGACTGCTAATTGCCTTTGGCTGCTGTAAAACTCCCAGTTGAAAATCCCAGTATGAAGGCCAATAACAATTATAATTTACTCTGCTGTTTTCACATTGGAGAATGTAATTATTTTTTCAAAGCCACTAACCTGGAGTCCTTGATTTATCTCTGCAGTTCATACTTTGAGGCCATCTGATATTAAAGCAATGGCTGCCATAGGAATTCTGCAAAGTGTAAGTATAACAGTGAGATGTATTGACTACAGCACATCACCTTTAAGAGCTCAGTTCTGTTTCTGTTGAAATGCATTGAATGGCGCAGAAGGTGGGCCCTAATTAAGTTCTGTACTTGCTGGTGTTGTGATCAAGATGCAAAATGTTTCACGAGAATGAAAGGTTTCTAGGGAGTGGTGACAAGAGGTAGCTGATGCTGCTCACTCACTGCAAGATAGTGCTGATCCCATTGATACCCTTCTGACTTCTCTATACATACTTGCATAGAGAGAAGATGTTTGATTAGAGGACTCTTTAACGTTGCAAATACAGGCATAACAAAATCCAATAGCTGGAAGTTGTGGCTAGAGAAATTCAAACTGGAAATTAAGTACAATTGTTAATAGTCATTAACTATTGGAACAGGTTACTAAGGCATGTAGTGCAGTTTTCATCACAGGCATCAAATCTCAATTTAAAGACTGCATATCTCAAAGGGATGCTCTGGTTCAACCACAGAGTTAGGGGCTTTCCCTGGGTGAAATCCTCTGGCCTGTGCACACAGACTAGATCAGTGGTCCCCAACCATTTGAGGTTGCTGGGCGCCAGGGGGTGTGGCCATTCACCCGCCGGGCGCCAGAGGGCGAGGACACTTGCGTGCCCGGGGGCAGGGCCCCAGTGCCCCCATAGCCGCGCGCCCGGGGCCGGTGCCCCCTCCAAGGGCTGCGCGCCCAGGGCCTGTGCTCCCCCCCCCCAGCACCACACGCCCGGGGCCAGCGCCTTCCCCCCCCCCCGCTGCGCGCCCGGGGCCGGCCCCCCACCCCAAGCGCCACGTGCCCGGGGCCGGCGCCCCTCGCAGAAGCACCGCGCGCCCGGGGTTGGTGCTCCCCCCATGCGCCGCACGCCCAGAGCGCGGGCGGCCAGTCCGCGGTGCTCCCGGGGCGGCGCTCACCGTGCGCGATGCACCCGGAGCCGGCTCTGGCACCAAGCATGTGCCACATGTCCGGGGCCAGGCCAGGCCCGAGCACTTGGCGGGCGCAAACAAATGCCCCCGCGGGCGCCATGGTGCCCGCAGGCACCGTGTTGGGGACCACTGGACTAGATGATCATAACTGTGCCTTCTGGCCTTAAAAACCTGAGCATAAATCTATGGCAGAGAGTTGGACTTAACCAGGAATGTTTAATCAGAAATCCCTTGAGCTTTAGGAAAATGTGGATCCATATCTGCAGCAAACCATTGGAGCCCAGGCCCATAACTACAAAGTAACAAAATTGCTTGTCACAACAACCTCACATTCCTTACTCTGCATTTCTAAATTCTGAAGACTCAAGAAGGCTCTTGTGGGAGATGGTGGGAGATTGTTTTTCTTTGGTTAGGTGGCTTTTCTCTATTTGTTGTTTTGCTTTGCTTCAAAACAAGATTGAAAACCCAGTTGCTGAACTATGAGGAAGTCCCATCTGAGTAACTCCCTTTTCTGTTGAATTTGAGAATGAAGTACTGCTGCAGCACTAGGAACTGGAAAGCCCTCAATTTCTTTGTTCTGCCCTAATTGGCCTGAACTTCATTCTGAATGAGTGTTGTGGGATAAATGGAGACAGAGGGTATGTCTAGACTACATGGCTCTGTTGACGGAGCCATGGAGATGAGTTTTCTAGACATAGGAAAATGAAGCGGTGATTTAAATAATCACCACTTCATTTACATCAAAATGGCCACCGCGCTGTGCCTATCAGCTGTTTGGTGGCACAGCTGGGCAGTCTGAACGTGCCGCAGTCGCCAAGGGAAGCCTTTGTCGACTGCTCCGGTATGCCTCGTGAAATGAGGTTTACCGGAACGATCGACAAAAGCTTACCTTGTCGACCATGGCGCGTCCAGACTGCCCCGCTGTGCTGCCAAACAGCTGATCGGTACAGCACAGCGTCCATTTTGATGTAAATGAAGCGGTGATGATTTAAATCGCCGCTTCATTTTCCTATGTCTAGTAAACTCATTTACATGGCTCTGTCGATGGAGCCATGTAGCCTAGGCAAACCCAGAAAGGGGGGTAATGTGATTTGGTGAAACTGGATAAGTTTGGGGGTACCTCAAACTTCTAGAAGTTTCACAAACAATTAAACATTTAAGGGCCTAATTCTGTGAGATGCTGTGCATTCTCTACTCCCATTGTAACTGAGTGCGCTAGGCTTAGCACCTTGTAGGAAGTATTCAGAACCTCACAGACCTGGGCTATAGAATCATTTTAATATTACTCATCGGTCTGCCATAACTTTCTAGAAGGTTTTGGGCTGCAGGTTTTAGACTCGATGATTTTATTATAGCCAGAATTTCTATATTCCTCCTGATTTCTTCTCTTTTTAAAAGAAAGAATAACACTTGGTATGCCCTAGCTTTTCAGTTTCCTTCACACTGTCCTCCTATATCTCTACATATGGTCTTCCAGACCATCACATTAAAAGGAATGCCTTCAATGGCATGAGTCAGACACTATGGAAAGAGTTGTATAATGGGTTTGCACAATTTGTTTCTGGGTTCAACCAAAAGCCCACTGAATCAGTGGGAATCTATCTGTTTTAGGATTATATACTACCTCCCATCACTGTAGTACAGGTGAACCTCTCTAGTCCAGGACCCTCAGGAGCTAGCCAGTGCTGAACCAGAGAATTTGCCAGACCACGGGAGGTTAATATTGTCTTTTTGCATTTCCAACACTTCCAGTGCTTACTTGGCTCTTAGAAGACATTTAGGGGTAAATTAGAGTTAGATACCAGCACAGAACACTGAGAGCCAGGACTGGTGGCTAAAAACAAATTTCTGGGACCATGAAAAACTTGGCCACACCCATGATAAGTGGACATCCAGCTAACTAAAATCATGCTGTACCATGGATGTTGCTGTACCAGATAGTTTCAACCTGTAGCAGCGGATCTTCCATGTAAAATCCATACCTATACCTAAGTCCTCATGGTCTTCAAAGAGTCTTGTTAATTTAAATGGTCTTTGGATCATGTCCCCTATTGGAAAGGGATTGGGCCAACAGAGACTGTAGTACCATTTTAAAACAATCTATTCGGTTGTTAAAAATCGTGGCATTTCATCTTTTAAAAAAGTCTATTTGCCACAGCAATTATCTGAAATATAAATCTGGAGCATGATAGAAGTTAGCCTACTATTTGCTTCACTAATAATACTTTTACTGTCCCATGGTTATTTACAGGTCCCAGATTCAAGGATGAATCATGAGGATGTACTCCTAAGGTAATAGAGAACTTTCACTGGTTAGAACTGGCAAACGCTATGATGTCAATTTACACAGCCTCACATGACAGGATGAGGACCAGATTCTAAACTCAGAAGTACCCAGTTTTCATCCCAGCCACAAAATTGTTCTGGTGTGTGAGTGTATAGGAGCAGGGGCGAGGTCTTTATGAAAAATTAGGATCGGATCCATTATGTTTCTTGTCATCCTCAGTTATTACATACTATTTTTCCTTACACAGTATCTTTACCCCAGGATGTCAGACACTTTATCAATGTTGATTAAGCCTCATAAAAACTCTGATGAAACTGTACAGTAAGTGGTAACCTCTCCTGCTAACAGGTAGGGTAATAGAGAAGGGACTTGCCCCAAATCATGTAAGGAGCCATCAGCAGAGTGAAGAGTAGAATATATGATGCCTAGTTCCCTGTAGTAACACCCCAAGATCACCTTCCATAGATGCTAGAATGATGCCCACTGCTCCCTGGCCGTGTTTTACGCTGTTGTGTTTCCACTCGTCTGGGTTGTTAAATCAGTAGGAAAATAAGGGGTACCAATCCTCAGCTGGTGCAAATCTATTTTGCTCCATTGCAGTCACCAGAGCTATGCTCGTTTACACCAGCCAAAGTTCTGGCCTTAAGTAAAAGCAGACTAAAATTAAAAATGACACTTCTAACTGTGCATGTGAACACATCCATGGCCATCCATGTGTGCCATTGCAGGGCCAAATCCACTAACCGGGCACTGGATTATTAGTTTGCATGCAGAAGTGCAACTACTTGCATAGGGATGTTAAATATAGTTTAATCTACTAATTGACTAGTTAATGGAATTTTCATCTACTGGTCAATTAGTTGATAAGCAGGGGAGCCACAGTGGGGTTAGGTCCCGGCCCCAGGAGCTAATCCCACTGCAGCTCTGCCTTTTAAATGTATTAAGAGGTGGTAGGCTCTTAATACATTAAAAAGGCTGAAGCACAGCGTGGGGGACCCGGTGCGAGCCAAGAGAGCTGATTCCCAGCTCGTGCCTGATCCCCACTACCCCTCTACCTCCCCTGCCCACCGCAGAAATGGTGCTGGGGGGAGCCAGGTTTTAAGCCGGCTTCCCCCAGCATCGACTCCTCCCCCCACCCTTGCTGCCTAGACTAGAGACTAGTCAACTATCCAATAAGCTTATGCTTATTGGATAATCGACTAGTCGCTTACATCCCTATACTTGCATGTACATTATGTATAGAAATGTTTAACAGAGGGGATTAGGTAAAATGGGAATAAATTAAAACAAATACATTTGGGGAAAAGTAGACAGTTGCTACTTCCTTTACCTTTATGGTAAGCCCTGAAATCAGTGTTTTGTTTTAGCTGAGCAACAGCAGGTGGCATTACTAAAATCCAGGGAAAGTAGGGGGAACAGACCCCACTTTGAGAAAGAAAGGACTTTAGGGATTTCATCAGCTGTTAGAAGAACCACAGAACTATTTGTACCTTCAGGAGAAACCACTACTGTGCTGTAAGGTATGAAATGTGACAAAAAGCAATGCAAATTTTTCTTCTATTTATAGCTCAGAAAGGACCCTTGTTCAGGCGAGCATGGAAACACTAGCAGGTTTGTCTTGCGGTGATGTTCTCAATACTGAACTCTAAGCAAATCCATTGCCAGGTATTAAAAGGGTGGTTGGTCCTACAGTTCTGTGGGGCCCTTTAGAGATGGTGCCGCATCAGTGCGTAGTGCAGCCACACGTGGGGTGCCAGAGTGATATAAATGAAGGTAACTCTGGAGGCAGAACACACATCCCCGAGGGGATCCCAATGAATATATTTTGAATAGCACTGGCTTGCTCTGGAGAGTGTTGTAGCTGTCAGGTGCAGGGAGGATCACAGCCACATTGGGATTGGGGAGGGTACATTTTCCATCTCCCCAAAATATTCACCCTAGCATACTAATGTCTCCTTCATTTTCCATGCCTGCAAATGGGCTCTTTTTCATCTTTGAAATCCCTTCCAGTGCTGGGGGAAGTTGACTGTGTATGTACCCACTAAATATACTCTACTTCAAGAAATGCCCCTTGGCTGCCTAAATCAAGCTCCCGTTGCTAAAAATGGGAGACATGCCCCTACAGGTGTCTCTGACTTTCCACTCGATAGGCAGCACCAGGGTGAGAACAAAGAATTTCAGCTTCATGCCATTGTTTCAAAACGCAAAACACTGAGGAACGACATCGCTGGTAAGATTGGGGGGTCCCTGATGTAGGAGCAGTTTGTGGCCGATTTGATCCCATTCAGGGTGAAGTGGCAAATCGGTAGTTCCCCATATCAAGACATGTTCTGATTCTGTGTGTGTTGTTCAGCTCTTGTTAGCAGGTTTAACCCCTCTGTCCTACACCAGCCACTTCTTCTCAAAACGAACAGAGCAGCATCAGGATCCAAAGCTATGTAAGTGCTTTCTTTAGCTGAAAAATGAATGTAGCGTTGGTGAAAGATACAGGGCTGAAGGTCCTATGGGACTGAAATCCATTAGCTATAATCAGAATATGCCCAGTATGGGAAAGGGCAGGACGGGTTTCCCTAACATCAGACCCTGTCAATCTGACTCAACTTTCTCCTACCAGGAACAAAAGTGACAAATGACTCTGTGGCCCATTTAATACACCAAGAACCAGACTTTTTGACTTAAGATCAAACCTCCTCCCTTTTTGCATCAGCAAAACAAGTGTGTGGTCTTGAATGGGAGTAAACAGTTGTCTAGCAACCTGACTGTGTCTTCATATTTTTGCTTAAGTGCCATGCTGCTCATTTCAATGATTAAACCAGTCAACACATTCTTTTAAAATGATTTGACTATTTCTGCTTTCCTTTTATGCAGCAGAAGCACACTGGATCAAGCTAAAGAAGTGGTGAAATTCATGAAAGAGAATCAGGTATATTTAAAACACTCAGCACTTCAAAGAGCCTGACCATGAACCCCAGAGCTGGGGGGAGGGAGAGAGGGGGAGAGGAGGAAGAAAGAAGCAAGAAAAATAAGTCAAATGTAAAAACATTTTGAACTTCAAAAAGTTGATGGAAATTTTGAACATTTTGAAGCTCGAGATATTTTTGACCAGTTCTACTGAACACGAAACAAAGGGTCTGTTAGACATGGAAAATGCTGCTTTTAAAAACAACAGCAGTTAATGAACTCCAGTTTTTCTATGAAAGACAGAATTAGACTTGCCCTCCCAAAGTACATCCTGTTTGGTTCTGAAGAGGTTTCTTCCTCTTTGTCATCATGGTCAAAATAGTTGGTTAATGTGAATCTTGGTTTACCTCCTGCTGATCAAAGATGTTAGATCCCTGTGATGGTGCATGGCCTTCTTAGGAATCCTGCTGGCATAGAATAGAACTCAGCATGTCTCTCCCATTTTCTCTTAGCCCTGTAGGGAAGAATTTTCACAAAGGCCCCGTGATACTCCCTCTGAGTCGCTTTCAGTAGCATCAGTGGTTGACTTCAATGAGTGCAGAGTTAGGCCAATGCTGGGTGCTCAGGAAATACTATCCTAAAGCTTTGTGCACTGATTTCCTTGTATCCCACCCCATTGTTTGCATCTAAACAGTTGGAGACCTGTGACTTAGTAAAAGGCCAAACTGGCAAATGTGATTGTACAACTGACTCTGTTGCTTACTCGCTATTTTCAGTGCTGGTATCCCCTGGCATTACATGATCCTTGGTGTTTTGGGAGGGTGACCCACAGTTGTGTGGAGTTAGATTCAACATAAAATTTGGTGAATTTGAATCTGCTGGTCAGCTGCTCTTGGGTGTGTCTTGTGCAGCACAAGGTGGTTGCCAAGCTCCATACACCGTGTTCTCATGGCATCTATGTCACTAACAAGAGTTCAGCTGACTTGAACTCAACCAATTCTGGTGGTTTCAGGTTTCTAATAGAGGCTTCACCTAATCGTGAAGGAAAGAAGGCCAAGGGTCGGCAGGTGTGGAATGCAAGTCATGTGTAGGACTCTTGTCTTCTCCCCCGGGCATTGGTACACAATGCACCAACTGCTTTCTCTTGTGCTCTTTCCTTTCAGATGCTAGATTTCCAAAATGACTGGAAGCTAATCACAGTTTTCTTTAGTGCTGAAAACTTGTGTTCCTCCTGTGTCTCCTTTCACCAGGTAAGCTGTCCAGAGTATGATCTAAGTCTGAGCAGGGAATCCCAGTTCTGATTATGGTACTTTGGGATTATTATATGCACTGAATTCAAAGCTCAGGACCTGCAGAATGAATAAGGAATACTAGACCTGGCATCTGAATCTCAGTTACTCCACGAGTCAGGAAACAAACATGCCATAAGACTCAAAACAACTTGAATTAGGAATATAATACCAGGTACAGAGCAAAACTTACCTGCAGACATTACTTAGTGAATCATTTCAAATAGCGAATGAAAAGAGAGTGATCTCTTTGAACAGATCCGACAGCGGTAGGAACTATATAAGTACCAAATACATCCTGTGAGCAGAAGAGGCATAAATTAATTGAGTCATTCATTATGAATTTCTTATCCACCTGAACCTAGTACTCACTGTAGGAAAAATGCTACTCACTAAATCTCCAACAGCATTTCCTAGAGCACTGCTCTTTTCCTTAGGGATCTCCCATCTTGTCCAACTCAAGCTAGGCTGTGAGAGCTGGCAAAATTGCAGCCCTAAATGGGATGGTACAGCGATTGCATAGCCAATTGTTTGCTTTGAGCAGCCAGCGTCCCAGGTCACATTCCGATGTGAAAGCGAAATCAAATGAGATGTCTTGTGTGACTTAGGGGATATCTGCAATGCTTCTGGGAGTGGGTCTCCCGCCCAGGTATACAGAATTGCACTAGCTCTGCTTGAGCTAGCATGCTAAAAATAACCATGTGAACTTTGTGCATAAGTCGTGGCACAGGCTAACCACCTGGATAGATAGCCCTGTTGGCCCTGTGGGATAAGGGTTAAAGTTTGGTTTCAGGTGGACAACAGAAAACAAACAAAAAAGCAGTCAACACCTAGCACACAAAAAGGCTCTCTAAGGGTGCATCTACACAGCAAGGCTTAACTCAAAATAAGCTATGTCTATTGTGTAACTTATTTCAAAATAGCTTATTTTGAAATTGGGAGCATCCGCACAGCACTTATTTCAAAATAGAGCATGCTTCTTCCGACTTCCCTTACTCCTCATACAATGAGGGTTACAGAAGTTGGAGTAAAAAGTCTCTAGCTTGACAGTATTTTGACATTATTTTGAAATAACTACCTGCTGTCTAGACACGGACTAAGTTATTTCGAAATAATGTTGCTGTGTAGATGTACCCTATATGTGTAATATTTGTCTTTGCCCCGCATTTTTCATCAGAGCTACATCATATTACCTTCTTGCTTCTCTTATTGATGTCTCTGTGTTCAGTGGGCTCTGTTGCCACCATCATGTCTGAAGTATCTAAGCTCCTTTAGCGCATTAAGTGAGAATTCACTGCTAACACTGGCTAGATCATCATTCCACTGAGCAATTTTACCACTTTGAGGCACTCTGCCCACTGCAGTTTTACAGTTGAGCATTTATGTTTTTCACTCACCACTAAGCACCTTCCCACTTGCCCAACAAATTCAGCTGAAAGGGGGAAAATTCAAACTGGAGGGACGAGTGAGTGGCATGTTGTCCTGCTACCCGAGTCATTTGTCTCCTTACTGGCTCATGAAGATCTTTTGAAAATGCTGTTTCTATGGGTACATATACACTGCAGAGGAAGATTGCTGTTGATCTTCCAGGGTTCGAATTAGCAGATGAGTTAAGACAAGTAATTCGAACTGAGAGGGGCATTCCTGTAGATGCTGGTAACCCTAATTTCATGAGGAATAAGGTAAGTCATAGGAAGAGTGTTCTTCCTTCAACTCCCTGCAGTGTAGCCAGCGCCAAAAGCCGAGTTAAGCTACTTTGACTTCAGTTACACAATTAACATAGCTGTAGTTGCCTATCTTAATTTGATTTTGTCCTGAAGTGTAGACATACCCTTTGTGCCTTTGGTGTGCATCAGGTTGCATAAAAAGGCCTATTTTTTAATTAAATCCATGCAATGGCAAAGCCTGTTCCATTTTCTCTCCCCATGGACCCTCTGAAATTTGCTCTGTTCAAGGACTGGAGTGGAGATAACTCTATAAATTCTTGAGAGGCAGTAACACAAAAGGGAATGAGGAATCATTGAAGTGGGTTAAGAGGACAAAATAGGAGTGACAGAAAAGGGGAAATTAAACCGCGAGGTCAATTAGATTCAATGAAACACATGCCAAGGAAAGTCACAGAAGTGTTTTTGCCAGAGATAGCACAGTGTGAATTGGATGGGGTATCTAAGGGTGTGTCTAAATTACACCCCTCTGCTGACAGAGGGATGTAGATTAGGCACATCACTATTGCAAATGAAGTGGGGATTGAAATATCTTGCGTTTCATTTGAATAGACATGGCCGCCGCTTTTTGCTGACGTGGCACTTTACAGGCAAAAAGCAGCAGTCTAGATGGGGATCGGTTGACAAGGAACGCCTTTTCCAACCAATCCCTCATTCCTCGTGCAACCAGTAGCCTCTCTGGTACATTAGCTAAATGCATGGAGCTCATCATTTCTGCAAAACACTTGTCTTCTGCTTTTCCTGCTGATCTTAAATTGTCTTTTCCAGCTCTGTGCCATGCATACATGCATATTTCCATGCCTGTATTCTAAACTGTTACTCTCCTTGCAGGAACACCGCTTCCTGGACAGCATGGAAAGACTTAAGAGAGTCTTGGACTTTTTATATCAAGAGGTAAGATAAGCCACTTACTGTACCTAACTCAGTTGTGAGGTTACCACACATTCCTTTACAGAGCTACACGTACAGCTGCAAAGCTATGGGGTTGGATTTTCAAAAGTGCCTACATCATTAAAGAGCACAAGTCTTATTGAATTGAATGGGATTTGTGCTAGGGATGTAATAGTGCAGTCAACTAACCAATTAACTGATAAGCAAAAGCTTATAGGTTAATGCTATAGACTACATGCATTTCCCTCCCCCTCCCCCAACCAGTACATTTTTTAGCAGGCTAGCTAACAGCCCGGCTCAGTTCTGGCTCACACTGGGTGCAGGACCTACCCCCACTGTGACTTTGCATTTAAAGTGTATTAGGAGCTGAGGGGGGTAGGAAGCCCAGCTCAGTTCCAGTTTGCACCAGGTCTAGGAGCTCAGACCCCGCACTCCTGCAGATAGGGGCTGTTGCTGCCCCACACTGCTGCCTCTCTAGCAGAGGCAGCAGCACAGGGCAACAAGCCGCTGGTCTGCAAGAGGAGTAGTTTTTTAAACTGGTTTCCCTTGTGGACTAGCTCCTACCTGGCATCCCATGCTGCTGCTGGCCCCATCTCCAGGGATTATAGAATTGTTGACTAACCAATAAGAATTCATGAGGTTACTTGACTATTCAATTAATCGATATTTAACATCCCTAATTTGTGCTTCTAATTCAGTCACTTTTGCAAATCCCTCCTATTGTCAGCAAATATTTTATTTGCTATATAGATGAAAAGACATTTAAAATGTTTAAAAGTTTCAGAGAGGTAGCCATGTGTAGTCTGTAAATGAAAAAAACTTAAAAAAAATCAAATAGTCCTACAGCACCTTTTAGAGACTAACAAAAAATGTAGATGGTATCATAAGCTTTTGTGGGCACGACCCACTTCTTCAGATGACCGGAGTTAATGGGTCCAGGTGCAAAATAAATAGCTGAGAAAGAGAGAGGATGGGGAGGGAAAGAGAAGTTAAAAAAATGGGGAAAAATTGTCAATTAGAATGTCCATGCTAAATGACACTAATAGAGTGGATTCTAAGTACTCTTGATATATACCAAGTAACATCTAAATTTCTGGGTTTCCAGCTAAGGCCCTGTTTTGACATGTTAAGTGGTGCATTTACCCCTCTGCACAGGAGTAAATTTCACTCTTGTTGAGCCAGGCAATATATGAAAATTTCCCATGTTTATTCACTGCTGTATGATACAGGGTTCTTGGGGGCTAGTCGAACAATCAGACTAGCTAACACATGAGATGTTAATTGTCTAGCAATGACCTATGCAGATGAAAGTTGGGCAGCAACCATTTAAAAAAATTCTGCTGATTTTTTTCCCCTTTCCATTTTTAATCTTAAAACCTCAATACAAGTCATTCCCTGCTTGGCTGATCTATGCTCCAGGAAAACAGTTATTTCAATGGAAATATGCTGCACCCAGACCTTACTCCTTTATTAATGCAACTACCACTTGTGAGTACATATCAATGGTAAAATAGAACCCTTCTGTGTTTACTGTTAATCCTAGCTAAGATATTTGTATGGTACCCATCAAGAATTTTGGTTTTCCTCTTAAGTCTAATACATGTGCAAAAACTATTGCAGTTTGAATGCATTGGGACAAACCCTGAAGCCTTTAATAATTTTTTACTCAAATCTCACTCCAAAGCTCAGCTATTACTAGCTTCAGAGAGTTTCACCTAAGTCCCATTGGCTCATTCTTATCAGAATCTCTCTCCTTTCCTTCTTATGTTTCGATTCATGTCACTCACACACCTAGAAATGTGGCATCTTTATGCACATAAAGGTAGTAGCATCTTGATTTGGGAGAGAGGAGATATGAGAGATTAGTACTCCAATGTAATACCGAACATTACACCTCTAGGTCTTCCTTACTTTGTCATATAAATGGTAGGTCACCTGTTTAGTAGCAGGATATAAATGACAGCTAGCATAATGTCAGTGATATATGTAAAATGAGTTTGATTGGCTGCAGTTAAGGAATTCACATTGCAAAAAGTCTTCACAAACTAACATTACCCTGGCTGGCAATCACAGGAGGAGAGCAAAGGACGGAATCAGCCATGATTTGAGATCACCAATTCTTAGAGAGGTTCCTTTCTGGTCAAGGGTGACACATATTGATGACATGGTTTGGTGGAAGCTGTACAATTTCTGTGGATAAGTAGAAATCTTCACAGGCAATGAGACAGTACAGGACTATTTAAAAACTGAATACAAGCTGTAATGGCAAATACTGTGACTTTATTTTTTATCTTTGTCACTGTAGGTCCCTAAAGCCTTTGTAAACCTGGTGGATTCCACTGAGCTCAGATTCTTCTCTCTTTCAAGCAGTAATCAGAATAAAATCAGGTAAAGAGCTGTTCTTTAACTATGTAAGGACCGTGATCTCCCATTAGCGTTCCTGAATGTGTACTATATTCTTCTCCCCCATCCTCCCAGGAGACATGGCTACATGTTGACTGTATGTACTAGGGCCTTGTAAGCAGTGTGTTTTCATTTTTTCAGATGTTTTTAATTCTTAACAGAATGAAATCCAGCAAAATTTTTCATTAATGGCAAATAAATGCTAGATTCCAGAAATCATGAATCTCTACAAGAATCTAAGATGCTATTTAAAAAAAGGAGTCTTTGGATTAAGTTTTTTTATAAACAGCCATAACTACTTCTGTAGCCATCTTAATGCATATCACAAACATGCATAGGAGACATTCCACCCATCAGCGAAATGCTCCGTGCCAAAGGAGCACTGGCAGTTACATAACAGCTTAGCAATGCTACACTGAAGTTTAGGCCAAGAGCAAAGCTATTTAGGTCAAGAAGAGAAAGATCCTTTCTCTAATAAAAGTTGCAAGGGGAGACTAAGAAGGCAAAATCTAATGACCAGCATTTGAATTTGGCCAGTACGCCAGGGTCTACCCCTCTACTCTTGGCCACTCCATAGCACATGCTAACTTTTGCAGCTTGCAAGAGAGGTCAATTTTCTGATGAGACTGGAAATGGAAGTGATTGAAAGCTAATGCTAAGTTATCTGTAATTGCTAACTCAAGTATGAGAGTGATGCCCATCTGACAGACCCTGAACTAAACCAAACCTTGTGTAATTGTCAGCTGAATAGGTTCAGAGGCCAACAAACTGTCCAAAACATTGGACATGGACACCAAGACAATTCTGTGATCAAAGTGGAAGAGCAAGGCATTGTTTCTGGTCTTTGTCAACATGCAGCCTTCTGCCCTGCTGCCTACTGGTCCTTCAAACATGTTGTGACACATGACTGTCAATGGTTTATTAGAGTTCCAGCCGCCACCTAATCACCTAAGCACAAATTGTTACCTGAATGTAATCTGAAAGTACTGGGTTTTGTTTTTTCACTCTGTGATAATGTATCCAGGATGCCATGTAACTGTGCTGATGAAGATTCCAAACTTGATGATGTCATACTGAGGTGGTCCTATCAGGTATTGCTTTCTCCACAGTTCTTGTCCTTTGGGTCTAGAGTGATGAAGGTATACTCATGTGCAAGGTTAGGGAGATGAGGGGTTATCTGTCTAATACTAATTACCTCATAATCATAGCTCTGCTGACATCTATTCCAGCATCAGTAGCATTGGAGAGTAATATAATATTAGTATAATTAAGCAATCTCAGCACCTCTTATAGATGCTAATGATTTTATAGGGCATAGTCACATAGGATTTGCCATAACTAATTAGATCACTGGCCCTTCTAGTCCAGGATTTTATCTCTGAGACTGACAAACGTCAGATGATTTAGAGGAAGCTAGAAATATAATACAAGTGGCCTAATGTGCTGCTCTCCTATCCCTCTGTTTCCTTCCACAACCTGCAGGGCACCAGTTTATATCCTAAGCATGAGATCTGATTACTTTGCTTAGTTGCTACTCTTTCTGAGAAAATGTCATTAATCCAATACAATTCTCTCAGAGCTCATGGGCAGATTTCTAATTGTTGCATAAGATGCTTTAATTAAATTACTACTTTTGTCTTTGGCTATATAATTTGATTATTTTGGTATATTAGGGATGGAGAAGACCTTAAATATATTTAAGCCACTGATAAATTGTACTGTGGGTCTCTCCAGGCACATGCTAGTGCTGATCCTGTTAAATGGTTGTTATCTATCATTTAGAATGACTTGAAAAAACTGCTGAAATCTGGGCGGTATGATTGGAGAGATGACTTCACCATTGTTCTGCAGCCTTTCTTCCAAGAAATAAGTCTGCCTCATAGAACGGTGAGTGAATATCAACCATTCCCTCCTCTCTGGGTCACCTTTGGTAAGAATGGGAATATTCAACTAGACTTTTCCTAAGTCACTTGTGTAAAACGGGGGAAGTGATCACAAAATTCCCCAAGAGGCCTGATTTTCAGAAGTGATAAACCACCCTCCAAATGTCCCATAGGACACTTGCCCACCATGAGTTATTGTCTGCATTACTGCTCCACGGTCACAGAGTAGGGAGGAAACCAGGCCAAGCCAGTGCATATCTGTGGTAACTCAGTAGGAGCCAGACAGTAACTTGGTAAGCCTGATCCAAGATCTACAATCAAGTAAACAAAGAGACAGGTTCAGTGGTGGACTCTTGAATTTACTTAGTGGGTTAAACTAGTATTCCATCAATACTTTGACTTTGTATGGCAGTTTTCAGCTCTCTAGAGGGGCTGACCATCCATGTAGGGTAGTGGGCTAGCAATACTTTTTTGTCCAAGAATATGTGAGCTGCTGTAGCAAAGGGAGCTCAGGAGACCAGCCAGTTTGCAGGGGTGGGATTTCTCCCCTGGATTTGTGCAGATGTTTTGAGTTGGCACTGACATTGTTTCCTGTCTGAAAATGGGGCATCAGTAGCAAATGTAATAGGTCAGTTTAATTTGTCACAGCTCTCCTGGCACAATTAGGTCTTGTCTATACTTAGCTGCACCAATGATCTAATTCAGTCACGTAGCATATCTGAAGTCTTGCACATTGGTTGGTGGGGACTGTTCTCCCATTGACTCCAGCTACTCTTCTCATCTTGGTGGAGTTCCAGCATTGATGGGAGTACTCTCGGAGATCAGTGTATCATGTCTACAGCAGACATGATAAATCAATGACCAGTGGATTGATTTCTGCAGCATCGATTTACGGCATAATGTAGAAGAGGACTTAACAGTCATGGCATCTTGCCAAAAGTCTGGGAAAGCTAACTGTTGTTGTATGGATATTGATCTCAAAGGCTCAAAGAGTTAAAGGTGTGTTCAGCCTCTCTCACTGTCAACTTTAAGCACTGATAGGTTCCCAGTTGTTTTGAAACAGAACTTTGGTTTTACTCAGTTACTTGGCAAACACCCAAAATCATCCATTCAGGTTGAAAGTTTATTGATTAAACACAAGAAAGAATAAGAAATTAAAACTGGCATTTATACCAAGGAACTGGCATTTTCAATGGAACGGTGGTAGTGTGTTTATGCAAAGCAGCTTAGTCAGACCATCTCAAAAGCTTTCTCCTTTTTGGAGTAAAACGATCAAGAATCTCTTATGCTCAAAGCAACCTTTCTTTAACGAAAAGGAGAAAGTTAATTTTAGTTTCAGTCCTGATGCGAAAGGCATTCACTCATCTCAACAGACGGAATAGAAAAGATGGGTTACTCGTGGCTGCTGTTGGGTTTTTGGTTTTTAGAACCTTACCCACTGGCTAGTTATGAGTGAATGCTTTGGCTGGCAAGGCAACAACAATATCTTCTGCTTGTACCTTGGTTAGTTACACTTTGGTCAGGGACATCATTTGGTTGGATCCTTTCTCCTTAGACAAGGCAGGCTTAGATGGATATTATATGATTTGACTTCGGGATGCAATGAAAAGCCAAGATAATGAAGAAAGATAGAAAGAAAGAAACAATAGGGCAGAAAATAACCCACCAATGGAAGGAATGTAGTACAGGATCATACATGCCTTCAGGGTGCTGGAAATTAGGTACCCCTCCAGCTGAGATGAGGACTGGATATAATGATAATGGATGGCATTTAGCACTCACAGGTGAAAACAAAGTTTCTTAAACAAGAGGTAGCCCAGCTGGATTTCCCCTCAGGAAGAAAGTCTTTTATATGAGTCAAAATGAGTCGCAGTGTTGGCAGGTCAGAGGGGTATGCATCTACACTGCACCCGAAGGTCAAAATAAGAGATACAATTTGAGCTATGCAAATTGTATATTTTATTTCAATATAATTTTGAAATAGCTTGTTTCAAAATTTGGGGCTGTCTACACAGGGCCAAATTTCAAAATAAATCGTTATTCCGAAACATCCTTTAACCCTCGTGGAACAAGGGTTACAGGAACGTTGGAATAGTGAGCCCGTTATTTCTAAATCTATTTTGAAATAACAGGCAGGTTCAAAGGATGAGGAATAGCTATTTTGGGATACCTCTGCTGTCCCAAAATAGCTTTGCAGTCTAGATGTATCCAGGATGAGCTGGGAAGCAAGATTTGACAGGAGAGGAGACGGAGACTGAATTCCACTGATACTGTTTCTTTCAAAGACTCTTTTAAGAAACACAAAAAAGGGAAACGTAGGTGGCATAGTTCATCCTCTCATTATTATTTTGTCCACTAATTAGGCCTAAAATCTGTTGCATCAATTTTGATTTATTAAATTCTGATTCCACAGCATCATTTTTTACCAAGCATGATTTCAGAAGTCCTGGGATTATATCAATGTGGGCTTTTGGGTTTAGACTAATCCAGCTTCTCTGACTGGTTCTCTTGCTCTTGTTAACAACATTTAGTGTCGTAAACAGCTTGACCTATTTTTCACAGCTGTTGTAACTTCTGATGAACTTCCAAATACTTTTTACATTTGAGTTCACAATGCATGTTTGCTTTGCAACCCCAATATTCACAACAGTGTACTAACACATACAGACTGAGGGCTGGTGTACAGTTCAAGCAGCCACTAATAATATAACCAAACTGCTGCACCCCCAGGCCAGAGAGCAGTATTCAGCTGGAATAAACAGCAGGGCTAATACAGATGTACAAAGGACTGAAGGATCTGCTCTCCAAGATGTTCCTCAATAGTTTCTGTATGAAGATGGTATAGGAAGAGATTTTCATATTCTGGCATTCCAGGTGAGGTGTGTCTATCAGGCCACCAGTGAGTTTTACTCCCAAGTATGTGACCACTGATTGAAATGGCTGCGGTTGTCCTTAGACACTGAAGGAGATGAGTTGATTGGCAAGACAATTGTTGAGATGGAAAGTAATTGCCACAGTCTCGGTTTCACTGAGATTTTTGGAAGAAAATGGATGAAGTATCTGTATCTTGGTGCAGATTCCCCGCAGTTCTGTGCAAATTGTATCCAATGTTGGCAATACAGCTATCACCAGCATACATGCTCTTCTCTACTTGTGTATCAGGAGGTCTGTATATTGAACAAAAGGGGAGCCAAAACTGATACCCATGGAAGATCATTGTAAGATGCTTGGGGAGACTATTTTTTCCACCTGAGTTGCAGGTTGAATCTTTAGTTGCTACTGATTTTTTGGATGAACCAGAGCAGAGACCTTCAAGGAATTGTGTTGACCAGCTTGGCAAGCGGGTGGATTTGCCACAGAGTGTCCTAGCTGCTTTCAGATCAATATGGCCTCCGCCAATGTCCTTTCCTGACTCAAATGCGCATTTCATGTCTTGAAGCAAAGAACCTGAAACTGAGTGCATCCTCCCTTCCAGATCCCAGCCTGAATGCAAGGCAGCTAGGGATAGATGACCTTTCATTAATCTACATCAGAATTAGTCTCTCCATCACTTTGTAGGTATCACTCAGCAGAAACACTGAGCAGTAGCTCTTTGGGCCTAGCTTGGGAACAGCTATGAGCTTTGTTCTGCACCAAACTTTTGGGAGGCTGCAGTCCAGGGTCCAGTGATCAGAAACTGAAGCAGCTTCACCTTCCAGTCTCATCATCCCCAATCCCCCAGCCTCCCTGCTCCTCCTCCCAGCCCTGTCAGCTCCAATCCTCCAGCTCCAAGCCCTGTGAACTGCCTCCTAGCCCCATTGGCTCTAATCCCCCATTCTCCCCTGCTCTGCCTCCCAGACCTATTGGACCCAATCCCCCAACTCCCACCCCTTTCTCTGCCTCCCAGTCCTGTCACACCCAACTCCCTGGCCGCCTGCCCCCTGCTCTTTTGCCCAGACTTGAATCTCCATTCAATCTCTTAATAATTTGCCAGGCTTTTGACCACACAATGCATGAAATTCAGTCTAGAAATTTTCTCAGTTGCTATTGCCTGGTTTCATCTAGAAGGTGGAAAAGGTCTCTACTTTTACAACCTTGTGTTCACTCTTGGGGGGATTTAAATCCCTGATATCATCTGACTGCATCAGATGACCATCTAGTGATCACTTGTTGATAGAATCCCTGAAGGTTCACTGAAGATGGATTCCGTTGCAGCAGCTAGAACAGTATCACAGAAAGGTTGGCAACAGGGAGACTGAATCCCCGTCATTGTAGGTTTTTGCAGTCTAGTTTTTAAATCTTTAGCCATTTTCAGCATTTTGACACACATGATTTTAAACATTTTCAGCTATCATCTGTTTTTAAATGTAAGATTCTATTGCACTTGGTTTCTTCATTTGCTTTGCTATACAGCAGCACTGCTTAGACCTTTACAGGGTGGTGATGCACAGGATGTTATGCATGAGCTATTACAATCTTCCCAATGCTGTGGCTTTTACTTGAAAAAAATGTGTGTGTCAAAGGGTCATGATCAAGTTCTTTAGTCCAGTGCTTTAAAATACCCTTAAACATCAGCTTGAGAACTAGCTCTTTATTCCTAACCAGGCTCTGTTAATCCTTTTGTCGTATTCTTCCTCAGCCCACACAGGTGACTCACACTACCACTACTGTTTTGCTGTTACTCTGGTCTTCCTGCTCCCTCATAGAGTGTATTGACCTTTCAGAGCCCTCTTTCAGTACCAAGTAAACTAGTCACTTCTCAAAGCAGTGTCCTCTTTGGTCTGTGCTCAGAGGCTGCAGTGGAAGTCAGTTTCTTAAGCCTGTTTACTTAGATTGTTTTATAAATGGGTCTTTCCCGTGATGAATGTCATGTTTTCCTTCAAGCATTTGTTGTCACCTTATGCATAAATGAGATAGCACTGTACCACCATCTCACATTCTCAAATATTTTATCTTCCAGGGCAGGCAGGTGGATGGCAATTCCATACCAAATACACCAGAGGAAATCATGGAAGAAGAGAACTCTGCCTTGGGCGTGGGTCTCTGGAACAACATGGTAAGAGGACCTGAAGATGTTAGTGCTGAATAAGCTTCACATAAGTGCCTTGAGTAGGGAGTGTACTGCAAGGAATGAGGGAAGCTGATGAAAGCTCCCTCATAACTGTGGCCTTCAGGAAGCTAAGTAGTCTGCCAAAGTTCCCTTTAATCTTTTCCATCCATGTGCAGATTTTTCTCCATCCATGTGTGGAATTAATTTTTATGAGGCAAAAATCTAGCTGTGGGTGCTCTGCTAATCATTTGGGTGGCATTTGGATGTCTCCTGAGTGGTCACCCAAGCACACAGCTTACAGGGAACATTGGCGTCTACTCTATATGTAAAGGTGTAGTACACAGTCCAGAATGACATCTCCTTCCAGTTAGAAAGCTATGTACACTTCAGGAAGCATTTTAAAAAGTCCCTAAGATGCCCTCCTTTCAACAACAGTCTCCTACATATGGGGCAGGCACAAAGACACATAAGAGAAAAGAAAATTAAAGAAAAATCCCTTCTGTTTGTGAACCTGGCTTCTCTCACTAGGTCACAGCTCAGCTACACAGAACCAGATTTGGGCGACCGCATCAGGTTTTGACCTGGTCCTGAACTGAGGTTAGAACAATTATAGCACTACAGTGCTGAGAATAACGGGGTCCTAATCTATGACTGAGGCTTCTAGCTACTATAGAAATATGAATAATAATATACCCTTTTATAAAGCATTGCCAAAATGTTCCTATTTTGAGGAGGGATGGGTGGTCTAGAGCAGGGGTTTTCAAACGATGGTCACAGTGTGTTAAGGGCAAGCTGTTAGCTGGCTGTGAAACACTTAGTTTACCTGTACCTCCACAGACCTCCATGATTGCAGCTCTCATTGGCTGCAGATTACTGTTCCCAGCCAATGGGAGTGGTGGGAAGCGGTGTCCTGGTCCACACTCCGTCTTGCCGTGCCCAGGGTGGCCCTACCATGAGGCGAACTGAGGCAGCCGCCTCAGGTGCCAGAATGTGGGGGGACGCCACTAGGACCCAGAGTGTAGAAAATTGTGTCTGCTGCTGGTGCATATGTAGGTAGCAGAGCAGTACCATGAGAGGAGTAGAACAGGAAGAAAGCAGAATTGAGACCTTTCAAAGTTTTGGCCCAAGCGAGGGGGCATTGGGATGTCATTTGAGCTCCCTGCCTCAGGTGTTAAAATGTTGTGGGCCGGCCCTGGCCGTGCCCATTGGCCGGGAATAGAGATCTGCAGCCAATGAGACTTGTGATCGACTTCCCTTAGTCCTCATTATGTGAAGTACAAGGGTTGATGGAGGCACCATCAGCATTCGATTTAGTGGGTTCTTACATGACTTACTAAATCAAACCCTTGAAGTCACTGAAGCACTGATCTCCATGTAAGTATAAACAAGGCCTAAGAGTCCCATTTAAATATTATAGATGAAGGCAAGCAACTGAACATAGACAAAATGTCCAAGTGCTTATATACAAATGCTAGAAACTTGGCGGAATGAGGATCATCAATGGGACATGGCACTACCAGGGTGCAATATAGATAGGAATGACAGAGTAGGTCATGCTGGTAGGGAGTGGCACTATATGTTTAGGAAAGTATAAGTAAAAATTTAAATAAATCATACTATACCACTGAATCTCTATGGATAGAAATTTCAGTATGGGAACAGTAAATATAGAAGTAGGAATATATGCAGACCACCTGCCTAGCATGGTGATTGTAAAGTGCTCAGGAAAATTAGGAAGGGAACAAAGACAGAAAATGCAATAATAAAGGCAAATTTCAATTATTCTCTTATTGAAGGGGTATATATGACCTAAGGAAGGGAAGCAGAGAGAACATTTCTAAACACCATAAACAAATACTTCTTGAGCATCATTGTCCCCAACAAAGGGAAAGACAATACCTTAAAAGAGGCTCAAACTAAATATATACTGCAAATAAAAAAGAATTAAATAAAACTATGGCTACTTCAAGACTACATCCCGTTTTTGGTAAAGGGATATAAATTAGGCATGTCGATATTGCAAATGAAGCCAGGATTTGAATTTCCCGTGCTTTATTTGCATAATAGCGGCCGCCGCTTTTTTTTCAAAACGGGGCTTTTTAGGAAAAAACCCGGCAGTTTAGATGGGGCATTTTTGACAGAAATGCCCCATTTCAAAAGATCCTGTACTCCTGAGATCTCCTGAGATATTGGTTGAACTATTATAAAGAACAGAATGATCAGATACATAGATGAACATGATATGTTGGGGAACAGTCAGAAAGGCATTTGTAATAGGAAATTATTCCTAATCTGTCTATTAGAATTATTTGAGGGAATCATCAAGCATATAGACAAGGGTGGTTCAGTATATACAGTGTACTTGGACTTTCAGAAATAAGAAAGCAAAATAAGAAGTCATGGAATAAGATGGAAGGTCCTCTCGTGGATTAGCAACTATTTTAAAAAATGAAACAAAGGGTAGGAATATATAGTCAGTTTTCACAATGGAAAGAGGTAATAACAGGGTCCCCTGAAGTTCTTTACTGAGAACTTGTGCCATTCAAAATACTCATAAAATGATCTGAAAAAGGGGATGAATAGTGATGTGGCAAAATTTACAGATAGTTAAATCCAAAAACCGATTGCAAAGAATTACAAAGGCATCTCACTAAATTGGATGACCAAGCAACAAAAGACAGAATTTAATGTTGATAGATGTGAAGTAATGCATTTTCAAAAAATAATCCCAACTATTCACACAAAATGATGGGGTCTAAATGAGCTGTTCCCATTGAACGAAAACGTCATAAGGGATAGTTTTCTGAAAACACTTGGTTACAGTGCAGCAGCTGTCATCAAAGCTAACAGAAATTTAGGAACCATTAAGGGATAGATTATAAATAAAAAAAATAATAATGTCATAATATTATGACTGGTACATCCACACCTTGAATACTGTGTACAGTTCCGGTCATCTCATCTCAAAACCAATACATTAGAGTTGGCAGAGGTGCACAGAACGACAACAAAAATGATTAGAAGTAAGGATCAACTTCCATATGAGGAGAGATTAAAAAGACTGGGACTGTTCTGCTTAGACACAAGACATTTAAGGGATGATATGAGAGAGGTCTAAAGAATCATGAATGGTGTTGAAAAAGTGACTTGGGCAGTGCTATTTACTTTTTCACATAACAAAAAGCAAGGGGTCCATGGAGGATAGGTCCACCAGGAGCTTAGACAAGAGGGTCAGGGACACGACCTCATGCTTTGGGATTCTCTAAACCAGAAGCTGGGAGTGAACAACCCATCAGTGGAAATTGCTCTGGTCTGTTCATTCTCTCTAAAGCATCTGGCATTAGCCATTATGACAGAAAGGTTATAGGGCTAGATGGACCATTGGTCTGACCCACTATGGCTCATTTTAAGCAGTTCCCACTTTAGGGTAGGTGATGCTATTAGAAAAATAAACCAAAATCTGGTGAGCAGTTCATTACACTCAATTTAAGAATAAATCCAGGCAGATCTAGCTTTAATTTCTGTCACTTAGTGGCAGCCAGAGGGTTAAAAAGTAATCTTAATCAAGATTGTAACTTTGGAACAAAAGTTACCCATGAACTCTCATAACATCAAAGTTCATATTTCAATATCTTTTATGGTCAGGCAGATGCTATGATAAGATATATGTCGTGCTCCTGTGTCATGGTGTCTGGCTCAGTTCCACTTGCCAGACTAATATGAAGAGGAATAGAAGCCAGGGACTCTGGAAGACCAAATTAAGCGCTGTCACAAGGTATTCCTGTGAGATCAGGCAAGTTACTTAACTTACCTGTGCTTCAGGTTCTCCACCTATAATCTGGGGCAGGTGGCATTTGCCTATCTTGCACAGATTAAATAATATGCAAGATGTTTCAGAGACTGAATACTCTTCAAAAACCAAAACCATTTTTGACCGAGTGTAAGTGCAAAACTATCAATAGTTCATGCAAATATGAAAGAGTTACTTCTAGGGCAAAAATCTGCCTTTCCATGTGCTAAGCACAATTTTTTTCCAGTGAAATTTCTATGAAAGTGATTTTACGCCCCCCATGCCGGGTGCAAATAATGAGTTTATTTGAGGGTTAATTTTGCCACCAAAACTTGCACTTTGCAAACAGAAGATGGAAACGTTGCATCTGGGGTCAGCTTGGCCAATGTTTTAAGAATCCTGGGTTTCATCTGCAAATGGCATCAGGTAGGGAAGCCGTAGGAAAATGTTTTAAGCTATTTGAACATTTTGTCAACTAGAACCCATGTTTGTGCTCCTTATCCCCATCCCACATCTTCACTGAACTATGCAGCTAGCATTCCAGCTGCTAAACTTGGAGAGTGGATCAGAACTTGGTCATTCCTGGGTTCACATGCTCATTTCCTCTAACCTATTAACCCTCCCTTCACTCCAGACTTTCCAAATCCTAGCTCTTCAGATTCTGTACATGCTGTCTTCCTTCTCACATGTACTGTACAAAGAAATGTGACATAGAATCATAGAGTCATAGAGCTGGAAGAGACCTCACAAGGTCATCAAGTCCAGCTCCCTGCCCAAATCAGGACCATCCCAACTAAATCATCCCAGCCAGGGCTTTGTCAAGCCGAGACTTAAAAACCTCTAGGGATGGAGATTCCACCACCTCCCTAGGCAACCCATTCCAGTGCTTCACCACCCTCCTAGTGAAATAGTTTTTCCTAATATCCAACCTAGACCTCTCCCACTGTAACTTGAGACCATTGCTCCTTGTTCTGCCATCTGTCACCACTGTGAACAGTCTTTCTCCATCCTCTTTGGAACCTCAGGAAGTTGAAGGCTGCTCTCAAATCCCCCCTAACTCTTCTCTTCTGCAGACTAAACAAACCCAAATCCCCCAGGGTATGTCTACACTACAAAGTTAGTTCGAACTAACGGACGTTAGTTCGAACTAACTTTAATAGGTGCTACACTAGCGCTCCGCTAGTTCGAATTTGAATCGAACTAGCGGAGCGCTTAGTTCGAACTAGGTAAACCTCATTTTACGAGGACTAACGCCTAGTTCGAACTAGCTAGTTCGAACTAAGGGCTGTGTAGCCCTTTAGTTCGAACTAGTGGGAGGCTAGCCCTCCCCAGGTTTCCCTGGTGGCCACTCTGGCCAACACCAGGGAAACTCTATGCCCCCCTCCCGGCCCCGGACCCCTTAAAGGGGCACGGGCTGGCTACGGTGCCCGTGCCAGGTACAAGCCTGCCAGCACCCAGCTAGCAGACCCTGCACCTGGCACGGCACAGAGCCACCCACCCGATGCCCCCCAGCCCTCCCCCTCTTGCCGGGACCAGGCTGGCGGCTCCCGGGAGTTTGCCCTGGACCGCAAGAGGCGGGCACCTTCCTGGGCTAGTGCGGACATCGTGGACCTCGTCCACGATATCCGCACTAGGCACAGGAAAGTGGCCATCTAGGGCAGGAGAGCTGCCAGCCTGGCCACCCAGGAGCAGGTGTGCATGAAAATCAAGGGGGTCCACTGAGACCCCCGACACTGAGCCCTGAGCTTACAATGGCCGTACTGGGTCAGACCAAAGGTCCATCTAGCCCAGTAGCCTGTCTGCCGACAGCGGCCAACCCTAGGGACCTTGGAGGGGATGGACCGAAGACAATGACCAAGCCATTTGTCTCGTGCCATCCCTCTCCAGCCTTCCACAAACTTTGGGCAGGGACACCACTCCTACCCTCTGGCTAATAGGACTCCATGGACCCAACCTCCATGACTTGATCTCACTTCCCTTTAAACTCTGTTCTAGTTGTAGCCTTCACAGCCTCCTGCAGCAAGGAGTTCCACAGGTTAACTATTTGCTTTGTGAAGAAGAACAACTTTCTCTTACTAGTTTGTAGCCTGCTACCCATTCCTTTCCTTTGGTGTCCTCTAGTCCTTCTTTATGGGAACTCAGGAAGAACTTTTCTGAATGCACCCTCTCCACCCAACCCCTTCTTTTAGAGACCTCTATCCTGTCCCCCTCCGTCTCCTCTTTTCTAAGTTGAACAGTCCCAGTCTCTGTAGCCTCTCTTCATCTGGGACCTGTTCCCAACCCCTGATCATGTTAGTTGCCCTCCCCTCTCCCAGCCTTTCTCTTCCCCTCTCCCACCTCCTTTTCCCAGTCTCCCCCAGTTTTTTTTCAATAAAGACAGAGTCAATGTTGGAAGAAACGTTATCTTTATTTTGTACATCAATAAGAAGGGGGGCTAAGGAAGGGTAAGTGGAAGGAGGTGAGGGAGGAATGGGGTACGAGCCCCCGATGGGGAGGACTGGGCTGGCTCTGCGGGCTTCTGGGGGTGGAAGCTCTCCTGCAGCCCCCCAATTACTCCCTCTCCCCAGATGGCAGCCTGCGGCAAGTGCAGCCGGGCTGATGGCCGAGTGGTGTGATGTGCCCAGTGTGGGCACTCAGGGCACTCCAAGCCAGAACTTCTTTGCAAGCGGGGCACCCCTTAGAACTGTGTGTCCGGGGTGGGGGTCGGGACCCTTTAAGCGCAGCCCTCGGCTAGCCTGAGACAGCATCTCCATGCTCTAAGTCCTCCTTTTATGCCCTGCCGGCACTGCTTCCGGCCATCCTTAAGCCCTGTTCAGAGTCCACTCAATGTGGACTTGCTAGTTCGAACTAGCAAAACGCTAGTTCGAACTAGTTTTTAGTTCTAGATGCGTTAGTTCGAACTAGCTTAGTTCGAATTAACTAATTCGAACTAAGTTAGTTCGAACTAGCGCTGTAGTGTAGACGTACCCTCAGTCTCTCCTCCTAGATCATGCGCTTCAGCCCCCTAATCATTTTGGTCACCCTCCACTGGACCCTCTCCAATGCATCCACATCCTTTCTATAGTAGGGAAGGGGGGGAGGGCAGAACTGGACACAGTACTCCAGATGTGGCCTCACCAGAGCCGAATAAAGGGGAATAATCACTTCTCTGGATCTGCTGGCAGTGCTCCTTCTAATGTACCCTAATATGCCATTCACCTTCTTGGCTACAAGGACATACTGTTGACTCATATCCAGGTTCTCATCCACTGTCATCCCTAGGTCCTTTTCTGCAGAACTGCTACTTAGCCAGTCAGTCCCCAGCCTGTAACAATGCTTGGGATTCTTCCGTCCCAAGTGCAGGACTCTACACTTGTCCTTGTTGAACCTCATCAGATTTCTTTTGGCCCAATCCTCTAATCTGTCCAGATCACTCTGGACCCTATCCCTGCCCTCCAGCGTATCTACCTCTCCCCCTAGCTTAGTGTTATCTGTGAACTTGCTGAAGGTGCAATCCATCCCCTCATCCAGGTCATTAATAAAGATGTTGAACAAAACCAGTCCAAGAACAGATCATTGGGGCGCTCCACTAGAAACCGACCGCCAACCTGACATCGAGCTGTTGATCACTACCCATTGGGCCCGACAGTTTAGCCAGCTTTCTATCCATCTAACAGTCCATGTATCCAATCCATATTCCCTTAACTTGCTGGCAAGAATATTGTGGGAGACCGTATCAAAAGCTTTGCTAAAGTCAAGGTATATCATATCCACCGACTTTCCCATATCCACAGAGCCAGTTACCTCACCATAGAAGCTAATCAGATTGGTCAGGCATGACTTGCCCTTTGTGAATCCATGTTGACTATTCCTGATCACTTTCCCCTCGTCCAAGTGCTTCAAAATGGATTCCTTGAGGATCCCCTCCATGATTTTTCCGGGAACTGAGGTAAGGCTGACTGGTCTGTAGTTCCCTGGATTGTCCTTCTTCCCTTTCTTAAAGATGGGCACTACATTTGCCTTTCTCCAATCATCCGGGATCTCTCCCGATCTTCACTAATTTTCAAAGATAATGGCCAAAGGCTCCGCAATGACATTTGCCAACTCCCTCAGATGCATTAAATCCGGGCCCATGCATTTGTGTATGTTTAGCTTTTCTAAATAGTTCCTAACTTGTTCTTTCCCCACCAAGGGCTATCCACCTCCATCCCATACTGCATTGCCTAGTGCATTTGTCTGGGAGCTGACCTTGTCCGTAAAGACAGAGGCAAAGAAAGCTTTGAGTACTTCAGCTTTTCCCACATCTGTAACTAAGTTACCGCCCTCATCCAGTAAGGGCCCCACACCCTCTCTGATCACCCTCTTATTGCTAACATGCTTGTAGAAACCTTTCTTGTTATCCTTCACATCCCTTGCTAGCTGCAATTCCAGTTGCGCTTTCGCCTTCCTGATAACTCCCCCACATTCTTGAGCAATATATTTATACTCCTCCCTAGTCATCTGTCCAAGTTTCCACGTCTTGTAAGCTTCCTTTTTGTGTTTAAGATCACCAAGGATGTCCCCGGTAAGCCAATCTGGTCACCTACCATATTTGATTTTCTTGTTGTGCATAGGGATGGTTTCTTCCTGTGTCTTTAATAAGGCTTCTTTAAAATACTACCAGGTCTGCTGGACTCCTTTCCCCTTCATGTTAGCATCCCGGGGAATCCTGCCCATCAGTTCTCTGAGGGAGTAAAAATCTGCTTTTCTGAAGTCCAAGGTGTGCATTTTGCTACTCTCCTTTCTTCCTTTGGTCAGGATCCTGAAATCTACCATCTCATGATCACTGCTTCCCATGTTATCACCCACCTCTACTTCCCCTACTAGTTCCTCCCTGTTTGTGAGCAGCAGGTCAAGCTGCACGTAGCCTCTGGTCGGTTCCTTCAGCATTTGTACCAAGAGGTTATCCCCAACATTCTCCAAAAACTTCCTGGATTGTCTGTGTACTGCTGTATTGGCTTCCCAACAGATATCAGGTTGATTACAGTCCCCCATGAGAAGCAGGGCCTGTGATCTGGAAGCATCACCCACAACATTATCATCCCCATCTTGAAACAGCTCTACTGCCACTGTGTTCATTGCAGGGTCCAGTACAAAATTGCACTCCAGAGGTGAAATCCTGGCTCCATATGTTTAAAGCCCTCCAGGGGTTTGTACAACATTCTATCTTGTGCATGACTCTCTCAAGCTCACTCTAAAATCCCTGCTCTCACCTAGCTCCAAACTATCTTGCCTCCCTTTGCACAATAGTCTGGTACCTGCTGGTAGAAGAGCCTTCTCCTCTACAAATCTTGCCATTGGAAGAGCTTCTCTGTATCACTAGTCTTCTCTGATTCTCCATATAAAGTCACATGTCTTCTGAATATATATCCTCTTACCATTCCCCTCTTCTATACTTCACTGTTGTCCCTTTAATTCTGGAAACATTTTGTGGAATTCGTGCATGGAATATGTTAAGCAAAGTGAAGGTGTACTGTCAAAGATGGGCTTTTTCAAGATTTACTCTGGGTGCCTGATGTGTTTGGAGATGCTGTTTGAGTCAAGACATGCTATTTCACTTAAGACATGAAAATACTTAATTAAGTTTTGCTTTTGTTTGGATGCTTCCCTATCTGTACATCTCTATGCTTCTCTTCTTTGACCCTGACATCTCTTAGGAAAGCTGGACGTTCTCAGAAAGGCATCTCTCTGGGTACACTTCCTTATTTGAAATCCCTTTGATGGTTGCCTACAATTGCATAAGACAAGATGATGTGATTTAATCTTTGGAGTTTAAAATGCATGGGAGATTTCTTTATGTGATGGGCACCTCTGATAAAGGAAAGCTCTTACTCTCATCAGAACAGCATCAGGTGCTAGCTGCTCATTGTAAAAACACAAACACTCTGAAGTGAGAGCTGATACAAGACATAAATCATAACCAGTGTGGCAATAAATACTCAGACGAGCAGAAAGGAGCCCGTTTTGTGTCCAAAATGCTCTACTCCTTCCACTTGGTATGTGAATTGTACGTGCTCAGTTGTGGGTTGTCCGTTTGCTTTTATAGCTTGCAACTTTTTTCTGTCTGAATGACAACCTACCCAATGACCAGCAGAAATCCTTAAAGACTCCAGTAGAGGTTGAACCTCTCTAGTCCGGCACCCTCAGGACCTGACCGATGCCAAACCAGAGAATTTACCAAACCACGGGAGGCCAATATTGTCTTAGCAGCATTACTGATACTTACACTGCTTACTTGGCTCTTAGAAGACATTTAGGGGTAAATTAGAGCTAAATAATAGCAGAGAACACTGAAAGCCAAGGCTGGTAGCTGTAAACAAACTTTATGGGACTGTAGGAAACTTGACCATACCCATGATAAGTGGACATCTGGCTAACTAAAATCATCTATCCATTTGAACGGAGATGAGCAGGCAGGCACTGACAGCTAGATTTAGAGCTAGCTGGAAACTTTACCAAATGTTTAATTACTACTTAGGAGCAAAGTTGCCACAAACTATGTAGTTAAGAAAGTGGTTTGTTAAAATTCAGCAAGCATTTGGGAAAGGCAGTGAGTATGTTGTTCATATATTTAGTCCACCATCACATCATCATGCTGATATTTACAATGGGCAGTTTTGATTAATTTGGGTAAATGCTTTGCAGCATTTCTCTGGAAATAGATCTAGGTGCTGAGTGCCTTTCATTTGTATTAAAGAATTTAGACAAAACATTTTTGCTTTTTTATTCAGATATCATTCACATCACAAAATAGACCATAAAAAGTCCAGCCCTACAAGACAGGGAGAAACAAAAATCCTGTAAGACAAAAACCTTAACAAGGTAGCAACCACAGGGGGAATCGATTTGTACTATGCATCATTCTCTATCTACTCATTAAACATTTTATATTAGTTCTGAAAACATTGGAATTTTGAAACTGCATCAGACCAGTGATCCATTTAATCAAAAAAAGTGGCGAGGAGTCCTGTGGCACCTTATAGACTAACCGGAGTGTTGGAGCATAAGCTTTTGTGGGCAACGACCCACTTTGTCAGATGCATGTAGTGGAAATTTCCAGAGGCAGGTATAAATATGCAGGCCAGAATCAGGCTAGAGACGACAGGTGGATCCAATCAGGGCAGATGAAGCCCACTTCTAGTAGCTGATCTGGAGGTGTAGTTAACTAGCCATTCACAGTCTTTGTTTAATCCTGAGCTGATTGAAGATGAACTGTAACTCAGTAGTTTCTCTTTGAAGTCTGGTTCTGAAGTTTTTTTGCTGCAAGATGGCTACCTTTAGATCTGCAATTGTGTGTCCAGGAAGATTGAAGTGTTCCCCTACAGGTTTTTGTATGTTGCCATTCCTAATATCTGATTAGTGTCCATTTATTCTTTTACGTAGGGACTGTCCAGTTTGGCCGATGTATATAGCAGAGGGGCATTGCTGGCACATGATGGTGTATATTATATTGGTAGATGTGCAGGAGAATGAACCAGTGACGGTATGGCTGATCTGGTTAGGTCCTGTGATCACATATTGCTGGTGTAGATATGTGGGCAGAGTTGGCACCGAGGTTTGTTGCATGGATTGGTTCCTGAGTTAGAGTTATTATGGTGCAGTGTATAGTTGCTGGTGAGAATATGCTTCAGGTTGGTGGGTTGTCTGTGGGTGAGGACTGGCCTGCCTCCCAAGGCCTGTGAAAGTGAGGGATCATTGTCCAAGATGGGTTTTGCATCACTAAAGATGAATTGGAGAGGTTTTAGCTGGGGACTGTAGGTGATGGCCAATGGTGTTCTGCTGGTTTCTTTCCTGGGCTTGTCCCGTAGCAGGAGGCTTCTGGGTACATGTCTGGCTCTGTCAGTCTGTCTCCTCACTTTCTCGTGAGGGTATCATAGTTTCAAGAATGGTTGGTGAAGATCTTGTAGGTGTTGGTCTCTGTCTGAGGGGTTGGAGCACTAAGAAACTGCACCATCTGCTCAGGACACTCCTCACACAAGCACAGGAACAAATCAACACACCCTTAGAGCCCCGATCAGTGTTATTCTATCTATTACCCAAGATCCACAAACCTGGAAATCCCGGACGCCCCATCATCTCGGGCATTGGCACTCTCAGTGAAAGACTGTCTGGACAAGAAGCAATGGGCTTAAACTGCAGCAAGGGAGGTTTAGGTTGGAATGACTAAAACTACACACCCTATGCAAGTTTTTAACAATGACGTTATCTCTAGCCTGATTCTGGCCTGCATATTTACACCTGCCTCTGGAAATTTCTGCTACATGCATCTGACGAAGTGGGTCTTTGCCCATGAAAGCTTATGCTCCAACACTTCGGTTAGTCTATAAGGTGCCACAGGACTCCTCGCCACTTTTGCAGATTCAGACTAACACTGCTACCCCTCTGATACTTGACACCATATAATCCAGTAATCTGTATTTGACAGTGGCCAACAGAAAATTCAGAGGAAAGTGAAAAATTTTCCAGTAGACCAAAAAGATTGCCCATGGCATAAATATCTTCCTATCATTTATCAGTCAGCAATTAGCTTGTGTCCTAAAGTGTGATGGTTTTATTTTTTCTAATATTTTAAAAATCTTGTTTAATGTAAATGTGGTTCTTCTCATTATCCATACAAATGTCTAAATCTACTAACCTCTTGGCCACAGGACTCTGGCCAGGTTGTATTTTTCTTTTTATCAGTTGAATTAAACTGCCAGTCATTCTTGCTTATGAGAGTTCAAGGTGGGAGCACCCAAGTTACTTTCTGTCCACCATCCTTTATTTTGTATATTTCAGTCATGTTCCTTCTTATTTCTCTCCTCTTTAAACTACACAGTGCTAACCTTACCAAATGCTTCTCCAACAGACGTTTCTATGCATTTGTACTGCCTGTCTCTGAACCCTTTGTTTCCTTTTAGATGGAATGACTAAAACTACACCCTCTATGCAAGAATTTAACAATGACATTTTATATAATAGCATTGTAATATTTTCAATGATTTCTATCCCTCAGAGAAGACAGAGAAGGGACACAATAATCGTTTTCAAATACAGAAAAGATTGTTACATGAATGAGGGAGGCAAATTGTTCCTCTTAATCTCAGAGGATAGATTAAAAAACCCCATCAGAATGTAATTGCAACAAGGGAGATTTAGGTTGGACATTAGAAAAAAATTCCTGTCAGGGTGGAATAAATTGCCTAGGGAGATAGTAGAATCTCCATCATTGGAGACTTTTAAGAATAGGTTAGACCCAGGGGTGGCCTGTGGCTATAGGCGGACTCGGCCGCCGCCTAGGGTGCCACCGCCCGGGATGCCCGATGATGACATCATGGGAGCACCCAGGGCGTCCGCCAATGATGTCAGTCCATTGACGGCCCTGCAGGCGGGGACACCGATCGCGCGCTCCTCCTGGGGCACCAGCTCCCACAGCCAGCCTCAGGCAGCTCCCGGTTAGACCAACATCTGTCAGGAATGGACTAGATGCCAGATAATACTTATTCCTGCCATGAATACAGAGAACTGGACTAGATGATCTCTCAAGGTCCCTTCCAGTCCTATAATTCTATCCCATTCCTTATGCACCCTTGCTTTTCTGACTATTGTTGCACATTGAACAAAGACATAGGTGCCCAAGTTTCTTTAGTAAGTGTTTACAGTTTATTTAGAACCCAGCAAGGAGTAAGAGAAGCCTAATTAGTCTTTCCAATATTCATCTTGCATTTATCAATATTCTGTTTCCTCAGCTGCCACAATGATGCATTAATCGTTGTTCCATCTTGTGGGAGAAGCAGCCAGGGGTGATGATAAACAGTCTGTATTCAGACTGTAGTTACATATACTGTGTTTATAACAAGCTGTGACTGCATATATAAAAAATGGGAGTAAAAATCAGAGCCAACAAAAACACAAGCCTCGCTCACTTGAGATAGAAGAATATATCCATTAGCTATGATAAAAGCCAGCTTGTAATTCTGTGAGCTCTGTTCTCCAGAAGGAAGGTGCACGTGTGTTAAAGTATTGTATTACACTTCTATGACTCTATCACAAAAGAGGATCAAAGCATGAGAGAGATTAAAATAACACACATGCCACAGTGAAAGAATCGGGGTGGTGCCATTGCTCCATCTGAGTTAAGATAATATTTGGTTTTGTGCATAAAGTACAGAGAGTAAAGAGAGAGTTTTTTACATGAAAAACATAGTTATTTGCCCATTTTTAGCACATAATCTCCCAACATAGCTTGAATTTTTTGAAGTATTTAAAAAAAATCAGTAAAGTGATCTGAGTTCTAATCAATTAAAAATTGGCGCTCTTAAAAGGTTCACATTTTGAGTCTTGTGATTTTCTGGATTTACAAAGGGGGTGCCAGCCCTTCTCTGCCCCCTGCTATATCACTACCCTGACACAGTCTCCCAAAAGAAAACTGTCATGGGGGAAAAGGGATAGTGAACTTATACCCCCAAGCACAGTTTACAGAAGCTATTCAGGCTCTGGTGCTGGTGGAATCAATAAACTTGGCTCTCCAGGGATGAAAAGGGAATAGAAAAGGCAGTAGCCAATCGGGGTGTACTAGATGAGATTAAAAAGGCCTGCCTGTGTCTTCTGAGGTTGACATTTAATTGGAGCTGAGACAAGAGAAGAGCTCCTGGGTTCCAATCCAAACCCCCCCTGACTCAGGCCTGCATCAAGGCCGAACAATAGAACTTGAGCTGCAGTTAAAACAGGCAATAAATAGGTGGTGGAGGTTGGCGTTTGAAAAGTCTAGGGCCCTTTTGAGTTTAATTTCAATTAACTGATCTATGACCAGGAAAAGGTGCATGGCATAAGAGGCCTTGTTCCTGGAGAACTTTGACAGGCCCTTAGAAAATTATTCACTGTAAAAAGCCCCCTTCCTAAATAGGAGTGAATGTGATTTTTCTAGAATTGTGCACGATAGACAGGGGAGGGGAGGGGAGGGAATGCTGGGGGAGGTGTGTCTGTTAATGGTAGTGGGGAGTTCATGGAAGTGAGCTGGCAGTCTGGCATCCCTACTGGGGCAGAGTTAAGGTGGTGATATTAGCTTTAAAGGGGAGATACAGCTTCTCCAGGTGGAGGAGTAAAAGGTGGGTCATGTGAGATGCCTTGCTTTTGTAGTTGTCATTTCCTTGTTTTTGTGGTTTTATGTTATGTGTATAGCCACCTTAAGTCATGCACAACTCAGTGTTTTTGTGTGCTGGTATATGTTAGAGATGGACCTGAATTAAAACTCCAGATCCTAACACACCTGATCTATGACTGATCCCCCCAAGGATAAGATATTTGTGCTCTGTCCTCTTCTAGCTGGAACCAGTTGGGAAGAAGAAGCATTATTATTACATGGAGATGCTTCAGGCTCGGTGCCCATCTCAGGTAGGAATGCTTTCTTTTCAATGTAGGATTTTAATTGCATCTAGTGAAGACCCACTAAATCAAATGCTGAGGGCACTCCCACTGATGTCAGAACTCCTGCTCCTTGCAAGGAGTAAGGGAATCTGATCGGAGCATTTGTTCTGTTGCCCTCCTGCTGTGAAGATGGTGCTAAAGCTCGGCCTAAGGTACATTGATTCCAGCTACCTTTTTAATGTTGCTCTAATTGTAACCAACCTTCCCCTATAGTGTGGACTTGGCATAAGCTTTTTTATCTGTATTGTCTTCTGAAATGCCAAACCACTGAAAAGGTTTGACTGATAACTGGACTTCTTGGCAGCATGTAGTTAAACCACCTTGCCACATTGGATCTTTCAGAGTGGTTCACGTGCTGGAAATGAATAAAGTGAATTATTCTTCAAAGGGAGAAAACTGCCTGTATTAGGATCAATTTTAGCAGTAAAACTGAGGCCCACACAGAGTGAAGAACTTGGATCAGTCGTGACTTGAATCAATTTCTTATTTAATCTGAAAGTGGCAACTCTACTATTTGATCCCAACAACTGACAGTAGCAATGATGATTGTGTTAGCCTCTCCTCTGGCCTTAGTGCAGGATCATACTATGTCATTCACTCTGTATCTGACTCTCCATCTCATGCAGTCACAACTTCTTTGTGAATTTTCTGAATTCATTCCATGGGAATGTAAGAAGTAGCAGGAAGAGGAGGGTCTGGATGGCTCTGGGATGTGGGGATTGGCTACCAAGCCTTTTGCATGTAGGCTGCTGGTTTCAGTCTGGCCCCAGCTGATAGTGACAGACAGTTCTTGCTGTACAGTTCTTGCTGAAAGGCTTTGTAAATGAACAGTCATTGAAAGTGTTATAGAGACTAAACTATCCTGTATCTCTTAACACAGACCATAAGGCTGGGACAGGGGATACAGTCAGGTGACTGTCCCTGACACTGCTTAAGCCATATTGGTGTGATAGACAAATAGGAATTCAATCTCCAAGCCCATCAACATGGCATGTTTTATTAGCACTATGTTCATTTGATAGTTGGAGATCATGCTGATTTTCTCCTTCAGGAAAATCTGTCCAGTTGTCTTTAGCAGCAGCTGATTATCTTTCCGTTATGACCATTAAATGTTTCTTATCTCTGCAGGAGTATCCATATTTGTTCACATACAGAAATAGTAACTACTCATCTTCCCCTCTGACATCACAAGCTGAAGGCCAGTCTCAGGTATGGAAAACCTTGGTATAGCATATAAACGAATACGTGTTTACACTGGAGGGCTAGGACTGGATGGAAGGCGCTGGTACAAGAGTGGTGGTGTTTCAACAACATTACTATCTTGGGACAGTTATGAATCCAAAGCCTGAGACTCTTTAGCTGCCATGCTGTGAATGGCTGAGGACTAAAAAACATATATTGCTGCCACATCCTCACCAAGCTGCTCTTTGTGTAGCATGGGCCAAAAATAAATTGGCCTCAGTCAGCCTGAGGCCTTGTCTTTGCTGCTAAACATGGTGTGATTTTTAATTTCAGGGTAGCTAACATGGATGAGTTATCCCAAAGTAAAAATACAGTGAAGGCAAGGCAAGTTAGGTTTACCTCAAGGTAAAGCAGGTGAGGTCAGCCCCAGGCTAACCTTGATGAGTTTACGTTGTGGTCAAACTGTGTTGTCTTGTCTTCACTATAGTTACTTTTACCTTGGGATCATTCACATGTATTAGTTATCTTGAGATTTTTTTAAAAAACAAGTTTTTCTGGCCTTGAAGACACGGCCTAAGTTCAGGGTTGTTGAGCAGTGCTACTACAGTCCTGAGCATTGCAAAGGTGGTGGTAGTCATTGTCATGAGCAAGAGTTCAGTCTACCATGGACCAGCAACCCTAGTAGTCCATGTGATATGTGGGCCGGTACTGCATGTTCTGGGTCTGGTTCTCATCTCGCTTACTTTAGGGTAATGCAACAGATTTCATTAATTACTCCTGATTCACAGCTGCATAAGAGGTCACTGTATTGGGCCCATCACTTTTCAGGCTGTGAGGAGATGAGAGAGAACCAGATGGCATGAGGGAAAGGAGACCTAGAAGAGAAGGACTGAGCAAAAGCTTTACCACTCAAACCAGAACACTCAAACCAAATAACGCCCCACTTGATCACCATATTGGACAATAGGGTTGACAGACATCTGGTTTTTAACACCAGGTCACAAAGGGACTCTGGCAGCTTCAGTCAGCACAGCTGACTGGGCCGCTAGAAATCCGGTTGGCAGGTGTGCCAGCAGGGCAGGTAGATTCTATGGAGGAGGGGGTTCTGGGCTGGGGCCAATGGGATTGGTGTGTGGGAAGGGCTCAGGTATGGAGCAGAGGTGTGAAAGTAGGTGCGGGATACGGTTTCCAGGAGGGAGTTTGGCTGCAGGAGGGGTTTCTGAGCTGGGGCTGGAGGTTAGGGCACAGGAAGGGGTTCAGGGTGTAGACTCTGGGCAGCACTGACCTCAGGTGGCCCCAGCATTTCCTAAGAATGGAGGAAGTCCATATGGCTCCCAGGAAGCGGTGGCATGCCCCTCTCACTCCTTGGCGGAAGGGTGGCCAGGGGACTCTGTGCACTGTCTCCCCCTGCAGACACCACTTCAAGCACCAGGTCCATGGCTTCCATTGACCAGGAGCCAAGACATTAAAACACTTCTGTGACTCTATCATTAAACAAGATTACAGTGCAGGAGACCATACAAATAACAAGACAAAATGAAAACAATCATGGTGGTGTCATTATACCACTGGAGTTAAGGTTGCTTTTGTGCACTTCCAAGAAGTGTTCTGATTTGCGCTCTTTCTTGCGCGCTCTCTCTGAAAATGCATCAACAGCATGGCTTGGAAATATATCTGTCAATGACCTGAAATCAATCCTAAATGGAGGCTTACCCAGTTGGAAGAAGCTATCAGAGGGTGGTTCAGTGCCCTGTGGTTGAAAGGATACCTCTCTCTGCTTCTAGGTAGGAAGGAACAGGACCCAGGAAAGAGTTAATGGAACTGCAAGGGTCTTACCTAGATTGGCTTCAGTTTTCAACACCTGGGAAAGGTAGTGAGGATGGGAGAGTTGTTTGTGAGGACAGACATATAAAGAAGGAAGCCCTCAGAGTAATGGGAGATTTGCTGTGAGGGAGCTAGGCAAGAAGCAGAGGGGCTGGCTGGTGGAAGGTTGGTACTCCTGGTTAACTAGAGAACCTGAGAGGGGCAGATTGAGAAATCTGCAAAACCTGAAAGAGACACTTTGGACTGAGTCTGAAAGACACAACAGGGAACTGAAGGCCGCTGGCTGTAGGGATTCCACAATAGATCTCTATAAGGAACCATGATTGGAATAGGACTCTGGTGGAAAACTAGGGTGGAGTAGTATTTAATTGGCTTACTTTGTGGGAACTGATTAAGACTTGAGTGCACTTGGGTCCAGATGAACCTGGAGTTAGATAATCAACACCCATAGTCACACTCAATGACCTGGTTGGAAGGTCAAGCCTTCCCAAGAGGAAGGAGACCCCTGGACATCCAGAGGAAGCACTCATGAGGTGGAAGCTTGGTTTAATCAAGCCTTGAAGTTAGATGATGCTCTATTGGGACATCCCCTAACAGAAGCAAATCAGTTTTGAAGAGAGCCTAGTAGATAACTTACAAAAGCCACCAGCCGTGTGCCCTTTTATGTGCAAATAATTCAATGTTGTGGAATTTAGTTTTACACTAGGAAGGTCTGAGATCGTTTTTATATAGAAATCCCTAGGAACACCAAACATATCACCATCAGTCTATAAAAGGTCTCCTGTGATGTCTCACACTGTGTGTACTTCCAGGAAAGAAGCTATGGGACAAGCATTCCCTGTTTTGACAGAATTCCCTCTAATACGGTTCCTGTTTCAGGTACAGATTTTTTGTATCTTTACTGGAGTACTATTACAATTGATCTTGAAGGGACATTAGTTGGGTAACTTTTTTAAAGTATCAAATTATTTCATTAAAGTAAAAAATACTTCAGAAATAAAAGAAGCAGCTTTGGGTGACTATTTAAAACTTCCCCTGTAGTGTTTATGAAGTCATATACATAGAATTGGCCTTAAGTGTAGGTGAACTCAAGGTAAAACTGGCAAAGGGCAAAAAGTAAATCTAGCTAGTCTTCCCAAGTAGCATTAGATGCAATTATAGTAAATCTATATATGTCTGTAGCCCTTCCAGACAATGATCTCAAAATGTGGCATGAACAGGAACAATTTAAGCCATGTAGCATGCCAATAAGTCAATGAATTCTGATTATCTCCACTGGGGAAATTGAGGGACTGATAGCTGCTGTAATGTCTCACAGGATAAAAATGTGAAATAGCCTCTAAGTCTCCAACAGCCCAGTCCAGAGGCTTAACCACAAATGGCACTACCTTCACCAAAAATAACAAATAAAACAGTAAAAATGATGGGGGGAAATAGATATTTAGAGTTATTTCAGTTTAAACAGCCTAAGGTCAAGGCAACATGTCTGAAATAGTTTATTTTTTATGTTATCCATACCCTTTTACTTACAAGTGATTTTCTCAGAGGCAGATGTGATTTACTGATAGAGCTCTGGGCAGATACAAAATTTGTATCCACATCCATATCCACAAAGAAGAGTCAGGGAAACCACATCCATGGATGTGGATACCTATGGATATAAAATGGATATCCACAGATTTGCAGGGTTCTAGATACAAAATTTGTATCCACATCTGTATCTGCAAAACTGAGTTGCAGATATCTGCATCCATATCGGTGATATCTGTGGATGCAGATACCTGTAGATATTAAGCAGATATCTGCAGCTATAAAGTGGATATCTGCAGATTTGCAGGGCTCTACTGACAGAAAAGCTTTGGTAACCACAGGTTTCTCTGATCTTAGACACAGAACAGAAACTAATCATTGCATCCTAATAAGGTTCCTACTCTGCCACAGAAGGAGTTCTTTAGATAAGATTGAAAGACTCTTCAGATGAGTTTTTGTTAAATTCTCTAATTGCCTTAATATTAATCAGGTTTTTATCTGATTAGGATGTACTCTTTCCAACTAAGTCATAGTTCACTAATCGCTCTATAACTGAATGGTCCATTCTGGAAAATACCTTGGAGTTGTCCTCTGCCTGGCTATAATTGCAGGTGATATTGATGTCTAACAGTTAGTCCTACTCATCATGAGCCAGAGAAATGGAAGTTAATTTCCCCTGTGTTCAGAACCAACAGCGCTTTCAGGAGCTTATAATGTTATGCTGCAATTCAGAATTTACTGCTGAGATCTATTTTGTTCCTTTTGCAATTAAAATTTTATGTGCTTTTTTTTCAGTATATCATATAATGGATAACTTTTCTACCTAAGGGACCATTACCAAAAAACCTAATGCAAAAAGAGGCCAGTTTTAGACCAACGATTTATATACACACCCTTAAGAAGTCAAGTAATAAATTAGATGAAGAAAAAACAAAGTGTGCAGATGGAAACTTATTAACATAGCAAGGTCAATATATGCATATTGGTGCATTGCCTTACATTAAAATTAGACTGTTCTTCCTTCAGTTTTATTTGTATTATGTCACAAATTGAAATATAGGTAAACATGACAAAATTTTATTTTTATTTTATTTAGACAGATATATTTTAAAGCATTTTTCTATTTTTATCAATTTTAAATTTTCACAATTGTACAAAATTTTGGGTTTTAGGCATTTCACCCCCTATTTTTATCCGTTTAAATTTTCACCATTTCAGGAAACTATTGCTTGGGGATCAGATAACTGGTGTGTGTGCTTGTGTGTTTATGTGTGTCAGATAATTTGATAGCAAACTATGAGGTTTAGAGCTTTATAACTGTCAAAACACATCAGAATGAACAAAGTAAATATCCTTGACTCAGATTCTTATGTTTACTTTGCCTATTGGTAAATTTCAATTGTTGCTGAAAATATTTTCTTTTGTCTGTGTGTATATAGTGAAATTGTTATTTATCAACATTTAACAATAAAAAACCTAATCCTTCCATGCCAAATATAGGCAGATTATTCAAAAGAGTCCAGGGCTGGATTTTCAGATACTCACAGCTGGGGGCAGATTTGCAAGAGAGCTCAGCTCTCCTTCAGGCACCTACATTTGGGTCATATTTTCAAAAGTGTTCAGCACCCACCATGGCAAACTCTTGAAAATCTGACCATTTGTTATTTTGATGGCTGAACAGAAGACTCACTTGCTTGTAATGATCAGCTAAATGATAACCAGCCAATAGGAGAAAATACGATACTTTTTCTAATTCGGTCTAGAATCTTAAGACCTCTGGGCGTTTCTTTCCTAGATGGATTTTGATTTGCTGTTAAAAGCTCCAGCATTTCTTGGGGCTTGACAAAAATCTTTCTTTTGGGACAGTTCTGGAGGGAAATCCCCTGACCTCTTCACTATAATTGGTTTGTCGCAATGGGATCAAGTCTCTAACTGTCGAGTTTTCTGATCAATGCCAGTATTTGTCAATTTATCATTCCAAGCACCAAGGGTCATGACTATTGAACTAGAGTCTCTAGAATAATTTATACTTATCCCAGAGAAAGGTCTTCCAATACAGCCGGATCTGAAACTCCCTTCTCCTTTCAATCTTTTTTCCTTAGTTCACAACTTGAGGCCAGCAGACATCAAAGTGATTGGTGCACTGGGAGACTCACTCACAGTAAGTTCAGATCACAGGATAACTTCAGTTGAATGATATGAAGACAGATGTGAATTCTAATGAAAGAGAGTAATACAAACGTTGTTGTGCTCTGTTTGGCTAATTGTATGTTCCATGCCATATTGTCTTCTGGTTCAGCTATGACTATTCATCACCTTATAGGCCTAGTCTTTCTATGTGCAGAACTCCCATTTCAATCAACAAGAATGCTGCACATAGAGGACTGGTGGATTAGGATGCACATCAGATAAAAATAGTCAGCTTGATAACTGCATACATTTTTACAGCTCAGAGATAAAATCCCTAGATACTTACCTTCCCAACAAATGTGCATAAACAAAACAAAATGTGCCTGTTCTCCAGGTGGTATAAATTAGCATAGTTTCCCTGGAGCCTACTCCCTTTCGCACCATCTCAGTATCTGAACCAATAACTGAAGAGCCAGGGTAACATAGATCAGATGCTGTGTCTGTTGCACTTCTATGGAACAATAAGCAGCTTTCTTGTTCAGGCAGATTGTGACTGTCACAGTTTAGGGTGATTGTATTGCCCCATCCTTGGTCTAGTAAGGGCACGCCCTCTAGGCTCCCATCCCGTCAGCTGGCACCTCTCTTGGAAGGAGACTTGTGATTCTTTCTCTCTTGACTGGTTTTTTTCCAGGCTGCTAACGCAGGCCTGCTTTGCTTTCTCTATAGAGGCTTAAAAACAGTGTAATTGCCCATAATTATAAGCTGCCATCCAGCCTTTCTGAGCAAGCACATTTATTATTAGGATGGAAGCAATACAGGGAAAATATAATACAAACAATATACAGACCTGCACACATGCTAATAGGCTCACTAGAGATCACTCCCACCACAAACAAAGACTCTAGAAGGTGATCACTTTTCCAAACCCCTACAAGCAGTTTCTCTGTGGTTACAAGTTCATAACAGCTGTTACTCAGAACAAGTACATGAGTCGTAATGCTTATGCTCTATTCCACGCTGATTAGGCTTCAGCTGGAGTACAGTGTCCAGTTCTGGGTGCCACATTTCAGGAAAGATGGGAAAGACTGGAGAAAGTCCAGAGGAGAGCAAGAAAAATTATTAAAGATTTTTTAAAAAATGACCTATGAGGAAAGATTGGGGAAAAAGTTGGGTTTGTTTAGTCTGGAAAACAGAGGGCTGTCTGGAAGGGTGGGGGACATAAGTTTTCAAGTACATAAAAGGTTGTTACAAGGAAGGAGGAGAAACATTGTTCTTGTTATCCTCTGAGGCAAGGTCAAGAAGCAATGGGCTTAACTTGCAGTAAGGGAGGTTTAGGTTAGACTTTACGAAAAGCTTCCTCATTGTCAGAGCAGTTAAGCACTGAAACAAATTGCCTAGGGAGGCTCTGGAATCTCCATCGTTGGAGATTTTTAAGAGCAGGTTTGTCTGGGTTGGTCAAGACCTGTGAGACAGATCCAGCCCGCCAAGCTATTTGATCTGGCCCGTAGCCTGGCCTGCTGTGCCTCTGCCCCCAGGCCAATCGAGTCCCAGGGGCGGGAGAGTGCACAAAGTCTCCTCCTTCTGCCAGGGCGTGCAGCACCTGAAGGAACCATCAGCTGTTCAAAACAGCTGGTGGTTCCCTTTAAGTATCATGTGCCCCAGCAGGGCGGGGGCAGGAGTGGGAGACTTTGTGCACTCCCCTGCTTCCAGGCCAATCAGGAAGTCTCCTCCCCCTGCCAGCGGTGGGCAGTTCCAGAGGGAACTGCCAGCTGTTCAAAATGGCTGGCAGTGCCCTGTGGGCACCACACACCCTAGGATGGGGGGAGGGACCTCCCATGCTCTCCCACCTCATGGGGGAAAGCACGAAGTCTCCTCCCCCACCACACGTGTTGCCTAGAGGGAACAACTCCTTGTGCCCAAGGCTCTGCCCCTTCCATCTAAGGCCCTGTCCCTTCTGGGGCTGGCCCACAACCACTACCAACATTGATGAAGTGCCCCCTCTACAAAAATTAGTGCCCACCCCTGGGTTAGACAAATACCTGTCAGGGATTGTCTAGATAATATTGAGTCTTGCCTGCAGGGGACTGGAGTATAAGACCTCTTGAGGTCTCTTAGGGTGTGTCTAGACTACAGGGTTTTTTTGAAAAAAGTGGCTTTTTTTCAAAAAAACTTCCCCTGCGTCTAGACTGCCACAGCATTCTTTCGAAATTAAATCGAAAGAACGCGGGACGGTTTTTCGACCGTGGTAAACCTCATTTTACAAGGAAAAATGCCTTTTTTTGAAAGTGCTCTTTCGAAAAAAGGTATTCTTGAATGCAAACAAGGCTTTTTCAAAAGAGAGCATCCAGACTGCCTGGGTGCTCTCTTTCGAAAAAGTGGCTCGCTTTTTCAATAGAAGTGGTTGCAATCTAGACTCTCTCTTTCAAAATAGGCTTGTAGTCTAGATGTAGCCTTACAGTCTTATGATTCTATGCATAGGCGAGCTTTTTCTTTATACAGCGGGTGTCTTTGATATTCAGGTACCGTGAATAAGTAATCAGCAGACAATGTATCTCTCCTCAGGGTGTAGCATCAAAAGCATGGGTCTGGAAGTGGGAATTTGCATTTATTTACCTCTGGTATTTCCTAGGATCTTTTTTTGACATGTTCTGTAAAATTGGCCTTTGACATTCATAACACTTCCCAGAGTTTACATTGTCCATATCTCCCTCTGAGAGAAGTTGCCCTACAATAACCTGTAAACTTTGCATGTAGAATACAATGGACTCCAAAGTTATTTAAACTTTATCAATAACATCTGCCAATGGATTCTGCAGGAAATGGCCATATATCACAATGACCTTTGTTTTGCACATAAACACTGTTCATAGGGCTGCACTTAGTCCTAGACCACTGTGGCTCCCTTCTTGGTGAGCACACTTTCATGCATGTGTTCTGCAGTATGGGAAGTCCCTTTTCGGGTGACGAGCAACATGACAAGGGATTCATTCAGCACCACTGTATTTATTATTATTATCTTAAAGAAACTTAGAACTGCTTTGAAAAGTTTCAAATTTTTTCAACAAAAAGGGACAAATTAGCCCTGAAAAAGTTCCCATTTCTGATGTGTTCTACGTTAACTTCCATTAAAAGGCAATCATATCTAATATGAATTATTCCTCTTGCTTCATCCTATCAAGAATAGACAGGATGGGTATGCTTCAGATGTGTGGAACAGAAATAACCTCTATCCTTTTAAGAACAAATGCTGTATCTACACTAGGGTAGCTTGGCTCATTAACCTCTCTTCTCCTTGCTTCATTATGATCAGGCACAGTGAGTGATCGTGGATGGCCTTATCCAGCAGGTCTATTCACCTTCTCCCTTTCCCTTGGTATCAGGCAGGTAATGGAGCAGGGTCCAAACCAAATGATGTTCTTGATGTTCTGACACAGTACCGAGGTCTTTCCTGGAGGTGAGTGCCCTAAAATTCTGTCCAATCTGAATGTTTTTGTCCTTAGGGAAACTGTCATGGTCTCTGAACTCAGCCCTATGGTTGCTGAAATACTTATTGTCTTGCATGAGAATCTCCCTAGGCTACTACTAAAAACATTTGAGAGAACATGTTGTGACAGGCTGATGGCACCTTGCTGAAATAACACCTGCTAACTAGATAGGCTGACTTTACTAGTAAATACTAGTGTTTTTCTTTGACTTATGTCAGGTCCTGATCTCTTGCCTTGAATATAAAGGAAATGCTCTGCTAAGAAGATCTGAGGTCTGGGCTGAACCTCTCTCAAGGAGCATCCCAGCCTGGGAAGGAGCCTTAAGCAAAACTTTGTTCTTAATCATTTTTATTGAGAAATCCAAAGAGGGGAGCGAATTTGGCTTCATGCTCTGTGTGGACTTTGTTTTAGAGAAGGTTGGGAATGACACCTGTTCACATCCATATTCTCGATAGGGAGTAAGATTATCATACATTTGAACAAACTTCAGCCCTCATTCCAAAGTTCCAGCCTTAAATTTGCACACCTCCCATCTGGAGTCAAGGGGCATTTTACCTGTAAATGGACTACAGAATTGGGTTCTCACTGCTTCTCTCAAGCCACACAAGGTCAATATTTCTCCTGACCTTTTCCCTGATCTAGCAGCATCACACAATGCAGCCACTAGTCACAATCAGTCCAGGCCTAGACTTTCACATCTGGCACTGATATTTGCCATACCGTTCAAAAGTGCCATATTGAGATTAACAATGTTCTCTGGTTTTGTAATTATGAAAACTTTTTGAGATTTAATTACAATCTCAGCATGATTTCCCATCATTTCTCACTTGTGTTCATTTGTATTTAGAAATATCAACTGGGTAATGTATTAAAGTACCCTCATTCCAGATTAAAGGAACTCTATAAAAGTAATATAGGTCCAAGTTTTTAGGCTTTATTTTTTAAGGGTGAATTTCAAAAGGAAATCTTTATAGAAATCTAATAACAAATGGATCTCCATACATTTTAATACACTTTTTAATAAAGTAACATTCCACATTAATAGAAGCAGAATTCCAGAGCAATCACTGGGACAAGAGAAAGTCTAAGTGTATAATAACAGAAAGTGAAATTGGCCAGTCTAGTTTCTTTCCTCATACTGAGTGAAATGGAAAAATATATTACCCTTTAATCCAGTAGAACCTCAGCTTTATGAATACCTTAGGAATGAAGGTTATTCAGAACTCTGAACAAAATGTTATGGTAATTTTCTAAAAAATTTACAACTGAACACTGACTCAATACAGCTTAGAAACTTCACTATAAAGAAAGAAAATGCTGCTTTTAGCTATTTTAGTTTAAATGGACAAGCACAGAAAGTGTCCTTACCTTGTGAAATCTTTATTTTAAACTTTCCTTTCTTAGCAGTAGTTTGCATTTAGCACAGTATATTTGCCTTATTTTTTGTCTCTGCTGTTACCTGATTGCATACTTCCAGTTCTAAATGAGATGTGTAGTCGACTGCTCAGTTTATAATTATGGTGTTCATAATTCTGAGGTTTTACTGTCTTTATAGTTTTACCTATTTATGCCCTGTATCCTGGCAATGTTCATAATGTAAATACTATAATCATGATAATTACTCATAAAAGATAACTGTGTTTATTTTAAAGGAAAATACGATAGCAGAAATAGTGGAAACTACATTCAATCTTTAAAATTCATTTCTTTCACTTAAAAGATTTTGACATTCTGTTTAAATGACACCATTGCAGGTTTGCCCCCCCCCGCCCAAATTAATGTGGGACATTCACAGAGAGTCCGTCCTTAAGAAATTTATAAATAACAAGAGCAGCCTGTAATTTACTTTGTATGTTTATATGCACATGGAAACACCATTAAGGGAAGTTGTATTATTCCAATATCTTAGGAAATAAATGCTGTCGACTAAAATTTTTAAAATATTTTTACTTATTTCCATATAACAGCGTTGGAGGAGATCAAAACATAAGCACAGTCACAACACTAGCAAGTAAGTGCCAGTTTCCCTAACCCTGGCATATTTTGAGCTGTTTAATAATTTAAAGTACAGACATAAAGAAAGGTTTGCAATTTTGCAACACAGCACACTCAGTCACTTTACATTCAGTATCTAGTGCTGAATAAGTTTTGCTTAACAGCCACCACGGTAATTTGCTGTGCATGACTGAACAGTATGTTTTGTAATTCCTTGGGATTTTGGAGGGTTCAGTATTATTTTTGGTATTGTAGTCTGTCCAAAGTACTTTTGGAATGGATGAGTCAAATTGTCTCAGTCCTTAGACTACAGCGTCTACTTGCTTAACCTTTCTCCTTTGCTTATTTAAAAAAAATTAAATGGAGCCATGTTGCAAGATTTGTATTTCATATGTCTCAGTGTAAAGGGGTTATTGGGTCCGGAAAGTTGTCAGCTCACTATTAAAGATAAGTTCCATTTACAAAATTCAAATCCCGATTAGCACTTTGGTTTTTAACAACTCTAAAGATCTGGGAAGTTTGGACAGAGGAATTTGATCCAAATCCATCTTTAAATTTACTGTAAGTATGTAAGAGTTTGTAGCTTTATTACTATTATGTGGTCTTGTATTACTTAAGAAAAGATTCAAAATTACATTGCTGGGCACATGCCCCATGTTGTGCCACCAGTTAAAATTAACATCTGAATTCATTATACTGAGTAATCTGGAGGTGAAACAATAATTGAGCGGTGAGAGGTTTGCACCTATGTTGTATTAGCGATTATCTTCAAGTTATTAACTGGGATTTGCCAAAGTCTTTCGGGGGCAAGTTCTGGTTTTAGAATCCCACTGAATTAAGCTGCATTTCATGGGTCTCTTCCAGATATTCTTCGTGAGTTTAATCCTTCCCTTCGAGGGTACTCCATTGGCACTGGGGCACAAAACTCAGCTAATGCCTTCCTGAACCAGGCTGTGCCAGGAGATCGCTCTGAGTAAGTGAGGACGGATACTTCCTTTTTGAAAATTGGGGAGTATTTTTTTTAAAGCTATAGTTAGAAAAATGCCAAACCTGGAACATAAAATAAAATAGAAGCTAGACACCCCTAATTTTTGGTTTTGCAAATTTGACCAATAAAAATGTGCAGAACCAAAACTCATCCTCCTTACTTCATCTCTAGCCTGACACCCAAGAAATTTGCAAGGGCCAGTGTAATGTGGCTTTCCTAATCATAGTAAAGGGAATCTTAATTGTAATAATATTTTATTTTGTCCTTACAGAAAATTCATCCAAAGAGCTCTAAGTGCTTTACAGACTCATAGACTCATAGACTTTAAGGTCAGAAGGGACCATTATGATAATCTAGTCTGACCCCAAGCACAGTGCAGGCCACAAAATCTCACCCACCCCTCCTAGAATAATCCTCTCACCTATATCTCAGATATTGAAGCCTTCAAATACTTTGAAGGTCCCAAGATGGCTGTGATCTGTACCCCATGCTACAGAGGAAGGCGAAAAACCTCCAAGGCCTCTGCCAATCTACCCTGGAGGAAAATTCCTTCCTGACCCCAAATATGGCGATCAGATAACCCTGAGCATGTGGGCAAGACTCATCAGCCAGACACCCAGAAAGTTCTCTATAGTAACTCCTATAGTGCCCAGACATTAACTTAGAAAAGAGGAGATGAAGGTGGGATATGATAGAGGTTCCGCTGCCCGTGTACTCCGGGTCGAGAAAAGCTGCTCCGCATCTCCCTGATCTGCAGACCAGGAAGCCGCGGAGCAAAGCCGCGGAGGGGCTCCAGCAGCGGGGCAGCCCAGGCGCGCCTGGGCTGTCCCGCTGCCGGCATCCTCAGAGGCTTTGCTCCCGGTGTCCCTGGTCTGCTGGAGACGGTCCCCAGCAGACCAGAGGCACTGGGAGCAAAGCTGGGGAGGCAGAGGGGTCCCGCCGCTGCTGCGGCTTTGCTCCTGGTGCCTCTGGTCTGCTGGGGACCGTCTCCAGCAGACCAGGGACACCGGGAGCAAAGCTGCAGCCGTGGCGGGGTCCCGCGCCTCTGAGGCTTTGCCAGAGCAAAGCCTCAGAAGCGCGGCACCCCGCCGCCGCTTCGACTTTGCTCCCGGTGCCCCTGGTCTGCTGGGGACCGTCTCCAGCAGACCAGGGACACTGGGAGCAAAGCCGGGGAGGCGGAGGAGTCCCGCGCCTCTGAGGCTTTGCTCTGGCAAAGCCTCAGAGGCGTGGGACCCCGCCACGGCTGCGGCTTTGCTCCCGGTGCCCCTGGTCTGCTGGGGACCGTCTCCAACAGACCAGGGACACCAGGAGCAAAGCCGGGGAGGCGGAGGGGCGCTGGGGCACTGCCGGTTGGCCTCTTAAGGGGGGGTAGTCTTATTCGGCGAGTATAAGACGAAAACCTATGTTTTAACTAGAAAATTAGGGGGTCGTCTTATACTCCCAGTCGCCTTATATGCCGGAAAATACGGTAGATAGATTCATGGAGGTTAGGTCCATCAATGGCTATTAGCCAGGATGGGTAGGAATGGTGTCTGTAGTCTCTGTCTGGAAATGAAGGACAGGAGCGGAATCACATGAGGATTACCTGTTATGTTCCCTTCCTCTGGGGCATCTGGTATTGGCCACTGTCAGCAGACAGGGTACTGGGCTAGATGGACCTTTGGTCTGACCCAGTATGGCTGTTCTTATGTTCTCATGACTAATGAAGCCTCATAGCCCTGTCAAGAAATAAATTGTATTCCCACTTGACAGAGGAATGTGTGGGAGGAGGGTGGAAGAAATCATGGTCCCACTGAAATCCATGGGAGCTTTTCCATGACTTCATTGGGGCCAAGGGAGGGTAAAGGACAGAGAGGGTAGTGAGCTACTGAAGGTCAGGCCATGGGAGAGTTTGGAATGGAACTTGGGTTATGTTCAGTCTTCAGTGACATTTGTTTCAACCTTTTCTCTTTTGACTGTCAGTGTGTACCATGCAAACTAATGTCATATGACTTATTATAACACTCATCTCACAGAGATGGATACATCCCAGTATGTGAAAGATTTTTATGGGTGCTATTGCTCAGAGAGATTATCCCGGTCAGCTGAATCCTTCCAGTTGTCTGTAGGCCAAAACAAAATAAAATCAAAGTATAAAAAGGGGATTTAAAAAAAGGTGTAACAGTTCCTGAATGCAATTCACTGCAAGGCCATTTGTTTTAATCCCCTTAAATCTGCTTTGCAGTGATCCTTTATCCCATTGGAAATATTGGAAAGGACTAGATCTCTCTCTTTCTCTCTCTCTCACTCACTCACACATACACACATTATTACTTTTCTAACAGCACTGGTCATCTGCTGTGATGATGCAAGGCAATCTTTCACTGTTGCTTCCAACCACCAAAAACTTTGGGGAGGGTATGCTTGCACTCTAGCCTTTTTAAACTCACACACTGCTAACTGAGGTCCTTTGGCTTGTGTAATATTCTGCCTGACCGGGAACCACCCTTTTAAAGCTAAAACCTTCAAATATGGTCAATTACAATAGGCCAGTACCACTCAAAAATAGATTCTATTGTGTTTCCCTCTTCAATCCAGGATGATTCACTATGTAGCCTTCATGAAGCACTCACAGAACCTGATGTTTGTTCACTGTTTCTCCAACTCCAGATGTGGCTTCTTTCTGTAACTATAGTCCAATAAAAGCTGCAACTGGAGTCTTTGCTTTAATATTACATTATCTGAATGGATTGTCATGGACTCTGCTTGTTCTTCTTCTTCTTTTTTTTTAATATTCAGGGATGTCCCATCACAGGCTAGGAGACTTGTGGACCGGATGAAAAATGACACTGTGAGTCTTGGCTGACATTAATATTTTTCAGTAGGTTCCAAAATAACAAAGAGCATGTTTACACTCCAAGCCATTATTTTGGAATAATGTTGAGCTGGAGGACAACTTCTTCTAACTCCTGTAACTCTCATTTCACAAGGAGTGGGGGAAGTCAAAGGAAGAGTGTTCTTCCTTCGACTTTCTGCTGCGTAGACAGCACCACAAGCCAAATTAAGCTATTTTGACAATTGACGTAGCTCAAGTTGCATAGCTTAATTCGACTTTTGTCCCGCTGTGTAGACTTTTGTTCTGCTGTGTAGAGGACAGCACAGCATAGCAAGAGGAGTTGTCAGCCAGAAACATATGGGTAAGGCAGTGATAAAGTGGATAGAATGCAACATGTATGTTATGAATGCAATGTATGCTTCAGCACGCCATCAAGTAGGGCTTTTTGGTTTTCATTACATAAAATGCTTGGTTGTTTTTCACAGTGAGGTGACATGCATGTTAATTACCTTGCTGTAAAATCTTAGTGGAGATCAGTTAGTTCCCTCAGACAGAGGTGGGAACTAACTTGTCTTCACTAGGATTTTACCGCAAGGTACAGTAAACTTCCGATAATCCGGCATCTTTAGGACCCAGGGGGTGCTGGATTATCAAATATGCAGGACTATCAGAGGGGGGGCTATGAGGGGTCTGGAGTGGGGTGGGAGGGGATGCCACCCCAGACCTCTCATAGCCCCCCTTACGATAGTCCTGCTCTGCCCCAGGCATCCCTGATTCAGCCGCTGCTGGTCAGTTTCAGCAGCAGCTGAATCGGGGATGCCTGCAATAGAGCAGCTGGGGTGCTGCCGGGTTGGTCCCGCAGTGCCGAGGGGCGGCGCTACGGCACCAACCCAGCAGCACTCCAGCTGCTCTTGGGAACGCCTGGGACAGAGCAGCTGGGGTAGGGCCCAGTTGGTCCCATAGCGCTGCCCCTCGGGGCTGCAGGACCAACCCGGCAGGACCCCAGCTTCTCTGCCCCAGGGGTCCCTGATTCAGCCGCTGCTGAAACAAAACAAAACAAAAAAACACCCAACTTCTTTGGAGTGAAAAATAGTCTGAGTTCCCACAGCAGTTGTCTCCAGCCATCACCTTTCTTGAAGTGTTGTCCTGTTGTTCTCTCTCTCCAGACCAGGGCCTTAAATTGCAGATCTTTTACATTCCTCAGCAGATTTGACCTGCAGTTGTGACCCCTGAGAGAATGACAGTTATCCAGTGACCAGTCAGTTTTCCCAAAGATTGCTTTATTCAGAATGAAAACATGACAGAGAGAGCATATCTTAAAAACAATAAAGAACTTGCATATGCCTGGCTTACTAGATGGTCACCCATCTTTTTCATGGGGATCTAATAATTTGAAGATCTAAAAATATATCAGGTCTTCCACAGGTCCTGGGTCTGTTAGTCACAGTCGTATGCCTGTCAGTTCTTGATGGTGTCTGACTCCTGCATCAGGGCTGTCGTTCTGTACAGATTCAAGCCCTTTGTGTGTGTTTCAAACTAGGTCACACCAATGGAATCTCTTCCTGAGGGTTGGGAGGGGGAGGGGTGTGAAGTGGAGAAGGAGTATAAACTTAATTGACTCCTTATCTGTATTGTTTCTTTTGGGAACTTGCATTAATTACCCTCCTATGCTTTTAGTTCCTGCAGGTAACCTACTTTCTTATCCATTTAGCCGGGAATACAATCACTAACAAGCTAATAAAGATACATGAAATAAAATGCCAACAGTAGTCTTTGAATAGTCCATGATTCCATCGCATCACATCTGTCACCTCAACCGAGACCAGAAGTCCATTGTGCTAGATGCTGTACAGACACACAGAAGGACATAGTCCCTGCCCCGAAGATAAACTTAATTTCTTTAGACTTGTTTTTTTCCTTACCTTATCTTTTATTTTTCCCCTGAATGCAGGGAATAAATTTCCAGGAGGACTGGAAGCTCATAACACTCTTCATAGGAGGAAATGACCTGTGCAAATTCTGCAATGATCCAGTAAGTCACTAGAGAGCTTAGATCTAGCTAAATGAGCTTGAAATGGCATTGTTACTTGGAGCGTTTGGGAGAGTGGAATAGTGGGGCTTGGCTAGTCTGCACATGGGCAGCTCTAGTATTCCCGATGGTCATTCAATTTGAGATAAAGTAATATGATACTATTAAGAATTGCTATTGATTATCTGATTGTAGCTACTTTTTTTGCTACAAACAAAGATAACTTTCTGTTGATCAAGTTGGTTCTTTCCATATATAGATAAGATAACAAACTGTCAAGGATTTTCCCTGTTACATTTTACCAGCATGCTGTATCTATTTTTGACTCTTTCATGCTCCTCGATACGTGGACATGGAAGAGATTCTCATGCCAAATTCCTGCTTAATACCCAACCTCCTCTTTGCACCTCTCACGTGGTGGTGGGACCTTGTTGTTTATCCCTATCCACTAAGAGCACAACACGTGCTTTCCATTCTGGATGACTGATTTCAGAAAAAGGAAAATAACAAAGACTGCAAAGTCTTCATGAAAGAAGGCGAGCAAACACAATGGCTTACTAACATTCCGAATGTGAACTGAAGGGTGAGAGGCCCCGCTTACATTCAGAGATCAGCAAGATATCTCCTTTATGTTACAAACCAGAATGTGGCTTGGTGAGCAGACCAGCAGAAAATACATAAAGGAAAAGAGAGTCTGGATTTATAGAGTGAACTAAGGGAGTGGGAACTAAGGGTTGAAATCAAACCAAGCAGAATTAAGCATGAGCATCATGAGGGCACAACACTTTTAACAATAAGATCTTATTGGACTATTCCATAATCTCATAAGAGAAGAGGTGAAATGGATACATTTAACAGAGCTATTCAAGTATATTGTAGAGGAAAATCTTTCCCTGGCAGAGGGAAATGCACAGGGAGACCTAGTAGACTTTCTCTCCCATTAATTTCTCTATCTGGTACACTTCCACATGAGATGTTCTTGCACCTGAGATTTCATGCAATTTAAGGACTGAATGGCAGGCAAGCTGCTAATAGCCCACACACCTGACTTAGGAAATACTTTGATATTTTATATTATATGAGAAGAATGTCTCCTCAGACTGCTCTCTGCTGATGAAAGTCTTAGTGGTAGCACAGCTATACTTCTGATACTAGCTGATAGTGAACATGGATGAAGTTGTGACATCTCATCAGTAAGCCCAGAGGAACTGGCCCTGTGAATAACCTCTGATGGTTGCCAAATCCTTCTTCTGTATGATAAGGACTGAGCTGGGGAACCAAAGATGCTCCAGAGCTTCTTATTGTGAATCAAAAGTTATACCTTGAATCAAAAGTTAAGAGTGCAATCACTGTAGTCTGAGACTCAGCTAGTAGCTTCTGTATCTGCCTGAGGAAACAGTGCCCAGAACTAAATTCTGTCCTTTGTTTCAACAGGTGCATTTTTCTCCTGATAACTACACCAACAATATAAAAATAGCTTTGGACATACTTCATAGAGAGGTAAAAAGCGATCTTTATTACTAACCTAGGGAAAGGAACCAGATAGGAAAGACAAATGTCTTGAACTTCAGTCATTGAATCTAGATTTATTAATTTGTCATCCTATTTAGTTTTTCATTTTCGCCTGGGCAGCCCTGCTGCAGGTGTAGATGTAAAAATAATTTAACGAAGTAGCTTACAGAAAGAATGGTGATTTGGTGGACTGGAATTCCACCTGATGTGTTGGAGCCAGGCTGTGTAAACTATTGGCAAATATATGGTATTTAATGACAGTCACATAGCTATGTGTAGTAGTAGCATATCTGCCTGCTCATTATACAGCACAACCTCAATTATTTTTATTAAGGGACCTATTCTGATATTCTTTTTCTGGTTGAAGCTGACAGGATTACTCATGGAGTCCTGGGCTCCTCATGAGTGAGGATATCAGACTTTTGTCTTGCAGGAGCAGCCATTTTAGGATCTGGTCTTGTTAGAGTCTTGAGTCTCAGTGGCTGCACCTCGGTCTTTAAGGTAGAGGAAACCCAATTTAGGATTTCCTGCTGAGATTTTGCACCCCGCCAGCACACTGGAAACCTCTACTGGAGACACTAAATGGTTGCCTGGATCAGCAGATTAAGAATTAGCAACAAAATAATCCGACCAGTCCTTGGCCTGGTTGGTTGCTCAGGAGAGCAAGGTGGTGGGTGGCCTTCCTGTTCTCTGTTAGCTGGCTTTGAGTTTGTCTATTCTCTTTGCAGGTTCCTCGGGCATTTGTGAATCTGGTGACAGTCCTTCATATAGTGACCCTCCGGGATTTGTACCAGGCAAAGAACATTAGCTGCCCAAGGCTAATCATGAGGTATGAAAGACTTATGTTCCCACTCTTCTCTTTGTTCAGCAAAAGCTGCAAGGTCTTCAGAAACCTTCCCTTTAAAGGAAAAGAATTACACCATTTCAGATAACAAAGTACAATTTTTCTGTGTGAATATTAAAATACATACACAGTATACATTATACTTTCAAATCAGTGATTAAAATACCTGTCTCTCTTTTGCGATCTCCAGCTTGTGACTACTGCTAATGGAATACCCATTTTAATTATATGACAGCAAACTAGACTTCCAACTACAAAACTGATTAAGAGCAAGCACACGTGGCCCAGCATTACATTGTTTGACAAAGGCAGCTAATTTCCAACATTATTAAAATGAGGGTTTGAAAGAGCTGATAAGCTTGAATCTAGCTCTGTTTAAATTCTAAAATGTACCTTTTCGACAGCTTTAAAATTCACATATGTCCCAATGGTGAGCTACGTTCTTTGAGCCCTAGCCCTACATCAGCTGTATCTCACCAACTGGCGATTGTTAGCTGCATCATTCTGCTGCTTCCAACAGTGGGAAGAGTAGGGGATCTGCATATACTGAGCAACCAATCAGAATATGTGGGGAAAGAAAGGAGATTCTTTCTCTATAGTGTAGTTAGTAGCCATTTCCATTAGTAGCCATGCCAGGTCTTGAGGTTGGTGCTTAGCACTGGTTGTGGCAAACTGGGAGCCAGAGAACCACAAGGTCTGTCTGAGCTTAGCACTCTCAGTAACAATCCCTCTGCTGTTGATTGTAGCTGAGTTCATAAGAGCATCCCACTGATAAGAGAAGGTGGTGGGAAAGATCTGCAGGATCATCTGTTGATTGATTGGAGTGTCACAGAAGGCACATGACACAACCTTTTGCTGTGATTTGGTGGCTCTCTGACTGTCAATAACAAAGAGGCTGTGGCAGACTGAGTGGTGTTGTCTTAGAATATCGCCTTTGTTTTGCTGCAGTTTCCCTTTAACAAAGTACAAGCATATCAAAATATCCCAAGCAGCAGGACCAGGCCAGGATGAAAGCCTCTGAGACTAGAGCTGAATGTTTCTGATCCCTCAGAAATGTATCTTTTTTTCTTCCCAACCTACCCAAATGTCCTCCTGCTGTCGTGCCTTTGTGGATCTATGGGCAGCAAGGAGATTTATAGGTTTGGCAGTGAGTCAGGTGTACAGGGCTTTAAACAGGCACTGTGCAGAAGACTTATGAATGGCATGTCACTGACATGTTTCAAAATACAACTTTGTACTTTGTTTTTCATACAAAGCATGCATGCACTGTTTCTTTAACTCTGTAGCAAACCAAGATAAGGCCTTGGCCAAGTTTCTAGGTAGACACTATAGTGAAGCATTGTTTGTTATTATTCTAAACAAAGAGAAGGGGAGAGGTAGCTTTAGGAATTGTATCCTCTTCCTTTTTCCACCAACGCTCTTTTTCCAGTGTTAGAGTAAGCTCCTCTTTTAGAAGTGACATGATAGCAGGAGAAAGGGATGTTTTCTGCTGAGATTTGTATTGAAATGGGGAACAGAGGTGTTTCCGGGTGATAGGAGCTGCAGAAAGAGATGGTCCCCTTCCTAGCAGGAGTGAGACTATAGGGAGTGACTGACAGAGCCAGCAATAAATAAAGGCGAGGGGGAAGCTGGAGCAAGTCTATGGAAATTTTGCTCTTGATTCTATCTGAACGAGGCTGCATAGATGTGCCCAAGAACAGAATTTGACCTGCAGTGCCATATCTGGCACAGTTAACAGTCTCCTCACCTTTAATTAATGCATTTATCCCTAGTAAAAGTGCTTCTGAGTTTACTTCATGTTTATTGGGAAGACCTACATATTGGAATCAATATTATCACGTATGATTCTTTCAAAAAAGTTCACATTTAAAGGAGTCTGTTACCCTGTGGACTCTTGCACTTCTTTTCAGAAAAGAAAAACAGTGCAGGCTGAACTTCTCTAGTCTGACAACATCCATGGTCCAGCATGATGTTAGCCAGATATCCACTTATCATGGGTGTGGTCAAGTTTCCTGCAGTCCCATAAAGTTTGCCCTTGCTCTCAGTATTCTGTGTTGTTGTTTAGCTCTAATTTACCCCTAAATGTTTTCTAAGAGCCCAGTAAGGAGTGGAAAGGTTGGTAATGCTGCTAGACAATACTGACTTCCCGTGGTTCAGCAAAGTCTCTGGTTCGGCACCAGTCAGGTCCCGAGGGTGCTGGACTAGAGAGGTTCAGGCTGTAGATTATAGTACAAAAATAAAACATCACCTCTCTTCTTGCAGGAATTTGTGTCCTTGTTTGCTGAACTATGCTGACAATTCCACTGAAGTGGAAATCCTAGAGTCCTTTAATAGAAGGTATCAGGTAAGGCAGAGGACAGTATTAAGAGATTTTAGCAGAGAATTCGTTAATAATCATTCTGTTCTTCTTTTCTAGCATCAGTCACACTTTGTTCTTCTGGGAATAACAAACAAATGGTCCTAGGAAGGATACTGTTTGAAGTCACTGACCAAGGGACCCAATCAAAATCAAATATCTAGTACAAATGGATGATGAAATGTGCTCACATTAGTCAGATGTAGATTAATAGAAATCACATTGAATTGGGTTGGAGGGGGCAGGTGAGGATCAGGCAAGGAATAGGGGGAGATAAGGTGCTACGATCTTTAAAATGTGTTTCAGTGAGGCTTTGAAATAGAGTGGCTTTGAAACAATTGAGGTAGCAGTTCTGAATACTCTACTTGCTGGGAAATTGGATTACATTGAGGAAACCCAGTAGTTCAAGAATGAACTCTGTGTGATGGAAGTCAGCTGAACTAAAAGAAAAATCCCTGGTTCCTCTCATAATAGGAAATCCTATTAGATTAACATGGAGTCTCTCTAGGTCAGTCAGATGGCTTTTGAGCAATAGATCATCTACAGCCCCCATGGTGCCTTCTGAGAAGGAAAATGAATGTTTCAGGAAGCTCATGCTTTCACTGCCTTGTACAAGAAGGGAGCCACTCTTGGTTTTAGGTTTTGCATGGTAGGATGATGACACTTCTGCAGGAGGGTTGGTGTGGGACTCAGTAAGCAGAATGCAACAGAAGGAGCGGTGAGTGATTCTTCTTCTTTCTTCAGGAGGGAACCCACCAATTAGTTGAAAGTGGAAGGTATGACACTAAGGAAGATTTCACAGTGGTTGTGCAGCCATTTCTGGAGAAAGTGACCATTCCAAAGACCAAGGTAAACAACTGAGCCTGGTTCAGACTCAGTGCAACTCCTTTTGACCCTCAGTGCTCTGCTTTGTTAGTTTGTCCAGTTCAAATGAGCCAAGATCCAAAGCTGTGGGAAATGTTTTTGAAAAGGATGGAGACTGTTGGTAACACTGCTGAGTGCCCAAGTCACCTTGGCCTCAGACATAGCAAACTGCATTAGTCATTAAGTTTGAATCCCAGTTGTAAAAGTTCTATAGAACATTTGAGTTTTCAGCCAATGGACTGATCTGGTCCAAGATAGTAACTATCATGTTCTCAGAGGCCCTCATGACTACAAGTTGAATCTCTCTGGTCTGCCACTGTTGGAACTGGATCGATGCCAAACCAGAGAATTTGCCAAACCACAGGAGGGCAGTATTGTCTAGCCGCATTACAAATACTTCCACTGCTTACTGGGCTCTTAGGCTGCGGCCACATTGCTGTTTTTTTGCGGAAGAGGATATGCAAATCGTGCTCGCATTTGCATATCTTCTTCCAATTCTTTTTGCGGAAGAGGTTTTTCCCATAAAAAACCCCATGTAGACAGGACCATTTGTAGGGAAAAAAAACTCTTTTGCAAGATCCTGTACACCATAATTTTTGAGGAATAATGGGTCTTGCAACAGAGGGGGTTTTCCGACAAATGGCCCCATCTACACAGAAATTTTTATAGGAAAAACCTCTTCTGCAAAAAGAACTGGAAGAAGATATGCAAATGCAAGCATGATTTGCATATCCCCTTCCACAAAAAAACGGCAATGTAGCCGTAGCCTCAGAAGAGAGTTAGGGGTAAATTAGAGCTAAATATCAGCCCAGAGCACTGAGAGCCAGAACTGGTGGGTGTAAACAAACTTTATGGGACTGTGGGAAAGTTGGTCACTCCAATGATAAATGGACATCCAGCTAACTAATATCATGCTGGTCCATGGACGTTGCGAGACCAGAGTATGCCAAACTAGAGAGGTTCAACCTATATTTTCAAGTTCTGGAGTACCTGGGAGTATTTGTGTTGGAAGACGAATGTGATAATGCATCATGCTGGTATTTTGTCCAGATTTTACCCCTTTTGTAACTGTACCTGTCTCTTTTCCCAGGAGGGGTTGCCTGACAGCTCATATTTTGCCCCAGACTGTTTCCACTTTCACCAGAAGACTCATTCCCAGACTGCTCGTGGCCTGTGGAACAACATGGTAAGATAGCAGAAGATCTCTCTACGTTTGTCTGTCTTTTCCACCCTATCCTTTGGCAGCAAAGAGCAATGGTCCATTATATAGTTACTGAGCCACCCTACCTCTGGTGAGAACAGAACTGTGTTCACTACAGATGGGCACTGTTGCCTTTGTGATATAAAGTCACCTGGACACAAACTGGCTGCATGAAAGGATACCTGACTAAACAGACTAGGCCACCTTCACCATCCAAGCGGGCTATTTATTTTTCACACTTCAGAACCTATCCTGAATAATTATGAATGACCTTTGCACCACAAAATAATCAAAGTGTGAGATATTACATCACTCATACCACATACCTAATATGGAAAGTAGCCAGTTTAATATGTGAAATGTTTTAAAGAAAACAAAATCCCAGGACAGTGAGTTTTATGGGTTGAGCTGCTATTTCAACATAGAGAGATACAGTACGTAGCAATTTTTGCTGTTCCATTTGTTTCCATAGGCTGATTATATTCAGCTATTCATGCTCTTCCATTCTGGTTTTCATTTTATTTCTTCTCCCCCCATGTTTTTTTTCTGGCATGCAGTTGGAGCCTGTTGGGAACAAGACAGATGCACATTTTCTTGAAATGGTGTTAACTCTCAGATGTCCGAGTCTGGTAGGTTTCAAAATAGTTACGCATATGCTATATACTGTACTGTTCATTTAAGAGGCAGTCAGAGCTTTTAATGGGAGATCCTGTGCGCTGCATTCCAGCATGGTAGCTCCATCACCTTGGAGAGGGTTGCTAGAGGGCACAAAGACAGCAACTTTGTGGTAGTGCATGAAAGCTGGAAATCAAACCTGACTAAACAGACCAGGCTACCTTCACCATCCAAGCTGGCTATTTATTTTTCACACTTCAGATAGCATCAACAGGAAAAGTAAAGTGGCAGGTCAGATAGACAGCTGGTGTCAGCCCCAAACCTCCCCCCCCCCCCCCCCCGCCCCAAATCAGTAGCTACCCTGATGCTGTCTGGTCTGGAATATTTAACATCCTTTTCTATAATAATCGGATGTTGTTAATCAAACTGGTAAGGGCACTGAGAGCGTCTGAGCTGGTGTGTGTGGTTAACAAAGCATTACCTGTATATTTCAGATGTTTCCTTAGTTGTATGCCTCATCAATATTTCTGCAAAACTATCAGAGGGGTACTTGTGTTGGTCCTGAGAACAAGAATATACAGTCATTTGAATGGTCTGCAGACAGATTTGAATGGGTGGCTGGGGAACAGATAGTTCCATATTCTTTGCAGCTCTGTGTTGACTCAGATTTCCTTATTTCATAGGTTGAGCCCTTCCTGAGGACATACAAGAACAGCAATTATACATACCCCAACCAAACTACCCCAGATATAACAACACCACCACCATCATCTGCCACTCCAACACCAGCACAGGAACCTGATCAGGTAGAGTGTGCACAGGATGTGGGATTGAATTCACTGGAGGAGTTTAGCAGGCTACGGGAACCAAATGCGAAGGTAGTTTTAGGGCTGTGCAAAATGTTTGTGTAACCAGCTAAACTTGTGCCTATTCAAATACCACATTAATCAGTCAGGATTGCTTTTCCAGTCTGAATAACACTAAAGGCCTGTCTATATTTGAAATGTATTAACTGGAGTTATCTCCCATTAAAGTGCCTTGCCTCCATACACACGATATTTTGTTGCAAATCAGCTAGCATTTGTCACACATGTTAATAAGCCCAATTTAGGAGTGGGTTTAGTGAGATGCAGGATGAATGTATCCACACAAAGTAAGTGTGGATACAGCTCCCTCCCAAAATAATTGTTATACATCTTCTGTGTCTATCTACTGGTATCCCATGCTGCTTTGCCAACTACCTGTGTTAGTCTATCTAGTTATGCTGAATATCCCTGTTTAAATCCTGGCATTCAGCCAGGTGTTGTTCTGGACAATTCTAGCCCATGTGGAGTTTGCTTATCTGTATCATCTCCTGATTGTTCATCAGTCATCTTCATGCTTTACCTTGGACCCTTAGTAAGATCCTGGACTTCATTGCCCTCTTCATGGGAGAGAAATGTGTTCAAGCCTGTCTGAAAGGCAGTCACTCAGCTAAGTCTACACGCAGGAAGACAGGCACATGTAAAAGAGGGGGAGGGTCTCCCATCCCACAGTAAGGCAAATGAGAGGTGGCTGGACTATGTGAATGCTACATGTAACAGAACTCCGGGGAGAGGTAGCATGTTCTGCAGTTCCTATGAAGAGCCGAACCACATGTTTGTTGGAGATATCACCACTCAGCCTCTGCATTCAATGGACTTGCTAATTGAGCCATGACCCCGAAGACAGTCAGTCATGGATATCCAGAACACCTCTTTCCATGAATCACAGAGGATCAGCCAGAACCCTGAACTAGGGTGGGAACCATTTCCAGTAAGTATTGAACTATATATTAAAATACAACTGTACAGAGGGAGAGTTATATAGTTTAGCTGAGGGTACTATAAGGGTGCTGTCATGCTGATCTTCCTTCTGCCTGCCTCCTGGATTTTTAATCCTCTCCCTTCATCTTCAATTCATGATGGCAGCCCTTCCAGAGTCAATAGAAACACTCTCTGCCTATTTTCCTACGACTATGCAAACACACACACACATTTAATCTAAATGCAGGACAATGTAGCACTTTAAAGACTAACAAGATGGTTTATTAGATGATGAGCTTTCGTGGGCCAGACCCACTTCCTCAGATCAAATAGTGGAAGAAAGTAGTCACAACCATATATACCAAAGGATACAATTAAAAAAATGAACAAATATGAAAAGGACAAATCACATTGCAGAACAGAAGGGGGATGCGGGGGGGTGGGAAGGGGGAGGAAGGAAGATAAGTGTCTGTGAATTGCTGATATTAAAGGTAGGGAGAGTGGGATGTTTGTGAGTTAATGGTATTACAGGTGATAATTGGGGAAACTGTCTTGGTAATGGGTGAGAAAGTTCAAAGACTTGTTAAGTCCTTGTTGGTAAGTGTCGAATTTTAACATGAATGACAGTTCAGAGGATTCCCTTTCAAGTGCAGATGTAAAAGGTCTTTGTAGCAGAATGCAGGTGGCTAAGTCATTTAGAGAGTGTCCTTTCTGGTTAAAGTGGCAAGAAACTGTTTTCTCTTTGTGATCTTGTCTGATATCTGTTTTGTGGGCATTAATCCTTTGGCGAAGTGTCTGAGATGTTTGTCCAATGTACATAGCAGACGGACACTTTCGGCACATGATAGCGTAGATTATATTTCTGGATGCGCAGGAATATGTGTTCTTGATCTTATAACTCACTTGGTTAGGTCCAATAATGGTATCAGCAGAATGAATATGTGGACAAAGCTGGCAACGGGGTTTGTTGCAAGGGAAGGTACCAGGGTTGGTATTAGTGTGGTATGTCCTGTGGTGGTTGGTAAGAATCATCTTGAGGTTAGGTGGTTGTCTATAGGAGACTATGGGTCTGTCTCCCAGAGCCTCTTTGAGTATGGTATCCTGTTCCAATATAGGCTGTAGTTTATTGATGATGTGTTGGACAGGTTTAAGTTGGGGGTTGTAGGTGATGACGAGTGGTGTTCTATTGTTGGTTTTCTTGGGTCTGTCTTGAAGTAGATGGTTTCTTGGTATTCGTCTGGCTCTTTCAATTTGCTTTTTTGTTTCTCTGGGTGGGTAGTTGAGATTTATAAATGCTTGGTAGAGATCCTGAAGCTTCTGGTCTCTGTCAGTGGGGTTAGAGCAGATGCGGTTGTATCGAAGGGCTTGGCTATAGACGATGGATCGTGTGGTGTGTTCTGGATGGGAGCTGGATGCATGTAGGTAACTGTATGAGTCGGTGGGTTTTCTGTAGAGAGTGGTGTCTAATTTTCCATTGTTGATTTGTACGGTGGTGTCCAGGAAGTGGATCTCTCGTGTAGAATGGTCCAGGCTGAGGTTGATGGTGGGGTGTAGGTTGTTGAAATCTCTGTGGAATATCTCCAGTGTTTCTTGGCCATGTGTCCAGATCATAAAGATGTCATCGATGTACCGTAGGTAGAGGAGGGGTGAAAGGGGACGGGAGTTGAGGAAACGTTGTTCTAGGTCAGCCATAAAGATGTTAGCATACTTTTGCTTCAACTACCCCAGACTAACACGGCTACATTTCTATCACTATTACACATTTAATCTATCTGTCTCCCTCTGCACCCTCCTCCCCAACACACTGCTTGTTGGCATGTTCCTCCTGCCCATCTCCCATAGTGGTTAATCCATGCAGTCCCTCCATGAAGCTTCTTGAAGGAGAGGCACTCTTATTATAGCAGCACGTACGGAAAATCAAAAGTTATGTTTCTTGCTCCGTTTCACTGATGCACTGAGCCTTGAGCCCACATGAAGTAGGAGATAAATAGCCTAAATCAAATACAGGCATTTCAAAAAAGCAAGGTTGTAAGGCACTTTCTAGAGTTCACTTCCAGCGCAGTCCCTCTTCCCCTGCTCCCCCACCGTTAAGCTAGAATTCTATTAATTTTGCAGTGTAATGTATGCTCAACTCCGTAGATGTTAGAAACAAGACTTTAAAAAATGTCTAAGTATGTCACAGTTTCCTTCCACTCTTGTGCTGGTTCTGGGGGCACCATCCTGGCAAACAGCAGCCTGGCATATTTTCCTGATTTGCCCATTTTTAAAAATCCAAAATCTTTGCCTTTTGGGGACATACTCAGTGTATCATTCTCCAAAACATGGAGGCTGTGTCTAGACTGGCAAGTTTTTCCGCAAAAGCAGCTGCTTTTGCAGAAAAACTTGCCAGCTGTCTACACTGGCTGCTTGAATTTGCGCAAGAACACTGACGATCTAATGTAAGATGCTCCCGCTCAGGGATAAGCCCTCTTGCGCAAATGTATTTGCGCAAGAGGGCCAGTGTAGACAGGGGAGGACTGTTTTGCGCAAAAAAGCCCCGATGGCGAAAATGGCGATCGGGGCTTTCTTGCACAAAACCGTGTCTAGATTGGCCTGGATGCTTTTCCGCAAAAAGTGCTTTTGCACAAAAGCATCCATGCCAATCTAGATGCTCTTTTCCACAAATGCTTTTAACGGAAAAACTTTTCCGTTAAAAGCATTTGTGGAAAATCATGCCAGTCTAGACGTAGCTGGATAGTCTATAGATGTGTGCATGCAATTATTAGTCTAACTCTACATTGCCCTGTTTTAGCTAGCCACTCTGCATGATTCACCTGATATTTTAACCCCCCCAAAGTTTACATACACACCCACACAACCCTCTCCTGCCATATGCCCAGAGGGTTCTTACACAAATTGGAAGTTTTAAAACTTCTAACAGATGCCAACCTCAGCCACGATTGAGAGAATATGGGAATAAAATTCCAAAATCAAGGAAAAAGCAACATTTTAGCACTTTTAGACTAGAGACTACAATTTGGATAAATGTTCCTTTTTCTCTTTTCTCATAGCACTAAGCTGAGGAAGGAGGGAGGCGAGAGGACAAGCAAATTGGTAGCATTGCAGATACGTCTGCTGTGGATGAAGAGACAGTGAAACCTCCTGAAACACTTGGCCTTGGAACTTCCGATTTTGTACAGCTTTATAAATGTTCAGTAAAGTTAAACTTGATGTATTCATTGCTATTGATTAAATAGAATTTAAAATGTCTTTACGGTCATAATTGAGTCTTGAATCATTCACTGAACTGTCCAGTATCACTGTAATAAAACTCACATGAACAATAATAGCAAAACAAGCTCTCCCTCCCAAGGCACACCATAAAGTGTACTAAAACAACCATAAACTGCTATATACACTTCAAGTATAATTAAATCCTTTTATTGGTACACATACAGAAGACTCAATAATCCTGATAAATAACCTATACAAAAGCATGTATATTTTTCACAAGAGGCCTCTATATGCAAAGTATGAGCACAGTGTCCCCCTCCCCACACACACACACACACACACACACACACTCTCTCTGCCCATGAGTAGCTGTGTCATTTTGTAGAGGCCTCTTATCTGACCAAAATGCTTTCTAAGTCTGCCCATCTCTAGCTTCTATCTACTTACCTTCCTTTCTCTCACAAAGGTTGTGCAAAATTGCACCAGGAGAAAGTTTCTCATTAGTCTCAAAGTCAGGACCCTCCATCTATCAGATTTCAGAATAATAACTGATTGTGTATTTAAAAGTTGCCTGGGGTGTGGTTAAAACTATTCCTTTTGCTTAGCCAGATGTCAAATAAAAGGCTTCATAAGCCCGGGAAGCAAGGGGTAAACTGGGATTGCCCTGAATGAGTAGAAAAATAGCAACACCATGGCTACGTCTACACTGGCCCCTTTTCCGGAAGGGGCATGTAAATGTCATGAGTCGTCGTAGGGAAATCCGCGGGGGATTTAAATATCCCCCGCGGCATTTAAATAAAAATGTCCGCCGCTTTTTTCCGGCTTTTAAAAAAGCCGGAAAAGAGCGTCTACACTGGCCCCGATCCTCCGGAAAAAGCGCCCTTTTCCGGAGGCTCTTATTCCTACTTCAAAGTAGGAATAAGAGCCTCCGGAAAAGGGCGCTTTTTCCGGAGGATCGGGGCCAGTGTAGACGCTCTTTTCCGGCTTTTTTAAAAGCCGGAAAAAAGCGGCGGACATTTTTATTTAAATGCCGCGGGGGATATTTAAATCCCCCGCGGATTTCCCTACGACGACTCATGACATTTACATGCCCCTTCCGGAAAAGGGGCCAGTGTAGACGAGCCCCATCAGTGTCCACAGAGTTCATGGAGTTGAAGTTCTATTTCTTATTGCAGAAAACAAACTCTGGTTTCTAATGATCATGGCATTATGACTTTTTCCAGACTACTCTACATTTATATTGGTGACCCTTCATGGTCACCAGCTAGGTTCAAAGCAGCATGGAGAAATATCTCTTTCTGTTGATGAATTCTGAAGCCTCGTGTGAAGAAGGGTGGCAGAGAATAACATAGATCCCATCAAAAGCCCCAGCAGATTTCAAAATCCCAGCTGTGCAAACCCATTTATAATCTCCACTATGTTGCCCGGTTTTGTGATCTGTGGAGCAGAATCTTCTTGATAGCAACGCTCACCTCCATGACAAAAGCCCCAGCTATGGATTTAGCCCCATCAAATGAGTTAGCTACTGACTGGTAGCAATAGGGGGAGAGTGGGCGGAAGCTTCCAGCTAGCAATTGCCTCATACATTTTCATAAAGAGGAGAGCTTTCATGTGGGTGTTCTGTTGCCATGCTGCTTGGCAGGGCTTTGAAAAGGGGAATGGCTGACTCTCAAAAAAACAGTTGGATAATGGGGATAAAATGGAGGAATTCTGAGAATTCTGCATTTTGACCTCAAGCTGAAGAACTTCATTGCCTGCCAGTAGACATTGCACCAAACATGTGAGAATGCATAGAGCAGAGCAGTGCACTGTGGGATGTCTGTCCATAACACGGAACATTTATTTCATCACGTTACTGTGCTGTGTGGCTGCAATAATATCAGGGTAAGTAATGCTAATCGTGGCTTAACAGAGTGGTATGTATGCCCCATTCACACTATAGTTATTGGCAGTTGCTTTACAAATGCACAGAACCACAACAGTTTTCAAGTGCAGACATGCCCTGAGTGTGACATTGATTTCAGTGACCGATGTCTGCCTGATTAATTACAGACAAACAGGGATGTGATTTATTATCTTGGCTGATACTGTGTTTCCTGGTCCAACATTATTATTGATTTCCTCCTCCTCTCCTTCCCCCCCCCCCCCCCCCCCACCGCCTCTTCCCCCACATTTTTTCTTCCTTTAGAATCATGGGAGTCAGCTGCTGTGTGAGGACAGAGCTCCCTCCAGCTCTTCGCCAACTTCAGGTAACCTGACCTATTTGGGGTAGGAGATTGTTTCTTCCTTACATCCTGAGGAAAGTTTTGCTTATGTTTACATAATTATTGGACTGTGGAAAAATTATGCCACTTAAAGACAATACTATTTATAGATAGTTAGGAGGTATGATGCCAAACTTTCCTTGTAGGGATTATTCAGACAAAGCAATTGCAGTTAATTTATTTACAGCAGATAATTCCTGTACTATGCAAAATATAAGGGCTGACAGAGCCTATAAATGGTATGGTCTAATGTTTGGGGCTGTGGATTTAGAGTCAGGACTTCATATTTTGTGGTTTGTTACCTGGTAGTATTCAACTTGTTAATGCCTTTTTCATACCCTGCTGCATTGTTGCAGCAGTTGCTATCCATATGCCTGCTCTGTAATACTGAATTACCCTGTCTTTATTCTGATTTCCCCAACACTGGATATTGGTCACTGGCCTCCGACAATGTGGCATGACTTGCTCTTTGCTCTCCCTTCTTTTGTCTGTGATCTTAAGCAAGCATAAGAACTTGTGACAAGATGAGCTGGAGAGGTCTCCTGTTTCATTACCTGGGCATTGCAAAAAAAAAAAAAAAAAAAGAACCTAAATACAGAAATACGGGGTGGAATAATTCACATCTAGCAGTGATGGAGAAGCATGGATCTGTTCCTTGTTGAGGCTTACCTGCATCTCTCTGCCTTACAGTGCATGCTCTCAAACCAGCTGATGTGCGAGTGATAGCAGCCCTGGGGGATTCTTTGACAGTAAGGACCTTTGTGTTTTTACTGTTTTTTGTTTTGTTTGCTGGTGGAACAGAACATTTTGTCTGCTTAGACTGGGGGCAGGAGGAGGAAGCTGAGCTCTTATTCTGGGACAGTGAGATACTCATTCATAAGCAGAAGACAGATATCTAGAGCAGATCACAAGGTATCAGATCCTCTGAATTCTAATTCTAATATTATCCCTGAATGGTATGAATTTAGACAGGTCACTTAAGCGTTTGCTTAAATCTTTGCTGAACCTGGTGTCAGAGGGTAAGTCCCATTGAAATTGGTGGGGTTAAAGCACATGCTATAAAGTGGACTGCTGAACAGAATGGACTGCTGAATTGCTGTCTCGGTTCATTCTGCCTGATAATTTGTTATTGCCTTCTCTTGCAGTGAAGGTTTTTTTCTAATTAAATAAAATGGCTTTTGCTTGCTTGGAAATGTGTGAGAAAGAAAAGAGATCCAAAATATTCAGACACTTCATAGTGCGTGATTAACTGATAACCAGGCTCTTTATCAAACTCACCATGGACTTAGTCCTTTATCAAACTCACCACGGACTTAGTTAATCTCCTTTCACATGTTTAGCAGGCATCTCCCTTTCAAATGTAAGTCCAAGGAATATTTGTGCAAACTCACCACATAACTTTCTGGCAGGTGTGATGCTGCAAATTTCTGCATATGTGAGGCCATTGACATCAACACAAACATTTGACTAAATACATACCATGCTAATTACTATAGTCAGGATTCAACCACAGTTGCCATGTGATAATATCCAAAATACAGCAATTGTTGCTGCTACTTTAGTATCTGATACCCTTGTGTAGGAGGGCAGAATTTGGTCCATGGACTTAATGTTCAGTCTTCTATCATGTGACAAAACTCATGTTTGGGGAAAATAGGGGACGGTGTGGTATAGCCGCCCTGCAGATTTTATTGACTAGAGCTTGAGAAGGCTGCATTACTTCTGAATAGGGAAACGCTACATGAATTATAAAACAATCCAGATGCACCTATATAACCTTCTTATATTTTATGCCATGTATACAGCAATAGTGTGTAAAGAATTTTTTTAAATGTATTGGTGCTATTTTTCATAAGTCTTCCTGAAAACCCAAGTGCTAAAGTAGCACAAGCTTGAATGTAATAGACCTTAAAGGAGAAACCTGTTTATGAAATAAATAATTAAGATCACCGAAATATATGACTGGACAAAATGTTCATTTTTTGGCTTGGTTTAATTGTATTTAGGCTGGTAATGGAATTGGTGCTAGATCAAACAATACCGTGGATATGAAAACAGAATATCGGGGCCTGGCTTGGAGGTAAGTCATTAATTAAGGAACTGAGAAAATATATTTGGTTTCTCATGAAAAAGTATAGGATTTTTTCACTTGTCAAAAACTGGAAAAAATGGTCAGGGTTGGCCTTTCTTTTGAAACATTGTTTTGTTATACATGCAATTTTCATTTTAAAAAATCATCAATAAATGTTCAACCAGCTCCAGTCATTAGTTTTTGACTTCTTGTACACAAAAGGTTTCATACACCGATTTGATTTATATGAATGGGTAGGAAAGTAGACATCTCTCCCAAAAGCCAGTGAAAAATCACCAGGGTAAAGAAATCACAGCTGCTGTCATTCAAGAGGTCTGCTCACAAGGTCTGCTCTTTATAAGTTTCTGTTAAGAAAAGAAAAGAAAAGAAAAGAAAAGAAAAGAAAAGAAAAGAAAAGAAAAGGTTCTGTGGAAAAAAACACACTTCTTTGCTGCTGTTTGGCTGGAAAACTTCCCTCCATTCCTCCGGTACAACTCAGCTGTGCTCAGTACAAGATCAGACAAGGGGCTAAGGAAGCTTTTTACTATGTTGATTCCCTAGTTCAAGTTAGAGCAGCCAGATGCCCCCGGCCACAAGGAGCCAATCTGGTTGCTGGGAACCACTGAGGCATAAGAATGTTCCAGCCATTCTTCTCTCTGGACATGTTTGTGACATGTAGTGATGAACAGGAGGAGCCAGTACAGCAGCTATCGGCCACTTTAGGGGTATGTCTAGACTACATGGCTCTGTCGCCAGAGCCATGTAGATTAGTTTACTAGACATACCCAAATGAAGCGGCGATTTAAATAATCGCCGCTTCATTTAAATTAAAATGGCTGCCGCACTGAGCCGATCAGCTGTTTGTCGGCTTAGAGCGCTAGTCTGGATGCTCCGCGATCGACATCAAAGGCATTTGACGACCGCCCCGGTAAACCTCATCCCACAAGGCATAACGGGGCGGTCGACAAATGCCTTTGATGTCGACCGCGGAGCATCCAGACTAGCGCGCTGAGCCGACAAACAGCTGATCGGCTCAGCACGGCAGCCATTTTAATTTAAATGAAGCGATGATTATTTAAATCGCCGCTTCATTTGGGTATGTCTAGTAAACTAATCTACATGGCTCTGGCGACAGAGCCATATAGTCTAGACATACCCAAGGGCTACATCTAGACTGGTATGATTTTCTGTTAAAAGCATTTGTGGAAAAGAGCATCTAGAGTGGCACGGACGCTTTTCCGCAAAAACACTTTTTGCGGAAAAGTGTCCATGCCAATCTAGACGCGCTTTTCCACAAAAAATCCCTGATCGCCATTTTCGCAATCGGGGCTTTTTTGCGCAAAACAAATCTGAGCTGTCTACACTGGCCCTTTTGCACAAAAGCTTTGCGCAAAAGGGACTTTTGCCCGAACGGGAGCAGCATAGTATTTCCGCAAGAAGCATTGATTTCAGACAGTAGGAAGTCAGTGTTCTTGCGGAAATTCAAGCGGCCAGTGTAAACAACTGGCAAGTTTTTCCGCAAAAGCAGCTGATTGTGTGGAAAAACTTGCCAGTCTAGACACAGCCAAGGAGTCCTCAATGCAAAGAGAATCCATAGGGGGTTGGTTGAATTGGCTCCAGTGTCGCTCTGTACTGCTGGAATTGAGGTTGATCCTTCCAGCTCTTGCTACCATGAATAGTCCCATTGTGCTGTAGATTTTGCAGGATCAGGCTTTTGTAGGATCACTCAGGGAAAACTGTCCAGATATAAATAAAGTTATCTGTCAAGTTGGGAGCATGGGGGTGAGAGTTAAATATCCTGGCTAACTAAGTGTTATAGTTACCAATGTTATACCAGTTTTTAAAGAACTAGAATACAATAAAATGAATGAAGTATAAAATAGTATACAGGTACTCACCAATTCAGTAGGAGTACTGCATTGCAGAGCAATTGGTTTCTTCAAGTCCTAAGGTGCATACGGATAAAATTTTCTATGTAGCAGTGGTCATCAACCAGTAGATTGGGATCTACCGGTAGATCTTGGAGCCTCTGACAGGTGATCCTGACTGGTTTGGCCAAGAGGCTATCAAGTGCCCTCACTTCAGCTGCCCCTCCCACTACTGCTGCGCATCTCCTGACCTTTGCCTTGGAGCTGACGCCCTTCACCACCAGTAGCCTCCTGCTTTCTGTGCAGGGCAGAGGAGGGAAAAGAGGGGCACTGATGTCAAGGTCCCTTCTCCCGTCCTATATCCTATCTCCACAGAGCAGAGTGTGGGACACAACAGGGCTTGGGAGGGAGTTTGCTGGCTGCCTTTGGGAGTGGTGCAGGGCCAGGGCAGGGGTGAGCCTGACTTAGCCCCACTGCACCACCACCCAGGAACCACCTGAGGCAAGCAGTGCCCAGTCAGAGCCCACATCCTGAAACCCCACCCCAGTCGTGAACCCCCTCCTGCGCCCCAAGGCCCTGCCCCAGTCCCAAGCACCGTTGCACCCAAACACCCTCCCAGAGCCTGCACCCAGAACCCCTCCTGCACTCTGACTACCTGCCCCAAGCTCAGCTCAGAGCCCCTCACACTCTCTAGATCCCATAAGCCAAGACCAGAGCCTGCACCCCAACTCACTACCCCTGCCTGCTGAAAGTGAGGGAGGATGGGGGAGGGAGGGAGGATGGAGTAAGCAGGGGCAGGGTCTCAGAGAAGGGGCACGAAGGAGGCAGGGCAAGGGTATTTGGGTTTGAGGTAGATCTCGGATTGCACTTAAATTCAAAAAGCAATCTCGTGCTTAAGAAGGTCGGAGACCTCTGCTATAAAGTATGTTATCTTAGGACGTTACATATCACTATGGGCAGTGCATGGTGTACACCCTGATCACTAAAAATACACTTAACATTACAACTCTACTGAACATAATCTAATCTTTCTTTGATTATTCAGAAGGCACTTCAAGATCTTGCAGTGCCTCAAGGGCATCATTATCAACATCTGTTAACATTTTAGAGGTTAGAAGGTACAGGAGATTGGGCTCAATCTATAATGACCCTAATGACACACCCCCGAAGCTGCTTATTTGAATAAATCCCTGATATCAGCTTGCTCATTCGTATCCTACCTCTCTTGCATAAAAGTAAAGTGCAGTGTGTGCAATTGCATAACCTCCTGGGCAGTATACTAGCCCTTGTTACTAGACTAAAGATTTGTATGGGGAGAGATCAGAAATGCTGGCTAATAGAGTTTTCCAGTTGGTAAAGGGCCGGATAACACTGCTTTTACTGTATTATATACCTACACAAAACCCTTTCCTTTCCTGTGTCCATGTTAGACTATTAAACCCAAATTAATTTTATGTTACATTTACTTTTCACTATTTAAATTGTTTGCTTCACTTGCACAGAGACACTGGCCAATTTCACATTAATATGTTCTTAAGTACCAGCCCCAAAATCCATAGTTCAGGTTATAAACATTACTAGGGATGTTTAAGGCCATCTGCAGCCTTTTTCCTCTGGAAATCTGGGATTTTAAATTAGAGGCAAAAGTAAGCAGGTTCACCCTGATGTACATCTCCAGCAAGAGCTGGCTGAGCTGCAGCAAAAGCCAGCAAGGAGCTATTTAAAGAGCTGGCAGGAACCTGGGTTGCAATGGGACAGTGCCTGTAAGAAATGTTAAGTCACTTTCACTGCTGGTTTAAATTCACTTGCAATTTCTCCCTTCCTTGAAAAAGTGATTTAATTCCAACCACCTTCCCAGTTTCTCAATGCTCCTGCATTCCCCCATCTGATGACTTTGACCTCACATTCTCAGCTGCAAAATGCACAAGTGAACCCTTCTGATAGCATCAGTGCTACTAGAACTCTCACTTAAGCCCTTAAACAAGCACTTATACCTGGATCCCTCCACCCAGTTATGAAAGCCCTCTAGCTCCCAAGTGTCATGGATCCTTCATGTCTCCCTGGCAAGGACAGAAAATCTAAGTACTGTACAGTACTAGTCCCCTGTTGCCTTTCTGTCTAAGCACAGCTAAAAGATTACTGATTTAATCTTTGCTTCTCTTTCCAATTGCAGTATTGGAGGGGATGCTTCATTAAAGAATGTAACAACCCTGCCTAGTAAGTAAAAGATTTTCTGTTATATCCAGGTGCTACGATTCAAGGGAGAGAATAAATTGACTGATACACGATAACTATTATGTGGACAGCAAACTTACCATGAACTTCTCTTAACACTTTAAAATCTATGCTGGGGTAATTCACAAGACTGGGCATTCATGGAAAGGCACATATTTTCATTGACCTCATCATTGGCCTCATCAGTGAAGCTATGAGAAGGCTGCAAAAATGCTTCAGTGAATATTAATTTGAATTTTTCAATATGCTTGCTGTGATTGTTCTGGTACCCTGTTTGTGTTAGCTTTCTGCAAATGCTATATAGCAAGTCCCTTTTCAGACCAGAATGTTAGCCAAAATCAGATATTTTAAGTGAATATTGCTGAATATTTGTATATTAACTTACATTGGTGGTTTGGCACCTGCTACATCTGGCTGTAAAATTTCAGCACATTTTTTGAATTACACTTTTTAAATGTTTCATTTATAAAGGGCTAATCCATATTATAAGCATATTACAGACCTTTGTAGTAAGTATACTAAAAGGTTATAAGCACATCATTAGGAGTATGCAAGTTATAAACCATGAACGTTATAAACCATATTTATAAGCAATTTATATTGATTTAGCAAAGTAAAATTGATTACGGTAATCATTTATTAAAACTTTTTATTAATCCCAAGCTATTTATTTAAAATGAAGCCTTTTGTTAATGTTTTATAAATAGAACCCTTAATGTAATTGTGTCTTTCTTTGTTTTTACTAGCATCGCATACTCCCACAGACACAGAAGTGTTATTTATTACTAGCCCAAGCCCACTGTGCTGCTGACTGGTCTTTTTGAGCCACAGAACTAGGATAATGAACATAGAAGGGCTGTGAATAATTTTCTGCTTCCTAGGATCTAAGCCTTTTAATGCATAGGTCTGTGATCAGCAGGTGGTGATGCATAGCTGTTCAGATATGCACAACAGAACTCCCAGCTAAGAGAAGCTTGTCACAGCTCCTTCTAGATCAGCTAGACTGGGGGACTCTCCTTCCCCCTGACAGAAGGGCTGTTTGCTGACCAGGGGGTTTCTCATTCAAGCTATAGCCATGGCAATATGCAGGATGGACACAAACTATGGGCCTATACGTACTCCGTCCACCTCCCCTACCTAGGATAGCTGCCAGCTTTCTAATCCCACAAAACTGAACTCCCCTGCCTTGCCCCAAGGCCCCACCCCTGCTTGCTTTATCTCCCCTTCCTCCCTCACTCACTCTACCTCACCTCTACCCTTTTGTGTGCTCTGGGTAGAGCCAGAAATGAATGTAGGAGAGGACTCTGGGCTGGGCTTTGGGGTGGGGAGTGAGGGTTCTAGCTGGGAGTGTGGTTCTGGGTTGGGTCTGGGGATAAGGGGTTTGGGATGCAGGAGGGGATTCTGGGCTTGGGCAGGGAGTTGGGACATGGGAGAGGGATTGGAGCCCTGGTGGTACTTACCACAACTTCCAGGAAGTGGCCACCAGGTCTCTTCAGCCTCTAGGTATATAGACATCAGGGATGGACATCAGGCACTGCCCTAGTTCCCACAGGTGCCACCTCCCAGCTCCTATTAGTCACAGTTCCCAGCCAATAGAAGTTGTGGAGCTGATACTCATAGCAGGGGCAGAACACAGAGCCTCCCCGTCCCTGGCCACCCCAGCACATAGAGGCTACTGGTACCCAACAGCCACTTCCAGGAGTAGGTTACTAGCCCAAGGCCCCCACTGTGCTGCTGACTTGACTTTTAATAGCCTGGTCAGCAGTGCTGAGCAGAGCCACTGATGGGGCCATCTGGTTGAAAACTGGACTCCTGGCAACCCTGTCCTCCATCACGATTGCACTTGATGTCAATGGGATTGCACAATGTCTGAGTCAGAACTCAACCCTGTGCTTTCCCTGCTGCCTCTGGTGTCGCTTGGCTGGCACAGCAGTGTCCAACATACTGCTTCCCCTGGCTGGACACAGCAAGGTAAGCGGAGAACAAGCAGCGGCCTTCATGTAGCAGAAACCAAGAATCTAGGGGTGGGGTGGGGCTTATACTTGTCTTCTCCCCTTGGTGATGAGCAAGTAGAGTCACGCTCTTCTCGTTATCCTCTTCCTTCTTCAGATATCCTTCGGGAGTTCAACCGCAACCTCACTGGTTACTCCACTGGCACGGGAGGAGCAAGTGAGCCGAATGCCTTTCTCAATCAGGCAGTTCCTGGAGCAGTGGCTGAGTAAGCTGTTTTCTCCCCTCCCGCTTTGGGATGCAAGGATTTGGCTGCTTCATTCAGGGTTGTGGCTGCGTCCTTTGGTGTGGTGTGTCTCACATGCTGTCATAACGTCTGCTTACTAGTGAGCAAAACCAGTTTAGCGAGTGCTTCTTGTTGGTTCCTGGCTCATGCTCCAGAGTCTCTGCTGTACTAAACATAAGCTGATTGGCTTGCTTGATTTTTATAAGGAAGCCATGTGATATAATGAAGTATGTGCCAGAACCCCTTGAATTACAACCATGGCAAGTCCATTAGTGGAAAGACCTTGTCCCAAAACAGAGCTTATGCGTCCAGAGAGGAGGAGTACAGTGGGGAAGGGAACAGTCAGTTAGTGTATTATTCTTTGACTTCTGGAGACCTGGGATCCCCACTCACTAGTGAAAGGGAGTGTAGTAGATCTTACCTTAGTCTACAGGAGGTGTTGCACAACTCAGCACATTGTCAATAAAGCAAGTCTGGCTGTGGGCAGGCAGCAGCCCTCCTTGGGACACTGGTTTGCTGGAGAAGCCATTGCAGAAACTGAACCATTCTTTAGTCTTCATATGTACTCCAGCAGCAAGAAAGTGCAGAAATTGGTTTTGTATAAGTTAAACGTTGGGGCACAAGCAATGGCACTGAAACCGTTGAAGCTCCCTCCCCCATCTTAGCCATCTGTGCCCCTACACAGCTGGACGCAGCTTCGGAGTCCCGGGGGCAGGGCTGACCGATGGGGCCCCAGGCAGCCGGAATCCCCACAGGCAGCAGGACTAGCAGTTAGGACCCCCTGGAGCTGGTGGCTGGGACCCTGGGTAGCAGCAGGGGCCCCAGGGTGCAGGCTAGTGGCTGGGACCCCAGCACAGGATGTAAAATCCGAGAGGTGCCCCAGCATCCCCCATGCTCCTACTTCCCACATCTATGCTGTTAGGAAATGGCCTGTATGTGGCAGAAAGTGGAATAGTGAAGAATGTTGAATTTCCAACGAGCAGCTGGGAGAGAGACTGCATGGAATCTTCTGTGATTATGCTCTCAAGTGAGGAGGAGTGGGTGAGAGAAACAGCAATAAACCAAGCAGCCAGTCAGATTGCTTGATCCTTATGAGGACAGGTGACAGCAAGACATAGGCTTTAGGCCAGTTTGATACCTCATATAAGCAGCAGCAATTTCATTGAGTTCAATGTGATAGTAGCCTCAGGCAGTTTGAATATATCCCTTTGACTTCAGCCATACTTGGGAGATCCAAGTTCTCATCTTTAAAATCTCGTTTTAAAGATTACAGGGAGATGATGGGGCAAGGTGGGAGGGTTCATATTTAGGATGCCCATCTTCAGCTTGTATTTAAATAATTAAGCAGCTGGCTGCTGAGTCAAGCACAGCCACCATTTGGGCAGGATTTCTGGCTGACGGTGCTTGTATTTTACACTGGTGAGTGATAATGCTAAAAAGATTCTTGTTTCAATCTCTCTCTCTCTCTTATTAAAAACAAAATGCTCCATTTCTCCAGCAGCTTCCACTTGGAAGCCAAGAGAGCTCCTGCGTTTGCTCTGCCTACATGATAACTGTTAAAGTTTTATCAATGATCAAGATATTATTTTAATATTTCAGGAGTGATTTCTTCTGTAGGTTACAAGAATATTTCTGACTCATCCTAATATTCACTGCCAAAATGAGAGTCATTGGTTAGATGCTTTGAAATATCTCCCGCTGCCATGAAATATTTCCCTCTGCCCTGTACCCCTGAAAAAGGAGGAATTTTCATTCTGTAATTAATCCATTTTTATTTCCCAGTTAAGTGACTCCCTGTGTGAATAGTAAACTTCTGTACAGCTTAGGGGTCTAATATCCTGGGCTGATTTTACAGCATCAAAATCAGATCGCAATTAAACTACCTGTCCCTGTTTTACTTGGTATAATGGGTGTGTCGGGCTGTCTGATTACCATAGGGAATTGGAAACAGGATAACAGAGTATTCTAGTTGTATGTCACCAGCAGCAATCACATCTTTTTCATCAGGTGTCTGTATGGTAGTAGTCCATTTGAATTGAACTGATATGTGTCAGTCTAGTCTTCAAGGGACAGTTGTACATGTGACAAAGGTCATCAGTACAGTTAGCACTAATTGGACCCTTATAGACAGTCTCACTGTGATGGCAAGCATGCCAGAGGCATGGAATCTGAGCTACTTTCTCTCTGGCTGTGCAGTGTCTTCAGTTCACGGCTGAGACCAAACTGTCAAAACCTGCACTGCCAGTGAAGTAACTGTTGTGTGGACTCTCAATCCAGAACCTTTCAGGGAATGTGCTCTGGACCCTTAAATAGTTTTTCCCTTATCTAAAACTGATGTGAATGGTCAGCTCTAGCTTCCTGTGAAATTCAAGATGGGAGTAAATCTGAGTAAGCTACAGACCTTGCTTGATTTGAAAGTTGAATTTTTAGCTAAGTATCTGACCCACATTCAGCACTGGTACAAGAAGGTGCAATTTAATAGTCACTGAAGACTAGATGATCACAAAGGTTCCTTTTTGACCTTAAAGTCTGTGAAGGTCTTACAACAGGTGTGAGTTAGGTCCATAGTGTAAAATCAGATACACAGATGGAGAAACTGAACAGGTACTAAGTACTTCTCAGGTACTTATACTGCAAAATGCAAACTCTGGCACAAATCCTGAGAAACCAGTTCTTGTATACTTGCTTCGTCACCGTTGTGAGAGATGAACTTGTCCTTCTTTTCACCTGACACACCAGAGTACCTGGATTGGGCAGAGAGAGGAAACGGAGCGCCTTAGCTTTCCTCAGCAATATTTTCACTGTTGTAAATGTTCAGCAGGGGGTGAAGAATACAATGCTCACAGACTCCTTTTTGCTTCCCTCACCACTTCCCAGCCTTGCCCTGCCCACCAGTCCTTGCCCTTTCCCACCATCTGCTCAAGAGGAAGGCCTATAACAGTGAAGAAAAGCAGCACATGAGTTTGTTTTCTGTATAAACAGACACTATGGTAATGTCCCTGAACTCTCCAAGGCACCTTTGTTAGAGTTAATTTCTATCACACTTTATTTATAGCTTTATCTAAGGAGATAAGCTTATCTCAATACAGTTCGCTGATTTCACAGCATTGGACATAGAGAGGAAAAAATATTTTCTCCTGCTTCAAATATGTGGCTCTGTATTTGTGATGCTGTTAAGGTTCATTCTTTGAGCCATGGGAGTGTCATCCAGAGGTAAAAAGATGGCCTGTCAATGAACACTAAGGCCAAGAGTTTCAAAACAGAATTATTTAATGCGCCTCAGATTTTGGGTGCCCGTCCTGAATTTGTTTTCCAGATGTACTGAGCCACCTGCTGCTATTCTCTGGAGTTGTGGGCACTCATCAGTTCTGAAAATCAGGCTCAAAGTTGTCTCAAGCTGGGTGGCTAAAAAATCAGTGGCCACTTCTGAAAAGGATGGTATTAATGAAGTTGTTGGATATGTGTAGGCTTTGAAGAAATATACTTTTATCAGTAAATGCCAGTACACTCTGATTTCACTGCACAAGCACAAACGAATGAAAAAATTTCCATTGAAAATTGAAATTTCCATTAGGTAAAGTTTAAAAAAAAAGTGCTTGATAGCTTATTAGTGATTGATTTAAGGATATTTACCCTTCACTTTTTGATGTGATGATGACAGTTTCTGTTTTAAATGTATAAAACTTTAATTTTAATCATCTATTTAATTATTTCTGACCCACATTGCCGGTTTTTTCAGCCCCCATAATCTCCTGCAATCATGAAAATGTAAATAGATAAATATGAAAAAGAGCATAAACTCATAATTTTGCGCAACTGTGAAAATTTAAATGGCTGAAAAAATAAAAAGCTTAAAAATAAATATAGATATTATCTGTTGAAATTATAAAAAAACGGAAGTCGGCCAAGCCTAAATATATGGGAAGGCCCAGATCAGGAAAAAGCAATTAATCCACATGCTTCACTGTAAGTCCATTCTTATTCAGCCAAAATGCCTAAGCATGTCTCTTATGTTAAGCATATACCTTAGTGCAGGGGTTCACAAATTTGTGATACCGTGACCCCCTCTCAGTTGCTTGCGACCCCTCTCCCCATTGCTGCAACCAACCTCTCAGTTGCTCGTGACCCCCCAGGGGGTCAGGACCCACAATTTGAGAAACGCTGCCTTAGTGCTTTGCTGAAATAAAGCCTGAGAGGACATTTCAAATGATATTTAGAAAATGAAATTAAAAGTTTAAGAACAAGAGTGGGCGGCATGGAAGAAGGGGAGTAAGTGAAGTAAAAAGTTAATACACCTCCCCATCTCCAGCCCATCTCTGAAAAATCTAGATTTCCCTGTAGCTCAGTCCCTTGTGTAGAAGTATCTGTAGCCATATTTTCTGAAGCTGTGATCTCTTCATATCTTATCAGCTAGGCTGGGTCAGTACTTGAAAGGCAGAGCTCCGTGGTAAATCCAGGGGTCACTAGTGATTCAGTAGGTGGTGCTTTCCCCTTTTAATCAACACTAATTCCTATATGAATGTTGGGGCACAGTGGCATGGGAACATTTTAAAAGTGGGGGTGCAGAGCCTCCTTATCCCTGTCCATCTCCACCCCCAGATGAGGACAGGAGCAAAGCCTGGGACCCCAGATGCTTGGGACCCCGGTATGCGGGGCCAACAGCAGAGCCCATGGAGTGCAGGGTGGCAGCCAGGACCCAGGCATGGGGCTGGCAGCAGTGACTCCTGGCGTACAGGACTCAAATCAGAACTGCAACACACAGGCTGGCAGCAGAGACCCTGGCACACAGGGCCAGCAGCAGAGCCCCCAGTGCATGGGGCCAGCAGCTGGGACACAAAATGCTAGGTCAGGAGCCCAAGGGTGCTACAGCATCCTACTTCCTGAACCTATGTTTGGGCAAGCAGGCAGGTGGTGCTGTGTGAATGGAAGTGCCATCTTCCAGAAGGAGGTGTAAAAGAGGTCCTGACTCCTGACCACTTGTGAATGGTTGATGGGAGTACATCAAACACACATGATGGAATGTTTCATCTGCAGTTGCAGTGTCCATACATTCAGTTAGTCCAGGTCTACTCAACTTTGGAAGCCCTGGGGGCCACAATGATACTCACAGCACATACCAAGGGCTGCAACTTAAGTGTGGTTGCATGTACATGCAAATATATATGCAAATAGTTTCTTTCACACTGATGGGCATGAATACAAAGATTAAGCTTTAAGCTGTGGTGCCTGACCCAAATGTGGCCAGTGTGAGCCAGGCAACACCTGTCAGGTTCTGCCCACAAGGCTAAGCAGCCAGCACTTCTCACAATAATATATGGAGATATACCATCTCATAGAGCTGGAAGGTACTTTGAGAGGTCATTGAGTCTAGTCCCCTTCCCTCACAACAGGACCAAGTACCATCCCTAACAGATTTGCCCCAGATCCCTAAATGGCCCCCTCAAGGATTGAGCTCACAACCCTGAGTTTAGTAGGCCAGTACTCAAACCACTGAGTTATCCCTCCCTCTACTGCCCCACCAGGTTCAGCACCTCCTCCCTGGGGGCTAGAAATGCCAACACCCTGTATCCAGCTGTTCCAGCCAGCCCTTGCATCTTTCAGTGCTCACACCTCCTGGGAGATGCCTCGCTGTTATGGAGCATGTTCCCAGTGGAGGCCATGTTCAAAGGATCCCACCTGCGGGCCGTGTGTTGAGCCCCACTTAAATCCAAACTGCACTGCAGGCCGCAAACAAACGGACCATAAGCTGCATGCGGCCCTGGGCCACATGTTGAATAGCCCTGAGTTAGAGCATGGCAAGCTACTGCACTACAGACTTACACCTTGGCTAGCCTTGTGAGTGCTGTGTGTCAGATGGGGAGGGAAATACATTTTGCTCCTCTGTTACATTCTGTACAGCAAAAGAAAACATAGTTCTGATTATCACATAAATGATGTGTGTGTCAGGCTCATTAGTGTCAGCAGATGTGCCTCATGAAATAATGTACATGAAGTAAAGTATTTCTAAGGGCCCACAGGGAGATGCAGCTCATTCTAAAACCAAGGAGCCTCAGCTGCTTGCATGGCCAAAGCTTTCCATTGAGATTCCCTGCATATTAGACGATCATTGTGATGGTAAGGAAGCTAAATGAGGCCCAATGGGTTGTTCTGGGTAACTTAGAATCCATGACAAAGCTTTTTTATAGATCTAGCCTGGTTCTTATAAAACTGTCTTGTAAGCCACTTCCTGAGTGCCCTGGATACTTGCTTCACTTTCCATCAGGGCTGTAAAAACTTTGGAAAAAAAAGTTGCATAGCACATAATGAGGTATGAAGTGCTGTGTTTGGGCTGTGACTTCAGGAATTTTAGAGGTTTGTTTAAATAGTTACTCTGCACATTTCCTTAGAGCCATTGTAGGTTTTAAAATAGTTGGTGTGCACACAAACGGCAACGCAGGGAGATTTTTGGAGCCTTGGGTTTGGTACTTCCTTCCAGTTTTAGTTGACAAGAGAAATAAACCTATCTCACAATTCTAATGATGCTGTCAATTGACAACGATTTTGCTGCATCAGGCATCCAAAAAGCTGTGGATTTTTTTCTCTGCTGTGCTAGGGTCAAGGATGGTCTTGAGATTAAAACACTGGAGTGGACTGAAATCTGGATTCAGTTCTTCTCTGACACAGAGTTCCTGTGTGAACCTGGGCAAGTCCACTAGTCTGTGTGTGTCAGTTCCCCATCTATAAAAGGAGGAGAATGCTACCTCACAAGAATAGTATGAGGATATATTCACTCCTGGGTTTCAAGTATTCTAGGGCCATATAGCTATTGAGGTAGAGTCTCCTCCTATGGATGCTAGTCTCCCCTAAGGCTCATTAATTGTCCTTTACTCCTTTTCCACAGGAAATTACCAGACCAAGCAAAAGCCCTGGTGAGACTAATGAAAAGTGATCCGGTGAGTTGTCTGGAATGCAGCATGTTTGATCTCACAGCATGACACGGAACAGCTAGTACTTCACAGAACCAATCTGCCTACACAGATACAGTGCACACATCAGTAACTTACACTTTTTTTTCTTTATTCAGAGAATTGATATCAACACTGACTGGAAGATCATCACTATATTAATTGGAGGCAATGATCTGTGCAACTACTGCGAAGACCCTGTAAGTAGCAGGACTGACGAGCTGATATGGTGGGGGAGGGGGGGGTGAGGATGGGGGCTGTGGTGTGAATGGGAAAAATGCTAATAGAAAAGCCAGCCTCTGCAGCCCATGATATCCAATGTTGCTGGTAGAGGAAAGGAAGTCCCTGTCCTATGAGGGTCACACAATATGCCGGGCAAACCTGAATTTTGTAAAGTACTGTAGGAAGGGCCGGACTAAGGGGTGGGTGAGCCGGGCAGCTGCCCAGGGTGCCAACTGATGGGGGGGCACCTGATGGCAGCTGTAAGGGGCACGTGGCGTCCCTTATAGCTGCCATCAGGTGCCGTGCGCCCAGCTCCTGCAGCACCGGCCCCCCCATCCCCGTGGCGCCAGCCAGCAGGGCCCTTCCCCCCCACAGTCGCGGGGCCCTGCATGGCCAGGTGCTGCATGCCAGTAGCGGTGGCTGGGCCGGGCAGCGTATGCTCTGTGCGCACCGGGGGTGGGCCTGTGCATGCGCCATGTGCCCCGGGGCCGGGCCCATGCTCCCTAGTGGGGGCAGGCTCTGGGCTGCTCGCCAGCGGCCAGGCCAGGCAGCGCATGCCCTGTGCACCCCGGGGGTGGGCACGTGCTCCGTAGAGAGGGCAGGCCCGCGCATGTGCCGTGCGCCTGGGGCAGCGCCACGCACCCCGACCCGGGGCACCAAAATGGCTCGGGTCAGCCCTGACTGTGGGGTCTATGTGGCCTGATAAATACTCTGCTGGTGGTGCCTAGTTTTAGAGTAAGCAACAGTGGTTTGAGATTGTAGCCTGCTGTGGCTAGGAACCAGTCATTATATGAAAGTGACAGGGAGAAGAGCCTGCTTTGCTTGACCATGACTGGAATATCGGGGGAGAGGAATTCTTCCCTCTTTGCTCTGGTGTTACTCAGAGGTTGGGAAAGGCCCCTACTTAACCTGGTTCAGTAGTGTCAGGCCACCACAAGTAGTGCAACACTATCCTCCTCCTCTCCTGGTATTTTGGAAGTTTCTGTAATGGTCCATGCTACAGAGATTTTATGCTGCTTCTAGGGTTGCCAGATGGTTGAAACAAAAATACTGAACCCCATCCCCCGGCAAAAAAAAAAAAAAAAAACGGAAAAAAATTCTGTTGAAGGGGGGAAAAAGGGAGGGAGACCAAAGTTGTTGAGAAGAAAAAAAAAAGGACTCCAAGGACTTCTTAAGCCAAAAAATAAAATAAAATAAAATAAAATAAAACAGCATTTCCCCTTTAATAGTGAGTGCAGGAGGTATAGTAGCAGTTGAGCACTAAGACCCAGGGGAAAGGTCATTTGGCCGGTAGCCATTTTGTGCTGGCAGCCTTGGGGAACCAGATAAGCAGGGGGGCTGGGCATATTGGTAGCCAGAGGGGGGTTCAGGGCAGGAGGCTGGATGCTGAGTGTTTGTAGGGTTGCCAGGTGCCCGGCATTTTCACCTCCTGGCGGGGGAAAAATTCAGAAAATACCGGACATCTTAGGTGTCCAGTATTCTCAGATTTTTTTTTATTGGACAGGAGCTAAAAATACCAGACAGTCCGGGTGAATACTGGACACCTGGCAACCCTAGGACTGTGACTGCCAGCTTGGGACTTCTCATGCCCCTCACCTCCAGTTCTAAACCTGGTTCTGGATCTAGGGTGTTGTCTCTTTCATACATAATCCTCTTCTCTACCACATGCACACTGAGGTCTTCCGCCCACAGCAGCGTGCAACAGGGGCAGTGTCCAGACTCCATGCCTCCGTCGACGGAGGCATGTAGATTAGCCAGATCGGAAGAGGGAAATGAAGCCGCGATTAAAATAATCGCGGCTTCATTTAAATTTAAATGGCTGCCCCGATCTGCCGATCAGCTGTTTGTCGGCAGATCGGGGGAGTCTGGACGCGATGTCCCGACAAAGAAGCCTTTCTTCATCGACACAGGTAAACCTGGTTTCACGAGGCTTACCTGTGTCGATGAAGAAAGGCTTCTTTGTCGGGGCATCGCGTCCAGACTCTCCCGATCTGCCGACAAACAGCTGATCGGCAGATCGGGGCAGCCATTTAAATTTAAATGAAGCCGCGATTATTTTAATCGCGGCTTCATTTCCCTCTTCCGATCTGGCTAATCTACATGCCTCCGTCGACGGAGGCATGGAGTCTGGACACAGCCAGGGTGTGTGTGTGGGGGGGGAGGGTTTATTCCTGTGGCTTCACAGGCCTAGACAAGCTTCTGTGCTGTTGCCAGATGTTTATGGCTGGTATGTTTGCTCATAATGTCAATGGATAGCAGGAGAATGACATACACTGAAAACATTTGTGTCTGGTTTATCTTTTTATAGTTGATCCCATTAGAACACACCTACACATGGTTCCTTCCCTCAGAGATGGGACCTTTTGGCCATTGACTCACTCAGTCTTTCTCCAGTCATTTGTGAGCCATCATTGGCAGTAACTCCTACTTCTCTTCTTTTTTCTATGAGAATTACTATTCCGCTGTAAATTTCACCAGCCACATTCAAGAAGCCCTCGACATTCTGCATGCAGAAGTAAGTGGTGTTCAGTAACTCACTGGTCAGCATTGCATGTTCTTCCCACAGTACTAGTAGCTGAGGGGGTAGACAAGGAATGGTCCTTGAACCAAATGCATCCCAATGAATCCTATAGTGCAGCCTACCCGGCCTTTATCTCTAATGCTGAGATGAATCCTGACACAATAGACTCCAACATACAACCATGGACAGGAGGAGGGAGGGTTCAGTAAGGTGAGAGGGAGGGGAAAGATCAGCGATAGGGGAGGAGTAGTTGGGGTAGTTAACCAGGGCAGGCAGAAGGAGCTGAAATTCTGCTGTGTTTAAAATAAAGGCATTGAAATTTTCATGACCAGCTCCTGCCATGCAAAGTTCTGGCTTTCTTTTCAGGTTCCCAGGGCTCTGGTCAATCTGGTTGAAGTAATGGACCTCCTCCCTCTGAGGAAGATATTTCTGGATAACCAAGTACAGTGTCCCACACATCTCGCTAGGTAAGGCAGCTTTCGCCTACTCTATCTGCACTGACTCTCAGTGGGAGAAGAGACAAAAGTCTATTCTCTGCTTCCCGACAGAGGAAACCTGGGAAGGCTTCAGGTTCCATACTGTAGGGCTGCCCTGGGGAGAGTTTGGATAATAATAGAGATGCCTCCTTGGATGAGGGGCAGGGTTATAAAAGGTAGGGCCCCTTAGGCAGGAGTTGGAATAATAATGTGTAGAGCTCCCTTAGCAATGGTTAGGAAGTTAATAGAGTGATGTCATTGGAATCTGTTGGGCTGCTTGGGTAGGTCTAGAGCTATGGAGAATGGGACTCCCACTAGCTAGGGTTACAAGGTGCATCTTCACTGCAGCTGAGTGGCATGATTCCCAGCTCAGGTTGATACATGCCCTAGCTCTTCTTCTTGTAGCATCACTGAGCTGGGGATCATGCCTCCCAGCTGCAGTGTAGACATATCCTTAGGTATCCAGAGATAATAGAACATAGCATGACATAGCGCGGTAAGTATCACCTTGTGATGCTTAGAGGTAGTCAAACTGATAAGTGAGCTGCACCACTCATGCAGGGCAAATGGGGCAGATAAAACAGTGGCTTGAGATTGTGCAAGATAGCAAGATCCATATGGCAGTCTCATGGAAAGGGTAATATATAGACATCCAGCACTGCGCCCAGGTGGTAAGGATACTGAATGGCAATGGGTGAGAGGTCATTGAATCTACACTTTTTGCTCTAATGTTGAATGTTTCTCTTACTGCTGTAACCTCTTCTGCAGATATCTGTGTAGTTGTGTTCTTCCAGTGATGGAAGGGTCACAAGACCTAGTGATGGTGATGGATGCTATCAGAGCCTACCAGGTACATCTGCCAGGATGAGGGCAGTCACTTTGCGTACAATTGAGGCAGGGCAGAGGGTTATCCATCAATCTGCCTGTTGCAATGTATACCCACATATAGAACAGGTGCCCATATACTACTCTGGGTACCTTTGTTGTTGTTAAAAGTATCAGTGTGGCAAGATCAGCAGGAGAACTCTAGCCCTAACAGAAACCCATAAGTGGGTGTTTCCTCACTAAACCTCCATCCCTCATAAACAATCACTCTCATCATGTTCCAACCTCTTTGGCCATAGGTAAAAAATATGGGTTTTGCCATCATGTCTGTGATCCCGACCGTGTCAGCCCAAGGGTGAAAGTGCAACTAAATGCCCTATGCACCATCTAAGGGTGACAGAGTGGTTGGTGGGTTGATGATGGTCTTTTTTGTCTCCTACAGAACAGCACTCGGAAGCTAATAGAGTCTGGCAGGTATGACACCCATGAAAATTTCACGGTGGTACTGCAGCCTTTTTTCCAAAATATCAAGATTCCTCTGCTTCAGGTATGGCCAGAGATCATTCTCAGTAGTTGGGTAGGTGAATGCATGCATCTAACCTATCTAGAGTATATGAAAGTATCAGGGTTTGTCATGTACTCTTGAAATTCCCATACAAATATAATTTGATTTGGTAAATTACTGTGTTGGAATTCCTTGAACGGGTTCCAAAACTTGGATTTACATAATTTATTTTATATTAATTACTATTTTAACCTTTTGAAAATATTTAAAGGTTAAAATTAAAGATATATGTATACACATTTGTTCAGCAAGAGCAGGCATTAACTAAAAGTAATATGATTATTTTACTCTTATATAGTACTTTTCATAGGTAGAGTTTGAAGTATCATTATTCCCATTTAAGGATGGGGGAAATGATTAATCAAGCTGCATACGCAAATACACAGAGAGCCCTGACATTTATGTTAGAGCTCTTAAAGCTGTCTGGCAATAACCTTCACTATTAACTAACAGCTTCATCATCTCTTTCTGATCCATGATCTCACTCTTCTATGCCTGTGCAGAGAGAGGAATCTACATAGTCATGAGTCCAAAATGTAGTCTTATGTAATCAGCCCTTTTCCCAATCTTTAGCAGTAAGAGAGGGTTCCAACGCCTGAATGCTGAGTTAAGCAAGCTATAGTAAATCTAAGAACTGACACAAATCTTTTCTGAAGCTTGAAAACCATTCACTGACTTTTTTTCCCCACACACTTATCTGCACTTCCTGATTTCAGCTGTAACTGGAAACAGATGTGGTAAAATTCCAAACAGGAGGAACTGTGGTATTGTAGGGCCAGAGGGAACCAGAAAATACAAGAAATAACCAGTGACAAGTTGCAAATGTTTGGCTTCTTCTCCTGACAAACCTTTTTTGAGACTGCAAAGTGGGGCTGAAAATTTTCACAAAATCATGGGCTTTGATTTCTGGTCTGGTCAGATTTTGAGATGCCTTTCCTGTGAGTTTTGACACTGAAAAGCCTTTGTTGTAGGTTTTGACACTAGCTAGGAAATTGAGAATGAAAAATAAAAGATGCACTTTGTTTTGGAAAATGTTTAGAGCTAAAAATGATTTTCTTGTCACTTTGAAAAATAATCAGATGTTTTCATATTGTATCCAAACTTGAAATGATCCAAAATCCTGGCTACAGACTTGATGGATGATCAGATACAAATCCAAAACTTTGGTAGTGGGTCCTTACTTCTCTAATGAGCCAACCCCAAACTCTTGATCAAAACGTCCTCAAAGTTTGAGGATTTCCACTCTGGATCCAAACTCTTTAGCCTTAGTCCAGTGGTGGGCAACCTGCAGCCTGCAGGCCACATGTATCAGGGGTCTGTGTATGGCCCGTGAAACATTTTGTTTACTGGTGCCCACATGCAAGGTTGCCAGATGCCACTGGTTTCCATCCACAAACGTTTTTTCATAGTGTATTACTAAAGTGGCATGTGTGTAAACCGAGGGCATGTGAAGTGAGGTGCATGCTGATTGCCCACAACATTGACTGTGAGAGCTGTGGTTCAATTGGCACACCTGCAAACTGTAGGCGCATAAGCACAGTTAGCAAAATTATCCTTTCCTGGGAGACTGTCTTGATTATGACAATCATGTGGCCCTCTCACTAGCCAAGATGGCCCATCACAGCTTTAGTCCATCTAATCCAAACTCTTTTATGCACCCCTAAAATGTCATGAGAAAAGCAAGTTCTTAAAACTCCCAAACCCAAACTGATTCAGATATTAAAAAATCAGCAACAAATTGGAGCTCTGCTCTGAAAAGTGACTGTGTGATTGTATTTAGTTGTACCTGCTAACTTCAGTGACAAACAACTTTTAGTGCCTTTTACTCTTGTTAGCCCTGCAGAATTTACACACCTGCAAAAAAGGGAGTTACAAGGGAAGGAGTGTCTTTTTCCGTTCCTTCTTGTGTATCATCGATGGACTTGCTTACTGACTTCTACTGAGCTACACCTGAGAAAATCCACTGAGGAACAGAATCCTTATTCCTGACAGTCATGCATGAGAAGGAAAATGCCTGCCAGTTGCATTTGTGCATTTGTATGACACTGGAGCTCCTAGAGAGAAAAACTAAACACAGAACCCAACAATACCATTTTTAAAGCCACTGCTCAGGGTAGAACAGCACATTACACATCTAAACTTTAGGGTGCCTATCCTTTGGGGATTGCCCATCACTAGTATTTGAATACCCTGCCAGGTAGTATTCCACTTAATCTCCTTGAATGGCCAGTAGGCTTCCACCTGGGAGTGTATAATGGGAATGCCATACAACTACAATAGCCTTTTCTCCAACCTCAGTGAACCACAGCAATAAAGTGTTAGAGAATTTCCTGCACTTTGATGGTCCTTTGTATTTTCCTTTTCAGGATGGCCGTGCAGATATCTCCTTCTTTGCACCAGACTGTTTCCACCTGAGTCAGAAATCCCACTCTCAGCTCTCCAGGACTCTCTGGAACACCATGGTAGGGATGGCATGGACTTGTATAGCAGGGTCATCAGCCAGAACCCATTACAAGTATCTGTAAAATCATCTCCTTAGTATAATAATTGTTCCATTGGGGGGACTGAGTGTCTCAGGCCACTGTCAATGGGATTCAGGACTGTTCTTTCATATGGGACCATTCTTCCCATTCAAATGCAGCCCAGGTCAGTGGTGATTAAAGATCTCTTCCATCTATTGGCTAAGGGGTGAATTGAGTTTGGTGGGTCTCAGTTCACATCCTTTTGAATAGGTGTCCATTTCAACTAGAATGAAACCCCATGGAGTGCACTCGCTGGCAGTCTCCAGAGAGAATTTGAAGACTGCCTGGGCCAGGGAGACTGATCGATGTACATTCCCACCTTCCAGGTTGAGACTAAGACACAATTGTGTGGCAGCATAGGTGATGCTTGTACTCCTGCAGCCTCTGTTGTACTAGTTTTGTGGAGAATCAGGGGACTGTAGTCTCTATGGCTGTCAGCCCAGAACCTTTCACCTACTTTAAATTCACTTTCAAAATGGAGTGTAGTCAGGCTGAATCCCAAGTTTTTATTCAGGAATCCCTGCAATGATGCTCAGCTTTCCCTTTACCCACTGCCGCAGTGACAAGAAATGTTACTGCCTGTTACGCTTTGTGGGTGATGCCATATTACAACTGAGACATAGAACAGGCAAGAGGCCTTAGCCCTGGTATTCTGGTCAAATCGCATTACAGCTACTTTGGCCTCCCTAAATTACCTCAGCAATACAGTAGGCATTTTTACTTCCTGTTCTAAACTGTTGACTAGTGTTGTGGTGTTCTGTAACACAGTTGCCATGCTCCTCCCAATAAATGGCTGCATTTCAATCACAGGCAAATCAACAGCTCTGCAGTCATTCAATGCAATTACATTTGTAAAGCACCTTTGGATTTAAAATTGTTATAGAAAGGTAAAATGAGAGGACACAGCTACAAAACTAATCATCCTCATTTTTTCCCCAGCTTCAGCCTGTAGGGGAGAAAACTGACTTCTTTGACCCAAAGGCTAACATTACTCTGAGTTGCCCAACACTGGTAAGTATTGTATCATGGAAGCAGAGATTTGGGGTGGTTGTGTTCCGGACAAAAGATTCAGTATTTTTGGTACAAGTCGGCTAAAATTCAGTTTTTCTGTTAACTGTATGTGAATATTTTGTTGTACAATTACTGCTTCAGTGACCCATATAAAAACTAACTGAAGTGTGGTTAGATCTTTGGCCAGATTTTTAAAGTTATTTAGGTGCCTAAATGTATAGATAGGCCCCTAGTAGAATTTTCAAAAGGATTAAAAATGGATTTTTCCTTTGAACTAATTGAAAATGAATTGCCTAGATGTTTTTGGAAATCCCATTAGGTACCTATTTATGTCTTTAAATTCCAAACTGCCTTTACAAATGTGGTCTCTACTGACTAATGCTGAAGAAGGTGCATGGAGGCTTTACGTATGTATGTAGCTTCTCCCATTATAGAGCCCTGAAACTGTATCGCACTAGGGAGTTTCAAGTGGCCATCAACCTCCAGCACATGCATTTGTAAGTGCATACAAGCTCAGCAGTTTCTTCTTTTGACAGTTGGGGAGCTGCTTCTCTCCCCTTCCCTCAGCCCTTTTCCAAACTCCATCTTAAAAATTTGTGCTGGGTATATTCTACTCTATGGTGAGTTTCAGAACATCTAGACTTTTGAGCTGGTATATGACAATAGAGGGAGATTCTACTAGTTTCTTCCCTCCTTTCCCTGCATAGCAATTACAGTCCATGAATTTCTAATGTGTCCATCACCATCATTAGTGTTTGTCACTTTTACCTGTCTTCATTACATGAGCTTGAGCCTCCAGCCACTAGACAGTAGTAAAATCCCTACAGAGAAATCACTAGCAGAGCTGACTGGGACATAACAGGAACTGCTGTAACAGATCTGACTATCTTTCCATCAGATCCAGTATCACATCTTAGGGCATGACCTGTAGTTGATGCTTTAGCTGAAGATGACAATAACACATTTGGCCAGTTGTGCAATGAGTGAGGATTTGGGAAATCCTTTCCTGATCCCACAGTGAGACTTTCTCAGGGTTTTCAGGATAGTGAGCCATCTTGTAATACCCCTGCTTCTGTGAGAAATTTGTTTGTGTTTAACTGGGTGTCAGCTCTCTGTTAGCCAGCCAATCAATCTTCTTGGGTCTCTAGGCATGTGTCTACACAGCACCCTTACCTTGAAATAAGCTACGCAATTTGCGCTAATGAAAGTCTCTTAACCCTTGAAGAACAAGGGTTACAGGGATGCTGGAATAGCACGCACCTGTTATTTCGAAATATATTTAGAAATAATGGGCATGTTTAAAGACACAGAATTGATACTTCGGGATACTTCCAGTATCCTGAAATAGCCCTGCTGTCTACACATAGCCTAGCTAAGTTACACTAGCAGCTGCTTCTGGGGAGTTCCAGCTGTATCTGTTATTATATAAAATGACTTCAGATTCTGATGTACACGGGTTCCCTAACTTAGCAGAGTTCCAAACACAGATGTTGTGCATATGTGACTGTCACATGTGCCAACCTGTAGGAACCAAATGTCCATTGCAAACCATTTCTAAGCACAGTGGGCTAATTTAAAGGATACAAATCTGCAAGTGAGAGGGGAGGGGATTTCTGACCACACATTTCTCATTTAAACCTTTTGGAAAAACTCTGCTCTTCCAGTGGGGAAGTCCTTATTGACCTTGTACCTTCATGTTCTGTATTACAAGCTTAGGTGCTATTCTCATTAGGAAGCAGCAAGTCTCCTGATAAGAGTTTTTAATCTACATTAGTTCATATTTCCTAGGGTGGATGCTAGGCACAGAGACCACCACCCAAATTATATAGCCATTGTGGGAACAGGATGAGCCTCCTCACTGAGGCAAGCAGAGCTGTCCAGATTTCTTCACTCCCTACATCAGAGTGGATGTGAAAACAAGTTGAAGGGGTTTGATGAATGCGGACAGGGTGGAGGGGAGGAGTTGGAATTCTTAGTTGGATCTGAATTTCCCATCTGGTCCTTATCTCTGCAATGTTCTGAACCAAATCCTCCCCAATTGCAACACCCCTAAATTTTAGGGAAGAGTGTTTGTTTCAAAATCCAGATCCACACTTTGTAGCTCGGGCCATCTCTAGTTATATAATCTTTTGGCTGCAGAAATCCTGATCTCATTTGCTGTCCTCCTTGCCCTTGTTTGCTGCGTGATCTGTGTTTCTCTCCCTTTGTCTCCTCACTCATCAGCACAAACCCTTCCTGGGAACATACAGGAACAGCAACTACACGTACCTACCTGTGGAACCTACTAACAAGCCAATTCAGGTAATTGCCTGTATCGCTTACTGTATATTACACATACACATGGGTGCACAATTGCTCCTGTCTAGTGGGTGTTTTCGTATCATTTGGAATTTGTAAACAGGGTAATTTCTCGCTAGGCTTTTAACACTCAAATCTCCTCCTATGTCAGCACTTATTTAAACTCTTCTTATTCAAGTGCTCTGTTTTTTTTTTTTTTAACAAAACTGCACCAACCAGTGCCACTACCTGAGAATAACTTTTCCAAAACTGTTCTCAACAGTGGAAACTGCTTCTTCCCTCCCACCCCAAAATTAACCCAGCTCATCTGGGGTAGGAGGGGAGAGGAGCCCCGGGCCCTTTAAATCACTGCCATGGTGCTGTGCACTCTGCATGTCTCTGAGGGCAGGAGGAGGCCAGTGCTGTACTCCGGGCAGAGCAGAGGGCTGGCTGCCTAGCCCTGCCCATTCTGCCTCTCCACACCTTACCCGGGGACCCGGGGAAGCTGTTGGCCCCACTGATAACACCCTCTGACTGGATAGTAGAGGTTGGACCTTCCTGGTCTGACATCCTTGGGACCTGACTGGTCCCAAACGAGGGGATTTGCTGGAGCAAAGGGAGGTCCCTCCCCTCATGGCCCATGCTGCTTCTGGACTAGAGCTCTAACCTGGTCAGGCTCCAGCCTCGGCCTCCCTGCTGCCTGACCAGCTTGGGGCTCCCAGTGCCAGTGTTTTCTAGCTGCTGCTAGGCTAGAGCTCCCTGGTCACCACCGAGTGTCACAGCTGGAGCTCTGCAGCCAGGGCCAGAGCTCCCTTGCCAGGGCCGGGGCAAGAGCTGGGACCAGAACTGGAGCTCCCCAGCTACTGGGTCCAGAACTCCCTATCACGCCGCCCCTCCCCCCCAAATATGGGGCTCCCAGTAGAGTTGTTGTCTTCCCCTGCCATGCTCCTGTTGCTGGACCGGAGAGTCCAGTTTTAGGGAGATACACCACTGTGTTAAAGATGAGAGCAGCTCCATTTGACTTAATTTTTTTTCTGCAAATCCGGGGATATTCTCAAGCTCTCCCATGCCTACTGCTGGGCAACATGGCTTTTGTCTGGACAAAGTGTGGACACTGCTGTCCTGATGAGAATTGCTCACTGGAACCATTTATTTTCCTCACTGGCACATCTCTGCTTCTCAGAACATACTGTGACTGACATTTGAGAGGCAGTGTGGGGGGAGAAATGAGCACAGGACTGTGACTGAGGCATTCTTAGGGGTAGTTCGTGACTTTGCTACAAAACTGACACACTATGTGACTCCTGTCTGACTACCCATATATGCAATTTCAGAGGATTACAGCTATTCTACCGCGCATAAGTACTGTAAGCATTAATTAATAGGGATGGATGACAATTCCATTTCATAGCAACTGCTGAGGTTTTAGAATTTGGTTTGTCTGCCCTGGAGTGAACACAAACCATTGAACCCAGATGTAGTTCCCTGGTTGAGGCCACAATTTTTCATTCTAGACCACTCTCAATTAGGCAGAACAAGGACTAAAACTTGGGGCTCCGACTTTCTGCATCATTGCCCTAACCAAAAGGCTATAGAGTGTGGGAAGTTTTCTTTTTCCTCACCCCCTCCCTTACTAAAATAAATGTTGTTGAAATTAAATACATCTCTGTGAAACAGTGGCCCTGACACAACAGTATGTTTTTATATAATTTCATTTCACCAAAAAATATTCAGCCATGGTCAATTAATTCATATTTGAGTAGTGTTTTAGGATGAAAGGCAAAAACTGCCAAGCTATCAGGTAACTAGGTGGAAATATTTATTATTGGGTTTTGATTTGTTTGTAATATTGCTTCACTGTATGCTAATATCTCCTAACCATACTGCTGTTTGTTTTCTTTTGTTTAAGAATTGGGGCAGTGACCTGTCATGTCCCGAACAGACCCCATCGGAAAGTGTCCCAACATCAGGTAAGTGAGAGATTGTTTTGGGCCAAATCCCAAAGCGGAGTCATCATCTGTGCTTTTTAAAAACAAAACCTTAAAGCTGTATGACTGCACTTGTTGGAAGAAAGGAAAACAGCCAGATTAGGCATTGCGTATCCAGTGCTTAGCAAGGGCATTCTACTTTGCCAAACCCAGCATATTCACTGGCACAGCAGTGGCTGTGGGCAGATAATAACTTGATTGGCTTCATCCAGTCAGATGTTCCTGGTACACTTGCCGCAAAGCAGCTTTGATCAACCTGGGTGTAGTTGCTTGATCAGCAGCACAGGTGCATTGTGCCTACACATAACTGGAATGCTTTATATTTGAGCCGTTAATAGGAAACATAGATCTGGACTTAAAGGCAATTGAAAACAAAGCAGAATGAATGTATGTATTGTATGCAATTTTAAATCGATCTAATCTAGGTTGGGTTTTTCTAAGGTGAAAGGTGGTTTTAAGCTCTGTTTACTTCCCTATTACTCAATCACATGATTTGGCGCTAGCCACAAGTGAATTGCAAACATTTATTGCTCAGTCTGGTGGATGACTGAGTTTGTGTAGAACCCTGCGCCCACTCCCCCTGAATTCACTAAAGATTTTGCCATTGTCTGCAATGAAACCAAGATCACCAAACCCTTAATCCAGGATAAGATTTTCCAGTGATCACTGGTAACCCTGCTTTTTATTTTATTTTCCTGTCTAGTACACAAGCTGCGACCAACAGACATCAAAGTCATAGCAGCGCTAGGAGATTCCTTGACTGTGAGTATCGTTGTTTCTCTTGAGCCTAGAATGGGAAAGGCAGTGCTGGTTTCCCTGGTTGTTACGGTCTCAGATGCCATCAGACGGAGAGCAAATTGTTGTGACTTGCCCAGCTGTGTCCATTTTCAGCTGCAATATCTCAGGGTATGTCTACACTACCCCGCTAGTTCGAACTAGCGGGGGTAATGTAGTCATCCGCAGTTGCAAATGAAGCCCAGGATTTGAATTTCCTGGGCTTCATTTGCATGAAGCTGGCCGGTGCCATTTTTAAATGCCGGCTAGTTCGGACCCCGTGCCGCGTGGCTACATGCGGCACGGACTAGCTAGTTCGGATTAGAAGCCTAATCCGAACTAGCTAGTCCGTGCCGCGTGTAGCCGCGTGGCACGGGGTCCGAACTAGCCGGCATTTAAAAATGGCGCTGGCTGGCTTCATGCAAATGAAGCCCGGGAAATTCAAATCCCGGGCTTCATTTGCAATTGCGGATGACTACATTACCCCCGCTAGTTCTAACTAGCGGGGTAGTGTAGACATACCCTCAGTGTTATGAATGAATCTGGCAATTCGGAAACTGAGGGGAAAATAGCCCAGGCTACAGCCAAAGGTGAGACACAGTCCTGCCAATGTGCAGAACTGCCTCAACTCGCATTGACTTCAGTAGGAATTGAGGGGTCAGCACAACTCAAAGGATCAGGCTCATATTGCAGATAAAGGCTGTACATGCTTCACTTCCTTGAGAGCTCTATACCTCCATTTCCGTCTTGACCTACAGTAACATTGGCTACTCCCAGGCTAGGCCTTGAGTGTTTCTTGGAGGACCTTGGTCTGGATCTGCAGCATTCCCTGTTACTCCAGCCCCAAACCCTGAACAGTGACCTGCTTCCATTTTCCCAGGAAATCTTTTTGTTACTTTTCTCTTGATTCATTAAATGTGTCGGAGAGAATGAAAAAGCTACCTTGTGAGAGAAGACTCAAAGCGTGTGGCTTGTTTAGGCAAAACAAACAAAGGCTGAGGGGAGATAGGATTGCTCCCTATAAATACATCATAGGGATAACTGAAGGGAGTGAAAAGAGCTCCTTAAGCTAAGAGCTAATCTGGACACAAGAACAAATGGTATAAACTGGTCATCACAAATTTAGGCTTGAAATTAGGCAAAGTTTTCTAACCATCAGAGGAGTCGAGTTCTGGAACAGCCTTGTAACGGGAGCTCTGGGGGCAAAAAATCTAACTGGCTTCAAGATTGAGCTTGATACATTTATGGAGGGGATGACATGATGGGGTTGCCTACAGTGACATGTTCGCAATCTGCCACTGCTAGCTGCAAATATCTGCAGTGGCCAATGATGAACACTAGATGGGAGGGCTCTGAGTTACTATGGAGAATTCTCTCCCAGGTGTCTGGCTAGCGGGTCTTACGCACGTGCTCAGAGTCCAATCGAATGGTGTATTTGGGGTCAGGAAGGAATTTTCCCTGGGTCAGACTGGCAGAGACCCTAGGTTTTTTCTATCTTTGTGGTATGGGGCACGGGTCACTTGCAGCTTTAAACTAATGTAAATGGTAGTTTCTCTGAAAGTTTAAGCCATGTTTTGAGGCCTTACATAACATAGCCATAGGGTAGAGGTCTATTACAGAATACTCTTCCATCCCTGCGCCTCCCCCAGAACAGCTCTCCCTCCAACCCTCTTCAATCCCCAGTCCTGCTCTGGCTCCAAGCCCAGCTTCACCTTTACGCCCTCTCTGCTCCTAGCTGCACCACCACTCTGCCCTCCCCGCTTGGATCCAGTGTAGCTCTGGATCATTCTCTCCCCATCCCAGACCAGCTCTGCATCTAGCCCAGCTCCTTCCCCATCCCCAGTTCTGCCCCCAGCTCTGCCTTCAGCCCAAGCTCCGCTGCTGAGGAGTAACGGCTGTGCAGTAATGGAGGGGAGTATGGACAGATTCTGCTACTGATAAGGGAGAGCATCAGTGAAATGTGAGCACCACTGGCCTTGATGACCCACCTAAAAAATTGCCAGGCAGTGTCATAGGTGTAAAGTGGATACTGGACCAGAAATTAGTTTTCTTGGGTGATAAAATAATGTAAATTAGTAAGGGAGATGTCATGTCTTGTGCCTCCTCTATTGACTTACTCTAGAGCAGAGTACTTTCTTGGATTGGAAAATGTGATTTTTCTCCCCTCCCAGGAAAATCAAGATTTGTTTGAAATCTGATCAACAATAACCTACTCCCCACTGAGCTGCCACTGTGCCTTGTGGAGTTGTATTTCTGAAACCCCTGTTTGTATTCTCCCCAATGGGCCATTTCCCAAGCTGGACTACTTTTCCCAGGGTGCACTATAGTCTCCTTCTGATTGAGCTACCACAGTACCTCATGGAAGTCTCCTGACCACAGTGCATAAGGGGAGATACAGTTCTGCCAGGGAATCTGGCGCTTAGGGCGACTATGGTGGCATAAGTCGCCAAACTACCATTCCCATGAGACTCTGCAGCAGCTTAGATGGATACAGAATAATGTTGAACTGACCCAAAACTAAAGTTTTCATTGCACAAAAAGTTTCCCTATTTTGCCTTTTCTCTCTGATTCAGGATTAAACCAGATGTCAAAATACTGGAATTTCCTATGGGACAGAAATTCTGGTCTTTAAGCCAGTTCTGCTCAGTACATTTCAACTGCCTCTTTTAATGACTCATTCAATAGCAACAATGTGGGCCAGTGGAACTCAGCCCACTGGAGGGCCAAGCCATTCCTGCTTTGCACAACTTCCTCTGCTTGCCATTTCATAAATGATTCTTACCATCCTTCCAGACTGCTGTGGGAGCCAAAGCAACCAGCTCAACTAACATGCTAACAGCCTGGAGAGGACTTTCCTGGAGGTGAAACACACATCAATTCTGGGTGGAAGTGTGTCTGAGAGAGAATGAGCGTTTGCCTGGAATGGGAGTGTGCTTGTGTGTGTGCGTGTGCATGTGCGTGTGTGTGCAGTGCAATGGGGGGGCTGCTTATGGAAGAGTGCGGCTGTGCATGTAAACATGTTGTAAATGACAGAGGTAGAGGCATTATTCTACAACCATACATCAGAATCCCAGACAGGCCCACCGACAGGAGGTGAGGGGCCAATGGGGATAGTTGCCCGGAGCACTGTGATTGAAAGGGGCCCAGGGCTCCTGGCTGCTGCCGCTGCTACTGCAGCATCAGCCAGAGCCCTGGGTCCTTTAGAGCGCCGCAGGAGGCTGGCATGGTGCGCTCCAGGAGGTGAGGAGGGCTGGCTGTCCCCAACCCTGTCCCTTCCATCAGAGGCCCCGCCCCTTCCAGGAGCACAGAGCTGGTCATCTGCCTCCATCTTGTTCAGGGGTCTGTGGAGGCTTTCAGCACCTGTGACCCCAAACATCTCATTGGCAGGCATCAGTGCAGTCTGTACACCTTGAATATTGTTCACAAATGCAGTCGTTATGAGTGAGGTTAGACTGAGCAGCTCTGAGGGGGCAACGTGCCTCATTATGACAGCTAACATCAGCATAAAAGGAAAATAAGTGCCCTGTAGTGCTTTACTGGTAGCCTGTAAGGCTATGTGTATAATACAGCCCGTGTTGGCAATCCCCTGATCAACATAAGTTACACTGACGTACATAAGTGCTCATGTGCACAGCGCTATATCGCTGGGAGAGCATCTCACGCTAACCTAACTTCTGCTGGTCACCGAGATGGTGTTTTAGGCCAGTGGGAAAAAGCTCTCCTGTTGGCACAGAGCATCTTCTCTGGATGCACTGCAATGGCGCAGCTACATCCATTCAGTGGTGCCGTGGCAGCGCTGCACTTGTAGCTATGGCCTAAGGCTGTGTGCACAGCCCTGCTTGACTTGGTCTGAAATCTCCCTTTTGGTACTTTCCCTGAATACACACTTGACTGGTGGTTTATCCTCCTTATTCCTAATTGAGCCTCTTCTTTTTATTCCCCTGAGCTGATATGGCAGCAACCTGCTATGGTGACCATACGACAGATGGTCTGTGCGTACAGTACTAACACTGCTGACTGATTGATTCTGTTCCTTCCCTCCTGTCCCGTCTCCCATAGTATTGGAGGTGATGGAACCCTGGAGGCTCACACGACTTTACCCAGTGAGTATTTTGAAAATCACAAAAGTTGGGGGAAGGGGACTTTTTGCTCCAAGACTAGGCCAGGCAAATGCTAGAAAGTCTGTGCTGGCTTCCCATCTTCCTTAGACAGGACACAGAATGCACATCTGTTGGGAATTTATTCCAGTCACAGGTCAACATTGGAGAGAACTCCTTAGCTAAAAGTTTCAGTCAGTTCCTCCACATAGCAGTTCTGGATGGGGCTGTAACATCAGCTCAGCTGAACTGATCAGGGACAGATTAAAGGAGGAAATGACTATGATACATACCCAAGGCATATGCTCTTCCTTTATTTCTCTCAGTAACCACAAGTGTACTAATGCACTACAGAGCAATTGATGATCCATGGAGTGCTGGATGGTCACGTGGTGATGGCTTCTCCTTATTTCCACCTGCTAACTGGCTCTGAAAGAAGCTAATGATAATTACAATTATTTGCCTAGCACTAGTATTTTTTCCATGTGAGCAATTGTAGTTGCCATGGAGATTACAAATGGAAGGGGAGGTGATCCTTGTGACCATGAATTGGAGGGAGATTGGTTCATGACAATTCCTCTAATAATATGTGATCCATGCTCTGGAACAATTTGGCAATGCCTGAGAGTGTGTACGATTTTATTTCAGTCATTATCTTATATCCATGTGACATGGTCATCAGTGGATTTTAAAGAAAAATGGGAGTCTGTTTTCTGCTGTGTAAAGTATTATGAATGGACTGCTAAATACAAAGAGGCTTTGAACTTCACCTTCCGCATTAATGACACGGTAACAATAATAATTTGCATATATAATGCCTTCCAGCTGAGGTTCTGAATCAGTTCTACAAACATGAATTAAAGCCTTGTTTCACCTTTGAGAGAGGTATCATTACCTCCGTGTATCTGGAGAAACTGAGGCAAACATAGGTGCCCAAAGTCAAAGTGAATGTGTGTTGATTTTTAGACTTATGCCTTAACCACAAGACTGGCATGTGGGTTCAATAGGAGGTGCTGCTGATCCTTGCAGTGCAAAGGGTAACCAGCATGTCTTCTCGTGTCTTTAAGATATTTTGAAAAAGTTTAATCCAGAACTCTTCGGCTTCTCCACTGGCACCGAGAAGGAAACGGCCGGGTTCAACTTAGCAGTGGGAGGAGCCAAAGCAAAGTAAGCATAATCCCAGCCTAGTTGGGGCGATAGTGGGACAAGGACTTGGTGGACTGGCAGGTTAGGAGTAAGCTGCATCCCAAGACTAAGGTAACTCTTGATTTAATACTAATGATTAGACCAGTTGCTTTTTAATGGCTGATCCTATCTATAGCTTTCCTATATCTCTAAGGTATAATATTCTTTCTTCTGAATATTTGAAGAGTGTGTATTTGTGACTTTTTCTACATAGGAGAGATGTTGCCTTTTGACTAGACCTTCTCATCTCCTATTTTCCAAGTCCAATATCAGACACTCCTTATTCCCACAGGGAATTTTCCCATAAATCTTGTCCATTTAGGTCAGTGGGTCGGTGTCAGGCCAGGGCTGTAAAGTTCCAAAAGCTGTTGGTTGAATTCTGGGAAATGAGATGGAATATCGCAGTCCAGTGCTTAATGAGTAGGAGTCTTATTATTAGCATTAAAAACTACCCTGACACTAGAGCAGCAGAAGACTGAACAAGATATGGAGACTGAGCCACCATGAGAGTCACTGTGAGGTAAAATGTGCAGGCAGCCTACATTGTTGCTATTCCCAATCTATGGAGACACAGAGGACTTCAGTCTTGAGAACTTTCAATCCAGCACCTTTCACCAGCACTAAATTTACTTAAAAGTATGTTGCAAGTTAGCCAGCAAAGCTTACATGACTGGGAAACACCCTGTCATCTCCAAGAGCAGGTTTGGGAATTGAATGTTTTCTTCCAAACACAATCCATTTGAGCCAGTTCTTCAAGAAGAACCCATTTCAGTTACCCTGTTACTTGGCAGTCATCTTGGCTGGAACCCATGTAGCTCAGATTATGCACAAGACTGACGTGATTATTTGTGTGGCCTAGTTCAAATAGGGCGCTATGGCCTGGGCCACCGTGGCCATACACGGGGCCCGGGGCTCTGGCTCTGCTTTTGCAGGGCTGAGTCATCTGATCTCCAGTGGCTTGAAGAGCTCCAAGTGGGCTGGGTTGACAGGGGTGCCCTCACTATCAGCACCTGTGTGCTGGGGGCCCTACCAGGCAGGGGGGCAGTTGCCGCCATGCACAGTTTGCAGCTTCGGGACACGGCTCAGGTTGGTCACACTGCCAATAGAGTGTGGGACCATATTCAGGGGAACCTACTGCATACACGTCATGCCGGCCCTGATTATCCACTTATGATTGTTCTCACATGTGACCCATCAGTTTCCCTGGATGCCCCCTTGGTCCTGAAGTTCTGGAGTTAAGAGGAGAAAATGAAGCCTTCCCGAGTTGCTTTTATTCTGCTTATCATTTCAGAACGAGGATCTGAATGTTCTTCTTTCCTCTGTCCACAGTGATATGTCAACCCAGGCTCGTGAACTGGTTGAGCTAATGAGAGGCAGCTCAGTAAGTGCATAGCTCCTATAACCCATTTAGCATGTTTGGGTGGTGGGGAGAAGTGGATTTCACTCAGTTGTGGTGTTTGGAAAATGTTTGTTAAACTGTCAAGGTGGATGTGCAGTGTGTGGATCACAGCAGCCAGGAGATTGTTCAAAGGAAGCCTGGCACGAAAGAAACTCAGGCCCGATGAAGGTTAATATAGATAAATGAATAACAACAACACATCAAGATGCAGCCCCTACCCTGTATTGCTGAAAATGTAATTTAAGGCAAGGTGCAACAAAGTGTAACAAAGAATAGGGGGGAAGGAAGAGTGGGAGACCCAGTGTCAGAGGTAAGCAAAGGTCTAACGTAATGGTTGTGAATCACTGAAAAGGTGGAGTGGAGAGGACAGGAGGGGTATGCTGTACACAGACAGGCTGGAGAAAGGGAAGGGACTGAGAGACCGGTATGAATGGTGGCTAGGGAACTGGACAGGGGAAAGGACAGAAGCAAAGATGAAAGTGTGTGGCCTGGTGAGCCTGTGGAGACAAAAGCCAATGAATTAAAACAGGCAGCTGCACTGAGCCAGGTATCTGAGGCAGGGGGCCTACCACTCATGCCTAGACTCCCTGCCTCGAGGAAGTTGGTGATGCTGGGGTGCTGTGCTGGTGAGGGGATGGCTGTACACTGGCCAATAGGTGAGGCCACCTGAAGTTATGGCCTTGGCCAGCTCACTGATGCAATACTATGCAATGTAGTGGGGGAAGGGGAATCCCAAGGATTTCCCAGGTTTTATGGAGGCATGAGGTAGCCTGCTGCTTTCTCCAGAGTGGTCTGCTGATCCTGGCCCAATGGGGGCTGGGAAGGGGACCAGAGGGCTCCCTGGATTTTATCATAGCCACAAGCGCTGCCTTTTCTGGGATGTGTGACAATCAGGAGACACCTGGTCTCCCTCCTCAAGGTGATGGTGGAGCCTTTGTTGGCTGATGGGTGCTGTGGAGAGGCTTTTTGGTCCAGGGAGATTAATGTGGGAATGCCCCGTGTTTCCTGACCCCGAATGGGCCATGGGTAGGAGTATGGAAAAGGCAGGACTCTCCAAATCATGTGTCCCTGTGCAGCTGCCCAGATGCCATGGGCCGATGTTACTGTCAGTTATTCTGCGTTGTGAATTTTTTGTCAGGGTGTGGGAAAAGAGAGTCTGCCTCCCTCTCTGATTGGAGCTGAGTGGGAAAACTGGCAGTTGAGCAAAAGACTAAATTGCTCTGAGGTTTAGTAGGGTGTTTCCCTTCATTCACACCTTTAAAAATAGCGGGCAGGACTTTGTCCTGCCTGGCACCCCACTGGAGGGCAAAGGAGGGGGGAATGAGATGAGAATCCAGCCCTTTGGTAATTCCCAAGCCCTTCCTGTATTTGTGGGAGAGATCACAGCCGTTAGTTATATAAACTCTCTGCTCTAAAAATAGATGGCTTCCATTCCTTTCTTTGTACTGCATGTTACAGAATGTTTTCCACTGAGTTCCAGCTCGCCGCAGCTCTATTGTTGGCTGGTGGTGACGTGGATTTTGCAGCTGCCCTTATGAGCCCAGTGAAGTCACCAGCCTCCTGGACTCTTCTGTTTTAATCCAAATGTCTGTCCCCCCTTTTCAGCATTTCTGGTAGTACTCACTCAGCTGGCAGGGACTGCCAGTGACTCATGTTCCCCTGAAGCAGCCTCAGTGCAGTATGGTCTAATCCTTTCCCCTTCCCCTGCTTACTGCTGCACTGCACCCAGCATCTGGCACTAACTGGTAGATCTCCCTTCCCATCCCATCCCGTGCTGCCAAAATCCATTTTGAACAGTGCTCTCAGTAAACAGAACATTGTACAGCAGCCGCCCTGACAGCCCATCAGGCAGACAGCTGCTCCTTCCCCGTTCTGGTGGGAATTTTATCACAAAAGCCAGGATGTATTTGACACTCTCCCTCCCCCTCCTCCTCCCCCCCCCCCCCGGGACAAATTTCCCCTCAGAGAGATGCACATGGTTTCTTGTCTTCACTTCTCCCATTGTTAATTCTGAGTGGCTCATTTTCATTGTTTTGACACTCCTGGTATACTCCATGTAACTATATTTGTTAATGTTGCAAATATCCCTAAGCAATTTTGAGGTATTGGGACATTGCACTCTGTTATTTTTATGTCACTAGAAAATCAACTTTAAGGAGGACTGGAAACTGATCACTCTCTTTGTTGGAGGCAATGATCTGTGCCATTACTGCTTGGACAGGGTATGTATCTATAGCAGAGATGACAGCCATGCCAGGGCCCTGGGCAAGGTGGGGGTGGGTAGGCCTCGGCTCTGTGCTCCTGGAAGGGACAGAAGGGGCAGGGCTAGGGTAACCAGCCCTCAGCACCACTCAGAGCGTGCCATGCTCCCCAGCCCTTAGAGCTGCCCAGAGCGCACCACACGGCCCTCCAACAGTTATTTAAAGGGCCCATGGCTCTGGGCACTGCCGCTGCCACAATTGTAGCAGCAGCAGCGCCCAAGAGCCTTGGGCCCTTTAGAATGCTGGGCCCCAGGGCAGTTGCCCCTTTTATGCCCCCTCTTTTGGTAGGCCTGTATAGAAACTGGGCACAGCTCTGGTGAGCGAGGTTAGTAATCTCTTCATTTCCTCTTTGTCAGACAGAAAATGCTCTTGTACCTCTAAAAAGCAATGGGAACTTGTGTTGATTTCATATCTCCCTTAGCTGCTTTTACAGTGTGATTTTGGAGCTCTAGACCAGTGCTTCATTATTAGTAGTTTTTAAGAGCTATCTGCCCAGCACTGTACAACACACAGCAGAAGATGCTGTCCCTGCCTTGAGGAGACTGCAGTCTAAATACAGGTAGACCAGACAATCTGAATGTGAAATCCTTCTGTGTGTCCTTACTGAGACATTGAAGTGCCACTGAGTTCTAGAAAGTGACTTCATAACACTGCCAGGAGGGGGTTCCATCTTTCTGGTCTGTCTTAGAGTTGCTAACTCTCCAGGATTCTCTTGGAGTCTCCAGGAATCTTTAATTAAAGATTGTCATGTGATGAAACTTCATGCATACATCTAACCAAAATTGGTAACCTTACTCTCTATATAGGGTATGTCTACATTGCATTCCTCTTCCAAGAGAGGAATGAAAATGCAGACACCCGAAATTGGAAATGAAGTGTGGATTTGAATTTCCCATGCTTCATTTGCATAATCGTGGACTGCCGCTTTTCCGAAATAGTGTCTTTCGAGACAACAAACGCAGTCCCCGTGGGGTTATTTCGAGAGAAAACCCCTCCTTCCTTACTTGGTAAGGGTTATTTCAAAGGAAAGGTTTTCTCTCGAAATAACCCCACAGGGACCGCATTTGTTGTCTCGTAAGACGCTATTCCGGAAAAACGGCAGTCTGCAATTATGCAAATGAAGCATGGGAAATTCAAATCTGTGCTTCATTTGCAATTTCGGGTGTCTGGATTTGCATTCCTCTCTCAGAAGAGGAATGCAATGTAGACCTACCCTATGATACCAGAGCAAAATTTTACAAATAGAAATGTCTTTTCCTGACAACCAACCATGGAAGCTCACCATTCTGATCTGAGAATCAATCTAGGTTCTTTCCTTCTCACACATCATCCCCTGTAGTAAAGATTCTTCAGGATAAACTATGTGCCTGACCCAGCACCCACAGATATCAATAGGAGTTTCTCTTTTAACTTTCAGTGGATGCTAGACTGGGGCCTATCTACCCAATAACACCCTTACAAGTCCATATTCAAAGTGGGGTTGTATAGTATCGCTGAGTGCCTACTTTAACTTGCAGAATCATTTATGACTGGAGACTGCATACTGGAGGATAGAACCCATTTTGATTCTCAGATCCCATGTTTAATATCCTGGGCTGGCAGTTAGGAAACCAAATCTCTTTATACCTGGAGCAAACCTGGTCTGGAATCAGTGAAACACATTAACCATGATTTATTCAGTCATTCTTCAGAGTAGAAATGCTAACTGTACTTTAAAAGAATGCTATCAAGAATTGTTATAAAACAATAGGGTTTGAACTGTGATTAAGGGAATGCATTGGTCACATGGAAATGCCACAATTATTAGACAAACTATGTCACAATAGGAACAGAACTCAGTATCCATTTGCTCCAAAAACACAAACCTGTGCTATTGGAGATAAAAGGAAGCATTTGGACAATAATATAAAATCTAGCCTCTTGCAGGCCTTGCAATGGACCAAGTGGTTTTTTTCCCCCAGCTGTAGTTTCTTGCACAGTGGAGAAATGACTGATGTAATTCTCTTTTTATACAGGAGACCTATTCAGGAGAAAATTATGTAAAACACCTTCAGGCTGCTCTTGATATCCTTTACCAGGAGGTAAGATTTTAAGATACTTAATCGGGCTTAATTTTGGCAATCATACTCAGATACTTTTCACCTCTGACAGAGTGTTCATGATTGTTTCATTCAAAACCTTGCACCAAATAGCTAGAGCAGGAACTTTAACACTGATTAATAGTCCAATGACCTTGCTAGCTAATGGGCAGTAAAGAGGTGGGCTGCTGCTTTGGGGAAAACTGCAGAATAGCGTTCCCTTCTATAGTTATTTAGTATCAGGTGTTATTTCTACATGTGAATGTCATGAGGTGGAAACCCCCCCCCCCCAAAATACTAGAATGAGCAAAAATCTTCCATCAATTCGTGGACTCCCAAGTTCAGTTGAATTTAGGAAATGTTTTCTGAGCCATCAAATGTCCCTCAATGTCACGGCCTCCTGCACTGCTACAGAAAAGAGAGAGAGAGAAAACAAGCACAAGAGTAAAGGAAGAACTGACTGTCCTTGATTTTCACAGTTTAATGGTGTGGGTGGAGGAGGGATACAGAAAAACCGCAGAAGCTAAACAATATAATCTGGCCCTGAGCATGCTGCAATCAAGCCTGAGGATTTTCTACAGATTCCTCCTCCTGCCTGGACTCACCTCGCCATGTTGCTCCAGAATCCAAACCAATCTTTTTTAAAAAATTGCATTTTTAACCCTTGAAGTTGTAAAAATAACCAAAAGATGAAGAAACCTAATTAGAGGTTAGTACACTAGCCTAGGGCTTGGAAGAGATGGGTTCAATTTCCTGCTTCATCGCAGACTTCCTGTGTGACCGTGGGCAAATCACATTGCTTCGTGCCTCAGTTTCCCATATATAACAAGAGGATAATAGCACTACCCTGTCTCATAGTATGTCTACACTACACCACTAATTTGAACTAACTTAATTCGAATTAGTTAATTCAAAATAAGCTAATTCGAATTAGTGCATCTAGACCTTGTTAATTTGAAATAGCATGTCCACATTGAGTGGACTCTGAACCAAAGTTAAGGCTGGTCGGAACCAGTGCCGGCAGGGCATCAGGTTAGGACTTAGAGTGTGGAGCTGTTGCCTCAGGCTAGCCCAGGGCTGTGCTTAAAGGGACCTGACCTACATTCCGGACAGACAGTTCTCAGGGTTCCCCACTTGCTTGTCTAACTCGATGAGGGACAGCAAAGCAGTCCTGGCTTGGAGTGCCCACACTCGGCCCATCACAGCACTCAGCCATCAGCCCGGCTGCACTTGCCGCAGGCTGCCATCCGGGGGGGAGTCAATCTGGGGGCTGTCAGAATCCAGGAAGCCCTGTAGGAGAGCTTCCACCCCGAGGAGCCCACAGAGCCACCCCAGTCCTCCCCATCGGAGGCTCGTGCCCCATTCCTCCCTCGCCTCCTTCCGCTTACCCTTCCCTAGCCTCCCTTCCTGATGTATAAAATAAAGGACACGTGTTCAAAAATAGAAACTCTCTTTATTTAACAAAACTGGGGGAGGGAGATTAACCTCTGGGGAGACTGGGAAAAGGAGGTGGGAGAGGGGAAGAGAGAGGGTGGGAGAGGGGAGGGGAAAACCTGGGAGGAGGGAGCTGGAAGGGGGAAGCCAGGGGAAGGAGGAGGAGGGGAAGTATAAAACGATGGTACGCCATATCTTCAGTACTGTGTACAGATGTGGTCTCCTCACCTCAAAAAAAATATTTTGGCCTTGGGAAGGGTTCAGAAAAGGACAACTAAAATGATTAGGGGTTTGGAACAGGTCCCATATGAAGAGAGGCTAAAAAGACTGGGACTTTTCAGCTTAGAAAAGAGGAGTCTGAGGGGGGATATGATAGAGGTCTATAAAAGCATGAGTGGTGTGGAGAGGGTGAATAAAGAAAAGTTATTCATTAGTTTGCATAATGGAGGGTATGTCTACACTACCCCGCTAGTTCAAACTAGCAGGGTAATGTAGGCATACCGCACTTGCAAATGAAGCCCGGGATCTGAATTTCCCGGGCTTCATTTGCATAAGCGGGGAGCCGCCATTTTTAATACCCCGCTGGTTCGAACCCCGTGCAGCGCGGCTACACGGGTCACCAGTAGTTCGGAATAGGAATCCTAGTTCGAACTACCTAGTTCGTGCCCCGTGTAGCCGCGCTGCACGGGGTTCGAACCAGCGGGGTTTTAAAAATGGCGGCTCCCCGCTTATGCAAATGAAGCCCGGGAAATTCAAATCCCGGGCTTCATTTGGAAGTGCGGTATGCCTACATTACCCTCCTAGTTCGAACTAGGAGGGTAGTGTAGACATACCCATAAGGACTAGAGGACACCAAATGAAATTAATGGGCAGCAGGTTTAAAACTAATAAGCAAAAGTTCTTCTTCACACAGCACATAGTCAACCCGTGGAACTCCTTGTCAGAGGAGGCTAAGAAGGCTAGAACTATAACAGAGTTAAAAGAGAAGTTAGATAAATTCATGGAGGTTGGGTCCATAGAGTGCTATTAGCCAGGGGGTAGGAATGGTGTCCCTGGCCTCTGTTTGTGGAAGGCTGGAGATGGATGGCACGAGACAAATCGCTTGGTCATTGTCTTCGGTCCACCTCCTCTGGGGTATCTGGTGCTGGCCGCTGTCGGCAGACAGGCTACTGGGCTAGATGGACCTTTGGTCTGACCCAGTATGGCCGTTCTTATGTTCTAGGCTCAGGGTTGGGGGTCTCACTGGACAAACTTGATTTTCATGCAGACCTGCTCCTGGGTTCGCATGTGGCCCTTGGTGGCCAGGCTGGCAGCCATGCGGCTGTAGACGGCTGCATTCCTGTGGCTGGTGCGGAGATCGTGGACGTTGGAGGCCTCCCCCCAAACCTCAATGTGGTCCACGATCTCCACACTAGACCAGGTGGGCACTGACCTCTTGTGGCCCCGGGCAGGCTCCTGGGAACTGCCAGCCTGGTCCTGGGAAGAGATGGAGGGCTGGGTGGCAGCAGGTGGCTGGCTCATGCCATGCCAGGTGCAGGGTCTTCTGGCTGGGTGCTGGCAGGCTTGCAAGTGGCACAAGCATTGTAGCCAGACCATGCCCCTTTAAGGGCTCCAGGGCTGGGAAGGGGGCAGAAGACTTTCCCTGGTTTGGCCCAGAGTGGCCACCAAGGCAACCTGGGAAGGGCTAGCCTCCAACTAGTTCGAATTAAGTGGCTACACAACCCTTAATTCGAACTACTTAATTTGAACTAGGTGTTACTCCTCGTAGAATGAGGTTTACCTAGTTCAAATTAAGTTCTCCTCTAGTTCGATTTAAATTCGAACTAGCAGTTTGTATGTGTAGCCCCTATTAAAGTTAATTCCAACTAACGGCTTTTAGTTCGAATTAACTTTGTAGTGTAGACATACCCATAGTGAGGTGGGATGGGAGGAGGAAGTTTTACCAAAGAAGGGTATATAACTGTTTAAGGGTATACCTGTTCCCTGGAAAATATTTTGACTTAAAAGCAGGGCACACATACACAAGCATATAATGCATGCACATACCTCCGCACACTGGTCCCTACATGCTACACCACGTATGCACCTATAATCCCATAGTCTCACGCACACATGTGCCCGCACATAATGTTTCAGTGTCCAGTAGCATCAGAACTTGGCATCTAATCTCTGCTACAAAGAGAAAGATGTGATCCTCTACCCCATCTGTGCCATTCTTAGGGTTTTTTTAGTCCAAGAAAACACACTAATTAGCATCACTCTTTGGCAAACGCTCATGGGGGTGGAGTAATGTTGTTGCAGCTAACCCTGAAAGACTATCCACATTCTCCATCATCAACATAAGGATGAAACTTTGCCTTTTGAATCTGCCCTGGGCTTAATGCTTCAGAGTCAGTGGGTCTGGACTGGAATGCCTATTGCTGGCAGTGAAGCAGACTGTCGTGTTGGCAAGTCACACAGACACATTTTGAATACCCCAGCCAAAAGGCTAATAACATCAATGAACCATATGTAGGGCCAGATTGTAATCCTTGTAGATGGGAGTAATTCCTTGGACTTCAGCAAAGTGACTCCTGATTTACAGTGAGGTAACAGCGATCAGGATCTGGCTGTTCACTTTGCCCTCCACACCAGGCAGGTGAAGAGTTGTAGCTTTAATTCTACTTTGCTGATGGCATTGAGTCGGGGGGAAGGGTGGCTTGGGGGAAATTCAGGTCAGTGTACTGAACATTTCTGCTCTGAGCTGACTCCTCCATCTTGGCTTGGAAGTTTATGATAAGAACATAAGAACGACCGTACTGGGTCAGACCAAAGGTCCATCTAGCCCAGTATCCTGTCTGCCGACAGTGGCCAACACCGGGTGCCCCAGAGAGGGTGGACCGAAGACAATGATCAAGTGATTTGTCTCCTGCCATCCCTCTCCAGTCCAGCCTCTGACAAACAGAGGCCAGGGACACCATTTCTATCCCCTGGCTAATAGCCTTTTATGGACCTAACCTCCATGAAATTATCTAGCTTCTCTTTAAACTCTGTTAATAGTCCTAGCCTTCACAGCCTCCTCTGGCAAGGAGTTCCACAGGTTGACTACGCACTGTGTGAAGAAGAACTTTCGCTTATTAGTTTTAATCCTGCTACCCATTAACTTCATTTGGTGTCCTCTAGTTCTTCTATTATGGGAACTAATAAATAACTTTTCTTTATTCGCAAAATGGTTTTCTCCACTGAGCCCCCAAGAGAGATTTGTTCACCTCATAAATTTGGCACAGCTGGTGGTGTCCATTCTGTGGTAGCCCAGGATGCATTCGTTCCTACAAGTAGCCTCCCTGTCTTGTTATGTAACTGAGTCATGCTCTGTGCATTAACATACCTGGTTTCTCTGAACCTTGCAGCTACCTCGAGCGTTTGTCAACATGGTGGAGGTGATGGAGATGTCTGGACTGCGTCAAATAGAGAGGGAAACTTCAGGGTGTGCTGTTCCAGGGGCGTAAGTGTGCAAATCAAATAGCTACCTCTGCTTGATCCTATGTTTAAGGATAATCAATATCACTGGTATTAGTAAAGCAACCATACAAGGCTTAAAGGCCTCCTCGCTGTGGGAGGTTATTGAGTCTGGGAAGGATGATACTGCAAATACTATACTTACAATGTCGATGTTGAGGCCATTTCTTTCCTCTCCCATTGACTTCAGCAAAAGTGGTGCACACCAAAATGAAGACAGCATTGCAGTTACTGAATTTCTGTCATTCAGTTACACAGTTATCTTTGGGGTGAAGCCACAGAGGATGAATCTGGATCTGAATGTCATCAACATTCAGGAACATTTGGAACTGGAGCTCTGGCTCTGATCCATCTCTGTATTCAAGTTTTATTATGACAGAAACCAGGTCCTTAGTCCAGCAAATCAAGATCACTGTGAATAAAGTCTAGGCCTACTGCAACCTACCTAACTGCTATAAAGTTTTTGCACTCTGGTGAACATTAGCCAAACATCAGGCTGGGCATCATACCACAAATTACAGTGTAATTTTCATAATGCGGAATTTCAAAGCCCTTTTGCACCTGCCTCTATTCCAGGACACAGTCTTCTACAACAGCCAATGGCATCCCCAATGCCTGAATCCATATTCAGCTTCATTCCTTACTCTGTTGCTCAGATCAACACTTCTAGGGAAAAACCTCAGCTCTTTTGCATGCAAGGAAATAAGGAACTGGTTTTTACATCAAAAAGAGCTTCTCAAAAAGAGCAAGAGGTGACTTGAAATATGTATGTCATATATTTGAGTACCTTCATGTTGGGGACAGGAGGACACTCAGTGCTGAGATGTTCTTTAATCTCATGGAGAACAAAGACCAATGGCTGGAAGTTGAAACCAGACAGACTCAGAGTAGGAATTAGACACAAATTAACAGTGAGAGTGATGAACTACGGGGGGTGGGAATCCCCAATGTAAGTGGAAGAGTCTCTATCACCTGCTGTCATCAAATCAAGGATGGATGCTTTTCTGGACGATTTGTTTTAGTCAAACACAAGTTACTGGGTTCAATACAGGGATAACTTGGTGACATTTATTGGCCTGTGATATATATAGGAGGTCATATTAGATGATCTAATGGTCTAAAAAACAGTTGATTTATGTGGGGGTTTTCACTCTATGCAGCGTTTTTATCCACCTTGAAACTAGCCTGGTGATTTAACTTCTGCATTTAATAACTTAAGCCATCTTGAGCTTCTTAGAACTAAACCATGTTATTAATGAATACACAGACTGTCTAGGGTTGGTGTTGATTTTGTTTTGTTTTGTTTTTCTTTCAAGGAGTGTTTGCCCATGTTTCTTAACCCCCCAGGAAAGCTCTCCTGAACTACAAGAAATGAAAATAATTAACAAAGATTTTCAGGTAACACCTGGATTCTGTTTCCTTAATTGTTCATCCTTGTCTCCGTCTTCCCTTTTTGTCATATCTGTCATCTTCCACCTAGAACTCCAACAAGTGTCATTTAGACCAGTGTTTCTCAACCTGTGGTACGAGTACCCTTAGGGGTACTTGAGAGAGATCTGGGGGGTACATCAACACAATTGAAACTTGGAGAAAACTGAATTTTTGTTTTGTTTTACAGTGCTTTATTATTTTTGCACTTTTTACACCCAAACATTTCATCGCCCACCTGGATATGATTAAGTTGTTTAAACAAATGTGTTGTAATAGCAGAAAAAAAAATTGTGTCTCTGAAAACTGTAGGTACTGAAGGTACTTATAATTTTTTTTAAAAAGGGGTACTTTATTAAAAAAAAGGATGAGAACACTGATTTAGACCATCTCTGACAGGAGTTTATCTAACCTACTCTTGAAAATTTCTAGCGATGGACATTCCACAACCTCCCTAGGCAATTTATTCCAGTGCTTAACTGCCCTGACAGGAAGTTTTTCCTAAAGTCTAACTTAAACTTTCCTTACTGCAATTTCAGCCCCTTGCTTCTTGTCCTATCATAGGAGGTTAAAGAGAATATTTTTTCTCCCTCCTTCTTGTAACACCTTTTATTGGTACATGAAAGAAGTTACCATGTACCCCCTCAGTCTTCTCTTTTCCAGACTAAACAAACCCAGTTCTTTCACTTGTCATTTGAGGCACTCAGACTCACTAGGAACTTTTGAACATTTTAGTCCTAATCTTTTTTAGAATCCTAAGCTTTAGACTTCATTGATGTCTATATGATTCATATATAATTTATCTATGCACCTTGAATCTATTCACATTCTCCTCCTATGGAAGTATCTCCACATGTTCAAAAAGGCTTTTTCAATACTCTTCTATGCTATCTAGGTTGAATTTATACTAATGGTTGAGAGAGGTGAAAGATTCGCATTTTATAACCCTGGTTTAATGGGGGAGATAAATCTTGTAAATGGCCTTTGTGTTTTGTAACATGCAATCCAACACAGATCAAAAGCATGCTGATGGCCAGCAGCAGCCGCTATGCACAGCGTGAGGATTTTACTGTCGTGGTGCATCCATTTTTCCGAAATACCATCATCCCACTAGGAAGTGTGAGTCTTGTTTTATTTCCTAACAGTTTTAGGCCAACATCAAGATTCATTTTGGACTGTGATGCTTATGGGGCAGGGTCCATGTCTTTATTATGTTTGCATGGACTCTAGCATATTATGGACATTGCAAAAAAATAAAAATATTAAAGTAGGAAAGAGCATATTGCTTGTGAATCTACTGGAGACTTCAAGTGATTTCAGGAAATATGTGAGCACAGAATATATTGATTCCCTAAAAAGCCATAGTCCAGCTCGCCTCCCATTCTTTACCCCTTGCATCTTGCATGCAGTGTTAGTCAGGAATGCAGGAATTCAATGTGAAACTTGGCCAAAAACAGCCAGTTTTGTATAATATCTACCCTTTTGTCCTATCCCCACAGATCTTAAGCTCATCTTAAAAAGTGAATTTGGGTTCTGCTGAAAAGTGTGATATTGGCACCTGGAAACCAAAGACTGCCTACCACTTTAGCAATAGTAGTGCAAGCTTGCCCCAGGAAACCTTTGTGCTTCAACTGCATCAACTCCACAGTTTTGGGTATTCACTTGAAAAAGCAGTCTCAATTTTCCTGAAAGGTTTCAGAACTTGAAGCCAAGCAACAAATAACAATAAATAAACACGATCTTTCGAACCTGAGTGACATTCAGGATTTGGTTGATATTGCAATAATTGGTGTCCCTAGAAAATCCTTGATAGATTGTTCGACCACAAGTTCCTGGGTTTATTGAAATTCCACAGGCTGCATTATTCAGGAGGTCACATTAAATCTTTGGTTTGTGAGAGTGAAACCATGGGCTGTGATGAGGTGCTAATTAGTTGGTTTGTAGCATCAGAATATGAATCCATTATTACCACACTGATTAGAATTATGAAATTAGTTTGCCAAGAATTTTTGGCTTTTAGGTATGATATGCTGGGCCTCAAAGTCTGAGGAATCTCTGGGGTCAGTTATCCTGATGAGCCCTTCTGGCCTTAAAAACTATGGATGTTAAACAAACAACCACTGCCTCTTGATTGGTTGACACTATAGTCACTGCTTCAAATGGAAGAATCATATGTACTATGGCCTCTGGAGATGGAATCAAGATGTGGTTTTGCCTCAAGAGCAGGAGAAAAGAATGAGGCTGACAAAGTAGGCTAGTTTGCAAGGTGGAAAGAAGCCTTTGACACTGGAGTGAATTATTACATTGTTTTGCATTGCAGGATGGGAAACCAGACCTGAGTTTCTTTTCTGTGGATTGCTTTCATTTCACCGAGAGAGGCTATGCTGAGATGGCCATAGCTCTCTGGAATAATATGGTAAGAGGTTGTAAAACAGATCTATATATATTTACAGAGGAGCCCAGAAGGTGCATGTGAGATGTTCAGATACTACATGGATAAGTGAAGTATAATTAGATAAATCAATAAGAAAGGAAGTTTTTAACTTTGTTGATGACCGAGATCCTATGCTGCCTTTCCTGGCCTGCAATAAAGTTGCCTGGGATAAAGCTACCTTATTCTAGCAGGTTGATCCTTCTTCACTACTCCCAAAGGAAATGAGAAATACTTATAGACCTGTCAATGTGCCATCAAGTAGAATACCTTCCCAACTGGACAAGCAGGGTGCATAGTTAAACATCTGGTTCTGTGTAACTGCTAAAATGCTGTTTGTCTTTAACAAGTATTCCCTTCTTTCAGAGAATGAGATTGCTTAGTGAATCTGAACAAAAGCTCCTTAGCTCTCCATCACCTGAGGCCTGCTTAGTGTTATATTATTAACATGTTCCACCACGCGTTGCAGAGATCATGGGCCCTAGATGCTGCTGCTGCTGCCCTGCTAGTCACAGCAGTTACTATTAGGGAAGTTCACATTTTACCTCCCTGCACCACAGGGGCATTCCCCTTTTGGGGAAGCACAAGGGGTGGTATTTATTCTTTCACCCTCCATCAGAGCTTTGCTGGGGGAAATGGCAGATTTAGAATTCTGTCAGAGTCCTGCCAGCCAATACTGCAAAGGGAATATGCTGAATTGGCACATCCCCAGCTCCTCCTCATCTTCAGGGCAGCGCTGTTCTCCATGGGCAGGGATGAATTCAGGCTATGAAGTTAGACTTGGTCACATCATAAGTAATTGAGCAGGATCCTTTAGAATTGAAAGTAATACGTTAAACCAGGATGTTTCCTGCCCCATGGAAAGCTCCTCTTTTGGGGCATTTGTATGTTGCCGCTGGCCTTTGTTCATTACCTAGACATGGTTGCCCTTTACTCCACTCCACCAACATTTCTTATTCTGCCAAGGCTGCTATTCATCTCCAACATGTATTGGAACAAACTCTTCCATAGGGAATAATGAGTCTTATTCCTTTAAAATACTGATGTGGGGGCTAGACCCTCAGCTACTGTGAATCAGTTCCCCTGATGGCAACAGAGCGTGGTTGATTTATGTCAGTTGAGGGTTTGCCCTTTGTTGTTTAACACTAGTGGTTGTTCTTGTAAACCACCCCCACCCCATACCAGCTCACTGTGTACTGAGAGGCTGTGTGTGATTCTTGTAAGAATGTATTGTTTTTCTGTTCTGCTTTACTCAGCAGCCCAGTCCTGCTCCCTGAGCGAGCCCAGCACACTGCAGGCTGCTGGCCAGATGAGAGGAGTTCTCCTCAGTACACATAAAGGGATGGTGTGTCTAGCTGTCAGTGTGGGTATGCAGGGATGGGGCAGGCCCAGCAGGCTCAAGAAACCCCTCCCCTCCTTGAGTTCTCTGTGCTAGAACTAATCACAGACCCAGTCCCTGTGGTTCTAGGAGAAATGAACAGGAGGCTGCTCCTCCTTTGCAGGGAGAAATAGGAGCCATATCTTGCTCCCTCCACTTCCACCAGCACACTGAGATGGCCAGCAGCATGGCAGAGATCAGGTTATTATCCAGAGGGTTAATTCAGCATGTGCAGTCTCCCGGCGTACTGAGGAACTCAGTGGGGATAGTGCCTCTCCTGCCCAGAGCAGACCTGTAACACAGGCTGGGTCGTGGGGATGCAATCCGGCCCCAAATTAGCAGGCTGGAGCTTGCATTACACCAAATTACAAGTGGGATATGAATATGTTTGCTGCAGATACCCACATGTGATCAGCCCTTATGTGTGACCCCGTGCCAGATTTCTTCCCACCCTGACACAGCAAGAACCAGGAGTACAGATAGCCAGCAGACCATAGACAGAACTCAGATCATGTAGGTTACAGGGAATTCTCCTCAGGACACTTGCTGCCCTCCTTTAAGATGCAGCAAAAATAACTTATGCTCACTCCAAAGCATGCACCAGTAGGCCAGCCAGAGGGTTTTGACTCATGTGTGATGCTGACCTTTATCCAGCAGCAGAATTCCATGACAGTCAGCAAATCTTTGAATTCATTGGTTCACTTCACATTCTCTCTGCAGGGTTTTTTTTTCCACATAGTTTTCTCCTCTGTTGTTCTTACTGTTAACACTTAAAGCACCATTCTCTTGCACCTCACATGTTCCTTGCTTCACCTCTCATATTGCCTTTGATTTCTATGTTTGCTGTTTCACAAGACCACACAGCCAAGAAGCACTCCTAGTATTAACATCAGTGAATCTTATTACTGCAGTTCCTTTCCTGGTCTCATCTTTGGCTGGCCCATTCTTCCTTCCCTCCATCACTTGAGGTTGGTAGATGCAGTCATAGATGGTTAAAGGAAGTGGCACACTCATCCTGCACTGGTTTTTATTCTCTCCAAAAACTGCTGCAATAGAAAGTTCTGCCTCTCTTTATGGACCAAAACCTGCAGTCATTTATTTGACAAAATTGCCAGTAAAATCCTTTTCTGACTGAGGACTGCAGAGATTGATCTATTCTATACCACGACTATCACCTTGGAATCTGAACACCTTCCATAGTGTATTCAATGAGGTAACTAACACCTGCCATCTATGATTCATTCACTCTCATCCTCTGTGTACAGGGAGAATCGTGTGTGCAGTGAAGTGTTTTGTTTCAGTTGAGCACTCTGTGTTTATGACAGAGAAGGCAATGTCAAAGAAGCATGCCTTCACCTTGGAGAGAAGGTCGTGAGGATTGTGATGGTTTTCAAATCCTGTGATATTTAGTCCCATGGAGAGGACAAGAGTTCTCAATTCTTTTGGTCCTGGACATGTACAATGGCTGAAAAATTGACCTAGGATGCATCCTCTCCCAGAACCCCTTGCAGTGCAAAGGAGTGTGTGATCAGATAGATCAGTGTAACCCACGCAAATCAGGAGAGTTTTGGAGGAAAACATCACTCTTAGGTTTGCTGTCCCTTTTCTCTCTTTCAGCTGGAGCCAGTTGGTCAAAAGCAGAGCTACAATAACTTCACCCATAACAGATTGAAACTCAAGTGTCCAACCTCAGTAAGCAAACACCACAACTATATCCACACCCATGGGGCCCCTTTTGTTTTCCCATTCATTCTTGCCAGCAATATAATTCAAGCATATGAAAGAGTGCATCTTCTGTGGGTTTTAAATAGCACACAAACCTCTGGTTTTGTGACCAAAAACAGGTTTTCAGGAAAGTCTGCTTATGGGGAGTTAGTGAAAAAATGCAACATTTCCCCCAATGAGACCTTCTCGTTTCAACCAGTTTTATTTTTTGCACTTGGTGATCTGCAGTGGATGGGTTCAGAAACAATGCCAAAGCTGCAATGATCTGAAATGTGTAAAAAGGAACACTCAGAGGGGTGGGGATGAGGGGATAAAATGACAACTTATAAATCTGTTGGGGGTAGGGGAACTTTCAGATAAGTCAGAGTGGAGAAATGGTCCACTCTATTGCTAAAGAAATAAGGACCATCCCATTTCAATAGGAGTACGTGACATATAGACTGAATGGTGCTCAGAGGTGTTCTGTGGCTAATAAGATTCTCTCCTTCCTTTATAGGAGAATCCTTTTCTTTTCACATCCCGAAACAGTGGATTGCAAAATACAGCTCCTGTAGCAGGGACAGATGACCCATCAGTACCTTACTGGGCTGTGATTTTGGCAGCAGTAGCTGGAGTCCTGGCAGGTTCTGCACTCATTGGGATTTTGATGTCAAGAAGACTCAAGAAACACCAACATGAGAGAGAGACAGCCTTAGAAGTGAATTCAACAGCTCTGTAAACCAGATGCATATGAGGAACTTACATCTACCTCCTCCGGGACGAGGGTGATGAGAGAATAGGGGGAAGAGCAGCTTTGGATGTCTTTCCTCAACTAATCAAACCTGTCCATTTAAAAATAGAGGCAGAGGTATGGGCCAGTGATTCTCCATTCAGTCACGATGGTCATAAAGGACATGACAATGTTTACTTTCCCTGGCAGTATGCTGCACATTGGCCATGCTGTGGAAAGAAACAAACATTTCTTAGTACATGACATCTTCCTCCTTTGGGATGCATTGATTTTCTGTATGATGGAAATTGCTCAGGATGCCAGTTCCCCATGTGAAGTGAGAAAACTATTCATATATGTTGTAGCCTTATGAAGTGCTCGCCCCAACCTGTTCTGTGGGGGACACTGGGTTAAATATAATGGTTGGGGTCATTGTTATGGACTGTTAACTATTCTCCCCAAAAGTGTAATAAATTCAAAATGAAAACAGTGACATCTTTTGTTGAAGTCAAGTGAGAACCCTGAATTAATACAACAAGACTTGGCTTTAAGAAAAAAGAAGCTTTATTCAATAATTTCAGTCTGGCTGAAGACCTAAATAGAATTGACTAAACTTTTCTTAGAGGGCCCGTTTCAGGATGCATGAAGCCCAACTTGGAATCTTTGGGGTCCATTCCTTATTGAAATTGTTCAGAAATTCAGATCAGGAGCATGAAGGAGATTTTCCTTGCACATTACACAGATTACCTCTTTCATTGTTTTACGCTTTTCTGACATAAGGGAGACGACTGAGATGGACTGTTAAGAACCTTCTTTTCTCATATCCCTATAATTTCCTACGTCATCAATTTTAGTTAAGAGATTCTAAATTCATTGAAGCCAAAAGCACTTTAATTTGCTGAGGTTTTTGTCAACTCTCATTGATTTTGTAATGTTCCCATTCTAGGAATGGAGGTTTTGTAATGCTCCCATTCTAGGAATCATGAATACTGGGTGTGAGGTGTAACTGAAACGGTCCCCAGCACAAAGGCTGTGCAGCCTTTGACACTCAATCTGCTCATCTGTCACCTAAAAGATACTTATCCAAACACACGTAGATGCCCTAGTTTTACCCTCTCACCTTCACCCTCGTGTAATCTTTGCAGGGATGTAATTAGGACATGAAACATGCTGGAATAATCAGGGTCCCAGAATCCCAGTGCCACCAACTCTTTTTTAAAATCTGCTCTCAAAGCTCATTTTTTGAAAGTAGGCTTTGTATGTTTGTGAACCTCCTTGCTAGGTTTTTAGCCCTGGGTCCTCCAGACTTCACAAAAAGGGACAATGGAGACCCTAAAACAGGGTGAGAGGGAAAAATCTGAAAAGAGCAAGTGCACGATCTGCCATCAGCAAGGATCAAACCCAACATAACAGTTAACACTTGAACAAAAAGAGTAACTATTAGGTGTGAATAATGAGCTGGCTTTCTCTTTGGTGGAACCGGCCACTAGAGAAAGAAACACTCAGTTTCTGAATTTGATATGGATACATCTAGAGGTGTGTCTAAACTACATGGCTCCGTCGATGGAGCCATGTAGATTAGGCTGATCAGCAGAGGGAAATGAAGCCGTGATTTAAATAATCGCGGCTTCATTTAAATTTAAATGGCTGCCGCGCTGAGCCGACAAACAGCTGATCAGCTGTTTGTCGGCTCAGCGCACTAGTCTGGACGCTCCTGCGCAGACCTGAAAGCCCTTTATCGACCTCCCCGTTATGCCTCATAGGATGAGGTTTACCGGGGAGGTCAATAAAGGGCTTTCATGTCGACAGGGGAGCGTCTAGACTGTCCCGATCTGCCGACAAACAGCTGATCGGCAGAGCGAGGCAGCCATTTAAATTTAAATGAAGCCACGATTATTTAAATCACGGCTTGATTTCCCTTTGCCGAACAAACATATCTACATGGCTCCATCGACGGAGCCATGTAGTCTAGATGTACCCTTGATGATTACACAGACATGGCCAACCTCAGATGCAAATGAGGCAAGTGTCCATTTGGTGCTGTGCACTTGGAGGGGGTAGTGGGCCAGTGCAAATGCTGCAACAAAATCATGAGTGGTCCAGTGCACTGCTGCAAGGGGGGGACGAAACTGCTATCAGACTCCCTCCCAGATGGTGATAAAGCCCCTTCTTGTTCAAGGGTCCTATGGGAGCTTGGCAACCTGCAAAGCTCCAGGTTGGTCCTGCACACAGTCTCCTTAATCCTATCTACAATCCCAGAGGGCACATCTCCACAGCAGGGCTAAAGCCAAAATAAGCTACGCAATTTGAGCTACATCAGTTGCATAGCTTAAGTAGAAATAGTTTATTTTGGCTTTTGGTTCTGTCTACACAGCAGGAAGTCCAAGGAAGAGCACTCCTCTTCCAACTTCCCTTACTCCTCATAAAATGAGGGTTACAGGAGTCGGAGTAAGAAGTGCTCCAGCTCGCCATTATTTCAACATTATGTCAAAATAACTGCTTGCAGTTTAGACACGGATGATGTTATTTCAGAATAACTGACGTTATTCCGAAATAACACTGCTGTGTATACATAGCCTAAGAGAGCAGCCACCATGTCCTTCCAGATGGAAGGCACATGATTAGCAGGAGTGGGACAAAGGCTTAAAAGCCTATGTATCTTTTCTCTTTCATATGCACATGAGTGCTATCAACCATTGGTGCCTGTCTGTCTGTCTCTCTCACTCACAGGAGAGCATGTCTCTTCACACTTGCCCTGTGGCATGGGCTGAATGGTTTTTGCTGCTCCTGCTGCACCAGTTGAACAATCCCTTCCCTTCTTCCCCAGCTTGCCCCACCTTCTCTATATAGCTGCAAATAATCTGCCTTGCAAAGTACATGAATGCATGGGTCTGCTAATTAGAACAGGTAGCCGAGTTGCGTTCCCTCACCTGCTTATGCTCAGTAATGACTTTCTGTAAGGTCTTTGTCCGAGGATCCCAAAGCACTTTGCAAATGCTAATAATTGTAATTATGCATCCCAACTCCTCTCTGAGTTAGTATTACCACATTTATTTTCCCAGTGAAGAAATATATCCACAGAGAGATGAAGTAACTTGCCCAAGATTACACGATGAGTCAGTGGCAGAGCAGAAGCTAGACTTTGACTGCACCCCCCCAGCAGTCTTGGTTCCGCATGTGCACAAAAGCCCAGCTTCCTACTGTGTAACTACTACACAACTTGGGTAACTAAACCAGGAAAGCTACCAGTTTGAACCATGTTTTCCTCTTAGTTGCTTAATGTAACAACATCCCCAATCTGCAGCAGCAGAGAAGGAAACGGAGCTGCACTCTAGGAAGCTTGCAGATGGTTGATACTCAGGGCAGTGATGTCACATTCCCTGTGAGAGAGCATTCACCATTCAGAGTGCTTTGGAAAAAGTCCAGGGCCAGCCCGATTACAATTATTACAGGGTGGAGAGGAGAAGAGCAGAGCAGAGAAATCCAGTGGCCACTTGTCTTACTCCCACTTGCTTTACCCACACCCCAGCAGTAACTTTACTAGTGTCAGCCTCTCCTCATCCAGGAGGCAGGGCTGCAAAATATTCTGGGATTTATTCAGTGTTGGAGGGAAGTGGATTGGTGTTTAGAACAAAGAATTGGGAACTGGGCACTAGCAGGGTGTGCTCCTAGATCTCACATGAGGCTAGAGCTGGTTGAAATATTTAGCGGAAAAAAGGTAATGGTGAAAAATGGAGCTGTGTTAATACTGAAATTTCCTATTGCAAAAACATGTCAATTTGTATCTTTTTTTCAGTTTTCCAGTAGGAAGGGTCACAATGAACTGAGTCATTTCAAAATGTCACTTCCAAAATGATCTTTTGGAACAAAACCTTTTTGTTTAGAAGTGTATAATGTTTTGATGTGTTGCCTCGCCTTGTTTTGACTGAAAATATTTTGAAAGGTGTTTTTTTTTATATTGCCAATTTGACACTGATCCTTTGACTTCCTGTGCTGCTTTGGAAATGGGAAAGGGTTTTGAATTGTCAACATTTCCATGGGATGAAAATTCCATTTTCAGAACAGCTGTTCGAAATTCATTCAAGTGCACAAAGTGCTAGGCGGAAATGTCTTGCATCCATTCTGGGGTTGCACTCCTGCATTATGGTGCACAAAGACTTCTTAGGGGCATGTTACGTGGTTCTTAGTGCTTCAGTTAGCGGAGCTGCTCTGTTCAGTCTTTCCCAGTGTGTTGTAGGGGCGCTTGTTTTTCCTTTCTGTGTGTGTGGATGGAAGTAGCGTTAGCTTGACCACTCCTAAAGTCAACCAGTGCCAGCTCTGAACATTCCAAATTTCTGGCCATGACCTATTTCCAATCAGTGGCAAAGCAGGGATGCTAATGTGAGCACCGACCTGTGCCAAGTGCTGGCATTCACATAAATCTAATTTTGGAAAGAAGAGTCAGAGTCAGGGCTCAGAGGTATGAAATATACATGGATTAGGTGTAGTAGGAGTACTTTCCCTTCATGGAACCAATTTTCCTACTCTCACCCGGGTTCCTGTTGTTGCTTTGCCGCTCGTGTTATGTTTAACCACCTCCAACAAGAAGCCCCACAGTGTAATTGCTGCATCATGTACAGTATGCGTGCGTGTGGGAGAGTGAAGTGATGTTCCTGAGCAAACATTTCACAGGGTTTCTCAGCCGCAGCCCAGAACAAATAAAGATGCCTTTCCATATTAGGCTGCTTGTCTCAGCAGGGAGCACTGGATCTCCTGGCTCACTTGTTCTGACAAGTCACCTCTCCTGACTTAGTTAGCAGGATGATCCTCAGATGATAATCCTGCATTATGGAAATAGGGAATGTGAGGCACTCTGATTGTATAGGGGAAGAGAGAGTTGCTTTAATTGTAATCCTGGCCCTGGCTAGCCTTTGACCTGACAACAGAGGCTGGTCAGGGAGTTGTTCCTGTGTTTCCTCTAATCTTCCTGGCTACAGTGTTTGGGGGAAACCTGGCCCTAATATCAAAGGCTTTCATCCTGTTAGATCAGCCTTTAAAGGAAAGCACTCTTGAGATGGAGAGATCTAGGCATGGACCCTGGAACAATTTTTACAGTGGGAGTGCTGCTGATGATGGAAATTATGTATTTGGTGTCTGTCAAACCAGTGAGTGTGGCTGGATTCCTACCTTTAGCCCCACTGGATCTGGTTGACTAGAATTATGCCCGCCTCGCTAAATTATTGAGTCCTAAGCTTGCAGTGTGCACCAGTGTCCCTTCATGCAATCATCTTCGGAGCCTTACCACGTTCCCCTTCATTATTACATTCTAATTATAGTTTAGTTTGGCCGCTAACAGAAGCTGCTCTTGGTTTCTTTTTTTAATTGAGCTGGATAATTGAAAGTTAGGTCACTGTGGAATCTTTCCCTGCGTAAAGCCAGAGGAGTCCAGAAACCTATTAGAAATGCATTAGCGCCTTCTCTCCCCTCCCTCCATTTTGGAACCCATCCAGATGGAACACAAACAAGGAGAGGACAAATGAGCAGCTCTCTGCCTCTCTGAAAGCCTGCGCTGAAGTCAGCTTCCATGAAGGGCCACTTTAATCACCACACAAGGAATCCTCAGCACAGAAACGTCCGGAGGGTTTGATTTCTTAACTGCTTAAAAATATCCAAAGAAGCTACTTGCTAATGCTGTTGTGAGGTGCTAGCCTGGCAGCCCTGGAGACTGAAATCCTCTTTCTACACAGAGCGGCTACATCTAGACTGGCATGATTTTCCGGAAATGCTTTTCCATTAAAAGCATTTTCGGAAAAGAGAATCTAGATTGTCACGGACGCTTTTCCGCAAAAGCACTTTTTGCGGAAAAGCGTCCATGGCCAATCTAGACGCGCTTTTGTGCAAAAAAAGCCCCAATCGCCACTTTTGCGATGGGGGTTTTTTGCGCAAAACAAATCTCAGCTGTCTACACTGGCCCTTTTGCCCGAAAGGGAGCAGCATAGTATTTCTGCAAAAAGCACTGATTTCTTACAGTAGAAAGTCAGTGCTTTTGCGGAAATTCAAGCGGCCAGTGTAGACAGATGGCAAGTTTTTCCGGAAAAGCAGCTGATTTTCCGGAAAAACTGGCCAGTCTAGACACAGCCAGCCGGTACAGCATGGGCAGCAGAAGGTCATGCGCCTACCACATAGGCTCTGCCCATACAGCTTCAGCCTGGGCTAAGAGATCAACCTCAGAGGTGAGCGCTGCTGAATCAGCAACCCTGGTCCTTAAAGTCTTTAGTGTCTGGGCACTCTGAACAAAGCACTAATGATTACAGTGCAGTGTTCACTCCTGTGCTGACCAGGAAGTGGATGGACTAGATGATGACTTATTAACTTTTAAAGAGACATGAAGGCAGCAGGAAGACTGGGAATCATTGGACCTTAGTTCTGTTCCTAAGTAACTTAACTGCTGCCTGCCTCAGTTTCCCCACCTGTAAATGGGAATAAAACACTTATCTATCTCCTGGGAGTGGGGTGATATGGCTTAATTCATGTTTGTAAAGCACTTTGAGATCCTTGAATACAAGCTGCTGTAGAAGAACTTGTGTGGTTGCTGTGATACAGTTTTTACTTAGATTTAGTCCACACTCTCTTCTTTACAATATTTCAAAATATCTTTAGTTTTTACATTTTCCTGGTGCAGAGCCTGGGAAGCAGTTGAATGATGCATCCAGCATCTCATGGCTCTCTGCCCACGGGTGTGACTGCAGGTGGATTTCCCTACTACTGTATTTGCCTAACTTAATGCCTGTAGTACTGGACAAGCTGGGACAGATCTCAATGGTGCAATTTAAAGACAAATTGCAGACACTTTTGTGAAGGGCGATTACCTCACTCCAGACATTCAGAAGCACCCCAGAAAAAAGAAGGCAAACAATAAAACTAACAGGATAGTGTCTAAAAATGCATCACCTGGCCCCAATCAGCTGCTTTTATTGGGCAGCCTGCTTCACAGTTAAGTGATTTCCTAATTACAGTCTATGCTGTATTCCCCATACTGCACAGCTATGCATCATCAGGTGCTGCTGCTTCCTTTTATGGATGCTGGGGCCAACTGCAGCATGGTACCGCCACAGCATTGATGCTTTGCTCACCAGTACAATTAAAGGAGGATTAGAAGTAGATTTGTGGCAGCTACATTCTTAACTTCCTCATGCCCTCTATGTCCAGCTCCTTAGGTGTCTCTTCTTACAAGGTCACCTTGGAGGTGGCTATGGGTCTTGTGAGCTTTTTAAAAAATAGCTCAGTGAGTGATGTTGGGCACAAATGCCAGCCAGCAACTCGGAGGAAGGGGGGAGGGAGGGAAAGGGTGTGTGAATGAGAGCTCACAAAGCCTCAGGGGGATTTAAGGCTCACTTAGGATCCATCCACATCTCTCCCCAGCCCCACCTCCAAAATAAAAAATGTTGGGATGGCTTGATCAGAGTGTTTTGCATAGCTCAGTCACCACCTCCTCTTCCTTTTACTCCTTGCCAGCACAGACTTCCCTTCTCAGCCCCCTCAGTCTCATTCCCAAATGAAGAAACATATCCCAGGCAGGCTGCCAGCAGCAACCCGCTCCGAGTATTGCCAAGCACACAGAAATCCTGCATCAGCCCTCCTCACCTCAACTGAGAGATTTAAAACAACAATAATAATAATTAATAATGTTCTGGTGTTTAAGGATTTGGGGTTCACATGTTCAAGATTTTCTCCACAGTCATGAGGGATAGAAACACTTTTGGGGGGGGGGGGCACTGATTTGTGATTGGTTCTTCTTCGCAAGGCACTCAACACATTGAAAGCCACAATTAGGGTGTTTCCCTCAAACTCCCCTCCCTCCAAATCTCTTTAATCACCAAGGATGGAAGTCAGGAGTTGAAAAGGTGAGCAGTTGAAATGTACTATTTGGATGTGGTTCAAAACTCTCTTAAACCAGGCCTACAGGCACACCTTCTGCTTTGCTCTCTGCCTGCCCAGAGCTTGGCCTTTTGCAGAGAGGAGAGAAGATGCCCCACCACATTCTGGTTCCCACTTCTCTGAACTTATAGAGAGATGAGTGAAGAGACAACAGGGCTAGAGCAATGTTCTATAGATACAGCTGGCTGCACTCTTCCTATACCTCTTCTATATACTCCCTATCCATGGCCTCAGAAAATCCTGCGACGTCTCCATCAACCTCCTCCTGGCACTGGTTAAGGTTACCCTCTATCTGTCCAGGAGGAGGAAGCTAGATCAGGGGGAAGGGTTTCTTTGCAACTGTGGGGCTTTTCCCCAGTATCTTGTTTGTGGAAACATTGGGGCAGAGTTCCTCTGAGTAGCGTCCACTGATTTCTTACATTCCTTCTCGGAGCAGCTGGTGTTGTCCAGGGTTCTCTGCTCAAGTTGTTGTGCTTAAAAGAAGCACCCAGGATCTTTTTCAGGGGGATAAGGCAACATTCCACATTTATTGAACATACATAGATCCATCAATACTTTATCATATGCATATGATACATTACACTCATACACACAAGCACACTCCGTCTTCTTGTTACCAATAGTTGCTCCCCTACACTGGCCAGGTGAGTTAGATGGGGGAGGGGTGGAACTGGATTTCTGCAGATCTGGATCGATGCTACGATGTTGACAAGATGAAAACTTGGGATCCCCCTGCAAGATGCCTCATATTTATCCCTCTCACGCAGCCAGTTAGTCATTATTTACATATACAGTGAAATACTTGTGACGCCTTTTTTAATACTGCTTCAAAAAGGGTCCTTCAGGCACTGACTGCTTGACTCCCAAGGTCATCTATATGTCCAATCTTCTTTTCAATGAGCTCACTTCACACGTCTTAGGCTGTGTCTACACTGGCGCGATCTCGCGCAAAAGCGGCCGCTCTTGCGCAAAAACTTGCTGCCTGTCTACACTGGCCGCGTGTTCTTGTGCAAGTAAACTGATGGTCTAATGTATAAAATCAGTGCTTCTTGCGCAAGAATTCTGATGCTCCCACTCAGGAATAAGCCCTCTTGTGCAAGAGCTCTTCCAGAAGAGGCCAGTGTAGACAGGCAACATGAATTTCTTGCGCAAGAAAGCCCGATGGTTAAAATGGCCATCGGAACTTTCTTGTGCAAGAGAGCATCTACACTGGCATGGATGCTCTTGTGCAAAAGCACATCTATTGCGCAAAAGCACATGCCAGTGTAGACGCTCTCTTCTGGAAGAGTTTTTGCAGAAGAACTGTTCCACAAAAGAGTTTTTGCGTGAGAACACGCCAGTGTAGATGTAGCCTTATTGTCTTTGGATCTGGCTCCCAGCTCCTTTCCACCCTTGCAACTGCTGCTGGAGGTGCTCACCTTTCAGTCTCCATTCACACCTCATTCATTTCAACATGGCAATCAGTGAAAAGGGGAGAGATCTATTCTACTTAGAAAAGGACATTTTTCTTTACCTTAACTATTCCTAACACCTATAACATAAAGGGCTTGATACAAAGTTTCTTTGGAAAAGACTGGATACAAAGTTTCTCTTAATACAAGTGACAAGGAGTCTGTGGCACCTTATAGACTAACAGATGTATTGGAGCACAAGCTTTCATGGGCAAAGACCCACTTCATCAGATGCAGGTAGTGGAAATTTCCAGAGGCAGGTATAACTATGCAGGATAAAGAAAATGAGGTTAATTCAGTCAGGGAGGGTGAGGCCCCCTTCTAGCAGCTGATGTGGAGGTGTGAACACCAAGAGAGGAGAAACTGCTTTTGTATTTGGCTAGCCATTCATGGTCTTTGTTTAATCCTAAACTGATGGTATCAAATTTGCAGATGACCTGTAGCTCAGCAGTTTCTCTTTGAAGTCTGGTCTTGATGTTTTTTTGCTGCAGGATGGCTACCTTTAAATCTGCTACTGTGTGTCCAGGGAGATTGAAGTGTTCCCCTACAGGTTTTTGTATGTTGCCATTCCTAATATCTGATTTGTGTCCATTTATTCTTTTACATAAGGACTGTCCAGTTTGGCCAATGTATATAGCCGAGGGGCATTGCTGGCACATGATGGTGTATATTATATTGGTAGATGTGCAGGTGAATGAATCAGTGATAGTGTGGCTGATATGGTTAGGTCCTGTGATGGTGTCACTGGTGTAGATATGAGGGCAGAGTTGGCACTGAGGTTTGTTGCATGGATTGGTTCCTGAGTTAGAGTTACTGTGGTGCGGTATATAGTTGCTGGTGAGAATTTGCTTCAGGTTGGTGGGTTGTCTGTGGGCAAGGACTGGCCTGCCTCCCAAGGCCTGTGAAAGTGAGGCATCATTGTCCAAGGATGGGTTGTAGATCACTGATGATGCGTTGGAGGGGTTTTAGCTGAAGACTGTAGGTGATAGCCAGTGGTGTTCTGTTGGTTTCTTTCTTGGGCTTGTCTTGTAGTAGGAGGCTTCTGGGTACATGTCTGGCTCTGTTAATCAGTTTCTTCACTTTCTCGTGAGGGTATCATAGTTTCAAGAATGGTTGGTGAAGATCTTGTAGGTGTTGGTCTCTGTCTGAGGGGTTGGAGCAGATGTGATTGTACCTTAGTGCTTGGCTGTAGACAATGGATCATGTGGTGTGTCCAGGATGGAAGCTGGAGGCATGAAGGTAGGCATAGCGCTCGGTATGTTTTCGGTATAGGGTGGTGTTTATGTGACCATTATTTATTTGCGCTGTGGTGTCCAGGTAGTGGATCTCTTGTGTAGACTGGTCCAGGCTCAGGTTGATGGTGGGGTGAAAGTACAGTCCCATAGCTAGATCCTGTTATACAGCACCAGCCACTGCTATAATAAAACATAGCCCATAAAGTGCTTCTCGTCTTCAAAATATCTTGCCAATGTTACTTGCCCTTCACAAACATCACTGGTGAATGGGTAAGCCCAATTTCACTAACTGGGAAACTCTGACCCTGTGCCCTGTCTCTTTTTGCATTATTGGCATGGGCTGTGGTTGAACAATGCCACACCGCTGCTAGCCTACATCAGTGGTCCCCAACCTTTTCAGGTTGGCGGGCGCCAGGGGGCATGGCCGTTCACCCGCTGGGCGCCAGGGAGCGGGGACACTTGCCTGCCCGGGGGCGGCCCCCCCACAGCCGCCTGCCCGGGGGCGGGGCCCCCCCATAGCCACGGGGCCGGGCCTGGGGCCGGGGCCGGGCCGGCCCCCCCCCCATAGCCGCGCGCCCGGGGAAGGCGCCCCCTGGCAAGCGCCGCGCGCCCAGGGCCGGCGCCCCCCCCCCCCCCCCGTAAGCGCCACGCGCCCGGGGCCGGCGCTTCCCCCGTAAGCGCCGCGGGGCCAGGGCCGGGGCCGGGGCCAGGGCCAGGACACGCGCGGCGCCCCTGGGGGCGGGGCCAAGGCCGGCGCCAGAGCCGGCAAGGGCACGCGCGGTGCTCCCGGGGCCGGGACCGGCCATGCGCCCGGGGCTGGCACCTGCCAGCCCAGATTGCTCCGCGGGCGCATGTAAAGAGCCCGGCGGGCACCATGGCGCCCGCGGGCACCAGGTTGGGGACCACGGGCCTACATTATAGATGCAATGATGACTCCATGTCTGAATATTTACGAGCAAATGATTTACCCACAAAGCTGCACTTCTACAACCACTCTGCAGCTGCCTAAATTGCCACCAGATCAGAAATAAATAAAAAAAAACCACCTCTGTCTGTGGCCGTGTGTGTAGCAAGGGGCTGTAGTTCACATATGTTTTGCATTACATATCACAGACTTTTCTTCTGGCTGAAGCTGAACAAAGGGATTCCAGCTGTGCCCAATTATGGTCTGAGAGGCATTTAGGTTAGAGTTTAAAAGTGGTGTAAGATTTCAGGCTCTCCCTCTTGCTCAGAGAAGTAGCTACATCCCTGCTTGGGGTATACAAGGTTGGAATAGTTTGGGTCTGATTTTGATGAGTTTCTAAACTGTGTCCCCAATAGTTTGTGCTGGTATATTTTTTCAGTGCTAAACAAACACTGAAAAACAAGGAAATTTAAAGTTCATGAGTAGTCATAGATGCATAGAGTTTAAAGCCAGGAGATGTCCTTTTTTTATCATGAGATCTGACTTCCTGTATAATGTTGGCCACCGAACAGTGCCAAAGTCTGTGAGACTACTCATACTTAAGAGCTTTGGTGGGCCAGGCCCAGCCGCATGTTCACTTTCAGTTCAATAGTCCTGTCACCCTCCTGGCACACATCATAGAACTGATTGGGCTAGTGGCCATGGGACCTTGTCAAGCTGGTAAGCAGGATCGGTGGAGGAGCTACCTCCCATGAACTTCCCAAGATGCAGGGGGCAGATTTGGGAAAACAGGTCGCTGCTTACAACCTCGGAGCTTGTTGCCTTACCCCTCAGCTTCCTCTGGCATATGTGAAAACAGCTGTGTTGAATAACAGGATTTTTTTTCTTTTTCATCAAAAGATTCTTTTTTAAAGTACCCTGAGTAGGAGATCTTGTGAAAAGGGTAATAAATGTGGAAAAATCAACGTCTGTGTTGTCTTATGCTATAAGACTCTGAAAACATGTCCAAGAAGGAATGATTTCTAAGGCTAGGTCTACACTACATGCAGCAGCTTGGCTTAAGGTATGCAAGTCCAGTTATGTAGAATATCTTAAACCGAGGTTGGTGGCGTCCCCACCGTGGGAGGCCAACAGGAGCAAATGTTCCCTTTAGCTTTCCTTACTCCTTGCAAAAGGAGGAGTACTGGATGCTGGCAGAGGTGTCCTCTGAGTCGATTTAGCGAGTCTTAACTAGAGGATCTTCCTTTTAGTATAGATAAGGCCAAAAGGAAATCTTCCTTTTAGTATAGATAAGGCCTATATACGTAGAATAGGAAAAACGTTGATACATTTTACATAATTGTATAGCTATTTGAGTGCAGCTCTGTTGAGTGTTGTATTGAAGCATATCAAAGTAAGATTTAAATTCCTTTATTTTCCATTAAAATTAAGAGGAAAAAGTGGGTATGAGTGCTTCCACTCCATAATACATCTCTAGCTATAATTGGATGGACAATTATATGACATTAGAGAGGGCAAGATCAAACTCTATTCATTCCATGTTGCACATATATACAATACTCAGGTCATGATCCTGCAACTGTTACTCACATGAGTTAGTCTCATGTGTATGGTCTCATTAAAGTGAACAGAATTAGTCAGGTAAGTAAAGACTGTAAAAGTGGTCCACATTCAATTATTTTGTTTGCTGCATACTGGGACACATAGTTGGGATTACACTGGGGACAAACTGGTTCCATTATGATTTTTATGTTAATCCACTGCAGGCATGTTAAACAGATGTGGAAAGCAGTTTGTCTAGTATAGTCCTGAAGCACGCATTCTCACTGCAGCTTAATATTTGTACTGTTTTGCCAGTTAACCTTTGAACACTTTGTTCTTGGGTTTTCTTCTGGAAGAAGCCTTTGGCTGCTGCCTGCTGTGTTTTTTAACAAACAACCTATCAGTCGAAATACGCATCATTTAACTTATGTGCTTCTGTCTCGGAAAGCATGGAATATTGATGTCCTGCTCTGCTAGTGCATTGCAGACAAAAGCTAACTCATTAAGGCTAAAGAGATATTAAATAAATATTCCAAAAGCAAACAGACCAACTTTGCATGTTACCCGTGTACCATTATGTTGCTAAGAAATGTATTTATATTTGTCCATATGAAGTCATTCTAATGGGCCATGTTATGCAAGAAGAGTTCTTAGATAGACAAACATGAAACAAGGAGTAACGGTAGTTTGGACTAGGAAGCCTAGTCTGAACTACCTAGTCCGTGCTGCGTGTAGCCGCGCGGCACGGAGTCCGCACTAGCGGACATTTAAAAATGGCGGCGCCCGGCTTTATGCAAATATAGCCCGGGAAATTTAAATCCCAGGCTTCATTTGCAACTCCGGTTGCCTACATTACCACCCTAGTTCGAACTAGGGTGGTAGTGTAGACATACCCACAGATAGGCAGATAGGCAACCTCTCTCAGATCTGGATAAATACCCTGTAAGCAATGCACTTGAGCTAGTTTGGTGTGAGATAAGTTGTTTCCAAAGAACAGGGGACCTTTCTCCAAGGGCCTGTGTCTCAGCCTAGCAAGTGTGTTTGAAGGCTGGAGAATAAGCCAGCAGGAGAAAAGAGGGGAGGTGGTGGTGATGGTGGCAGTGGCAACAGCAGCAGCATGGAGCTTTGCTGTGCTTGATTCCTCACAGCTCCAGCCAATGCTTTGCAAATCTACCTCTGCTCTTTCTGTAATCTTGTAGGGTCTGGCACTACCCTGTGAATTACCTGGCAGTTCCCTGTCAAAATCTGACTCCGGTCTAGTGCTGTAAGTGTGGTGTGGGGCTGGATCCACTGGTCCAGCCAAGCTCGCTCAGCACAGCACCAGGGCTTTATGCTATCTGTCCTCCTCCCTGATCTTGGGGTCCTAAGGGTTGCCCTGAGTTGTCCCTGTTTGCCATCAGGCCCCATCGGCCACCCCAGCAGCCCAGGACAGCTGGAATGCAGTAGTCACACACACCTTTTCACAGTCTTGCTACTGATGCCACGCAGAGCTTCCCCTCCTCCGAGTGAAATTCTCAGAGTGGCTGGGCCAGGTTTATGGCCCCTTTGTGCTACCAAAGTGGTGCAAAAGAGCCAAGGCTCTGACCCCCATAAGCAGGAGTGATTCCACTGAAGGCAACTGAGTTTCACCTGCTGACACCTGGTCTGAACTTGACCCACAGCTTTTGACTCCAAGACATGAAGAGAGTGAAGAGAGCAAAATCAAGCCACGAACTTTTGGTATTTGACCCACAAGCAGTTACTGTCTTCTAAAGGAGGTGCTGCTCCAACACTGCATGTACGTGGCTCTCCATTCCAAGGTGAGGTTAGGTAGTTGTGTATGATTCAGTAGGACAGCATTGTGGAGATAAATGTCAGTGCGTAGCATAGGTATTGTCTCTACAGCTGGGAGACTGTTGCAAAGACAAGTTAATTAATTACAGTAAAACCCGTGTTATCCGGCATGCTCGGGGATTAGGGCATTCCAATTATCTAAAAATTCCGGTTATCTGAGGGTCCCATCAACCTAGGAAAAACCAATGGACAATAATAGTAAAACTCGAGTTTTTAATATTGGTAGTTTTGTCGTATGAGGCAGTTGGTCTCACCTTTCTATTTTGAGTTAAAGATGATTAGTACTTCTTAAATAAAAAATTGTTAAGACCATCAAGGTAAAGCAAGCCAGGCCTGTGTGCCTGAAGATGTGACAGTATTGTGGCTGGGCGTAATGCCGATTAACAAAATTTTCTGGTTAAATGACAAAGGTTTCGCTGTAATTGCTAATCTGCTGAGACAACCCATCCTAGTTATCTCTAGGAACTCACAGCATCCTGCAATCCTGACCCTGGCTGGCCCCCACTCCCAGCCACCAGGTTTCTCCAGTCTAAAAATATCTGTGGTCTGGCAGACAGAGCAGAAAGTCCCAGATCTCAGAGGGTTGTCCTCTTCTGGGCAAGTTGCAAAATATGCCTAACATTACTTTTTACTTTTGGGGGTAGGGACTAAAAAGGGAGAATCTTAATTTCTGTGATTTGGAGAGTTTTTAGTAGCCATCCTGTCATCTCGGATATTTTTGTACAACGTTTCCTTAGGAATGTTAAGTGCACCTGTCAGAGATGCTGTAGGCTCATTATGCAAACTGAAACAATCAACAGGGATCTGAGCAGTTGACAGTCTTTTACAGACAGAAGTGATGCTGTAAGGCCTGTTACCCCACAGGTATTGCACAAGGAAGGAGCTCTTGATGCGGAAGATGGGAGTGAGCAATGGAAGTTCCCTTGGGCTGGATTGGTCTCTATGGGTATGTCTAGACTACTTGCCTCTAACGACAGAGGCATGTAAATTAGACTACCCAACATAGTCAATGAAGTGGGGATTTAAATATCCCCCACTTCATTAAAATAAAAATGGCCGCCGCGCTTTGCTGGTTCAGCTGATTGTCGGCACAACACAGCATGTAAGACACAGATCGGTCAACGAGGAAAGCCTTTGCCGACCAATCACTTATGCCTCATGAAGCAAGGTTTACAGGATTAGTCGGCAAAGGCTTTCCTTGCCGACCAATCCATGTGTTGACTGCCGCGTTGTGCCAATGATCAACTGAGCCAGCACAGCGTGGCAGCCATTTTTATTTTAATGAAGCGGGAGATATTTAAATCCCCACTTCATTGACTATGTCGGGTAGTCTAATTTACACGCCTCTGCCAGCAGAGGCATGTAGTCTAGACATATCCTATAAGAGATAAAGATCAACAGGAGAAGTGAGATCTCATCTTTTCCAACCTTTCTAAGAGCCTGTGGGCTAGACCGTCCACCTGTGTAAATAGGCATTGCTCAGCTGAAATCAAACCCTCTGACACTTTATACCAGCTGATGTTCTGGGCCAGTTTTTACTATTTCTTGATGATGCTAAGAAATCAGGAGCCAGGCTAGTCTGAAGCACAACCTTTAGCAAACAGGTCTGTAAATCTGGCCTTGCCTCTGCGGTAGAAAAAACTGCCACGTTCTTTCAATTTACTTTCAAAAGAACGTGGCAGCAGTCTAGACACAGAGGAAGTTTTTTTGAAAAAAGGCCACTTTTTTTGAAAAAAACCCTATAGTCTAGACATACCCTAAGTGGCAAATCTTCCATTTCAAGGCTTGGGGCTGCATTTTCTTGCCGTCAGGTACAGTAACTAAAGAGACACAGTTTTAGTTTTAAAAATCTGTCCTGGAAAACACTCCCCTCCATTCTGAAAGTGAGTTCATACCTTGTGTAGATTGTTGTGCATCCACAATGTCTTAATTTCTTGATAATCCCAGGAGATTCATGAAGTGCTGCTCTAACTGGCTTGGACATATTGGAGTGTCCCAAGACATAATGCTTGTCATTTATTTAGCACTTTACATGTGCAAAAATACCACTAATTCTGCACTCTACAAGGAGGTAAGTAGTTAGTATTAACCTTGCTTATTCTGTGCCCTGTTGTCTCCTGCCTGCAAAGTGAACTGCCAGAATTCATGTAGCAATTCAGTGGCAAAACCAGGACTTGAGCTCCAAGGATCTTGAAGGGACTTTTCAGGAAATAGTCTCTTGAAAAGACCATCCCCATCCTCACATAATTGCCCTCTCTTGGATGTGAAAAGCAGTGGGACTGCACATCACTGGCTGTATTTTTAATCTCTGTAACACTCCCCTCTCCCCTTCCCCTCCGACCACTGGCATTAATACCAAAGCATTGGAGGATTTTAAAGTCATGACTCAGTGTGTTTTGGCTTCCTTAAAATGGGATATATCCCTGTCTCACAGGGAATTCTGTCTGAGGCTTCAGTCATCATCTTCCAAGCAACTGAGCTCCTTATACAAAAAGTGTGACAGGTTGCTGTTAAACAGTGACAGTGCAACAGTGGGCAGGTGCTGCTTTAGGTGTTGTCAGAATTAGTTAATGCTTTCAAAACACTGGAGTTTGGAGCAATGTATTAAAAATGGCATGTTCTCAGGTGCCATTCACGAGTCTCAGACTGGACAAAATAGGGCAGATAGGGCTGGATGGGGACAGGGTGGCAGTAACGTATTTGCAGCTGGTCGGCATGGCTGGTGCTAGGCGCTTGCAGAAGTAGTCACCAGTGTGAAACCTCACCAACAAATAGGAGTGGGATCGCCAACTAACTTGAAATGTGGCTTCTTCATGACTCTGTCCTCTAAGCCTAGGATTGCATGTTGCAACCTTTCTTCCATTGGGTAATGCTTTTCTCCTTAAGTAGGCCTGTTGATTCATGGGTATCATTCATGAAGTAAATTAGATGGAGTATTGGTGGCATAATCCATCCCTTCATTTGTGGAACAAAATGGTCCTATACCCAGGGTTTTCATCACATTGCATGAAGGGATCTTGATACCATCATGTAAACTTCCTGGTATAAAACAAGGGGATTGAATTAGAGGGGGCTGCAAAATCTTAAATCCAGTGCTGTCGACCACCCATCTCACACACACTTAGGGTATGTCTAGACTACATGGCTCTGTCGCCAGAGCCATGTAAATTAGTTTACTAGACATACGCAAATGAAGCGGCAATTTAAATAATTGCCGCTTCATTTAAATTAAAATGGCTGCCATGCTGAGCCGATCAGCAGTTTGTCGGCTCAGCGCGCTAGTCTGGACGCTCCACGGTCAACATCAAAGGCATTTGTCAACCGCCCCGGTAAACCTCATCCCACGAGGCAAAACGGGGCGGTTGACAAATGCCTTTGATGTCGACTGTGAAGCGTCCAGACTAGCGCACTGAGCCAACAAACAGCTGATCGGCTCAGCGCGACAGCCATTTTAATTTAAATGAAGCAGCAATTATTTAAATCAATGCTTCATTTGGGTATGTCTAGTAAAGTAATCTACATGGCTCTGGCGACAGAGCCATGCAGTCTAGACATACCTTTAGAAGCTTTGGAACACTTCCAAACAGCTGCAGCCATCTCCAATTCCTCATGTTAATGTTTTCAGTGAGATGTGAATATTTCAAAGTTGATGGTCATTGCAAGGTCACTTGTATTTTGCACTAACCCTGTGTGATGACTCACCTTCTACTCCTTTTGTCACCGATGAATACATCACTGATAGGATTTTATTCTCTCTCCAGCTATCTGGAAGCTGGACCCCACGTAATTGATTTTTATTAGGACAATACATTAAAAAGGATGGACCATGTCTTTTTTTTTTTTTTTTTGGCAGTGTTTCTTCCAAAGATGACAGAGCAGTCTCTTACAGGCACATGGCAAATTCTTAAATGTAATCAGTGGACTTGCTGTGCTGGGAGAATGGAACAATAACCGTGTTAATAGATTCAGTCCAGTGGAGTAGCATGCAAGCTTTAACAAGCCTTTAAATCAATATTCAGTGCTGTATATTGGAGAGCTTTTGGATCTAGGAGCTCACACTGAAACCATAAAAGACATTTGAAAGGGTAAGCTGCTCTGTGCTCTGTTGAAAAGTATGTTTCCTCATATTAATATATTTAAGGAAGATATGACTTGCCCTGCTAGATGAGACCATCACTTTAATATGGACTAAGGATGTTAGGAGGTGGGTAATTGGTTAATCATGTAGTCGATACAATTTTTATCAACTACATGATTAGTTGACAAGGGAAGGCACTCAGTCCTGGCTCGCACCGGGTCCAGGAGCTACCTCTGCAGCGCCTCTGCAGTTTAAATTTAGTAGGAGCCAGGCACGCAGGGAAGGCACTCTGTTCTAGGTCATGCAGGGTCCGGGACCTACCCCCACTGCGCCTCTGCATTTAAATGTAATAAGAGCTGGGCTGCCTGCCTGCCTAGCTCTTAGTACATTTAATCTGTAGAACTGCAGCGGAGGTAGATCCTAGCTATCTGCCTCGCTAGAGCAGCTCCTGTCCAGGGTGGCCCAGGCTGGCCATGGGTAGAGGCTGCTCCAGCAGCAGCTCCTGTCCGTTGTGGGATCCAGTGGAAAACTAGGACCCCACTATGGACAAAGGTTGCAGATGGAGCAGTTCTGCCCGTGACAAGCTTGGCCCTGCCATGGGCAAAAGCTGTTTCATAGCAGCCTCCCCTGTCCACATACCCTCTCCTGTCCCAGCCTCCCTTGTCCCCATACCCTGGGGGGAGGGGGGAGCTACACCACAGAGATATTGCTGGGGGGAACTGGCTTTTAAGCAGGCTCCCTCCCAGCTCTAGCTCCTGCTTCCACCCCACCTTGCTGCCTCTGATACAGAGGCAGCGAGTGGAGGGGGGGGGGGAATGAGAATAGTCGACTCAACTATCTGATAAGCCTAGGCTTATCGAGTAGTCGACTAGTCAACTACGTGCTTACATCCCTGGTATGGACTTGAATACTGGTCAGTTGTTATAAACAAAAATAAGCAAAACAAAAACCTCTCTGACAATAGTAGTATGTTGTATACGGACAGGAAAAATTCCTTCTTGGTGTCACCGGCGATCAGTTTCCACCCTGAAGCATAAAATTGGATTACTCTTCCTTTAGCATATAAACAACAGCAGCTGTCTCTGGCAATATTATCTAGCTTCTGTTTTTCTCCTCTGTCTGGATAGAAACCTCTAGCCATCCACACCAAAGTAACAAAATAGCATCATTTCTATAGTATCTTCCATCAGAAATGCTCAAAGGAGACATTAACACAAGTAGCCTCATAACATTCATCTATTTCACAGAAGTGTTACTTATTTCCTCATTTTTCAGACTTTGAAACAGAAATATAATTTTTGAACATCTTTATTTTTTAAATTTAAAAGACAACAAATGGTCTGATAGCACTTTATAGTAAACATATAGAATTTGTAGATGGTATCATGAGCTTTCGCGGGCACAGCCCACTTCTTCAGATACTTCAGAGTTTTATGTTTAGGATGTGCAGATCCAAAATAAATAGGGGAAAAGGGAGAAAGGGAAAGGAAAAAAATGGAAGGGGGTGTGAAATATGGAGCAGAAGGTTTGAAAATATCAAAGGGAACCGTGATGGCCTTCTAGTCTGATTCATGCATAGCACAGTCCAGAAGATTTTACCTGGTAACGGCTGCTCAAGCCCAAAAGCTTGAGGCTGATTGGGAGCATATGTATTTAAGACATCCAATCCTGATATAACTATTTCAGGGAATGGAGAATTACCCTTCCCTCTAACCCTGGTAAACAGTTCCAATGGTTTAATTACCCTCACTACTAAAAATTTGATTCTAGTCCCATTCCTATGTACACAAATATCTTTTCACTTGAGACTCAACTGTAATTAAACAGCCCCTTAACTGAAGCCTCAGGCGTCTGAATCAGTTGGTATGGGCCAACAGTGGGTTTTCAATTCCAGTGTAGACATACTCTCAATCACAGTGAATTGCAAAGTTTCTTTTTGTTTGTCCTAAAACCTATTATTTTCATCAAGAGCTCCCTTTCTTCTCCATTTAGGTGACATTTGCATTTTGATATTTTAAAGTACGATGACTACATCATACTCGATCATATTGCTGTCACAAATAGACATGTGGTAATGTTGCTTTTAACCCACAGATGGTTCTTGTAAGACTCTTAAAGCGACAAGCTTTTAATGTTGGGAACAGGAGACAGCTTTATCCTGTCCCTATTTTTTGTCTTTGCAAAATAGGGACAGGTACCAACCCTCTGTTAACTGGGAAGGAGGTTTTTATACTGCTCTTGTTAGCCTAGACTGAAGTTTAGTATGCATAGTTATACTCCAGAAAATCAATGCCCGATAAAAGGGGCACAAGATAGAAGTTGCTCCCTTATTTTGTCTCCCTACAAAACCAGTGCAGAGGCTGTCTTACAGGACTCCATGACAGGAAGCTTTATGGAACATAGGGACCATGATTTTTGAGTTTGTATGTGCACAGCCCCTAATGTTATCCCTACACACACACCACAATACAGACTATTTGTGCTCCTGGCACTCATATCCACTCGGAGGGTGCTGTATGTATGCCTGGCTGCTGCGGGCCAGAAAACAGGAAAGTATTGGGATCCATCCTGATCCTTTTGTTCTCACTCAAGCAAAGCTCCCATTGATTCAGGATTTAGCCCATTAATACTGCTTTTGGAGCAGTACTGTCCCTGCCCATTTTAAGAGCCATTATGTGGTGTTTCACAATTTGGTAGTAGGCCAAAGAAGAAAAGCTGCTTAAACGATTTCTAAAACGTCTAGTACGCGTATAGAAATACAGTGTGACAGATGTGCACTCATGCCATTGAGTGAATGATTACAGACACAGAAGATTCTTCCTTCACATCACATGTTCTCAGTTCACATGACTCACTTGTGGCTTTTTTGGCACTGTCCTTGAGGCCTTTATGTATGTATGGAGTTTTCCTACTGTAAGGTTATTGGTTCTAATCTTTCCCTGGCTGGTGCTGCAGTCTTCCTTTTACTGGTTCAGTGTTTAAATATCTGCCATGAGACACAACAGTGGTAAGGAACCACAGAAAGAGTTACTTGCTTCCAACAAGGAACTCTGATAGACTCAGAGAACCAACATATTCCCTAAAGAGGTGCTCATGGTCTCTGTCTCTCTCTCTCTCTCCCCCCCCCCCCCCTCTCTCTCTGCTTCACTGCAAAACTTCTAGAACACTGATTCTCAAGCTTTAATGTCCAGACCTTCTTTTTAATGGTGTGGATCTCCCCCTCCCAACCTCATAAAGGGGATCTAGCTAGAACCTCCCTCTTCCCACTTAGTTATATGGGAAGGATAAGGAGGACACAACTACCTGCCTGCTGATTATGACCTCTTAAAGGGATTGTAACCCCCTGCTTGAGAACTTGTGACTTAGAATCTTCACAGGCCCCCTACAGCTTGGCTTCCCACTACAGAGCTGAAGAAACTGCATACATGTCCTAGGAGTTGTGGGTGCTCAGCACTGTGGGAAAAGATGGCTATAGTTGGGCACCCCCCATTAGATACAGCTTTTGAAAATGTTGGCCTGAATGTTTAGATCCAAGGAACAGATTCTGCTTTAAACTACAACTGGAGCATGCTTGGAGCTGGGAGATCTGGACAGGGATGAGACTCTGTCCCTTTGCATAAGATATCACTTACTTTTGCTTTAAGTACCAGATGTTTAAATTTGGTGCTGTACCAGTGAGGGGCTTTTGTGGACCCTCCTTTTCAGCATAAGGTAGAATAATTATCCTCAAGAGTTAACTTATGGGACCCGATCCTGCATTCATTGTCCACCCAAAGGGAATCTGATATTGGATTTGCTGGAATATTTCAAATAGACACTGCAGGGTGACCTCATTATATAGCCTGAACTTTCTCCAGTAGCAAAACAGTGTTACAGTTAGACAGCGAGCTCTGTCCCTTTTATGGCCTCCCTCAATTGTAACCCTTCTGGTTCCAGGTGTGACCGTGTCCAGGGTGGGGGTACGCCCCCCCCCTCTTGGGGCAGTCTCCCTTCGGCCTTTGCTGATTACCCCACTGCCTCACCCAAGTGTCACTTGTGTCCAGGGTCCTATGTTAGGCGTGTCCTAGGCGTCGGAAGAAACGTAAGGTGCTCTCCGTGCCGGAGAGGGAGAGGGGGGCCCAGGCCCGCCCTCACTCACAGGCCCCAGCCCAGGGCCCTAAGGACCCAGCTCCTCCGTGAGCCGGTCTGGCTGACGGGGCATCTAGCCGAAACGCACCAGCCCACCAACCACTCCTGGTTGTGCCCTGGGCTACTTCCTCTCTCCCATCCACCCCCTGACCCGGGGTCCTCCAGCTCACCTCTCCCCTGGCCGACAGGGTGTCTCTAAGGTGGGTGCTGGTCAGGGGCACCGGCTTCCTAGGGCCATGCCACTTGCGCCGCTCCCCTCCACCTCTCCTACTCGGGTGGCAGCATTTTCAAATGCCTGCTCCCACTTCTGTCCCCCCACTCAGCTATGGCAGTGGCGTTTTCAAATGCCCCGCCGCTTCCGCCCCTCCCCGGGGTGAGGCCAGCCCGTGCATACGTCCTGGGGGAGGGGCCTGACCGCACTTCCCCTCTTCCCCCCAGCAATGCTTGCATCACCGCTTGCCGCGGCGTCCGAGATCACCAGCTGTGCCATGGCGCAGGAGCACCCAGCACACCACCGGTGCCCCGCGTCCGAGGCCCCAAACAGGGCTTGCCTGCCAGGGGCTTCAGTGCGGGGCAGGGGCGTCCTGTCACATCAGGTCTTAGGCTTTTTCTTGCTTGTCCCAGGATAGAATTCCACAATTCCTCCACGTTTAGTCCAGCCTTGGGTTACAGTACTCAGCCTATCCACCATGTTTACCCAGCAAATCTGAGTTCGGTTCTTCCTTTTGGGAGTCGGTGACATGTGGTTATAGAGTTGTCAGACAGCCTATATAAACTGTTGATTTCGCAATAGGAACAAAGCATCTAGAGAATAGGATTTTAAAACAAGCTATAGGCTAATGTGTCTTACCTACAAGCATACCATCTCCTTATAACAATGTAGGCAAACCTACTTCCTGTGACACCTCAGTGGGTGATTCCACCTAGTTCCCCTGCATAACTACCTTCTTTTTTGAGCAAGTGTTCCTTTTTAAAACTGTCCCAGGTCTTTGAATCTCCTTTGTTTGTGAGCCTCTTCTAACTGTTTAGTAGGTTAGCTGGAAAGAAGGTAAAATCTTCAAAATTAATACTCCTGGCATTGTCCACTAAATACCCTCTGAGGGAAAGCTTACCCTGAGCCATTCTTTATTCCTCTTGCTTGTTTCCTCTTTCCCACACGTACATACAACATCTCCCCATTAAACAAAACCAATATATTTATACAATAAACACCCCCATAACCAGGTCAACATAAAGCATTCACAAATTATTGCACAGCTCCTCCAAATCCATCACTCTAAGGTATGTATATTTTTTTCTCTAGAGGCAGCCTTCCCAGGGAGAATAGAGAATTCACTTCATTTTCTGAGCTTGTCAGTTCCTTTAGGAACACACAATTAATATTAGTACTCTCTTGTATGGCCGGCTGACAGTAGTAGAAAACAGTGCTCAAAAGAAACCAGCATTCTAAAGAGCTGAGCAGGAAAAATACAGGATAATGATTGTGGAGAACATAGAAAGTATGAAGAAATACAGTTAGAGCATTGGCCTTGGTCCCTTGAATTCAAGGGGAAGATGTTTTGTTGGCAAGAGTTTGGATATAAGAAGAAAAAGGAAGAAGAGAACAAGCAGGGGACTGATCAGACTTCTTTTACTTCTCACCCCTCCTTTACTATACCTATTCCCCCGTTTAGAATCATTTGTACTGACGTAGCACCTTGGAACTCCTAGACCAGAACATCATAATGCTAGGCACAGTCTAGATTTGGAACAAACAAGATAGTCCTTACCTTACTCACATGAGTCTCAGAGGGGTTGCCATGTTAATTTCTAACTTTAAAAATGAGTAGTCCTGCAAGCTAAGTGTTGTGCTCTCCTGTTCACATGTGTGGCACCTTACAAATGGTGGAATGAAATCTCCCATCTCCACCCTTCCTCCCCCCTCCCCAACATTACAAGCAGTTATCTGTGGCTTTACCCCTTATCTCAGACCTGCTGGGCAGCATGACAGGAGCTATTCAGACATGTGCTGCTATATTAGGTTGCTAGATGCCTTTATTTCCATTATGAATATGATAGTTTCTCAGCAACACAGCCGGTCAATAGCAGTGCCTTTCCCTGAGAGTTCAGGGCTAAATTGGGACATAATCTGTTTGTATAAACAAATTAATTTCTTTTGGCTGAGTCTGGATAAAAGGCTCCTTTATTTTCTTATTCATATAAACACTTATCTCCTGAAGCATCTTTCTTTGGCACAGGCTATAAAGTCTATCTTCAAGCCTATACTTGGCTTGAAATACTTCACATTTTCCATACTTCACACCAAAATTTGGTCCAGGTGTGACACCATGTCCCCCTCTCTCTTATGATTACTAAGCTTTTTGGTTGTAGGAGCTAAACTATTTTCTTTTTGGAGGCCAAAGATCATTCTGTGATTCACCCGATTTCTTCCATGGTTTTAAGGAGCACTGAAGCTTGCAAAGCGTGTAATTGCATCTGCTGCCAGCGTGGCTAGAGAGCATGGAGTCTCTAATCACAAAGATGGGTATTTGCAAAAGAAAATGCTGCTTGAAAGAATTGTGCTTTACTTCAGCAGATCAGTCACTGGCCCTAGTTGCTAAGCTACAGGGAAAGTAGGGCAGTCATCAGTAAAGGAGCTTGGGGGGGAGGGGGAGTTAGTGTGATCAGTCAGATTACTTGACATTAAAGTCAGTAGATCACGGGGTGCTTCCTCCAGAGAGAAGCATTTCTTTGCTGAAGAAAGGCCTGTAAGCGATGTTAAACTATTTAACACTGTGGATCAGATGAGCTACACAGGGTTTTTTAAATGTTTTTTGTGTTAAAGACTCTTAGCAGATAAAAAACTACCTGGCGTGACATTAATATTAACGGGAGCTACAGAAATATAAATGGGAGCATGAAGGTCTGAGGGTGCAATAAGGCACAAGTAGTGTCTGTTTACTACCATGACTTCAGCTGTCATTTGTTTAAAATACTAACCGAGGAGACTGACTAGTTATCCTGGAACTGTGGGATATTAATTCTTTTGTGGTTCTGTTTTTAATCCTGAGGCCTTACTCACATTGTCTCCATTCTTCAAATATCCTGTTGCATTTGAAATTCTTATTCACAGCTCGACACATCGGCACTATGTGGCAGACCCCTTAGCTAGTGCAAATTGTCATTGCTCTATTGAAGTCAGTGAAGTTATAACAACTTAGATCAGCTGAGAATCGGTCCTTGTCTTTTTGTCCATAGACAGGTGGTAGCAGAGCAAGCTGGCCCAGCATTGCCATTACATCTCAATCTTTATCGAAAGTGATTACGTCTAGGACACAGTTGCAAGAGGTATTTGCTCTCCATGGTTAATTCGGTCCCTGGTGCCTCTGCTGGAACAGACAAGGGACAAATGGCAATTTTCTCATGTTGTCACCTGGACACTACAAAAATGGAGTAAGGAGCACCAATTCTCTTTACCTAGGCCATCTATCAGTCATCAGAAAACCTTCAGCTGTTACTGGCCTAGCCTGGACTCAAATGTAGTACTAATTTGGGCTATGTCCAAACTGCAGAGCTTTTCTGGGACACTGAGGTATCCCAGAAAAGCTCTGCCACGTCCAAGGAACACGTCCGCTTTTTTGGAACAGCAGACGTGTTCCTTCAGCATCCCTGAATTCCTCTCAGTGAGCAGAATAAAGGATGTTCTGAAAGAGGGCCTTTTTCCCGAAATTTGGCCCCGTGTATACGGGCCAAATTTAGGAAAAGCCTCTTTCAGAAAAAAAGCGGAAAAATATACGATATAGCCTAGGCCTGGAGAGGAAAAGTTTGGAACCACATGACTAAGGACATGAGTCATCCAGACCCCTACAAATATTTTGTTTAAAAAATATCATCAAAATTACATTGATATTTTAACTTAAGGTTTTTGCCTGTTCATGTTCTTCATTCTTATTTTCTCCCCTTTTAGAAAATATACGTTCTATCATTACTATGATAATTTATTATCACTAGTGGGAAATCAACTTGTGCTGCAATTGAAGAAATTCATGTGAAAACTAAAAGCAAAAGAGAAGGTTCCTGTCCTATGGTGATATTCACTGGAACTGATAAGTGGTAAGTACCTGGTCAGAGACATCCTCCGTAAACCTTGAGGAATGACAGTAAACAGTGGCAGCTCTTTTATATTATTTTCACTTCGGCCTGCCACCAAAGCAGAATCAGCTGGGTCAAGTACATATGGACTTGGTTAGTTGCGCTAACTCCACCTTTGTTTCCATAAAAAATTCTCTTGGGTCTGCTTGCTCATGTAGCGACTTAAGAATTTTATTATTTACTGCAAGACTTTCGAAATTGAAGAAAGGTAGTAATATCAGTAATTCCTGTACCAATCCCTGTGGCAGAAAGGAACAATACTAACATATGTGCGACCCTACTTGAATTGAGGGATGATTGTAAAAAACTCACTGCTGAATTGTGAACCAGCCATGGAAAATTGCAAAAAAGTAAGCATGGACCGTATTATTTGCAATACTTTTCCATGATTTTCTGCTATCTGCTGCCTGGGACTAAGAGTGAGGGCTCCTGCTATCAAAACTGCAGAAGATGCCTGAAATATTGCAAGTTAAGTAGGGCTTTAAAAATATACCAGTGTGTCTGCACTCCTCATTCCTGGCAGTCCCAACTAGCATATATCTCATAATCTAAGGCAGGGCTACTCAACATTTGGCCTGTGGGCCGCGTGTGGCCCACAGCTCATTTGTTTGCAGCCCACATGATGCAGTTTCGGTTAACGTGGGGCTCACCACACGGCCCACAGGTGGGATCCTTTGAACATGGCCTCCACTGGGAACATGCTCCATAATAGTGAGGTGTCTCCCAGGCAGGGTGAGCATTGAAAGACACAAGCGGACGGGCTGGCTGGAACAGATGGCTACAGGGTGTCAGCATTTTAGCCCCCAGAGAGGAGGTGCCAGGAGCACCGGGGCATTATGGGAAGTGCTTTGTATTCCTGCCCATCAGTGTGAAGGAAGCTATTTGCATATGTTGGCATATATTTGCATGTCTATGCAACCACACTTAAGTTGAAGCCCTTGGCATGTGCTGTGAGTATCATTGTGGCCATTGGGGCTTCCGAAGTTGAGTAGCCCTGATCAGGGGCGGATATAGGGCAGGGTGAACGGGGCGGCCGCCCCAGGCCCCGCGCTTAAAAAAGCTCCGCGCATGCGCCGTGGCGCCACCGCGCATGTGCATGGCATCACGGCGCATGCGCCGTGGCAAAGGGGGGGCCCCGCGGAGTTATGCTGCCCAGGGCCCCGCAAAACAGTCATCTGCCCCTGGCCCTGATCTAAGTTGAAGTGCTAATGTCCCATCACAAGCCTGAGCAATACTTGAACTGCAGATCTCCAGGGAAAACTGAAGTTGGTGCAGTTGATGATTCAAGGAGTGGCAGTCTTCCATCTACGTGATCCTTAATCCATGTCCTCATTGTGAAAATTATGGCTACATCCTGAACAAACTTCATTAAATTCAACATTTTAAGAGTTCGTTATATTAAAAATGCAAATATTTCTATTTTGTAGGCTTGCATGGAACTTCTTTAGGAGGACAACAGGTTTAATGCATTATCTGGAAAGTGTTGTGGGCTTCCAAAGACTATGATGCTTAATGTAACCAACATGAATTACCTTTTGGGACTAGACATGCAAAGTGGAATTCCTGGGAAATTCTTGGGAGGAAGAGATTGCAAACTCCTGCCTGCAGACTCAGCCTTTGAAGTTGCACCCCGATAAGGGGAACTTTTATCTGCTGATCTCTTTCCACATGAGGACAGTTCAAAAATGAAATATATAAGGATATAATTGATTCACTTTTGATTTTACAGGTTCTGAGCTGACTCTGTGATGAACTTGTGATCACAAGGAAACCCATATATGTGGTTTAAAGGATTATTCACCAGTCCAAGTCCTTGTTGGAATTGGGGAGATCTCTGGTAAGCATATTAGCATATGTATAGGTTCTTTTATTGTTTTCAATATTTTCTCTGTAATCTTTTTACCACAGAGATCACAATCAATATCAGGGCCTAATTGTGCAAGATGCTGTGCAGACACATAGTGAGCCATAAACCCAAGAAACTGGCCAGTTTGTGGGCCAGATCCCATATTACGCTTCTACCATAGTAGATATGTGATTCTGTATCATGTCTTAATTCTAGTTTGGGTAGGTATGTTTTACCTGTTCACATCCTACAGTAGTTTCAGCTGGATGTAGTAACCTTCACTTACAGCTCTTGTTGGTGCTGTACAGCTGTTAAACAGTGCTCAAGTACCCTGTGACACCTATTGTATAAATACTGAACATAGGTAGATTTTATTAAACAACTGCTGCCTTCCACCCAGAACTCAGTACAACCCAGATAGATAGCAGTTTATTTACATTTAGAATCCCAATTTTACTCCCTTTGAAGTGCATGACAAAGTTATTAAAGAAGAGCTTTGTGCTCTTTGCAGATGAAAGGTGGGGGGTTTTGTGCAATATAAAATAACAGTATTCTGTGACTGCTTCAGGTTCTAACTCTTGCAAGTGTAAGTCTTCTATTCTTCAATTTCTAATGAGCAAGCTGTTGCACTCTAGAAGGAATCTAGCAACAATTGTGAACGATAATATATGTTTCTACATGTCAACATGACCTGTAAAGAGGTATTGTTGACTTGGCTACAAAAAAATGTAAGCAGCGGTGGTTAGTTAAACAAACTTTACTGAGACAGCAGCAAAAATTAGATCTAATGGGAGCCAGTTTGGAGTGAGTCCAAGACCAGATCTAAACCTTAAACTTAAGCTAACCTACTGTGTCACTGAGTGGCCCCCCAAAAAATCATACCCCTGAGAGATATAATTAAATCAACTTAAGCCTCTGTATGGATACAGCTAGGTCAATGGAAGAATTATCAGTTGACCTGGGGGAACAATGAAAAACCTACAGGACTGGAATAACCTCTTCCAGCATTGTAGCTATTATCTACATTACAACAGTGAGGCTGTAGCATTTTCAAGTGTAAATATACTGTAAAGGAATCCTAAAGTAAAGTAAAGGCCAAGCTAAAATAACTTGAATCTTTTGGTTCTCTGTGTATTGTACATTTTATACCAACTTAACTTCTCTATCTAGACTACAAAATTTGACTGTTTAACTATGATTATGAAAAATCAAGTTAGATGACAATGATTATACAAATAGGTAGCATGATGCTGAGTGTGACTTTCCTGGCCTGTCACTGTTCCCCCAAACCCATGGCTCATCAGGCTGACACAAAGAATTGACAATAGCCAGCAAGACATCCAACTGATTTTGACTGCCTGCCCTAAATTTTATATATATGCCCTCTAAGTTTGGCCCACAGCATCCTGTGTTCAGATGTTAATATTGCCATATATGGAATTTAAAACAATTGCTAATATTGTGGTATGGCTCCTCCATAGGAAAGGCACTTGTGGTGGTCGATTTCATAGGCTAATGTTTTCTAAATAAGTTTGTCTTCCTCAAAAAAGTAATCCCCAATCTCTGTAATGTTTGAACAAATAAAGATAAAGTCCATAGCTACATACCTGTGCTGGAGTGAAAGGCAATTGTCAATTTTGGAGACCAAGTTGTGACAGGGGAAAAAGAAATGTGTGTGAAAGCACAAATAAGCATGTGTGCACAAGCAAATCAGGTAATTACCTAAGATAAATCAGACCTATGTAACATTTCTGTGCTAGAAAACAAGGTCAGTTTAACAATGTCAAGCAGGGATGTGAAACATCCACATCTCAGTGAGCTGTAGTTTAGGCCACTTCAATCCCCATGTTGACAGCACTAGATCAACAGAAAAATTCTTCCATCAACCTAGGTACTGACTCAGGGAGGTGGATTTCCTACATCAACCGGTTGTGTCCATGCTGAAGCGCTGTAGCAGCGGAGCTGTGCTGTAGAAGTGTTGTAATTGTGGACTCTTCCTCACCTCAATGGGAGATGGACAGCATCTAGCTGGGGCATGTGGCTTTGGATGTTGTTTTATGATAGATTGTCAGTATCCATAAGGCAGGGAAGACAGGAGACAAAGGGTAAATAAAAATCTAAAGTAAACAGGTGTGTAAATTATTCATGAAAAAACTATGATTATTTCAACAAAACTTGATTCAAAAATCTTTTGTATCTCTGTAAAGACTTATCTAAACACAGAAATTACAGTAATTTGTTTAACTACTGGAATAGTGTTGCACCTCTGTAGTTAAACCAATGCAACTCTGTGTTTGAGTTGACACTGTTATGTTGGTTCAGTTTGCCTTGGTTAAAATGGCCCATCTTAGGCTACATCTATACTGCAGCGCTATTTCTGGATACTGGAGGTATCCTGAAATAGTTATCCCGTGTCTTCACAGCAAGCCCGTTATTTCAAAATATAATGGGCTCGCTATTCCAACGTCCCTGTAAACCTCATTCCATGAGGAGTAAGGGATGTTTTGGAATAGCGGGTTATTTTGAAATTACCTCAAAATACGTTACGCAATTTGCATAGCTCAAATTGCATATCTTTTTTCAAGCTACGGGTGCAATGTAGATGCACCCTTAAAGAACTATAGAATTTGGTAAGCGCTATGGGTGCAGTCAGTTAGTCTGAGCCTCTTTTCTTCCTGAGCCCTAAGTTCAAATCCTGACAAGTAGCAATGGCTGAATGGACTTCTAGTCCCCATCTGTGCACATTGCTGAAGTCAATCTAATTTATAAATTTCTTATTCCTGAGATTGTCAGGATAACTAAGGTCAGGTTTAAAGTCCATTAGTATGGGTATGTAGAAGCTAACAAAGTATCTGCCTCCACTGTTCTTGGCTTTAGCCACTTCTATTCCCTCAGTTTACATTCATTCTTACCAGTGTTTGTGTCTACTTGTTTGAGGAGAGAAGGGTAAACGATGCCTGCTGTTTGCCAGCTGTGACTATGACTAAACACTTTACACAGCAAAGTTTAATCTCCCCGGTAAGAAAGAGCTGATTGTGATCTGAGGATATCTTTTTTCCCCCTTCCTGCATTTGTATGTTGCTCTTTAAATCTGTGTATAGTAAAAAAGAAAGCATTAGTAACTTAATCTTCTTCTCTTTGTCTTCAATAAAATCCAGGCTTTGCCTGAAGCTTTGTTCTACGAAAGCTAAGACTAAGCTTAGAACAATTCTGCATTTATTTATTTATTTTTAATAACATATTCCAATTTTGTGCTCAACCTTTCCTTCTGCCTTGTCTGTGGCCAGTCTGAATTGGACAAGAAAATTTTCTGGCAAGATTTTTCACAGCTCAAGCAATGGCTCCATTTCGGGAAGGTTGGGCCGGGGGGGGAGGGGAAGGGAGGCAGCAGCCGTGTGCTCTGGGATGTTCCCCGGATGCTAAAGGAAAAAGGGGAAAGTACTTGTGTTCTGTGCATGCCTCTCACACCTGGCTGCTGATGGAATGCTTGTATTTTGCCTTTCAGAGGTTTGTAGGAGTGATGGGTGGGGAAGAGGGTTTTTTAGGGAAGGCTTTGATGGATATGGCTAACCAGACAAAACAGTCACTAGCTGTCGCTCCCGTTCATTTGAATTAAGTTACTTAATAAAACAGGTGGGTTTTAAAAAAAATCTTAGCTATCAGACCAAAACCAGCTTCCTGTCCTCTATTTCAACCCTTATGAAAATCCTGAAAATTCTACTGGCTGTCTGGTCTAGATCCATAAGTTCTATCCTACTAGGCTATGTCTAGACTGCAAGCCTCTTTCGAAAGAGGCTCTTTCGAAAGATACTTTCGAAAGAGCCTCTTTCGAAAGAGAGCGTCTAGACTGCACGTGGAACTTTCGAAAGAGCAAGCCGCTTTTTCGAAAGAAAGCACCCAGTGAGTCTGGATGCTCTCTTTCGAAGAAGCCCTATTTACATTCAAGAACGCCTTCTTTCGAAAGAAGCACTTTCGAAAGAAGGCATTCTTCCTCGTGAAATGAGGTTTACCGCCGTCGAAAGAAAAGCCGCGTTCTTTCGATTTAATTTCGAAAGAACGCGGCTGCAGTCTAGACGCAGGTGAAGTTTTTTCGGAAAAAGGCTACTTTTCCCGAAAAAACCCCTGAGTCTGGACACAGCCCTAGAGAGGCATTCCTAAATGTTAAATTTAGGCCAACTGGAGACACTATCCTTTAATTTAGGAAACTGAAGTTACTAATACCGATAGAGAGATACAAATTAATGGAGAAGATTAATTGTAAGCCGTAAGTGATAGCATAGCCTATAATTACTCAAGTATTACAAATAGTGAATAATTCAAGTCTTGAGAGATTTCAGTAGTCAACGGGGCTGTAGTTATTTCCAATTTACATTACCGTTGCTAGGTTTCACCAAGAAACCAGCTGTATAATATAGTAGCAGAAAACTTGTGTTATGAAGTTATCAACTGGGATTCAAACTATAAAATTTAAATCAGAAAGCAGCCAACACAGGGATACCACAGCTAACTGAACACTGATATTTGTCTCTTAAATACTACATAACTCCTATCATAGGAGTTCAAAATAATTTACAAACACTAATTAAAGCTTCCAACATTCCTCTGATGCTACTGTTATCTCCAATGTCTAGATGGAGGAGATATCTTCAGGCACAGATATCTTGAGTGGGTTCTTTAAGGTCATAAACTGAGTGGGTGATAGGAGTCCTGCTCTATAGACCACACTAATCCACATTCTCTAAGGGTGGTAGGTACCTAAATAACTTTGAGATTCTACATCTCTGTTACTGCAGGTAGGCCAAACTATAACTAAGCTCATGCTGATATTTAAGCATGTGAGTAGTCCTCATGAATCAGTGGATCTACTCACATGCTTGAAGTTGAGCATGCGCTTTGGTGCTTCGCTGCTGTGGAGCTTGTTTCAGTATGATAAGAATAAATCTTTAACAGTCAGATGAACATGGTATATTCTAACCTCTGCTCTTTTGTCCCATATAACTTTATACTATAGAAAAGTGCCCTGTTTTAGATGCTTCTATCATAAATTAGATTAACTGATAATGAAATCAGGGAGTAAATATGTAGAAATGATCTACACATCTTAATGGTCTGTTCCATTTCTACAAATATCAAGTAATGTGACACACTGTGACTTTTAAATTTGGAAGTCGGTTTCTTGTGATTCTTCTAGTGAACCTAGAGTATATATGGAAATGTCACTTCTCACGAGTATGTTTAAAGGCTAAAATGTTCTTTCATCTAAAAAATAGGTGAAATAGCTAATCTCTGCTCCAGTGATTAATTTTACTTTGTCTACATTCAACCTTAAATTTCTCGTTTCATTTCAGTTTTTGAATCTAAAGTGGATTTTTTCTAAACAGACTAAAAATACTGTGATCTTTTTATTTCAGTAGCTGAAAGCATTGCATCTTGCATATTAATAAACCAAAGGAGATATGGGTAAATATTTCTTTGATACATATTTTCTCCTAAACATTATACAAATGCCTGTGCGCTCTCTCCACTTCTTTTTTATGTAAAATAACAAATTAAGTTTGACACTGAAGTGCATCAGTCTGGTAAGTAAATATCTCTGGTTAACGTACAAACCAATAGCAATACTCCACACAAACAGGCTACAGCTACACTGGCATGATTTTCCAGAAATGCTTTTAACGGAAAAGCTTTTCCGTTAAAAGTATTTCCGGAAAAGCGCGTCTAGATTGGCAGGACGCTTTTCCGGAAAAGCACTTTTTCCGGAAAAGCATCCGTGGCCAATCTAGACGCGCTTTTCCGCAAAAAAGCCCCGATCGTCATTTTCGCGATCGGGGCTTTTTTGCGGAAAACACTACTGTACTGTCTACACTGGCCCTTTTCTGGAACAGTTTTCCGGAAAAAGACTTTTGCCCGAACGGGAGCAGCATAGTTTTTCCGGAAAAGCACTGATGATTTTACATTAGATCGTCAGTGCTTTTCCGGAAATTCAAGCGGCCAGTGTAGACAGCTGGCAAGATTTTCCGGAAAAGCGGCTGATTTTCCAGAATAACTTGCCAGTGTAGACACAGCCACATTGTTTATGATTCCCCAAATTATTACATAATTGCATACCATACAAAGATGTAATTCTGACCCATGCAGCTCATGAAGAAGCTAGAACATTTCTGTAAAAGTGCCTTAAGGTTTTGTATGATTTGTAATAGATCACATACTGCTATCTGTCTTCCAAAGTTTTATATAAATCTTGTATTCTTTACAGAATACTTAACTTTTCCCTGCAAATTGAAAATGTATTTCTAATGGTTTTTGGCCTGGTTTGCTTCTGGATTATTACTGTTTACTACAATACCCAAAACTGTGCTGCACAGGCTTTTAAATAGCATCTTTCATTGAAAAGAGACAAACTAGAAGTTCCTCTTCCTAACCCCATTTGTATCAAGCAAAAAGGACTGTGATTCAGTATTCTTGGATTTGATACCCAACTCTGATGGTTTGCTCTGTGTGCCTCTGCCAAATCACATTACTTTCTGATATGTGTAGTAAAATGTATATAATTTATGTTCCTCTCAGGATTGTAAAATTTAATTATCTATTTGTGAAGCTGTGTGAGAACTGCAATATAGGTAAAGAGTAAGTTTTCTGTGAAGCATGAAAATACAAGCCATTAAGGCCACGTCTTCACTATGTGGAAAATCGATGCTGTCTGGGGTTTGATTTAGTGGGTCTAGTGAAGACCCTCTAATTCAAACTCAGAGGGCACCCCTGTCAGTACTGGTACTCCTGCTCCTCAAGAAGAGTAAGGGAAGCTGACAGAAGCACTTACTCCCGTCAACCTCCAGCAGTGTGGACAGCGTGGAAATCCAATTTAAACTACGTCAACTCTAGCTATGTAATTAATGTAGCTGGAGTTGCATATCTTAATTCAACCTTGAGCTGTAGTGTAGACCAGGCCTAGGTATATAGACTCCATCTTTTGCACCTAGCACTCTTCACAACTGCCATTGGTTGAGTATCAGGATTCCTTGCAAATCTTTTAAGTGCAGTATAAAACCTCTGAAAGGGAACTCAAATTGCCTAGCTGTGTTGCCATGCTATTAAAAACAATGGCTTCAATTTCTGAAGTCATGAACGGGGCACACAGATGAGAACAGGGCACACAAGGGATTAAACTTGCAAAATGTGGTTTAAAACAATACTAAAGAAAATTGCTTACGGACTCAGAATTGTGACCCACTGTATAATGTTAGGCAACTCCCTTACTCTATCTGTGCCTTATTATACCTTTCTTACAGCTGGATAAACTAATATATTAATGGGATGTTGAGAAGTTTGATTAATAATGTACATAAAACACTGTGAGATGAAAGGATAAAAGTTGCTCACATTGCTGGAGCTTAGTCCCCAAGTTTAAAGGATTTCTTTCTGAAGCTCACTGTGCATTTTATTTTTTCTGAAACTATAGCTGCTAGTGTCAAATACCAGCAAATTAGCAGGGCATAAACCATCTGTTTTCCCTAAAACTGACTATTCTTACATTTACATAGGAAAATGAATGCAGATACTTTTTTTGGTCCCCACAGCTGTTCCTTCCTAAGAAACAGAGCAGGAACATTTTCCTATGATGCAAAGGACTGGTAAATTTGAGTGCCATGTCATGTCAGAGATTTGGTCTGAGGCCAGAATCATTTGTCATGTTTTGTTTCAAGAGCCAATCCCCCAGCCTGGGTTGGGGGATAACGCAGCAACAGGTGTCATTTATTTATGATAACTGGTGGGCCAGAGGACAAGTTGGCAGAGGACCTGAGACTATATCATAGTCTAATAAAAACCCTCATCACATTCTTAAAGAGTTCTGACATTGACAGCTGAAGTACTCTGACACACATGCAGTTGTGTATGCCTTACATGCGAGTCTCTCACTGTTTTTGCAGGGGACGCCAATGAGGCTTTATGATCTCTTCAGGGTTGTGAGGGCCCTGCCCAATCTGAATCTGAATGGATACATTGGAAATACTGGGATAAGGCTGCAGCAGATGCATGATTAATTCATTGATCTTTTCAATATAAGACATACAGATATGTTTCATAGAGGAGTTCACTCCTCTTCTACCATTTTTACTCTTTCATCGTTGATCCTTGGTGGTTATTTTCATTCTGCAAACAGCCCCATAGCAATTAAAGGACTACCTAAAAATACTGTTATGCTTATAAAAAGCACATGGGATTTTTTTCAGAGGAAAAAGCAATACACTGTGTTTATTGCAAATACAACATGAAAAGCAATGTATGCATTCACACACACAAAGGTCATGCAGATGATCTTACCAGTTACCAGTCTGTTGTGATTCATCAATCTATTCGCTAGTTAGATTGAACATGAGTGAAGAGCTGGGTTCTGTCGGTTGTGATTTGAGGCTCCGAGGCTTGGCTTTGCAGGACCAAACCTAGAGTCCCATGGTAAAATCACCCCATTTTTATACTTGTAAGATCTCATTTGAGTCTATGAGGTTTTGCAGTGTCATGCTGCAATCTCTGATGTGTTAATAATCTTGTGGTTTTCCTATAATTATCATTTGTTTATGATCAAACTTCTCATCATTATCTCTTGTTTGTCATCTCACTTTGGGGATGGGTCTCTGCCTGTCTCCAAGGTTCTGCAACTCTGCTAATTTAACTCTAGTGTGAGCACAATGGATGCTTCTTGGTCATCTCCAAATTTCTCACGTGTTTGTGACCATCTGGACATTTGTAATGGCTTTCACACACATTCTTCAACTACGCTCACAACCTCCACTCACAACCAAACAATTCACCGAGAATTTCCAGTTAAACAATTTTGCAGAGTGTTTCAGACAGGATTACATTTTAAAAAGGATTATATAGTTACTAACGGACATAACTTGGTTTGCAATGCAGACAAAAGCCACAATTTAATTTGTAATGCTAATAAGAAGCAAGACCTTATAGCAAACATTGTCTAATCATGAGTGGCAGGATGAAACAGAAGTACACAAAACGTATAAGCAAATAATTATATAGGACTTATTACTATCATTATATTTATATTCTTATACCAACATTAAAATGCTGCATTTTGGCTACAATATCTGGTATGACTGAAAGCAAAATACATGGTATGTGCAGCAGGAATGGCAGTGCGAATGTTCAGACTTCAGCTGGGAGCCATATTCTGAAACACAGTGAGGGCTTCAGGGCCCAGGACTCATCATGAGCCTGGATGTGATTTGCTGTGTAGACATACCCTGAGCCTCTGATGAGACTGTAGAATCAGTCTCTCAGGCCCATTCACTCTGGCTGTGTCTACATTGGCATCCCTTTCCGGAAAAGGGATGCTAATGAGACACTTCGGAATTGCAAATCCGCGGGGGATTTAAATATCCCCCGCGGCATTTGCATTTACATGGCTGCCGCTTTTTTCCGGCTCGGGGTTTTTGCCGGAGAAAAGCGCCAGTGTAGACGCGATTCTCCGGAAAATACCGGTAAGCCCTTTTCCGGAAGATCCCTTATTCCTACTTTCAATAGGAATAAGGGATCTTCCGGAAAAGGGCTTATTTTCCGGAGAATCGCGTCTACACTGGCGCTTTTCTCCGGCAAAAACCCCGAGCCGGAAAAAAGCGGCAGCCATGTAAATGCAAATGCCGCGGGGGATATTTAAATCCCCCGCAGATTTGCAATTCCGAAGTGTCTCATTAGCATCCCTTTTCCGGAAAGGGATGCCAATGTAGACACAGCCCCTAAGTATTTAGCCAAAGTGGAACAGATTTAATAGGACAGATGGCGGGAGCTCCATATCAAAATATCCCATGGTGCAGTGATTAAAGCACTTTCCTGAAAGGTGGGAGAACCCTGTTCAAATGTTTTGTCCCCATCAGACAAAGGGAGGAATATGAACCTGGATCTCTGACCTCCCAAGTAAGTGTTCTACTCATCAGGCTAATAGTTGAAATAGAGATAATACTACTACCTCCTCTTCCAGCCTGATTCTGAATAGGCACTGATCCAGCATGCCTACTGGACTGGGCCACATCACAGTGATTCTGGAACAGTTTTTATAGTGAAGATGCTGAAGGCAGGAACCATGTATCTTAGTTATTATACAATAGCATTACACAATTCCATCCTGTTATACAACATTATTTCACTGTATAACATCATCATGCCACAGTAAAATGTTGTGATGATTTTCAGGTGAGTTCAATAATATGGACCTGGTCCACTGTAGCTGGGTGATGCTTTAAAATTCAGGATGGGTAGGTAGCATATGTACTATGTTGGGCAGTTCTGAAAGTCCTCTTTCTAACTGGACAAAACAAATTTCCACGTGTCATTTTAGCTCTTCTCTATTTATGGAAAAGACTGAAAAATAAGGGAATTTATATATGCATATAAACTTTTGGCAGATGAGTTGAAATTACATTTTTGGTGGCTGTCTTCAACTGGGACTATAAAGTCAAATTTTGAGTCCTTTTATGGTTTCTTTTTTTCTTTCAGTATATCCAGTGAAACTTTATCATTGCCCTGCACTTTTTGAAAGAGCTCTTTCTTACATTAGTTGTTGGGTTCCCTAATATATATATTTGCACATATTCATAGCATCACTCAAGGACTTTTAAAGCTGTGTTCATACTAAATGCAGGACAATGTAGCACTTTAAAGACTAACAAGATGGTTTATTAGATGATGAGCTTTCGTGGGCCAGACCCACTTCCTCAGATCAAATAGTGGAAGAAAGTAGTCACAACCATATATACCAAAGGATACAATTAAAAAAAATGAACAAATATGAAAAGGACAAATCACATTGCAGAACAGAAGGGGGATGCGGGGGGGTGGGAAGGGGGAGGAAGGAAGGTAAGTGTCTGTGAATTGCTGATATTAAAGGTAGGGAGAGTGGGATGTTTGTGAGTTAATGGTATTACAGGTGATAATTGGGGAAACTGTCTTGGTAATGGGTGAGAAAGTTCAAAGTCTTGTTAAGTCCTTGTTGGCAAGTGTCGAATTTTAACATGAATGACAGTTCAGAGGATTCCCTTTCAAGTGCAGATGTAAAAGGTCTTTGTAGCAGAATGCAGGTGGCTAAGTCATTTAGAGAGTGTCCTTTCTGGTTAAAGTGGCAAGAAACTGTTTTCTCTTTGTGATCTTGTCTGATATCTGTTTTGTGGGCATTAATCCTTTGGCGAAGTGTCTGAGATGTTTGTCCAATGTACATAGCAGACGGACACTTTCGGCACATGATAGCATAGATTATATTTCTGGATACGCAGGAATATGTGTTCTTGATCTTATAACTCACTTGGTTAGGTCCAATAATGGTATCAGCAGAATGAATATGTGGACAAAGCTGGCAACGGGGTTTGTTGCAAGGGAAGGTACCAGGGTTGGTATTAGTGTGGTATGTCCTGTGGTGGTTGGTAAGAATCATCTTGAGGTTAGGTGGTTACTGTTCATACTAGTTTTTCCTTGATTGGTATATGAACATGAGTATTTGAAAATCATGTAAAATGACATGGTCTGTATAGACCTCGACAAAAATTCAGATGTCAGTTCCTAGAGCCAAAAATCCAAATCTTCATCTATATTTAGGTATCTAAGTGGCCTGATTTTTCTAGAATAGCTGCAGTTTGCACAGCAATAGCTATGTTTTATGCTTTACAGTTTTACATATTGGCCCTATTCCTGCATATTTTAACAGCTGCTTTCAAAGCATTTTATGTTCATTCAGATAGCCACCTAATGGCAAAACCGCATACTTTAAAATGGTCAATAAGTAATGCTGAAAAATACGTCCGGGATGAGAAAAACATAAGTGTTTTTTTTCTGATAGTTGCATTAGTTGCTGAGCGCAACTTGGTCTTTCAATGCGGGCAGCTTGTTTAACTATTGTGATTTTTGACAGCAACGAACGTGAGACGTGATCAGCTCCCAAGAGTGGCTCACGTTAGCAGTGGGACGGGGGGCTCTGGTTAGCCTCCCCAGGAGTCAGGCGGGAGGGTGTGAGAGTCCAGCTGGAGGGCTCCAGCTGTGAACGCTTGGCTGGGGGATGTCTGGCAGGTTTCCACCTGCGCGCGGGGACGTGCTTCTCCGACACCCTTTTGCACTCAGGCTGGACCGTCTCTCCTGCTCCCACCTGACACTAGCTCGGCCGCGCTTGCAGCACTGCTAGGCCCAATGGGTTACTGGGGGCGGCGAAAGGAAGATCATCTGAAGCGCATGCGCCCCTCCAGGAGGGCTTGAAGTGCAGCAAGAACACCCCTTGCGCCTGCGCCGTCTGTAACATTGGCCCTAGAGGAGTCCCTCACGCATGCGCACTTGCTAAAGTTCCGAAGCGGTCGCGGCAAGAAACCAGGTGGCGGCGCATGCGTCGTGGTTTGCTGGCGGTCCGGTCTCTGAGGCGGGGAGGAGGTGCGGGGGTTGGTCTCTCCCCCCCATTTAACGGAGCGGGGCCGAGCGAGGCGCTTTCGGGTGCCCGCGCGGGAGGAGCAGAGCAGAGAGCGCGGCGGGATTCCTGGGGCGAGCCGCCGCCCCTCGACCGTGAAGCGCTCTCCACCCCGCCTTCTCCCCGCCCGGGACTGAGTCCGGTGGCCACAAAATGGCGGATGGGGAGCTGAATGTGGATAGTCTCATCACCCGGCTGCTGGAAGGTGAGCGAGCCCCCCCCCCCGGCACGCGCACACCGGGGAGGGTGTTTAGGGGTCTCTCCCCCTCCCCCGTGCACGCGCGCGCGCACACACACGGGGTGCGGGGCTAGTGAAGAGCAAGGGGCGAGGCGGGATCCCGCGCTAGCACACAAGGGTGGGTAGGGGGCGAGGCGGGATCCTTCCCTTCACTCACACTCACTCACTCCCCCCTCCCACTCCCCCTGCCCCTCCCACTCCCCCTCCCGGCGCCCAAGCAGTAAGTTGGGCCCAGTTTGCCCGGTGTGGGGAGAGCGCGCGGCAGCGAAGGAAGGTCTGGGAGGCGATCGCTCCCGCGCTAGTAGGTGCTCTAAGCTCTGTCGCGGATGGGGGGGGGGGGAGACGTACGTGCGTGCTACATTTCTGCTGCTGAGAGAGTGGGGAGAAGTAGGAGTTGTTTTGAGTGCACTGAGCCCTCGGTGCGCTGTTAAATTAGAGGAGACATCAAAGGCTAATGCGTTTAAGCCCCATATTCAGAAGGCGGCTGGGCGTGCCTGAGCGCGCGTGCGCGCCCGCATTAGGCGGGGGGCTGTGTAAAGTGAGTTCCTGCCCCATATCAGTGCTGCATGTGTTTAAAGCCCAGGGTCGGGACAGCTTCCCCAAGTGATGGGTGTGCTAGAAAAGCCTAGCTAGTGAGTGGTCTCCCTCCTTCCTATCAGACCGGTAGCTGTTTTTCATGGTTTTAAAAATAGACATTTTTGGTGTGTGTATGGAGATGCAGGAAGGTTTTTGTCTCCTGCAGTTCTTCTGCCTAGCTATGGGGCTATTTCTAATGTTGGTTATAGAGGCGGAGAAGAATGAGTGAGGGGGTTAATATGCGAAACAGCTGACTGTTTTCCAAGGAGTAGGATGCTACTACTATCCTTATAAATCCATTTGATGATGATCTTGGACAGGGATGATCTTGTCTTATTTTCTTTTTGATGACCCCCAACAAATATCTGGTGAGGGGAAAAAACATGTCTGTAGTTTTAAAAATGTATGTAACTTCTGGATTTGAAAGGCTACCAATGAGACTTACCATATAGATTTTGCTTAGGAGTGCGAACTGTTGGCTTCTTGGTGGTATCTTATTTAACTACTTGATAACCTAACATGACACACAGGTTTGTGAACATCATTTTGTAGTCATTCCTTCATCTTGCTAAAAGTGAAATGGTGCTTCACTAGAATGTCATTGAATATAAAATAAGCAACTCTTAATGAAATGATAAATCTTACACTTTGTATTCTTTGTTAGTATGTCTGTATTTAAAGTATCCAGTGTAGTGAGAGAACTTGCAAGTACCTGTATTTATCGGTCAGTGTAGATAGATAATTCAGCATTAGGTTAGAGTTCATTTCTGAGTGACTTGAAGCTTGAAACATTGCTAGCAAGTTTAAACACGACACTTTTACCAATGAATTTTGTCTTGTTTTTTATTATTGTTACAGATAGTCACAAATGGGACTAGTTATCATTCACTTTTTACTATAAGCACAATTTTTAGGGGGGGGCGGTGCCTGTAAAATAATTTGGCTCAAATCTTTGTCTGGAGCAGCACTTTTTACTATGTTTTAATAAGATTAAATCTATCTACTATATATCTGAGAGAGTTGTCTGTTCAAGAACTCCTCCTAAATGGTAAGAGTTAGGACTACCAAATTTGGTATACAGCTTCTTCCTCTTATCATAACTCAAAGCAACGTAAGGGTTTGGATGTGCCTAGACTGGGAGTGCTTCTCATAAAACAGTGCAGAAAAGAGGCAGAGTTACCAGATAAGTGAAAGGGGCTGGCTGCCTCTAGCCTCCTACTCCCCAGGTGCCCTTTAGGTAGGATGGGGAGGTGAATCTCCCCCCTCAATTCATATGGGGACATTGCTGGCTGTTGCTCTTTATTAAGAAGTGAGGGGAAAGTGCATAGTTTATGCATTCCTCACTTTGTCTGGGGAGTACAGGGGACAGATGAACCTGAATCTGCTCCAGCTGGTAGACATGCAACCTCCCCTGGCTGTGCCCACTGGAGCTGCATGAGGTGCTTCTTGTCTGGCCCCAAGCTGCTGCCACCCTGAGAGGGGGATGGAGTAGTCCAGGCCAGCCTGCATACTGAACTCCTCATCCACAGCCCTACCCCAGAGCAATGATTTAAATGCAGTATGTTTGTTTTTCATTCAGTTTTACAAAAGACAAATACTGAGTTATAGACCCAAGCAAGAGTTATTTTTTAAAGTTGCTATTAAAAGGGCAGGCCTAGCCTCCAACATATATCTTAGTGTTTGTTTGCTAAGACAATAACTTGTGTAACTTTTCTGATGTGCATATCCATATTAAAATAGTTGATAAAATAATGTTTTGAGGGTGTAGCTGAAAGAGTCTGTATCTGCTCCAAAAAAAAAAAGGAGTCCTATGGCACCTCAGATCACTTCCACCTTGTTGGTTACTTAGATTCACAGTTGAGACTGTTTGGGAAATTGGTGCTTAAAGATCTTTTCACAATATTAAAATGTGTGATAAAGGCAAATTTTAGACTTAACAGGTCAAATTTGTGCAAGTCTGTGTACAACTTTTTTAAACTTTGTAAATCAAAATCTTAGAGATTTTTAAACTTTTTGTTTAACTTGAGTGTAAAAAAATTAAGGAAAATCTGTGTCTTGACAAACAGATATTTCTTCACTTACCTCCCACTGAGTTTAACATGGAGTTTGCATACGTCTCTGATCCGAAGGAAAATAGACGGTTCTCTTACTGCATTGTTGTAGGTTTCCCCAGACAGCGGGCATGTTTTTGTCTCCGTTTACACTTTTGCTTATTTCACACTTTCCAGTTTCTGCGCTATGAATGTACTGTACTATAGGATGAATAAAAGATTGAGTATTGCAGTCTTAATTATAAAGTTTCTTTTATGTAATCTAACACTTAATGATTTATAGTTTGACATTGCTTCTGCTCTGGTAAAGTTGCGGTGTAAAATATGTTTCAAGCCAAAGATAAACCTGTAAATTCTCAATCTAGGAGCACTATTTTACCTATTGTCAATTGTGTTTTAGCACTTCCAGATTAGATGGTCAAAAACAGTTGTTTTATAATGAAAGCATGTATTTAAAAGCTTTGAGAATATTATTGCAGTGTGGTATTCCACAGCTTGTTCTAGGTCCTTCTGCTCCCTTTAAATGAAATGGATGTCTTGATCAGCAATTACAGTAGTTTTTCAATAGCTGCTGCTTGAAACTCATTTTGCAGTGCACTAATTAACAAAAATAGTAACACTAGCAAGAATTTTCTGACCTCTCTAGATTGCTGGATGAATACACCTGTTTTTGCATAGGAACCTAGTAGTCATGATTCATGCACTTACTTTGAGATGGGATTATAGTACTTCAACTACCTGTTTCTTAGTCAATCGAGGCCAATAAAATTCCGTCTTGGACAACATAAGGCAACCTGTCCCTCTTGATCAGAACTAGCTGCTGAGAGCACCTCAGTGTAGTCTACCTTCTACTTGCTTCCCTTTTAGTGCTAGGTTCCAGTTTTCAAAGTTCGAAAGCATGCTACATCTGAAGCTCAGACGCCTGCACTAATGAATGTGTACACACATGCTCATTTCAGAGAATAGCAACTCTACAGATCTGGGAGCCAAGTTTCTTAATGTTGGATTCTAGACTAAATATTCTTTTTGAAGAGATCGGAGTAATTCTTAGATTAGCTTCTCAGTCAGGACCATTGGAAAATGCACTTTTATCCAGCATGCATGGGAATGATATGAAAGGAGGAGGGGGAAAAATCCTAGTTAAACGGTGAACTCCAAGATGACAAGATGATGCCCATTTTTAATTCACTTGGTCTTCATTTGCAGCTTGTTGAATATATAAATGCTACAGGTATTGGTGCCTTAGAACAGATGTTGCTCAAATAGGGGCATGTGTACTCTTGGCATTATGCAGCGCTCTTCCAGCAGCTACATTACCTCATCTAAAACTAGGCAAATATCTAGAACTGGCTACATTCAAGGCACTAGCGAGCACCAGAACAAATATTTCATATGGACAAATTGTTTATGCTGCTTTATGCACTGAAATATAAGTACAATATTTATTTTCCAGTTGATTTATTTTAGAATTATATGAAATTATAAAAATGAGTTAGCCATTTTGTAGCAATACAGGCAGTCCCCGACATACGTCGGATCCGCACTTACGAACGGGGCTTTTCTTGCCCCGGAGCTCACGGGCGGTAGGTCGCCACCCGTGTCCTCCGGAGCGAGAAAAGCTTCTCCCTGGTCTGCAGGGGGGGTCCAGCAAAGTCGCTGGACCCCCCCAGCAGACCAGGGACACCCGAGCAAAGCCGCTGCCTGGAGCAGCGGCTTTGCTCCCCGTCTCCCTGGTTGCTGGGGGGGAGGGGGGAGCAAAGCCTTGGAGCATGCCCACAGTGGGACAGTCCAAGCGCGTCCGGGCTGTCCCGCTACGGGCGTGCTCCAAGGCTTTGCTCCCCGTCTCCCTGGTCTGCTGGGGGGGGGGGGGGGGATGCAGCTAGTGCCCCTCCCCCCAGCAGACCAGGCTTTTCTTGCCTACCCCTGGGGTAGAGCAGCTGGGGGCTGCCGGGTTGGTCCCGCAGCGCCGCTCTGGACCAACCGGGCAGCACCGCAGCTGCTCTGCCCCAGGCGTCCTGATTCAGCCGCTGCTGGTCAGTTTCAGCAGCGGCTGAATCAGGATGCCTGGGGCAGAGCAGCTGGGGTGCTGCTGGGTTGCTCCAGTAGCGCGGAGGAGCTGCGCTACTGGAGCAACCCAGCCGCACCCCAGCTGCTCTGCCCCAGGCATCCCAAGTCAGCCGCTGCTGAAACTGACCAGCAGCTGACTACAGGAAGCCCGAGGCAGAGTTACTCTGCCCCAGGCTTCCTGGAATCAGCCGCTGATCAGTTTCAGCAGCAGCTGACTTGGGGACGCATGGGTTTCTTAAGTTGAATCTGTATGTAAGTCAGAACTGGTGTCCAGATTCAGCCGCGGTTGAAACTGATCAGTTTCAGCAGCGGCTGACGCCAGTTCCGACTTACATACAGATTCAACTTAAGAACAAACCTATAGTCCCTATCTTGTACGTAACCCGGGGACTGCCTGTAGTGTGCTATGACACTTTTTTAAAATTTATAAGCAAATAGTTTTTGAGAAGTGTAACTTGTGAGTAGGCAGGTCAGATTAAGAATGTTAAGGACTAGTCGACTATCTGATAAGCAACTAGTCAGCTATCCAACTAGTCAATTATCCAGTAACTATCAGAGTCAGCGAAGGGGAGGGAGGAAGAAGAGGTACTTCAAAGTGGCAGCACCCTACAGCTGACCCTGGGATCATGTGTGTGGCACTGCCCCCTTTGAAATGCTGAAGTGGCATTCAAAGGGGCAGCACCATGGAGCCCAAGATCAGCTGGGGTTGGTTGGGAAGTCCACAGCTGACCCTGGGCTCCCTGGTGCTGCCCAGAATTTCAAAGGGGCAGCGCCGCACAGCTGAGCCTCAGTGTTTCAAAAGGGCAGTGCCATGGAGCCTGGAGTCAGCTGGGGACTCCCCAGCTGATCCCGAACTCCGTGTGGCATTTCCCTAGATCCCAGGTTCTGGAGAAATGCCACGCAGAACTCATGGCCCACTGGGGAGTCCCCCGCTGACGCCGGGTTCCATGATGGCACTGGCTTTGAAATGTACAAGAGCCCCCGCTGGGGACTCTTGTACATTTCAAAGAAGGCACACCCACTGCAGCCCGGAGTTGGTGGGACTTCCGAGGGCGCTTGTACATTTTCAAAGGAGGAATGAGGGCCTATCGATTAGTCAATGGAAATTCCATTGACTACTCAACTAGTCAGTTAACCTCAATTTAACATCCTTAGGTCAGATCAGGTTCCTGAAAGACCTTCAGTAGCCTAGAAAGGTTGAGAACCACTGTCTTAAGTCCCTTTTATGAAGAGAAAACAAGTAAAATGAATACTGCATGCCATGGATAAAGTCTCTGGCGTATGCTTTGTGCTAGCAGCATAGCTTATATTAGTCATGACTTGTCTTTCATCTCTCATTTCCCTGCCCTCCAGAGCCTCACACCTGGCAGGCATCCACCTATTCTTGTGTTAAGATGGGAAAAGAGAAATCTTTCACCCCTGCTTTTTCACTTAATGCTTGCAGACACATACCAGATTCCAAGACCAAGATTATGGAGACTGATATTGAGTTTTGGTTGCTTGGGTGTGTGTTTTTGGTTAGGGGATTGGTGAGAACTGGGACTAGACTCAAGTTGTTGGGCTTTTTGTCTACACACAAAAAATTAAAGCACTGCAGCTCTTAACAATGAAAGTTATGGCCATAGCAGGAGCACCGGAGAGTTCCCTCCATGAAGGAAGTAGCTAACAGCTGTCATTACATGTGTTCACAAATGGCATCTTTCCTGAAAGTCACTGTGGATGTCATGCTGGTTGAGGCACTGCCGACATGTCACAACCAGGCGCATACAAGAAAAATGTAAAGAGCAACATCAGGATGTTTGTGATCATCGTTGACCTGACCAAGGCATTTGACATGGTCAACAGAAACTGACTTTGGAAGGTATTTGTGTGGATTGGCTGTCCTGAAAAATTTTATCAATCTAGTTTGGTCCTTTCATGAGATGCTGGTCACGTCCTTAACAATGGAGGCACATCAGCACCTTGTGAAGTATCAAATGAAGCAAAGCAAGGCTGTGTGCTTGCTCCTTTCTTGTTCAGCATCTACTTCTCAATTATGTTAGTTGCTTTAAAGGATTATATATTGGGTGTACATATTCTGTTCCAAAATGTTGATAGCAAACTTAACCTCTAAAGACTTCAGGCTCACACCAGAGTGTTCAGTACAGGTATCTGTAACCTCCTGTATGGTGATGACTGAATTGTTGGCTCATTCAGTAGAGGAGCTTTTTAATAGTTTTGCTATTTTTGCCCATGATTTTGGACTCACTATGAGCCTGAAGAAGACAGGGTTATGTCCAGTCTCTTCAAAAATAGTCCAGTGCTTCAGTAATAACTGCTGCTGATACTGTTAAGTTCAGTTACCTTGGAAGCATATTGTCCTCCAGCATAAATACTGATAACTATATCTGCTTAACTAGCTGAAGTCAGTGCTGCCTTGGGAAAATTGATGAAGCACTTATGGAATGACCATGGTGTTAAACTGTTACCTTCATATGACGTTTATTGAACAATTGTCCTGCATGGCTCAAAATCATGCACTATATATTGCAGGCACATTTTGAAACTTTATCAGTTCTTTGTGCTGCCTCAGCTAGATTGCCCATGAGAATTGGTGAGATGAACATTTCTACCATGTAGGTCCGTGGTCACCAACCAGTAGATTGCAATCTACCGGTAGACCTCAGGGGCTCTAAGAGTAGCTCTTGAGCCCTCTCTGAACTGCACGCCTTCGCAGTACATTTACATTAGATTTCCTCATTTGAGGAGCAGCTACTCACCGAGCAACACCACAGGTGAGTAGCTGCGAGGAATGGTGGGAGCTGGGAGGTCAGGAGGGCTGAAACACCCCAGCCAGCTGACTGTGGCTTTCAGCTGAAAGAGGCTGCCCTGTGCTCTAGCTGATTGGCTGCTTCTCCTCTGCGCCTGCCCACATGGAGCTTGGTGCACCCTGGCTGAGCGCCATAGCCAGCTGGCCGGGCATCTGCTTCTCTTCCCTCCAGCCCGGCTGCCCTGCGCTCAGCCCCGGGAGGGTGCGTCAGGCTCCAGCTGTGCTGGAGCAAGCTTCCCCGGGCTGAGTGCAGGGCTGTCAGGCGGGAGCGAAGAGAAGCGGCTTCCCAGCCAGCTGGCCATGGCGCTCAGCCAGAATGCACCAAGCTCCATGTGGGCAGGAGCGGAGGGGAAGCGGCCCGATCAGCTGGAGCGCAGTTCAGCCTCCTCCGGGCTGAAGGCCCCAGCCAGCTGACCAGGCAGCTTGCTCCACATGGGCTGGCACAGAGGAGGTGGTGCACCCTCGCTGAGCTTCAAGTAAGGGGCAGGGCGGTAGATCTTGGCTTGGTCTGTTGTTTAAAAAGTGATCTTGGGTGTAAAAAGGTTGGAAACCACTGGTGTAGATCCTTAAATGGTGTGGTGTCATGGGCATGAAAGCAAAGCTTATGAACAAACAATTTCACTGGATTGGTCATGTTATGAGAATGGATGATACATGAATACCAAAGATGGTATTTTACAGCTAGCTTATGAATGGCAAGTGATCTATTGGTAGCAGAATAAGGGTTATAAAGATTAGGGATGTTAAATTTTTTTATTAATTGACTAATTGATGCAAATTGCATCGGCTATTCAATTAGTCAATAAGGGTGCCTTCGCCTTTGAAGTGTAGCAACAGCCCCAGGGCTGTTGCTATACTTCAAAGGCGAGAGCACTGCAGGGAGCACAGGGCCAATGGGGCAGTCCCCCCACTGACCCAGGCTCCCTGCAGCATTTCAAAGTGACAGTGTTGCATGGAACCCAGGGTCAGTGGGGGAGTCCCCAGTTGATCCTGGCTCCACGTGGTGCTGCTACTTTGAAACTCAGCATGCAGACCAGGGCCAGCTGGAGAATTCCCAAACTGCATGTGATGTTTCAAAGTGGCAGCCTGGGCTGTGGCTCCACATGGTACTGCTACTTAGAAGCACCCCCCTCTCCCCCTGCCTCTTTCTGATAGAGATGGGTGGGGGGGGGGGGGCGACTAGTAAACTTCTGTGTTGACTATGCTCATCGGATAGTTGACTAATCGTTCACATCCCTAATAAACAGGGCTCGACAATCTATGTAATCTACTCACCCGTGGTGAGTAGATTACATCCCGGAAGAGCCGGGTTCAGGCGATCTGCGCATGCGCAGAATGCCAGACAGCGCGGCTGGCAAGTGGGGCTCGCCGGGGCTCGGTGAGCCCTGCTAATAAAGATATATCTTAAAGACCAACATGAAGTCATGCAGCATATTTCCCAGTGACTGGAAATCATAGCTCAGGACAAATTGTCCTGGTAGCAAACTTGTACAAGCTGTCAAATGCTTTGATATTCAACCTATTCAGACGTTACAAGAAAAAGCATCGGATCCAAAAAGTGTACAGTACCCTTACATGGCATATTTTTGTGACATCCATGATCGGTTTTGCTGATTGAGGATTGGCTTTGTTACTCACCTACAGCATCATAGTCTTAAGTCCATACATATTTAATAGTGCTGGGAGCCTATTTTCACTGGCACTTAACAGTGCTGTAAATTGCTATGCTCAAGCTGGAGGGTGTGTTTTCACACTCCTGAGCCAGAAAGGTGCAGTACAGTGAAGTGGCAGTTGACTCAGCCTGGGTCTAACTTGAAGCAGTTTTAAAACTTAAGCCAGTGGCAACCTCTGTGTGGACACACTTGTTTGAAGCTGATTGTATTGTAGTAGCACCTGGGACAACTCCTCATGGACCCGATCCTCTTTGTATTAAATGCGGTATAAACTGAAAATAAAGACTTTTCCTGCTTTGGAGTCCTGTGTAGCTTTAACCTATAAATATATGGAGTTTTATAGTTTATAAAGCCAGAAGAACCATCATGATTATGTTGTCTGAGAGATAACATGTATAATACAGTTTAGGACTTGCTGGATAAATTTCTCTGAGCTGGAACATTGAATCTGTCCTTAAGGTATGCCTTCTAATCCTTTAATTTTATGGCTTTCTCCTGGATCCTTTTCATTTCAGCATCCTTCTTGTATTATGAAAATGAAGACTGGACCATATACTACAGCAGTGGGTGCACCAGTACCAAATACAGATAAAATGTAACTTCTATTCATTATTCCTGTTTATGAATTGGGCCTTTTGGCCAGAACATCACCCAATGAAAGGCTTAAGTCAATTTTAAGCTTGATCTACACTCTGGATTGCTAGAATAGCTATATTGGTCAGGATGTGGAAAAGTTGGACCCTTGAGCTCCATACTTAAGCTGACCCAACCTTGATGTAAGCACAGCTGGATGAGAGGGGAAATTCCTCCGATTAAGCTACCATTGCCCAGGAAGACAGATCAACTGCAGTGGTGCAAGACAACCATCTTGTTGCTCTAGAAAGCATCTACAGTATAGTGTTTAGTGTCATGGCTGCAGTGCTCTAGCTGTGACACTTTACCGCCTATAGTGTAGATGTACTATGACAATTTTTTTCTTATCTCTCCCTTTTAGACCAGGCGTAAGAAAGATTACTAGTTCTGACTGTCACTTGGTAAGTTGTGAAATGTTATTCCGTAAAGTGAGAGTGTCTCTTAGCTTATTATATTTGCTCAGAATTTATGTAACAGAAGCTTACAATTTAAAGAAAGCTATGGTCTCAGTTGACTCCCTCTCTGGTAAAGTCTGAAGTTTACTGACACAAGACTTGTTTCCATATTCAAGTGCCCAGTCAAGGGAAGAAAATTTATTTTTAGTCTCCCTGTTTTTATTTAAAAAAAAAAAAAAAAAAAAAAAAGCTTTTCAATGGGGAGTTTTACTACTTTGGGCAGTCATAGCTCCTTAAATGTGATCGCCACCAAGTCTGAAAGTAACATGAAACTCAAACAGCCTCTCATAGTTCTGAGACAGAATTGCAGCCAAGGTATATTCTATAGAAACTTTTTTTTTTTTCTTCAGCCAGAAGTACAATTAAGTCCGTTTATCTAACGGTTAGCATAAGATTGATGGTTGAAGGCGGTGTTCCCTGAAAGTTGAATGCTTGGGTGGCGTCCCAGGAGGGATTCAAATGCTGCCCAGATAATTAGCAGAGTCTCCGTAGCCAGCAGCATATTTCTACTGGTGGTGCATATGCCTTGGTATACCGAACAACATTTATTTTGCCTCTGGATGGAAAAAATTGGAGAGAGCATTGGTTTTCAGCTTTAGTTGGTGCATTTGACAGCACTCAAAGCAAAGCCAGCTTTCAGAGCAGCAATGGAGAGAAGCAATTTTTTTAAAATTGTAAACTGTGCCTGTGAAAGCACTTAATTGGCATAATAGTTTGGGAGGCAGCAGTAGTTTCACGGAATATACTTAATTCTTTGAAATAATTGAAAATCTAGAAAGTGATGTCTGTTTTTGTAGAACTGTTCACAGTTTGTGTAATGCTTAATAACTGGTATTGAAAAAACAAACTGGGCTACACTAGACTTTCAAAATCATTTGAAATAGTCCTTTTAACTTCAGTTTCATCAAGACATCAGGAGCTCGTGAAAATACATTGATAGAGATAGACCTAAATGTTTCGCTGTTGACAATACGAGTTTTTATACACTGTGTAACATTGGTTCTAGCTCAAACAATTTTTGAGGTAATGGCCAGTAAAGTTAGAAATTGTAAATATGTAAGGATAGCAAGAGCATGACAGATTTTTAAGCTGTATGTTGCAAAACCCCCCATAGTTGAAACTAATGCGTGGAAATATGCAACTCCTAGCTTTGATTGCTGCTGTGTTATATTCCAACCCTGGTGGCTTGAAGTATTTTAGTTATTTTACTGGTTGCTCTGATCAGATTAAAAAAAGAGAGAGGAAAAATTACAGGCAGTTTTCAGATTCCCAGTCATCCTTGTCTAGTCAGCCCTTGCAATCCAGTACCAGTAACTTGAAGAAAACTGTGCTTGCTGGGATTTTTAGCTTAAAAGCCATGCTCTGAAGTTGTTAAATTTTTGTCTTTGATATCTGCCATAGTAAGAGGGTCGCTCCATTGTTCAGTATTCCTTTGTTCAATGTTGGGAACTAATCTTACAAAAGATAAAAATCTTTTAAGTCCTGTTAATTTCATTGGAAGTTAAAAGCACTTGACATCTTCCAAATGCAAAACTCAGAACTAAAGTTTGAGATGGGAATGGTTCCAAAACGAGAACCATAAGCTAAATTCAAACCGTTTTTTAGATTCAATATTGTAGAAGAAAATGAACTATTTTGGTTGTTGTGAAATATCACTTATCTTCCTTCTTACAAAACAATTAAGGCATGGTGACTCCTTCATGCTTTTCTCTTTCCTCTCATATGCTATTGCTCCCACCATGTTTTATACCTGGCTTGTGTGGAAAATAATTTGGCAGCCAGAGATTATGTAATGCTGCTGTATACTACATCATAAAATAGGGATGTTAAGGAGTAGTTGCTCCTCTCTCCCCTCCCTTTGTTTTTTTTCGCTGCCTCTATCTAATAGAGGCAGCAAGAGAGGGAGAGAAGACGGGGGGGGGGGGGGATTTCGAAGTGGCAGCGCCACACAGAGCCTGGAGTCCCGGGCTCTGTGCAGCTCTGCTGCTTCGAGATGTCAGTGATGTTTCAAAGCGGCAGTGCCGCACGGAGCCTGGGGTCAGCTGGGAACTCCCAGGCTCCAAGCTGCTTTGAAATGCCGCGCAGAATCCCCCGGCATTTCAAAACGGTAGTGCCAGGCTCCACGTTGCGCTTCCTCTTTTAAATGCACAATAGCCCCCCAGGGAACTCTTGTACACTTCAAAACTATCATGCTGCAGGGATCCCAGGATCAGCTGGGGACTTCCCCAACTGACCTGGAGTGAGCCAGCTTTGAAATGTACAAGAGTCCCCAGCAGGAAGGAATTAGAAAAGTTCTACCACAGGGACAGAAAGTATGAAAAATAGAGCTCAAAGAACAAACACATTTAGTTCCAGACAAAGTATCAAATACAGCTGGGGAGGGAGAGAGTGTAACAAGAAAAAAAGACACAAGATAAAATTTTGCTTTATCTTCTCCCCCAACAAACTTCTGAGACCATTATAATAATATCTTCAGTTTCAGCTTATTTGTGTTGGCAGTGTATGCATATAATAAAATTAATCTTGGGTAGGGAAGGGAACCAAAAATGTGTGTATGGAAGTCATGCTGCATTTTAAACATCAGTCCCATAGGCACTAAAATCGTAAACTAGCCCATTCTTAGTTATCTGTAAACCTTGGGGAAATGTTAGTCCTTAACATCCCTGTAAATCTTGAGGGGGAGAGCATGCTAAAATTGTTGTCCATTTGGGTGATCTCTTTACTGTACAAGTAGGGAAATTCTCAGTTTGCCACTTCTGTAACGCAGCGTTTAGTTACAATCTTAATTATCCTTTAACAATGTTATACTCTATGGTAGGTAAAGAACACTGTTGGTCTGAATCCCTCAATTGTCTTGTATTCAGAGGACAGCTACATTTTAATATAGATGAGGAAAAAGCAATAATGAAAAGTGCCTTTAAAGCAGACAGTTGAAATCATTTATTTTTTTATTTGAGTCTGTGACCAGTGATGTGGTAGTGGATTTTAGAAAATTAAATGGCAGAGGAGTTTGTACTGTATATTCTAACAGTGAAAACTACTATATTTGGCTACTTAGTGAAGTCGGTTTTATATGAAATTGACCTCATGGAAAAATATCAGATTCTGCTGTTTAACAAAGTAAAGTGTAACATTTTCCTTTAGAATTTTCAGGTGTTTGGAGATGAGCTTAATATGGGTTTTTTTCAAAGTTATAGTTTAAGTTTATTTTACTGTTGTAGTACAATTTCATGCTTTCCTAATGTAGACTGGTTCATTTTAGTATTTTAACAAATCCCACAACTCCTAAAAATAAACCAATAGGTGAGTATATTAGTGAATTTTGCACTTTAATTCATATATAGTATGTGCGCTTAGTTTGCTATGCATCTTGCTAGTCAGCTATTTGTAACTACAAATGTAAATACAAGGGTTGTAATAATGTAGTCGATTAATCGAGTAACCGATAAGCAAAAGCTTATAGGCTAATGCATTTCTCCCCCTCCCCTGGCCAGTAAAAGCTTATAGACTACATGCATTTCTCCCCCTCCCCTGGCCAGTAAATTTTTTAGCAGGCTGGCCAGCAGCTCAACTCAGTCCTGGCTTGCAACGGGTCTGGGACCTACCCCTGCTGCTCTGGCTCTGCATTTAAAGTGTATTATGAACCGTGTGCCCGGCTCACACTGGGTCTAGGACTTAACCCACTGTGACTCCTTACAATGTGTTAGGAGTTGGGCAGGCAGACAGCCCAGCTCAGTTACAGCGCGTGCCGGGTCAAGGAACGCAGCACACACACACCCCTCCTCCCCAGACAAGGGCTGCTGCCACCCCGTGCTGCTGCCTCCCTCTTTATCCGAGGTGACAGCACAGGGTGACAAGCAGCCAGTCCACAAGGGGAGCCGGTTTTTAAACTGGCTCCCCTCACAGACCAGCTCCTGCCTGGCTCCCCACGCTGCTGCCTCTGATACAGGGGGCTCCTTGGGAGTGAGACACATTGGCTGCTGGCCCTGCCCACAGACTATAGAATAGTCGACTAACCGATAAGAATTCATGAGGTTACATGACTCTTCAATTAACTGATATGTAACATCCCTAGTAAATACCCCTAAAGTTAACCTTTTAAACAATATAATTTAAATTGTTTAATTGGTTAGCAGGGTCCTGACAGCCCACTGCAGGTGACAGGGCTGTTCCAGCAAGCCGAGCTCCATACAAGCGCTGTTCCAGCTGGCTGGGTAAGGATGTTGGTAAGGCTAATGCATACCAGGTAGCCAGTTAACCTTTTACAACCCTATTGGCAACCTGCTAAGTCGAAGAGACTCAGGAGAACAAGTTATACTAATAAATCTTATCTTGTATTTAGAGTTAAATTGAAGCGTAAGAGAAATGAAAATTATGAAATGCACAGACCAGTCAAAAACCAAAACTAACACACTTTGCAAGCAGTAAAAGTAACACAACCCCAACGTATGTGTTGGGTCGGGAGATGAGTGAAGGAGTGTGTGTGTGTGTGTATCTCTCTCTCTCTCTCTCTCTCTCTGTATGAGTGACAGAAATTTGCATTGCATTGTCCATCGCCTTCTCTCTGTGTGGACATAAGGTACAGAAGTGGGGGGAAGAAGGGACATCCTGACATCAGCCCCCTCTTTACCCTCCCATACCCTGCACAACAAGCAGGAGGCTTCCGGGGGGCAGCTTGAGGGCAGGAGCAGCATGACAATTCATGGAGGGGCAAATGTAGTGCTAGCACTTGGCTTCTTGGCCAAACCAGTCAGGGTCACCCGTCAGAAGCTCCAAGGTCTACTGGTAGATCTTGATCTACTGGTTGGTGACCATTGCTCTAGAGTGGTGTTTCATAAATAGAGCCATAAGAACATTAATTCAGTGAGGGGTACGGATAGTGTGCAGTAAATAAACCATGAGGTCACATGGAATATAAACAAATACTGGTTGATAGTTGTAAATCCTGTGCTTTGAATGAGTCAAGAATTCTGTGAAGGGGCATATGGGCTGAGGTGCAGGGGAGGAAAAATGGTATGTGGTTGCGTAATTAAAGACTCGTGTGATGCCTGTGTGACAGAGGGCCAAGTTAAGATTACTCAGGTCACCATATTTCTTGCATTCCTAATGTTCAGTTGCTTGACTTCGAGCTTTGATCCTTTATAAAGCTACCTTAAGCTGGTGTGACATCAGTTTGTAGGGCAGTTGTACAATTTATTAACATAAATGCTGATGTAAAGAAAGGTTGTCATGCAGTAGGAAAAACTTGTGTTCTAAAGTATCAAGTCTTGAGTAATGAGATGTAAAGTCTCTGTAGAAGCTGAGACTAATCTAGTGTTGGTCTCCACTCAAGCCTGATTCTCAACACTGCCCCAGTTTGCATTCTCTAATTTTAAAAGAATATAAGCATAACAGTCAGTTTCAACTCTCTTCCTAGTGACTTTTGTTTAGACCACTGTGTCACAAAGTGGCCTGCAAAACCATTTTGAGAAGCCTGTTAACTGGCCGCGCCAGTTTCTTTATTTACCGGCACCGCATCCATGGTGCCCTGCAGCTCCTATTGACTCCGTTTCACGGTTTGCAGGCAAGGGGAGCTGAAGGAAGCAACATGGGCTTCCTGCAGCTCCTCTTGACTGCAAAAGGCAAAACAGAGCCAATAGGAGCTGTGAGGCTCTGTGGGCCCCGACGCTGGTAAATAAACAAACTGGCGCGGCCAGTTAACAGGCTTCTCAAAATGGTTTTGCAGGCCACTTTGTGAGACAGTGCTTTAGACAAACAGCAAAACAAAAAAATACAGTAATGTAGCCCAAGCTCCCAAGGGACAGGGATCTGTTCTAGTCTAAACACTATGCACATGTATAACATTACAAAAATAGTAATGAGTCCCTATCCTTACCTAGGAAAATCTGAAATATAGCGAGAGCGCCTTGATATTCTAGATCTTCATATTATAAAGGCCTTTCTTCTGATGCAAAGCCATGTTGAAAAATGTTTTGCTTGCTTAATCCCAAGTCTGTGTTAACACTAGATGCAGGAAAATGGCAGCCAGTTTCTACCATGGAATACTTTTCTACTGTACTTGGAGTTTTTTTTTTTTTTTAAGGACTTCTCAAGACTTATTATGTAGAACAGTTCTAGTTTTACGTGGTTCTTTGAGAATGTTAAAGTAGGTACAGTAAACTTCCGATAATCCGGCACCTTTAGGACCCGGTGGTGCTGGATTATTAGATATGCCAGACTATCGGAAGGGGGGGCTATGAGGGGCCTGGGGTGGGGTGGGGGGATTCAGGCGTCCCTGATTCAGCCGCTGCTGGTCAGTTTCATCAGTGGCTGAATCGGGACGCCTGGGGCAGAGTAGCTGGGGTGCTGCCAGGTTGGTCCCGCAGTGCCACTCGGCGCTACTGGACCAACCCGGAAGCACCCCAGCTTCTCTGCCCCAGGTGTCCTGATTCAGTAGCTGCTGAAACTGACCAGTGGCTGACTCCAGGAAGCCCGAGGCAGAACTGCTCTGCCCCGGCTTCCTGGAATCAGCCCCTGATCAGTTTCAGCAGCAGCTGACTTGGGTACACCTGGGACAGAGCAGCTGGGGTGCTGCTGGGTTGGTCCCCACAGCGCAGCACCGAGGTGCGGCGCTGCGGGTACCAACCTGGCAGCGCCCCAGCTGCTCTGTCCCAGGCGTCCCGATTCAGCGGCTGACCAGAGCAGCTCTGCCTCGGGCTTCTTGGTCAGCCGCTGAATCGGGACGCCTGGGACAGAGCAGCTGGGGCGCTGCCAGGTTGGTCCCCGCAGCGCCGCACCTCAGTGCTGCGGGGACCAACCCAGCAGCACCCCAGCTGCTCTGTCCCAGGTGTACCCAAGTCAGCTGCTGCTGAAACTGATCAGGGGCTGATTCCAGGAAGCCGGGGCAGAGCAGTTCTGCCTCGGGCTTCCTGGAGTCAGCTGCTGGTCAGTTTCAGCAGCGACTGAATTGGGGACAGCTGGGGTGCTGCTAGGTTGGTCCTGCAGCCCCAAGGGGCAGCACTACGGGTCCTACCTGGCAGCACTCCAGCTGCTCTGCCCCCGGCTTCCCCGATTCAGCCACTGGTCAGTTTTAGCAGCGGCTGAATCAGGGAAGCTGGGGGCAGAGCAGCTCCAATGGTCCGGCTGCCTGGAGCACTTCCGGGTTCCCGATGGTGCCGGACCATCAGGAGTACCGGACCATCAGATGCCGGACCATCGGAGTTTTACTGTAACAAGTTTCAAATCTACTCAAACTAGTAAAGTATAATAATAAACTTACACTCTTGGTTGTTTTGGACGTTTGTTTTTTCTAACTTCAGTAACAGGTTAAAACAGGATAAAAGCATTTGTGGCCATATCTAGAATTCTTGAATGCCCTTGAATCTTGTCAGCGTGGTATTGAACTGAAATTGCACTAAATCAATTTCATAGTGAAAAATGAGGCTAAGATTTTTTTCCTGGTAGATTTAGGATGGCTCTTGCTGCAGATTTAACTGATGGATACTCTCAGGCTTTTATTTGCATGTCCTAGTTTGGGTGTGAGTGGCTGCTTTGACAGCAGTGCTGTGCTTTTTGCAGGTGCTAGGACTTCTGGGATATTATTTGATTCTTTGTTCTGCTGTATTGCTTTGATTGGTTCTCCTCTGTGAATTGTGGGAGAACGTCTGTCTTTCTACATGCATGAGGGAAATTGTGGGAGTGCATGGGAGAACTATCAGCACTTGGGAGGTTTAGCCTTTATTCATTATAAGGGAAGAGGTTACCAGCGTGAGTGCCTCTGGGAGGCAGCAAGGGGGGTGGGCATGGGCAGAAAACTGGCTTAAAAGCTGGCTTCCCCAGGCATATCGGCTCCCGCCTGTCCCCGTCACCATCTATGCTGCTACTTCTCTATCAGAGGCAGCGGTGCAGGGGTGGGAGGGCACCTGCTCCCCCATCCCTGCCTATGATACAGAAGCAGCAAGTGGGGGTCAGTGTTTGTAGTCGTTAGGATTAACCGATAAACCCAGGCTTCTTGGTTAATCATTTACACAACCAGGGCTCGCCAAGTGGTGGTGAGCCCCGCTCGCCAGCCGTGCAGTTCTGCGTTCTGTGCATGCTCTTCCAGGTTGTAATCTACTCGCCTTGGGCAAGTAGATTACATTATTTGTCGAGCCCTGTACACAACTATATGCTAACATCCCTAATTCAGACATAGCAGCTAGAAAAATATAGATCTGATCTTTCATTGTCATCAAAATATGTGATGTTGGCGATGTTTGTTTGTTCTTGATTAGTATTGCAGCTGGCATGCATCAATAGAACAGATATTTCTTGTTTATATTTTGTGCTATAGTATATTTGATCAGTTTACTGGGCGGTCTTTTTTGACCCAAGAACCTGTTGTAGACTTTTACATTCCTGTTGTAGTTGATTACCCGATAAACCTAGGCTTATCAGGTAGTCAACTACTCGCATACTCTCTTCTCCCCCACCCCTTCCATTGTATCCAAGGGTGTAAAGGGAATGGTGGGTGGAAACAGAAGCCAATTCTCCCCAGCACTGTTTCTGTGGTGCTGCCTGTTGTTCTTTCCCACTCCCCCTGCTGCATTCAGAGGCAGCTGTGTGTGGGGGGGGGGGGGGGCGGGGGCGCAGGGGGTGCCAAGAGAGACTGCTGTGGCAGCAGGCCCCATCCCTGGGGCTGGCATACACAAACTTGTTCAATCTCTTTTTGGATTGTTTTGCTCTTTGGATGCTAGCAAGGCTACATGCCTCCATAAAAGCAACAGTTAATACAAAATGCCACTATGCTTAGCAACACAGGCTGCTATGTTGCTTTGCTGTCTACATGGAACTAGGTTTTATTGAAATCCTTTATGGTAATAGCTCTAGCTGTCTCAAACTTGGTTCCTCTCCATAGCCAGGACCACCCATAACAATTGTTTTATTGGAATGACAAAACTTGAGTATGATACTGCATGCTTTTTCCAGGAATTGGTTTAGAAAACTTGCTCCCCAAAGAACTAACAACTGGCATCGCTACTTTCAGAAGTAGATGCAAAATTTAATAAGCTTAACCTAACCCAGTAAGTATCTCAGGTACTTGAACATATTATTTCTGTGAACTAATTGACCCACTCTTTCTAGAGCAGTGGACCCCAAACTGTGGGGCGTGCCCCCCAGTGGCATGGAGGAATATTTTGGGGGTGAGGCTTGGTGGAACCCTAACTCCTTTCTTGGGAACGAATGGACAGATTATAGTATGGGTCAGAGAGGGATGTGATGTAAGTTTGGGGACCACTATTCTAGAGGCTAAATAGGAAGAAAAAATTTTCTGAAATAATTGAGGCCTTCATAGGCCTCAGTGGAGGGGGTAATAGAAAACTTTACCTAAATATTTCTTTCTGCTAAGCCTGTCTTCTATGCTTGATAGAGAACAAGAAAGAAACTCTAGGGCGATGTCTATACTACAAGGTTTGTGTGCAAAAACAATTGTTTTTGCACAAAAACCTTGGAGCGTCCACACCTCAAGCGTGTTTTTGCACACACAAAAATACAGTAAATCAACAGGACAGAGCTTTTGCTGGTAGTTATTCCTCTCCTCACGCAGAATAACTCCTTTTTGCTCTACAACTCTTGTGCAAAAAGGCATGTATGGATGCGCCGAAAGGATTTCTTGCACAAGGAACCCATCAGAGAAAGCACAGGTGTTCTGATGGCCATTCTGTTAATGCATTGTGGATGCTTTCTTGCCCAAAAGCACATTGCTTTTGCGATGTGCTTTTGAGGTGTGGACACACTTTTGCACAAGATGCTTTTACAGAAGATCTCTTCCGCAAAAAGCTGCGTGCGCAAAATCCCTGCAGTGTAGACAAAGCCTAGGTGTAACTATCCATGTGAGCCTACACAATTGGTTTGTGCACCTGATTCAAATTGATCAGTTTGGAATCAGTTACATTACTTACAATGGGGGTGGGCAAAATATGGCCTGCAGGCCAGATCTGACTCACTGAATCTGGAATGCCATACTCACATCCCAGCAGGAGCCTCAGGCAGGCTTCCTTCCTTCTGTGCCTTTGTGCCCTCAAAGCAGCCAGCTGTGAGGGCTGTGACTGTCTCTGTATGCTGCAAGCTCTTGGAAGGATGAGTGTGGCTTTGCATGCTGCCACTGCCCTCTGCACAATCTTGCAGCTCCGATTGGCTGGGAGTCTTGCAGCACACAAACATACATGGCCCCCAAAGTCAGCTGCTTTGAGTGACCTAGGGATTTAGACAGGCAGCCTTGCCTGAGGCTCCCATTATGCTGCTGGCTGGGAACTGTCTAGAATAAGCGCCTTCTATCAAGAGCCCACACTTGGCAGCTCAGCCTTTGCTCCCCAAGCTTCTGCACTTCCTTCTGCACTCCCTCCTGCACCCCAATTCCCTATCCTAGGTCTCAACCCAAACCCTTGCACCCCCTCCTGTATCCCTCCACCAAGTCAGAATCTTCTCCTGTACGTATACTCAGGGCTCAACAGATTATACAATCTACTCGCCCATGGCGAGTAGATGGTAACCCGGAAGAGCTGGGTTCCGATGATTTGCGCATGCGCAGATCGCTGGACAGCACGGCTTGCGAGCAGGGCTCGCCACAGTGCGGCCAGCCCTGTATATACTCCTTTCTGTACCCAATCATATGCCCCAGGTCACAACTCCCTCCTTCACCTAAACTCTCCCAGACCCCACACCTCGTCTTTGTACCCCATTTCCTTACTCTGAGCTCCCTCCTGCTCACAATCTCCATCCCAGATCCTGCACCACCTCTAATAATATTATGGAAGAATGTGGCCCTTGTTCATTTACTAAATTTTTGGAGTGGTCCCCTAGCAAAAATGATTGCCCACCCCAAGTGATTTCCTCTTTCAAAAAAAGAGCTTTTGATTTGATTTTGGGATTTGAAGCAACTTTTGGAACTACTATGCTGAACTCTTGACTTACAATTGAAAATAAGAGGAGGGAGAACCCAGCTCTGGTGGTTAAAATATTTTTTTAATAGAATAAAACATATGGGTGACTCAGGGATTGTCTGCACAGTTTTTCCTGATTAATTCAATGAGTGGACACATTCTTATTCTGGAGTAAACATGCCATATTTCTTCTTTAATTTAACCTCCTTTGGAATAAGGCATGATTTCTCCAGAATGAACTTATCCATATGTGGTGTTATTCAGGGGAAATTCCATGCGTAGCCAAGACCGTAAGCTTGTTTCCATTCTATCAAGAGAGTGTTCATTGTCTCTTTTATAGGTAAATCTGAAATATGCCTGAAGTTACACAAAGTGGATAAAAATGATTTGTTGCAAAATATCAGTTTGTCAATGTTATGAAAACGTAATTCATTTTTTGTTTACAAGTTGCTAGTTCTTTATAAAAGTTTTCAGTTGCAAAAGTGGTATTTGTACAAGTTACTTGATTATGGAATTTCAGATTTTATGCACTATTTTTTTATTGAGTTTCATGCTTAATAAAACCCCAAAACAGATGATCATCCAGAACCTTGTTCTTATCCATAGTGCGAGAACAGAACAAACACAATTACTAAACAAATTCCCTTTTGTTGGGTTTCTAGTCTGTGCTGCCTTCCAAAGCTGTAACTGATCAGGGTTTTCAGTTTTAAGTCAATGTGTCTTGTGCTTTTTAATAATTTTAGGTGCTTTTGAAAATATCCTGGTTAAGTGCTATGTGGTTTAAGCCTAATTTTAGGTTCTGTTTTTGAAAACATTTTTAACCAGTGAATAAAATTAATGAACTTCTGTTTATGAATTGAAAGTCCACCCTCTTGTTAACACTGAAACAATTAAGTGGCACAAACTTTAGCATACAATCTTTTAACACATTTTTTTGTTCCTTATGATGCAAACACTGATGTACATGCTTAACTTTATTCACATGCATAATTTTGTTGACTTCCGCAAGACTGCTTGTGTGTTAGTCGCATATAAGTTTAAGTGCTTAAGCTTCTCTTGGGCTGTGGGAGTTGCGGGGGAGAAAGCCCTGAGCCTTGCCACCAGATCCAGCTTACAGGGTGGTGCAAGTGACTCCATGTGCTGCTATCTCCCCTCCCTCCAGCTGGGGGAATGGCAGCATGTGGACTTTCCTCACTGCTCCCCTTGGCTGGAATTGCAGCTGATAGGAACTGGAGCCCCAGGGGAATGAGGTCTCAGTTGAGGGCCACAGTTGTGTGGGTTGGTGTAGGGGTTGCCTCCTGTCTTATTTTTCTGTGGCACATTGCTCCCCAACCCAAAAAAGGCTACCAAACCCTACCATAAAATAGACAACATTGAAATATTTTGTTTTGGACATAATTAATATCTTTATTTAAAACTAAGTTTGCGACACTAACATGATATAAAGCAATTAATCTGTTTAATTTTACTTTGATTAATATTTCCTTTCTTACCAGTTATATGCCCCCTTAGCTACATAGTTAATTTTTTATGCTTTAGTAGCCTAATATGAATAATTTTGTAGTTAAGGTTATTTAGGGATAAGTGAAGGCAATTTGATATCATGGGTGGTTAGCTGGTGGACTGCATTGAGTGAGGTGGGCCACAGGCCAAAACACTTGAACCACTGCTCTGGGATTCTTTCCTAGACTTTCAGGGCAACTTAAAGGCACTGGAGGACTACTATAGCATTCAAGGTTTGGTTTTGATCTCTCCCTGCCTCCCCCGCCTTGGCTTCATTGCAAAGTGAGTGGTGGTTTCCTGGAATGGTTAAAATGGAGCTGGGTTCTAATCTATATCCTCATCTTAAAGTCCTTCTGAACCTGGGGCAGAGATTAACAGGAAGCCTGGACAAACTGCAATGGAGACATACCCTCAGAAAGCTGGCATTTATCTTCCACTATCCCTGTCAAGAAGTGATAGTCTTTCATCCCCCTTTCCTCCCGGAGCTGTTGGAAATCTTTATCTCTGTCTCTTCCAGCCTCTTTGATTTCACTTAAACAGTCTCATCAGTATTGACCACCAGATACTAAGGGGTTTTCAGATCCTATCTTTGTATACTCCGTTCTTCATCCACTATAGGAGAATTCTTTAGCTTTGCTTGCATGCAGTTTTGATCTACCATTGACTATTCTCTCATCCAATATTATTAGAAAGCCTGTCAGTTTCTTCTAGTTCCTGGATCTTGCTTTTGAAAAATAGGATGAAATATCCTTTCTCTAGCTAACTTGTGGAAAACTCTGTAATCTGTTCGGTTAGTTGGCTGAGCTTGCAAGACCAAGACATCCAGTGGATAGAACCTATTGAATGCTGGGGAAATCAAGACCCCAAAAGAGGGAGAAACAGGGGATACAAGCATCTTTTTGGTTTAGTAAAGCCACAGCTTCAAGCTCCTATGCAGTTATCTATATATCAAAACTGGTTGATGGAATTCATTATTGCATTTCACCATCTCACTTGCACCCATTCATGCAACAGTTTAATATATTGCCGTCTTGAATTCTCTCTCGGGGAGAAGAGACACTGTATGTGAGATCTTGGCATGGAGTACATAAACCTTAAAGGGGCAGGAGATTTAGGGATATAGGTATGGGAAAGGGACTGGTGCTATCCACACAACTGCTGGAATGGGGGTGCAAAATAGCAAGACCTTGGTTGGGTCATGGGTGGGAGGGAGAATGGGGGTCATGAGCCTCAAGGCATAAGGGACAAAACACAGGAGTTGCAGGGACTCCCTTCAATAGAAAGAAATGAGAGGGTGGCAACCAAGGGAGAATGAAGAGATACAAGGACCCTTGGTGTGTAAAATAAAGAAATTAAGTATTAGACTCCCCGGTAGATATTCTTTCATAAAAGCAGGAAATAAACTAGCTTTTCAATAGGAAGTGGAGACTAGTCAGACATATTTGTGTGATACTTTAAACTTTTTTAAAGGCCAGTCTTAAGCCTCTTTTGAAAGCTTAATTAGAGAAGCTTCTATAACATTGCTTTAACACAGACCGTCCTAGAACACAATTTTTCAGATCAAGGTTAAAATGCAAACTAAATTGTGCAAGTACTTGATGCAGTAAAGATGTCTGTAAACTCCAGATTCTCATGTTCATCCCACAACAGTAGTCTAGAATACATTAGTGTATTATGCCATACGGATAAAAGAAGTATAAATGTGTGGCTAAAAGGCCAGTCGTGGCAGCTTGATGTCCACAATGCGGTCCTAAGTGAAAGTGTGCTTTGGTGATATTTATGTGGAAAAAATTATTTTGTTTCAGTGCGAGGATGTCGTCCTGGCAAGATCGTGCAGATGTCAGAAGCAGAAGTTCGGGGTTTGTGTATAAAATCACGAGAAATCTTTCTTAGCCAGCCTATTCTCCTGGAACTAGAGGCACCCCTGAAAATTTGTGGTATGTAAATTTGTATGTTGTCTTTTGTATCAAGTGCGTGTATCAGAATTGGCCTTTTACTGTAAAAGGAGGAAACTTAATAAATTGAAGATGATTTTGTGGTTGTTTTGACCTGTAAGTGACATGCCAAATGGGCTTGTGCAATATGGATTGCAAAAATGGCCTTCGCTGGCTTGCTAAGAAATTACATTGATTATTTAATACTGAAGAACTGATTAACAGTTGTTAGAGCATTTCCTCTGAAATACTGTTAGCATTTAAGGTGGAGTGTGCTTAATTTTAGCCGTTAGTAGTGCTAATTGTGTGGCTCCAGTTGGAGAAGAGCCACTATACTGGGTGTTGGTCTAATTTCAAGTTCATTACTTCTGTAAATAGTGAGTAACACTAAAGCACACCATAAACATTTCTATATAACACATTTTAAAACAAATTTCTATGCAAAATATAAAGTTCTTTAACTGATATATTTAGTTCAATTGTATTCTTGCAATAGTCCCATTCATTTAAAGCAATTGAAAAGAAACTAGGGGGCTGTGCCCCCTGCTCTCTATGCTTGCCTGCTCTCTATGCTTGCCAGTTCTCCTCCATTGCCATAGCAGGAGGGGGGCTGCCACTAGCCCTTTCTGCAGTCACATGGGGACTGGTCCTTGCCTGGGGCAGGCCCTGTGGTCAGGAAGCTGCAGCCAGATGCGGGGTAGGCCCCAATTAGGGGTTTGTTGGTCAGGCTTCATTTTTAAATAAAGTAAAATATTCTGTCCAACACACACAGGTTTCAGCATTAATAAAGACAATGGCAGGGGTGGGGAACCTTTTTTGGGTTGGGGGGCCGCTGACCCACTGAAAAATCAGTTGGGGACCACACAATTGAGAAGGGGGGGAAATCTCTCTAATCCCACCCAACCCTCAATGATGTGTCCCCCAATTGAAACACCTCACTTCCCTGGTGCTCCAGTCCCAGGGAGGGAGAGAACCGAGGTTCAAGGCCTCAGGCCAGATTAACTGTTCTGAGGTTCCAGGGTTAGTGGATTTTGTAGGGTCCGGGATGGGGTCAAAAATGAGTTCAGTGTGTGGGACAAAGCTGCCAGTGAGTGGGAAAGGGATGGGATTGCAGGATCTGGACAGGAGATGGGGTGCAGGAGGGACTGAGTGTGAGAGGAGGTGTGGGTGGGAGGTAGGGGACAGGAGCAGCTTGGGGGCAGGGTGCTTGGCCAGGGAAAGGGAAGAGAAATGGGTTGGGTGGGCGTTGAGTGATGAGCTGGGGGTGCAGGGTCTGGGCATGAGGGTGATCAGGGCACTTGCTTGTCTTTGGACCCTGTGTGGGTTCCAGGATTGGCCTCCAGCTACTCCAGTTAGGCAGGAGCTTGCCAATAGGAGTGCAGGGAAAGGCTCCAGACAGCATGCTCGCATGCTGCTGTTTCCCCAGCCCAGGACAGGGAGTGCTTCTTCTCTCCCGCCCCTAACAGTGGGAAGCCAGCGCTAATGCTCCAACCATGCAGGTGAGGTGGGAGGGTTAAGGGCTGAAGTGCCAGTGCCACTCAGGTCAGTGTTGCTGGGTGCTTCCTCGCCTGCCTTGCAGAAGCACAGCTTGCTGCTGCAGCCCCACATGTGGCTGAGTGGGTGGGAGGGAGGCAGGCAGGCAGTCTGGGGGCTGGGCTTAGGTCTCAGTGGTGTGGCTTGGCGCTGGGCTGAATACTCAGCCACTTGGGACATGGTGGAGGATAGGGCAGCCAGGGATGTCGGTCACCGCTTCCTGAGCCTGGCTCTTTTCTTGACCCTTCTGGCCCAGCAGCCTGTAAACGCCAAGAATAACAGTGGTACAAGCAAACAGCCCTGGAGCACATCGTACCATCCCTGAACAATGTCTGGGGCAGAAGCCTAGGAGGGTGGAGCCTGTGGGATGCCAGAGTGATGTGATGTGATGTCTCTGTCATCCCACAGGAAAAATGTTTTTATATAGAGAGAGATTTTAAAACTTAGTCTTATGTAATTAAATTGGATGTATTAAAGCAATTTGATTTTGTTCTACATAGTGAACTCTTCAAGCTTTATGGAAGACTTAAAGTTCACCTAATTGCTTATTTATGTCTTTATAAAGTTAATGCTGGATATTTGCAAAAACAACATTTAGTAATGATTTTTAAAAATAAGTGTTGCAGTAATAGATGTACAAGCACAGTATAGTTTCCAACACCAGCTAGTAAATACCCCAAAATTTGTTCGCTTTCTGAATGAGGAAGAAGTGCTGCACATAATGAAGGATGCTATGATGCTGCCTTTTAAAAGTCCTAAATTTCTTGAATTGAGTATTTAATACTGAAGTGTCATAGTTTGAACTTGCTTGTGTGTGTGTGTTCCCATAAACTTTCATGAGCCACCCTTGGTTTCTAATGACCGGTCTAATCAACATTCCTAATTTGTGCTATGACTTTTTTCTGATTACCAATATCCTAATATTAATGGCAAATTCATGTTAAATAGCTAGTTACAATACTTTGCCTATTGCACATTATCTTAACTCAAATTTAATCTGATTTGCTCCTTTGTACTTCACTTAGTATGAACAATAAATTGAGTGTAAAAAAAAAAAAAAGCCAAAATGAAATTATGTAAAGGAATATTTTATATCTAGATTGATTTGACATAGGTGACTCATTAGGCAAGGCAAACCGCCCTGCCTTCTTCCAGCTAAAATTTGGACCTACCCTATCTGAAGGTGTTCCCCAGGGAAAATGATGGGGGTAACCAATCTAAAGCTAAACTTCAGTAATGATAACTTGCAGAAGAACACGATGTAGGCATTAAGCTGTTTCTGATGTGTATGGAGATTAGAGAAATTTTTAAATTGGTCTTAAATTAATAAAGCCATGTGCAGCTACACTAGTTATCTGACCTACTGATTTGTCAAATATAAGGAGCTACAATGGGATGAGATTTTTGTACTGTCAAATCAGATTAAAATGTAGGGCTAAATTAACTCTGTTTGGGATTTATGTGGGCTGCATAAGCAAGTACCTTTCATATAATAAATATTCACTTTATGCCAATTTTCCGTTTTTTTTAAATAGTTCTTATTTTGGCAGACTTCAGATCTGACTTACAGTTCAACTCAAAACTTGTATCCGGCATCTTGAACATATTTTTAAATGTGGACTTATGGCCTGCTTACAAAATGGCTTCTGCAAAATATTGTCCAGTTATCTTTCAACACTTGACTGTGGGCCTGTAATTTCAGACAAAATGTAAAACTTTGTTTTATTATACGCTTGATATCTTGGAATTTCCATTAACTAGTTGATCAGTTGATAAGGGAGGGAAACAGCAGAGCTGCACCAGAGTTAGCCCCCAGCTGAGGGAGCTAACTCCGCTGCGGCTCTGCCTTTTAAATGTATTAAGAGCCTGGCAGCTCTTAAGTTTAAAAAGCACAAGCGCAATGGTGGGAGAGAAAGAGAACTTGGCATGAGCCAGGAATCAGTTGATTCTTCAAGTGATGTCCCCATGGTGCTCCACTGTTAATGATGGGTCACCCAGAACTGCAAATTGGAGCATTGCAAAGCAGTTTTCCCCTTCTTTGGCTTTAAGAAATGTTCTGACTGCCGAGAGCCCATACCAGTATCTGATGGCCATTCCCTCTGTTTGGGGGAAGCCCACAACCCACAAATACAAGTACAGTTCAAGCATGACGACAAGAGTGAGAAAAGCTAGAGAGCTCCACCTGAGAATATTGTTAAGGCTATACAGCCTGCCAGGGCACAAGACGCCGCCTCTAACCACGATGGCTCTCCAAAGAAAAGGGCTGCCTCCTCACCCCCCAGGAAAGCCACGAAAGAGAGCTTCTTTTACTCACTTTCTCCCTCCTTCTTCCCCAAGAATTAGCAGGGGGGAGAGACCAGGAACCTCGGGGGCAGCCACCACAATAGTGGGAAGAACCCATCCTGCAGCACCCTACACTGGTGCACGCTGCCTCAGTATTTATTATACAAATAAATTAGTCTCTCCTTTTTCCAGGCACCGCTTAAATAGTTAGGACGATTCTGTACCCTTTAGAATGTTGCAGGAACTGACACTGCATTTCTCTGGAAATCCTGTGGGTATTCTCCATGGACTTGAGTGCTTCAATTTTGTCTGTCTTTATCCTTTCAACAGACAATCTGAAAGGTCTTGCCAGAATACGTCAACTGCCTCTCAGTTAGTAACTGACACTCTGAAAGAAGTATTAATTCAGTGTCTTTATTATTAATGCTTAACTGAAATTTTGTACTAATCTTTTATTTAAATTTATCTTACTCAGGTGACATTCATGGGCAATATACAGATTTACTTCGATTGTTTGAGTATGGAGGATTCCCACCGGAAGCCAACTATCTTTTTCTGGGAGATTACGTAGACAGAGGCAAGCAGTCTCTGGAAACCATCTGCTTACTACTGGCTTACAAAATCAAGTATCCAGAAAACTTCTTTCTCCTAAGAGGAAACCATGAGTGTGCTAGCATTAATCGTATCTATGGATTCTATGATGAATGTAAGCAAAAACTTCTAGTTCTCTTATTTAAAAACTTTATAGGAGTAGAAAGTATGCCATCTTTAACCAAATAATTACTATTTCATTGCAAGAATTTCCCAAAGCAGTCTGTCAAAAGCTTAAATTATTTTGAAACACATCTTCTATCTCAATGTGTGTCTTATTTGAAGTAAACTTACTGTGAAATGCTTTAACGTAATCATCTTCACAGGTTTTAGGAAACTTGAATAATTCAGCTTTCAGACTTCACACCCTTCCTAAAGATATAGGTAATGCACGTTGTATGTGGGCTATACAATTCCTTCCATAATAGAATATCCTTTTCCTGCAGGCAAACGGCGATTTAATATTAAACTTTGGAAGACATTCACAGACTGCTTTAACTGTCTTCCTATTGCAGCCATTGTGGATGAGAAGATCTTCTGCTGTCATGGAGGTAAGATAATGACTTCAGTCTGAGAGTGAATGTACTTAGATTTTTCCTCGCATCTGGCCTGGGATCAGACTAAAACAGTGTTTGATGTTGCATACAATTGCAATTAAAGTACCATTGAGAATATTAATGGAACCATTAAGACAACTGACTTATTCCTGTTCATCTCACTCTGTTTTTCCTTGTTGTGCTCTTTGCATTTATCTTCCAATATACCTAGATCAGTGAGATACATGTAAACAGAAAATGCAAGTAAAAAATTGCACTTTTTCTTCCTTCACAATTGGACTGAAGCTTAATTTGAGATCAGCGTCAAAGAATTGACTTAAATGTGCACAGTGCTTATCCCACAATAGGACAACTTACTATGCAATTTGTGGAGGGGAGAAGGAGGGGAGGAATCAACTTGTTTACCAGTGTACTTTACACAGTGCTGCCGCTTTGAAACGTGTGCAGCCCGGAGCCAGCTGGGAGTCCTCAGCTGACACTGGGCTCCATGCAGCATTGCTGCTTTGAAACACTGCATGGAACTTGATGTCGGGGCTCCCGGTGGCATTTCAAAGCAGCAGCACCACATGGAGCCCATGGTCGCTGCTGCTTTGAAACTCCGTTCTGTTGCTACACTTCAAAGGTGGAGGCGGCCTTATTGATTAATCGAACAGCTGATGCAAATTGCATCAACTGTTCGATTAGCCAATTAATTACAATTTCACCTCCCTTGTGAGTAGCACCTCTAAAGAGCCATCACTATACTTCCACCTGGCTTAAGCCTTTGCTGACTTGAAGCCTCTAGGCCACCTTTTCCCCCCCGAAGATATAGAATAATAAAATGGTGCTGGACTGCAGCCTTGGAGCATGACAGCTTTGGGTGCTCCATACCTCTTTTTCTAATAAGGATTGAATTCTTTCACTTTCATTTTCTCTCTCAGAAGCAGAAGAAAGATATCACTACCTTTTTGGCAACTGAAGGTCCATATTTTAGAGTTAGGGTGTAAGGAATACTTTGTGAGAAATTACTACCATCCCTAGTGTGTAAATTCCATATGTGCGTGAGGTTACTTCCCCCTACTGCTTCTGTCCTTTGTCGTGTGTGTGTGTGTGTGTGTGTGTGTTTCCCAACCAGACAATAAATTTAAATCAAGGTTGAAAAGATGAAAGCTCTGAAAGGTTGAAGGTCTGCCCCTGAGAGAAAATGTAAGCCTTTTGATTAAGAAAAAAGTTTCTGGTTTTTTAAAACTTCTGATGACCTGATTAAGCAGATATACCCTGCAACTGAATATATCCTGCAGTTTTTCCAAATTGTGGTTTTTTTTTTTTTTAAACTCAATCTTGTATACCCTGCGCACAAGTATAACCCGCAGGGTATACAAGACTTTTCTGTGTCGGGGTATATTAGTTAATTTACGGTGGTGGGGGAGGAGGGTGGCCTGCGGGCACTCACCACCCCGGTTCCTGCGCAGCCACCAGCCTCTGGGCAGGGGAGCGCTCATCTCCTGGTTCCTGTGCAGCTGTAGGAAGGGGTGGGGGAGCGCTCATCCCCCTGGTTCCGGCGGCTGCGCAGGAACCAGGGGATGAGTGCTCACCTGCCCCTTCCTGCGGCTGCACAGGAACCAGGGGGATGAGCGCTCCCCCGCCTGGAGGCTGCACAGGAACTCACCAGGTGAGTTTAAAAAATTTTGTATACCCCATGGGCGGGGAGGAGTTTTTGTAAAAATGCATATAACCCACGGGTTATATGCACGAAAATACGGTAGTTGAGTCCAGTGCCTTGAAAGCTGTCCTGGAAGAGAATTGTCAAACAAAAATTTCCTGGCGATTTGAAAAGATATTTCTGTCTCTATTGGGGATTTCAGCCAGCAGGGTAGCTGTATTGGAGCAAGTACAGGCAAAACTGCAATTTAGGAATGCTGCTTATTTCTGTTTGAAACTGGGATACTGCTACTTTGTCTCTACTCTAGGAGTTTACACTATTATAAGGAGAAATCCACCAACATTTATTTTCGCCAAGATATACTTGAAGGAATCCAGAATTGTCTGTATTCTATAACTCTAGGCTGTAGGTTTCTGTAATCTCCCACTAGTACTGCAGAAAAGTGATGGTCCTTGTAGAGATTGGCCAAATGGTCACAAAGTCTGGAGAGTTTTCCATCCCATGAGCCTTAACTTATTTCTGACTCTAGTGTGGAGAATGTGGACTCAGTCTTAAGGAAACATCATGAATTTCAACTTCCATACGTTTAAAGTCCAGAAGGGACCATTAAATCCTCTAGTCTGATCTCCTTTATAACAGGTTACAATATTTGTGCCAGTGTTCAGCTTGATAACTTGTTTGACTAAGGTATTCTTTCTGAAAGATGCATGAACACTTAAAATGAAGTTTTCAGTAGTAGTTCCAATGGTCAATAACCCTCATTGTTAGAAACGAGGTACACAGTTTTAAATTATGTAGGTATGTATTTATTTAGGTCTCATTCAGCTTCCAGACACTAGTTCCTCTTATGCTTTTCTCTGTTAGCTCAAAGACCACTGTAGTAACTCATGTTTTCTCCCTATAAAGGTACAGGCAGTCCCCGAGTTACGCGGATCCGACTTATGTCGGATCCGCAGTTACGAACTGGGATTTCTCGCCCTGGAGAACTAGAGCAGCGGGACGCCTGGTCCCGCCGCCCGCCTTCTCCGGGGCGAGAAAAGCTGCTCCCCGTCTCCCTGGTCTGCTGGCAGAGCCAGCAGACCAGGGAGACGAGAGCAAAGCGGCAGAGCACTGGGGGCCGGACCCGCGGCCGCTTCCAGATCAGCTGGAAGTGGCACGGGTCCTGCCGGGTGCTCCGCCGCTTTGTTCAGTGTCTCCCTGGTCTGCAGACCAGGGAGACGCTGAACAGAGCAGCAGAGCACCCGGGTCCGGACCGACGGCCGCTTCCAGATCAGCTGGAAGCGGCGCGGGTCCGGCCCCGGGTGCTCCACCGCTTTGTTCAGCGTCTCCCTGGTCTGCAGACCAGGGAGACGCTGAACAGAGCGGCGGAGGACCCGAGCCGGACCCGCAGCACTTTCAGCTGATCTGGAAACCGCGGGTCCGCCCGGGTACTCCGCGGCTTTGCTCAGCGTCTCCCTGGTCTGCTGGGGGAGGGGGGGGACGCAGCTAGTGCCCCCCCAGCAGACCAGGGAGACGTGGAGCAAAGCCGGGGGCCTGTGGTAGAGCAGGTGGGGCACTGCCAGTTGGTCCCGCAGCTCCGCTCCTTGGCGCTACTGGACCAACCCGGCAGCACCCCAGCTGCTCTGCCCCAGACGTCCTGATTCAGCTGCTGATCAGTTTCAGCAGTGGCTGAATCAGGATGCCTGGGGCAGAGCAGCTGGGGTGCTGCTGGGTTGGTCCAGTAGCTCCGCGGAGCGGCCGCGCTACTGGTACCAAGCCAGCAGCACCCGAGGTGCTCTGCCCCAGGTGTCCCAAAGTTAGCCGCTGCTGAAACTGACCAGCAGCTGACTACAGGAAGCCCGAGGCAGAGTTGCTCTGCCCCGGGCTTCCTGGAATCAGCTGCTGATCGGTTTCAGCAGCAGCTGACTTGGGGACGCCTGGTGTTCTTACCTTGAATCTGTATGTAAGTGGAACTGGTGTCCAGATTCAGCGGCTGTTGAAACTGATCAGTTTCAGCAGCGGCTGATGCCGGTTCCGACTTACATACAGATTCAACTTAAGAACAAACCTACAGTCCCTATCTTGTACGTAACCCGGGGACTGCCTGTACTTAACACCATAAACAAGTCACTTGATCTTTTTTTGATAAACTTAAATAGGCTTTAGTTCCTTAAGGATCACTGCAAGGTACTTTTTACAGTCTTCTAAACATTTTTTGTCGTACTTCTTTGTATCCCATGCGATCTTTCAACTTTCCATTTTTTTTAAACAAGTGGACATGAGAACTGTGTACAGTAGTGCAAATTATTTCCTCTGTGTTGTGTGGAGGTGAACTCACCTCACTGTTTCTACTCAGTAACGATATATCCAAGGGGTCGTCATAAACCTTTCCACAGCATGACACTGGGAGATCATGTGGAGCTCTTTGTCTGCTGTATCTCTATAATATCCTTCAGTTTCTCCGCCTTCCTGGATACAGTCTCCATTCTGTAGGGATAACCAGAATTCCTTGTTGCTAGCTGTGTAAGGCCTTGTAGTTGATTCTAAGTGTCTCCATGTTCCTCACTGTTGTTTATCTGTTACAAGACTCACTTTTTTTGCTTATCTAGACAGTTAAACTAGACCTCTTTCTCCTTGCCGCTCAACTTGTGTATAATGTTGCTGGATACATGTCCAGGTAATGACAAGGTAACACTGACTTTGTATCATCTGGCTAAGGTTTATGGCTGTGTGACTTATGACCCTGTCCTGTTAGGAACATCACCTCTTCAGAAAGTGTGGACCAAAGCTTAAAAGTCCTGTATGACTTCAAGATGTTGCTTCATTGAAACAAGCCCCTATAGCCTTACAGCTCCTTATAAAAGTCTGGTAGGAGTGCTGTGTCCTCTTGAAGATCATTTGAAGGATTTAATTCAGGTTTCAATATTCCAGATGACCCATGTTAACTTTTTAGCTAATAGACTCCATAGATCATAAAGCACTGCTGAGCCAGTACCCATCTTGTTCCAGAGGAAATTGCTAAACTCCACAATGAGTCCTGTCCATGATAGCTATGTATTTTCATCTCTTAATCAGGTTCAGTCCCTTCATATTCGCCTGTTGCTCTCCAATAAAAAGCAATAAGAACCATACTTTCCTCTGGTTGACGTTAAGGCCTCGTGGCTGGCTTTTCAACAAAAACAAGGAAGAGAATTCTGTACTTATGGTTTAGAAGGGTCTCAAAAGTTTATTTCCAGATCATCATAGCTGGACGGTTAAAGGCCTCGTTACCCTGGCAGTACTATCTTGAGAATTATCTGCATGCACTCAAGCAGTATGTACTATTATGTTTAGTTACGCTGAAAGGGGCCGTTTGTCGGAACAGCTTGGTAGCATAGTGAATATGATACGAGATCTAGATCTGTTCTTCTCTTCCATCCTGTGCATATATGAAAGAGAGCAAAGTAAAGAGATGCATGTGTACCTTGAATGATCCAGTATGCATAATTACAAGTCTTAGCACTGAAGTCTTAGCAGTGCACAGGCATCTTTTTACAATGCAGATTGTCACCAAAAAAACAAGTTTCACCTTAGCAGAAATAACTGTAGGACAGAGTAACATTCATGTGCTTATTCCATGTGTGATAGCCAAAGGCAGAATGTAAGTAAATGACTTTATAAACAGGTGTTCACCTTCTACCTAACCAAAGTGGAATCTGCTAAATAAAACTTCGCATAACACTCAGCTTAAGCCCTTTTTCCTTTTTAACTCACGAGGAGTCCATCTCTTTAGTAGAGTGGGTAGACTCTTGCTGGGGTAAGGTAACTTCGCATGCTGAAATACTGGTCATGGTCTCCCAAGCTGGGGGAGCTCCTGCATACCGCTACTTATTAATGAGTAGAAACAAGATTTCACCATCTTTAATACAAATTTCTTCAGTTAAATTATTCAAGTTCTCCCAGAATTTAATTTTGATCCTGAGAATTCCTGGCTCTTTTTAAAACTACAGTCTATGGGATTTATCTAATGGAATTTTTCATAAGTATGTGGGTGTGGCAACAGTGAATTCAAATGGAAGAGTAGAAGCCAGCCTGTAGAGGGAATGCATCTGAGCAGAGGGGTAAATTTGAAAGCTTGTCACTTGTTGAAACTTGCTAGGCAGAGCAACAACAGAAGGAATCTCTCCCAAGTTGTGTTTAGGTATAGCTGAAAGTTTCTGAAAACAGCATATAATGGAAGATTTATGTTAATTCCCTTAGGGTATGTCTACACTGTAAAATTAATTCAGAATAACAGCCGTTATTTCAAATTAACTTCAATAGCGTCTATACAGTTACATTCGAAATAGCGGAGTGCTTAATTCGAATTTGGTAAACCTCCTTCTACGATGAGTAACGCCAAATTCGAAATAGCTAATGTGAAATAAGCACTGTGTAAACACTTAATTTGAATTAGCTGGCCTCCAGCCCTTCCCAGTTTCCCCTGGTTGCCACTCTGGGCCAAACCAGGAAAACTCTTCTCCTTCCCCAGGCCCGGAGCCCTTAAAGGGATAGATTCTGGCCACACCATGTGCCAGAGCCAGGCCTGCCAGCAGCTGCAGCCCCTCACCCAGTGGTGGCACAATGCCAGCCAGTGGCAGCCAGCTTGCCCTCTACCCTGTCCCCCAGCACCCAGGGGCCATAGGTGGCGTGCACCCTCGTGGACTAGTGCAGAGATCATGGACTTCCTTGAGGTTTGGGGGTAGGCCCCCAATGTCCATGATCTCTACACTAGGTGGAGGAACGCGGCCGTCTGTGGCCACCATGGCCAGAAAGGGCCACAGGCACACCCAAGAGCAGGTGCGCCTCAAAGTTAAGGACTGCAGCAGGCATATGCCAGGGCCACCAGAGGCGGCGCCGCAGCAGGGGCTGACACCTGCCACTACTTCCCCACCCTCGACTGCATCGTGGGGGGCATGACGGCCCGCACCACCCCGGGGGGCAGTGAGCTGGGTCTGGAGGGCCCTCACCTGGGTGCGGCAGAGGGTCATCGTGGAGGGTACCACGCCAGCAGGACCCCCAAGCTGTCCCAGCACCAGTCAGCAGGGTCATCCAGGGAGGCCACACCAGGTATGTGCCATCACTGTCCCCTACCGGAGGGGCGGGGGGAGAGGAGACTAGGGACCGTGCGTGTGAGCCTTGTCCACCACACAACATGCAGCAACCTGTGCATGTGCGAGCACGTACCATGCCACCCTTGAGCAGATGGCTCCAGCTGCATGACACCCAGGGACTGTGGCCTGATAAGCACATGCGTGTGTGAAGAGACCTGACACACTCCTGACCCTGGGGCAGGACCCAGCAGGATGCCTTCCCTTCACACATCCCCTCTACAAAGAGACAGGGGACATCTCCCCCCCACCTCAGCCGCACTATACACGGCACAGGGGCATGGGTGCAGTCTCAGGGGCACCTCCCACTCCCAGGGATAGCTGGACATTCCAAACATGGTCTCTGTGAAAGCACAGCGGTTCTGACAGTTTAGGGCACAGTCATCCTCACCTCGTGGGGGGAGCTGGGCTTCACCTATTGTGTCCCCAGGGAGAACTGACCACTTCTCTTCTTTCTCCACAGCCGCACAAGCTGCATGTGCAGGGCGCACTGCCCCGCCTTGGACATGCTTCCGCACCTGAGGGCTCTGCAGCACCACAGCAACACTGCAGGGGTACCAGGACCAGCACCTAGGGGCCCTGTGAGCCCTGACCTGCATCATGGAGCAGCAGGTGCAGGAAGAACAGGAGTTCCGGCTGGAGCTGCTTGCCCAGGGTCGTGCCATCTGTGCCAATCTGCAGACCCTGGTGGAGAGCGTTCTGCCTCATGCCGCTCCTGCGCCTGCTACCCCGCCCCCAGCTACCGTTCCTCAATCTCCACACCCTCTTCCCCATCTACCCCAGGGACGCCAAGGCCCCCGTACCGACTGTGCTGGAAGACATGTGGCCCGGCGATACCCCCGCCCCTGAGCTTCCCCTCCCCTTGCTTCCCCCTTCCAGCTCCCTCCTCCCAGTTTTTCCCCCTCCCCTCTCCCGCCCTCTCTCCTGCCCTTTCCCACCTCCTTTCCCCAGTCTCCCTAGAGGTTCATCCTCCCCCGTCTCTCCCCCAGTTGTGTTAAATAAAGAGAGTGTATATTGTTGAAAATATGTGTATTTTATTTGACATTAGGAAAGGGGGGTTAGGGAGGGGGTAAGTGGAGGGAGGTGAGGGAGGAATGAGGCACAAGCCCCCAGTGGGGCAGACCACAGAGATTGTTAGCGCTCCTCAGGGCGGAAGCTCTCCCACAGGGCCTCCGTATACTGACAGCCCCCCTATGGGCCTCCAGAAAGTGCAGCCAGGCTGATGGCAACATGTCCACAAGACGCACCAGAGTGCCCAGGAGCAGCTCTGTCTCCATGTTGCAGAGTGCTATGGTGTCCCAAGTGAGGACAACCAGAGCACTCCGAGACACACATGCTTTGCTGTCCCTCATCGAGGTAGACAGGCAAGCAGAGACACCTGAGAACTGGCTATCCGGGATGGGGGGTAGAGTCCCTTTAAGCACTGACCTCAGGTAGCCGCAGGCAGCAGCCCCACGCAGTAAGTCTTGACCTGCTGGAACTGGTTCTGGCCAACCTTAACTCCGATTCAGTCCACTCTGTGTGGATGCGCTATTTTGAAATTTCAAATGCTATTTTGAAACGCATTTTCTATGTAAATGCGTTAATTCGAATTAAGCTAATTCGAATTCACTATTTCGAATTAAGTTAACTCGCATTAACGTTGTAGTGTAGACATGCCCTTAGTGGAAATAGCTACTCCAGCGGATAAGATTTACTTCTCCATAGAAATACTTTATACATTGCTATGATACGGAAATGTTATAACTTCACTGAACTAGAATTCATAAGTTGTGTAGAAATATTTCCCAAATCATTACTCTTATAGGAGTTAAACTCAGGAGATAGGTAGTAATCAGTGAGGTCGTGGTGGGGTATGTGGACTGTTACTGCTGCCCTTTGACTTAAAAAAAATAAAATTTAAGAGCTTGAAGTTGTGCATGTATTGTACTTTGGAGCTGAGGTCCACAAGAGAATCCTGGAATGTCATTATTTCCAGAAAACAAATACAGGGTGTAAGCTTCCTTTATAAACATAATTGGGAATTTAAGAACACTTCAGTTTTCTTTTGGAAAAAGTAAAATGACCTCAAATTCTGTGTGTACTGCTTCAAGGGTATTCTAAAACTTGACTAATCCAATAATTTAAAAATGAGTGCTCCTTTATGACTTAGAAGCAAAAAGTACTAGCACTATTAAAGCTGATTTGCAGCTATGAAAAGCTTAATAAAGTGTCCTGAATACTCCAAAATGAGAAGCAATCTAAGGTGGCACTTAGCACATTTGAATGGTAAATGTGCCCTCTCTTCTCCCCATCCCCTCCAATCTGCTTTTCAGGTCCTTGATGTTATGAATTGTCAGCATCTACTTGTGGTGATGGGTGTACTGTATAGGTAATAACACAGACCTGCTGGAGCTTGGAGCTAGCTTATAGTTGTAAGGTAGGTGTCTGTTTTACTATATTGTGTATTTTTGCATAGTTTATTTTTAAAATATTGCCCTCTGGGATATACAATACAAACTTTGCAAAACCGCATAACATAGTAAACAAAAGGCACCTCACTTATCCAACTAGTGTGCTGAAATCCTGATTTCACACATTGTTCCTTTTCTGATCTAGGCTGCTGCAGTCCTCTCTTCTCTCCCTCCCTCCCCCCCAGGTTTCCTCATCTGGTTATATAAACCAAATTTTCCCTCTGCTACAGTCTCTCCAATTTGTGACTCTCCAATTCTTCTGTCACTGCACTGACTCGGATGTTTCCCTTCTCTGGCTCTTTGTGCGTCAAGTTCAATGTCTTGTCCTGGCCTTTAGGGCCTTCCACAGCTCTGTGTTTACTTCATTTTTACCCTGACATTTTGCTTAACTTCATTTTGCCTACTTCTTAACTATCCCCAGTTTCTCCGTTCATTCTTTTCGTAGTGCTGTTATATGCTGCTTCATGTTTTCCTGTTCTTGAGTGAAAGGACTTCTGCTGCTTCAGACTCTTGTTTAAAGTCACTTTTTCAGGAGGCCTTTCAGTGATAACTTTTGCTAATCTTATGTACTGCTAACCTGCTATTGTTGCCATGTTGTTTGTCAGTTGTTTGCCTTTCTGAATTAGGTTTTAATCCCTTGGAGGAGAAGGCAAGATCTTTGTGCAATGTAAAGCATAGAAATGGTGTTCTAATGTTGGAACTCTGTGGTTGGTGTGACGCTGCTAGCATAGAGTTGGGGCTTCCTGTGAGGGGAAGCATTGTTATGCAAATGGTAAAAGACTATTTCAGAATATCTGAGAAGAACCATGGGTTAAATTCCCAATTTTACAGAGTACCCCTTTTGCCCTCTTTAGCATACAATTCTATATGGGATGCACTTTTTCTTAGCCCAGCTAGCTGGCTAAGACTTTTACTCTTTTCTGTGCTGTTTTTTTTTCTGTTCTTCCCATCTTCAAACATACATCCAATGGATTTACATCACCCTGCTGAAGGTAGTTCACACCCTGCAGGTAGTTCACTTTGTTTTAAAGGTAACTGAACCCTATACTAGAGATGCCAGAGTTTAGCCATTAAAATGGGTGGTTACCCAAACAATTACATGTGGCACTCTGAGCCACACTAGGAACCTGTTGCTGCCTCTGTACCAGAGGCAGCAGTGCCAGGCAGCAACCAGCTCCTGTACCAGAGGCGGCAGGGTAGCATCTGGCTCCCCACAAGCAGGGTGGGAGGAAGGAGCTAGTCCTAACAGGGAGCTGAATTAACAGCCAGCTCCTGGGAAGCCAACTGTCACCTTGCACTGCTGCTTCTGTAACAGAGGCAGCAGTGCTGGGTGGCAGCTGCTGCATGTCAATAGCTATCTTAAAAGCTGCTGCCCTGTGGGTGACCATTGAATTTCAGCAGTTACACGGTTAGCTAATTACACATTTTAACATCCCTATTTTATACGGGTGAAGCAAAGTTAGCCTAAGTTGACCTGTTTGAGGATGACTTTCTGCACAGTTGCAGTTCTAAGTTCCTTGAATGAGAAGGTGGTATGTAAGTAAAAGTTCTACAGTAGGATTTCAGAATTACAAATTGATTGGTCAACCACACACTTCATTAAATTCTGTTTGGAAACGGATTCTGTGCTTGTTTGATTTAAATTAAAATGGTTTAAAAGCAGCATTTTTCTTCTGCGTAGTAAAGTTTCAAAACTTTATATCAGCGGTCCATTCTAAACTTTAAGAAGGGCAGCATTTTATTCAGACTTACAAATATTTCAGAGTTACGAACCACCTCCATATGTGGGGTGTTTATAAATCTGAGGTTCTACTATTGTGTGCTGTTACATTCCTACTGCATAGACAAGTTGAGTTTTAAGTTTTTTGGTGTTACAGCATCCATCCATCTTTTTCAATTTTAATACATTACCTTGAACCTCCCAGTTGTGCCTTCCTGATACCTTTTAAGCTCAGGTTTTTTTTATTTATATATATTATTTATTTATTTACAGGACTGTCGCCAGATCTCCAGTCAATGGAGCAGATTCGGAGAATTATGAGACCCACAGATGTTCCTGATACAGGTGAGGTATACAGGAAAAACTTGAAAATTGAAGAAATTTAAACTTCAATACTTGACTTCCATCAAAGTGGATTTAGAGGAGGGCTTTTTAACCAGAGTGTATGGCATCACTGCTAGTGCTGGTCCACTTTTAACATTGCCTGCGGAATTATTTGATTCTAGTTCATAGGGACATTTTTATCTGAAAATCTGGCACCTGCTCTTGTTGCAAATGGCACCCAAAATGACTATAACTTGAAGAAACTTTTTTCATTTGTTTACTTGGGGCATTTGAGAGTACTTGATCATTTTTAATGTTCTGTTGTTGTGCATGCCCTTGCAAGCTATAAGGCAGTGTAGACCAGCAACAATAAAATCCAAAGCTGAAACTGTGGAGGTCTGAATCAAAAATATATGCAAGTATAGAGAGGAAAAATGAGGGTTACTCTTCTAAATATCAACAGGGAAGTCTGGTTCAGCCAGAAATTATTCAGCTTTAATGTAGGAATTTTTGTGAGATCCTATAATGTGTTGGTAGGAGTTGAGACTAGATATGGGGTTCTCAAACTTTATTGAGATGCACCCTCCTTCTGCCAGCAAAAAAAACTACATGACACCTGAGTCCTGCCACCCCGGGTAGGAATACAAAAGCCAAAGCCCCAGGGTTTCTACCTGAACATCAGCGCCTAAGCCTGAAGTGCTTGGGCCTTAAGCCCCAACAAGTCTAATGCCAGAGGAGGCGGTGAAGGCTAGAACTATAAGGCTACGTCTACACTGGCCCCTTCTTCGGAAGAGGCATGCTAATTTCTAACTTTGGAATAGGGAAATCCGTGGGGGATTTAAATATCCCCCGTGGGTTTTAAATAAACATGGCCGCCGCTTTTTTACGGCTTGGGGAAAAGCCGGAAAAGAGCGTCCAGTCTGGCACGATCCTCTGGAATAAAGCCCTTTTCCGGAGGATCTCTTATTCCTACTTGCAAGTAGGAATAAGAGATCCTCCGGAATAGGGCTTTATTCCGGAGGATCGCGCCAGTCTGGATGCTCTTTTCCGGCTTTTCCCCAAGCCGGGAAAAAAAGTGGTGGCCATGTTTATTTAAATCCCCCGCGCATTTCCCTATTCCAAAGTTAGAAATTAGCATGCCTTTTCCGAAGAAGGGGCCAGTGTAGACACAGCCTAACAGTTTAAAGAGGAGCTAGATAAATTCATGGAGGTTAGGTCCATAAAAGGCTATTGGCCAAGGGGTAGGAATGGTGTCCCTGGCCTCCGTCAGAGGCTGGAGACGGATGGTAGGAGACAAATCGCTTGATCATTGTCTTCGGTCCACCCCCTCCAGGGCACCTGGTGCTGGCCACTGTCGGCAGACAGGCTACTGGGCTAGATGGACCTTTGGTCTGACCCAGTACAGCCATTCTTATGATAGTGTACACAGTTAAATACTTATGCGCAAGTCACCCCCACCATTTCCTCGCACTGCTCCCTCTGTATCAGAAGCAGCAGTGAGGTGGGGGAAAGCTGTACAGCCTTTTAAAGACTCTTAAGCAGGCTTCCCTTGTGGCTCCACAGGAGCTGGGGCTCCTTCTCTCTCCTCTTCCTCTCCCCCTCCCCCACAAACATGTAACTGCTGAAAATTTCAGCAGTTACATGTTTACAAAAAACCCCACTTTTTAACATCCCAAGTAGAAAACTAACGGAGGACAGTGGTGCTACCTTCTGCCCCCTCTGAGTATGTCCAAATCTAGAATTGAGGGTCTTTTATCCCTTGCAGGTTCTTTTAATATTTTAAAATCGGATACTAAACAGGCAAGCTTTCTTGTACTGAATGCAGGCAGTACATTTTAGCATTTCAGGTTGACTCAAATACTAGAAGCTTCCATGCAGTCTCTTAGTGGCCAGTTAACTATAGGCAAGTAAATATTAATGTCTGTGCTTCGTTTGATGGGGTTAGGACAAGCCAGGGCAGAGCCAGATAAGTGTGAAAAACTGAAAACACCTTCATGGAAGATGATGAAATGGTTACCAGAAACACCTTCAGAGTGATTTTTTTTTCTGGTTGGTTTATACAATAATACAGTTTTGGTGCATTTTCTCATACAGCTGTTTATCTAAACGTACATCTACACTGGAATAAAGGGATTTGGAGCATGGCTGCCCTAGTCCAGGTCAGCTGTCTTGGGCTGCAGGGCTAATCACCCTGCATATAGTCCCATCTGAGAATTGTATTGCTACTCAAATTGGAATTTACACTTTTCAGATTGACTGAATCATGAATCAGTGTACCAAAACTTTGTGTCATAGTCAACTTCGCCATAAAATATTATCTGGGAAGAAATGAAGAAATTTTATCTTGGCAGAGTGAATAATTGCATTAAGGAGTGTGGAATGCAGAACAAAAGGAACAAGTATAAACTCTGTTTTTTTTTTGTTTGTTTGTTTTTAGTAAACAGTGTTTTGGAGAAGTTTGATTAGAAGATTTGATGTAATATCCACACAAATAAGCTCATGTCAGATTTTCAGCTTTAAAGTGCACAGTAGCATCATTGAATTGAATCTAGATAAAATACCTGAGCAGTAACTGACAACTTTAATACCATCAATAGCCAGGTTTATTTTACTTGTTAGTTTCTGTAACACAATGCTAGCATATTTTCATATCTATAATAGAGTACCTAACTAGCATACCTGATTAAATTAATCTTACTATGTAGTTTTGCTATAACTACAAGTGGGAGAAGGCTTTTAAAATGTTAAACTTACATGGAAATTACACATCTAGAATCAAATGTCATGTTATCTTTCAGAACTTACTAAAAATTGTAACCTGGGTCCTGGGTATGACCAGTTGGATTACAACACATTTGTAACTAGGAGTACTAGTGTGGTGCTCTTGACTAGATACCATATGGCATAATTAAGACACTGCATTTCTTGGTTTTTAGGGGTGTTAACTCAGTGACTCACAAAGATCAAATTCTTTTGAAACTTCATATCCAAGATTGTACATGGCAAGCATGTGTCTTCTGTACTACAATATTATGAAGAGCCATCTGAGATTCTAGTTCAGACTGAATATTGATCTATGGGCCAACCAAATTTGATTGCTGCTCTGCATTATGCATGTACAGCAGTAGTCAAGAACTACTCAGATAATCTGAGTAAATGTGCTATCTTATTATGTAACTTCTCTAAATGTTTTTCAACTATATTCCACCCAAAAACTTTCACCAGCTTCTTACTACAGCTTACTCATACCCACAGGCCTGTAACTTCAAAAAAGACGCAACCTGGCCCCAGTTCCACAATATTGTTGGTTTGGGTGTTAGTATTTTGTGGAGCTGTTGAGGCAGGGTTGATTTTTAAATAAGGCAACTCTCAGATTAGTGATTTTTAAATCTTCGAGTGGGAAAACTTTTATTTTATTTAAATCAATATTAATGAAATTTCTCATTTGTATTTATTTTCTAAGGCAAGACACATTCTCATTAATATAACCATTAAAACAGTTTTAAACCAACATAACTAGTGCCTTGTCTATATTTGGTTACTTCTTTTTGATGCACAAGAGGGCATACTACAAATACATCCATTTACGTGATTATAGCATAATAGTTTCAGATCCTTGTTTTTAGGACAGGTTGGACTTCCCAGGTCTGGCACCTTGGGACCTGATCGGTCCTGGAGAAGGGAATTTTCCGGACTGGGGAAGTTTTGGAGTAGGAACTCCAGCCTTCACACTGGACTCCTCTCCCCAGTATTTCAGCACTGCAACCTGCAGCAACCCTGCTGGAGCTCCACCACAGCTTGTGTCCAACTCCTCATTGAGTCGTTAGCAACCTCTGCTGCTGGGGCTGTCTCGTCCTGCAACTTCCTTGGTCCTTTCAGACCACGGATGTTTCCAGACCAGAGTCCCAGACGACAGAGGTTCAACCGCTGTATCAGAAAATGGTGAATTATATGTTTACTACATAGGGTTTAGCTCATTATTTGTGTCAAGCGGCTTTATTAAAATGGTAACTGCAATTTAATTAAACAAATCAAATACATGTTTATTAAAGAAAACAACCATATGTGTTTGAGTTAGCTTTTCTTATCTGAACATGTTTCACAGCTACAACTAAATGATTTATTAAACAGCGGGATAAACTGTAATCAATTAATCAAGCTGATTATTTCAGGTCAGCCTGGAAAATGTTTTAGATATGCCTAAGTGAAACTGACTGGACCTTGTTCCCACTTCCCTATATCTCTTGAGTTCCCAGAGTTCATGTAGCTGACCTCTTTTGCCACAGTAATAAAGCTTGACTTCAACAGTTGTTTAATTCTGAATCAGTCTTTATATATAAAAGCAGCCTTTAACCCCAAGTTTTTGATACGGACTCTTAGATGCAGCATGTGGTGTTTTTTATATAAAAGTGGTCAGAATAAGTTTAGGCCTTAAGGTAGCTTGTGTTTAAATTTAGATTTTACTTTAAACAGGTTTGTTTTTAAAATTTCTTGCTATAATCTTTTTTAAGAAACATCTTTTTTAATCCACCCAGCTTTGAAGGTTTTTTATCATATTTGCATATATTACTAACTCACTATTGGTAATCCCTAAAATTATACAGTTGTTCCTTTTTCTTAAAATATAAAGAAATGCTAGGGCACTTTCTAAGATTACTGTCTTTCAAAGGATTGCTGTGCGACTTACTGTGGTCGGATCCGGACAAAGATGTGCAAGGATGGGGCGAAAATGATCGTGGGGTCTCGTTCACTTTTGGTGCTGATGTGGTCAGTAAATTTCTGAACCGTCATGATCTGGATTTGATCTGTCGAGCTCATCAGGTACAAACTCTGTCTTTGCTAGTTAAATCGCCCCTTCTAGCCTGTTTCAGTCTCTTAATACCTGAGTATCATCTTCGCTTATGTTTAGGCTATCGCTTGCAGGTATCTTAACGTGCTAGATTGGAAAATGGATTCTGCATTTACAGTTTGATCAGATGTAGTTGCCTTGGTATTTTTCTAGAAGCACCAAATACAAAGGGTGTTTCTCAGACACCAGAATCTAAATCCTATCACCAGGATTTGTGGATACTTATTTGTTTCAACAACAATGATATCATGCATATTTCACCCACTCACATTATGTAATTGCTGTAGCTTTCTTGTTCATTGGGAGCACGTGAATATTTTACAGGTGCAGTTTAGGTGCCTAAGCATCAAGAATTGTGCAACTGGTGGCTTAAATATAGGGCACGGAATCATTGAGTTCTAATCTTGACTTCCTGTGGAGAACTAAGCCAAAATTAAAGTGACATCTGATTTTGGCTATTCACATTTTGGGTCTCCAACTTTAATGCATACTTTTTCAGAGGCATTGAGCCCCTCAACTGTGGAAGCCTAAACAAGTGTATTGTATTGGAATCTGCATTCCAGGGTTGTTGCCCTTATTCTGGTTCAAATGCATATATAAACTTTCCCTGGGAATGGTCTATTTCTCTTATTTGATTCTGAAACTGCCTAATGTAATGCTTAAATATATAGATGACTTTAATATTGTTTATTCAAAAGGAATATAATTAAGCTTAGTAGACTAAGAATTGACCTCTTGAGAGTAGCTCCCATCTGGGAGTTAGGTTTCATTACTTATACTATTTTTTAATTAACTTTTCCTATTTCTGAAAAATGATACAAGTTGTTACTGCAGGTGCAAAATTGTTACCACAAGACATGCATTTTGACACTCTTGCGTCTCTCTTCACTGACTTAGTCACAGATCCTTTCACTCTGCAGTTGTAATTGACAGACTGTCTACACTGCACTAAACTCGAAATAAAGTACTATTTCGAGACATCCCTTAACCCTCATGGAACGAGGGTTACCAGGATGCCAAAATAGCGTGCCAGTTACTTCGAAAAATATTTTTAAATAATGGGTGGCTTGTGAAGACATGGGGGAGCTGTTTGGGATACCTCTGGTATCCTGAAATAGCTTCGATGTGTAGACATGCCCTAAGTGTCTCAAGATCAGTGCTTACACTGACAGCAGTGTTATCTGAATTCGTTAGTCAGGCAGTCTTTTAAAAACATGCAGTGCAGTTGAAACTGTTGGTCCCAGGATGTGAGGCAAGGTGGGTGAGGGATCTTTTCTAAGACCAACTTCTGTTGGTGAGAGAGGCAAGCCTTTAAGCCACACAGAGCTCTTCAGATCTGAGAGAGATCCTCCTAGCATTACCGCAAGATAGAACAGATGGTGCAGCACAGCGAGGTAGCCCACCAAACACTTGGATCTGGGCCACTAACGTCCTGGGGTGCTCAGGCAAGCTGCCTACCTGCTATGGCTCCTCATGCTGCTCAAAGCAGTAAGTTGCTGGAGCAAGCATGACTCTGCATTCATGCCCATTGGCAGTAAGGGGGCAGCAGGTGTCTGTGCACTGTCCCTGCCTCTAGTACCATCCTCGCAGCACCCACTGGCTAGAAACTGGTCAATGGGAGCAGTAACAGCAGTGCTTGCGAGTGCAGGCAAGGCGTGGAGACTCACTGTCTCCCTGTCCCAAGGGGAGCAGAGATATGCTTGTCCTAGTAGCTGTCAGCTTTGACCAACATGTGGGCCTGTGGTAGACGGGCAGCCTGCCTAAGCACTCTGCTGGGCTTCTGGCCAGGAGTTGCCAATGGTAAGACTAAGCCTAACCCTGGCACTCCCTCTCACACCCAACCAGCTGCCCCAAGTCACAAGCCCTTCCTGCAGGCAAACCCCCTCCTAAACCCTGTACTCCCTCATACACCTCAACACCCTGCCCGGAGCTCCCTCCTGCACTTTAAACTCTGCCAGACTAGGGATGTGAGGGAGTAGTCAACTACCCAATAAGCTTTATGCTTATCAGGTAGTCAAGTCAGTTACTCGCATGTCCCCTCCACTGCTGCTGCTCTTAAAAGCTGGTTCCCCTCAGCACTGTCCCTGCGGTACCACCCATCCCGCTCCTTCACTGTCCCCCCTGCTGCTACCTCTATCAGGCAGCAGGGGAGGGACAGGGGCTGCTGTTGCAGTGAAGCAGCCCCTGTGTACAGGAGGTCCCAACTTCCAGCTGTGATCCCCGTGCACAGGGGCTGCTGCTAGTTGGGCACACAGCCCAGCTTGCACTGGGTGTGGGACCAAACCTTGCTGCAGCTCTACAATTTAAAAGGCAGTAGGAGCCAGGAGCAGATTGCCCGGCTCTTACTGCCTTTTAAATTGCAGAGCTGCAGTGGGGTTTGGTCCTTCACATGGCATGAGCCAGAACTGAGCTGGGCTGCCTATCGAGTAGTTGATAAAAATTCTTTCAACTACTCGATTAAATACCCTACTCTTAACATCCCTAGCCTAGACCCTGCTTCCTCTCCCTTAATATAGGAAGAAAGTGCATCCCATGGCTACTTTCCAGACTTTTCGGATGTTCTCCCTGTAAAAATTATTGCCCACTCCTGGTTTTAGCATAAATAGTTAGCACATTCACATAATATATAAGAATTCCACAGATCACCACACCTGCCTTCATAAATCCCCAAACATACCAAGAAATCTGTTGTTATAGCCAGGCACCAGATACCATAGAATATGTTCTGAGGTGAAAGTCTGGTGTTTATATACTTAAATCTACATTCAATAAAGGAGGACACTCTGTCAGGGAAGTACAGGCATTTTCCGGGTTATGTGCAAGATAGGGACTGTAGGTTTGTTCTTAAGTTGAATTTGTATGTAAGTCGGAACTGGTACATATTGTAGGGGAAACTCTAGCCAAACATTTCTCCAGAGCTCAGTTTTATTCTCCCACACCTCACTTCCCTCAGTCCTTTCTTCTCAAGCTGAGGTGTCTGCTGAGAGAAGCCGCTCCGCGTCTCCCTGGTCTGCTGGGGGGAAGCAGCTAGTGCGGGGTTTCCTCACCCCGTTTGTAAGTAGGGATCCGATGCAAGTCGGATCCATGTAACCCGGGGACTGACTGTATATCACATCATGGAATGGGCAACCCAAATACCTTGAGAGAACCTGCTTTAATACAGAAATTCCCACCCACACTCTCTCCCTCTTCTCCCCCCCCCCCTTCCTTCCTCCTAGTTATCTATCCCCTCACATTGAAATTCATACAGGATCTCAGACTACAACCCATATTCGAAGGGGACCACATCCTGAAAGAAGTCTTTCAGAAATCCCCACTTCTGCTCTTCAGACAACTCTTCAAGCTCATCATAAGCAAGCTTAAGTAGACAAGGACGCACCGATTCAAAGTAGGGATATTAAATAGTGGTTAAGAAGCTAAGCAAGTAGTCGATAAGGAGGTTTGCTGCAGCTCTGCTTTTTAAAGGCCTGGTCCAAGATCCTGTACCTCTGCTTTTAAAGTCAGGCAGCTCTTACTACATTTAAAAAGCAGAGCCAGTGTCTGGGACTGCTCAGTCCTGGCTCATGCCGTTTCCCCCTCTGCACCTCTGCCTCCCCTGTGGAGATGGTGCTGAGGGGAACCAGCTTTTAAGATGGCTCTTCTCCCCCCTACCCCCCATTTGCTGCCTGTGGTACAGAGGCAGTCAGAAAGGGGAAACAACTAGCTGAGTAATGACTCAACTACACAATAAGCTTAGGCTTATTGGGTAGTTGACTAGTCACTTACGTCCCTAATTCACAATGGTACCAGACCTTTCTAGAACAAATGTAAAACTCTATATCTCTACCACAACAGAGACCTACTTCCCTGTGCCTGCACCCCCCACGCATAACAGATCTTTCAAGATCCATGAATCCCACATGTACTTATCACAACATATTATGTATCTCATCCAGTACACTCACTGCCCTGATAACTCATGGGTAAAACTACACTATTGCTGTGCTTTCAAATAAATTCACATAGGAAATAAGACAAACTGAAAACCCATGGACTGAACAAACACTAGCTCTAGCTTATAACCGCTTGTAACCTGCTAACCGCCTCTTATGACTGCAGAGGTGTTAACCTAAGGGATGATTCAAGGTAAAATAATTTATCTTAAGCAGTTAGCATATATACTAATCTATCTGTTCCACCTTGAATTTTGCTGGGAGGACTGCCTTTCCCAGACCTGAAAAAGAGCTCTACGTTGCCTGAAAGTCCCTCTCATTAGCCGAAGTTGGTCCAATAAAAGACTACCTCCTCCATCTTTCGGGTTTCGGTGAATGGTACCAGAATATAGTGAGAACTGTATGGAATGCAGTAGTAATGTGATATCTGTTAAAATTATCTAAAACACTTGTTTGAATTACAAAACTTTTGTACTCTGTATAAGATTACCAAATGTTATCAATTGAAAGCATATTCATCAAACTTCAAATCTGAAAATCTTAATCAGATTTATCAGCATGTTAGCTGTAGATTTTAAGTTTGATTTCATATATTTTTTTTTCTGATATGGCATGACATCCCAGTGGTCTGTATTCACCTCCACTCATTAGATAATGTTCCTTCTACTGCCTACTTGTCTCTTCCATAACATAAGCAATTGGAGCCTGCCTGAGAACTTTAGTTGGTAGAATGAATCTAATTCTTGCAAGATTTGTTTTAGATAGCTTATTGACTTTAACCGTTTTCCTCCCCTTCCCTTTGACAGGTGGTTGAAGATGGATATGAATTCTTTGCTAAACGACAGTTGGTTACCCTATTTTCGGCTCCAAATTACTGCGGCGAGTTTGATAATGCTGGAGGCATGATGAGTGTGGATGAAACTTTGATGTGTTCCTTTCAGGTATACTATGCTACTAGATTAAAATGTAGTCACTGTGCTTTTTTCAGTAGACAGGTGTATAGAAACTATAAATTGGCACTAAACTTGCACCACTAATGGAAAGTAAGTGCAGAAGACACTACTACACAGCAGGCTGGTATCAAACCAATTTTGACCCAGTGAGCTCTTTAAGAGGCTTGGAATTCCTGAAAATAAACTTTCCATGTTTCATAGCTGCCATATGCTAGCTCCACTGCGTTCTCAGGTGCACATTTAGAACTTGAGTTAATCTTCTTTCTCAGTCATTTGGAAATGAAGTCAGTCTATAGAGGATAATATGTGGAGACATGAGAGGACTACAGAAATAAACAGGGTGGTGAGGCTTATATTCTTTGTTTTTGCTCCTCAAAGGTAATAAAAATGCAGTCAAAAATTTGAACAGTCACATTGACTAGTAATATATGGAATGCATCTCAATTGTCATGTACTTACTAAAATGTTTCCTTGGATTTTTTCCCCTCCAAAGATATTGAAACCATCTGAAAAGAAAGCCAAGTACCAGTATGGTGGATTGAATTCTGGACGTCCAGTCACTCCACCTCGTACAGCTAATCCACCAAAGAAGAGGTGAAGAAAGGAACTATGTCAAAACATCAGATCTATCAAGGACAAAACTCCATATTACAGTATATAATAAGTGTGCACTGTAAAACCATCCAGCCATTTGACACCCTTTATGATGTCACACGTTTAACTTAAAGAGACGGGTAAAGGATCTTTACTAATTTTTTTCTAGTAGAAAGATGTGCGACACTGTATTGTAACAAGTATAGCTCCAAGTTCTAATATCCAACATAGAGTAAAATCCAGATGAAAAAAATCTATTAAATTACATGTTCACTTATCACAGTTTTTAAAGTTGACCAACATCCCAGTTAAAACTTAATGTAATACTTAAACCAGATGAGAGCATGATGTTCAATTTGTGTAATGTGGTCTTATTGTTGCTTGATTGCTTTTACTTTGGTTATTTTGTAGCTAGAATGATGCAAATATGGTATTTAGTCATGTTCCCTGGCTTGCTTCCAGTGAAATACGGAAGGGGCTTTTTAGGACAGCCACTGATTTCTTTCCCCAATCTTTGTAATCTTGCTAACGTAAATGTGTGCCCCATTGTAACAAAGGTGATAGTATGATAGTGAATAAAAAAGGCAAACAGTATCTATATTAGTGACCCAGAAAAGCACCCTGACTGCAAACCATGACAGTCAACATTGAAAGACAGAAAATTCTCTCTTCCTTTTTAACTTAAATTGCCACAGGACAAATTTGCGCACTACATTGTTTTAAATTATTGACATGACACCGTGCAATGGCACTTCACTTAAGACAAAAATGGTATTGCCTTTAGTTGGTAACGTGATTGTGGTACCTTGGCTTTAGGTTTTATTAGCACGAAAACACCTTTGGCATGCTTAGCTTCCCAGTAACATCCTGTCTGCATCAAAATGCATCTTGCATAGCTCCACAAAACATGAAGATCCTTATTTGATAAGCCTTGGAAAGCTGAATTTTTTTCATAAGAGGGTGTATTTAAATGGGTGTTGATCAGTGAACAGTAGGTTAACTGACTGGTGGTTGAACTGTCTAATATTGCCATGTGAATGTTCTACATGATTGTAAGGCTTATGTCAGTTAAGATTATATCCTGGATTTTCATGATCAAAGTTCATATATTGTATAGACTTTTGCTTTGTAGTGTACTATAGTAGCAATAATTTCTGTACATGATCAAGAGTTATGTAGTATTTCTTTTCCTGTTCTCTTCTTTCTTAAAGTTCATATTGACAAGTGGCAAGGTATAGGGAAGTCACAAAGATAGTAGTGGAGTAAAAATTGTTAGACACGGATTTCTGATATTAGTATGTAACACTATTGGGTATGATTATAAAAGTTTTTATCGAATATGGCAAATTTTGTAAGATCCTTTGAGGGAAGATTTCAGATTTATACCATTCTAAATGCAACAGTGGATATAAAACTTGGCTTCAATATTGTCTTTGAAAATGTTAACTTGAGGATTCTGGCAACATACACTTTATGAACTGGCACAGTTTATAATGCAAGAGAATGATTTCTGACAGTGAAAAAGTTCTTTAAAATGGATTTCTTTTTTCTAATTCCATTTTGTTTTAATGCATATTTTAAATGTAGTTTTTCATTTAGTAAAAGTTGTCTAATTGATTTGAATCTGTCTGGTTATTTTAAACTTTTTTTCAGTTGCTACTCAGCAGTTAATGTTAATACTGATCTTTCTGTCTTTGAGGCAGACTCTCAGCTGCTGTTTGAACAGTGGCTTCTTAGAGCCTTTTCTGAGGTAATCATTGATGTTAGTGTTATAATATTGTGACATCAGGACAGCCATATGATACTTTTCTGAGTTGATCAATGGTGACTATTAATGTTACTGGGTCAAGTTTTGAAAGGCTGGATTTCTTTCCAAACACTCGTCTTGAAAATACTCCCCCAAAAAGCACAGTATCAAATAGTGTGATTAATACTTTCAAAATCTAAGCAAAAACTGGAAATGCATTTTGTGTTCTAAAATTTCCATGTCTAGAATTGCAGCGTAGAAAATTATGGGGCTAATGTGTTCACTTACATTGCAGATGTTCCCACAGACTGATCTTCAGAAGAGATTTCCCATATCTTCAGAGTCTTTGGGTTTTTTTTTATCCCATTTCCTTTTATAATAGAAATTGCAATTTTTGTCTGTTTCTCCTGGAGAATTATCATTATATACTGGTGATACCATGCAAGTGAAATATGAGAGGAAGTGATTTTTAGATTGGTCAGGAGGATGGATTTATAACTATAATACCAGAGTGAAGTGGTGGAATGAATATCCCTGCCTTATCAAGGGCTGAAAGTTCATGTTCCACATCTAAAACATTTAGCAATATGAAGAGAGACCATTATTGATATTCTTGATATTTTGAGGGCAAATCCAAGCATAACCGTTTAAAAACAGTTATTTAACAGTTTTAATGCTTGGCTTGCAGCCTGGCCTACTACCCCACTCTGCTGTGACTAGGGGGCCCTGCTTCCTATGTCACTGCAGTCGCAGATCCCACTTCCAGTCCCACAACGCCCTCCATGGCCAGGGTGGTTCCAACCCAGTGAGGCTGGCCGCTGCCATAGGTTTCTCATCGGGGCCAGTTAAACATTAAGCATACCAGTTAAGCCCACTGGTAAGCAGGAGGCTTATGATTAACCATTTTAACATCCCTATTAAAAACTAAAAAAAACAAGTTTATTTTCCTCAAACAAGCAATATCTTAGTGTATTCTATAATGTAAATATATGCCTAACAATGTTGAATACTACTTGTCATCAGGCTTTTTAATCCTGAACTGAATGAGATTAAGTATAACAAATGAATTGTATCCTGAGCTAAAATGCCAAGTTTAAGGGGAACTTTTGATATCCCTCCTCGTGCAAAAAGCAGTAGTGAAAATGGAGCATTTAACCTTCAACTGAAGCGCAAGTGCTTTCAGATTTAATTCCTACTTCCACGTAAACCACCTGATGAATTTTTAAGCAAGTGAAATCTATTGGAGAGCCAAGAAGTTGAAATGAGAGGGATCCCAACTTTCTTGGAAGAGCTGAAGGTGTTTGGTACTTAAGCGCTGTCTTGACACATGATGAGATTTCAGGGAAACAAGGTTTCTGGAGCCTAAGTTATAGGGAGCTTCTAAATATTACTAGTGCCATTTGAGTTAAACTCCCCAGTTTCAAAATTTAGTAGGTTATAGTTGAAGCCATAGCTCATCTTTTACCTCTATCTTCATATAAAATCTCAAAGCACTTTACAAAGGACTGGAAATATATCTCCGTTTTACAGATGGCAGAGTGAAGCACAGAAGTGGTCTGTCCATTGACTTTTCAAATTTAAAGAAGTGGTGCAAGTCAGACTTTTTTTCAATGTCATGGAGGAAAAAAGTCACTAAAATAGTGTCTACGTGCCAAATTTCTATTGTGCTAACCATGTTAGCATGTTTATACATAATAAACCTTTAGGTTAGTCTTCATTGAAGCATAATTAAATTACATTGAAACTTGCCATTGACAGTCTCCACTGGTCCACTGTTGGTACTGATAAATTCCTGGTGTATCTGCTCCAATACTGACTTGTAAAGAATCATGTGGTCCTTAAGGGGCTAGTCTGATCTACTTTCCATATTTCACTTTACAAGCATCATATTGGCAGCAGCCACTAAACACACACTATTCACTGGAGCAAAGTTGTCAAGTTTGCTGAGAACTGCAGTAAATAACTTGATTCAGATCACTTGCATGTCTTCAAAGATTTTTTTCCAGTTGGCTTAAGGCAGACATGTGGGCACTAGTAGCCAAAGAAGTGACTTAGGGTCAACTGAACTGTGCAATATTTTAGTGCGGTGGTATTCGGCTAACAAGCCAATCACATATTAAGGGAGATTCTGTGGCCTCCTCTGCTCCATTTGCCCCGTTCAGGTAATACAGAAGAATCATCCCCCCCCATAGGGATTCCACCAATGTGAATGAGGCCTTAGCATATTCAGCACTTTTACCTTGCTCCCTACACTCCATGTACAGAGATCAGATTGAGGGCAGAAAGGGGAGAGTGCAGAGCTGGATTAATGCTCTTAGGGACCCAGGGCTAGTAAATTTGGTGGGGCATTTCAGGCTCTGGGATGGGATCAAAACTGAGGGCTTTCAGTGTGTAGGAGTGGGCTGCTGAGGAACAAGGTGGTGGGGGGGAGGGTTGTCTTGGCAGAAGACCGGGTGAAGACAAGGGTTGAGGGAAGAACTGGTGGCCCTATGCCACTCCCCACTACTCTCATTGGCTGTGATTCCAAGGCAATGCGAGTGGTGGGGGTGGAGCATCCAGGTGAGCACTGCTAGTGGTGATGCAAGCAGCTCCAGTTGGAGAAGGAATGGCAATTTGCAGAGCTTCTTAACCCCCTGCCAAGCAGAGCCACAGCGCACACAGTCTGCATCCCAGAACTCTGGATGCATCCCCTAAAGACCCTTTCATAATCCAGCCCTGTGTATATAATCTTTAGGTCTGTCAAAGCACATTAATTCTGCCCTGCATTAATTGCAGGCATTAATGCAGTAAAAAAATGTGTGTTAATCACAGGTGTTTCTGTGCAGCGCTGCCCAGCTGATCCCGGGCTCCCTATGACACTGCCCCCTTTGAAACACCGTGGCATCATTTCAAAGGGGCATTGCTGCACAGCAGGCTTCCCACAGCTGCTGCATCTAGCCATAATTCTGTTGCATAACTTGGTGAAAAGTCTTCTCATGCTCTCATTCTTCTATCTGAGAGAATAATCTCCCCTGGTAAGAGCAAATATAACTTTTTAAATGAACTCCTAAACCAGGGATCATCATCCAGTAGGTTGAGATTTACTGGTAGATCTTGGAACCTTTGACAGATGTTCCTGACAGGCACTTGATCTGCCTCTCTCAGCACTGCCGTGCTGCTCCTTCCCTTTACCTTGGAGGTGCCCCTCACCCCTGGCAGCCTCCTGCTTGCTGTGGAGGGCCCAGGAAGAAGAGGAAGGGGGGTGCTGATGTCCAGGTGCCACTTTTTCCACCTGGTACTTCATCTCTACGGAGCAGAGGAGGGCAGGGATGGAGGGAGTTTGCTGGCTGCTGTTGAGAGTGGTGCAGGGCAGGGGTGAGCCTGCCTTAGCCCCCTGTGGTAACCGGTGCCCAGCATTCAGAAACCCTGGACCCAGTCCTGAACCCCTGCTGTACCCCACACCCTTGCCCCCAGCCTGATAAAAGTGAGTGAGGATGGAGTGAGCAGGGGCAGGGCCTTAGGGAAGGAGGTGAGGCAAAAGTGGGTTTGAGGTAGATCCTGGCTGCACTTGAATTCAAAAAGTGATCTCATGCTTTAAAATGATGATACCAAACTGGGTGGGGTTGCAACTTCTTTGGAGGATAGGGAAAATTTGAAAGTGGAAGGCTGCTTGGGTGAAAGTCATCATGAAATCAGAGTTCATGATTCTAAGGAATGGTAGAAGAGAGAACAGCAAAATAGAGATAATAGATTTCAGGAAGGCAGATTTTAGTAAACTAAGAGAGCTGGTAGGTAAGGTCCCATGGGAAGCAAGATTAAGAGGAACAACAACTGAAGACAGTTGGCAGTTTTCCAAAGGGACATTATTAAGGGCGAAAAAGCAAACTAGCATTGTGTAGGAGAAAAAGTATGGCAAGAGACCACTTTGGTTTAACCAGGAGTTCTTGCATGGTGTAAAAATAGTCGTATAAAATGTGGAATCTAGGTCAAATTACAAAGGATGAATATAAGCAAACAATGCAAGTATGCAGGAGCAAGATTAGAAAAAGGAAGGCACCAAATGAGCTCAATCTAGCTATAGACATAAAGGATAACAAGAAGACATTGTACAATTATATTAAGAGCAAGAGGAAGACTAAGGATGGGTGTAGGCCCATTGCTCAGTGAAGAGGGAGAAACAATACCAGAAAACTTGGAAATGGCAGAGGTGCTTCACAACTCCTTTGTTGCCATTTTTGTCAAGAAGATTGAGGGTGATGGGATGCCTAACATAGTGAATGCTAGTGAAAATGGGCTAAGATTTAGTTTAGAAAAGAAAAGGCTATAAGGGGACATGATAGGAGTTTTCAAGTATCTAAAGGGATGTTAAAGCAGGAGGGAGAAAATTTGTTCTCCTTGGCCTCTGATGATAGGTCAAAAAGCAATGGGCTTAAATTGCAGCAAGGGAGATTTAGGTTGGACATTAGGAAAAACTTCCCAACTGTCAACGTGGTTGTCCGCCGGACCGTGTATGCGTGGAGGCCATCTTGCAGCTTTTCGTGCTGATTCTAGTTGCGTGGTCCGGCTCCGCCAGTTCCTCCTAACCATCTTCGGGTGCAGACGGAGAAACAGCGCTCTCTCGTGTAAATCCTGACAAGATATGAGAGGAGAGAGAAAAGTTTGTATATAGTTAACCTTTTAGTGTTAGTCTTCTTAGCAAACATGCAAAAAAAAAAAAAGTTAAATTAATTTGTAGTAGATATAGTAAGGTTCCTTTGAAATGCCTAGCTCTCCAGGCTTCAAGAAGTGCACGGCATGCAAGGAATCCATGCCCACATCCGATGGACACTCATTGTACATAAGATGCCTTGGCGAGGGGCACATTCCTCAGAAGTGCTCCCACTGCTTGAGACTCACTGCCCGGGCACAAAGAGACCGGGAAATGCGGCTCAAAATGTTACTTTTTGATAAAGCCCTTCAGCCACAGTCAGACTCTTCAACGGAGCTGCCCCCCCACGCTTCTCTGAAGGTAGCACACAAAAAGAAAACCTTCTCCCCATCCCGCTCTTTGCCACCAACCAGAGTGAGCACAGGTGACAAACTGGGCACCTCAGGATTGGCGGTGACCCACAGGCCAGATAAAGAAAAGCAGGTGTGCAGCATGTGAACCACACCTGGCCTAAGTCAGCACTGATGGCATCACCGTCTGACGAGTCTGATAACATCGGACATCCTGGCACCGAGACCACCTGCACCGGGCACATCGGCACCCAGTTTACTGGCACCGCGTGTCAGCACTGACCCTGGTGCTGCCAGCTACCTCAGCACCGAGCCCTTTAACAACCGGGTGCCTGGCACCAATGCAGGTATGCGCAGAACCGACCTACTCCCGCACCATAACATCTCCTAGGTCAACGCTGACTGCATCACCAGCACACCATGCCCTGGCACCAGGAGGAACAAGAAAGAAGACACACAGACCTCTTACTCCATCTCCTAGTCCTGAACCACAAATCTTTTCTTCAGAGCCACCTTCTCCACCGATACGACCACTTCATTCAACCCACCATGTTTCTGGGTTACGATATTCTGCACACATTGTATCGCCTCAACCAAGATATCACCATTACCATCAGTATTACTCCCCGTCACCATCTTACTCACGGGGACGATCATGCTCACTGAGGTCTCCCTCATATCATAGAAGCTCTCGGTATAGGGACCACCATAGAGGTGTTCAAAGGTATTCACCGCACCACGATGACCATTGGTACGGACACTACACTTCTCAGGAACACTCACTCCGTTCACCTGCCCACTCGAGGCATTTCACCTTCGCCAGCACCTTCCTATACCACACCAGACAAGAGCAGATCTGTCTCCCCACATACAGACAGACCGCCTACACCCACTGGCAACCAACAAGTGGCGGCCCAACACAGCACAGTAGAGAGTATGCATCTCTCACATATGGAGGACTCTCACCAACAATCTCTCACAGACATAGCCTTCTCTTCTCTCGATGATGCGGTATTCCAGGGAGACACATCACCAATGGATGACCTAAAGGACTTCCAAGAGTTGTTCAGAAGGGTTGCCAAAAGTCAGAACGTCCAGCTGAGAGAAGTCCAGCAGAAGCAACATCACCTGCTCAGGAAACTCCACCCATCCCACTCTTCTAAGGTTGCCCTTCCACTGGACGAGGCAATACTAGAGAGAACCAATGACATCTGGTAAACTCCAGCCTCCGTTCCTCCTACTAACGAAAGAGGGTACAAAAAGTACTTTGTCCCTGCCAAAGGTATGGAGTTCTTATTTAGCCACCCTCAACTGAACTCCCTGGTTGTGGACGCGGCCCAGCAAAGAGTGAAAGCACCACAGTATAAAAATACCTCTGGAGACAAAGACAGCAAGATGTTTGACCTGTTAGGCAGAAAGATATACTTGTCAGCTACATTAACACTCTGTATGGCGAATTACTCAGCCTTATTGGCTAATCATAACTTTGATAATTACACTAAACTTGTTCCTCTCATTGAACATCTTCCGGAGACCAAACACCAAGTTCTGAAGACAATCATATAAGAAGGATACACCTCCTCCCGTTCCGCATTCCATATTGCCTTAGACACAGCCAATGCAGCAGTCCGGACCACAGCCACATCTGTGGTCATGCGCAGGGCTTCATGGCTCCATATGTCGGCAGTCCCCAAGGAGTTCCAGAACAAGGTGGAGGACCTACCATTTGATAGGCAAACCCTGTTTGCCGATAAGACCGATTAGGTCCTCCACTCTGGGAAAGAATTGCACACAACTTTAAGAACATTGGGGATGTATACACCACCGTTCCGTCGAAGGTGATATACGCCCTGCCAAAGACAGAGGCCATTTTCTTATGCAACACCTCAGGCACGGCAATATGACCCTCAGAGAACAAGACAACTTCAGAGGCGTCGCCTGCAGGCTGCCAGACCAACCCACCAACAGTCAAATAAGCAGCAGGTTTGATGGGAACATCGAGGGATTGCAAGCCATTCAGTTGTAGCCCAGCCACAATGTCACCAGTGCGCTCGTCCACCACTGACTGAGGCCCTTCCAATACTGCTGGGCCAAAATAACATCAGACCGATGGGTCATGCAGCTTATAATATCAGGCTACGTGATCCCATTTGCGTCCCCACCTCCTCCCAACCCTCCCCCACCCTCCTTCTTCAGGGACCCATCTCACGAATCTCCTCTCAAACAAGAGGTGTCCCATGTGCTCCACATAGGAGCAATAGAGGCGGTTCCAGAGGCGTTCGAGGGCAGAGGTTTTTACTCCCACTATTTCCTAACAGAGAAAAAATCGGGGTTGGAGGCCCATACTCGACCTTCGGCAACTGAACCAATATCTCCGCAAGCAGCGCTTCAAAATGGTGACACTAGCAACAATCGTACCAGCACTGGAGCAAAGCAACTGGTTTGTATTCCTCGATCTATAGTTCGCCTATTTCCATATTACCATTCATCCAGCTCACAGACGATACTTCCGTTTCCTAGTAGACAACGACCATTTCCAATACAAGGTCCTTCCATTCAGCCTAACGTCAGCACCAAGGGTTTTCTCCAAAACATTGGCAGTAGTGGCAGCGTTCCTTCGTCGACTAGAGATTATTTTCTCATATCTAGACGACTGCCTCCTCAGAGCCCCTTCTTTCAAAGAGGCCTTACGAGCTGTCAATATAACGAGGTCTCTGTTCGACGCCTTGGGACTCATAGCTTTCCCTTGTGCCACAATGATCCATAGAATTCATAGGAGCCCGCCTCGACTCAACCACGGCGTGCGTTTACTTACCCGCTGCCAGACTTCTTGCTATACAAGATTTCATACAGGTCCTTACTATGAGCCCCATGGTTGCCATTATCACATGCCTACAGCTCCTAGGTCACATGGCAGCTTCCACATACAAAAGCAAGGCTCCATTTCCAATGCCTTGAGTACTGGGTATCCAAGATATATGCCCTGGACAGTCACAATATACACAGGATGGTGGTAGTACCCACCATAGTCAAGCAATCACTGAAATAGTGGACTGTTCCTTACAATATGTTGGTGGGTATACCGTTCCACAGGTCGCAACCCATGGCCCAAATCACGATGGACACGTCCCTCGTCAGATGGGGAGCACACATGCAAGACAACCAAGTCCAAGGTCACTGGTCCCCCGAGGAATCTCTCCTCCATATAAACTTGCTCAAGCTACGAGCCATCTCCAATGCCTGCAGACACTTCCTTCTGCTTATTCGCAACCAAGTGGTAAGGATACTCACAGACAACATCACCACCGTTTATTTTATAAACAGACAAGGAGGAGCTTGTCCCCACTCGCTTTGCAAGGAAGTGGTCCATCTGTGGAACTTCTGCATCCAACACAACGTGACCCTCACAGCAACCTACCTACTGGAGAAGGACAATATCACTGCAGATGTGCTCAGCAGGCGGTTTGCCCAGCAGCACGAATAGGAAATACACCCACATGTCCTTCGGACTCTATTTGACAGATGGGGACTCCTATTTGACACGCAGTACAATGCGACTCAGACTAACACGGCTACCCCTCTGATACAGTACAATGCGAAGTACATACAATACTGTTCCAGGGCGGGCATCAGCCAGCATCCAAGGGCGATGTTTTCCTATACAACTAGAGCCATCGTCTTCTGCATGCATTCCCTCCCTTCCCCCTAATTCCAAGGGTCCTGGAGAAGATAATCATGGACAAAGTAAGAGTGATCCTAATAGTGCCATTCTGGCCCCGCCAAACTTGGTTTCCTTTCTTGTTTCGAATGTTGCCTTATCCTCCATACCATCTTCCCAGTCGACCCGATCTGCTGACACAAGATCACGGCCGAATACTACATCCACAACCGGATCATCTCGCTCTCGTCACATGGTTGCTAATTCGTTCAAATGGACAGAGATGAGCTGTTCCCATGAGGTCAAAGATGTTCTGTTACATAGCAGATAATCCTCAACTCGTAGTACTTACCTACAGAAATGGCGAAGATTCCAACAATGGTGCTCGACTCAGAACCTGGACCCGATCACAGCTCCATTACACATGATTTTAGAATATATTCTACAACTTAAACACCTTGGACTCACTCTTTCATCCCTCAAGGTGCACTTAATGGCTATCACAGCCTTCCATCAGCCAGTTGATGACTATACTGCCTTTTCCCATCCAACTACGAAAAGGTTTATTAAAGGCCTCACCAACCTTTTCCCCGAACACAAACTCGGGAGACATCCAGAGTTGGTCCTGGATACCTTAATGCATCTGCCATTTGAGCCCTTGGCCACATATGATTTCACTACCCTGACAATGAAAGTCATATTCTTCCTAGCCATCACGTCTGCTCACAGAGTGGGGGAGTTAGTGGCCCTCTCAGCTAATCCCCCTTACACCATCTTTATAGCACAGGCAGTCATCCTGCGTCCACAACCGTCATTTTTGCCTAAAGTCAACTCTTCCTTTCACATAAACAAACCAATTGTCCTCCCCATATTCTATCCCAAACCACACTCATCGGAGCGTCAATCAAGGCTACCCTCCCTCAATATTCGTAGGGTATTGGTCTTTTATATCGAGGAACTTGAGACTTCTGAAAGTCACATCTCTTAATTTCAATGGACTACTGCTCCGGAGTCAACCACTTTCCATGAAGAGAATTTCCAAGATAATTGTCTCCTGCATCATTCACTGCTATGAGTTGAGGAGTGTCCATGAGGACACTACCCAAAGAAGAAGAAGTTACTCACCTTGTGCAATAACAATGGTTCTTCAAGGTGTGTGTCCCTGTGGGTGCTCCACAACCCACCCTCTGCCCCTCTTCAGAATCTGTTATTTGTGTCTTTCAGACCTCAATGAAAAGGAGGAACTGGCGGGGCCAGACTGCATGACTAGAATCGGTGTGAAAAGCCGCAAGATGGCCCCCGCGCATGTGCGGTCCGGCGGACAACAGCTAAAAGATCTCCGATCTGCAGCGCTGGGACGAGCACACACCTTGAAGAACCATTGTTACTATACAAGGTGAGTAACTTTTTGCTTTGTCTCCCCTCCAATCTCTGCTCTTAATGTGTTGTGTGTGTGTGTGTGTGTGTGTGTGTATATGTATATAGATGAATCTGTGTAATCAGGGAATGATTTCATTAACTGTAATAAAAGGGGATAAGCAAAGTTACCCAGAATCAGTGTGAGACCCTTACTATCAATATTGAGTTAGTTATGCTGTGATCAAGTTTCAAACCTATCCTGGGCAGAAACCAGCTTTGTCAATCAGTCAGCTGCCCTTCCCCTATTAGTGCTATCCTACCCATTATTACCCACTCCCATAGCTTGTATAGCTTGAACCTCCCTCATCCGGCACCCTTGGGACCTGAGCTTGGGACCAGGAAATTTCCTAGACCAGGGGAAGTCAGTGCTCCCTACTGGCTGCCCTCAAGGTTCCTATCCTTGGGGCTCCCTGCCCTATTGCTGACTTCACTAACACTGGCTTGATAGGGCTCCCTACCCTGCTGCCCGCCCGCTGCCCCAGGGTCTCCCAGGGTTCCTCGCAGGGATTGCTTGGCCCCACTGCTGTAGAGAGTTCCCTGGAGTTCCTGGCTAGGGCCTCCCAGCCACCCCACCCCACTGCTGCTGGGGATTCCATGGGTTCCCTGGCTAGGGATGCCCGCCTCTGCCAGTCCCACTTCATCTGGGGTTTCCCCAGCAGAGGCTCTCTGGTCACTCCGGCCCCACTGCCAACACTGGTTTCCCAGGGTTCCTGGCCTGGACCACCTAGTTGCCAACAGCCTGGCTGGGGCTGGGACTCCCTGGGCACCTGGCCCTGCTGATGCCAGCGGTTCATTGGCCAGAGTGGAGGCTCCCCGGCTGCTGCCTGGCCCCATTGATGCCACGGGTTCCCCAGTCATGGTGGGGAGGTCCTCAGATGTTGCCTATCCCAGCTGGGGCTTCCCTGCCCCTGCATTGTCTCAGCTGGCTTCAGGGCTCTTTGGTCCAGCAACATCCATGGCTCTATCAGACCACGGATGCTGCTAGACCAGAGAATCCCAGATTTGGGAGGCTCAGCCTGCAGTTTGAGCAAAGCAATACTAATCAGTAACGTTTTGCAGGGTCTTTGTGATTTGATAGTGTAATCACTTTGGGTTGGCTTCATACTCTGAGTACCTGCATTATCTCCATGGAAGAATTAAGTCAATAGCCCTGAAGTGGTATAGTAGTAGTAGTTCAAAAAGCAGACAGTTACTCAATGGGCACATTCTCCCACCCAAGAGTCTAAAGTCTGAATAGAGCAGGGGTTCTCAACCCTTTTCTTTCTAAGGCTGTCTACAGGAATGATAAAAATAGGTAAAGCAGACATGTTTTTCAGCATCCCTGTAAACCTCGTTCTACAAGGAAGAAGGGATGTTCTGAAAGAGGGTTTTTTCCTGACATTTGGCCCCGTGTAGACGGGCGAAATGTCGGAAAAGCCTCTTTCAGAAGAAAAGCGCAAAGTGATATGCAAATGCCGGTTTGCAATTTGCATATCTTTTTCCAGCTTTTCCCTGCAGTGTAGACATAGCCTAAACCCCTTTCTCCCTCCCCAATGCTATATAAACTCGATAGCCTGGCTGTGCCATAACTGTTTTTCTCCATATAAAAGCTAGGGCCAATGTTGAAGGGTAGCAAGCAGGATAGTTGCCAGAGTCCGCACAAAGTGAAGTTGCTCAGGTTTGGAGTCCTAGGCTACTGTCCAATGCAACGGGGTTTTGGCTTTCTAATCTGGGTACTAGCTAATCTAATGCCAGCCATGCTTGTTGGACTCCTGAAACCTGCTTGCTGCCCCCAGGGGCTCCGGGCCCCCAGATGAGAACCACTGGGATAGAGCTTTGCCTCAGAAAATCTCTTACCCCAAAATACTAATGCAGAAGGCTCCAGAGAACAACATGGAGGGATATGCTGCTGATCTTGAAGAACCCTGGTATATTCTATATCAAGTGAATGCTGAAGTGGCGAAGACTGGTGATATGACCAAGTGGAAGCAAAGGAATGACCCCAAATGTGGAGAGTCTAAATAATCAGATGAACATTGCCTTATGCAGTGGCCTTGCCAGTATCTTGCACTCCCACAGAACTATTCAAGTTAAATGAGAACACCAGGTCTTGGCTGTGGTTTTGGAGATGCTCCTGCTTACAGGTGCAGAGCTTGCCAGGCCAATTTGTGGCAGCTTCATAAGTGAAGTGTAGAGGCCTCAGACCACCATTAAATCTGTTCAGAGGACAGCTGTCAATATGTAATGTTGCATATGGGACTGTAATGTATAGGAGGAGTGCTGACCAACACCCAGTGACTAAGCGGTTAAACTCAGGGAGCTAGCAGGGGGGATCAGGAGAACCAATCAACATAGGGGGTGAAATTTAAATTGGATATAGATTCCTTGCCTGCCTTCTTTGTGTGGCAGAGTTAAACCAGGAGTTGAAAGAGACAGAATGATTTAAACCGAGGCAGGACTACCATGCCTTCCAGGAATTTGGAGCATGGAAGTGGACTGAACCAAGAAAAGATTGGGAGTAAGTAAAGGGATATGTCTACACTACAGCGCTATTTCAAATTAACTTAATTCGAAATAGTTAATTTGAATTAAGCTAATTCAAAATAACGCATCTAGACACAAAAACTAATTCAAAATAGCATTTTTCTAATTCGAAATGCGTGTCCACATTAAGTGGACCCTGAATCAAAGGTAAGGCTGGCCGGAACCAGTGCTGGCAGGGCATCAGGGTTGGACTTAATGTGTGGGGCTGCTGCCTTAGGCTATCCGAGGTCTGTGCTTAAAGGGATCCTACCCCCCATCCCAGACAAACAGTTCTCAGGTTTCTCTGCTTGCTGGTCTACCTCGCTGAGGGACAGTAAAGCATTTGTGTCTTGGAGTGCTCTGCTTGCCCTCACTCGGGACACCATGGCACTCTGCAACATGGAACCAGACCTGTCCCTGGGCAACGCCGGTGCATCTCGTGGGGTCGTTGCCATCAGCCTGGCTGCACTTGCTGCTGGCTGCCATCTGGGAGGTCCATCGGGGGGCTGTCAGGATCCAGGAGGCCCTGCGGGAGAGCTTCCACCCTGAGGAGCCCTCAGAGCCACCCCGGTCCTCCCCACCGGGAGCTTGTGCCCCATTCCTCCTTCACGTCCTTCCACTTACCCCTCCCTAATGTCAAATAAAATACATTTTTTCATAAACACGAACTGTCTTTATTTAACAAAACTGGGGAGGGGGAATGAAACTCTGGGGAGACTGGGGAAAGGAGGTGGGAGAGGGGAGGAGAAAGGGTGGGAGGAAGGGAGAAGCAAGGGGAAGGGGAAGCTCAGTGCTTAGGGGTGGGGGTCTCATCAGGCCACATGTCTCCCAGCACAGCAGGTGCAGGGGCCTTGGCATCCCCAGGAGGATGGGGAGGAGGGTGTGGAGGTTGAGGTGGGGTGTGTAGAACTTGAGGAGGAGGTTGAGGGGGGAGAGGTGGGAAGAGGAACAGTAGCTGGGGGGGCAGCACAGTCTGCAGCGGAGCCTGCAGGTGTAAGCACATGGCACGGTCCTGGGCAAGCTGCTGCCAGCGGAGCTGCAGGTCCTCCTGCACACAGGCCTTGATGGTGCGGTGCAGGGCTTGCAGGGCCCTCAGGTGCTGGTCCCAGTAACCCTGCCACGTGCTGGTGGTCCGGAGGAGCCCTCGGGTACAGGAGCATGTCCCAGGCGGGGTGGTGCGCCCTGCACATGCAGCTGGTGCAGCTGTGGAGAAAGAAGGGGAGTGGTCATTTCTCCCTGGGGACGCAGTGAATGATGCCCAGCGCCCCTTGCAAGGTGAGGATGACCATGCCCTGCACTTTCAGAGCTGACGTGCTTGCACAGAGGCCATGGTCGGGATGTCTGGCTCTCCCCGGGAGTGGGAGCTGCCCCAAGATTGCACCCATGCCCCTGTGCTGTGTATAGTGCAGCCAAGGCGGGGGGGAGGAGGGGATGTCCCCTACCCCTGTGTAGAGGGGGCGTGTGAAGGGAGAGCATCCTGCTGGGTCCCGCTCCGGGGTCGGGAGCATGTCAGGTCTCTTCACACGCGTGTACCTATTGGGCCACAGCCCCTGGGTGTCACGCTGCTGAAGCCACTTGCCCAAGGGTGGCATGGCATGTGTTCACAAGTGCACAGGTGACTGCTGATCTGTGGGAGGCATGGCCCACATGCACGGTCCCTGGTCTCCCTCCCCACCTCTCCCCTGGGTAGGGGACAGTGCTGGCACTTACCTGGTATGGCCTTCCCGGACGACCTTGCCGACTCCGGTGCCGGGACAGCTGGTGGTGGCCCCTCTGCTGTGCCTGGGTCAGGGTCCTCAGCTCCCAGCTCGCTGCCTCCCAGGCTGGTGTGGATCGCCCACCCCTCCCAGGATTCGGTCGAGGGCAGGGAAGTAAGGGCAGGTGTCAGCCCCTGCTGTGGCGCTGCCCCTGGTGGCCCTGGCGTACGCCTGCCGCAACTCTTTTTGAGGCGCACTTGCTCCTGGGTGGGCCTCTGGCCTTTCCTAGCCATGGTGGCCGCTTGCTGTAGACGGCCGTGTTCCTCCGCCAAGTGCAGAGATTGTGGACGTTGGGGGCCTCCCCAAACCTCAATGAGGTCCATGATCTCTGCACTAGTCCACGATGGCGTGCGCCATCTACGGCCACTGGGTGCTGGGGGACTGGGCGGGGGACAGCTGGCTGCCACTGGATGGCATTGTGTGGCCACTGGGTGAGGGGCTGCGGCTGCTGGCAGGCCTGGCTCTCACACGTACCCAGTGGTCAGACTCTATCCTGTTAAGGGCCCCGGGGTTGGGGGAGAGGAGAAGAGTTTCCTGGTTGTGCCCAGCATGGCCACCGGGGGAAACTGGGAAGGGCTGGAGGCCCCCTAATTCGAAATCAGTGTCTACACAGCACTTATTTCAAATTAGCTATTTCGAATTTTGTGTTATTCATCGCAGAATGAGGTTTACCAAATTCGAAATAAGTGCTCAACTATTTTGAATTTATTTCGAAATAGCAGTTTGGCTGTGTAGACGCTATTGAAGTTAATTCAAAATAACTGCTGTTATTTTGAATTAACTTTGTAGTGTAGACATACCCAAGGGGAAAAAGTGAATCTAGTCATGATCAGGGTATTTTCTTTATTTAGTGGTCTGGTTTGAACTGCTCTGTGTGAATCTATGCCTCCCTTCCCCATTTATCATCTAAGCATTGTTCTCAGAGATTTTCTCTGTGTTTTAATTTGTTTTCTGTAGTTGCTCTGTAACATAGAATCATAGAACCATAGAGCTGGAAAAGACCTCAGAAGGTCATCAAGTCCAGCCCCCTGCTCTAGGCAGGACCAATCCCAACTAAACCTTGTCAAGCCGAGACTTAAACACCTCTATGGATGGAGACTCCACTACTTCGCTAGGTAACCCATTCCAGTACTTCACTACCCTCCTAGTGAAATAGTTTTTCCTAATATCCAACCTGGACCTCTCCCACCACAACTTGAGACCATTGCTCCTTGTTCTGCCATCTGTGTCTACTGAGAACAGCCTCTCTCCATCCTCTTTGGAACCTCCCTTCAGGAAGTTGAAGGCTGCTATCAAATCCCCCCTCACTCTTCGCTTCTGCAGACTAAGCAGACCCAACTCCCTCAGCCTCTCCTCATAAGTCATACGCTCCAGCCCCCTAATCATTTTGGTTGCCCTCCGCTGGACCCTGTCCAATGCGCCCACATCCTTTTTGTAGTGGTGGGCCCAGAACTGGACACAATATTCCAGATGCGGTCTCACCAGAGCCGAATAAAGGGGAATAATGAAATCTCTGGCAATGCTCCTCTTAATGCAACCTAATATGCCATTAGCCTTGTTGGCTACAAGGGCACACTGTTGACTCATATCCAGCTTCTCATCCACTGTAACCCCCAGTCCTTTTCTGCAGAACTACTACTTAACTGGTTGGTCCCCAGCTTGTAACTATGCTTGGGATTCTTCCGTCCCGAGTGCAGGACTCTGCACTTGTCCTTGTTGAACCTCATCAGATTTCTTGTGGCCCAATCCTCCAATTTGTCTAAGTCACTCTGGACCCTATTTCTGCCCTTAAGCGTATCTACCTCTCCCCCAGCTTAGTGTCATCTGCAAACTTGCTGAGGGTGCATTCCACCCCCTCATCCAGGTAATTAATAAAGATATTGAACAAAACCGGTCCTAGAACCGAACCTTGGGACACTCCGCTAGAAACTGACTGCCATCCTGACATCGAGCCATTGATCGCTACCCGCTGAGCCCGGCCTTCTAGCCATCTTTCTGTCCATCTTACTGTCTATTTATCCAATCCACATTCCCTTAACTTGCTGGCAAGAATATTGCTGAAGTCAAGGTATATCACATCCACTGACTTTCCCATGTCCACAGAGCCAATTACCTCATAATAGAAGCTAATCAGATTGGTCAGGCATGACTTGCCCTTTGTGAATCCATGCTGACTATTCCTAATCACTTTCCTCTTTTCCAAGTGCCTCAAAATGGATTCCTTAAGGATCCCTTCCATGATTTTTCCAGGAACCGAGGTAAGACTGACCGGCCTATAGTTTCCTGGATTGTCCTTTTTCCCTTTTTTGAAGATGGGCACTACATTTGCCTTTTTCCAATCATCCGGAATTTCTCCCAATCTCCACGACTTTTCAAACATAGTAGCCAAAGGCTCCTCAATTACATTTTCCAACTCCCTCAGTACCCTCGGATGCATTAAGTCCGGACCCATGGATTTGTGTACGTTTAGCGTTTCTAAATAGTTCCTAACCTGTTTTTTACCCACCATGGGCTGTCCATCTCATCCCATCTTGCATCACTTAGCGCACAAGTCCAGGAGCCAACCTTGTCCGTGAATACAGAGGCAAAGAAAGCATTGAGTACTTCAGCTTTCCCCACATCTTCTGTCACTAGGTTACCTCCTTCATCTATTAGGGGCCACACACTCTCTCTGATCACCTTCTTCTTATTAACATGCCTGTAGAAACCTTTCTTGTTATCCTTCACATCCTTAGCCCGTCGCAATTCCATCTGCGCTTTTGCCTTCCTGATAGCCCCCCGGCACTCTTGAGCTATACATTTAAACCCCTCCCTGGTCATTTGTCCAAATTTCCACTTTTTGTAAGCTTCCTTTTTGTGCTTAAGTTCACCAAGGATTTCCCCTGTAAGCAAATCCTGTCTCCTACCATGTTTGCCTCTCTTGCTACACGTTGGGATGGTTTCTTTCTGTGCCTGCAATAAGGCTTCTTTAAAATACTGCCAGTTGTCCTGGACTCCTTTCCCCTTCATGTTAGCATCCCAGGGGATTCTGCCCATCAGATCTCTGAGGGAGTCAAAATCTGCTTTTTTGAAGTCTAAGGTGTGTATTTTACTACTCTTTTCTTCCTTTGGTCAGGATCCTAAATCTACCATCTCATGATCACTGCTTCCCAGGTTGTCACCCACCTCCACATCCCCTATCAGTTTGTGAGCAGAAGGTCAAGCTGTGCACGGCCCCTGGTTGGATCCTTCAGCACTTTGTGTCAAGAAGTTATCCCCAACATTCTCCAAAAACTTCCTTGATTGCTTGTGTACTGCTGTATTGGTTTTCCAATAGATGTCAGGGTGATTGAAGTCCCCCACGAGAACCAGGGCCTGCGATCTGGAAGCTTCACTCAGTTGTCTAAAGAAAGCCTCATCTACCTCATCCACCTGATTCGGTGGCCTGTAGCAGACACCAACCACAACATCACTGCTGCTGCAGTGAGCAATCGTAGTGCTCTCTTACATATAGTGCAACTCCTCCTCCTTTTCTCCCCTGCCTGTTCTTCCTGAACAGTCTATACCCTTCCATGACAGCGCTCTAGTCATGTGAGTCATCCCACCAAGTCTCTGTTATCCCAATTAAATCATATTTCTTGGAGTGGGCCAGGGCCTCCAGTTCTTCCTGTTTGTTGCCCAGGCTTCTCGCATTAGTACAAACACCTCAGGTAACAAGTTGAGCACCCTATCTTCTCCATTTGAAACAGGGGTCTTCCTTTCTTGCTTGTTCCTCTTTGCATTTCTTCCCGGTATCCGACTTTCCCACTCCCCTCAGGGTTTTGGTCACCGTCCCCCGACAAACCTAGTTTAAAGCCCTCCTCACTAGGTTTGCAAGCCTGCCCGCGAAGATGCTTCTTCCTCTCTTCCTTAGGTGGATCCCATCTCTTCCTAACAATCCTTGTGCCCAGAACAGAGTCCAGTGCTCGAAGAAACAAAAGCCCTCTCTGTGACACCACCTGCGCAACCATGCATTTATGTCCTCAATTCGATGGTCCCTGCCCAGTCCTTTCCCTTCAACAGGGAGGATGGATGAGAACACCACTTGCGCTCCGAATTCTTGGATCTTTCTTCCCAGCGCTACATAATCTGCAGTAACCCACTCAAGGTCATTCTTGGCCGTATCATTAGTTCCCACGTGGAAAAGCAGGAAGGGGTAGCGATCCAAAGGTTTGATCAGTTTGGTAAGCCTCTCAGTCACATCATGAATGCGAGCTCCCGGTAAGCAGCACACCTCTCGAGATTCCAGGTCCAGAAGGCAGAGGGATGGCTCAGTCCCCGACCACCACCACTTGTCGTTTTCTTTTGGGGGTGGTGGCCGTGGAACCCCCATCCCTAGGACTACGCATCCCATGCCTTCCAGTAGATGGCGTTCCCTTCCAGTTCATTCCTTGTGAGGTCCCTTCCAAAGCTTTCAGCACTGCAGAGCCTGTGGAGAGAGCCTGAAAGCGATTACTTACCTCTATAGCATTGGGGGAGTTCTCATGCTGACCTTTTTCCCCTTCTAGAAGTTACATGCTGCCAGTTCTCTTCTTGGTCACGTACTGCCCCCTCTGGCTCCTCTGCCTGCCATGCTTGAAGGATTAAACGCTGCCTTCTATCGAGGAAGTCTTCATCCTCTCTGATAGAGCATATGGTCGACACTTGGGCCTCCAGTCCTCTAATTTTCTCTTCCAAAATGTCGACCAGCTTGCACTTCGTGCAGATGAAATCCGTTCTTTCTTCCAGGAGAAAGACAAACATAGCACACGCTATGCAGGTTACAACAGCAGACCTCTCACCATCCATTGCTGCTGTCCTGGAGAAGGGATTTAAAAAGAAAGGCAAGAGAATCTCACGCCCTTCCCAACTCCCTCTCTAAATTCCCTGTTAGCACTCACCTGTTCACAAGCTCCTTGGTCGTTTGCCCACTGCCTTATAAAGCCCTGGAGTGTCTGAAAGTTCCTCCCCCTACCAAGGCTCAGCCAATCAGCAGAGGCTTCTAGAATTCAAACTTTAATTAGAAGCCAACAGTTTCCACCTGCCAATCACAGCCAATCACAGCACCTACCAATCATAGCCAATCACAGCACACACTCCTTCGGGGGGAGGGGGGGGGCAAAGGGGAAGTGGAAAAAAAAAACCTCACTCTCAAACACAGGGGAAAAAACAAACAAAAACAAAAGGAACACACACCAACCCTCACTCACAAACACAAGCTCAGCACACAGCAAGAAAGCCCCAAACACAACACACACTTCCCTCGAGTCCTTTATCTGCTGCTCCTTTACCTGGAGAACTCTCTCTCTAAACTCCCTGAAACAAAAAACAGGACTAAGTAGCACTTTAAAGACTAACAAGATGGTTTATTAGATGATGAGCTTTCGTGGGCCAGACCCGCTTCCTCAGATCAAATAGTGGAAGAAAATAGTCACAACCATATATACCAAAGGATACAATTTTAAAAAAAGTGAACACATATGAAAAGGACAAATCACATTTCAGAACAGAAGGGGAATGGGGGGGGGGAAAGGGGAGGAAGGTAAATGTGAGCTAATGGTATTAGAGGTGATAATTGGAGAAGCTATCTTTGTAATAGGTAAGATATTCAGTGTCTTTGTTGAGACCAACACGTAGGGTGTCGAATTTTAGCATGAATGACAGTTCAGAGGATTCCCTTTCAATGGAGATTTAAAAGGCTTCTGGAGCAGGATGCAGGTAATTAAGTTGTTGAGACAATGTCCTTTCTGGTTGAAATGGCAAGAAACTGTTTTTTGTTTTTTTTGTGATCCTGTCTAATATCTGTTTTGTGGGCATTGGTCCTTTGGCGAAGTGTCTGAGACGTTTGTCCAATGTACAAAGCAGACAGACACTTTCGGCACATGATAGCATAAATTATATTTCTGGATGCGCAGGAATATGTGTTCTTGATCTTATAACTCACTTGGTTAGGCCCAATAATGGTATCAGCAGAGTGAATATGTGGACAAAGCTGGCAACGGGGTTTGTTGCAAGGGAAGGTACCAGGGTTGGTATTAGTGTGGTATGTCCTGTGGTTAGCACTCACCTGTTCGCAAGCTCCTTGGTCACTTGCCCACTGCCTTATAAAGCCCTGGAGTGCCTGAAAGTCCCTCCCCCTACCAAGGCTCAGCCAGTCAGCAGAGGCTTCTAGAATTCAACCAAGTATGCTTTATCAAGTATATCCTTTGTTTTGTAATAACAATCACTTTTTTTAAGGTGCTGATTTGATTCTTGTGTCCTGGAAGGTACAGGAGGTTTTTCTGTCTGTGTGTCTCAGACTAAGAGGTCAACTACAAGAGATTGCAGCTTGTTTTTCTCTCTCCTTTTTTCAAGCTCTCTTGTGGCAGAAGAGTTTGGGGGTACCCCTGGGGGAGAATTCAAGTGTTCACCCCAGTTTTAAGGATAAAAATCATTTAATGGTAGCATCTATCTCCCCCTTCCCCCACAAAAAAATCTGTGTATTTGTGATTCTGGGGAAAGTTTTTCTAACCAGTGCCTGCAGTGGCAAGGTATATTTAAAATCTTTATGGGCTCCCACCTTCAGCACTTAGGATCCTCTTGTTGGCCCCAAGAGTGAAGGCTGATTGCACATTGACACTGGCATGTTCAAAACAGGTTCAGAAGGGCCAATGAGTGGTGTGGTTCATCCATGATCTGGTCAGTTCGGGTATGTCTACACTACCCCGCTAGTTCGAACTAGTGGGGGTAATGTAGTCATCCGCAATTGCAAATGAAGCCCGGCACGGAGTAGCTAGTTCGGATTAGGCTTCTAATCCGAACTAGCTGTACTCCTCATGGATTAGGAAGCCTAATCCGAACTAGCTACTCCATGCCACGTGTAGTCGCGCGGCACAGGGTTCGAACTAGCCAGCATTTAAAAATGGCGCCGGCCGGCTTCATGCAAATGAAGCCTGGGAAATTCAAATCCCGGGCTTCATTTGCAATTGCAGATGACTACATTACCCCCGCTAGTTCAAACTAGCAGGGTAGTGTAGACATACCCTTATAGAAGACTGATTTCTGACATCAGCTGCAGATTATTTTTCATACCTTGGGCCCTACAAAATTCACAGCCATGGAAAAATGCATCATGGACATGAAATCAGGTCTCCCCTCTCTCTCCGCTATGAATTTTGATCTGTTGTGTGCTCTTACCCAATACTATAGTTTTCATGATGGAAACTTGCATTTCTCAAATTGGAGATCTTGATGCAAACGGTCCTTCTAGGGGGGTCATAAGGGTATTTTATGGAATTCATGGTATTGCCTCCCTTACTTCTAGGCTGCCTTCAGAGCTGGGCAGCTGGAGAGTGGTAGTTGTTGGCCAGGCAGCACCCTGCCAGCAGCAGTGGAGAAATAAGAGTGGCAATACCATATCAGGCCCATGCCACATTTACTTCTGCACTGCTGCCTTCAGACCTGCATGTCCTGAGTGGCAGCTGCTTGCTATGGGTTCTACTCTGTAGGCAGCAGTGCAGATGTAAGGGTTGCAATACCATCCCATCCTATCCTTCTGCACTGCTGCTGGTGGCAGCTCTGCCTTCACAGCTGGGCTCCTGGCCAGCCACTGCTCCCCAGCTGTAAAGGCAGTGCTGCTGTCAACAACAATGCAGAAGTAAGGGCAGCAGTACTTCAATGTGCCTTACAATAACCTTGCAGCAATACCCCCCCTCCCCCCCAACACACACATACTCCTTTTTGGCTCAGGACCCTGCAATTACAATAATATGAAACTTCTGATTTAAATCGTTGAAATCAAGGAATTTACAACTTTTCAATTCCTATGAATGTGAAGTTGTCCAAAATTGACCATGAATTTGGTAGTGCCCTATTCATATGACATCGACCTCACACAGAAATCTGGGTAAGGCATGTAGCCCCAAAACACGTCTCAATAAGCAAACCCTTGGGTGATCAAAGAAATTTGTTTATAGAGGTAGACTGAGAGGATCAGGGCAAATCCAAACCATTCTGACTGTAGCATCCTCAAATTGGAAGTGTGAAGAGTGATGCCACTTAACACAAGGAGCCATGATACTGGGAATTGTCCCAGTTATGATGCACGTGGTTGAGTGTAGTTGTGTGTTAATCAACTTGATAGGAGATTGATCTAGCTTTCTTGAACACACAACTTTCTTAGGGTATGTCTACACTACAGCGTTATTTCAAAATAGCTTATTTTGAAATAACGCGTCTACACACAAATGCATTTCAAAATAGTGTTTTGCTATTACTGAGTGGACACTGAATCACATTTAAGGCCAGCCAGAAACAGGTCCAGCAGGGAATCAGGTCAGGAGTTACTTTGTGTGGCTGCTGCTGAGGCTATCTGAGGCCTGTGCTTAAAGGGATCTCTCCCCCTTCCTCCCCCCCGGACAGCTGGTTCTCAGGTTTTCCTGCTTGCTTGCCTACCTCAATGAGGGACAGCAAAGCATTTTGTCTCTGCGTGCTCTGGTTGCCCTCACTCGGGACACCACAGCACTCTGCAACATGGAGCAAGAGCTGCCCCTGTGCACTCTGGTGCTCCTCATGGATGCGTTGCTGCAAGCCTGGCTGCACTTTCTGCAGGCTGCCATCCAGGAGGTTCATCGGGGGTCTGTCAGTATCCAGGAGGCCCTGCGGGAGAGCTTCCACCCTGAGGATCCCTAACAGCCTCCCTGGTCTGCCCCACTGGGGGCTTGTGCCTCATTCCTCCCTCACATCCTTCCACTTACCCCTCCCTAACCTCCCTTCCTGATGTCAAATAAAATACACGTATTTTCATGAACACAAACTCTCTTTATTCAACAAAACTGGGAGGGGGAGTGAAACTGGGGAGACTGGGGAAAGGAGGTGGGAGAGGGGAGAAGAGAGGGTGGGAGAGGGGAGGGGAAAACCTGGGAGGCGGGAGCTAGAAGGGGGAAGCAAGGGGAAGAAAAGGGAGGGGAAGCTCAGGGTTGGGGGTCTCGCCGGACCAACTTGATTTTCATGCGAACCTGCTCCTGGGTTCGCATGTGGCCAGGCGGCTATCCTGCCATAGATGGCTGTGTTCCTCTGTCTAGTGCAACAATCATGGAAGTTGGGGGCATCCCCTCCAACCTGAATAAGGTCCATGATCTCCACCCTGGACCAGGAAGGCACCCGCCTTCTCCAGGCCCTGGCAGGCTCCTGGGAGCTGGCACACTACTCCTGGGGAACGGTGGAGGGTTGGCTGCCAGTGGCTTGCTGGCTCATGTTTTGGGGCTATTGGGTCAGGGGCAGTGACTGCTGGGTCTGGGCTGGCAGTCTTGGAGTTGGCACAGGCACTGTGGCCAGAGTCAACCCCTTTAAGGGCTCCTGGGAGGGGGGAGGGAGAGGAGTGTTCTTGGTTGAGGTTGGAGTGGCCACCAGGGCACCCTGGGAAGGTTGGAGGCCCCCTATTTCGAAAGAAGTGTCTACACAGCACTTATTTTGAAATAGCGATTTTGAATTTGGCTTTATTACTCATGGACTGAAGTTTACCAAATTCGAATTAATTTTGAAATAGTGGTTTGGCTGAGTAGACACTAGTAAAGTTATTTCAAAATAACGGCAGTTATTTCGGAATAACTTTGCTGTGTAGATATACCCTTACTGCAAAGTACTTGCGAACTAAATCAGATTATTGGAGAGTTGGCTCCAATGAATATCAGCCAATTTGTTTAAAAGGTGGTTACATGACCCTCATCTTGGCAGCAGTTTTCCTCAGGGGGTTAAGATATGAGAAGTCTATCTAGGGTTACTCTGAGGTAGGATTTGTGTTTCAAGCAATGACCACTAAAAGAGATACTCAGTTGTTGTGCTGCTCTGGACTTGAAAAGATGGAGAACATTCAAAACTGTCTTGGTCACATTTAGTTGTAAATTCCACTAACTATAGGAAATTCTGACTTCTTAAATCAAGTTAGTGTCAGTGTCTTCAAGTTCTGAGAATGACCATGCCCAATGCCTAAGCAAATGCCATGTGTGTATATGAACTTGCAGGACTTAAATGGAAGATCATTTGCGTAGAGATATGAAAACAATTGTGCCAGCTCAGAACCTTGTGGTGGATCATGTCAGTAATGTCAGTACACTATGATGAATGTCAATATTGCACAGTGGTAACAAAGTACCTCAATGCCCTCACTTTCAAGTCAGGGAGGTGTTCAAGCAGTATGTCCAACAGTCTGCTGCTATGCCTAGATCATTCCTGATTTGTACCTTTCTTTGCTAATGTAATCCTAGATGGCTTTTTTGTATGGTGGATGTTGAAGGGGCAGATGGGCAAGTTTGAGGGAAAGAGAGAATGGACATATGAATTCCTTCCACTGCTACAGAAAAGTATCTGAATCCCAATTGTTTTAAAGTTCTCCGTGATCTCTGTAATAGTTTCTTCTCAAGTCTCTGTAACACACTAATAAGCATTTGGGCACATCTTATGTAATCAGTTCCTGCCACTGCAGGGGCCTCAGACAGTGGTGGCAAGTCAAGTTCTTCCATTCTCTGCCAGTGGCACACAACAGTTTATTCCCTGTGGACTTAAAGGCTGTGTCTACACTGGCATCCCTTCCGGAAAAGGGATGCTAATGTAGCACATTGGAATAGCAAAATCCGCGAGGATTTAAATATCCCCTGCGGTATTTGCATTAACATGGCTGCCGCTTTTTTCCGGCTTGGGGATAAGCCGGAGAAAAGCGCCAGTCTAGACGTGATTCTCCGGAAAAGTAGGAATAAGAGATCCTCCAGAAAAGGGCTTATTTTCCGGAGAATCACGTCTAGACTGGCGCTTTTCTCCGGCTTATCCCCAAGCCGAAAAAAAGCGGCAGCCATGTTAATGCAAATACCGCAGGGGATATTTAAATCCCCCGCGGATTTTGCTATTCCGATGCGCTACATTAGCATCCCTTTTCCGGAAGGGATGCCAGTGTAGACATAGCCAAAATGTTTTAGTCTAACCAAATGTAATGAGCTCAATACAGGGATAACAGGTTGAAATTAATGACTTGTAAGAGCATCTACTCTGACCTCCTGGGTATAACAGTCCCTTCAAGTTTTAAACTCCTGCTCAAATTTCCATGTAAACCTTCATAACAAAATGGAGTTCACTGACCTGAACTGGTGCTCTCCTGACCAACAATTCTCTGGGATAGCTAAGTAAGTTCCATAAGATAATGCAGAGAGAGTGGAACTTTCATTCTGGTGCTGATGCAGTAGTGTTGGGGCTAGCTCACTACAGAATTAGGGCAGAGGTTATGCTGTAACTCCGAAGTTCAGAAGCTCATCCCAGATCTTAACAACAATTTTGTTCTACGAACCTGCTTATGACCCAGGCACAAAAGTTGTGCTCCTTTATCCTCAAGTACCACAAAGACTCAGCTTTCTTTGCAGCAATGCCTCCAACTATTGCTCTCGTTTCTACTTGCCTACAAGTTCAGGAACAGCTTCTACTGCATTGCTGCCCCACCATGCAACTGCTTTTATCAAGCTCTGGCAGTAACTTTTCTGAGATGTACCTTGCCCTCCATTTTGGAAAAAAGCCCTTAGGAAATGGTGCTGATACCCAAGGATTCGTGAAAGTTTCTCTTCTTCCATAATTCTGTTGGCCTCCTCAAAAGTTTCCAGAAGTCTGCCCCTCTATTATTGATGCTCACACTGTGTTAACTAAATCAATCCAATTACCAATTACTCCATTTTTCACTGTAGATAGTCTTCTGAAAAAAAATGCATTGTTGTGCTTATTCTGGTACAACAGTGAATGCAAAAAACAAACAAAAAAAACTTTTAAGAAGGAAATAGTATTCTTCGTCAAGTGTTTGCTCATGTCCATTCCAGTTAGGTGTGCACACGTTGTGTGCACAGATCCTGGGGCTTTTTTCCCTTAGCAGTTTTTGCCACCATCTTGTTGAGTGGTAATGTGACTGGCTCAGGCATCTGCCATCAATATGTCTACCATCGGGTCTGAGACCTCTGGAACCTCCTCCACTTGCACCCCTAAATTGGCCGCAAGCCAGTGGAGAAGATCCTAGTATGCCCTGGCATCCATTGCAGGCATGAGGGGGTGCATGGTCAGCCAGTGCCTCATCTAATGATGAGGAGGAAGACCAGCAGCTGTTTGTAATGCACCTCCTCCACCTGTGGTGGTGGCACAACCGGGGGTGGAGCCTGTGGCAGGTTACTCTCTGCCTTAGCTGGTGGTCTTACTGCATCCTTATGAGGCTAAGCAGAATCAGAGGCTGAAGCCCTTGGCAGGGGGGTTGCAGAAGGAGTACCCCTGGAGTGTGTGACCACCAAAGAGGACCTTGATGTGGGCGGTCCCTGGCCCTTGTGATAGGCCCATGGTGTTCAAAATGGCCACTGGACCTGCAGCTGCCATTTTAGGTGGCCATGTTTGATGTACTGTCAGGCTATGGTGCCGGGAGCAGGAGCAGTTCTGCCATCTAGATCTATATGAAGAGGCCTTGGAATGAACAAACTCAGCCTCTGATTCAGACGAGTAGTCCGAGGCCAGCAGTGCTGATGACAGTACTGGAGAGCGGCACGATGACCTATGTTGAGCCATTGCCACCAGTTTCCTCCTGTGGGTCTGTGCTGGTAAAGGCATCGATTGCGCAGGCGGTACTATAGTCAGCAGATATGCGGCCTGCACTGATGGTACTAGAGGCACCACTTGTACCGATACATTTGGTGCCAAGGGGTGTGATGGTGTTGTGGAGACAGGAGGTCTAGTGAGGTGGTTGCCCTTGGTGTCAGTGCCAGCATCGGTGTTGGTGCCGAAGTCCAAGGCTGCACCAGTGCGGTAACAGTGGCTAGGTTACTTCTAACCCCATCCAAAACCTGGGGCATGTGGTGTCAGCCCCGCCATGAGTTCACAAGCTGCATCAAAGGTTTTGAGGGTTGACAGTTGCCAGACTTCCTCCATCATGATGTTCGGCACCAGACTCTCCATGCATGTGGCACAGGAACATCCTGACACGTCACCATGACTGCGTGCCCTTCCACATAGCACACTTTGTGGCTGTGTTGGGCAGGGGACCGCCCCCTCTGTTGCCTTTTCTCCCTTGATGTCAGAAACTGGAATGGGTGCCTCATGACCGAAGACTTGGCTGGTGCTGAGGCATGCCCCGGTGCCGCCGATGGTTCCTGCACCAACTTCGGTGCATTCTGCATCCCTGGTGCAGCATCTGGTGCTGCCAGTTGGAGAGTGGACCCCATTAGAATGAGCTTCAACCAGGAATCATGTTCTTGTTTGGTTCTCGGTTTGAAGCTCCTACAGATCTGGTAGCTGTCTGTGAGATGGCCCTCCCCTAGACACTTAAGAATAGAGTCATGCAGGTTGCCACAGGGCATAGGTTTCAAGCACTTAACATACAGCTTGAATCCATGTGGCCCTGGCATCCTCTTCCCAGGAGAGGAGAGATGAGAAGGGGAACTCCCCTAAGAAGAACTACAAACTATTAACAGCTATTACACTAAACTATCTACAGAAGGCTACATGATAGACTGAGTAGTCAAGAGTGCCAGCTACCATCCCGGGTGGTAAGAAGGAACTGAGGAATGGAGGGCCAGCAGGGGTATATATGCACTGATATAGTGGCGCTACTCCAGGGGGCTCCCTGGCTGGCCCAATGGATACTGCTAAGGGGAAAAAGCTCCGGGATCCGTGCATGCGGCACACACACACTAACTGGAATGGATATGAGCAACGCATCGCAAAGAACGACAGTTATGAGAATAACAGTGTTTTTTTAAAGGACATACACTAAAATATAGCTGAAACAAAATACAAGACTATGTAGCACTTAAAGACTAACAAGATGGTTTATTAGGTGATGAGCTTTCGTGGGCCAGACCCACTTCCTCAGATCAAATAGTGGAAGAAAATTGTCACAACCATATATACCAAAGGATACAATTAAAAAAATCAATACATATGAAAAGGACAAATCAAATTTCAGAACAGAAGGAGGATGGGGGGGGGGAAGGTAAATGTCTGTGAGCTAATGATATTAGAGGTGATAATTGGGGAAGCTATCTTTGTAATGGGTAAGGTAATTAGAGTCTTTGTTCAAACCTAAGCGTAAAATGTCGAATTTGTTAGTCTTGTTAGTCTTTAAAGTGCTACATAGTCCTGTTTTTTGTTTCAGCTACACCAGACTAACACAGCTACATTTCTATAACTAAAATATAGGGCTTTTATGAAGAGTGTGTATTCCATTTAATTGTTCGTTTCATCAAAATACATTCTTAAACTAGATTTGGATTACTCGCTGAAAATCCATCACTTTATTCAGTCAATGTTACATACTTAAGCCAGGCTACATTAAATATTTTCAGTCATATCATCCTTTTCTTTCACTTTTCCATCAATTTGCTTATCTACTCCATCTTTTTGACCAGATACCTCTTGTGCTTCCTTTATATGCCTTTCTATTATAGAGAATCATTTTAAAGTACTGTTCCAATGCCACTTTGCCTTTCTTAAATAAAAAAATGTGTAAAAATGTAAATATACAGAGTGGTGGAAGAGAGATTTCCTTGCACAACTGGTGGAAATGTTTTGTATTTTGAATTTATACCTTGGATTTAATCTTTAAAACCGCTTAATCTAGATTGCCCTTGGATACTTCTGTGATACTTCTGCATCCAACTTTAAGGAAATCTCATTAATTGAAACATTCTAAGATTATTTTTCATCTCTTAGAAATAGTAAACTTCTCTTTCACCACCTATTTTGATACAAATGCTTGGTTTAAAATCTGGGACGCCTGTATTATAGAAAAGCTTACAGACAATACAGAAATAGTTCCTGCATAATTTTCCTACCTTTATTAGAATGTAAACAAAGTAATATTGATTTGACTTTTTTTTAGTAAAAGCTATATAGGGATTAAATGTAATGCTAAATCCAGTATTTTACATTTAACAGAAATCTGTTTCCCTGATCATCTTGGTTTAAATTGTAAAAGGTGTAACAGTGCCCCCTGGTGTCTGATTCAAATACATAGTGACCAAAGCAAGTAAACTTTTAAGATTATTTGGACTATTTTTAAAAATTGTAACTTGATAATACAGTGTTTTTACTATTATGAGGTAACTCGAGTGCCACAGACCTTTAACCTTATAACTGAGAATGGGAAGACAAAAAATCCTATAACATCTTGTTGTAGAACCTCCATTCTGTACAGTGGATAAGCAAAAACCAGGTCCTATCCATTTGAAGATGTGTGAGAACAAGCAACTGCTATTTGTCCTGTACCTCAGCTCCCTTATGTTGATTTTCATAGGTGACAGCTGCAAATTTGAAGCTGCAAAAATAATACCTTAATGTACAAATCTTAGTACATATTTATTGACTTTTTAAAAGCACTGTTAATACTATAGGAATTATGCTTACTGCATGGATTACAGTATGGCTACGTCTTCACTGGAATGATTTTCCGAAAACGCTTTTAACAGAAAAGTTTTCCGTTAAAAGCATTTTCGGAAAATCATGTCTAGATTGGCAGGATGCTTTTACGCAAAAGCACTTTTTGTGGAAAAGCGTCCGTGGCCAATCTAGATGCGGTTTTCCGCAAAAAAGCCCCAATCACCATTTTCACGATCGGGGCTTTTTTGCGGAAAACAGTACTGTGCTGTTTACACTGGCCCTCTTGCGCAAATGATTTGCGCAAGAGGACTTTTGCCCGAACGGGAGCAGCACAGTATTTCCGCAAGAACACTGACGATCTTACATGAATCTAGACACAGCCTATGAGATTAGGTAAATCACTTAACCTCTCTGTCCCTGAGATTCCAAAGATAGTGTTCTAGGGGTTACTTTTAGCTGTCAGTATGTGAGAGGAAGGATGAATTAATTGTTTTGTAAAGTGTTTAAAGGTCCTTGGATGAAAGGTGCCATAAGTACAAAGTATATACTTTATATTTAAACACTTTGCTTGGCCACAGAAAATGCAGGCAGGAACTGATGCAGACATATTCAGCTCAACTATAGTCATGAACCAGGAAAGAGGTACAAGAGAGTAGACTTCTGCCTGGCTGATTTTAGCACTGTATTGCCAGTGTTCCCCATTTCAGCCTCTTATAGGCCAGTTTATAGCTAGCAATTTGTACACAGACTGACTGATCCATTTGTCCCCCTGCCTATAGTATATGTATGATCGCCAAAAGTCCACATTCCCGTTCTTATAATATGATCATTGTCTCAGAGGGTACAGTTAAGAATATTCTAGTCTGCATAGGCAACTGAATCATGGTGTACACACAAGTTTAAACAGATACTAGTGCATCCGCTTAATGCTGGCAAGCCTAATTTGAGAGCCACACACAGCTTGTTACAGAATTTCACAGATCCATGTGTTGTCTGAGTTGGAGTCCAAGATTACAGCATGCTACTTTTTTACTTTCTCGCTTTGCTTCCTTCCTCTGAATTAAAGCTGCTTCATGCTGAGCTGCACCCAGTGCCAGATATTTCCTCCAGATTGGATTTGATTCTGTGCACTCCTCTCAGCTTTCTGCATTGATGTTGAGTAACTTCATATTATTTTGCCCATGTCATGGTGGTACCCCCATAAAGGGCAACACTACTTTCTAGAGCTGTCTTGAATCTTGCTGTACAAAATATTCTTGGGGATACAGTCTCCTCCCTTTCCCCTGACATGACTGAGCCATCACAACCTCCTCTTCTTGATAGTGGTTTCTAAGTGTGTCAGTCCCATGTGCTTTAATTCCTCTGTGTTTGGTATTTTGTCTTCCCGCTCTATTTTCAGGATCTTGTACCAACATCTCCTGCTCAATCTCTTGATGTAGCTGGTATATGTGGCCCACATTTCTGAATCATAAAACAGGAACGAGCCAAAAGTCTCAAATTAGCATTGTCACCTTAGAAAATAGTTTGCTGTTATTCCATACATGTTTCTGTAACAGCACAAAATTTTTAGCTGCTTCTCCAATTCTTTGTTAGTCAATTCAGTCTGAAGGAGACAATTCCTGCTGATTGTACAACCCAAAGTGCACAAAGCTATCAATAATGCCAAGAGATTTACTCTGCAGATGGATGTCGGGCATTGGTTCTTCCACCCCTTGATACAGGATTACAATCTTCTTGAAACTAATTGTCAACTTGAAGATCTTGCATGATGCAGAAAATAGGCACAAGAGATTTTGCAGGGACGATTCACTGTGGACAACCCTGACAACAGCATCCACACATAGAAAATCTCTCAAACTGCTCTTTCACCTTTCTTTCGTTCTAATCCTTGTGATGTTAAGCAAGCTTCCACCTAGTCTGGCTTGAAGATAAATACCATCACTGTTGTCCTTAAATGTGTGAAAAAACAATAATGAAAAGTAAATGTTAAGAAGCACAGGGACTAAAACACCCCTATTTCTTCCTGTTAATATCAAAGGCATTTGATTCTATGTCCTCATACATAAATATAATGAAAAAAGGATTTCAAATTATTTGGGTGTGAGCCAGTTTTTTCGAAATAAAGGCCCTATCTGTTGACCCTATCAAAGGTCTTCATCAGCTTAATGAAAACTATGTACAATGGTATTTGTTTTTCTCTGCATTTCTTTTGCAGCTACTTCACCAAAAATATCTATTGAAGTATTAATAAAAGATGTACAGAGAAATGGGAAAAGTTCTTTACCATAAGAAATTATTCCCTGAAGACATGCCTGACACCACTCCCCTGCCTTTAGTGGTATGTAGAATATTTATTTTCTTCCTCCAATAAATCTTTAGTTCTATAAAACAGACAGGACAAGAATTTAAACCAGGATTATATTGCTCAGTATTTCTTGTGAGATTTAATCTGTGAGAAGAAAAAAATTAATAAAGCTGAATCTCACTAGTTCAGGGATTCTCAAACTCTTGCATAGTATGGACCACAAACTCAATAGAGTCTAATGGACCTTCTTCCCTCCCATTGCAATCAATATTTTTTAAGTGCTTGCATGGAACTAAAGTTAGTATATTGTTTCTGTATTTTAACACTTGTTTTTTTTTTAAACATGTCTTTCTTTGTTCTGCATTTCACCCTGTCCTCTCCTATCTATTATATTTCTCCTTGAAGGGGCAGTGCTTAAAACAGCCTTTGCCCTGTCTGTATTACAGTGTATTTTAGGATTGATGGAACTTGCACCACTACAGAAAAAAATACATTTCCTCAGGCTAGACACACCATTAATGGCTGGCCATTCTAGTCCCACTGGGCCACCTCTGATGCAAATATTGTCAACCCCAAATGTTCAAAAGATGCGAATCAGATGACCTCAAAATTATTAGATTGGCTTTAAAATAGTGAGATTATAAAAATAAATTCAGAATTCTTTTCTTTCTAGGTTTGTGTTTTCAAGCTTTTCCCTGAAGCCATGCAAACTAAACACTTAAGTGTCTTGGAGTCCATGCATGCACTGTACACACCTTTCAGCTCTGGACCAATGATATAAGGAGGAGAGACTTGCTGCTGCTCCAGTTTCTTCACAACTATCAATGGTCAGCATCCCAGGCCAGATGATCTTGGGTTTTTCCTGAGTGCTGTCACAGCCAGAGGTAGTGTGGAAAGGAAGGAGCCTGCTGACCAGGCTGTTGATGAGCTGAGCACTCTGACCCGGGGCTAGTTCTCCACTCAGCACTGGAAGTGGGATAACTCTTCTGGGGGCCCAGAGATAGTAGATTTTGTGGGGCCCCTTAGGCTCTGGTTTGGGACCAGAAGTGAGGGGTTCATACTGTGGGAGGGGACAGTGGGTTGAGGTAGGGTGTTGGGTGCAGGAGGGTGAGGGATCAACCTGGGGGGTGCGAGCTCTGGGGTGAGGCTGAAGATGAGACATTTGGATTGCAGAAAGGAGCTCCAGACTGGGGCTAAGGAGTAGCAAGTGCAGGAGAGAGCTCAGGGTAGGAGTTTGAGGCACAGGGTCTGGGATGGATTTATGGTGCAGGAGGTTGGGGTGGGATATGGAGTCTGGGTGAGAGTTAGGGTGCAGGAGGAGCTCAGGGCTGGAGCAGAGGGTTGGGACGTGGGACACTTCCTGTGGGTAGCTCCCTTTTACTGGTGAAGGGAGGAGAGGGTGCAGGGAGGCTGTGCTCAGTGCCCTGCGCTTGCCTGTAGGCCCCGCCCCATGCAGCTCCCTTTGGCCAAGACTCTCTGCCAATGGGAGCTGCAAGGACAGAGACTCCAGGTGAGGGAAGTGTGCAGCCAAAGCTTCCTGGTGTGTGGAGCTCTAGCCAAGCGTGGGGGAGAAGAGGCAATGGCACTTTGTGGAGCTGTATCTGCCTTCCCTCCTGCCAGGCAGGACCAAAACACAGGGGCTTTAGTGCCTAGAGGCCAGGGCTGCTAACTAAAGGGGCCCTGCAAGAAAAAATCTGCACTTTTGGTGGCCCTGAATCTGGGCTGCAGCCCTTAAACCCCTTTCTTATTCCAGCCCTGCTGCCTGGGGATATGGAGGAGCATCAGGGATAGAGATGAGGAGGAAGGGTGAAGTAGGGAGAGGGGGGAACACATGGGTGGGCAGCAGAGGGGGCACATAACCAGCTGGCACCTGCCCACACTCACAAGCCAACATAGTGCACAGCCATGCCGCCAGAAACATGATGAAGAGTAGGAGCCCTGGTGACCAACAGCCAGCACACAGAAGGGCTGCACTGATAGACTGGCAGGGGAACTAGCCAGCCTCCATCTATTACATCCTGTCATTCCACCAGCCTTGCACGCCCATCATTATTGTCAGCCACTGGACTCACCACTGGAGAGTGAGTAACTAGAGAGCAGGAATCCAGCCAGCATCAGGACCCACCATTACTGATGTGGGAGAGGGAGGAGGACAGAAAATACAGGACTATTTGTCCTTTTAAAAGAAAGTCGGGACATCTACAGGAGGATTTAAATAAGGACTTTCCCTTTAAAAACGGGATGTTTGGTCACCCTATTTAGACCCTATTTTTTCTAAATATTTCCTTCATCCTTCTGATAAGGTGGCTTGCCCCTTAAAAGGCTAGAGATCTGGGTTCAGGCATCCATGATTTCCAAGTTGGCATATCCGAGCAGGAATCAGGTGATTCCCATATAAGATCATCAGGAAGTTGCAGTGAAGAGGATGTATGTGTGTATGAGTGTTGCTCAGGGAGACTGGAAAAATGAGACTATAAGCAGAAAAGACCTGGGAGTGCCCAAGAGTATAAACGGATACACTTTGAGTTTTATTTTAAATTTACTTTTTATGAATAATCCCAGATCCCAAAAAGCAATGTTGTGAATAGACAAAATAGGTGAGTGTTTATTTAAGGAACCAAGAGAAGAAACTGAGGGTCCATGTAAGTCTGCCGTGAGGCTACTGGTGTGATTGGGAGGCCTCTACACAACAACAATCTCTCCTTCTACTTGGCTCCAAACACGTGTCAAATTTCTGCACCACCCAACCTTTGATCTTTTCCGCACATCTCTTGTCCCCTCCATTCTTCTAGATTGGTGTTTTTCCATCTTTAGCCTATGGACCCCTCGGGTTCTGCAGACTTTACAAAGGGATCTACCCCTCCATTTGAAATTGTTTAGGGGTCAGCAAAAGAAAAAAGATTGAAAACTGCTGTCCTAGAAGCTCTTTTTTTTTTTTTTCCCCTGTATGTTTTCTATCTTCTAGGGACTGTCTTTTTTGTGGGCTCCTTTTCCAGCCCCTCTTTATACAAATTTCAATTCCCGCACATACAAAGAGGTCTACAAAGTCTCAGTTCCCACACATCCTTAAACTGTGTTTTCCTCACGCTACAGTCCCCCTCTTTATTCCGCTTGGACTCTCAATAGCGTCTTCCTCCCATTCGCCTCATATCCTCTGTTTGTACGCCTTCCTTCTGTCCCTGCACCATTGCACAGCAGCTTCTTCCCCTATATCTCAACATCTAACTCATCCCTTCTGCCACTGGCATTTAGTCACTTCCCTGTTCTGCACCACGGTGCTGCACCATCTCTGTCTTAGCCATTAACACCCAACCTCCAATCTGTTCTGTCTCATTCCCTCTCATACCCCAGCAATCCATACTGGATGATTTAATGATTCCTTGTGGCCTTAAACTCCTATGAACCTCCTCATTTCCGGTATCTTAGCCATTTTCAGATGTAGATCTTGGCAACCACCATTCTCCCCTGCCCCAGTGCCCTGAGCCACCTGGCACAGGTGAGGCTGAGAGCCGAGTAGGGGCAGAGCAGCAGCTGGTGCTGGCTAGCAGCAGGAAAAGGGAGTGCTGTGGTGCCCCGGCCTGCTGCCAGGAGAGGCTACAGGGAGTTGGCCCAGAAGCCCCTGGGGCAGCCACTCAGGTGTGGGGGGGCCCTAACTGGGTCTACAGCCCAGGCCTGAGACCTGGGCAAAGTGGGGCGGGACTTGACTGTGGCCTTTTCATCTACAATCCTGCCTAGCAACCGGGCTCTCCCTTCCCTGCTGCGCCCCCCGCCCCCCAGGAAAGGGCCTGAGGGAAGCCATAACCTGGTGCCTCAGACTAGCAAGAGGCAGAGTCCCTCGGGTTCTGATTGGCCAAGGCTGCTCCCACCCTTGCCCTGATTGGCTATACAAGGGGTGGGCTGGACCAGCCTTGCACTTGGCTTTGCAGCAAGGGTAGGAGGGAGGCTGGGAGGCATCCGGCTCCCCCACTTTCCCTCCCACCCAGGGCGCGCAGCCTGAGGTAACTTCCAGTGACCGCCTCCCTGCCCCCGCCCTTCAGGGGACTAGCCCCACTCGGAACAACGCCCCCTCTCCACCTACTCCAAGGGGATGCTCCCTGCTGGGCAGTAGCACCCCCGCCTGCTGCCCCCACCAGACAAAGCCCCGTGCCAGAGTCAGGCACTCCGGGGCCTTGAGCGCAAAACACAGGCCTGTGGCCCACCCTGCCCACAGCCCTGGGGCTGCTGAGAGGCCCCTTCTGTGCAGAGCAGCAGGAGCATGAGGCTCTTTTCGTGTCTGGCACAGGTGGTTGGGGCTTGGCAGTTACGACCCACTGAGCCACACACGGATGTCCACACCCTTCTGATTTACTGTCTCGGGCTCTCTGCAGACTCAGATTAATGTCACCGTCCCACTGAGACCTGGGCCACAGGCTCCAACTTAATTTTTCAACCCCCAGGCTAGAAATTTAATCTAAAAAATCCTCAGATTCTGAGGTAATCTCATGATTCCAGGAGCTGGGGCTCTTGACAGGGGCCTGTTGTGCCTATGCCTTATTTTGGCCCTGAACAAACAGCTCTTCTAAGAAATCACTGTATTTTGTGAAGGGATTAATCTGTGGGAAGAGGATTATTTGGATAATTCTTCCTGGGCATTACCACTCTCTCTAAAGATACTTCCCTCACTTTGTGTTTGTCAGATTGCTTCTTTTTTTTTTCCTTACAGATTAGCCATCTCATCTTCCTATTGTGGTGATTAACAGATCATTTCACCTCTCCCACTCGCAATTTTTTTCTCCACCAGGGGATTACACTTTTCTTCCCCTTTATCCTCCCCTTCCCCCCGCAAAAATATGTTGCTCACCCTCCTTCTGGTACCTTCTTGAAGCTGAAATTGTATGCAGCCTTGCTTTATCTAAAAGCTTGCTTTTCTTGATAATCTATAAAAGGGACAGTTATATCTGTCCAATCCATTGCTAAAGTTAGAAACAAATGTTATAAAAATAGTTCAGGACCATATTGCTACTGTAACATTTTTTTGTGGTTGACTTTAATAAGTTTGTTAAAATCGCCAATAATTTAATTTAATTGGTATTGTTTATGAGTACATAATTAACTAAACAAATATTAGAAAAAGTAAATATGGGTGTAAACTGGCTGTGAATAAATTTAGGTTGGAAATTAGAAGGTTTTTAATTGTCAGGAGTGAAGTTCAGGAACAGTCATCCAATGGGAATTCTGGGAGCAGACAATTTAGCTAGTTTTAGGAGGGGGTTATACATTTATGATTGGGGTTATATAAATAGGTTGCCTGTAGTAGCAGGAGACTGCATTCAGTGATCCAGGAGGTCCCTCCCAGTCCTGTGTCACTAACTGCAAATAAGAAGGTAAGAGATTTCTTTGATTACCGTAGGCTTTAATGAAAAAATGGGAGGCATGCAAGTCTGACTGAATCTCACACAACGTTTTTAACAAGAGATAGTTCACTGGAAATTCTGAATGACAAAAGCATGATGGCTGTTCCTCTATGGAAGAGTTTTACCTCAAGTAAGGCTCCTCGGCTGTGTCTACACTGGCATGAATTTCCGGAAATGCTTAAAACGGAATACTATTCCGTTTTCAGTTTTTCCGGAAAAGGAGCGTCTACACTGGCAGGCTGCTTTTCCGGAAAAGCCCTTTTTCCAGAAAAGCGTCTGTCGCCAATGTAGATGCACTTTTCCGGAAAAGAGCCCCGATTGCCATTTTTGCGATTGGGGCTTTTTTCTGGAAAAGACTACTGGGCTGTCTACAGTGGCCCTTTTCCGGAACAGTGTTCTGGAATAAGGACTTATGCCCGAGCGGGAGCAGAATAGTTTTTCCAGAATAGCGGCTGATTTTGTACAGTAGAGCATCGTTGCTTTTCCGGAAATTCAAGGGCCAGTGTAGACAGCTCGCAGCTTATTCCGGAAAAGCAGCTGATTTTCCGGAATAAGTGGCCCGGTGTAGACATAGCCCTCCTGTCTACAATTCATACTGATGTAAGATAGATCCTTAGTCTTAGGTAATTATCCCACTCCTTACCTCAGAAGGTATAAAGAAATTCACAGTACTAGTATTATAGCATGGGTGCTTGGGATGGCTTATAAGGATTTTTACCATTTTGGGGGTGCTAATGTTCTGGTAGTTTTGTTATTGATATGAGACACTACATAGCTCGTAATGAGTTATGTTAGAATTTCACTGCTATGCCATTAATTTGAATCTGTACAGGTAGGGATCATCCAGCTGAAATGTTTGTTTGCCCATATAAGTTAAATTGCTGCTTTCAGCCCATATACTAGTTGCAAAATGTGTATATTTATTATACATTTTTATATAATGTAGAGAAAATCTTGGGACTCTGGGCATTTTAATGCCAACTATCATTATTTTATTTTCACAGGATGACCACACACTCTGAGTGGTAAAAAATCAAAAATGGAATGTGCATTATATTGCTCATACCGTGGCCCCAATCATGTGAATACTTATAACCGAGTAACTTTAAGCATATGAATTGTCACATTGAATTCAGTGAGACTACTTGTTAGGTTGTTGATATGAGTGTTTGCAGGACTGGGACTTACAAAATAGTTGTACTGTACTAATATATGTCACCTTCCATATAAACTAGATCTGAAAATTCATAGGCTAAATAATACAATTACAGAGAGGGAGTCTGCAAAGCAACTGTGTGTGAACTTTTTGTTATATCTGTTTTTTCATGAAACCAAAAAGGATACAGGAAAAAAAGGTTTATTGATGCCTTTTATATTGCAACTATTTTACATCATCTGTTGTTAATATTATCCTTTTTTATTTTAACAGGATTCTTCCATTACAAAAATGAGACATAATCTGGTCTGTCAGACACCTCGCACTGTCACTGTTCGTATAAAATCGAGTGCATCTAGATCACATCAACAAAAAAAGTCTATCAGTCTTAAACGTCCTATATTTAAAGACAGTCAGGAAAATTGTGAAAAAGATGTGCACAGTAATATGTCTAAACGTCCAAAAGGGGCCTGTCTTGTTATTCAGCGTCAGGAAATGACTGCTTTCTTTAAACTATTTGGTAGGTTAACAACTATACATTTTGGGTAAAATATGTTAATTGAACACTAAAATACATTATATAAGCAACTGTTTTCTAAACATAACTTCAGTGTGCTTCTCATACATATGGGTTACATCTAGACTGGCATGATTTTCCACAAACGCTTTTAACGGAAAAGTTTTTCCATTAAAAGCATTTGCGGAAAAGAGCATCTAGATTGGCACGGATGCTTTTCCGCAAAAGCACTTTTTGTGGAAAAGCATCCATGCCAATCTAGACGCAGTTTTGCGCAAGAAAGCCCCGATCGCCATTTTCGCCATCGGGGCTTTTTTGCGCAAAACAGTTTTTAGCTGTTTACACTGGCCCTCTTGAGCAAAAACTTTTCCGGAAAAGGGCTTTTGCCCGAACGGGAACATCAAAGCATTTGCGCAAGAAGCCCTGATTTCAGACAGTAGAACGTCAGTGCTTTTGCGCAAAATCAAGTGGCCATTGTAGACAGCTGGCAAGTTTTGCACAAAAGCGGCTGCTTTTGCGGAAAAATTTGCCAGTCTAGACGCAGCCATGTTGTTCAGACAGAGATATGGCTGTTAAAATCTGAGTCCAGAGTGAGAATTCAGATCTCTAAATTGAAATGACTGAATAAAGTGACTTAACCAACCAAACAATGGGTACTTAAGAACAATTTGCAACTTCTCTATCAGCTTCATGTAACGTGAACACTCTAATTCATTATTTTTTCCCCCTTCCTTCCCCCCACCCCTATTTATTTTGGAACTGGACTTTTAATACTCCATTCATCTGAAGAAGTGGGTTGTACACACAAAAGCTCATGATACCATCTACGTGCATTGCTAGTCTTTAAGGTGCTGCTAGACTATTCGTTGTTTTTTGTTTTTGACTAACTACGGTCATCTGAAGAAGTGGGCTGTGCCCACGAAAGCTCATGATACAATCTACATGTTTTAGTCTATAAAGTGCTACCAGACCTTTTGTTGTTTTTTACATTTATCCTGTACAGACTAACTCGGTTAACCCCCTGAAGCTTCTGACTATTATTCGTCAGTTAACTGAAAACATTCCTAGTCCTACACCACAACTGTTGTTGTTACACTTCATTGTGTAAATGTTTACTTTTTAAATAAAAGACAACTACAAAAGGGCTGTCAAACTGCTGAAAAATACATTTATTAAGGATAAAGATAGAATAAAATAAAAATCATGTTATCCTTTCTACATACCTCATCCCTTTTTTCTCCCTTTAATATTTTCCTTCATTCTGATCCCACCCTACAGATCAGCAAGGCTCATTTTGCCACTATACATTTGTTTTGCATTATGTTTCAGAACAGATTTGAAAGAGGCTAGATTTCCCACCAATGTAAGCAAATAAATTCTTGTGTGGGGGAAAAAAAAAGCCTTTTTGTTTTGTATGGTGGGAAGTGGAATGAAGAGAGGAAGGAATGAGTTTTGGAGAAGTTAGCATTTTTCTCTCTTCTGTACATTTTTTCTTTTTCTGCTTCAGATAAAGAGAGTGAGAAATAAGAGAGAAGCTGTTTCGTTGCTGACTTGAGTGTATAGAAGTCAGAGTAGCCAATTGCAGTAATTTTTCCTATTTGTAGAATGGTTAACAAAGTGGAACACTGTGCAAATAAACTCCTATTGCGTACTAAAGGTTGTCAGACAGTGCTGAGAACCTCAACACTGCATGATCAATCAGAAATAATTGTAAATTATAATCAACCCATTGAAAGTGCAGAGAATAAAATAAACAGAGAAAAACTGTTCGGTGTCTTTCAGTTGATTTTTACTCGCTAATGTTCAGAGAATTTTGTTCTTTGTATTCTCTACTTAACCTTTGTTATGGCTTCTATTATTGTTTTTGTTCAGATTTTTTCCCAGGGCTAACACATCTTTTTCGTTATATGCTCTGTTCCCTACTGATCAGTCCAGCCAATCTCCTTTTCTTTAGCTTGATAAAGTGCCCATCTGTATCTGAAGAGACAAATGCTTTCTGACCTCCCAAACATTTCTTTCAATTGAAATGTAATAGCTGGGGGTTTTCTGTTTGTTGCAGATGATGATCTAATTCAAGATTTTTTGTGGATGGACTGTTGCTGTAAAATTGCAGACAAGGTAAATTTTGGTATTGTGTTTCGTTAGTAGGTCATTTTTTGCACCTTTTTACTTTTAATCACTTTAAATTGTAATATGAACATAAACCACATTCTGCTCTCCAATATATTCACACAGCTTCTGGCAGAGTAATACAGGAATAATAATTCCCACTTTTTGGGGAGTGAGAAATAGGGATGTAAGCGACTAGTTGACTAGTCAACTATCTGATAAACAAAAGCTTATTGGATAGTTGACTCGACTAGTCACTCCCTCTCCACCCCCTCCCCCGCTGCCTCTATCAGAGAGAGGCAGCAACAAGGGGGAGCAGGAGCTGGTGCTGATCACTGCGCCTCCACATTTAAAATGCAGAGCTGCAGCATTGGTGTGGGGGGGAGGGGCTGAAGCTGGTATGAGCCAGGACTGCTCAGTCCTGAATCAAGTCACTTCTCTGGAGCTAACCCCATTGCAGCTCTGCAGAGGTGCTTATTGACTAATCATATAGTTGATACAAATTATATCGACTATCCAATTAGCCAAATTATCACATTTTAACATCCTTAGTGGGAAATAAATTACTATATATTTGAGAGAGTTTGTCTGTGAGTATTTGTTCAAGAACTCTCCTAAACAGTAAGAGCTAGGACCACCAAATTTGGTGTACAGCTTCCTTTTTTCATAACTTAAAGTGGTTGGTTGTGCCAGAAAAATGGGATGTGCCTGGAATACGATTGCTTCTCATAAACCTATACAGAAAAGATACAGAATTAGCAGGCAAGTGAATGAGACTGGAGGGTGACCCCCTTATCCAGGATTGCTCCATCCCTGAGCCTCTCATCCCACAGGGACCTTTAAAGGAAGGTTGGGGGGAGGGAATGAAGCTCCCCACTATTTGTAAGGGGGCATTTGCTGGCTGTTCCCCTTCATGAGAGATCGAGGGGAAAGTGCACAGTTTGCTGCATTCCTCACTCAGGCTGGGAACAGCAGGAGGCAGACAAACCTGGACATGCTCCAGCCGGGGGACATGCACCCCTCCCCCAGTTGTGCCTGCTGGAGATGCAGTGGCCATGGAGAGGAGCTTTTCACCAGGCCCCAAGCTGCTTTAGAGAGACAGGGATGGGATAGTCTGTCCCCAAGGCAGCCTGCATATTGAACCCTTCATTCCCAGCCCCGCCCCAGAGCAATGGTTTAAATGAAGCATGTATATTTTCATTTTATTTTTCAAAAAATAAAAATTGAATTAAGGACTCAAGCAATGCTAGGTAAATCTTCTAGTAAAATATAATATTGTGGCATGTCAAACATTTAGGAAATTGTATGTAGGAAACAGAATACTAATATTTGTTAATATTTTATGTTTTTCTAACAGTATCTTTTGGCAATGACTTTTGTTTATTTCAAGAGGGCTAGCTTCAATATAAATGAGCACACAAGACTTAATTTCTTTGTTGCTCTGTAAGTATACTTTAAATATTTGGTTGGATTATAACACTTTTTTCATTGATTTACCTTGGTGTTTATTCCACTAATTATTTTTATTTCCACATTTGGATTCATAGGGGGACTTGAAAGTTGACAGGTGGATTGCCTTTTTATTTCAGAAGTTCCTTATACCATCCATGTAAAAATCTGCCCCAAAATGGCCAAGTTATAAGTCTTTAAAAATGCAGTCCATACATGTTCCGTAAACACTTTAATGTAAGCAGCTGTAATCTCTGAAAATTCTGCCCTCATAAAGTACACTCAAGGTTTTGTCAGCACCTAGTAATGACAAGACTGCACCTGCACCATTCCCACAGAGCAACTGATCATGATGCAGAGAGGGCTACACGGCCTCAGCAACTTTCCCAGGAGGTTCCACCTGGCTTGGGGGCAAAACTGGGCACTGGAACTGAGAGGAAAGGAGTCTTTCTCCCCTGTGCTCTGTGGCTCTTCCCCACCACTGGGTCCTTATACAGTGCTATTCATCCTGCTGATATCCAGGCAGCATGGAGAAAGATGACTGATTCAAATGCAGAGGAGACAAAACCAGACTAGGGCAATGGAAAAGAGTTGATTGGGGCAAGGAGTCTTGTGAGACTGGGACTGGAAGGTGGGAGAGAAATTGTGACTGAGAGTTGAAGACGAGAGACTATGACTGGATTAGGGCCCATAGAAAACTGAGTAGGAGGTAGAGAGGGCAAGACCCAAAGAGACTGGGAACCAAGGAGGTGAGAACAGGCTAGGACTGGTTGGACAGGGAGGTCGGCATGGATTGGGGAAGCAGACTGGGACCAGGGGCCATTCACAGACTTGGAGCCAGCTGGCTGGGAGCAAACACTGAGATCAGATGAGGAACTGGGAAAAAAGGGAGACAGGGACTAGAAACCAGTTGGAGGTGTAGGAGCAAAGATGGAAGAGAGGCAGCTGTGACATGGAAATGGGGTGTGGAAAGAAAAATAAGCCAGTGTGGGGGGCAGTAAAACTGGGGAAAGGAACCAGGAACAGTAAGTGAGGACTGAGATTATATGAGGATCCCGAGGAGGAAGTCTGTAACTCGGATTCGGTGAGGGGCAAGAGAGAGACCAATTGAATAAGGAGCTGGAAGGGGGTATTTGGATCGCCAGGGAATGGAAACTGGGGACAAGAAGTTCGGGCGAGATGGAGGAGAGCTGGAATTTGCTGCATAAGGAGACTAGGATAAGAAGCTTGAGAAGTGGAGACTGAGTTGGATAGACAGGGTGAATAGACACTACGTCAAAGACCCTGTGATGGGGAAGAGACAGTCAGTGCAGAAGGGGTCAAGTTTCAGGGAAATGGACAGGGAATAGAACCCCTTTCCTGTGTGTCTCCTCTCCTCTGTTGTCAGCACATGCATGTGAAATCAAATTGCAAAGAAGGCAAAAGTTACTGCAGCAGGGGGACTCAATTTTGGGTCTCCCACATAAGTGCCTTATCCACCAGGCTACATAATTATTCTCATGTTCTCTTTCTGGCCTAATGACTCATTTAAAAATATGTATCCAAAATGGGCAGCTTCAACAAAAGAAACTTGGACACACCCACAGCAGAATATCTCTTAGACCAATGACTAAGGCATTATTCTGAAATGGGAGATTCCTATTTAAATCTTTTCACCTCATCAGGCAGAGGGAGAATTAAACCCAAGTCTCCCACATCCTGAATGAGTACTGTAACCCTACTGGACTGAAAAGAGGAAGTGCTATCTCTACCTCCTACTCAGTTTTCTATGGGCCCTAATCCAATAGGCATGCTCTGATCACATCAACCAGATGGGACCCTGTAGGTGAGATAGGCAGTAGAACACTCATATTCACCTGGTTAGAGGATCTCACAGGGATTTAGGAAAGAGCCAGGTGTCTGGACACCTGAAGTGAGGTAGAAGCACAAATGCCAGAGGCAGAAACGTAGGCACAGGGTACTTTTACAATGAAAATGTAGGTGCTGAGTGAATTTAGGTGCTTATAGGTTTAGGCAACTGCTGAGTGCGGGTTCTGAGAATTTCACTGGTGCCTAAATGTTTCTTAGTCACCGAAAGTGTGCACTTAAGGGCCTTGGTCCTATTGTGGATTTGGACATTTGCGTCTGGGCTGATAAACTTTCATGACCCTTTAGTAAGCTGAATTGATAGCTAACTGTGGTGGTTTTGTGGCTCTAGATAGATGATAACTCTATTTGCCTGTAGTCTGGGGAGTATAGGAGAGAGGAAACAATGGAACTAAGAAATACCATATTCTGAAAGAATAGAGAAATGTGGATGTGAAAAAGTAGGTTCTCCTTAAAAATGGGTTTGCACCTATCGTACATTTTTATTTATTTTGTCATTTTATGAATGTTTGATTTTTGCTACCCAGTTGCTACTCAGATTTGGTTTTAAAAAGTACAATTTTCACATCTAGACAACAACTATAAGGCCTTAGTTTCAGAGCAATTCTATTGCTAACAGTCTCTTTTAAACCTCAGACAATGTATTTTTGCCTCAGATCCGAAGGAGTCAGTCAAAAACTATTCCTTTTAATGTGAGGATGTTCTGTTGATTTGGAAAAAGCAGCAAAGTTGTTTTATATACAGTAAAACCTGTGTTATCCAGCACACTTGGGGATTAGGGTATTCTGGTTATCTAAAAATTTCGGTTATCTTGAGGGTCCCATCAACCTAGGAAAAACCAATGGACAATAATACTAAAACTCAAGTTTTTAATATTGGTAGTTCTGTAGTGTGAGGCAGTTGGTCTCTCATTTCTATTTTGAGTTAAAGATGATTAGTCCTTCTTAAGTAAAAAATTGTTAAGCCAATCATGGTAAACCAAGCCAGGCCTATGTGCCTAAAGATGATAGTATTGCGGCTGGAGGCAATGCCAGTTAACAAAGTTTTCTAGTTAATAGAGTGCTGGATAACAAAGGTTTCACTGTATTATGTATGCACCTATCCTGTAGACTTTAGGACACAGCCAATTTTTGTGACTGTTGCATATGTTTTTGTATTAAATGGATTGAAAGAAACCAGAAAATTCCATGAATCCTGGAAGAAGTCTAAAGTTTGATAGCAACATTTCCCCAAACTAGTGAAAGAATGCTATTTTAAAGGTGTTTTGTTAAAATGACATGATATGTTGTAAGGTTTTAAGGTTGGAGAGCCTTAATATATATTTTTGTAGGTATCTGGCAAATACAGTTGAAGAAGACGATGAAGAGTCAAAATATGAAATTTTTCCATGGGCTTTGGGAAAAACCTGGAGGAAGCTCTTCCCTAACTTCTTACATTTAAGAGACCAGCTTTGGGGCAGAATTCATTATAGAGCTATTGTAAGCAGACGTTGCTGTGAAGAGGTAAGCAGGCTCTTCATGTGAGCTCTTTATGGCAGTTTAGGATCTTGTCTGATATGTATTAGATACATTTTCTTTATCAGAAACGTATTGCTAAATCAGGGATTAAGGGGGAAAAGCAACAAAAGTGTAATGATTTGCCTATTCTATTTTAAAACTGATTATTTTCCTTTGCATTTAATATGCAGTCTTAGGAACACTGGCCCAGATTCAGAAAAGGACTTAAGCTTGCAATTACAAGCATCATGCCTAGAGTTCTTAAGTAAAGAATGGGAAACCATAGGGCTACGTCTACACTGGCCCCTTTTCTGAAAGGGGCATGCTAATTTTAAACTTCGTAATAGGGAAATCCGCGGGGGATTTAAATATCTCCCGCGGGATTTAAATAAAGATGTCCGCCGCTTTTTTCCGGCTTGTAGAAAAGCCGGAAAAGAGCGTCTAGACTGGCCCGATCCTCCGGAATAAAGCCCTATTCCGGAGGATCTCTTATTCCTACTTTGAAGGCTTTATTCCGGAGGATCGGGCCAGTCTAGATGCTCTTTTCCGGCTTTTCTACAAGCCGGAAAAAACCGGCGGACATCTTTATTTAAATCCCGCGGGGGATATTTAAATCCCCCGCGGATTTCCCTATTACAAAGTTTAAAATTAGCATGCCCCTTTCGGAAAAGGGGCCAGTGTAGACGTAGCCTAGGTGTCTTGAAACATCATCTCCAAAAGTGAGGAGTATGCAAATGGGTACCTCGGAGATAGGAGCCTAAACGGGGCTGCAGAGAGGTGTAGATCTCCTCTTAGCAATCCACGTATAGGAACCCACCCCCTAGAGACAGATGTCTTAGGTGCCTTAAAAGCTTCTTGCAAGAATGAGTTAGTCACCTGCTTCACTCCAGATAAAAGGACTACAGGAGGAGGTGCTAGTGCTGCTCACTTCATAATTTGTATCCCAGTGGATACAGCATTCACCTGGGATGTGGGAAAACCACGTCCGTCCCTCCCCCTGACAGAATTTGAACAAGGCTCTCCCACCTCTCTTCTCTGGAAGAGGGAAGAATCGAACTTGAGTCTCCCAGTCAGTGCTCTCACCACTGAGATAAAAGGTATAAAGCCAGGCACCACTGCCATTTCCTCTGAAAAGATTTTGAATGGGACCTAACTTGGTAGGTGGCCTCTGAGTACATCATCTGAACTGTATATCTTCCCTTACTTTGTGAATTGCTCATTTACTTAATTGGGAGATAGAAGCCTGGACACCGAGAGTGAAACAGCAATGTGCATGCCCAGAAGCAGAAACATAGTCATAGGACTGGAAGGGACCTCAAGAGATCATCTAGTCCAGTCCCATGAAAGAACTAAGTATTATCTAAATCAGGGTTTCCCAAACTATGGGTCGGGACCCAAATATGGGTTGCTATTACATTTCAAAAGGGTAGCCAAGTGTCTCCGCAGGTGGCTCTGTCCCCTGTCCTCCCCCTGTTTTTTAATTGCCTTGGGTCATAAAGTCTTCCTGAATTGTCAAAATGGGTCCCCATCTGGAAAAGGTTGGGAACCACTGATCTAGATCATCCCTGAGCAGTGTTTGTCTAACCTGCTCTTATCTCCAATATGGAGATTCCACAACCTCCTTAGGCAATTTATTCTAGTGCCTAACCAGCCTGACAGTTAAGAAGTGCTTCCTAATGTCCAACCTCAACCTCCCTTGCTTTTTGTTCTAGCCACAGAATTTAAGAAGCACAATTTTTGTCCCTCTTCTTTGAAACAACCTTTTATGTTCTTGAAAACAGTTATCTTGTTTCCTCTCAGTCTTCTCTGTTTCAGACAAACAAACCCAATTTTTACAATCTTCTCTCATAGGTCACTTTTCTAGACCTTTAATAATTTTTATTGCTCTTCTTCGGACTCTCTCAAATTTGTCCATATCTTTTCTGAAATGTGGCTCCCAGAACCAGATATGTTATTCCAGTTGTGGCCATATTAGCACAGAATAGAGCAGAATTACTTCTCATGTCTTGCTTATAACCCTGCTGATAATACATCCGAGAATGATGTTTGCTTTTTTTTGCAACATCACACTGTTGACTCTTATTTAGCTTGTGGGCAACCATGACCCCCAAAGTACTTTCCACAGTACTCTTTCGTGGGCAGTCATTTCCCATTTTGTATGTGTGCAACTCATTGTTGCACACACATTTGTTCCTTCTGAATGTCATCCTATATACTTCAGACCATTTTTCCAATTTGTTCAGATGATTTTGAATGTAAACCCTATCCTCCAAACATAAGTGCCTTTTACCCTAAAAGTTTAGACACTGAATGAATTTAGGCTCCTGCAGAGTGTGGTGGGAGTTTTTGGTTCAAAGTTAAGCCCAAAAGTGGGAAGTTCTTAGATTCCAAAGACTGGTGTTTCATGCCTAACTACTTTTGTGGGTCTGGCCCTATTTTTAGGGTGAACACAATAAAACACTGTTTCACACGCCATGTCCAATTTTTAAAAAATTTGCACATTTCCAGATAGCCAGCCCTTCTTGTACTTGAGAAGTTTTACATTGAGCCACTAAGTATTCACTATCAAAGTTTTTGCTGTCCAGAGACCTTGTATCTTATACAAATCTCCTTATTTACTGTCAGCCCTGAATGAAGGAACTTGTAGCAGAGAAAACTGATTATGCAAGTCACCTCATTCAAGTTAGAATTATTTCATTTTTCAAACTATTTGAAAAAAGTCAACTTTAATAGCTTTTGCATTATTTCACAGTTTTTCAAACCCAAAGTTAGTAGAAAAGGAAAAAAAATCACTTTTAGCGTTCTCTGGATTTATTCCTATTGCCAGGAAGGTCCCTGTTCTTACATTGGAGGGAACTAAAGAAAGTAGTGAAATACACTTGGTATGGTTTGGAAAAGATGGGCGCTTATCTTTATTTTAATTAAATATTGTGAAATTGCACAGTTGCACTGCACAGAGCAGCCTGATACCTAGATTTAAAATAAAATTACCTCAACAGTTTTTTCAGTTAGGAGGGTCCATTTTGAAACAATGACATCAATTGGAAAACATGATACAGATCACACTGTGGTTTTATATGGGTAACTGGAACAGTACAAGACTTCCTCAGATTGTAAAGTTAAGGGAATTTTAAGTCATCCAGAGTGGTTCAGCCAGCAACGAGGATTTCTAACGGCCATACCACTCTAAAACCACTGATATGTATTTCTCAGGTCACAGATATGGTGTAATCTGAATGTGGCTTTTCTTCCCTGAATCCCTACTTCAGCTAGAAATGAAAGTGAAGATGGGGTCACCAATTTTTGCAGAAAGGAGGTATTTTCAAACTTGTCCTTTCCATTGTAATGCTCCGTTTCATACAGAGGTACCCACTTCCAGGACAAACATAATTAGAAATAGGTTTCTCTTTGTGTCAATTGTATAGTGTTTGCTTGCTGTTTTGCTGATACTGGCACCTTACAAAATTAAGATTTTCTAATCTAGGTAATGGCTATTGCTCCATCACATTATATATGGCAACGAGAACGTTCCATGCATCACAGTGGGGCTGTCAGAAATTACAGCAGAGATGAAGTGCAGCTGCCCCGTGGACCAACTGCCACACCAGCAGATTGTTTGCTTTGTGGTAAAAAAGGAAGATTTGTAGGACTGGGATTATCATCCTCATCATCTTCATCTACGGGGACTTTAGAAATGATGGAGCAACATGTATCTCAGGAATTGAAGGAGACGTGCCCAGTTGAAAAAATGCTAGTTGATCCTTCTCCTTGCAGTGATTCCCAAGGTACAGTTTAGTACTATAAATGTTTTCTTTAGCTATACATTCATTATCTTGGAATTAGGGATGTTAAAACGTGTTTAAATAATCATGTAATTGCTGAATATGTCATCTGTTACACAGGTACATTAGGGGGCAGGCAGCTCCCTGGAGCCAGTGTGCATAGGGGAAGTAGACAGCTCCCCACACGTACCAGGAGACTACATGTAACAGTGCACATTAACCAATGAGCCTAGGGTCATTGGTTAACCATGTACATGGTAAAACTTTCACATTCCTATTTGGACTAGGATGTATCTGAACAACACATTTAATCTAGCAGCATTTCTAATGCACCCACCACTGCCTCAGGACTGAGTTCTGTATAAGGTAGGACTAGATTCTTCCACCTTTCCCTTTTTTCTGTATGTAATAGGTCTATCAAAGAAGCTTGACATGAAGTAAAAAACAAATTTTATATTCTGCTTCACATTCGTTTTGGAAAGTGTGAATTTAGTGCCTATGAAAGGAGACTAATCTAAATTGCTTTATTTATCTACAGAATTGGGTTAGCACAGAGAGCAGCAGTTAACTGCCCTGACCAATGCTGCTTATCTCTAATCTGGAGAAACACTGACAGAGCAGTGCAGTCTTCATGCCTATTAAATCGTTGGACACTCTATCAATACTCAGTTCTATGAGAATGGGGATTATATAGACACCTAGACAGAGATGGACAACAACTGTGTTAATTAGTGCCAAGCATGCTTTAGTTTGTATTGTGAACATTAAATCAATCTTCTTGACTGCCAAGGATTTAGTTGTGTTGTACAGTCAGTTACAATCCCATTTGTAACCAGACCTCTATTCAGACTGTGTGCTATTCTTGATAGAATAAATGTGAGTGTATTTTGAGTAAAATCTTGTTAGGAGATAAGTCTCAGATATTTAGTGTCAAAAAGGGTATCTGTCTAACAATTTGTTTTATCTTAAGGTGTATTTGCAGAAGTATCTGAGTTCTAGCTGCGCCCCCCGCCCCCCAGCAGACCAGGGACACGGGGAGCAAAGCCGCAGCGGGGTGCCGCGCCTCTGAGGCTTTGCTCTGGCAAAGCCTCAGAGGCGCGGGACCCCACCGCCGCTGCAGCTTTGCTCCCGGTGTGCCTGGTCTGCTGGAGACGGTCCCCAGCAGACCAGGGGCACCCGGAGCAGCTTTTCTCGCCCCAGAGGTGGAGGTGGCGAGACCGCTGTGCTCTGGGTGGTCCCTCTGCCTGCGAGCTCCGGGGTAAGAAAGCCCCATTCATAAGTGCGGATCCGACATAAGTCGGATCCGCGTAAGTCGGGGGCTGCCTGTACAGCCATACTGTTTTGATATCATCAGTAAAATTCTCCAATTCTAACGGGCTTTTTTTTAAAACAAAAACAAAACAAAATCAGTTGTGTGATATTTATAACAGAAAAGGAATTAAGCAAATGAGTCCAGGAGAACATGCCACAGATTCAGCTCACTATTACAATACTTTGCACTTCCACAGAGTCTTCAATCTGGGACTACAATAATTTGTCAGTAATTGGTCTTTCTTTCTGGAACAATGCCTTGTAATAAATATATAGAGAGAGCGCCAAAATTCTGTGAATTGCATTTCTTATTGACTATGTAAAATCATGCAAACATATTTTGCTCCTGACTGATATTGATTGGTACATACCAGTTCAAACAGGCATTGCATATGTAGCAGAGGGCAGAATTTGTATTCTTACCTCATGTAAACAATTTTTTTTTAAATTTCTGGTAGATTGCAACAGCATATCCTCCAAAGAGAGAAACAGCAGCTGCATGAACCAAGACAAATCTATGGACTGGTTTACAGGAAATGAAGAATGAAATGTTGGACAGGGGTTATTAAACATAACTCAAGATTTCAACTTATTACAAGATAAATTACAAAATGTTTGTTTCTAACAGTATTGCATAGATGTACCATAGTTTACTATTTTCTTAGATTGTACATAGACTATTAAAATATACATTCAATATAAATCAAAGTAGTGATATAAAAAAATTCACAAGTCTACAAAATTAAACAGCCATTTACAACATTTAATTTTATTCTGGTAAAGTACAGAACTCAAAATTAGGAGTTGCCATCTGGAGCAGTGTCTGAATATACCAGTTGGTATTTCCTCAGCTTGATGAGAAATGCTAATTGAAGGAAAAAAATATTATTGCCACAGCAACTTCAGTGTGCATTTAATACATAAACATCTATAACAATCATTTTATGTCAATGATAATATACTAGTTGAGTGAGTGTTTTGTTGCAAAAAAATAGATTTAACAAATCTTAAGATTATAAAAACATTTCCCAAATATTTCTTACCTGTATGACCAGCTTGCCAAGGGTAAGGTCTAGCAATGTAAGGCACTGAACCATATGGTTCAACATAATCAGAAAGTGATTCTGCTGAATTAAAATAAAAAAACTATTTATTTCTTGACAGATAATAAATTACATACATCAGATCAGAGTATTTTATGTCTAAATACTAATTTCCCTAATATTGCCTCTCTCCTTTGTTAATCCACTCCAATCAGTCTGCTCTGCAGCCATCTGTTAGTATAAACAGACTCTTTTGCTATATTCATAAACCAAGAGCTAGAATGAATTGTACTATCTGAATTTGCCAGATCTGCAACTTGCAAACACAGTATCCTGTTTATGAATAATGATTGCTACCTGGAATCCTAAAACACCTTATAATCAATCATAAAGCAGCAATAGTCTGAATAGGGGAGTTGCCATAAGACAGTTCCCAAACTCAAATTTAAAGATTTTCTCTGAACAGCATGATTGAGCTGCCTATTAGAATTTATTTTTATTTAAATTTGCAACTGGATTTATTAAAAGGCCAGCTCATTTAAATTCATGTAGCTGCCAATCAACATTTAGGAAAGAGCGTAGCCAGAAAAAGTACATTTGTAAGAAGCGAGGATTTGGTTGCTAAACATGTTCTCTACAACCCAGACTTTCAGCTTCATTACTTCTCATAGGAAGTAGTACAAGAGCTAGGGGTGAGTAGATCAGGAAATGTCTGAAAAACGAAAAATGGTATTTTAGTTGATTACATTTTTAGCCCTCAAAAAAACCTCATGCTCATTTTATCATAAAGGTAACAAAGTGTTTCTATTTCATGCTTAGACATGCAAATTAGCAGCTTTCAAGCTACAGAAAGATGTTATACTGCAGGCCAACCACACAAACAACAAATCTTGGTCTGTTAAGCATGGGTTAATACTTTTGCGACAGCTGTACTTCTGGAAATAGATTAGAAAACCAGTAGATACTGGTATGGACCTAGGGAGCTTGCATACTTCCCAAGTTGATAACTTTTGTCTAAAAAATGTGGAGGATATGCACACATCTGAAGTTATATAAGCAGATTATTTGGAAGTGGGGAGAGGATGGGTAGGTGAAAACAGCTGTGGTGAGGGAAAAAGCTCTCATCAAAGAGGGGAAACCTTACCATTCATCTCCAAGTGCAATACATATCTAATTCAAGGTAGCTCCTTACCAACATCATCACTTTCTCCAAATGCTCCTTCATGCGGACTAGGAAGCTCTTCATCTTCTTTTAGTTGAGCTTCATGGGGACTAGGAAGCTCATCATCTTCTTTTAGTTGAGGTTCTATTCTTTGGACTAATCTGCCATTCTTCTGCTTAGCAGGAAGTACTAACCAATCTTTGTGAGTCACCTCAATGATTTTTTCACATAAGAGAGAGAAATTGCAGGTCCGTATTCCTTCCAACAGATCAATAACCTGTGTGATACTTTCAGAGAAATGTAAGAGATAGTTGTTACACTTTTCTTTTTTGAAAATATTTTATACAGTCCTGGTCATGTGCACAGCACTGCGCTCTTCCCTTTTTGGTGAACACAAAGACATCAGCTTTCATCCTAGCAACAAATCAAACTACTGCACTAAAACACATGGATAATTACCCTGCAGACATTATTTAGGATAAACTTCCACTGCCCCAATGGGAATTTTGCCTAAGTAAGGACTGCAAGATTTATACTGAATGTAGACCAAAGTATTATAAAAACAACAAATACAGAAAAAACTGTTACAAAAATAATTTTATATTTAAAGTGTATTTTACCTAGACATGTTTAACAAAACTACACTATTTCCTCTGATGTTTGACTCAAACAAGTTTATAAATCCCAGGTTTTAATACTTACTTTGCTAGGTATACAGCACATACTCCACCTTGCTTAAGATTTGGATATAAAACAGGCAAAGCAATCTGAGGATTAAGCATATCCAAAGCTACCTACAAAAGAATAAGATAGTTATTAGCCAAACTGAATATACATAAATCAGTTTCTTCAAGTCAACAAAAGAAGAAAACACAGTTTGTTCATGGAAAATTAATGCATATATCTACATTATATTGGAAAAAATTAATTGTATTCTAGTCTCCGAGCAGATTATATAGGCATAAGATCTGTGTGTTTAAAAAAACAAACCCTGAATTTACACATTTCAATGTTACTGCATTCTAAATGAAGTGCTGATTCAATCTGTTCATTTTTACTAAATGAGAAATTCATATTTAACCAACATCCAGTATTCTTGGGTTAATGTCAAACTGTCCAGCAACTAAACTATATTATGGTGGCAAAAGAAAAACCCTAATTCTTAAAATGTGTTGCATGTAATTGATTTTTGGATATCTGCTTTTAAGAAAGGTAAACATTCAAACTATTTTGCAACAAAATAATCACATCATGCTATTAAATAATTGCAAATGTTTAATTTCTGAGATTTCTCTCTCAGCATTCAGCAATCCCTCTTCAGTTTGTTTAAACTGCAATCAAAGAACCGACTAGGTAAGAATTCCTGTGTTGTGGACTAAAACATTCTGGACATCCAACATTCTGAGTTAGATACTTTACGTACTGACCATTTTATATCTGAACACAAATTTATCAACAAAATTTCACTTATTCAGTTAATCTGAAGACTTATGTTGATCCACGACAATTGATATAACAAATTACTCAATTAACGAGCTTCAACTGTTTATGTTGGAACAATATGGGTTCAAACAGTTCTTGTAAAGAATAAGGAAATAAAAACCAAGTCTATTTTGTTCACATATTGCATGAAAATATTAATGCTAAAAGTTACAGCATGAAGACAGGAGTTGCCAATACTCTTCATTACTTCAATTTAGATTGTAATAAAATTATATTTGGGACACAGGAGGGTTTTTTAAAACAATTATAGCACAAATTAGTTTGTGCACATATTCTTGAACTTGCTAGATACAAAGCATGTTCCTACTTCAGCTGTAAAAAAACCTATTTTTCCTCAACTGTATTATTACTTGTTGCAAATTGAGATAAATAAAATACATTTTTCCCTATAAGATGTCAAGGAGTAAATGTAATGTTTCCATATTATGGACATAGTGTTTCTTTTGAGGATGATGAACCATCAGACCCTCAAAAACACTTGTTGAGATTAGGAGATGGTATTTGTCCGTCTCTGTTAACAGAGGTTGGTTTGTTTCTTTATAGCTTATTCTTAGGCTAAAGGTGGTAAGTCCTATGATGAGAAGATAAGAAAATTTCATTTAATAAGAAAAAATAAAAACATATCAATTTCTTTACAGTAGGGCATTTTCTACTAATGACTTACTGCATCGAATGTTATAGATTTCATATCTTCAGCAGCAGTTAAAATGTCTTTATTAATGAAATCCACATTATCTGGCCACTCTTCTGCATGTCCTATTTCCCATGCATTACGCCAGCGCCTGTAATTCTTCTTAGCTACAGCATGGTGATCTTTTCTGATTTCATAACTTATAACACGTCCTCTAGGCCCAACTTGAAGCAAATGAAACACACTAAATTTACTACTTTTTTTCCTGATTCAAGTTAACTGGTTAAAAACATCAAAGAAAATGACAATGAATTACCCTAAATTGTCTCTCTTTCCTCACCCTAACAAATTATATAAAAATAATCAACTACAATTAATTTGTTTAAACGTAAATGATCACGTGCAGGTAGAGTGCCAGATTAACATCTTCGAGGCTGCAATTTGTCTACTCTGAATACAGAAAGCAGAGACATAGCAGAACAATTTCTCAACCCTGAACTGGAGAGAACAACTCTAGCAATAAAAGAATTCATTATATATGGTCCATTCAGTCTCTGCTCTCTCTGATGAAGCTGCCAACAACAATATAGGCTCACCTATATTGCTGCAATATAGTGCTGTACTTTATCTCTCCAGTGCAGATATATATACTAAACAGTTTCTAATGCACATTAATATAGTCCTCTTCACAGAGGATTACATTAATGAGAACCAGGAACCTTTTAGTTCATTCATGCCTGCAGCATCCACATGAGGGAGTTACAGTACAGCAACTGCAGAGGCATAACTGAGCCTATGCCAACACGGGGCAAGATTAAAGCAGTGGCCAAAGGGAAACTATAATGAAACCCAATTCATTTTCATTTGAGACCCACATCAGTGCTTCAGAAGTGAAACAGCAACCTTATCTAGACACCCAGTCCTTCAGTAAATTCATTCTGTAGCAGACGCAGGCAGTTGGGAAAGATAAACATAGATCAGTATTCATTTCTGGTGTCTAATCCAGAGTTGATTTTACATTCGCAGTAACAAAAGCATGGCACTATTGCTGAAATTCACCTCTATGCAGAGGGCCAACACAAGGTACCTGTGGACCACTTAAGCCTTGTGCCAACATCCCACAATGCACAGCTCTGATCCCCTTCTCGCCCCATTTCCCTGCACAACTCTGCCGTCCCTTTCTTCGCGGGAGTATCAGCAACGGTGGGTAAAGGTGAGCCTGGAGCCTTTTTTCTACTATTGGAAGCAGCAGAATGAGAGATGGGGAATGCAGGAGCTCCTCCCAGTCTGGTGGAGCAGCTAGAAAATTTGGAAGGAATGTGGGGATATTTGTAGGGAAGGCAGCAGGAAGGCATCAATGGTCCACTTTATGTAACTCGACTGGAAAGTACCCAAATCTCACCCCCCAGATGGTTCTGTTCTGTCAGTGCATCTGAGCTCCCAGAAACAAAGGCTACTTTTTCATTGAGGAATTGTAGAATAAAACTACATGTGCCTGGTAAACTTTGAGAGGTCAAAGGGAGGAAAGAAGTGGTGGGGGCTGGGACAGATGCCTGCAGAAGTGGCAGGAGTCCCTCCCTTAAATCTGGGTCAATGTATAGGGGGGATTCTATCTTTCCATCTTCTTCAGAGCAAGCGCAGGGAGGTATGCAGTGGCCCATTCATCTCAAAGAAATGTTTTCAGCTGAATGAGGACCCCTCCATGATGGGGATGATACAGCCTGAAACAAGGGGTGAGAGCTGCTCCATTCCTCTGAGTGTTCTCATCCTTCCCTCCTTATGTGTAAGCTCTTGCAGGCCTATGTCAAGCTTGCTGGCTCTCAGCTCTTTGTCCTGGCCTCAGCACTGTACTCAGCATTTCTGTTCTCAGTTCCCCAGTACTCTCAGCATTGTGCACCCAACTGTGTACTGTCTATGCCTCGCCCTAATCTCAGCAGTATGTTTCTGTGCCACACATACCTGATTTCAGTGCCTGGCACAGACTCCATTTCCCATTCTTAATGCAGGAGAATTCATTAAACCTATTTCAGAAAATAAATAATCTGTCCTGGCTGGGACTCTTGTGCTGGTGGCCCTACACTGTTATTTGGACTTCATATTCCTGCCCTGCATGGCATAGTTCAGTCAATCGAACCCCCCATCATAGACAGTTAGGTGAAAGAAAAAATTCTTCCATCAACCTAGCTACAGCCTGTCAAGGAGGTGGATTACCTACATCAATGGAAAAACTCCTCATTAATGTAAAAAGTATCTACATCACAGCACTATGGCTCCAATGCTGTAGCAATGCCACTGTAGTGTAGACAAGGCCTAAGCATGTCTCAACTGTACAGAGCTGCATCTCCATTATGACTGTGATTTCAGAGGTGCAGTCTACATACTTACACACAGTCAAAAAGGGGTGAGGTAAGAGTAATCCAAGAATAGTGAGAAAGAGACTAAAAAGGCAATACATGGATTCTTATGATATAATATGGAGTGAAATTCAGGCCTTGCAGAGTATCAGCACAAGGTTAGGGTTAAATGGCTTACAGGTTATATGCTGGCTCTCTGCATAATGCTAAATTTCACTTTAGGTAAACAGCATATATGAATCTGAAGAGTCACAGCACAACCTAAAAGTGGTCATAGCAGGTGACGTCAAGCTTTTTTGATTAGTGGAAAAGTAGCACTTGTTATTAGGGATGTGAATGGTGAACTGGTAAACCTCACCCTTAACGTGTGAGGCTTACTGGTTCCGGTTAACTGGTGGGGGCAGGAGCAGCTCCTGTCCATGTCAGGCCAGGGGGGCCACTCCAGGGATGCCCGCCGTTAATTGGTTAACAGGTTAATGTTATGGTTAACCGATTAAACTGTATTTTACATACATACTTGTATACTAGTGTTATCTGTGTTGCTCCTGAAATAAAATCCTAAATTTGCTAAATAAAGGGTCTTTTACCTGCTCTTGATAGAAACAAGCTCATACCACCAGACCCACTACCAGTTTCCACCACAGCGTCTCCTTGATTGATATCCATCATCATTAGCATTGCACTAATATCCTAAGGATTGAAAGAGAAGTAAAATATCAATACTTTTTATACGATATATTCAAACAGTAAAATGTTAGAACTCTGCTTAAATTGATGGCCTGATCTCCAGTGGTGCTGAGTATTCACAGGTGCCATTGAAATCAACAAGGGCTGTGGGTATACTGCACCTCTGAACATGACTATGCAAACACAAAAGCCACCTCAAGCTCTTGCAGCTATTCAGATCAACAAAATGTTAACAGAAAGGAGTAATTTACTTATACAGCAATGATAGGAGTCCTTAATATATTAGACAAGTGGCAAATTAGGATTGTGAAAGCTAAAATATCCCACTGTAAAACATTGACTTTACTATGATGGAAGCTTTCTAAAATTCTGCATCTCATTAGAACCAGGTTTAAAGTTAGGACTACCCAAACTTTGGGATGAAGAGCTGCTTTCTCAGTCTGCCTTTTGGTTGAGTTCACCAGTAGTGATAACAGAAATGAAAAGCATCTCTACAGCCTAGAGAGAAGAACCGCACATCTCATCCAAGTCCCACTGCCTAAACCCATGGCTCATCAGGCTGGTCACCACCTTAACCCACTGGACCAGGTACCCATCTTGCAAATAGGTGAACTGGAGGTGGCCCTCCCTCTTTAAAACCAACAATCATCCCTAGCCATTGTTTAAATCCATTTTAAAGTTTAAATTGTTCAAGTGTGGGAGCATCCATTGCGATAGCTAACAATTCATTCAAATATGACTTACCTTTGGATAGGAAACAGTAGGTCCTCTTTTCATCAACACCACAAAATCTTCTAAGGCTGGTCTCCTTATCAGGAACTTAAACCCTTTAGAAG